>NW_027363156.1:0-1200000 GCF_046119375.1 Phyllobates terribilis | reverse complement strand
GGTTAGCGTCAGGACAACTAGGGTTAGCGTCAGGACAACTAGGGTTAGCGTCACGACAACTAGGGTTAGCGTCAGGACAACTAGGGTTAGCGTCAGGACAACTAGGGTTAGCGTCAGGACAACTAGGGTTAGCCTCACGACAACTAGGGTTAGTGTCACGACAACTAGGGTTAGCGTCAGGACAACTAGGGTTAGCGTCAGGACAACTAGGGTTAGCGTCACGACAACTAGGGTTAGCGTCAGGACAACTAGGTTTAGCGTCAGGACAACTAGGGTTAGCGTCAGGACAAGTAGGGTTAGCGTCAGGACAACTAGGGTTAGCGTCAGGACAACTAGGGTTAGCGTCAGGACAACTAGGGTTAGCGTCACGACAACTAGGGTTAGTGTCAGGACAACTAGGGTTAGCATCAGGACAAGTAGGGTTAGCGTCAGGACAACTAGGGTTAGCGTCAGGACAAGTAGGGTTAGCGTCAGGACAACTAGGGTTAGCGTCAGGACAAGTAGGGTTAGCGTCAGGACAACTAGGGTTAGCGTCAGGACAACTAGGGTTTGCGTCAGGACAACTAGGGTTAGCGTCACGACAACTAGGGTTAGCGTCAGGACACCTAGGGTTAGCGTCACGACAACTAGGGTTAGCGTCACGACAACTAGGGTTAGCGTCAGGACAACTAGGGTTAGCGTCAGGACAACTAGGGTTAGCGTCAGGACAACTAGGGTTAGCGTCAGGACAACTAGGGATAGCGTCAGGACAACTAGGGTTAGCGTCAGGACAACTAGGGTTAGCGTCACGACAACTAGGGTTAGCGTCAGGACAACTAGGGTTAGCGTCAGGACAACTAGGTTTAGCGTCAGGACAACTAGGGTTAGCGTCAGGACAAGTAGGGTTAGCGTCAGGACAACTAGGGTTAGCGTCAGGACAACTAGGGTTAGCGTCAGGACAACTAGGGTTAGCGTCACGACAACTAGGGTTAGCGTCAGGACAACTAGGGTTAGCATCAGGACAAGTAGGGTTAGCATCAGGACAACTAGGGTTAGCGTCAGGACAAGTAGGGTTAGCGTCAGGACAACTAGGGTTAGCGTCAGGACAAGTAGGGTTAGCGTCAGGACAACTAGGGTTAGCGTCAGGACAACTAGGGTTTGCGTCAGGACAACTAGGGTTAGCGTCACGACAACTAGGGTTAGCGTCAGGACACCTAGGGTTAGCGTCGGGACAACTAGGGTTAGCATCGGGACAACTAGGGTTAGCGTCAGGACAACTAGGGTTAGCGTCAGGACAACTAGGGTTAGCGTCAGGACAACTAGGGTTAGCGTCAGGACAACTAGGGTTAGCGTCGGGACAACTAGGGTTAGCATCAGGACAACTAGGGTTAGCTTCAGGACAACTAGGGTTAGCGTCGGGACAACTAGGGTTAGCGTCAGGACAACTAGGGTTAGCGTCAGGACAACTAGGGTTAGCTTCGGGACAACTAGGGTTAGCGTCGGGACAACTAGGGTTAGCGTCAGGACAACTAGGGTTAGCTTCAGGACATCTAGGGTTAGCGTCGGGACAACTAGGGTTAGCGTCAGGACAACTAGGGTTAGCGTCAGGACAACTAGGGTTAGCGTCACGACAACTAGGGTTAGCGTCAGGACAACTAGGGTTAGCGTCAGGACAACTAGGGTTAGCGTCAGGACAACTAGGGTTACCGTCAGGACAACTAGGGTTAGCATCAGGACAACTAGGGTTAGCGTCAGGACAACTAGGGTTAGCGTCAGGACAACTAGGGTTAGCGTCAGGACAACTAGGGTTAGCATCAGGACAACTAGGTTTAGCGTCAGGACAACTAGGGTTAGCGTCGGGACAACTAGGGTTAGCGTCGGGACAACTAGGGTTAGCGTCGGGACAACTAGGGTTAGCGTCAGGACAACTAGGGTTAGCGTCAGGACAACTAGGGTTAGCGTCAGGACAACTACGGTTAGCGTCACAACAACTAGGGTTAGCGTCAGGACAACTAGGGTTAGCGTCACGACAACTAGGGTTAGCGTCAGGACAACTAGGGTTAGCCTCAGGACAACTAGGGTTAGCGTCACGACAACTAGGGTTAGCGTCAGGACAACTAGGGTTAGCGTCAGGACAACTAGGGTTAGCGTCAGGACAACTAGGGTTAGCGTCAGGACAACTAGGGTTAGCGTCAGGACAACTAGGGTTAGCGTCAGGACAACTAGGGTTAGCGTCACGACAACTAGGGTTAGCCTCACGACAACTAGGGTTAGCGTCACGACAACTAGGGTTAGCGTCAGGACAACTAGGGTTAGCGTCAGGACAACTAGGGTTAGCGTCAGGACAACTAGGGTTAGCGTCAGGACAACTAGGGTTAGCGTCAGGACAACTAGGGTTAGCGTCAGGACAAGTAGGGTTAGCGTCAGGACAACTAGGGTTAGCGTCAGGACAACTAGGGTTAGCGTCAGGACAACTAGGGTTAGCGTCAGGACAACTAGGTTTAGCGTCACGACAACTAGGGTTAGCGTCAGGACAACTAGGGTTAGCGTCAGGACAAGTAGGGTTAGCGTCAGGACAAGTAGGGTTAGCATCAGGACAACTAGGGTTAGCGTCAGGACAAGTAGGGTTAGCGTCAGGACAACTAGGGTTAGCGTCAGGACAACTAGGGTTAGCGTCAGGACAACTAGGGTTAGCGTCAGGACAACTAGGGTTAGCGTCACGACAACTAGGGTTAGCGTCAGGACAACTAGGGTTAGCGTCACGACAACTAGGGTTAGCGTCAGGACAACTAGGGTTAGCGTCAGGACAACTAGGGTTAGCGTCAGGACAACTAGGGTTAGCGTCAGGACAACTAGGGTTAGCGTCACGACAACTAGGGTTAGCGTCAGGACAATTAGGGTTAGCCTCACGACAACTAGGGTTAGTGTCACGACAACTAGGGTTAGCGTCAGGACAACTAGGGTTAGCGTCACGACAACTAGGGTTAGCGTCAGGACAACTAGGGTTAGCGTCAGGACAACTAGGTTTAGCGTCAGGACAACTAGGGTTAGCGTCAGGACAAGTAGGGTTAGCGTCAGGACAACTAGGGTTAGCGTCAGGACAACTAGGGTTAGCGTCAGGACAACTAGGGTTAGCGTCACGACAACTAGGGTTAGCGTCAGGACAACTAGGGTTAGCATCAGGACAAGTAGGGTTAGCATCAGGACAACTAGGGTTAGCGTCAGGACAAGTAGGGTTAGCGTCAGGACAACTAGGGTTAGCGTCAGGACAAGTAGGGTTAGCGTCAGGACAACTAGGGTTAGCGTCAGGACAACTAGGGTTTGCGTCAGGACAACTAGGGTTAGCGTCACGACAACTAGGGTTAGCGTCAGGACACCTAGGGTTAGCGTCGGGACAACTAGGGTTAGCATCGGGACAACTAGGGTTAGCGTCAGGACAACTAGGGTTAGCGTCAGGACAACTAGGGTTAGCGTCAGGACAACTAGGGTTAGCGTCGGGACAACTAGGGTTAGCATCAGGACAACTAGGGTTAGCTTCAGGACAACTAGGGTTAGCGTCGGGACAACTAGGGTTAGCGTCAGGACAACTAGGGTTAGCGTCAGGACAACTAGGGTTAGCTTCAGGACAACTAGGGTTAGCGTCGGGACAACTAGGGTTAGCGTCAGGACAACTAGGGTTAGCTTCAGGACATCTAGGGTTAGCGTCGGGACAACTAGGGTTAGCGTCAGGACAACTAGGGTTAGCGTCAGGACAACTAGGGTTAGCGTCACGACAACTAGGGTTAGCGTCAGGACAACTAGGGTTAGCGTCAGGACAACTAGGGTTAGCGTCAGGACAACTAGGGTTACCGTCAGGACAACTAGGGTTAGCATCAGGACAACTAGGGTTAGCGTCAGGACAACTAGGGTTAGCGTCAGGACAACTAGGGTTAGCGTCAGGACAACTAGGGTTAGCATCAGGACAACTAGGTTTAGCGTCAGGACAACTAGGGTTAGCGTCGGGACAACTAGGGTTAGCGTCGGGACAACTAGGGTTAGCGTCGGGACAACTAGGGTTAGCGTCAGGACAACTAGGGTTAGCGTCAGGACAACTAGGGTTAGCGTCAGGACAACTACGGTTAGCGTCACAACAACTAGGGTTAGCGTCAGGACAACTAGGGTTAGCGTCACGACAACTAGGGTTAGCGTCAGGACAACTAGGGTTAGCCTCAGGACAACTAGGGTTAGCGTCACGACAACTAGGGTTAGCGTCAGGACAACTAGGGTTAGCGTCAGGACAACTAGGGTTAGCGTCAGGACAACTAGGGTTAGCGTCAGGACAACTAGGGTTAGCGTCACGACAACTAGGGTTAGCGTCAGGACAACTAGGGTTAGCGTCAGGACAACTAGGGTTAGCGTCAGGACAACTAGGGTTAGCCTCACGACAACTAGGGTTAGTGTCACGACAACTAGGGTTAGCGTCAGGACAACTAGGGTTAGCGTCAGGACAACTAGGGTTAGCGTCACGACAACTAGGGTTAGCGTCAGGACAACTAGGTTTAGCGTCAGGACAACTAGGGTTAGCGTCAGGACAAGTAGGGTTAGCGTCAGGACAACTAGGGTTAGCGTCAGGACAACTAGGGTTAGCGTCAGGACAACTAGGGTTAGCGTCACGACAACTAGGGTTAGCGTCAGGACAACTAGGGTTAGCATCAGGACAAGTAGGGTTAGCGTCAGGACAACTAGGGTTAGCGTCAGGACAAGTAGGGTTAGCGTCAGGACAACTAGGGTTAGCGTCAGGACAAGTAGGGTTAGCGTCAGGACAACTAGGGTTAGCGTCAGGACAACTAGGGTTTGCGTCAGGACAACTAGGGTTAGCGTCACGACAACTAGGGTTAGCGTCAGGACACCTAGGGTTAGCGTCACGACAACTAGGGTTAGCGTCACGACAACTAGGGTTAGCGTCAGGACAACTAGGGTTAGCGTCAGGACAACTAGGGTTAGCGTCAGGACAACTAGGGTTAGCGTCAGGACAACTAGGGATAGCGTCAGGACAACTAGGGTTAGCGTCAGGACAACTAGGGTTAGCGTCACGACAACTAGGGTTAGCGTCAGGACAACTAGGGTTAGCGTCAGGACAACTAGGTTTAGCGTCAGGACAACTAGGGTTAGCGTCAGGACAAGTAGGGTTAGCGTCAGGACAACTAGGGTTAGCGTCAGGACAACTAGGGTTAGCGTCAGGACAACTAGGGTTAGCGTCACGACAACTAGGGTTAGCGTCAGGACAACTAGGGTTAGCATCAGGACAAGTAGGGTTAGCATCAGGACAACTAGGGTTAGCGTCAGGACAAGTAGGGTTAGCGTCAGGACAACTAGGGTTAGCGTCAGGACAAGTAGGGTTAGCGTCAGGACAACTAGGGTTAGCGTCAGGACAACTAGGGTTTGCGTCAGGACAACTAGGGTTAGCGTCACGACAACTAGGGTTAGCGTCAGGACACCTAGGGTTAGCGTCGGGACAACTAGGGTTAGCATCGGGACAACTAGGGTTAGCGTCAGGACAACTAGGGTTAGCGTCAGGACAACTAGGGTTAGCGTCAGGACAACTAGGGTTAGCGTCAGGACAACTAGGGTTAGCGTCGGGACAACTAGGGTTAGCATCAGGACAACTAGGGTTAGCTTCAGGACAACTAGGGTTAGCGTCGGGACAACTAGGGTTAGCGTCAGGACAACTAGGGTTAGCGTCAGGACAACTAGGGTTAGCTTCGGGACAACTAGGGTTAGCGTCGGGACAACTAGGGTTAGCGTCAGGACAACTAGGGTTAGCTTCAGGACATCTAGGGTTAGCGTCGGGACAACTAGGGTTAGCGTCAGGACAACTAGGGTTAGCGTCAGGACAACTAGGGTTAGCGTCACGACAACTAGGGTTAGCGTCAGGACAACTAGGGTTAGCGTCAGGACAACTAGGGTTAGCGTCAGGACAACTAGGGTTACCGTCAGGACAACTAGGGTTAGCATCAGGACAACTAGGGTTAGCGTCAGGACAACTAGGGTTAGCGTCAGGACAACTAGGGTTAGCGTCAGGACAACTAGGGTTAGCCTCAGGACAACTAGGGTTAGCGTCACGACAACTAGGGTTAGCGTCAGGACAACTAGGGTTAGCGTCAGGACAACTAGGGTTAGCGTCAGGACAACTAGGGTTAGCGTCAGGACAACTAGGGTTAGCGTCACGACAACTAGGGTTAGCGTCAGGACAACTAGGGTTAGCGTCAGGACAACTAGGGTTAGCGTCAGGACAACTAGGGTTAGCCTCACGACAACTAGGGTTAGTGTCACGACAACTAGGGTTAGCGTCAGGACAACTAGGGTTAGCGTCAGGACAACTAGGGTTAGCGTCACGACAACTAGGGTTAGCGTCAGGACAACTAGGTTTAGCGTCAGGACAACTAGGGTTAGCGTCAGGACAAGTAGGGTTAGCGTCAGGACAACTAGGGTTAGCGTCAGGACAACTAGGGTTAGCGTCAGGACAACTAGGGTTAGCGTCACGACAACTAGGGTTAGCGTCAGGACAACTAGGGTTAGCATCAGGACAAGTAGGGTTAGCGTCAGGACAACTAGGGTTAGCGTCAGGACAAGTAGGGTTAGCGTCAGGACAACTAGGGTTAGCGTCAGGACAAGTAGGGTTAGCGTCAGGACAACTAGGGTTAGCGTCAGGACAACTAGGGTTTGCGTCAGGACAACTAGGGTTAGCGTCACGACAACTAGGGTTAGCGTCAGGACACCTAGGGTTAGCGTCACGACAACTAGGGTTAGCGTCACGACAACTAGGGTTAGCGTCAGGACAACTAGGGTTAGCGTCAGGACAACTAGGGTTAGCGTCAGGACAACTAGGGTTAGCGTCAGGACAACTAGGGATAGCGTCAGGACAACTAGGGTTAGCGTCAGGACAACTAGGGTTAGCGTCACGACAACTAGGGTTAGCGTCAGGACAACTAGGGTTAGCGTCAGGACAACTAGGTTTAGCGTCAGGACAACTAGGGTTAGCGTCAGGACAAGTAGGGTTAGCGTCAGGACAACTAGGGTTAGCGTCAGGACAACTAGGGTTAGCGTCAGGACAACTAGGGTTAGCGTCACGACAACTAGGGTTAGCGTCAGGACAACTAGGGTTAGCATCAGGACAAGTAGGGTTAGCATCAGGACAACTAGGGTTAGCGTCAGGACAAGTAGGGTTAGCGTCAGGACAACTAGGGTTAGCGTCAGGACAAGTAGGGTTAGCGTCAGGACAACTAGGGTTAGCGTCAGGACAACTAGGGTTTGCGTCAGGACAACTAGGGTTAGCGTCACGACAACTAGGGTTAGCGTCAGGACACCTAGGGTTAGCGTCGGGACAACTAGGGTTAGCATCGGGACAACTAGGGTTAGCGTCAGGACAACTAGGGTTAGCGTCAGGACAACTAGGGTTAGCGTCAGGACAACTAGGGTTAGCGTCAGGACAACTAGGGTTAGCGTCGGGACAACTAGGGTTAGCATCAGGACAACTAGGGTTAGCTTCAGGACAACTAGGGTTAGCGTCGGGACAACTAGGGTTAGCGTCAGGACAACTAGGGTTAGCGTCAGGACAACTAGGGTTAGCTTCGGGACAACTAGGGTTAGCGTCGGGACAACTAGGGTTAGCGTCAGGACAACTAGGGTTAGCTTCAGGACATCTAGGGTTAGCGTCGGGACAACTAGGGTTAGCGTCAGGACAACTAGGGTTAGCGTCAGGACAACTAGGGTTAGCGTCACGACAACTAGGGTTAGCGTCAGGACAACTAGGGTTAGCGTCAGGACAACTAGGGTTAGCGTCAGGACAACTAGGGTTACCGTCAGGACAACTAGGGTTAGCATCAGGACAACTAGGGTTAGCGTCAGGACAACTAGGGTTAGCGTCAGGACAACTAGGGTTAGCGTCAGGACAACTAGGGTTAGCATCAGGACAACTAGGTTTAGCGTCAGGACAACTAGGGTTAGCGTCGGGACAACTAGGGTTAGCGTCGGGACAACTAGGGTTAGCGTCGGGACAACTAGGGTTAGCGTCAGGACAACTAGGGTTAGCGTCAGGACAACTAGGGTTAGCGTCAGGACAACTACGGTTAGCGTCACAACAACTAGGGTTAGCGTCAGGACAACTAGGGTTAGCGTCACGACAACTAGGGTTAGCGTCAGGACAACTAGGGTTAGCCTCAGGACAACTAGGGTTAGCGTCACGACAACTAGGGTTAGCGTTAGGACAACTAGGGTTAGCGTCAGGACAACTAGGGTTAGCGTCAGGACAACTAGGGTTAGCGTCAGGACAACTAGGGTTAGCATCAGGACAACTAGGGTTAGCGTCAGGACAACTAGGGTTAGCGTCAGGACAACTAGGGTTAGCCTCACGACAACTAGGGTTAGTGTCACGACAACTAGGGTTAGCGTCAGGACAACTAGGGTTAGCGTCAGGACAACTAGGGTTAGCGTCACGACAACTAGGGTTAGCGTCAGGACAACTAGGTTTAGCGTCAGGACAACTAGGGTTAGCGTCAGGACAAGTAGGGTTAGCGTCAGGACAACTAGGGTTAGCGTCAGGACAACTAGGGTTAGCGTCAGGACAACTAGGGTTAGCGTCACGACAACTAGGGTTAGCGTCAGGACAACTAGGGTTAGCATCAGGACAAGTAGGGTTAGCGTCAGGACAACTAGGGTTAGCGTCAGGACAAGTAGGGTTAGCGTCAGGACAACTAGGGTTAGCGTCAGGACAAGTAGGGTTAGCGTCAGGACAACTAGGGTTAGCGTCAGGACAACTAGGGTTTGCGTCAGGACAACTAGGGTTAGCGTCACGACAACTAGGGTTAGCGTCAGGACACCTAGGTTAGCGTCACGACAACTAGGGTTAGCGTCACGACAACTAGGGTTAGCGTTAGGACAACTAGGGTTAGCGTCAGGACAACTAGGGTTAGCGTCAGGACAACTAGGGTTAGCGTCAGGACAACTAGGGATAGCGTCAGGACAACTAGGGTTAGCGTCAGGACAACTAGGGTTAGCGTCACGACAACTAGGGTTAGCGTCAGGACAACTAGGGTTAGCGTCAGGACAAATAGGGTTATCGTCAGGACAACTAGGGTTAGCGTCAGGACAACTAGGGTTAGCGTCAGGACAACTAGGGTTAGCGTCAGGACAACTAGGGTTAGCGTCGGGACAACTAGGGTTAGCATCGGGACAACTAGGGTTAGCGTCAGGACAAGTAGGGTTAGCGTCAGGACAACAAAGGTTAGCGTCAGGACAAGTAGGGTTAGCGTCAGGACAACTAGGGTTAGCGTCAGGACAACTAGGGTTTGCGTCAGGACAACTAGGGTTAGCGTCACGACAACTAGGGTTAGCGTCAGGACAACTAGGGTTAGCGTCAGGACACCTAGGGTTAGCGTCACGACAACTAGGGTTAGCGTCAGGACAACTAGGGTTAGCATCAGGACAACTAGGGTTAGCGTCACGACAACTAGGGTTAGCGTCAGGACAACTAGGGTTAGCGTCAGGACAACTAGGGTTAGCGTCAGGACAACTAGGGTTAGCGTCAGGACAACTAGGGTTAGCGTCAGGACAACTAGGGTTAGCGTCACGACAACTAGGGTTAGCGTCTGGACAACTAGGGTTAGCGTCAGGACAACTAGGGTTAGCGTCAGGACAACTAGGGTTAGCGTCAGGACAACTAGGGTTAGCGTCAGGACAACTAGGGTTAGCGTCAGGACAACTAGGGTTAATGTCAGGACAACTAGGGTTAGCGTCGGGACAACTAGGGTTAGCGTCGGGACAACTAGGGTTAGCATCGGAACAACTAGGGTTAGCGTCAGGACAACTAGGGTTATCGTCAGGACAACTAGGGTTAGCGTCAGGACAACTAGGGTTAGCGTCAGGACAACTAGGGTTAGCGTCAGGACAACTAGGGTTAGCGTCAGGACAACTAGGGTTAGCGTCGGGACAACTAGGGTTAGCATCGGGACAACTAGGGTTAGCGTCAGGACAACTAGGGTTAGCGTCAGGACAACTAGGGTTAGCGTCAGGACAACTAGGGTTAGCGTCGGGACAACTAGGGTTAGCGTCAGGACAACTAGGGTTAGCGTCAGGACAACTAGGGTTAGCGTCAGGACAACTAGGGTTAGCGTCAGGACAACTAGGGTTAGCGTCAGGACAACTAGGGTTAGCATCAGGACAACTAGGTTTAGCGTCAGGACAACTAGGGTTAGCGTCGGGACAACTAGGGTTAGCGTCGGGACAACTAGGGTTAGAGTCGGGACAACTAGGGTTAGCGTCCGGACAACTAGGGTTAGCGTCAGGACAACTAGGGTTAGCGTCAGGACAACTAGGGTTAGCGTCAGGACAACTAGGGTTAGCGTCACAACAACTAGGGTTAGCGTCAGGACAACTAGGGTTAGCGTCACGACAACTAGGGTTAGCGTCAGGACAACTAGGGTTAGCCTCACGACAACTAGGGTTAGCGTCAGGACAACTAGGGTTAGCGTCAGGACAACTAGGGTTAGCGTCAGGACAACTAGGGTTAGCGTCAGGACAACTAGGGTTAGCTTCAGGACAACTAGGGTTAGCGTCGGGACAGCTAGGGTTAGCGTCAGGACAACTAGGGTTAGCGTCAGGACAACTAGGGTTAGCTTCAGGACAACTAGGATTAGCGTCGGGACAACTAGGGTTAGCATCAGGACAACTAGGGTTAGCGTCAGGACAACTAGGGTTAGCGTCAGGACAACTAGGGTTAGCTTCAGGACAACTAGGGTTAGCGTCGGGACAACTAGGGTTAGCGTCAGGACAACTAGGGTTAACGTCAGGACAACTAGGGTTAGCGTCACGACAACTAGGGTTAGCGTCAGGACAACTAGGTTTAGCGTCAGGACAACTAGGGTTAGCGTCAGGACAACTAGGGTTAGCGTCAGCACAAGTAGGGTTAGCGTCAGGACAACTAGGGTTAGCGTCAGGACAACTAGGGTTAGCGTCAGGACAACTAGGGTTAGCGTCAGGACAACTAGGTTTAGCGTCACGACAACTAGGGTTAGCGTCAGGACAATTAGGGTTAGCGTCAGGACAAGTAGGGTTAGCGTCAGGACAAGTAGGGTTAGCATCAGGACAACTAGGGTTACCGTCAGGACAACTAGGGTTAGCATCAGGACAACTAGGGTTAGCGTCAGGACAACTAGGGTTAGCGTCAGGACAACTAGGGTTAGCGTCAGGACAACTAGGGTTAGCATCAGGACAACTAGGTTTAGCGTCAGGACAACTAGGGTTAGCGTCGGGACAACTAGGGTTAGCGTCGGGACAACTAGGGTTAGCGTCGGGACAACTAGGGTTAGCGTCAGGACAACTAGGGTTAGCGTCAGGACAACTAGGGTTAGCGTCAGGACAACTAGGGTTAGCGTCAGGACAACTAGGGTTAGCGTCAGCACAAGTAGGGTTAGCGTCAGGACAACTAGGGTTAGCGTCAGGACAACTAGGGTTAGCGTCAGGACAACTAGGGTTAGCGTCAGGACAACTAGGTTTAGCGTCACGACAACTAGGGTTAGCGTCAGGACAACTAGGGTTAGCGTCAGGACAAGTAGGGTTAGCGTCAGGACAAGTAGGGTTAGCATCAGGACAACTAGGGTTAGCGTCAGGACAAGTAGGGTTAGCGTCAGGACAACTAGGGTTAGCGTCAGGACAACTAGGGTTAGCGTCAGGACAACTAGGGTTAGCGTCAGGACAACTAGGGTTAGCGTCACGACAACTAGGGTTAGCGTCAGGACAACTAGGGTTAGCGTCACGACAACTAGGGTTAGCGTCAGGACAACTAGGGTTAGCGTCAGGACAACTAGGGTTAGCGTCAGGACAACTAGGGTTAGCGTCAGGACAACTAGGGTTAGCGTCACGACAACTAGGGTTAGCGTCAGGACAATTAGGGTTAGCCTCACGACAACTAGGGTTAGTGTCACGACAACTAGGGTTAGCGTCAGGACAACTAGGGTTAGCGTCACGACAACTAGGGTTAGCGTCAGGACAACTAGGGTTAGCGTCAGGACAACTAGGTTTAGCGTCAGGACAACTAGGGTTAGCGTCAGGACAAGTAGGGTTAGCGTCAGGACAACTAGGGTTAGCGTCAGGACAAGTAGGGTTAGCGTCAGGACAACTAGGGTTAGCGTCAGGACAAGTAGGGTTAGCGTCAGGACAACTAGGGTTAGCGTCAGGACAACTAGGGTTTGCGTCAGGACAACTAGGGTTAGCGTCACGACAACTAGGGTTAGCGTCAGGACACCTAGGGTTAGCGTCGGGACAACTAGGGTTAGCATCGGGACAACTAGGGTTAGCGTCAGGACAACTAGGGTTAGCGTCAGGACAACTAGGGTTAGCGTCAGGACAACTAGGGTTAGCGTCAGGACAACTAGGGTTAGCGTCGGGACAACTAGGGTTAGCATCAGGACAACTAGGGTTAGCTTCAGGACAACTAGGGTTAGCGTCGGGACAACTAGGGTTAGCGTCAGGACAACTAGGGTTAGCGTCAGGACAACTAGGGTTAGCTTCAGGACAACTAGGGTTAGCGTCGGGACAACTAGGGTTAGCGTCAGGACAACTAGGGTTAGCTTCAGGACAACTAGGGTTAGCGTCGGGACAACTAGGGTTAGCGTCAGGACAACTAGGGTTAGCGTCAGGACAACTAGGGTTAGCGTCACGACAACTAGGGTTAGCGTCAGGACAACTAGGGTTAGCGTCAGGACAACTAGGGTTAGCGTCAGGACAACTAGGGTTACCGTCAGGACAACTAGGGTTAGCATCAGGACAACTAGGGTTAGCGTCAGGACAACTAGGGTTAGCGTCAGGACAACTAGGGTTAGCGTCAGGACAACTAGGGTTAGCATCAGGACAACTAGGTTTAGCGTCAGGACAACTAGGGTTAGCGTCGGGACAACTAGGGTTAGCGTCGGGACAACTAGGGTTAGCGTCGGGACAACTAGGGTTAGCGTCAGGACAACTAGGGTTAGCGTCAGGACAACTAGGGTTAGCGTCAGGACAACTACGGTTAGCGTCACAACAACTAGGGTTAGCGTCAGGACAACTAGGGTTAGCGTCACGACAACTAGGGTTAGCGTCAGGACAACTAGGGTTAGCCTCACGACAACTAGGGTTAGCGTCACGACAACTAGGGTTAGCGTCAGGACAACTAGGGTTAGCGTCAGGACAACTAGGGTTAGCGTCAGGACAACTAGGGTTAGCGTCACGACAACTAGGGTTAGCATCAGGACAACTAGGGTTAGCGTCAGGACAACTAGGGTTAGCGTCAGGACAAGTAGGGTTAGCGTCAGGACAACTAGGGTTAGCGTCAGGACAACTAGGGTTAGCGTCAGGACAACTAGGGTTAGCGTCAGGACAACTAGGTTTAGCGTCACGACAACTAGGGTTAGCGTCAGGACAACTAGGGTTAGCGTCAGGACAAGTAGGGTTAGCGTCAGGACAAGTAGGGTTAGCATCAGGACAACTAGGGTTAGCGTCAGGACAAGTAGGGTTAGCGTCAGGACAACTAGGGTTAGCGTCAGGACAACTAGGGTTAGCGTCAGGACAACTAGGGTTAGCGTCAGGACAACTAGGGTTAGCGTCACGACAACTAGGGTTAGCGTCAGGACAACTAGGGTTAGCGTCACGACAACTAGGGTTAGCGTCAGGACAACTAGGGTTAGCGTCAGGACAACTAGGGTTAGCGTCAGGACAACTAGAGTTAGCGTCAGGACAACTAGGGTTAGCGTCACGACAACTAGGGTTAGCGTCAGGACAACTAGGGTTAGCATCAGGACAACTAGGGTTAGCGTCAGGACAACTAGGGTTAGCGTCAGGACAACTAGGGTTAGCGTCACGACAACTAGGGTTAGCGTCAGGACAACTAGGGTTAGCGTCAGGACAACTAGGGTTAGCGTCAGGACAACTAGGGTTAGCCTCACGACAACTAGGGTTAGCGTCACGACAACTAGGGTTAGCGTCAGGACAACTAGGGTTAGCGTCACGACAACTAGGGTTAGCGTCAGGACAACTAGGGTTAGCGTCAGGACAACTAGGTTTAGCGTCAGGACAACTAGGGTTAGCGTCAGGACAAGTAGGGTTAGCGTCAGGACAACTAGGGATAGCGTCAGGACAACTAGGGTTAGCGTCAGGACAACTAGGGTTAGCGTCACGACAACTAGGGTTAGCGTCAGGACAACTAGGGTTAGCATCAGGACAAGTAGGGTTAGCGTCAGGACAACTAGGGTTAGCGTCAGGACAAGTAGGGTTAGCGTCAGGACAACTAGGGTTAGCGTCAGGACAAGTAGGGTTAGCGTCAGGACAAGTAGGGTTAGCGTCAGGACAACTAGGGTTAGCGTCAGGACAACTAGGGTTTGCGTCAGGACAACTAGGGTTAGCGTCACGACAACTAGGGTTAGCGTCAGGACACCTAGGGTTAGCGTCACGACAACTAGGGTTAGCGTCACGACAACTAGGGTTAGCGTCAGGACAACTAGGGTTAGCGTCAGGACAACTAGGGTTAGCGTCAGGACAACTAGGGTTAGCGTCAGGACAACTAGGGATAGCGTCAGGACAACTAGGGTTAGCGTCAGGACAACTAGGGTTAGCGTCACGACAACTAGGGTTAGCGTCAGGACAACTAGGGTTAGCGTCAGGACAACTAGGGTTATCGTCAGGACAACTAGGGTTAGCGTCAGGACAACTAGGGTTAGCGTCAGGACAACTAGGGTTAATGTCAGGACAACTAGGGTTAGCGTCAGGACAACTAGGGTTAGCGTCGGGACAACTAGGGTTAGCATCGGGACAACTAGGGTTAGCGTCAGGACAACTAGGGTTAGCGTCAGGACAACTAGGGTTAGCGTCAGGACAACTAGGGTTAGCGTCGGGACAACTAGGGTTAGCGTCAGGACAACTAGGGTTATCGTCAGGACAACTAGGGTTAGCGTCAGGACAACTAGGGTTAGCGTCAGGACAACTAGGGTTAATGTCAGGACAACTAGGGTTAGCGTCAGGACAACTAGGGTTAGCGTCGGGACAACTAGGGTTAGCATCGGGACAACTAGGGTTAGCGTCAGGACAACTAGGGTTAGCGTCAGGACAACTAGGTTTAGCGTCAGGACAACTAGGGTTAGCGTCGGGACAACTAGGGTTAGCGTCAGGACAACTAGGGTTAGCGTCAGGACAACTAGGGTTAGCGTCGGGACAACTAGGGTTAGCGTCAGGACAACTAGGGTTAGCGTCAGGACAACTAGAGTTAACGTCAGGAGAACTAGGGTTAGCATCAGGACAACTAGGGTTAGCGTCAGGACAACTAGGGTTAGCGTCAGGACAACTAGGGTTAGCGTCAGGACAACTAGGGTTAGCATCAGGACAACTAGGTTTAGCGTCAGGACAACTAGGGTTAGCGTCGGGACAACTAGGGTTAGCGTCGGGACAACTAGGGTTAGAGTCGGGACAACTAGGGTTAGCGTCCGGACAACTAGGGTTAGCGTCAGGACAACTAGGGTTAGCGTCAGGACAACTAGGGTTAGCGTCAGGACAACTAGGGTTAGCGTCAGGACAACTAGGGTTAGCGTCACAACAACTAGGGTTAGCGTCAGGACAACTAGGGTTAGCGTCACGACAACTAGGGTTAGCGTCAGGACAAGTAGGGTTAGCGTCAGGACAACTAGGGTTAGCGTCAGGACAAGTAGGGTTAGCGTCAGGACAAGTAGGGTTAGCGTCAGGACAAGTAGGGTTAGCGTCAGGACAACTATGGTTAGCGTCAGGACAACTAGGGTTAGCGTCAGGACAACTAGGGTTAGCGTCAGGACAACTAGGGTTAGCGTCAGTACAAGTAGGGTTAGCGTCAGGACAAGTAGGGTTAGCATCAGGACAAGTAGGGTTAGCGTCAGGACAACTACGGTTAGCAACAGGACAAGTAGGGGTAGCGTCAGGACAAGTAGGGTTAGCGTCAGGACAAGTAGGGTTAGCGTCAGGACAACTAGGATTAGCGTCAGGACAAGTAGGGTTAGCATCAGGACAAGTAGGGTTAGCGTCAGGACAACTAGGGTTAGCGTCAGGACAACTAGGGTTAGCATCAGGACAAGTAGGGTTAGCATCAGGACAACTAGGATTAGCGTCAGGACAACTAGGGTTAACGTCAGGACAACTAGGGTTAGCGTCAGGACAAGTAGGGTTAGCGTCAGGACGAGTAGGGTTAGCGTCAGGACAACTAGGGTTAGCGTCAGGAGAACTAGGGTTAGCGTCAGGACAAGTAGGGTTAGCGTCAGGACAACTAGGGTTAGCGTCAGGACAACTAGGGTTAGCGTCATGACAACTAGGGTTAGCGTCAGGACAACTAGGGTTAGCGTCAGGAAAACTAGGGTTAGCGTCAGGACAAGTAGGGTTAGCGCCAGGACAACTAGGGTTAGCGTCAGGACAACTAGGGTTAGCGTCAGGACATCTAGGGTTAGCGTCAGGACAACTAGGGTTAGCGTCAAGACAACTAGGGTTAGCGTCAGGACAACTAGGGTTGGCATCAGGACATGTAGGGTTAGCGTCAGGACAACTAGGATTAGCGTCAGGACAACTAGGGTTAGCGTCAGGACAAGTAGGGTTAGCGTCAGGACAAGTAGAGTTAGCGTGAGGACAACTAGGGTTAGCGTCAGGACAACTAGGGTTAGCATCAGGACAACTAGGGTTAGCGTCAGGACAACTAGGGTTAGCGTCAGGACAACTAGGGTTAGCATCAGGACAACTAGGGTTAGCGTCATGACAACTAGGGTTAGCGTCAGGACAACTAGGGTTAGCGTCAGGACAACTAGGGTTAGCGTCACGACAAGTAGGGTTAGCGTCAGGACAAGTAGGGTTAGCGTCAGGACAACTAGGGTTAGCGTCAGGACAACTAGGGTTAGCGTCAGGACATCTAGGGTTAGCGTCAGGACAACTAGGGTTAGCGTCAGGACAACTAGGGTTAGCGTCAGGACAACTAGGGTTGGCATCAGGACAAGTAGGGTTAGCGTCAGGACAACTAGGGTTAGCGTCAGGACAACTAGGGTTAGCGTCAGGACAAGTAGGGTTAGCGTCAGGACAAGTAGAGTTAGCGTGAGGACAACTAGGGTTAGCGTCAGGACAACTAGGGTTAGCGTGAGGACAACTAGGGTTAGCGTCACGACAAGTAGGGTTAGCGTCAGGACAAGTAGGGTTAGCGTCAGGACAACTAGGGTTAGCGTCAGGACAACTAGGGTTAGCGTCAGGACATCTAGGGTTAGCGTCAGGACAACTAGGGTTAGCGTCAAGACAACTAGTGTTAGCGTCAGGACAACTAGGGTTGGCATCAGGACAAGTAGGGTTAGCGTCAGGACAACTAGGATTAGCGTCAGGACAACTAGGGTTAGCGTCAGGACAAGTAGGGTTAGCGTCAGGACAAGTAGAGTTAGCGTGAGGAGAACTAGGGTTAGCGTCAGGACAACTAGGGTTAGCATCAGGACAACTAGGGTTAGCGTCAGGACAACTAGGGTTAGCGTCAGGACAACTAGGGTTAGCATCAGGACAACTAGGGTTAGCGTCATGACAACTAGGGTTAGCGTCAGGACAACTAGGGTTAGCGTCAGGACAACTAGGGTTAGCGTCACGACAAGTAGGGTTAGCGTCAGGACAAGTAGGGTTAGCGTCAGGACAACTCGGGTTAGCGTCAGGACAACTAGGGTTAGCGTCAGGACATCTAGGGTTAGCGTCAGGACAACTAGGGTTAGCGTCAGGACAACTAGGGTTAGCGTCAGGACAACTAGGGTTGGCATCAGGACAAGTAGGGTTAGCGTCAGGACAACTAGGGTTAGCGTCAGGACAACTAGGGTTAGCGTCAGGACAAGTAGAGTTAGCGTGAGGACAACTAGGGTTAGCGTCAGGACAACTAGGGTTAGCGTCAGGACAAGTAGGGTTAGCGTCAGGACAACTAGGGTTAGCATCAGGACAAGTAGGGTTAGCGTCAGGACAACTAGGGTTAGCGTCAGGACAAGTAGGGTTAGCGTCAGGACAACTAGGGTTAGCGTCAGGACAACTAGGGTTAGCGTCAGGACAAGTAGGGTTAGCGTCAGGACAACTAGGGTTAGCATCAGGACAACTAGGGTTAGCGTCAGGACAAGTAGGGTTAGCATCAGGACAACTAGGGTTAGCGTCAGGACAACTAGGGTTAGCGTCAGGACAAGTAGGGTTAGCGTCAGGACAAGTAAGGTTAGCGTCAGGACAACTAGGGTTAGCATCAGGACAACTAGGGTTAGCGTCAGGACAAGTAGGGTTAGCGTCAGGACAACTAGGGTTAGGTTCAGGACAACTAGGGTTAGCGTCAGGACAACTAGGGTTAGCGTCAGGAGAAGTAGGGTTAGCGTCAGGACAACTAGGGTTAGCGTCAGGACAAGTAGGGTTAGCGTCAGGACAAGTAGGGTTAGCGTCAGGACAAGTAGGGTTAGCGTCAGGACAACTATGGTTAGCGGCAGGACAACTAGGGTTAGCGTCAGGACAACTAGGGTTAGCGTCAGGACAAGTAGGGTTAGCGTCAGGACAACTAGGGTTAGCGTCAGGACAACTAGGGTTAGCGTCAGGACAAGTAGGGTTAGCGTCAGAACAACTAGGGTTAGCGTCAGGACAACTAGGGTTAGCATCAGGACAAGTAGGGTTAGCGTCAGGACAACTAGGGTTAGCGTCAAGACAACTAGAGTTAGCGTCAGGACAACTAGGGTTAGCGTCAGGACAAGTAGGGTTAGCGTCAGGACAACTAGGGTAAGCGTCAGGACAAGTAGGGTTAGCGTCAGGACAAGTAGGGTTAGCGTCAGGACAACTAGGGTTAGCGTCAGGACAACTAGGGTTAGCGTCAGGACAAGTAGGGTTAGCTTCAGGACAACTAGGGTTAGCGTCAGGACAACTAGGGTTAGCATCAGGACAAGTAGGGTTAGCGTCAGGACAAGTAGGGTTAGCGTCAGGACAACTAGGATTAGCGTCAGGACAAGTAGGGTTAGCGTCAGGACAAGTAGGGTTAGCGTCAGGACAACTAGGGTTAGCGTCAGTACAACTAGGGTTAGCGTCAGGACAAGTAGGGTTAGCATCAGGACAAGTAGGGTTAGCGTCAGGACAACTAGGGTTAGCATCAGGACAACTAGGGTTAGCGTCAGGACAAGTAGGGTTAGCGTCAGGACAACTAGGGTTAGCTTCAGGACAACTAGGGTTAGCGTCAGGACAACTAGGGTTAGCATCAGGACAAGTAGGGTTAGCGTCAGGACAAGTAGGGTTAGCGTCAGGACAACTAGGATTAGCGTCAGGACAACTAGGGTTAGAGTCAGGACAACTAGGGTTAGCGTCAGGACAACTAGGGTTAGCGTCAGGACAAGTAGGGTTAGCGTCAGGACGAGTAGGGTTAGCGTCAGGACAACTAGGGCTAGCGTCAGGACAACTAGGGTTAGCGTCAGGACAAGTAGGGTTAGCGTCAGGACAACTAGGGTTAGCGTCAGGACAACTAGGGTTAGCATCAGGACAACTAGGGTTAGCGTCATGACAACTAGGGTTAGCGTCAGGACAACTAGGGTTAGCATCAGGACAACTAGGGTTAGCGTCAGGACAACTAGGGTTAGCGTCACGACAAGTAGGGTTAGCGTCAGGACAAGTAGGGTTAGCGTCAGGACAACTAGGGTTAGCGTCAGGACAACTAGGGTTAGCGTCAGGACATCTAGGGTTAGCGCCAGGAAAACTAGGGTTAGCGCCAGGACAACTAGGGTTAGCGCCAGGACAACTAGGGTTAGCGTCAGGACAACTAGGGTTAGAGTCAGTACAACTAGGGTTAGCATCAGGACAAGTAGAGTTACCGTCAGGACAACTAGGGTTAGCGTCAGGACAACTAGGGTTAGCGTCAGGACAAGTAGGGTTAGCGTCAGGACAACTAGGGTTAGCGTCAGGACAAGTAGGGTTAGCATCAGGACAACTAGGGTTAGCGTCAGGACAACTAGGGTTAGCGTCAGGACAAGTAGGGTTAGCGTCAGGACAAGTAGGGTTAGCGTCAGGACAACTAGGGTTAGCGTGAGGACAAGTAGGGTTAGCGTCAGGACAACTAGGGTTCGCGTCAGGACAACTAGGGTTAGCGTCAGGACAACTACGGTTAGCGTCAGGACAACTAGGGTTAGCGTCAGGACAACGAGGGTTAGCGTCAGGACAACTAGGGTTAGCGTCAGGACAACTAGGGTTGGCGTCAGGACAAGTAGGGTTAGCGTCAGGACAACTAGGGTTAGCGTCAGGAAAACTAGGGTTAGCGTCAGGACAACTAGGGTTAGCGCCAGGACAACTAGGGTTAGCGCCAGGACAACTAGGGTTAGCGCCAGGACAACTAGGGTTAGCGCCAGGACAACTAGGGTTAGCGCCATTACAACTAGGGTTAGCGCCAGGACAACTAGTGTTAGTGCCAAGACAACTAGGGTTAGCGCCAGGACAACTAGGGTTAGCGCTAGGACAACTAGGGTTAGCGCCAGGACAACTAGGGTTAGCGCCAGGACAACTAGGGTTAGCGTCAGGACAACTAGGGTTAGAGTCAGTACAACTAGGGTTAGCATCAGGACAAGTAGAGTTAGCGTCAGGACAACTAGGGTTAGCGTCAGGACAACTAGGGTTAGCGTCAGGACAAGTAGGGTTAGCGTCAGGACAACTAGGGTTAGCGTCAGGACAAGTAGGGTTAGCGTCAGGACAACTAGGGTTAGCGTCAGGACAACTAGGGTTAGCGTCAGGACAACTAGGGTTAGCGTCAGGACAACTAGGGTTAGCGCCAGGACAACTAGGGTTAGCGTCAGGACAACTAGCGTTAGCGTCAGGACAACCAGGGTTAGCGTCAGGACAACTAGGGTTATCGTCAGGACAACTAGGGTTAGCGCCAGGACAACTAGGGTTAGCGCCAGGACAACTACGGTTAGCGCCAGGACAACTAGGATTAGCGCCAGGACAACTAGGGTTAGCGCCAGGACAACAAGGGTTAGCGCCAGGACAACTAGGGTTAGCGCCAGGACAACTAGGGTTACCGCCAGGACAACTAGGGTTAGCGTCAGGACAAGTAGGGTTAGCGTCAGAACAACTAGGGTTAGCGTCAGGACAACTAGGGTTAGCGTCAGGACAAGTAGGGTTAGCGTCAGGACAACTAGGGTTAGCGTCAAGACAACTAGAGTTAGCATCAGGACAACTAGGGTTAGCGTCAGGACAAGTAGGGTTAGCGTCAGGACAACTAGGGTTAGCGTCAGGACAAGTAGGGTTAGCGTCAGGACAAGTAGGGTTAGCATCAGGACAACTAGGGTTAGCGTCAGGACAACTAGGGTTAGCGTCAGGACAAGTAGGGTTAGCGTCAGGACAACTAGGGTTAGCGTCAGGACAACTAGGGTTAGCGTCAGGACAACTAGGGTTAGTGTCAGGACAACCAGGGTTAGCGTCAGGACAACTAGGGTTAGCGTCAGGACAACTAGGGTTAGCGTCAGGACAAGGAGGGTTAGCGTCAGGACAAGTAGGGTTAGCGTCAGGACAACTAGGGTTAGCATCAGGACAACTAGGGTTAGCGTCAGGACAAGTAGGGTTAGCGTCAGGACAAGTAGGGTTAGCGTCAGGACAACTAGGGTTAGCGTCAGTACAACTAGGGTTAGCGTCAGGACAAGTAGGGTTAGCATCAGGACAAGTAGGGTTAGCGTCAGGACAACTAGGGTTAGCATCAGGACAACTAGGGTTAGCGTCAGGACAAGTAGGTTTAGCGTCAGGACAACTAGGGTTAGCGTCAGGACAACTAGGGTTAGCGTCAGGACAAGTAGGGTTAGCGTCAGGACAACTAGGGTTAGCGTCAGGACAACTAGGGTTAGTGTCAGGACAACCAGGGTTAGCGTCAGGACAACTAGGGTTAGCGTCAGGACAACTAGGGTTAGCGTCAGGACAAGGAGGGTTAGCGTCAGGACAAGTAGGGTTAGCGTCAGGACAACTAGGGTTAGCATCAGGACAACTAGGGTTAGCGTCAGGACAAGTAGGGTTAGCGTCAGGACAAGTAGGGTTAGCGTCAGGACAACTAGGGTTAGCGTCAGTACAACTAGGGTTAGCGTCAGGACAAGTAGGGTTAGCATCAGGACAAGTAGGGTTAGCGTCAGGACAACTAGGGTTAGCATCAGGACAACTAGGGTTAGCGTCAGGACAAGTAGGGTTAGCGTCAGGACAACTAGGGTTAGCTTCAGGACAACTAGGGTTAGCGTCAGGACAACTAGGGTTAGCGTCTGGACAACTAGGGTTAGCGTCAGGACAAGTAGGGTTAGCGTCAGGACAACTAGGGTTAGCGTCAGGACAAGTAGGGTTAGCGTCAGGACAAGTAGGGTTAGCGTCAGGACAAGTAGGGTTAGCGTCAGGACAACTATGGTTAGCGTCAGGACAACTAGGGTTAGCGTCAGGACAACTAGGGTTAGCGTCAGGACAAGTAGGGTTAGCGTCAGGACAAGTAGGGTTAGCATCAGGACAAGTAGGGTTAGCGTCAGGACAACTACGGTTAGCAACAGGACAAGTAGGGGTAGCGTCAGGACAAGTAGGGTTAGCGTCAGGACAAGTAGGGTTAGCGTCAGGACAACTAGGGTTAGCGTCAGGACAAGTAGGGTTAGCATCAGGACAAGTAGGGTTAGCGTCAGGACAACTAGGGTTAGCGTCAGGACAACTAGGGTTAGCGTCAGGACAACTAGGGTTAGCATCAGGACAAGTAGGGTTAGCGTCAGGACAAGTAGGGTTAGCGTCAGGACAACTAGTATTAGCGTCAGGACAACTAGGGTTAGCGTCAGGACAACTAGGGTTAGCGTCAGGACAACTAGGGTTAGCGTCAGGACAAGTAGGGTTAGCGTCAGGACGAGTAGGGTTAGCGTCAGGACAACTAGGGTTAGCGTCAGGAGAACTAGGGTTAGCGTCAGGACAAGTAGGGTTAGCGTCCGGACAACTAGGGTTAGCGTCAGGACAACTAGGGTTAGCATCAGGACAACTAGGGTTAGCATCAGGACAACTAGGGTTAGCGTCATGACAACTAGGGTTAGCGTCAGGACAACTAGGGTTAGCGTCAGGACAACTAGGGTTAGCGTCACGACAAGTAGGGTTAGCGTCAGGACAAGTAGGGTTAGCGTCAGGACAACTAGGGTTAGCGTCAGGACATCTAGGGTTAGCGTCAGGACAACTAGGGTTAGCGTCAAGACAACTAGTGTTAGCGTCAGGACAACTAGGGTTGGCATCAGGACAAGTAGGGTTAGCGTCAGGACAACTAGGATTAGCGTCAGGACAAGTAGGGTTAGCGTCAGGACAAGTAGAGTTAGCGTGAGGACAACTAGGGTTAGCGTCAGGACAACTAGGGTTAGCATCAGGACAACTAGGGTTAGCGTCAGGACAACTAGGGTTAGCGTCAGGACAACTAGGGTTAGCATCAGGACAACTAGGGTTAGCGTCATGACAACTAGGGTTAGCGTCAGGACAACTAGGGTTAGCGTCAGGACAACTAGGGTTAGCGTCACGACAAGTAGGGTTAGCGTCAGGACAAGTAGGGTTAGCGTCAGGACAACTCGGGTTAGCGTCAGGACAACTAGGGTTAGCGTCAGGACATCTAGGGTTAGCATCAGGACAACTAGGGTTAGCGTCAGGACAACTAGGGTTAGCGTCAGGACAACTAGGGTTGGCATCAGGACAAGTAGGGTTAGCGTCAGGACAACTAGGGTTAGCGTCAGGACAACTAGGGTTAGAGTCAGGACAAGTAGAGTTAGCGTGAGGACAACTAGGGTTAGCGTCAGGACAACTAGGGTTAGCGTCAGGACAAGTAGGGTTAGCGTCAGGACAAGTAGGGTTAGCGTCAGGACAACTAGGGTTAGCGTCAGGACAAATAGGGTTAGCATCAGGACAAGTAGGGTTAGCGTCAGGACAACTAGGGTTAGCGTCAGGACAAGTAGGGTTAGCGTCAGGACAACTAGGGTTAGCGTCAGGACAACTAGGGTTAGCGTCAGGACAAGTAGGGTTAGCGTCAGGACAACTAGGGTTAGCATCAGGAAAACTAGGGTTAGCGTCAGGACAAGTAGGGTTAGCATCAGGACAACTAGGGTTAGCGTCAGGACCACTAGGGTTAGCGTCAGGACAAGTAGGGTTAGCGTCAGGACAAGTAAAGTTAGCGTCAGGACAACTAGGGTTAGCATCAGGACAACTAGGGTTAGCGTCAGGACAAGTAGGGTTAGCGTCAGGACAACTAGGGTTAGCTTCAGGACAACTAGGGTTAGCGTCAGGACAACTAGGGTTAGCGTCAGGACAAGTAGGGTTAGCGTCAGGACAACTAGGGTTAGCGTCAGGACAACTAGGGTTAGCGTCAGGACAAGTAGGGTTAGCGTCAGGACAAGTAGGGTTAGCGTCAGGACAAGTAGGGTTAGCGTCAGGACAACTATGGTTAGCGTCAGGACAACTAGGGTTAGCGTCAGGACAACTAGGGTTAGCGTCAGGACAACTAGGGTTAGCGTCAGGACAAGTAGGGTTAGCGTCAGGACAACTAGGGTTAGCGTCAGCACAACTAGGGTTAGCGTCAGGACAAGTAGGGTTAGCGTCAGAACAACTAGGGTTAGCGTCAGGACAACTAGGGTTAGCGTCAGGACAAGTAGGGTTAGCGTCAGGACAACTAGGGTTAGCGTCAAGACAACTAGAGTTAGCGTCAGGACAACTAGGGTTAGCGTCAGGACAAGTAGGGTTAGCGTCAGGACAACTAGGGTTAGCGTCAGGACAAGTAGGGTTAGCGTCAGGACAAGTAGGGTTAGCGTCAGGACAACTAGGGTTAGCGTCAGGACAACTAGGGTTAGCGTCAGGACAAGTAGGGTTAGCGTCAGGACAACTAGGGTTAGCGTCAGGACAACTAGGGTTAGCGTCAGGACAACTAGGGTTAGCGTCAGGACAACTAGGGTTAGTGTCAGGACAACCAGGGTTAGCGTCAGGACAACTAGGGTTAGCGTCAGGACAACTAGGGTTAGCGTCAGGACAAGGAGGGTTAGCGTCAGGACAAGTAGGGTTAGCGTCAGGACAACTAGGGTTAGCATCAGGACAACTAGGGTTAGCGTCAGGACAAGTAGGGTTAGCGTCAGGACAACTAGGGTTAGCATCAGGAAAACTAGGGTTAGCGTCAGGACAAGTAGGGTTAGCATCAGGACAACTA
This sequence comes from Phyllobates terribilis, assembly GCF_046119375.1. NCBI lineage: Eukaryota > Metazoa > Chordata > Amphibia > Anura > Dendrobatidae > Phyllobates > Phyllobates terribilis. The sequence goes on along the minus strand of NW_027363156.1, from coordinate 1,174,823 downwards.
GGGTTAGCGTCAGGACCACTAGGGTTAGCATCAGGACAAATAGGGTTAGCATCAGGACAAGTAGGGTTAGCGTCAGGACAACTAGGGTTAGCGTCAGGACAAGTAGGGTTAGCGTCAGGACAACTAGGGTTAGCGTCAGGACAACTAGGGTTAGCGTCAGGACAAGTAGGGTTAGCGTCAGGACAACTAGGGTTAGCATCAGGAAAACTAGGGTTAGCGTCAGGACAAGTAGGGTTAGCATCAGGACAACTAGGGTTAGCGTCAGGACCACTAGGGTTAGCGTCAGGACAAGTAGGGTTAGCGTCAGGACAAGTAAGGTTAGCGTCAGGACAACTAGGGTTAGCATCAGGACAACTAGGGTTAGCGTCAGGACAAGTAGGGTTAGCGTCAGGACAACTAGGGTTAGCTTCAGGACAACTAGGGTTAGCGTCAGGACAACTAGGGTTAGCGTCAGGACAAGTAGGGTTAGCGTCAGGACAACTAGGGTTAGCGTCAGGACAACTAGGGTTAGCGTCAGAACAAGTAGGGTTAGCGTCAGGACAAGTAGGGTTAGCGTCAGGACAAGTAGGGTTAGCGTCAGGACAACTATGGTTAGCGTCAGGACAACTAGGGTTAGCGTCAGGACAACTAGGGTTAGCGTCAGGACAACTAGGGTTAGCGTCAGGACAAGTAGGGTTAGCGTCAGGACAACTAGGGTTAGCGTCAGCACAACTAGGGTTAGCGTCAGGACAAGTAGGGTTAGCGTCAGAACAACTAGGGTTAGCGTCAGGACAACTAGGGTTAGCGTCAGGACAAGTAGGGTTAGCGTCAGGACAACTAGGGTTAGCGTCAAGACAACTAGAGTTAGCGTCAGGACAACTAGGGTTAGCGTCAGGACAAGTAGGGTTAGCGTCAGGACAACTAGGGTTAGCGTCAGGACAAGTAGGGTTAGCGTCAGGACAAGTAGGGTTAGCGTCAGGACAACTAGGGTTAGCGTCAGGACAACTAGGGTTAGCGTCAGGACAAGTAGGGTTAGCGTCAGGACAACTAGGGTTAGCGTCAGGACAACTAGGGTTAGCGTCAGGACAACTAGGGTTAGCGTCAGGACAACTAGGGTTAGTGTCAGGACAACCAGGGTTAGCGTCAGGACAACTAGGGTTAGCGTCAGGACAACTAGGGTTAGCGTCAGGACAAGGAGGGTTAGCGTCAGGACAAGTAGGGTTAGCGTCAGGACAACTAGGGTTAGCATCAGGACAACTAGGGTTAGCGTCAGGACAAGTAGGGTTAGCGTCAGGACAAGTAGGGTTAGCGTCAGGACAACTAGGGTTAGCGTCAGTACAACTAGGGTTAGCGTCAGGACAAGTAGGGTTAGCATCAGGACAAGTAGGGTTAGCGTCAGGACAACTAGGGTTAGCATCAGGACAACTAGGGTTAGCGTCAGGACAAGTAGGGTTAGCGTCAGGACAACTAGGGTTAGCTTCAGGACAACTAGGGTTAGCGTCAGGACAACTAGGGTTAGCGTCTGGACAACTAGGGTTAGCGTCAGGACAAGTAGGGTTAGCGTCAGGACAACTAGGGTTAGCGTCAGGACAAGTAGGGTTAGCGTCAGGACAAGTAGGGTTAGCGTCAGGACAAGTAGGGTTAGCGTCAGGACAACTATGGTTAGCGTCAGGACAACTAGGGTTAGCGTCAGGACAACTAGGGTTAGCGTCAGGACAAGTAGGGTTAGCGTCAGGACAAGTAGGGTTAGCGTCAGGACAACTACGGTTAGCAACAGGACAAGTAGGGGTAGCGTCAGGACAAGTAGGGTTAGCGTCAGGACAAGTAGGGTTAGCGTCAGGACAACTAGGGTTAGCGTCAGGACAAGTAGGGTTAGCATCAGGACAAGTAGGGTTAGCGTCAGGACAACTAGGGTTAGCGTCAGGACAACTAGGGTTAGCGTCAGGACAACTAGGGTTAGCATCAGGACAAGTAGGGTTAGCGTCAGGACAAGTAGGGTTAGCGTCAGGACAACTAGGATTAGCGTCAGGACAACTAGGGTTAGCGTCAGGACAACTAGGGTTAGCGTCAGGACAACTAGGGTTAGCGTCAGGACAAGTAGGGTTAGCGTCAGGACGAGTAGGGTTAGCGTCAGGACAACTAGGGTTAGCGTCAGGAGAACTAGGGTTAGCGTCAGGACAAGTAGGGTTAGCGTCCGGACAACTAGGGTTAGCATCAGGACAACTAGGGTTAGCGTCATGACAACTAGGGTTAGCGTCAGGACAACTAGGGTTAGCGTCAGGACAACTAGGGTTAGCGTCAGGACAACTAGGGTTAGCGTCACGACAAGTAGGGTTAGCGTCAGGACAAGTAGGGTTAGCGTCAGGACAACTAGGGTTAGCGTCAGGACATCTAGGGTTAGCGTCAGGACAACTAGGGTTAGCGTCAAGACAACTAGTGTTAGCGTCAGGACAACTAGGGTTGGCATCAGGACAAGTAGGGTTAGCGTCAGGACAACTAGGATTAGCGTCAGGACAACTAGGGTTAGCGTCAGGACAAGTAGGGTTAGCGTCAGGACAAGTAGAGTTAGCGTGAGGACAACTAGGGTTAGCGTCAGGACAACTAGGGTTAGCATCAGGACAACTAGGGTTAGCGTCAGGACAACTAGGGTTAGCGTCAGGACAACTAGGGTTAGCATCAGGACAACTAGGGTTAGCGTCATGACAACTAGGGTTAGCGTCAGGACAACTAGGGTTAGCGTCAGGACAACTAGGGTTAGCGTCACGACAAGTAGGGTTAGCGTCAGGACAAGTAGGGTTAGCGTCAGGACAACTCGGGTTAGCGTCAGGACAACTAGGGTTAGCGTCAGGACATCTAGGGTTAGCATCAGGACAACTAGGGTTAGCGTCAGGACAACTAGGGTTAGCGTCAGGACAACTAGGGTTGGCATCAGGACAAGTAGGGTTAGCGTCAGGACAACTAGGGTTAGCGTCAGGACAACTAGGGTTAGAGTCAGGACAAGTAGAGTTAGCGTGAGGACAACTAGGGTTAGCGTCAGGACAACTAGGGTTAGCGTCAGGACAAGTAGGGTTAGCGTCAGGACAAGTAGGGTTAGCGTCAGGACAACTAGGGTTAGCGTCAGGACAAATAGGGTTAGCATCAGGACAAGTAGGGTTAGCGTCAGGACAACTAGGGTTAGCGTCAGGACAAGTAGGGTTAGCGTCAGGACAACTAGGGTTAGCGTCAGGACAACTAGGGTTAGCGTCAGGACAAGTAGGGTTAGCGTCAGGACAACTAGGGTTAGCATCAGGAAAACTAGGGTTAGCGTCAGGACAAGTAGGGTTAGCATCAGGACAACTAGGGTTAGCGTCAGGACCACTAGGGTTAGCGTCAGGACAAGTAGGGTTAGCGTCAGGACAAGTAAGGTTAGCGTCAGGACAACTAGGGTTAGCATCAGGACAACTAGGGTTAGCGTCAGGACAAGTAGGGTTAGCGTCAGGACAACTAGGGTTAGCTTCAGGACAACTAGGGTTAGCGTCAGGACAACTAGGGTTAGCGTCAGGACAAGTAGGGTTAGCGTCAGGACTACTAGGGTTAGCGTCAGGACAACTAGGGTTAGCGTCAGGACAAGTAGGGTTAGCGTCAGGACAAGTAGGGTTAGCGTCAGGACAAGTAGGGTTAGCGTCAGGACAACTATGGTTAGCGTCAGGACAACTAGGGTTAGCGTCAGGACAACTAGGGTTAGCGTCAGGACAACTAGGGTTAGCGTCAGGACAAGTAGGGTTAGCGTCAGGACAACTAGGGTTAGCGTCAGCACAACTAGGGTTAGCGTCAGGACAAGTAGGGTTAGCGTCAGAACAACTAGGGTTAGCGTCAGGACAACTAGGGTTAGCGTCAGGACAAGTAGGGTTAGCGTCAGGACAACTAGGGTTAGCGTCAAGACAACTAGAGTTAGCGTCAGGACAACTAGGGTTAGCGTCAGGACAAGTAGGGTTAGCGTCAGGACAACTAGGGTTAGCGTCAGGACAAGTAGGGTTAGCGTCAGGACAAGTAGGGTTAGCGTCAGGACAACTAGGGTTAGCGTCAGGACAACTAGGGTTAGCGTCAGGACAAGTAGGGTTAGCGTCAGGACAACTAGGGTTAGCGTCAGGACAACTAGGGTTAGCGTCAGGACAACTAGGGTTAGCGTCAGGACAACTAGGGTTAGTGTCAGGACAACCAGGGTTAGCGTCAGGACAACTAGGGTTAGCGTCAGGACAACTAGGGTTAGCGTCAGGACAAGGAGGGTTAGCGTCAGGACAAGTAGGGTTAGCGTCAGGACAACTAGGGTTAGCATCAGGACAACTAGGGTTAGCGTCAGGACAAGTAGGGTTAGCGTCAGGACAAGTAGGGTTAGCGTCAGGACAACTAGGGTTAGCATCAGTACAACTAGGGTTAGCGTCAGGACAAGTAGGGTTAGCATCAGGACAAGTAGGGTTAGCGTCAGGACAACTAGGGTTAGCATCAGGACAACTAGGGTTAGCGTCAGGACAAGTAGGGTTAGCGTCAGGACAACTAGGGTTAGCTTCAGGACAACTAGGGTTAGCGTCAGGACAACTAGGGTTAGCATCAGGACAAGTAGGGTTAGCGTCAGGACAAGTAGGGTTAGCGTCAGGACAACTCGGATTAGCGTCAGGACAACTAGGGTTAGAGTCAGGACAACTAGGGTTAGCGTCAGGACAACTAGGGTTAGCGTCAGGACAAGTAGGGTTAGCCTCAGGACGAGTAGGGTTAGCGTCAGGACAACTAGGGTTAGCGTCAGGAGAACTAGGGTTAGCGTCAGGACAAGTAGGGTTAGCGTCAGGACAACTAGGGTTAGCGTCAGGACAACTAGGGTTAGCGTCATGACAACTAGGGTTAGCGTCAGGACAACTAGGGTTAGCATCAGGACAACTAGGGTTAGCGTCAGGACAACTAGGGTTAGCGTCACGACAAGTAGGGTTAGCGTCAGGACAAGTAGGGTTAGCGTCAGGACAACTAGGGTTAGCGTCAGGACAACTAGGGTTAGCGTCAGGACATCTAGGGTTAGCGTCAGGACAACTAGGGTTAGCGTCAAGACAACTAGGGTTAGCGTCAGGACAACTAGGGTTGGCATCAGGACAAGTAGGGTTAGCGTCAGGACAACTAGGATTAGCGTCAGGACAACTAGGGTTAGCGTCAGGACAAGTAGGGTTAGCGTCAGGACAAGTAGAGTTAGCGTGAGGACAACTAGGGTTAGCGTCAGGACAACTAGGGTTAGCATCAGGACAACTAGGGTTAGCGTCAGGACAACTAGGGTTAGCGTCAGGACAACTAGGTTTAGCATCAGGACAACTAGGGTTAGCGTCATGACAACTAGGGTTAGCGTCAGGACAACTAGGGTTAGCGTCAGGACAACTAGGGTTAGCGTCAGGACAACTAGGGTTAGCGTCACGACAAGTAGGGTTAGCGTCAGGACAAGTAGGGTTAGCGTCAGGACAACTCGGGTTAGCGTCAGGACAACTAGGGTTAGCGTCAGGACATCTAGGGTTAGCGTCAGGACAACTAGGGTTAGCGTCAGGACAACTAGGGTTAGCGTCAGGACAACTAGGGTTGGCATCAGGACAAGTAGGGTTAGCGTCAGGACAACTAGGGTTAGCGTCAGGACAACTAGGGTTAGCGTCAGGACAAGTAGAGTTAGCGTGAGGACAACTAGGGTTAGCGTCAGGACAACTAGGGTTAGCGTCAGGACAAGTAGGGTTAGCGTCAGGACAAGTAGGGTTAGTGTCAGGACAACTAGGGTTAGCGTCAGGACAACTAGGGTTAGCATCAGGACAAGTAGGGTTAGCGTCAGGACAACTAGGGTTAGCGTCAGGACAAGTAGGGTTAGCGTCAGGACAACTAGGGTTAGCGTCAGGACAACTAGGGTTAGCGTCAGGACAAGTAGGGTTAGCGTCAGGACAACTAGGGTTAGCGTCAGGACAACTAGGGTAAGCGTCAGGACAACTAGGGTTAGCGTCAGGACAACTAAGGTTAGCGTCAGGACAACTAGGGTTAGCGTCAGCACAACTAGGGTTAGCGTCAGGACAACTAGGGTTAGCGTCAGGACAACTAGGGTTAGCGCCAGGACAACTAGGGTTAGCGCCAGGACAACTAGGGTTAGCGCCAGGACAACTAGGGTTAGCGCCATTACAACTAGGGTTAGCGCCAAGGACAACTAGGGTTAGTGCCAGGACAACTAGGGTTAGCGCCAGGACAACTAGGGTTAGCGCCAGGACAACTAGGGTTACCGCCAGGACAACTAGGGTTAGCGCCAGGACAACTAGGGTTAGCGCCAGGACAACTAGGGTTAGCGCCAGGAAAACTAGGGTTAGCGCCAGGACAACTAGGGTTAGCGCCAGGACAACTAGGGTTAGCGTCAGGACAACTAGGGTTAGAGTCAGTACAACTAGGGTTAGCATCAGGACAAGTAGAGTTACCGTCAGGACAACTAGGGTTAGCGTCAGGACAACTAGGGTTAGCGTCAGGACAAGTAGGGTTAGCGTCAGGACAACTAGGGTTAGCGTCAGGACAAGTAGGGTTAGCGTCAGGACAACTAGGGTTAGCGTCAGGACAACTAGGGTTAGCGTCAGGACAAGTAGGGTTAGCGTCACGACAAGTAGGGTTAGCGTCAGGACAAGTAGGGTTAGCGTCAGGACAACTAGGGTTAGCGTCAGGACAACTAGGGTTAGCGTCAGGACATCTAGGGTTAGCGTCAGGACAACTAGGGTTAGCGTCAAGACAACTAGGGTTAGCGTCAGGACAACTAGGGTTGGCATCAGGACAAGTAGGGTTAGCGTCAGGACAACTAGGATTAGCGTCAGGACAACTAGGGTTAGCGTCAGGACAAGTAGGGTTAGCGTCAGGACAAGTAGAGTTAGCGTGAGGACAACTAGGGTTAGCGTCAGGACAACTAGGGTTAGCATCAGGACAACTAGGGTTAGCGTCAGGACAACTAGGGTTAGCGTCAGGACAACTAGGTTTAGCATCAGGACAACTAGGGTTAGCGTCATGACAACTAGGGTTAGCGTCAGGACAACTAGGGTTAGCGTCAGGACAACTAGGGTTAGCGTCAGGACAACTAGGGTTAGCGTCACGACAAGTAGGGTTAGCGTCAGGACAAGTAGGGTTAGCGTCAGGACAACTCGGGTTAGCGTCAGGACAACTAGGGTTAGCGTCAGGACATCTAGGGTTAGCGTCAGGACAACTAGGGTTAGCGTCAGGACAACTAGGGTTAGCGTCAGGACAACTAGGGTTGGCATCAGGACAAGTAGGGTTAGCGTCAGGACAACTAGGGTTAGCGTCAGGACAACTAGGGTTAGCGTCAGGACAAGTAGAGTTAGCGTGAGGACAACTAGGGTTAGCGTCAGGACAACTAGGGTTAGCGTCAGGACAAGTAGGGTTAGCGTCAGGACAAGTAGGGTTAGTGTCAGGACAACTAGGGTTAGCGTCAGGACAACTAGGGTTAGCATCAGGACAAGTAGGGTTAGCGTCAGGACAACTAGGGTTAGCGTCAGGACAAGTAGGGTTAGCGTCAGGACAACTAGGGTTAGCGTCAGGACAACTAGGGTTAGCGTCAGGACAAGTAGGGTTAGCGTCAGGACAACTAGGGTTAGCGTCAGGACAACTAGGGTAAGCGTCAGGACAACTAGGGTTAGCGTCAGGACAACTAAGGTTAGCGTCAGGACAACTAGGGTTAGCGTCAGCACAACTAGGGTTAGCGTCAGGACAACTAGGGTTAGCGTCAGGACAACTAGGGTTAGCGCCAGGACAACTAGGGTTAGCGCCAGGACAACTAGGGTTAGCGCCAGGACAACTAGGGTTAGCACCAGGACAACTAGGGTTAGCGCCATTACAACTAGGGTTAGCGCCAAGGACAACTAGGGTTAGTGCCAGGACAACTAGGGTTAGCGCCAGGACAACTAGGGTTAGCGCCAGGACAACTAGGGTTACCGCCAGGACAACTAGGGTTAGCGCCAGGACAACTAGGGTTAGCGCCAGGACAACTAGGGTTAGCGCCAGGAAAACTAGGGTTAGCGCCAGGACAACTAGGGTTAGCGCCAGGACAACTAGGGTTAGCGTCAGGACAACTAGGGTTAGAGTCAGTACAACTAGGGTTAGCATCAGGACAAGTAGAGTTACCGTCAGGACAACTAGGGTTAGCGTCAGGACAACTAGGGTTAGCGTCAGGACAAGTAGGGTTAGCGTCAGGACAACTAGGGTTAGCGTCAGGACAAGTAGGGTTAGCGTCAGGACAACTAGGGTTAGCGTCAGGACAACTAGGGTTAGCGTCAGGACAAGTAGGGTTAGCGTCAGGACAAGTAGGGTTAGCGTCAGGACAACTAGGGTTAGCGTGAGGACAAGTAGGGTTAGCGTCAGGACAACTAGGGTTCGCGTCAGGACAACTAGGGTTAGCGTCAGGACAACTACGGTTAGCGTCAGGACAACTAGGGTTAGCGTCAGGACAATGAGGGTTAGCGTCAGGACAACTAGGGTTAGCGTCAGGACAAGTAGGGTTAGCATCAGGACAACTAGGGTTAGCGTCAGGACATCTAGGGTTAGCGTCAGGACAACTAGGGTTAGCGTCAGGACAACTAGGGTTGGCGTCAGGACAAGTAGGGTTAGCGTCAGGACAACTAGGGTTAGCGTCAGGAAAACTAGGGTTAGCGTCAGGACAACTAGGGTTAGCGCCAGGACAACTAGGGTTAGCGCCAGGACAACTAGGGTTAGCGCCAGGACAACTAGGGTTAGCGCCAGGACAACTAGGGTTAGCGCCATTACAACTAGGGTTAGCGCCAGGACAACTAGGGTTAGTGCCAAGACAACTAGGGTTAGCGCCAGGACAACTAGGGTTAGCGCCAGGACAACTAGGGTTAGCACCAGGACAACTAGGGTTAGCGCCAGGACAACTAGGGTTAGCGCCAGGACAACTAGGGTTAGCGTCAGGACAACTAGGGTTAGAGTCAGTACAACTAGGGTTAGCATCAGGACAAGTAGAGTTAGCGTCAGGACAACTAGGGTTAGCGTCAGGACAACTAGGGTTAGCGTCAGGACAAGTAGGGTTAGCGTCAGGACAATTAGGGTTAGCGTCAGGACAAGTAGGGTTAGCGTCAGGACAACTAGGGTTAGCGTCAGGACAACTAGGGTTAGCGTCAGGACAACTAGGGTTAGCGTCAGGACAACTAGGGTTAGGGCCAGGACAACTAGGGTTAGCGTCAGGACAACTAGGGTTAGCGTCAGGACAACCAGGGTTAGCGTCAGGACAACTAGGGTTATCGTCAGGACAACTAGGGTTAGCGCCAGGACAACTAGGGTTAGCGCCAGGACAACTACGGTTAGCGCCAGGACAACTAGGATTAGCGCCATTACAACTTGGGTTAGCGCCAGGACAGCTAGGGTTAGCGCCAGGACAACTAGGGTTAGCGCCAGGACAACTAGGGTTAGCGCCAGGACAACTAGGGTTACCGCCAGGACAACTAGGGTTAGCGCCAGGACAACTAGGGTTAGCGCCAGGACAACTAGGGTTAGCGTCAGGACAACTAGGGTTAGCGCCAGGACAACTAGGGTTAGCGTCAGGACAACTAGGGTTAGCGTCAGGACAACTAGGGTTAGCGTCAGAACAACTAGGGTTAGCGTCAGGACAACTAGGGTTAGCGTCAGGACAACTAGGGTTAGCGTCAGGACAACTAGGGTAAGAGTCAGGACAGCTAGGGTTAGCGTCAGGATAACTAGGGTTAGCGTCAGGACAACTAGGGTTAGCGCCAGGACAACTAGGGTTAGCATCAGGACAGCTAGGGTTAGCATCAGGACAACTAGGGTTAGCGTCAGGACAACTAGGGTTAGCGCCAGGACAACTAGGGTTAGCGCCAGGACAACTAGGGTTAGCGCCAGGACAACTATGGTTAGCGTCAGGACAACTAGGGTTAGCGCCAGGACAACTAGGGTTAGCGCCAGGACAACTAGGGTTAGCGCCAGGACAACTAGGGTTAGCGCCAGGACAACTAGGGTTAGCGCCAGGACAACTAGGGTTAGCGTCAGTACAACTAGGGTTAGCGCCAGGACAACTAGGGTTAGCGTCAGGACAACTAGGGTTAGCATCAGGACAACTAGGGTTAGCGCCAGGACAACTAGGGTTAGCGTCAGGACAACTAGGGTTAGCGTTAGGACAACTAGGGTTAGCATCAGGACAACTAGGGTTAGCGTCAGGACAACTAGGGTTAGCGTCAGGACAACTAGGGTTAGCGTCAGGACAAGTAGGGTTAGCGTCAGGACAAGTAGAGTTAGCGTGAGGACAACTAGGGTTAGCGTCAGGACAACTATGGTTAGCGTCAGGACAAGTAGGGTTAGCGTCAGGACAACTAGGGTTAGCGTCAGGACAACTCGGGTTAGCGTCAGGACAAGTAGGGTTAGCGTCAGGACAACTAGGGTTAGCATCAGGACAACTAGGGTTAGTGTCAGGACAAGTAGGGTTAGCATCAGGACAAGTAGGGTTAGCGTCAGGCCAACTAGGGTTAGCGTCAGGACAACTAGGGTTAGCGTCAGGACAACTAGGTTTAGCGTCAGGACAGCTAGGGTTAGCGTAAGGACAACTAGGGTTAGCGTCAGGACAACTACGGTTAGCGTCAGGACAACTAGGGTTAGCGTCAGGACAACTAGGGTTAGCGTCAGGACAAATAGGGTTAGCGTCAGGACAAGTAGGGTTAGCGTCAGGACAACTAGGGTTAGCGTCAGGACATCTAGGGTTAGCGTCAGGACAACTAGGGTTAGCGTCAGGACAACTAGGGTTAGCGTCAGGACAACTCGGGTTAGCGTCAGGACAAGTAGGGTTAGCGTCAGGACAACTAGGGTTAGCATCAGGACAACTAGGGTTAGCATCAGGACAACTAGGGTTAGTGTCAGGACAAGTAGGGTTAGCATCAGGACAAGTAGGGTTAGCGTCAGGCCAACTAGGGTTAGCGTCAGGACAACTAGGGTTAGCGTCAGGACAACTAGGTTTAGCGTCAGGACAGCTAGGGTTAGCGTCAGGACAACTAGGGTTAGCGTCAGGACAACTACGGTTAGCGTCAGGACAACTAGGGTTAGCGTCAGGACAACTAGGGTTAGCGTCAGGACAAATAGGGTTAGCGTCAGGACAAGTAGGGTTAGCGTCAGGACAACTAGGGTTAGCGTCAGGACATCTAGGGTTAGCGTCAGGACAACTAGGTTTAGCGTCAGGACAACTAGGGTTAGCGTCAGGACAAGTAGGGTTAGCGTCAGGACAACTAGGGTTAGCGTCAGGACAACTAGGGTTAGCGTCAGGACAAGTAGGGTTAGCGTCAGAACAAGTAGAGTTAGCGTGAGGACAACTAGGGTTTGCGTCAGGACAACTAGGGTTAGCGCCAGGACAACTAGGGTTAGCGCCAGGACAACTAGGGTTAGCATCAGGACAACTAGGGTTAGAGTCAGTACAACTAGGGTTAGCATCAGGACAAGTAGAGTTAGCGTCAGGACAACTAGGGTTAGCGTCAGGACAACTAGGGTTAGCGTCAGGACAAGTAGGGTTAGCATCAGGACAACTAGGGTTAGCGTCAGGACAAGTAGGGTTAGCGTCAGGACAACTAGGGTTAGCGTCAGGACAAGTAGGGTTAGCGTCAGGACAACTAGGGTTAGCGTCAGGACAACTAGGGTTAGCGTCAGGACAACTAGGGTTAGCGTCAGGACAACTACGGTTAGCGTCAGGACAACTAGGGTTAGCGTCAGGACAAGTAGGGTTAGCGTCAGGACAACTAGGGTTAGCGTCAGGACATCTAGGGTCAGCGTCAGGACAACTATGGTTAGCGTCAGGACAACTAGGGTTAGCGTCAGGACAACTAGGGTTGGCATCAGGAAAAGTAGGGTTAGCGTCAGGACAACTAGGGTTAGCGTCAGGACAACTAGGGTTAGCGTCAGGACAAGTAGGGTTAGCGTCAGGACAAGTAGAGTTAGCGTGAGGACAACTAGGGTTAGCGTCAGGACAACTAGGGTTAGCGTCAGGACAAGTAGGGTTAGCGTCAGGACAACTAGGGTTAGCGTCAGGACAACTCGGGTTAGCGTCAGGACAAGTAGGGTTAGCGTCAGGACAACTAGGGTTAGCATCAGGACAACTAGGGTTAGCGTCAGGACAACTAGGGTTAGCGTCAGGACAAGTAGGGTTAGCATCAGGACAAGTAGGGTTAGCGTCAGGACAACTAGGGTTAGCGCCAGGACAACTAGGGTTAGCGCCAGGACAACTAGGGTTAGAGCCAGGACAACTAGGGTTAGCGTCAGGACAACTAGGGTTAGCGTCAGGACAACTAGGGTTAGCGTCAGGACAACTCGGGTTAGCATCAGGACAAGTAGGGTTAGCGTCAGGACAACTAGGGATAGCGTCAGGACAACTAGGGTTAGCGTCAGGACAACTAGGGTTAGAGTCAGTACAACTAGGGTTAGCATCAGGACAAGTAGAGTTAGCGTCAGGACAACTCGGGTTAGCGTCAGGACAACTCGGGTTAGCGTCAGGACAAGTAGGGTTAGCGTCAGGACAACTAGGGTTAGCGTCAGGACAACTAGGGTTAGAGTCAGTACAACTAGGGTTAGCATCAGGACAAGTAGAGTTAGCGTCAGGACAACTAGGGTTAGCGTCAGGACAACTCGGGTTAGCGTCAGGACAAGTAGGGTTAGCGTCAGGACAACTAGGGTTAGCGTCAGGACAACTAGCGTTAGCGTCAGGACAACTAGGGTTAGCGTCAGGACAACTAGGGTTAGCTTCAGGACAACTAGGGTTAGCGTCCGGCCATCTAGGGTTAGCATCAGGACAACTAGGGTTAGCGTCAGGACTACTAGGGTTAGCGTCGGGACAACTAGGGTTAGCGTCAGGACAACTAGGGTTAGCGTCAGGACAACTAGGGTTACCGTCAGGACATCTAGGGTTAGCGTCAGGACAACTAGGGTTAGCGTCAGGACAACTAGGGTTAGCGTCAGGACAACTAGGGTTAGCGTCAGGACAACTAGGGTTAGCGTCAGGACAACTAGGGTTAGCGTCAGGACAAGTAGGTTTAGCATCAGGACAACTAGGGTTAGCGTCAGGACAACTAGGGTTAGCGTCAGGACAACTTGGGTTAGCGTCAGGACAGGTAGGGTTAGCGTCAGGACAACTAGGGTTAGCGTCAGGACAACTAGGGTTAGCGTCAGGACAACTCGGGTTAGCATCAGGACAAGTAGGGTTAGCGTCAGGACAACTAGGGTTAGCGTCAGGACAACTAGGGTTAGCGTCAGGACAACTAGGGTTTGAGTCAGTACAACTAGGGTTAGCATCAGGACAAGTAGAGTTAGCGTCAGGACAACTCGGGTTAGCGTCAGGACAACTCGGGTTAGCGTCAGGACAAGTAGGGTTAGCGTCAGGACAACTAGGGTTAGCGTCAGGACAACTAGGGTTAGAGTCAGTACAACTAGGGTTAGCATCAGGACAAGTAGAGTTAGCGTCAGGACAACTAGGGTTAGCGTCAGGACAACTCGGGTTAGCGTCAGGACAAGTAGGGTTAGCGTCAGGACAACTAGGGTTAGCGTCAGGACAACTAGCGTTAGCGTCAGGACAACTAGGGTTAGCGTCAGGACAACTAGGGTTAGCTTCAGGACAACTAGGGTTAGCGTCCGGCCATCTAGGGTTAGCATCAGGACAACTAGGGTTACCGTCAGGACATCTAGGGTTAGCGTCAGGACAACTAGGGTTAGCGTCAGGACAACTAGGGTTAGCGTCAGGACAACTAGGGTTAGCGTCAGGACAACTAGGGTTAGCGTCAGGACAAGTAGGTTTAGCATCAGGACAACTAGGGTTAGCGTCAGGACAACTAGGGTTAGCGTCAGGACAACTAGGGTTAGCGTCAGGACAACTTGGGTTAGCGTCAGGACAACTAGGGTTAGCGTCAGGACAACTAGGGTCAGAGTCAGTACAACTAGGGTTAGCATCAGGACAAGTAGAGTTAGCGTCAGGACAACTAGGGTTAGCGTCAGGACAACTCGGGTTAGCGTCAGGACAAGTAGGGTTAGCGTCAGGACAACTAGGGTTAGAGTCAGTACAACTAGGGTTAGCATCAGGACAAGTAGAGTTAGCGTCAGGACAACTAGGGTTAGCGTCAGGAAAACTCGGGTTAGCGTCAGGACAATTAGGGTTAGCGTCAGGACAACTAGGGTTAGCGTCAGGACAACTAGGGTTAGAGTCAGTACAACTAGGGTTAGCATCAGGACAAGTAGAGTTAGCGTCAGGACAACTAGGGTTAGCGTCAGGACAACTCGGGTTAGCGTCAGGACAAGTAGGGTTAGCGTCAGGACAACTAGGGTTAGCGTCAGGACAAGTAGAGTTAGCGTCAGGACAACTAGGGTTAGCGTCAGGACAACTCGGGTTAGCGTCAGGACAAGTAGGGTTAGCGTCAGGACAACTAGGGTTAGCGTCAGGACAACTAGGGTTAGAGTCAGTACAACTAGGGTTAGCGTCAGGACAAGTAGAGTTAACGTCAGGACAACTAGGGTTAGCGTCAGGACAACTCGGGTTAGCGTCAGGACAAGTAGGGTTAGCGTCAGGACAACTAGGGTTAGCGTCAGGACAACTAGGGATAGCGTCAGGACAACTAGGGTTAGCGTCAGGACAACTAGGGTTACCGTCAGGACAACTAGGGTTAGCGTCAGGACAACTAGGGTTAGCGTCAGGACAACTAGGGTTAGCGTCAGGACAACTAGGGTTAGCGTCAGGACAAGTAGGTTTAGCACCAGGACAACTAGGGTTAGCGTCAGGACAACTAGGGTTAGCGTCAGGACAACTAGGGTTAGCGTCAGGACAGGTAGGGTTAGCGTCAGGACAACTAGGGTTAGCGTCAGGACAACTAGAGTTAGCGTCAGGACAACTTGGGTTAGCGTCAGGACAACTAGGGTTAGCGTCAGGACAACTAGGGTTAGCGTCAGGACAACTAGGGTTAGCGTCAGGACAACTAGGGTTAGCGTCAAGACAACTAGGGTTAGCGTCAGGACAACTAGGGTTAGCGCCAGGACAACTAGGGTTAGCATCAGGACAACTAGGGTTCGCGCCAGGACAACTAGGGATAGCGCCAGGACAACTAGGGTTAGCGCCAGGACAACTAGGGTTAGCGCCATTACAACTAGGGTTAGCCCCAGGACAACTAGGGTTAGCGCCAGGACAACTAGGGTTAGCGCCAGGACAACGAGGGTTAGCGTCAGGACAACTAGGGTTAGCGCCAGGACAACTAGGGTTAGCACCAGGACAACTAGGGTTAGCGCCAGGACAACTAGGGTTAGCGCCAGGACAACTAGGGTTAGCGCCAGGACAACTAGGGTTAGCGCCAGGACAACTAGGGTTACCGCCATTACAACTAGGGTTAGCGCCAGGACAACTAGGGTTAGCATCAGGACAACTAGGGTTAGCGCCAGGACAACTAGGGTTAGCGCCAGGACAACTAGGGTTAGCGTCAGGACAACTAGGGTTAGCGTCAGGACAACTAGGGTTAGCGTCAGGACAACTAGGGTTAGCGTCAGGACAACTAGGGTAAGCGTCAGGACAACTAGGGTTAGCGTAAGGACAACTAAGGTTAGCGTCAGGACAACTAGGGTTAACGTCAGGACAACTAGGGTTAGCGTCAGGACAACTAGGGTTAGCGTCAGGACAACTAGGGTTAGCGTCAGGACAACTAGGGTAAGCGTCAGGACAACTAGGGTTAGCGTAAGGACAACTAAGGTTAGCGTCAGGACAACTAGGGTTAGCGTCAGGACAACTAGGGTTAGCGTCAGGACAACTAGGGTTAGAGTCAGGACAACTAGGGTTAGCGTCAAGACAACTAGGGTTAGCGCCAGGACAACTAGGGTTAGCGCCAGGACAACTAGGGTTAGCGCCAGGACAACTAGGGTTAGCGCCACTACAACTAGGGTTAGCGCCAGGACAACTAGGGTTAGCGCCAGGACAACTAGGGTTAGCGCCAGGACAACTAGGGTTAGCACCAGGACAAGTAGAGTTAGCGTGAGGACAACTAGGGTTAGCGTCAGGACAACTAGGGTTAGCGTCAGGACAACTAGTGTTAGCGTCAGGACAACTAGGGTTAGCGTCAGGACAACTAGGGTTAGCGTCAGGACAACTAGGGTTAGCGTCAGGACAACTAGGGTTAGCGTCAGGACAACTCGGGTTAGCTTCAGGACAAGTAGGGTTAGCATCAGGACAACTAGGGTTAGCGTCAGGACAACTAGGGTTAGCGTCAGGACAACTAGGGTTAGCGTCAGGACAAGTAGGGTTAGCGTCAGGACAAGTAGGGTTAGCGTCAGGACAAGTAGGGTTAGTGTCAGGACAACTAGGGTTAGCGCCAGGACAACTAGGGTTAGAGCCAGGACAACTAGGGTTAGAGCCAGGACAACTAGGGTTAGCGTCAGGACAACTAGGGTTAGCGTCAGGACAACTAGGGTTAGCGTCAGGACAACTTGGGTTAGCGTCAGGACAACTAGGGTTAGCGTCAGGACAACTAGGGTTAGAGCCAGTACAACTAGGGTTAGCATCAGGACAAGTAGAGTTAGCGTCAGGACAACTAGGGTTAGCGTCAGGACAACTCGGGTTAGCGTCAGGACAAGTAGGGTTAGCGTCAGGACAACTAGGGTTAGCGTCAGGACAACTAGGGTTAGAGTCAGTACAACTAGGGTTAGCATCAGGACAAGTAGAGTTAGCATCAGGACAACTAGGGTTAGCGTCAGGACAACTCGGGTTAGCGTCAGGACAAGTAGGGTTAGCGTCAGGACAACTAGGGTTAGCGTCAGGACAACTAGGGTTAGCGTCAGGACAACTAGGGTTACCGTCAGGACAACTAGGGTTAGCGTCAGGACAACTAGGGTTAGCGTCAGGACAACTAGGGTTAGCATCAGGACAACTAGGGTTAGCGTCAGGACAACTAGGGTTAGCGTCAGGACAACTAGGGTTAGCGCCAGGACAACTAGGGTTAGCGCCAGGACAACTAGGGTTAGCGCCAGGACAACTAGGGTTAGCGCCACTACAACTAGGGTTAGCGCCAGGACAACTAGGGTTAGCGCCAGGACAACTAGGGTTAGCGCCAGGACAACTAGGGTTAGCGCCAGGACAACTAGGGTTAGCGCTAGGACAACTAGGGTTAGCGCCAGGACAACTAGCGTTAGCGCCAGGACAACTAGGGTTAGCGTCAGGACAACTAGGGTTAGCGCCAGGACAACTAGGGTTAGCATCAGGACAGCTAGGGTTAGCATCAGGACAACTAGGGTTAGCGTCAGGACAACTAGGGTTAGCGTCAGGGCAACTAGGGTTAGCGTCAGGACAACTAGGGTTAGCGTCAGGACAAGTAGGGTTAGCGTCAGGACAACTAGGGTTAGCGTCAGGACAACTACGGTTAGCGTCAGGACATCTAGGGTTAGCGTCAGGACAACTAGGGTTAGCGTCAGGACAACTAGGGTTAGCGTCAGGACAACTAGGGTTGGCGTCAGGACAAGTAGGGATAGCGTCAGGACAACTAGGGTTAGCGTCAGGACAACTAGGGTTAGCGTCAGGACAAGTAGGGTTAGCGTCAGGACAAGTAGTTAGCGTGAGGACAACTAGGGTTAGCGTCAGGACAACTAGGGTTAGCGTCAGGACAACTAGTGTTAGCGTCAGGACAACTAGGGTTAGCGTCAGGACAACTAGGGTTAGCGTCAGGACAAATAGGGTTAGCGTCAGGACAACTAGGGTTAGCGTCAGGACAAGTAGGGTTAGCGTCAGGACAAGTAGAGTTAGCGTCAGGACAACTAGGGTTAGCGTCAGGACAACTAGGGTTAGAGTCAGTACAACTAGGGTTAGCATCAGGACAAGTAGAGTTAGCGTCAGGACAACTAGGGTTAGCGTCAGGACAACTCGGGTTAGCCTCAGGACAAGTAGGGTTAGTGTCAGGACAACTAGGGTTAGCGTCAGGACAACTAGGGTTAGCGTCAGGACAACTAGGGTTAGCGTGAGGACAACTAGGGTTAGCGTCAGGACAACTAGGGTTAGCGTCAGGACAACTAGGGTTAGCGTCAGGACAAGTAGGGTTAGCGTCAGGACAAGTAGAGTTAGCGTGAGGACAACTAGGGTTAGCGTCAGGACAACTAGGGTTAGCGTCAGGACAACTAGGGTTAGCGTCAGGACAACTAGTGTTAGCGTCAGGACAACTAGGGTTAGCGTCAGGACAAGTAGGGTTAGCGTCAGGACAACTAGGGTTAGCGTCAGGACAACTAGGGTTAGCGTCAGGACAAGTAGGGTTAGCGTCAGGACAAGTAGGGTTAGCGTCAGGACAAGTAGGGTTAGCGTCAGGACAAGTAGGGTTAGCGTCAGGACAAGTAGGGTTAGCGTCAGGACAACTAGGGTTAGCGCCAGGACAACTAGGGTTAGAGCCAGGACAACTAGGGTTAGAGCCAGGACAACTAGGGTTAGCGTCAGGACAACTAGGGTTAGCGTCAGGACAACTAGGGTTAGCGTCAGGACAACTTGGGTTAGCGTCAGGACAACTAGGGTTAGCGTCAGGACAACTAGGGTTAGAGCCAGTACAACTAGGGTTAGCATCAGGACAAGTAGAGTTAGCGTCAGGACAACTAGGGTTAGCGTCAGGACAACTCGGGTTAGCGTCAGGACAAGTAGGGTTAGCGTCAGGACAACTAGGGTTAGCGTCAGGACAACTAGGGTTAGAGTCAGTACAACTAGGGTTAGCATCAGGACAAGTAGAGTTAGCGTCAGGACAACTAGGGTTAGCGTCAGGACAACTCGGGTTAGCGTCAGGACAACTAGGGTTAGCGTCAGGACAACTAGGGTTACCGTCAGGACAACTAGGGTTAGCGTCAGGACAACTAGGGTTAGCGTCAGGACAACTAGGGTTAGCGTCAGGACAAGTAGGTTTAGCTTCAGGACAACTAGGGTTAGCGTCAGGACAACTAGGGTTAGCGTCAGGACTGGTAGGGTTAGCGTCAGGACAACTAGGGTTAGCGTCAGGACAACTTGGGTTAGCGTCAGGACAACTAGGGTTAGCGTCAGGACAACTAGGGTTAGCGCCAGGACAACTAGGGTTAGCGTCAGGACAACTAGGGTTAGCGTCAGGACAACTAGGGTTAGCGCCAGGACAACTAGGGTTAGCGCCAGGACAACTAGGGTTAGCGCCAGGACAAGTAGGGTTAGCGCCACTACAACTAGGGTTAGCGCCAGGACAACTAGGGTTAGCGCCAGGACAACTAGGGTTAGCGCCAGCACAACTAGGGTTAGCGCTAGGACAACTAGGGTTAGCGCCAGGACAACTAGGGTTAGCGCCAGGACAACTAGGGTTAGCGTCAGGACAACTAGGGTTAGCGCCAGGACAACTAGGGTTAGCATCAGGACAGCTAGGGTTAGCATCAGGACAACTAGGGTTAGCGTCAGGACAACTAGGGTTAGCGTCAGGACAACTAGGGTTAGCGTCAGGACAAGTAGGGTTAGCGTCAGGACAACTAGGGTTAGCGTCAGGACAACTACGGTTAGCGTCAGGACATCTAGGGTTAGCGTCAGGACAACTAGGGTTAGCATCAGGACAACTAGGGTTAGCGTCAGGACAACTAGGGTTGGCGTCAGGACAAGTAGGGTTAGCGTCAGGACAACTAGGGTTAGCGCCAGGACAACTAGGGTTAGCGCCAGGACAACTAGGGTTAGCGCCAGGACAACTAGGGTTAGCGCCACTACAACTAGGGTTAGCGCCAGGACAACTAGGGTTAGCGCCAGGACAACTAGGGTTAGCGCCAGGACAACTAGGGTTAGCGCCAGGACAACTAGGGTTAGCGCTAGGACAACTAGGGTTAGCGCCAGGACAACTAGCGTTAGCGCCAGGACAACTAGGGTTAGCGTCAGGACAACTAGGGTTAGCGCCAGGACAACTAGGGTTAGCATCAGGACAGCTAGGGTTAGCATCAGGACAACTAGGGTTAGCGTCAGGACAACTAGGGTTAGCGTCAGGGCAACTAGGGTTAGCGTCAGGACAACTAGGGTTAGCGTCAGGACAAGTAGGGTTAGCGTCAGGACAACTAGGGTTAGCGTCAGGACAACTACGGTTAGCGTCAGGACAACTAGGGTTAGCGTCAGGACAACTAGGGTTAGCATCAGGACAACTAGGGTTAGCGTCAGGACAACTAGGGTTGGCATCAGGACAAGTAGGGATAGCGTCAGGACAACTAGGGTTAGCGTCAGGACAACTAGGGTTAGCGTCAGGACAAGTAGGGTTAGCGTCAGGACAAGTAGTGTTAGCGTCAGGACAACTAGGGTTAGCGTCAGGACAACTAGGGTTAGCGTCAGGACAACTAGGTTTAGCGACAGGACAAGTAGGGTTAGCGTCAGGACAACTAGGGTTAGAGTCAGGACAACTCGGGTTAGCTTCAGGACAAGTAGGGTTAGCGTCAGGACAACTAAGGTTAGCGTCAGGACAACTAGGGTTAGCGTCAGGACAAATAGGGTTAGCGTCAGGACAACTAGGGTTAGCGTCAGGACAAGTAGGGTTAGCGTCAGGACAAGTAGAGTTAGCGTCAGGACAACTAGGGTTAGCGTCAGGACAACTAGGGTTAGAGTCAGTACAACTAGGGTTAGCATCAGGACAAGTAGAGTTAGCGTCAGGACAACTAGGGTTAGCGTCAGGACAACTCGGGTTAGCCTCAGGACAAGTAGGGTTAGTGTCAGGACAACTAGGGTTAGCGTCAGGACAACTAGGGTTAGCGTCAGGACAACTAGTGTTAGCGTCAGGACAACTAGGGTTAGCGTCAGGACAACTAGGGTTAGCGTCAGGACAACTAGGGTTAGCGTCAGGACAAGTAGGGTTAGCGTCAGGACAACTAGGGTTAGCGTCAGGACAACTAGGGTTAGAGTCAGTACAACTAGGGTTAGCATCAGGACAAGTAGAGTTAGCGTCAGGACAAGTAGGGTTAGCGTCAGGACAAGTAGAGTTAGCGTGAGGACAACTAGGGTTAGCGTCAGGACAACTAGGGTTAGCGTCAGGACAACTAGGGTTAGCGTCAGGACAACTAGTGTTAGCGTCAGGACAACTAGGGTTAGCGTCAGGACAACTAGGGTTAGCGTCAGGACAACTAGGGTTAGCGTCAGGACAAGTAGGGTTAGCGTCAGGACAACTAGGGTTAGCGTCAGGACAACTCGGGTTAGCTTCAGGACAAGTAGGGTTAGCGTCAGGACAACTAGGGTTAGCGTCAGGACAACTAGGGTTAGCGTCAGGACAAGTAGGGTTAGCGTCAGGACAAGTAGGGTTAGCGTCAGGACAAGTAGGGTTAGCATCAGGACAAGTAGGGTTAGCGTCAGGACAACTAGGGTTAGCGCCAGGACAACTAGGGTTAGAGCCAGGACAACTAGGGTTAGAGCCAGGACAACTAGGGTTAGCGTCAGGACAACTAGGGTTAGCGTCAGGACAACTAGGGTTAGCGTCAGGACAACTTGGGTTAGCGTCAGGACAACTAGGGTTAGAGCCAGTACAACTAGGGTTAGCATCAGGACAAGTAGAGTTAGCGTCAGGACAACTAGGGTTAGCGTCAGGACAACTCGGGTTAGCGTCAGGACAACTAGGGTTAGCGTCAGGACAACTAGGGTTACCGTCAGGACAACTAGGGTTAGCGTCAGGACAACTAGGGTTAGCGTCAGGACAACTAGGGTTAGCGTCAGGACAAGTAGGTTTAGCATCAGGACAACTAGGGTTAGCGTCAGGACAACTAGGGTTAGCGTCAGGACTGGTAGGGTTAGCGTCAGGACAACTAGGGTTAGCGTCAGGACAACTTGGGTTAGCGTCAGGACAACTAGGGTTAGCGTCAGGACAACTAGGGTTAGCGCCAGGACAACTAGGGTTAGCGTCAGGACAACTAGGGTTAGCGTCAGGACAACTAGGGTTAGCGCCAGGACAACTAGGGTTAGCGCCAGGACAACTAGGGTTAGCGCCAGGACAACTGGGGTTAGCGCCACTACAACTAGGGTTAGCGCCAGGACAACTAGGGTTAGCGCCAGGACAACTAGGGTTAGCGCCAGGACAACTAGGGTTAGCGCTAGGACAACTAGGGTTAGCGCCAGGACAACTAGGGTTAGCGCCAGGACAACTAGGGTTAGCGTCAGGACAACTAGGGTTAGCGCCAGGACAACTAGGGTTAGCATCAGGACAGCTAGGGTTAGCATCAGGACAACTAGGGTTAGCGTCAGGACAACTAGGGTTAGCGTCAGGACAACTAGGGTTAGCGTCAGGACAAGAAGGGTTAGCGTCAGGACAACTAGGGTTAGCGTCAGGACAACTACGGTTAGCGTCAGGACATCTAGGGTTAGCGTCAGGACAACTAGGGTTAGCGTCAGGACAACTAGGGTTAGCGTCAGGACAACTAGGGTTGGCGTCAGGACAACTAGGGTTAGCGTCAGGACAACTAGGGTTAGCGTCAGGACAACTAGGGTTAGCGCCAGGACAACTAGGGTTAGCGCCAGGACAACTAGGGTTAGCGCCAGGACAACTAGGGTTAGCGCCACTACAACTAGGGTTAGCGCCAGGACAACTAGGGTTAGCACCAGGACAACTAGGGTTAGCGCCAGGACAACTAGGGTTAGCGCTAGGACAACTAGGGTTAGCGCCAGGACAACTAGGGTTAGCGCCAGGACAACTAGGGTTAGCGTCAGGACAACTAGGGTTAGCATCAGGACAGCTAGGGTTAGCATCAGGACAACTAGGGTTAACGTCAGGACAACTAGGGTTAGCGTCAGGACAACTAGGGTTAGCGTCAGGACAAGTAGGGTTAGCGTCAGGACAACTAGGGTTAGCGTCAGGACAACTACGGTTAGCGTCAGGACATCTAGGGTTAGCGTCAGGACAACTAGGGTTAGCGTCAGGACAACTAGGGTTAGCGTCAGGACAACTAGGGTTAGCGTCAGGACAAGTAGGGTTAGCATCAGGACAGCTAGGGTTAGCATCAGGACAACTAGGGTTAACGTCAGGACAACTAGGGTTAGCGTCAGGACAACTAGGGTTAGCGTCAGGACAAGTAGGGTTAGCGTCAGGACAACTAGGGTTAGCGTCAGGACAACTACGGTTAGCGTCAGGACATCTAGGGTTAGCGTCAGGACAACTAGGGTTAGCGTCAGGACAACTAGGGTTAGCGTCAGGACAACTAGGGTTAGCGTCAGGACAAGTAGGGTTAGCGTCAGGACAACTAGGGTTAGCGTCAGGACAACTACGGTTAGCGTCAGGACATGTAGGGTTAGCGTCAGGACAACTAGGGTTAGCGTCAGGACAACTAGGGTTAGCGTCAGGACAACTAGGGTTGGCGTCAGGACAAGTAGGGTTAGCGTCAGGACAACTAGGGTTAGCGTCAGGACAACTAGGGTTAGCGTCAGGACAAGTAGGGTTAGCGTCAGGACAAGTAGAGTTAGCGTGAGGACAACTAGGGTTAGCGTCAGGACAAGTAGGGTTAGCGTCAGGACAAGTAGAGTTAGCGCCAGGACAACTAGGGTTAGCGCCAGGACAACTAGGGTTAGCGCCAGGACAACTGGGGTTAGCGCCACTACAACTAGGGTTAGCGCCAGGACAACTAGGGTTAGCGCCAGGACAACTAGGGTTAGCGCCAGGACAACTAGGGTTAGCGCTAGGACAACTAGGGTTAGCGCCAGGACAACTAGGGTTAGCGCCAGGACAACTAGGGTTAGCGTCAGGACAACTTGGGTTAGCGCCAGGACAACTAGGGTTAGCATCAGGACAGCTAGGGTTAGCATCAGGACAACTAGGGTTAGCGTCAGGACAACTAGGGTTAGCGTCAGGACAACTAGGGTTAGCGTCAGGACAAGAAGGGTTAGCGTCAGGACAACTAGGGTTAGCGTCAGGACAACTACGGTTAGCGTCAGGACATCTAGGGTTAGCGTCAGGACAACTAGGGTTAGCGTCAGGACAACTAGGGTTAGCGTCAGGACAACTAGGGTTGGCGTCAGGACAACTAGGGTTAGCGTCAGGACAACTAGGGTTAGCGTCAGGACAACTAGGGTTAGCGCCAGGACAACTAGGGTTAGCGCCAGGACAACTAGGGTTAGCGCCAGGACAACTAGGGTTAGCGCCACTACAACTAGGGTTAGCGCCAGGACAACTAGGGTTAGCACCAGGACAACTAGGGTTAGCGCCAGGACAACTAGGGTTAGCGCTAGGACAACTAGGGTTAGCGCCAGGACAACTAGGGTTAGCGCCAGGACAACTAGGGTTAGCGTCAGGACAACTAGGGTTAGCATCAGGACAGCTAGGGTTAGCATCAGGACAACTAGGGTTAACGTCAGGACAACTAGGGTTAGCGTCAGGACAACTAGGGTTAGCGTCAGGACAAGTAGGGTTAGCGTCAGGACAACTAGGGTTAGCATCAGGACAACTACGGTTAGCGTCAGGACATCTAGGGTTAGCGTCAGGACAACTAGGGTTAGCGTCAGGACAACTAGGGTTAGCGTCAGGACAACTAGGGTTGGCGTCAGGACAAGTAGGGTTAGCGTCAGGACAACTAGGGTTAGCGTCAGGACAACTAGGGTTAGCGTCAGGACAAGTAGGGTTAGCGTCAGGACAAGTAGAGTTAGCGTGAGGACAACTAGGGTTAGCGTCAGGACAACTAGGGTTAGCGTCAGGACAACTAGGGTTAGCGTCAGGACAACTAGTGTTAGCGTCAGGACAACTAGGGTTAGCGTCAGGACAACTAGGGTTAGCGTCAGGACAACTAGGGTTAGCGTCAGGACAAGTAGGGTTAGCGTCAGGACAACTAGGGTTAGAGTCAGGACAACTCGGGTTAGCTTCAGGACAAGTAGGGTTAGCGTCAGGACAACTAGGGTTAGCGTCAGGACAAGTAGGGTTAGCATCAGGACAAGTAGGGTTAGCGTCAGGACAACTAGGGTTAGCGTCAGGACAACTAGGGTTAGAGTCAGGACAACTCGGGTTAGCGTCAGGACAAGTAGGGTTAGCGTCAGGACAACTAGGGTTAGCGTCAGGACAAGTAGGGTTAGCATCAGGACAAGTAGGGTTAGCGTCAGGACAACTAGGGTTAGCGCCAGGACAACTAGGGTTAGAGCCAGGACAACTAGGGTTAGAGCCAGGACAACTAGGGTTAGCGTCAGGACAACTAGGGTTAGCGTCAGGACAACTAGGGTTAGCGTCAGGACAACTTGGGTTAGCGTCAGGACAACTAGGGTTAGCGTCAGGACAACTAGGGTTAGAGCCAGTACAACTAGGGTTAGCATCAGGACAAGTAGAGTTAGCGTCAGGACAACTAGGGTTAGCGTCAGGACAAATCGGGTTAGCGTCAGGACAAGTAGGGTTAGCGTCAGGACAACTAGGGTTAGCGTCAGGACAACTAGGGTTAGAGTCAGTACAACTAGGGTTAGCATCAGGACAAGTAGAGTTAGCGTCAGGACAACTAGGGTTAGCGTCAGGACAACTCAGGTTAGCCTCAGGACAAGTAGGGTTAGCGTCAGGACAACTAGGGTTAGCGTCAGGACAACTAGGGTTAGCGTCAGGACAACTAGGGTTAGCGTCAGGACAACTAGGGTTACCGTCAGGACAACTAGGGTTAGCGTCAGGACAACTAGGGTTAGCGTCAGGACAACTAGGGTTAGCGTCAGGACAAGTAGGTTTAGCATCAGGACAACTAGGGTTAGCGTCAGGACAACTAGGGTTAGCGTCAGGACAACTAGGGTTAGCGTCAGGACAGGTAGGGTTAGCGTCAGGACAACTAGGGTTAGCGTCAGGACAACTAGGGTTAGCGTCAGGACAACTTGGGTTAGCGTCAGGACAACTAGGGTTAGCGTCAGGACAACTAGGGTTAGCATCAGGACAACTAGGGTTAGCGTCAGGACAACTAGGGTTAGCGTCAGGACAACTAGGGTTAGCATCAGGACAACTAGGGTTAGCGCCAGGACAACTAGGGTTAGCGCCAGGACAACTAGGGTTAGCATCAGGACAACTAGGGTTAGCGCCAGGACAACTAGGGTTAGCGCCAGGACAACTAGGGTTAGCGCCAGGACAACTAGGGTTAGCGCCAGGACAACTAGGGTTAGCGCCATTACAACTAGGGTTAGCCCCAGGACAACTAGGGTTAGCGCCAGGACAACTAGGGTTAGCGCCAGGACAACTAGGGTTAGCGCCAGGACAACTAGGGTTAGCGCCAGGACAACTAGGGTTAGCGCCAGGACAACTAGGGTTACCGCCAGGATAACTAGGGTTAGCGCCAGGACAACTAGGGTTAGTGTCAGGACAACTAGGGTTAGCGCCAGGACAACTAGGGTTAGCGCCAGGACAACTAGGGTTAGCGTCAGGACAACTAGGGTTAGCGTCAGGACAACTAGGGTTAGCGTCAGGACAACTAGGGTTAGCGTCAGCACAACTAGGGTAAGCGTCAGGACAACTAGGGTTAGCATCAGGACAACTAAGGTTAGCATCAGGACAACTAGGGTTAGCGTCAGGACAACTAGGGTTAGCATCAGGACAACTAGGGTTAGCGTCAGGACAACTAGGGTTAGCATCAGGACAACTAGGGTTAGCGCCAGGACAACTAGGGTTAGCGCCAGGACAACTAGGGTTAGCGCCAGGACAACTAGGGTTAGCGCCACTACAACTAGGGTTAGCGCCAGGACAACTAGGGTTAGCGCCAGGACAACTAGTGTTAGCGCCAGGACAACTAGGGTTAGCGCCAGGTCAACTAGGGTTAGCGCCAGGACAACTAGGGTTAGCGTCAGGACAACTAGGGTTAGCGCCAGGACAACTAGGGTTAGCATCAGGACAGCTAGGGTTAGCATCAGGACAACTAGGGTTAGCGTCAGGACAACTAGGGTTAGCGTCAGGACAACTAGGGTTAGCATCAGGACAAGTAGAGTTAGCGTCAGGACAACTAGGGTTAGCGTCAGGACAACTCGGGTTAGCGTCAGGACAAGTAGGGTTAGCGTCAGGACAACTAGGGTTAGCGTCAGGACAACTAGGGTTAGAGTCAGTACAACTAGGGTTAGCATCAGGACAAGTAGAGTTAGCGTCAGGACAACTAGGGTTAGCGTCAGGACAACTGGGGTTAGCCTCAGGACAAGTAGCGTTAGCGTCAGGACAACTAGGGTTAGCGTCAGGACAACTAGGGTTAGCGTCAGGACAACTAGGGTTACCGTCAGGACAACTAGGGTTAGCGTCAGGACAACTAGGGTTAGCGTCAGGACAAGTAGGTTTAGCATCAGGACAACTAGGGTTAGCGTCAGGACAACTAGGGTTAGCGTCAGGACAACTAGGGTTAGCGTCAGGACAGGTAGGGTTAGCGTCAGAACAACTAGGGTTAGCGTCAGGACAACTAGGGTTAGCGTCAGGACAACTAGGGTTAGAGTCAGGACAACTAGGGTTAGCATCAGGACAACTAGGGTTAGCGCCAGGACAACTAGGGTTAGCGCCAGGACAACTAGGGTTAGCATCAGGACAACTAGGGTTAGCGCCAGGACAACTAGGGTTAGCGCCAGGACAACTAGGGTTAGCGCCAGGACAACTAGGGTTAGCGCCAGGACAACTAGGGTTAGCGCCATTACAACTAGGGTTAGCCCCAGGACAACTAGGGTTAGCGCCAGGACAACTAGGGTTAGCGCCAGGACAACTAGGGTTAGCGCCAGGACAACTAGGGTTAGCGCCAGGACAACTAGGGTTACCGCCAGGATAACTAGGGTTAGCGCCAGGACAACTAGGGTTAGTGTCAGGACAACTAGGGTTAGCGTCAGGACAACTAGGGTTAGCGCCAGGACAACCAGGGTTAGCGTCAGGACAACTAGGGTTAGCGTCAGGACAACTAGGGTTAGCGTCAGGACAACTAGGGTTAGCGTCAGGACAAGTAGGGTTAGCGTCAGGACAACTAGGGTTAGAGTCAGGACAACTCGGGTTAGCTTCAGGACAAGTAGGGTTAGCGTCAGGACAACTAGGGTTAGCGTCAGGACAAGTAGGGTTAGCATCAGGACAAGTAGGGTTAGCGTCAGGACAACTAGGGTTAGCGTCAGGACAACTAGGGTTAGAGTCAGGACAACTCGGGTTAGCGTCAGGACAAGTAGGGTTAGCGTCAGGACAACTAGGGTTAGCGTCAGGACAAGTAGGGTTAGCATCAGGACAAGTAGGGTTAGCGTCAGGACAACTAGGGTTAGCGCCAGGACAACTAGGGTTAGAGCCAGGACAACTAGGGTTAGAGCCAGGACAACTAGGGTTAGCGTCAGGACAACTAGGGTTAGCGTCAGGACAACTAGGGTTAGCGTCAGGACAACTTGGGTTAGCGTCAGGACAACTAGGGTTAGCGTCAGGACAACTAGGGTTAGAGCCAGTACAACTAGGGTTAGCATCAGGACAAGTAGAGTTAGCGTCAGGACAACTAGGGTTAGCGTCAGGACAAATCGGGTTAGCGTCAGGACAAGTAGGGTTAGCGTCAGGACAACTAGGGTTAGCGTCAGGACAACTAGGGTTAGAGTCAGTACAACTAGGGTTAGCATCAGGACAAGTAGAGTTAGCGTCAGGACAACTAGGGTTAGCGTCAGGACAACTCGGGTTAGCCTCAGGACAAGTAGGGTTAGCGTCAGGACAACTAGGGTTAGCGTCAGGACAACTAGGGTTAGCGTCAGGACAACTAGGGTTAGCGTCAGGACAACTAGGGTTACCGTCAGGACAACTAGGGTTAGCGTCAGGACAACTAGGGTTAGCGTCAGGACAACTAGGGTTAGCGTCAGGACAAGTAGGTTTAGCATCAGGACAACTAGGGTTAGCGTCAGGACAACTAGGGTTAGCGTCAGGACAACTAGGGTTAGCGTCAGGACAGGTAGGGTTAGCGTCAGGACAACTAGGGTTAGCGTCAGGACAACTAGGGTTAGCGTCAGGACAACTTGGGATAGCGTCAGGACAACTAGGGTTAGCGTCAGGACAACTAGGGTTAGCATCAGGACAACTAGGGTTAGCGTCAGGACAACTAGGGTTAGCGTCAGGACAACTAGGGTTAGCATCAGGACAACTAGGGTTAGCGCCAGGACAACTAGGGTTAGCGCCAGGACAACTAGGGTTAGCATCAGGACAACTAGGGTTAGCGCCAGGACAACTAGGGTTAGCGCCAGGACAACTAGGGTTAGCGCCAGGACAACTAGGGTTAGCGCCAGGACAACTAGGGTTAGCGCCATTACAACTAGGGTTAGCCCCAGGACAACTAGGGTTAGCGCCAGGACAACTAGGGTTAGCGCCAGGACAACTAGGGTTAGCGCCAGGACAACTAGGGTTAGCGCCAGGACAACTAGGGTTAGCGCCAGGACAACTAGGGTTACCGCCAGGATAACTAGGGTTAGCGCCAGGACAACTAGGGTTAGTGTCAGGACAACTAGGGTTAGCGCCAGGACAACTAGGGTTAGCGCCAGGACAACTAGGGTTAGCGTCAGGACAACTAGGGTTAGCGTCAGGACAACTAGGGTTAGCGTCAGGACAACTAGGGTTAGCGTCAGCACAACTAGGGTAAGCGTCAGGACAACTAGGGTTAGCATCAGGACAACTAAGGTTAGCATCAGGACAACTAGGGTTAGCGTCAGGACAACTAGGGTTAGCATCAGGACAACTAGGGTTAGCGTCAGGACAACTAGGGTTAGCGTCAGGACAACTAGGGTTAGCGCCAGGACAACTAGGGTTAGCGCCAGGACAACTAGGGTTAGCGCCAGGACAACTAGGGTTAGCGCCACTACAACTAGGGTTAGCGCCAGGACAACTAGGGTTAGCGCCAGGACAACTAGTGTTAGCGCCAGGACAACTAGGGTTAGCGCCAGGTCAACTAGGGTTAGCGCCAGGACAACTAGGGTTAGCGTCAGGACAACTAGGGTTAGCGCCAGGACAACTAGGGTTAGCATCAGGACAGCTAGGGTTAGCATCAGGACAACTAGGGTTAGCGTCAGGACAACTAGGGTTAACGTCAGGACAACTAGGGTTAGCATCAGGACAAGTAGAGTTAGCGTCAGGACAACTAGGGTTAGCGTCAGGACAACTCGGGTTAGCGTCAGGACAAGTAGGGTTAGCGTCAGGACAACTAGGGTTAGCGTCAGGACAACTAGGGTTAGAGTCAGTACAACTAGGGTTAGCATCAGGACAAGTAGAGTTAGCGTCAGGACAACTAGGGTTAGCGTCAGGACAACTGGGGTTAGCCTCAGGACAAGTAGCGTTAGCGTCAGGACAACTAGGGTTAGCGTCAGGACAACTAGGGTTAGCGTCAGGACAACTAGGGTTACCGTCAGGACAACTAGGGTTAGCGTCAGGACAACTAGGGTTAGCGTCAGGACAAGTAGGTTTAGCATCAGGACAACTAGGGTTAGCGTCAGGACAACTAGGGTTAGCGTCAGGACAACTAGGGTTAGCGTCAGGACAGGTAGGGTTAGCGTCAGAACAACTAGGGTTAGCGTCAGGACAACTAGGGTTAGCGTCAGGACAACTAGGGTTAGAGTCAGGACAACTAGGGTTAGCATCAGGACAACTAGGGTTAGCGCCAGGACAACTAGGGTTAGCGCCAGGACAACTAGGGTTAGCATCAGGACAACTAGGGTTAGCGCCAGGACAACTAGGGTTAGCGCCAGGACAACTAGGGTTAGCGCCAGGACAACTAGGGTTAGCGCCAGGACAACTAGGGTTAGCGCCATTACAACTAGGGTTAGCCCCAGGACAACTAGGGTTAGCGCCAGGACAACTAGGGTTAGCGCCAGGACAACTAGGGTTAGCGCCAGGACAACTAGGGTTAGCGCCAGGACAACTAGGGTTACCGCCAGGATAACTAGGGTTAGCGCCAGGACAACTAGGGTTAGTGTCAGGACAACTAGGGTTAGCGTCAGGACAACTAGGGTTAGCGCCAGGACAACCAGGGTTAGCGTCAGGACAACTAGGGTTAGCGTCAGGACAACTAGGGTTAGCGTCAGGACAACTAGGGTTAGCGTCAGGACAACTAGGGTAAGCGTCAGGACAACTAGGGTTAGCATCAGGACAACTAAGGTTAGCATCAGGACAACTAGGGTTAGCGTCAGGACAACTAGGGTTAGCATCAGGACAACTAGGGTTAGCGTCAGGACAACTAGGGTTAGCGTCAGGACAACTAGGGTTAGCGTCAGGACAACTAGGGTTAGCGCCCGGACAATTAGGGTTAGCGCCAGGACAACTAGGGTTAGCGCCAGGACAACTAGGGTTAGCGCCACTACAACTAGGGTTAGCGCCAGGACAACTAGGGTTAGCGCCAGGACAACTAGGGTTAGCGCCAGGACAACTAGGGTTAGCGCAAGGACAACTAGGGTTAGCGCCAGGACAACTAGGGTTAGCATCAGGACAACTAGGGTTAGCGCCAGGACAACTAGGGTTAGCATCAGGACAGCTAGGGTTAGCATCAGGACAACTAGGGTTAGCGTCAGGACAACTAGGGTTAGCGTCAGGACAACTAGGGTTAGCATCAGGACAACTAGGGTTAGCGTCAGGACAAGTAGGGTTAGCGTCAGGACAACTAGGGATAGCGTCAGGACAACTACGGTTAGCGTCAGGACATCTAGGGTTAGCGTCAGGACAACTAGGGTTAGCGTCAGGACAACTAGGGTTGGCGTCAGGACAAGTAGGGTTAGCGTCAGGACAACTAGGGTTAGCGTCAGGACAACTAGGGTTAGCGTCAGGACAAGTAGGGTTAGCGTCAGGACAAGTAGAGTTAGCGTGAGGACAACTAGGGTTAGCGTCAGGACAACTAGGGTTAGCGTCAGGACAACTAGTGTTAGCGTCAGGACAACTAGGGTTAGCGTCAGGACAACTAGGGTTAGCGTCAGGACAAGTAGGGTTAGCGGCAGGACAACTAGGGTTAGCGTCAGGACAACTTGTATTAGCGTCAGGACAACTAGGGGTAGCGTCAGGACAACTAGGGTTAGCGTCAGGACAAGTAGGTTTAGCATCAGGACAACTAGGGTTAGCGTCAGGACAACTAGGGTTAGCGTCAGGACAACTAGGGTTAGCGTCAGGACAGGTAGGGTTAGCGTCAGGACAACTAGGGTTAGCGTCAGGACAACTAGGGTTAGCGTCAGGACAACTTGGGTTAGCGTCAGGACAACTAGGGTTAGCATCAGGACAACTAGGGTTAGCGTCAGGACAACTAGGGTTAGCGTCAGGACAACTAGGGTTAGTGCCAGGACAACTAGGCTTAGCATCAGGACAACTAGGGTTAGCGCCAGGACAACTAGGGTTAGCGCCAGGACAACTAGGGTTAGCGCCAGGACAACTAGGGTTAGCGCCAGGACAACTAGGGTTAGCGCCAGGACAACTAGGGTTAGCGCCATTACAACTAGGGTTAGCGCCAGGACAACTAGGGTTAGCGCCAGGACAACTAGGGTTAGCGCCAGGACAACTAGGGTTAGCGCCAGGACAACTAGGGTTAGCGCCAGGACAACTAGGGTTAGCGCCAGGACAACTAGGGTTAGCGTCAGGACAACTAGTATTAGCGTCAGGACAACTAGGGTTAGCGTCAGGACAACTAGGGTTAGCGTCAGGACAACTAGGGTTAGCGTCAGGACAAGTAGGTTTAGCATCAGGACAACTAGGGTTAGCGTCAGGACAACTAGGGTTAGCGTCAGGACAACTAGGGTTAGCGTCAGGACAGGTAGGGTTAGCGTCAGGACAACTAGGGTTAGCGTCAGGACAACTAGGGTTAGCGTCAGGACAACTTGGGTTAGCGTCAGGACAACTAGGGTTAGCGTCAGGACAACTAGGGTTAGCGTCAGGACAACCAGGGTTAGCGTCAGGACAGGTAGGGTTAGCGTCAGGACAACTAGGGTTAGCGTCAGGACAACTAGAGTTAGCATCAGGACAACTTGGGTTAGCGTCAGGACAACTAGGGTTAGCGTCAGGACAACTAGGGTTAGCGTCAGGACAACTAGGGTTAGCGTCAACACAACTAGGGTTAGCGTCAGGACAACTAGGGTTAGCGCCAGGACAACTAGGGTTAGCATCAGGACAACTAGGGTTAGCGCCAGGACAACTAGGGTTAGCGCCAGGACAACTAGGGTTAGCGCCAGG
This sequence comes from Phyllobates terribilis, assembly GCF_046119375.1. Lineage (NCBI taxonomy): Eukaryota > Metazoa > Chordata > Amphibia > Anura > Dendrobatidae > Phyllobates > Phyllobates terribilis. The sequence continues at coordinate 1,141,755 of NW_027363156.1, read as the reverse complement.
ACAACTAGGGTTAGCGCCATTACAACTAGGGTTAGCCCCAGGACGACTAGGGTTAGCGCCAGGACAACTAGGGTTAGCGCCAGGACAACGAGGGTTAGCGCCAGGACAACTAGGGTTAGCGCCAGGACAACTAGGGTTAGCGCCAGGACAACTAGGGTTAGCGCCAGGACAACTAGGGTTAGCGCCAGGACAACTAGGGTTAGCGCCAGGACAACTAGGGTTAGCGCCAGGACAACTAGGGTTAGCACCAGGACAACTAGGGTTAGCGCCAGGACAACTAGGGTTAGCGCCAGGACAACTAGGGTTAGCGCCAGGACAACTAGGGTTAGCATCAGGACAACTAGGGTTAGCGCCAGGACAACTAGGGTTAGCGCCAGGACAACTAGGGTTAGCGTCAGGACAACTAAGGTTAGCGTCAGGACAACTAGGGTTAGCGTCAGGACAACTAGGGTTAGCGTCAGAACAACTAGGGTTAGAGTCAGGACAACTAGGGTTAGCGTCAGGACAACTAGGGTTAGCGCCAGGACAACTAGGGTTAGCGCCAGGACAACTAGGGTTAGCGCCAGGACAACTAGGGTTAGCGCCACTACAACTAGGGTTAGCGCCAGGACAACTAGGGTTAGCGCCAGGACAACTAGGGTTAGCGCCAGGACAACTAGGGTTAGCGTCAGGACAACTAGGGTTAGCGCCAGGACAACTAGGGTTAGCATCAGGACAGCTAGGGTTAGCATCAGGACAACTAGGGTTAGCATCAGGACAACTAGGGTTAGCGTCAGGACAACTAGGGTTAGCATCAGGACAAGTAGGGTTAGCGTCAGGACAACTAGGGTTAGCGTTAGGACAACTACGGTTAGCGTTAGGACATCTAGGGTTAGCGTCAGGACAACTAGGGTTAGCGTCAGGACAACTAGGGTTGGCGTCAGGACAAGTAGGGTTAGCGTCAGGACAACTAGGGTTAGCGTCAGGACAACTAGGGTTAGCGTCAGGACAACTAGTGTTAGCGTCAGGACAACTAGGGTTAGCGTCAGGACAACTAGGGTTAGCGTCAGGACAACTAGGGTTAGCGTCAGGACAAGTAGGGTTAGCGGCAGGACAACTAGGTTTAGCGTCAGGACAACTCGGGTTAGCGTCAGCACAAGTAGGGTTAGCGTCAGGACAACTAGGGTTAGCGTCAGGACAACTAGGGTTGGCGTCAGGACAAGTAGGGTTAGCGTCAGGACAACTAGGGTTAGCGTCAGGACAACTAGGGTTAGCGTCAGGACAACTAGTGTTAGCGTCAGGACAACTAGGGTTAGCGTCAGGACAACTAGGGTTAGCGTCAGGACAACTAGGGTTAGCGTCAGGACAAGTAGGGTTAGCGGCAGGACAACTAGGTTTAGCGTCAGGACAACTCGGGTTAGCGTCAGCACAAGTAGGGTTAGCGTCAGGACAACTAGGGTTAGCGTCAGGACAACTAGGGTTAGCGTCAGGACAACTAGGGTTAGCGTCAGGACAAGTAGGGTTAGCGTCAGGACAAGTAGGGTTACCGTCAGGACAAGTAGGGTTAGCGTCAGGACAACTAGGGTTAGCGCCAGGACAACTAGGGTTAGAGCCAGGACAACTAGGGTTAGAGCCAGGACAACTAGGGTTAGCGTCAGGACAACTAGGGTTAGCGTCAGGACAACTAGGGTTAGCGTCAGGACAAGTAGGGTTAGCATCAGGACAACTAGGGTTAGCGTCAGGACAACTAGGGTTAGCGTCAGGACAACTCGGGTTAGCGTCAGGACAAGTAGGGTTAGCGTCAGGACAACTAGGGTTAGCGTCAGGACAACTAGGGTTAGCGTCAGGACAACTAGGGTTAGCGTCGGGACAACTAGGGTTAGCGCCAGGACAACTAGGGCTAGCGCCAGGACAACTAGGGTTAGCGTCAGGACAACTAGGGTTAGCGTCAGGACAACTAGGGTTAGCGTCAGGACAAGTAGGGTTAGCGTCAGGACAACTAGGGTTAGCGTCAGGACAACTCGGGTTAGCGTCAGGACAAGTAGGGTTAGCGTCAGGACAACTAGGGTTAGCGTCAGGACAACTAGGGTTAGCGTCAGGACAAGTAGGGTTAGCGTCAGGACAAGTAGGGTTAGCGTCAGGACAACTAGGGTTAGCGCCAGGACAACTAGGGTTAGAGCCAGGACAACTAGGGTTAGAGCCAGGACAACTAGGGTTAGCGTCAGGACAACTAGGGTTAGCGTCAGGACAACTAGGGTTAGCGTCAGGACAACTTGGGTTAGCGTCAGGACAACTAGGGTTAGCGTCAGGACAACTAGGGTTAGAGCCAGTACAACTAGGGTTAGCATCAGGACAAGTAGAGTTAGCGTCAGGACAACTAGGGTTAGCGTCAGGACAAATCGGGTTAGCGTCAGGACAAGTAGGGTTAGCGTCAGGACAACTAGGGTTAGCGTCAGGACAACTAGGGTTAGAGTCAGTACAACTAGGGTTAGCATCAGGACAAGTAGAGTTAGCGTCAGGACAACTAGGGTTAGCGTCAGGACAACTCGGGTTAGCCTCAGGACAAGTAGGGTTAGCGTCAGGACAACTAGGGTTAGCGTCAGGACAACTAGGGTTAGCGTCAGGACAACTAGGGTTAGCGTCAGGACAACTAGGGTTACCGTCAGGACAACTAGGGTTAGCGTCAGGACAACTAGGGTTAGCGTCAGGACAACTAGGGTTAGCGTCAGGACAAGTAGGTTTAGCATCAGGACAACTAGGGTTAGCGTCAGGACAACTAGGGTTAGCGTCAGGACAACTAGGGTTAGCGTCAGGACAGGTAGGGTTAGCGTCAGGACAACTAGGGTTAGCGTCAGGACAACTAGGGTTAGCGTCAGGACAACTTGGGATAGCGTCAGGACAACTAGGGTTAGCGTCAGGACAACTAGGGTTAGCATCAGGACAACTAGGGTTAGCGTCAGGACAACTAGGGTTAGCGTCAGGACAACTAGGGTTAGCATCAGGACAACTAGGGTTAGCGCCAGGACAACTAGGGTTAGCGCCAGGACAACTAGGGTTAGCATCAGGACAACTAGGGTTAGCGCCAGGACAACTAGGGTTAGCGCCAGGACAACTAGGGTTAGCGCCAGGACAACTAGGGTTAGCGCCAGGACAACTAGGGTTAGCGCCATTACAACTAGGGTTAGCCCCAGGACAACTAGGGTTAGCGCCAGGACAACTAGGGTTAGCGCCAGGACAACTAGGGTTAGCGCCAGGACAACTAGGGTTAGCGCCAGGACAACTAGGGTTAGCGCCAGGACAACTAGGGTTACCGCCAGGATAACTAGGGTTAGCGCCAGGACAACTAGGGTTAGTGTCAGGACAACTAGGGTTAGCGCCAGGACAACTAGGGTTAGCGCCAGGACAACTAGGGTTAGCGTCAGGACAACTAGGGTTAGCGTCAGGACAACTAGGGTTAGCGTCAGGACAACTAGGGTTAGCGTCAGCACAACTAGGGTAAGCGTCAGGACAACTAGGGTTAGCATCAGGACAACTAAGGTTAGCATCAGGACAACTAGGGTTAGCGTCAGGACAACTAGGGTTAGCATCAGGACAACTAGGGTTAGCGTCAGGACAACTAGGGTTAGCGTCAGGACAACTAGGGTTAGCGCCAGGACAACTAGGGTTAGCGCCAGGACAACTAGGGTTAGCGCCAGGACAACTAGGGTTAGCGCCACTACAACTAGGGTTAGCGCCAGGACAACTAGGGTTAGCGCCAGGACAACTAGTGTTAGCGCCAGGACAACTAGGGTTAGCGCCAGGTCAACTAGGGTTAGCGCCAGGACAACTAGGGTTAGCGTCAGGACAACTAGGGTTAGCGCCAGGACAACTAGGGTTAGCATCAGGACAGCTAGGGTTAGCATCAGGACAACTAGGGTTAGCGTCAGGACAACTAGGGTTAGCGTCAGGACAACTAGGGTTAGCATCAGGACAAGTAGAGTTAGCGTCAGGACAACTAGGGTTAGCGTCAGGACAACTCGGGTTAGCGTCAGGACAAGTAGGGTTAGCGTCAGGACAACTAGGGTTAGCGTCAGGACAACTAGGGTTAGAGTCAGTACAACTAGGGTTAGCATCAGGACAAGTAGAGTTAGCGTCAGGACAACTAGGGTTAGCGTCAGGACAACTGGGGTTAGCCTCAGGACAAGTAGCGTTAGCGTCAGGACAACTAGGGTTAGCGTCAGGACAACTAGGGTTAGCGTCAGGACAACTAGGGTTACCGTCAGGACAACTAGGGTTAGCGTCAGGACAACTAGGGTTAGCGTCAGGACAAGTAGGTTTAGCATCAGGACAACTAGGGTTAGCGTCAGGACAACTAGGGTTAGCGTCAGGACAACTAGGGTTAGCGTCAGGACAGGTAGGGTTAGCGTCAGAACAACTAGGGTTAGCGTCAGGACAACTAGGGTTAGCGTCAGGACAACTAGGGTTAGAGTCAGGACAACTAGGGTTAGCATCAGGACAACTAGGGTTAGCGCCAGGACAACTAGGGTTAGCGCCAGGACAACTAGGGTTAGCATCAGGACAACTAGGGTTAGCGCCAGGACAACTAGGGTTAGCGCCAGGACAACTAGGGTTAGCGCCAGGACAACTAGGGTTAGCGCCAGGACAACTAGGGTTAGCGCCATTACAACTAGGGTTAGCCCCAGGACAACTAGGGTTAGCGCCAGGACAACTAGGGTTAGCGCCAGGACAACTAGGGTTAGCGCCAGGACAACTAGGGTTAGCGCCAGGACAACTAGGGTTACCGCCAGGATAACTAGGGTTAGCGCCAGGACAACTAGGGTTAGTGTCAGGACAACTAGGGTTAGCGTCAGGACAACTAGGGTTAGCGCCAGGACAACCAGGGTTAGCGTCAGGACAACTAGGGTTAGCGTCAGGACAACTAGGGTTAGCGTCAGGACAACTAGGGTTAGCGTCAGGACAACTAGGGTAAGCGTCAGGACAATTAGGGTTAGCATCAGGACAACTAAGGTTAGCATCAGGACAACTAGGGTTAGCGTCAGGACAACTAGGGTTAGCATCAGGACAACTAGGGTTAGCGTCAGGACAACTAGGGTTAGCGTCAGGACAACTAGGGTTAGCGTCAGGACAACTAGGGTTAGCGCCAGGACAATTAGGGTTAGCGCCAGGACAACTAGGGTTAGCGCCAGGACAACTAGGGTTAGCGCCACTACAACTAGGGTTAGCGCCAGGACAACTAGGGTTAGCGCCAGGACAACTAGGGTTAGCGCCAGGACAACTAGGGTTAGCGCAAGGACAACTAGGGTTAGCGCCAGGACAACTAGGGTTAGCATCAGGACAACTAGGGTTAGCGCCAGGACAACTAGGGTTAGCATCAGGACAGCTAGGGTTAGCATCAGGACAACTAGGGTTAGCGTCAGGACAACTAGGGTTAGCGTCAGGACAACTAGGGTTAGCATCAGGACAACTAGGGTTAGCGTCAGGACAAGTAGGGTTAGCGTCAGGACAACTAGGGATAGCGTCAGGACAACTACGGTTAGCGTCAGGACATCTAGGGTTAGCGTCAGGACAACTAGGGTTAGCGTCAGGACAACTAGGGTTGGCGTCAGGACAAGTAGGGTTAGCGTCAGGACAACTAGGGTTAGCGTCAGGACAACTAGGGTTAGCGTCAGGACAAGTAGGGTTAGCGTCAGGACAAGTAGAGTTAGCGTGAGGACAACTAGGGTTAGCGTCAGGACAACTAGGGTTAGCGTCAGGACAACTAGTGTTAGCGTCAGGACAACTAGGGTTAGCATCAGGACAACTAGGGTTAGCGTCAGGACAAGTAGGGTTAGCGGCAGGACAACTAGGGTTAGCGTCAGGACAACTTGTATTAGCGTCAGGACAACTAGGGGTAGCGTCAGGACAACTAGGGTTAGCGTCAGGACAAGTAGGTTTAGCATCAGGACAACTAGGGTTAGCGTCAGGACAACTAGGGTTAGCGTCAGGACAACTAGGGTTAGCGTCAGGACAGGTAGGGTTAGCGTCAGGACAACTAGGGTTAGCGTCAGGACAACTAGGGTTAGCGTCAGGACAACTTGGGTTAGCGTCAGGACAACTAGGGTTAGCATCAGGACAACTAGGGTTAGCGTCAGGACAACTAGGGTTAGCGTCAGGACAACTAGGGTTAGTGCCAGGACAACTAGGCTTAGCATCAGGACAACTAGGGTTAGCGCCAGGACAACTAGGGTTAGCGCCAGGACAACTAGGGTTAGCGCCAGGACAACTAGGGTTAGCGCCAGGACAACTAGGGTTAGCGCCAGGACAACTAGGGTTAGCGCCATTACAACTAGGGTTAGCGCCAGGACAACTAGGGTTAGCGCCAGGACAACTAGGGTTAGCGCCAGGACAACTAGGGTTAGCGCCAGGACAACTAGGGTTAGTGCCAGGACAACTAGGGTTAGCGCCAGGACAACTAGGGTTAGCGTCAGGACAACTAGTATTAGCGTCAGGACAACTAGGGTTAGCGTCAGGACAACTAGGGTTAGCGTCAGGACAACTAGGGTTAGCGTCAGGACAAGTAGGTTTAGCATCAGGACAACTAGGGTTAGCGTCAGGACAACTAGGGTTAGCGTCAGGACAACTAGGGTTAGCGTCAGGACAGGTAGGGTTAGCGTCAGGACAACTAGGGTTAGCGTCAGGACAACTAGGGTTAGCGTCAGGACAACTTGGGTTAGCGTCAGGACAACTAGGGTTAGCGTCAGGACAACTAGGGTTAGCGTCAGGACAACCAGGGTTAGCGTCAGGACAGGTAGGGTTAGCGTCAGGACAACTAGGGTTAGCGTCAGGACAACTAGAGTTAGCATCAGGACAACTTGGGTTAGCGTCAGGACAACTAGGGTTAGCGTCAGGACAACTAGGGTTAGCGTCAGGACAACTAGGGTTAGCGTCAACACAACTAGGGTTAGCGTCAGGACAACTAGGGTTAGCGCCAGGACAACTAGGGTTAGCATCAGGACAACTAGGGTTAGCGCCAGGACAACTAGGGTTAGCGCCAGGACAACTAGGGTTAGCGCCAGGACAACTAGGGTTAGCGCCATTACAACTAGGGTTAGCCCCAGGACGACTAGGGTTAGCGCCAGGACAACTAGGGTTAGCGCCAGGACAACGAGGGTTAGCGCCAGGACAACTAGGGTTAGCGCCAGGACAACTAGGGTTAGCGCCAGGACAACTAGGGTTAGCGCCAGGACAACTAGGGTTAGCGCCAGGACAACTAGGGTTAGCGCCAGGACAACTAGGGTTAGCGCCAGGACAACTAGGGTTAGCGCCAGGACAACTAGGGTTAGCACCAGGACAACTAGGGTTAGCGCCAGGACAACTAGGGTTAGCGCCAGGACAACTAGGGTTAGCATCAGGACAACTAGGGTTAGCGCCAGGACAACTAGGGTTAGCGCCAGGACAACTAGGGTTAGCGTCAGGACAACTAAGGTTAGCGTCAGGACAACTAGGGTTAGCGTCAGGACAACTAGGGTTAGCGTCAGAACAACTAGGGTTAGAGTCAGGACAACTAGGGTTAGCGTCAGGACAACTAGGGTTAGCGCCAGGACAACTAGGGTTAGCGCCAGGACAACTAGGGTTAGCGCCAGGACAACTAGGGTTAGCGCCACTACAACTAGGGTTAGCGCCAGGACAACTAGGGTTAGCGCCAGGACAACTAGGGTTAGCGCCAGGACAACTAGGGTTAGCGTCAGGACAACTAGGGTTAGCGCCAGGACAACTAGGGTTAGCATCAGGACAGCTAGGGTTAGCATCAGGACAACTAGGGTTAGCATCAGGACAACTAGGGTTAGCGTCAGGACAACTAGGGTTAGCATCAGGACAAGTAGGGTTAGCGTCAGGACAACTAGGGTTAGCGTTAGGACAACTACGGTTAGCGTTAGGACATCTAGGGTTAGCGTCAGGACAACTAGGGTTAGCGTCAGGACAACTAGGGTTGGCGTCAGGACAAGTAGGGTTAGCGTCAGGACAACTAGGGTTAGCGTCAGGACAACTAGGGTTAGCGTCAGGACAACTAGTGTTAGCGTCAGGACAACTAGGGTTAGCGTCAGGACAACTAGGGTTAGCGTCAGGACAACTAGGGTTAGCGTCAGGACAAGTAGGGTTAGCGGCAGGACAACTAGGTTTAGCGTCAGGACAACTCGGGTTAGCGTCAGCACAAGTAGGGTTAGCGTCAGGACAACTAGGGTTAGCGTCAGGACAACTAGGGTTGGCGTCAGGACAAGTAGGGTTAGCGTCAGGACAACTAGGGTTAGCGTCAGGACAACTAGGGTTAGCGTCAGGACAACTAGTGTTAGCGTCAGGACAACTAGGGTTAGCGTCAGGACAACTAGGGTTAGCGTCAGGACAACTAGGGTTAGCGTCAGGACAAGTAGGGTTAGCGGCAGGACAACTAGGTTTAGCGTCAGGACAACTCGGGTTAGCGTCAGCACAAGTAGGGTTAGCGTCAGGACAACTAGGGTTAGCGTCAGGACAACTAGGGTTAGCGTCAGGACAACTAGGGTTAGCGTCAGGACAAGTAGGGTTAGCGTCAGGACAAGTAGGGTTACCGTCAGGACAAGTAGGGTTAGCGTCAGGACAACTAGGGTTAGCGCCAGGACAACTAGGGTTAGAGCCAGGACAACTAGGGTTAGAGCCAGGACAACTAGGGTTAGCGTCAGGACAACTAGGGTTAGCGTCAGGACAACTAGGGTTAGCGTCAGGACAAGTAGGGTTAGCATCAGGACAACTAGGGTTAGCGTCAGGACAACTAGGGTTAGCGTCAGGACAACTCGGGTTAGCCTCAGGACAAGTAGGGTTAGCGTCAGGACAACTAGGGTTAGCATCAGGACAACTAGGGTTAGCGTCAGGACAACTAGGGTTAGCGTCGGGACAACTAGGGTTAGCGCCAGGACAACTAGGGCTAGCGCCAGGACAACTAGGGTTAGCGTCAGGACAACTAGGGTTAGCGTCAGGACAACTAGGGTTAGCGTCAGGACAAGTAGGGTTAGCGTCAGGACAACTAGGGTTAGCGTCAGGACAACTCGGGTTAGCGTCAGGACAAGTAGGGTTAGCGTCAGGACAACTAGGGTTAGCGTCAGGACAACTAGGGTTAGCGTCAGGACAAGTAGGGTTAGCGTCAGGACAAGTAGGGTTAGCGTCAGGACAAGTAGGGTTAGCATCAGGACAAGTAGGGTTAGCGTCAGGACAACTAGGGTTAGCGCCAGGACAACTAGGGTTAGAGCCAGGACAACTAGGGTTAGAGCCAGGACAACTAGGGTTAGCGTCAGGACAACTAGGGTTAGCGTCAGGACAACTAGGGTTAGCGTCAGGACAAGTAGTTTTAGCGTCAGGACAACTCGGGTTAGCGTCAGGACAAGTAGGGTTAGCGTCAGGACAACTAGGGTTAGCGTCAGGACAAGTAGGGTTAGCGTCAGGACAACTAGGGTTAGCGCCAGAACAACTAGGGTTAGCGTCAGGACAACTAGGGTTAGCGTCAGGACAACTAGGGTTAGCGCCAGGACAACTAGGGTTAGCGCCAGGACAACTAGGGTTAGCATCAGGACAACTAGGGTTAGCGTCAGGACAACTAGGGTTAGCGTCAGGACAAGTAGGGTTAGCATCAGGACAACTAGGGTTAGCGTCAGGACAACTCGGGTTAGCGTCAGGACAAGTAGGGTTAGCGTCAGGACAACTAGGGTTAGCGTCAGGACAACTAGGGTTAGCGTCAGGACAACTAGGGTTAGCGTCAGGACAAGTAGGGTTAGCGTCAGGACAAGTAGGGTTAGCATCAGGACAAGTAGGGTTAGCGTCAGGACAACTAGGGTTAGCGCCAGGACAACTAGGGTTAGAGCCAGGACAACTAGGGTTAGAGCCAGGACAACTAGGGTTAGCGTCAGGACAACTAGGGTTAGCGTCAGGACAACTAGGGTTAGCGTCAGGACAACTAGGGTTAGCGTCAGGACAACTAGGGTTACCGTCAGGACAACTAGGGTTAGCGTCAGGACAACTAGTATTAGCGTCAGGACAACTAGGGGTAGTGTCAGGACAACTAGGGTTAGTGTCAGGACAACTAGGGTTAGCGTCAGGACAAGTAGGTTTAGCATCAGGACAACTAGGGTTAGCGTCAGGACAACTAGGGTTAGCGTCAGGACAACTAGGGTTAGCGTCAGGACAGGTAGGGTTAGCGTCAGGACAACTAGCGTTAGCGTCAGGACAACTAGGGTTAGCGTCAGGACAACTTGGGTTAGCGTCAGGACAACTAGGGTTAGCGTCAGGACAACTAGGGTTAGCGTCAGGACAACTAGGGTTAGTGCCAGGACAACTAGGCTTAGCATCAGGACAACTAGGGTTAGCGCCAGTACAACTAGGGTTAGCGCCAGGACAACTAGGGTTAGCGCCAGGACAACTAGGGTTAGCGCCAGGACAACTAGGGTTAGCGCCATTACAACTAGGGTTAGCCCCAGGACAACTAGGGTTAGCGCCAGGACAACTAGGGTTAGCGCCAGGACAACTAGGGTTAGCGCCAGGACAACTAGGGTTAGCGCCAGGACAACTAGGGTTAGCACCAGGACAACTAGGGTTAGCGCCAGGACAACTAGGGTTAGCGTCAGGACAACTAGTATTAGCGCCAGGACAACTAGGGTTAGCGTCAGGACAACTAGGGTTAGCGTCAGGACAACTAGGGTTAGCGTCAGGACAAGTAGGTTTAGCATCAGGACAACTAGGGTTAGCGTCAGGACAACTAGGGTTAGCGTCAGGACAACTAGGGTTAGCGTCAGGACAGGTAGGGTTAGCGTCAGGACAACTAGGGTTAGCGTCAGGACAACTAGGGTTAGCGTCAGGACAACTAGGGTTAGCGCCAGGACAACTAGGGTTAGCGCCAGGACAACTAGGGTTAGCATCAGGACAACTAGGGTTAGCGTCAGGACAACTAGGGTTAGCGTCAGGACAAGTAGGGTTAGCGTCAGGACAACTAGGGTTAGCGTCAGGACAACTCGGGTTAGCGTCAGGACAAGTAGGGTTAGCGTCAGGACAACTAGGGTTAGCGTCAGGACAACTAGGGTTAGCGTCAGGACAACTAGGGTTAGCGTCAGGACAAGTAGGGTTAGCATCAGGACAAGTAGGGTTAGCGTCAGGACAACTAGGGTTAGCGCCAGGACAACTAGGGTTAGAGCCAGGACAACTAGGGTTAGAGCCAGGACAACTAGGGTTAGCGTCAGGACAACTAGGGTTAGCGTCAGGACAACTAGGGTTAGCGTCAGGACAACTAGGGTTACCGTCAGGACAACTAGGGTTAGCGTCAGGACAACTAGTATTAGCGTCAGGACAACTAGGGGTAGCGTCAGGACAACTAGGGTTAGCGTCAGGACAACTAGGGTTAGCGTCAGGACAAGTAGGTTTAGCATCAGGACAACTAGGGTTAGCGTCAGGACAACTAGGGTTAGCGTCAGGACAACTAGGGTTAGCGTCAGGACAGGTAGGGTTAGCGTCAGGACAACTAGGGTTAGCGTCAGGACAACTAGGGTTAGCGTCAGGACAACTTGGGTTAGCGTCAGGACAACTAGGGTTAGCGTCAGGACAACTAGGGTTAGCGTCAGGACAACTAGGGTTAGCGTCAGGACAACTAGGGTTAGTGCCAGGACAACTAGGCTTAGCATCAGGACAACTAGGGTTAGCGCCAGGACAACTAGGGTTAGCGCCAGGACAACTAGGGTTAGCGCCAGGACAACTAGGGTTAGCGCCAGGACAACTAGGGTTAGCGCCATTACAACTAGGGTTAGCCCCAGGACAACTAGGGTTAGCGCCAGGACAACTAGTGTTAGCGCCAGGACAACTAGGGTTAGCGCCAGGACAACTAGGGTTAGCGCCAGGACAACTAGGGTTAGCGCCAGGACAACTAGGGTTAGCGCCAGGACAACTAGGGTTAGCGTCAGGACAACTAGTATTAGCGTCAGGACAACTAGGGTTAGCGTCAGGACAACTAGGGTTAGCGTCAGGACAACTAGGGTTAGCGTCAGGACAAGTAGGTTTAGCATCAGGACAACTAGGGTTAGCGTCAGGACAACTAGGGTTAGCGTCAGGACAGGTAGGGTTAGCGTCAGGACAACTAAGGTTAGCGTCAGGACAACTAGGGTTAGCGTCAGGACAACTTGGGTTAGCGTCAGGACAACTAGGGTTAGCGCCAGGACAACTAGGGTTAGCGTCAAGACAACCAGGGTTAGCGTCAGGACAGGTAGGGTTAGCGTCAGGACAACTAGGGTTAGCGTCAGGACAACTAGAGTTAGCATCAGGACAACTTGGGTTAGCGTCAGGACAACTAGGGTTAGCGTCAGGACAACTAGGGTTAGCGTCAGGACAACTAGGGTTAGCGTCAACACAAATAGGGTTAGCGTCAGGACAACTAGGGTTAGCGCCAGGACAACTAGGGTTAGCATCAGGACAACTAGGGTTAGCGCCAGGACAACTAGGGTTAGCGCCAGGACAACTAGGGTTAGCGCCAGGACAACTAGGGTTAGCGCCATTACAACTAGGGTTAGCCCCAGGACGACTAGGGTTAGCACCAGGACAACTAGGGTTAGCGCCAGGACAACTAGGGTTAGCGCCAGGACAACTAGGGTTAGCACCAGGACAACTAGGGTTAGCGCCAGGACAACTAGGGTTAGCGCCAGAACAACTAGGGTTAGCGCCAGGACAACTAGGGTTAGCGCCAGGACAACTAGGGTTACCGCCAGGACAACTAGGGTTAGCGCCAGGACAACTAGGGTTAGCATCAGTACAACTAGGGTTAGCGCCAGGACAACTAGGGTTAGCGCCAGGACAACTAGGGTTAGCGTCAGGACAACTAAGGTTAGCGTCAGGACAACTAGGGTTAGCGTCAGGACAACTAGGGTTAGAGTCAGGACAACTAGGGTTAGCGTCAGGACAACTAGGGTTAGCGCCAGGACAACTAGGGTTAGCGCCAGGACAACTAGGGTTAGCGCCAGGACAACTAGGGTTAGCGCCAGGACAACTAGGGTTAGCGCCACTACAACTAGGGTTAGCGCCAGGACAACTAGGGTTAGCGCCAGGACAACTAGGGTTAGCGCCAGGACAACTAGGGTTAGCGTCAGGACAACTAGGGTTAGCGCCAGGACAACTAGGGTTAGCATCAGGACAGCTAGGGTTAGCATCAGGACAACTAGGGTTAGCGTCAGGACAACTAGGGTTAGCGTCAGGACAACTAGGGTTAGCGTCAGGACAAGTAGGGTTAGCGTCAGGACAAGTAGGGTTAGCGTCAGGACAACTAGGGTTAGCGTCAGGACAACTACGGTTAGCGTCAGGACATCTAGGGTTAGCGTCAGGACAACTAGGGTTAGCGTCAGGACAACTAGGGTTAGCGTCAGGACAACTAGGGTTGGCGTCAGGACAAGTAGGGTTAGCGTCAGGACAACTAGGGTTAGCGTCAGGACAACTAGGGTTAGCGTCAGGACAAGTAGGGTTAGCGTCAGGACAAGTAGAGTTAGCGTGAGGACAACTAGGGTTAGCGTCACGACAACTAGGGTTAGCGTCAGGACAACTAGGGTTAGCGTCAGGACAACTAGTGTTAGCGTCAGGACAACTAGGGTTAGCGTCAGGACAACTAGGGTTAGCGTCAGGACAACTAGGGTTAGCGTCAGGACAAGTAGGGTTAGCGTCAGGACAACTAGGGTTAGCGTCAGGACAACTCGGGTTAGCTTCAGGACAAGTAGGGTTAGCGTCAGGACAACTAGGGTTAGCGTCAGGACAACTAGGGTTAGCGTCAGGACAACTAGGGTTAGCGTCAGGACAACTAGGGTTAGTGTCAGGACAAGTAGGGTTAGCGTCAGGACAAGTAGGGTTAGCATCAGGACAAGTAGGGTTAGCGTCAGGACAACTAGGGTTAGCGCCAGGACAACTAGGGTTAGAGCCAGGACAACTAGGGTTAGAGCCAGGACAACTAGGGTTAGCGTCAGGACAGCTAGGGTTAGTGTCAGGACAACTAGGGTTAGCGTCAGGACAACTTGGGTTAGCGTCAGGACAACTAGGGTTAGCGTCAGGACAACTAGGGTTAGAGCCAGTACAACTAGGGTTAGCATCAGGACAAGTAGAGTTAGCATCAGGACAACTAGGGTTAGCGTCAGGACAACTCGGGTTAGTGTCAGGACAAGTAGGGTTAGCATCAGGACAACTAGGGTTAGCGTCAGGACAACTAGGGTTAGAGTCAGTACAACTAGGGTTAGCATCAGGACAAGTAGAGTTAGCGTCAGGACAACTAGGGTTAGCGTCAGGACAACTCGGGTTAGCGTCAGGACAAGTAGGGTTAGCGTCAGGACAACTAGGGTTAGCGTCAGGACAACTAGGGTTAGCGTCAGGACAACTAGGGTTAGCGTCAGGACAACTAGGATTAGCGTCAGGACAACTAGGGTTAGCGTCAGGACAACTAGGGTTAGCGTCATGACAGGTAGGATTAGCGTCAGGACAACTAGGGTTAGCGTCAGGACAACTAGGGTTAGCGTCAAGACAACTTGGGTTAGCGTCAGGACAACTAGGGTTAGCGTCAGGACAACTAGGGTTAGCGTCAACACAAATAGGGTTAGCGTCAGGACAACTAGGGTTAGCGCCAGGACAACTAGGGTTAGCATCAGGACAACTAGGGTTAGCGCCAGGACAACTAGGGTTAGCGCCAGGACAACTAGGGTTAGCGCCAGGACAACTAGGGTTAGCGCCATTACAACTAGGGTTAGCCCCAGGACGACTAGAGTTAGCGCCAGGACAACTAGGGTTAGCGCCAGGACAACTAGGGTTAGCGCCAGGACAACTAGGGTTAGCACCAGGACAACTAGGGTTAGCGCCAGGACAACTAGGGTTAGCGCCAGAACAACTAGGGTTAGCGCCAGGACAACTAGGGTTAGCGCCAGGACAACTAGGGTTACCACCAGGACAACTAGGGTTAGCGCCAGGACAACTAGGGTTAGCATCAGTACAACTAGGGTTAGCGCCAGGACAACTAGGGTTAGCGCCAGGACAACTAGGGTTAGCGTCAGGACAACTAAGGTCAGCGTCAGGACAACTAGGGTTAGCGTCAGGACAACTAGGGTTAGCGTCAGGACAACTAGGGTTAGAGTCAGGACAACTAGGGTTAGCGTCAGGACAACTAGGGTTAGCGCCAGGACAACTAGGGTTAGCGCCAGGACAACTAGGGTTAGCGCCAGGACAACTAGGGTTAGCGCCACTACAACTAGGGTTAGCGCCAGGACAACTAGGGTTAGCGCCAGGACAACTAGGGTTAGCGCCAGGACAACTAGGGTTAGCGTCAGGACAACTAGGGTTAGCGCCAGGACAACTAGGGTTAGCATCAGGACAGCTAGGGTTAGCATCAGGACAACTAGGGTTAGCGTCAGGACAACTAGGGTTAGCGTCAGGACAACTAGGGTTAGCGTCAGGACAAGTAGGGTTAGCGTCAGGACAACTAGGGTTAGCGTCAGGACAACTACGGTTAGCGTCAGGACATCTAGGGTTAGCGTCAGGACAACTAGGGTTAGCGTCAGGACAACTAGGGTTAGCGTCAGGACAACTAGGGTTGGCGTCAGGACAAGTAGGGTTAGCGTCAGGACAAGTAGGGTTAGCGTCAGGACAACTAGGGTTAGCGTCAGGACAAGTAGGGTTAGCGTCAGGACAAGTAGAGTTAGCGTGAGGACAACTAGGGTTAGCGTCAGGACAACTAGGGTTAGCGTCAGGACAACTAGGGTTAGCGTCAGGACAACTAGTGTTAGCGTCAGGACAACTAGGGTTAGCGTCAGGACAACTAGGGTTAGCGTCAGGACAAGTAGGGTTAGCGTCAGGACAACTAGGGTTAGCGTCAGGACAACTCGGGTTAGCTTCAGGACAAGTAGGGTTAGCGTCAGGACAACTAGGGTTAGCGTCAGGACAACTAGGGTTAGCGTCAGGACAACTAGGGTTAGCGTCAGGACAAGTAGGGTTAGCGTCAGGACAAGTAGGGTTAGCATCAGGACAAGTAGGGTTAGCGTCAGGACAACTAGGGTTAGCGCCAGGACAACTAGGGTTAGAGCCAGGACAACTAGGGTTAGAGCCAGGACAACTAGGGTTAGCGTCAGGACAGCTAGGGTTAGTGTCAGGACAACTAGGGTTAGCGTCAGGACAACTTGGGTTAGCGTCAGGACAACTAGGGTTAGCGTCAGGACAACTAGGGTTAGAGCCAGTACAACTAGGGTTAGCATCAGGACAAGTAGAGTTAGCGTCAGGACAACTAGGGTTAGCGTCAGGACAACTCGGGTTAGCGTCAGGACAAGTAGGGTTAGCGTCAGGACAACTAGGGTTAGCGTCAGGACAACTAGGGTTAGAGTCAGTACAACTAGGGTTAGCATCAGGACAAGTAGAGTTAGCGTCAGGACAACTCGGGTTAGCCTCAGGACAAGTAGGGTTAGCGTCAGGACAACTAGGGTTAGCGTCAGGACAACTAGGGTTAGCGTCAGGACAACTAGGGTTAGCGTCAGGACAAGTAGGGTTAGCGTCAGGACAAGTATGGTTAGCATCAGGACAAGTAGGGTTAGCGTCAGGACAACTAGGGTTAGCGCCAGGACAACTAGGGTTAGAGCCAGGACAACTAGGGTTAGAGCCAGGACAACTAGGGTTAGCGTCAGGACAGCTAGGGTTAGTGTCAGGACAACTAGGGTTAGCGTCAGGACAACTTGGGTTAGCGTCAGGACAACTAGGGTTAGCGTCAGGACAACTAGGGTTAGAGCCAGTACAACTAGGGTTAGCATCAGGACAAGTAGAGTTAGCGTCAGGACAACTAGGGTTAGCGTCAGGACAACTCGGGTTAGCGTCAGGACAAGTAGGGTTAGCGTCAGGACAACTAGGGTTAGCGTCAGGACAACTAGGGTTAGAGTCAGTACAACTAGGGTTAGCATCAGGACAAGTAGAGTTAGCGTCAGGACAACTAGGGTTAGCGTCAGGACAACTCGGGTTAGCGTCAGGACAAGTAGGGTTAGCGTCAGGACAACTAGGGTTAGCGTCAGGACAACTAGGGTTAGCGTCAGGACAACTAGGGTTAGCGTCAGGACAACTAGGGTTACCGTCAGGACAACTAGGGTTAGCGTCAGGACAACTAGGATTAGCGTCAGGACAACTAGGGTTAGCGTCAGGACAACTAGGGTTAGCGTCATGACAGGTAGGATTAGCGTCAGGACAACTAGGGTTAGCGTCAGGACAACTAGGGTTAGCGTCAAGACAACTTGGGTTAGCGTCAGGACAACTAGGGTTAGCGCCAGGACAACTAGGGTTAGTGCCAGGACAACTAGGGTTAGCGCCAGGACAACTAGGGTTAGCGCCACTACAACAAGGGTTAGCGCCAGGACAACTAGGGTTAGCGTCAGGACAACTCGGGTTAGCTTCAGGACAAGTAGGGTTAGCGTCAGGACAACTAGGGTTAGCGTCAGGACAACTAGGGTTAGCGTCAGGACAACTAGGGTTAGCGTCAGGACAACTAGGGTTAGCGTCAGGACAAGTAGGGTTAGCGTCAGGACAAGTAGGGTTAGCATCAGGACAAGTAGGGTTAGCGTCAGGACAACTAGGGTTAGCGCCAGGACAACTAGGGTTAGAGCCAGGACAACTAGGGTTAGAGCCAGGACAACTAGGGTTAGCGTCAGGACAGCTAGGGTTAGTGTCAGGACAACTAGGGTTAGCGTCAGGACAACTTGGGTTAGCGTCAGGACAACTAGGGTTAGCGTCAGGACAACTAGGGTTAGAGCCAGTACAACTAGGGTTAGCATCAGGACAAGTAGAGTTAGCGTCAGGACAACTAGGGTTAGCGTCAGGACAACTCGGGTTAGCGTCAGGACAAGTAGGGTTAGCGTCAGGACAACTAGGGTTAGCGTCAGGACAACTAGGGTTAGAGTCAGTACAACTAGGGTTAGCATCAGGACAAGTAGAGTTAGCGTCAGGACAACTCGGGTTAGCCTCAGGACAAGTAGGGTTAGCGTCAGGACAACTAGGGTTAGCGTCAGGACAACTAGGGTTAGCGTCAGGACAACTAGGGTTAGCGTCAGGACAACTAGGGTTAGCGTCAGGACAAGTAGGGTTAGCGTCAGGACAAGTATGGTTAGCATCAGGACAAGTAGGGTTAGCGTCAGGACAACTAGGGTTAGCGCCAGGACAACTAGGGTTAGAGCCAGGACAACTAGGGTTAGAGCCAGGACAACTAGGGTTAGCGTCAGGACAGCTAGGGTTAGTGTCAGGACAACTAGGGTTAGCGTCAGGACAACTTGGGTTAGCGTCAGGACAACTAGGGTTAGCGTCAGGACAACTAGGGTTAGAGCCAGTACAACTAGGGTTAGCATCAGGACAAGTAGAGTTAGCGTCAGGACAACTAGGGTTAGCGTCAGGACAACTCGGGTTAGCGTCAGGACAAGTAGGGTTAGCGTCAGGACAACTAGGGTTAGCGTCAGGACAACTAGGGTTAGAGTCAGTACAACTAGGGTTAGCATCAGGACAAGTAGAGTTAGCGTCAGGACAACTAGGGTTAGCGTCAGGACAACTCGGGTTAGCGTCAGGACAAGTAGGGTTAGCGTCAGGACAACTAGGGTTAGCGTCAGGACAACTAGGGTTAGCGTCAGGACAACTAGGGTTAGCGTCAGGACAACTAGGGTTACCGTCAGGACAACTAGGGTTAGCGTCAGGACAACTAGGATTAGCGTCAGGACAACTAGGGTTAGCGTCAGGACAAGTAGGTTTAGCATCAGGACAACTAGGGTTAGCGTCAGGACAACTAGGGTTAGCGTCAGGACAACTAGGGTTAGCGTCATGACAGGTAGGATTAGCGTCAGGACAACTAGGGTTAGCGTCAGGACAACTAGGGTTAGCGTCAAGACAACTTGGGTTAGCGTCAGGACAACTAGGGTTAGCGCCAGGACAACTAGGGTTAGCGCCAGGACAACTAGGGTTAGCGCCAGGACAACTAGGGTTAGCGCCACTACAACAAGGGTTAGCGCCAGGACAACTAGGGTTAGCGCCAGGACAACTAGGGTTAGCGCCAGGACAACTAGGGTTAGCGCCAGGACAACTAGGGTTAGCGCTAGGACAACTAGGGTTAGCGCCAGGACAACTAGGGTTAGCGTCAGGACAACTAGGGTTAGCGCCAGGACAACTAGGGTTAGCATCAGGACAGCTAGGGTTAGCATCAGGACAACTAGGGTTAGCGTCAGGACAACTAGGGTTAGCGTCAGGACAACTAGGGTTAGCGTCAGGACAACTAGGGTTAGCGTCAGGACAAGTAGGGTTAGCGTCAGGACAACTAGGGTTAGCGCCAGGACAACTAGGGTTAGCGCCAGGACAACTAGGGTTAGCGCCAGGACAACTAGGGTTAGCGCCAGGACAACTAGGGTTAGCGCCACTACAACTAGGGTTAGCGCCAGGACAACTAGGGTTAGCGCCAGAACAACTAGGGTTAGCGCCAGGACAACTAGGGTTAGCGCCAGGACAACTAGGGTTAGCGCCAGGACAACTAGGGTTAGCGTCAGGACAACTAGGGTTAGCGCCAGGACAACTAGGGTTAGCATCAGGACAGCTATTGTTAGCATCAGGACAACTAGGGTTAGCGTCAGGACAACTAGGGTTAGCGTCAGGACAACTAGGGTTAGCATCAGGACAACTAGGGTTAGCGTCAGGACAAGTAGGGTTAGCGTCAGGACAACTAGGGTTAGCGTCAGGACAACTACAGTTAGCGTCAGGACATCTAGGGTTAGCATCAGGACAACTAGGGTTAGCGTCAGGACAACTAGGGTTGGCGTCAGGACAAGTAGGGTTAGCGTCAGGACAACTAGGGTTAGCGTCAGGACAACTAGGGTTAGCGTCAGGACAAGTAGGGTTAGCGTCAGGACAAGTAGAGTTAGCGTGAGGACAACTAGGGTTAGTGTCAGGACAACTAGGGTTAGCGTCAGGACAACTAGTGTTAGCGTCAGGACAACTAGGGTTAGCGCCAGGACAACTAGGGTTAGCACCAGGACAACTAGGGTTACCGCCAGGACAACTAGGGTTAGCGCCAGGACAACTAGGGTTAGCGTCAGGACAACTAGGGTTAGCGCCAGGACAACTAGGGTTAGCGCCAGGACAACTAGGGTTAGCGTCAGGACAACTAGGGTTAGCGTCAGGACAACTAGGGTTAGTGTCAGGACAACTAGTGTAATCGTCAGGACAACTAGTGTTAGCGTCAGGACAACTAAGGTTAGCATCAGGACAACTAGGGTTAGCGTCAGGACAACTAGGGTTAGCGTCAGGACAACTAGGGTTAGCGTCAGGACAACTAGGGTTAGCGCCAGGACAACTAGGGTTAGCGCCAGGACAACTAGGGTTAGCGCCAGGACAACTAGGGTTAGCGCCAGGACAACTAGGGTTAGCACCACTACAACTAGGGTTAGCGCCAGGACAACTAGGGTTAGCGCCAGGACAACTAGGGTTAGCGCCAGGACAACTAGGGTTAGCGCCAGGACAACTAGGGTTAGCGTCAGGACAAGTAGGGTTAGCGTCAGTACAACTAGGTTTAGCGTCAGGACAACTCGGGTTAGCGTCAGGACAAGTAGGGTTAGCGTCAGGACAACTAGGGTTAGCGTCAGGACAACTAGGGTTAGCGTCAGGACAACTAGGGTTAGCGTCAGGACAACTAGGGTTAGCGTCAGGACAACTAGGGTTAGCGTCAGGACAACTTGGGTTAGCGTCAGGACAACTAGGGTTAGCGTCAGGACAACTAGGGTTAGCGTCAGGACAACTAGGGTTAGCATCAGGACAACTAGGGTTAGCGTCAGGACAACTAGGGTTAGCGTCAGGACAACTAGGGTTAGCATCAGGACAACTAGGGTTAGCGCCAGGACAACTAGGGTTAGCGCCAGGACAACTAGGGTTAGCATCAGGACAACTAGGGTTAGCGCCAGGACAACTAGGGTTAGCGCCAGGACAACTAGGGTTAGCGCCAGGACAACTAGGGTTAGCGCCAGGACAACTAGGGTTAGCGCCATTACAACTAGGGTTAGCCCCAGGACAACTAGGGTTAGCGCCAGGACAACTAAGGTTAGCGCCAGGACAACTAGGGTTAGCGCCAGGACAACTAGGGTTACCGCCAGGACAACTAGGGTTAGCGCCAGGACAACTAGGGTTAGCGTCAGGACAACTAGGGTTAGCGCCAGGACAACTAGGGTTAGCGCCAGGACAACTAGGGTTAGCGTCAGGACAACTAGGGTTAGCGTCAGGACAACTAGGGTTAGCGTCAGGACAACTAGGGTTAGCGTCAGGACAACTAGTGTAATCGTCAGGACAACTAGGGTTAGCGTCAGGACAACTAAGGTTAGCATCAGGACAACTAGGGTTAGCGTCAGGACAACTAGGGTTAGCGTCAGGACAACTAGGGTTAGCGTCAGGACAACTAGGGTTAGCGCCAGGACAACTAGGGTTAGCGCCAGGACAACTAGGGTTAGCGCCAGGACAACTAGGGTTAGCGCCACTACAACTAGGGTTAGCGCCAGGACAACTAGGGTTAGCGCCAGAACAACTAGGGTTAGCGCCAGGACAACTAGGGTTAGCGCCAGGACAACTAGGGTTAGCGCCAGGACAACTAGGGTTAGCGTCAGGACAACTAGGGTTAGCGCCAGGACAACTAGGGTTAGCATCAGGACAGCTATTGTTAGCATCAGGACAACTAGGGTTAGCGTCAGGACAACTAAGGTTAGCGTCAGGACAACTAGGGTTAGCATCAGGACAACTAGGGTTAGCGTCAGGACAAGTAGGGCTAGCGTCAGGACAACTAGGGTTAGCGTCAGGACAACTACGGTTAGCGTCAGGACATCTAGGGTTAGCATCAGGACAACTAGGGTTAGCGTCAGGACAACTAGGGTTGGCGTCAGGACAAGTAGGGTTAGCGTCAGGACAACTAGGGTTAGCGTCAGGACAACTAGGGTTAGCGTCAGGACAAGTAGGGTTAGCGTCAGGACAAGTAGAGTTAGCGTGAGGACAACTAGGGTTAGTGTCAGGACAACTAGGGTTAGCGTCAGGACAACTAGTGTTAGCGTCAGGACAACTAGGGTTAGCGCCAGGACAACTAGGGTTAGCGCCAGGACAACTAGGGTTACCGCCAGGACAACTAGGGTTAGCGCCAGGACAACTAGGGTTAGCGTCAGGACAACTAGGGTTAGCGCCAGGACAACTAGGGTTAGCGCCAGGACAACTAGGGTTAGCGTCAGGACAACTAGGGTTAGCGTCAGGACAACTAGGGTTAGTGTCAGGACAACTAGTGTAATCGTCAGGACAACTAGGGTTAGCGTCAGGACAACTAAGGTTAGCTTCAGGACAACTAGGGTTAGCGTCAGGACAACTAGGGTTAGCGTCAGGACAACTAGGGTTAGCGTCAGGACAACTAGGGTTAGCGCCAGGACAACTAGGGTTAGCGTCAGGACAACTAGGGTTAGCGCCAGGACAACTAGGGTTAGCGCCAAGACAACTAGGGTTAGCGCCACTACAACTAGGGTTAGCGCCAGGACAACTAGGGTTAGCGCCAGGACAACTAGGGTTAGCGCCAGGACAACTAGGGTTAGCGCCAGGACAACTAGGGTTAGCGCCAGGACAACTAGGGTTAGCGTCAGGACAACTAGGGTTAGCGCCAGGACAACTAGGGTTAGCATCAGGACAGCTATTGTTAGCATCAGGACAACTAGGGTTAGCGTCAGGACAACTAGGGTTAGCGTCAGGACAACTAGGGTTAGCATCAGGACAACTAGGGTTAGCGTCAGGACAAGTAGGGTTAGCGTCAGGACAACTAGGGTTAGCGTCAGGACAACTACGGTTAGCGTCAGGACATCTAGGGTTAGCATCAGGACAACTAGGGTTAGCGTCAGGACAACTAGGGTTGGCGTCAGGACAAGTAGGGTTAGCGTCAGGACAACTAGGGTTAGCGTCAGGACAACTAGGGTTAGCGTCAGGACAAGTAGGGTTAGCGTCAGGACAAGTAGAGTTAGCGTGAGGACAACTAGGGTTAGTGTCAGGACAACTAGGGTTAGCGTCAGGACAACTAGTGTTAGCGTCAGGACAACTAGGGTTAGCGTCAGGACAACTAGGGTTAGCGTCAGGACAACTAGGGTTAGCGTCAGGACAAGTAGGGTTAGCGTCAGGACAACTAGGTTTAGCGTCAGGACAACTCGGGTTAGCGTCAGGACAAGTAGGGTTAGCGTCAGGACAACTAGGGTTAGCGTCAGGACAACTAGGGTTAGCGTCAGGACAAGTAGGGTTAGCGTCAGGACAAGTAGGGTTAGCGTCAGGACAACTAGGGTTAGCGTCAGGACAACTAGGGTTAGCGTCAGGACAACTAGGGTTAGCGTCAGGACAAGTAGGGTTAGCGTCAGGACAAGTAGGGTTAGCGTCAGCACAAGTAGGGTTAGCATCAGGACAAGTAGGGTTAGCGTCAGGACAACTAGGGTTAGCGCCAGGACAACTAGGGTTAGAGCCAGGACAACTAGGGTTAGAGCCAGGACAACTAGGGTTAGCGTCAGGACAACTAGGGTTAGCGTCAGGACAACTAGGGTTAGCGTCAGCACAACTAGGGTTAGCGTCAGGACAAGTAGGGTTAGCGTCAGGACAACTCGGGTTAGCGTCAGGACAAGTAGGGTTAGCGTCAGGACAACTAGGGTTAGCGTCAGGACAAGTAGGGTTAGCGTCAGGACAACTAGGGTTAGCGTCAGGACAACTAGGGTTAGCGTCAGGACAACTAGGGTTAGCGCCAGGACAATTAGGGTTAGCGCCAGGACAACTAGGGTTAGCATCAGGACAACTAGGGTTAGCGTCAGGACAACTAGGGTTAGCGTCAGGACAAGTAGGGTTAGCGTCAGGACAACTAGGGTTAGCGTCAGGACAACTCGGGTTAGCGTCAGGACAAGTAGGGTTAGCGTCAGGACAACTAGGGTTAGCGTCAGGACAACTAGGGTTAGCGTCAGGACAACTAGGGTTAGCGTCAGGACAACTAGGGTTAGCGTCAGGACAAGTAGGGTTAGCATCAGGACAAGTAGGGTTAGCGTCAGGACAACTAGGGTTAGCCCCAGGACAACTAGGGTTAGAGCCAGGACAACTAGGGTTAGAGCCAGGACAACTAGGGTTAGCGTCAGGACAACTAGGGTTAGCGTCAGGACAACTAGGGTTAGCGTCAGGACAACTAGGGTTAGCGTCAGGACAAGTAGGGTTAGCGTCAGGACAACTCGGGTTAGCGTCAGGACAAGTAGGGTTAGCGTCAGGACAACTAGGGTTAGCGTCAGGACAACTAGGGTTAGCGTCAGGACAACTAGGGTTAGCGTCAGGACAACTAGGGTTAGCATCAGGACAACTAGGGTTACCGTCAGGACAACTAGGGTTAGCGTCAGGACAACTAGTATTAGCGTCAGGACAACTAGGGGTAGCGTCAGGACAACTAGGGTTAGCGTCAGGACAACTAGGGTTAGCGTCAGGACAAGTAGGTTTAGCATCAGGACAACTAGGGTTAGCGTCAGGACAACTAGGGTTAGCGTCAGGACAACTAGGGTTAGCGTCAGGACAGGTAGGGTTAGCGTCAGGACAACTAGGGTTAGCGTCAGGACAACTAGGGTTAGCGTCAGGACAACTTGGGTTAGCGTCAGGACAACTAGGGTTAGCGTCAGGACAACTAGGGTTAGCGTCAGGACAACTAGGGTTAGCGCCAGGACAACTAGGCTTAGCATCAGGACAACTAGGGTTAGCACCAGGACAACTAGGGTTAGCCCCAGGACAACTAGGGTTAGCGCCAGGACAACTAGGGTTAGCGCCAGGACAACTAGGGTTAGCGCCAGGACAACTAGGGTTAGCACCAGGACAACTAGGGTTAGCGCCAGGACAACTAGGGTTAGCGCCAGGACAACTAGGGTTAGCGCCAGGACAACTAGGGTTAGCGCCAGGACAACTAGGGTTAGCGCCATTACAACTAGGGTTAGCCCCAGGACAACTAGGGTTAGCGCCAGGACAACTAGGGTTAGCGCCAGGACAACTAGGGTTAGCGCCAGGACAACTAGGGTTAGCACCAGGACAACTAGGGTTAGCGCCAGGACAACTAGGGTTAGCGCCAGGACAACTAGGGTTAGCGCCAGGACAACTAGGGTTAGCGTCAGGACAACTAGTATTAGCGTCAGGACAACTAGGGTTAGCGTCAGGACAACTAGGGTTAGCGTCAGGACAACTAGGATTAGCGTCAGGACAAGTAGGTTTAGCATCAGGACAACTAGGGTTAGCATCAGGACAACTAGGGTTAGCATCAGGACAACTAGGGTTAGTGTCAGGACAGGTAGGGTTAGCGTCAGGACAACTAGGGTTAGCGTCAGGACAACTAGGGTTAGCGTCAGGACAACTTGGGTTAGCGTCAGGACAAGTAGGGTTAGCGTCAGGACAACTAGGGTTAGCGTCAGGACAACTAGGGTTAGCGTCAGGACAACTAGGGTTAGCGTCAGGACAACTAGGGTTAGCATCAGGACAACTAGGGTTACCGTCAGGACAACTAGGGTTAGCGTCAGGACAACTAGTATTAGCGTCAGGACAACTAGGGGTAGCGTCAGGACAACTAGGGTTAGCGTCAGGACAACTAGGGTTAGCGTCAGGACAAGTAGGTTTAGCATCAGGACAACTAGGGTTAGCGTCAGGACAACTAGGGTTAGCGTCAGGACAACTAGGGTTAGCGTCAGGACAGGTAGGGTTAGCGTCAGGACAACTAGGGTTAGCGTCAGGACAACTAGGGTTAGCGTCCGGACAACTTGGGTTAGCGTCAGGACAACTAGGGTTAGCGTCAGGACATCTAGGGTTAGCGCCAGGACAACTAGGCTTAGCATCAGGACAACTAGGGTTAGCACCAGGACAACTAGGGTTAGCGCCAGGACAACTAGGGTTAGCGCCAGGACAACTAGGGTTAGCGCCATTACAACTAGGGTTAGCCCCAGGACAACTAGGGTTAGCGCCAGGACAACTAGGGTTAGCGCCAGGACAACTAGGGTTAGCGCCAGGACAACTAGGGTTAGCACCAGGACAACTAGGGTTAGCGCCAGGACAATTAGGGTTAGCGCCAGGACAACTAGGGTTAGCGCCAGGACAACTAGGGTTAGCGCCAGGACAACTAGGGTTAGCGTCAGGACAACTAGTATTAGCGTCAGGACAACTAGGGTTAGCATCAGGACAACTAGGGTTAGCGTCAGGACAACTAGGGTTAGCGTCAGGACAAGTAGGTTTAGCATCAGGACAACTAGGGTTAGCGTCAGGACAACTAGGGTTAGCGTCAGGACAACTAGGGTTAGCGTCAGGACAGGTAGGGTTAGCGTCAGGACAACTAGGGTTAGCGTCAGGACAACTAGGGTTAGCGTCAGGACAACTTGGGTTAGCGTCAGGACAAGTAGGGTTAGCGTCAGGACAACTAGAGTTAGCGTCAGGACAAGTAGGGTTAGCGTCAGGACAACTAGGGTTAGCGCCAGGACAACTAGGCTTAGCATCAGGACAACTAGGGTTAGCGCCAGGACAACTAGGGTTAGCCCCAGGACAACTAGGGTTAGCGCCAGGACAACTAGGGTTAGCGCCAGGACAACTAGGGTTAGCGCCAGGACAACTAGGGTTAGCACCAGGGCAACTAGGGTTAGCGCCAGGACAACTAGGGTTAGCGCCAGGACAACTAGGGTTAGCGCCAGGACAACTAGGGTTAGCGCCAGGACAACTAGGGTTAGCGCCATTACAACTAGGGTTAGCCCCAGGAGAACTAGGGTTAGCGCCAGGACAACTAGGGTTAGCGCCAGGACAACTAGGGTTAGCGCCAGGACAACTAGGGTTAGCACCAGGACAACTAGGGTTAGCGCCAGGACAACTAGGGTTAGCGCCAGGACAACTAGGGTTAGCGCCAGGACAACTAGGGTTAGCGTCAGGACAACTAGTATTAGCGTCAGGACAACTAGGGTTAGCGTCAGGACAACTAGGGTTAGCGTCAGGACAACTAGGGTTAGCGTCAGGACAAGTAGGTTTAGCAACAGGACAACTAGGGTTAGCATCAGGACAACTAGGGTTAGCGTCAGGACAACTAGGGTTAGTGTCAGGACAGGTAGGGTTAGCGTCAGGACAACTAGGGTTAGCGTCAGGACAACTAGGGTTAGCGTCAGGACAACTTGGGTTAGCGTCAGGACAACTAGGGTTAGCGTCAGGACAACTAGGGTTAGCGTCAGGACAACTAGGGTTAGCGTCAGGACAACTAGGGTTAGCGTCAGGACAACTAGGGTTAGCGTCAGGACAACTAGGGTTAGCGCCAGGACAACTAGGCTTAGCATCAGGACAACTAGGGTTAGCGCCAGGACAACTAGGGTTAGCGCCAGGACAACTAGGGTTAGCCCCAGGACAACAAGGGTTAGCGCCAGGACAACTAGGGTTAGCACCAGGACAACTAGGGTTAGCACCAGGACAACTAGGGTTAGCGCCAGGACAACTAGGGTTAGCACCAGGACAACTAGGGTTAGCGCCAGGACAACTAGGGTTAGCGCCAGGACAACTAGGGTTACCGCCAGGACAACTAGGGTTAGCGCCAGGACAACTAGGGTTAGCGTCAGGACAACTAGGGTTAGCGCCAGGACAACTAGGGTTAGCGCCAGGACAACTAGGGTTAGCGTCAGGACAACTAGGGTTAGCGTCAGGACAACTAGGGTTAGCGTCAGGACAACTAGGGTAAGCGTCAGGACAACTAGGGTTAGCGACAGGACAACTAAGGTTAGCGTCAGGACAACTAGGGTTAGCGTCAGGACAACTAGGGTTAGCGTCAGGACAACTAGGGTTAGCGTGAGGACAACTAGGGTTAGCGTCAGGACAACTAGGGTTAGCATCAGGACAACTAGGGTTAGCGCCAGGACAACTAGGGTTAGCACCACTACAACTAGGGTTAGCGCCAGGACAACTAGGGTTAGCGCCAGGACAACTAGGGTTAGCGCCAGGACAACTAGGGTTAGCGCCAGGACAACTAGGGTTAGCGCCAGGACAACTAGGGTTAGCGCCAGGACAACTAGGGTTAGCGCCAGGACAACTAGGGTTAGCGTCAGGACAACTAGGGTTAGCGCCAGGACAACTAGGGTTAGCATCAGGACAGCTAGGGTTAGCATCAGGACAACCAGGGTTAGCGTCAGGACAACTAGGGTTAGCGTCAGGACAACTAGGGTTAGCGTCAGGACAACTAGGGTTAGCGTCAGGACAAGTAGGGTTAGCGTCAGGACAACTACGGTTAGCGTCAGGACATCTAGGGTTAGCGTCAGGACAACTAGGGTTAGCGTCAGGACAACTAGGGTTAGCGTCAGGACAACTAGGGTTGGCGTCAGGACAAGTAGGGTTAGCGTCAGGACAACTAGGGTTAGCGTCAGGACAACTAGGGTTAGCGTCAGGACAAGTAGGGTTAGCGTCAGGACAAGTAGAGTTAGCGTGAGGACAACTAGGGTTAGCGTCAGGACAACTAGGGTTAGCGTCAGGACAACTAGGGTTAGCATCAGGACAACTAGTGTTAGCGTCAGGACAACTAAGGTTAGCGTCAGGACAACTAGGGTTAGCGTCAGGACAACTAGGGTTAGCGTCAGGACAAGTAGGGTTAGCGTCAGGACAACTAGGGTTAGCGTCAGGACAACTCGGGTTAGCGTCAGGACAAGTAGGGTTAGCGTCAGGACAACTAGGGTTAGCGTCAGGACAACTAGGGTTAGCGTCAGGACAAGTAGGGTTAGCGTCAGGACAAGTATGGTTAGCATCAGGACAAGTAGGGTTAGCGTCAGGACAACTAGGGTTAGCGCCAGGACAACTAGGGTTAGCGCCAGGACAACTAGGGTTAGCGTCAGGACAACTAGGGTTAGCATCAGGACAACTAGGGTTAGCGTCAGGACAACTAGGGTTAGCGTCAGGACAACTAGGGTTAGCGTCAGGACAAGTAGGGTTAGCGTCAGGACAACTAGGGTTAGCGTCAGGACAACTCGGGTTAGCGTCAGGACAAGTAGGGTTAGCGTCAGGACAACTAGGGTTAGCGTCAGGACAACTCAGGTTAGCATCAGGACAAGTAGGGTTAGCGTCAGGACAACTAGGGTTAGCGTCAGGACAACTAGGGTTAGCGTCAGGACAACTAGGGTTAGCGTCAGGACAACTAGGGTTAGCGTCAGGAAAACTAGGGTTAGAGTCAGTACAACTAGGGTTAGCATGAGGACAAGTAGAGTTAGCGTCAGGACAACTAGGGTTAGCGTCAGGACAACTCGGGTTAGCGTCAGGACAAGTAGGGTTAGCGTCAGGACAACTAGGGTTAGCGTCAGGACAACTCGGGTTAGCGTCAGGACAAGTAGGGTTAGCGTCAGGACCACTAGGGTTAGCGTCAGGACAACTAGGGTTAGCGTCAGGACAACTAGGGTTAGCGTCAGGACAACTAGGGTTAGCGTCAGGACAACTAGGGTTAGAGTCAGTACAACTAGGGTTAGCATGAGGACAAGTAGAGTTAGCGTCAGGACAACTAGGGTTAGCGTCAGGACAACTCAGGTTAGCGTCAGGACAAGTAGGGTTAGCGTCAGGACAACTAGGGTTAGCGTCAGGACAACTAGGGTTAGAGTCAGTACAACTAGGGTTAGCATCAGGACAAGTAGAGTTAGCGTCAGGACAACTAGGGTTAGCGTCAGGACAACTCGGGTTAGCGTCAGGACAAGTAGGGTTAGAGTCAGGACAACTAGGGTTAGCGTCAGGACAACTAGGGTTAGCGTTAGGACAACTAGGGTTAGCATCAGGACAACTAGGGTTAGCATCAGGACAACTAGGGTTAGCGTCAGGACAACTAGGGATAGCGTCAGGACAACTAGGGTTAGCGTCAGGACAAGTAGGTTTAGCATCAGGACAACTAGGGTTAGCGTCAGGACAACTAGGGTTAGCGTCAGGACAACTAGGGTTAGCATCAGGACAGGTAGGGTTAGCGTCAGGACAACTAGGGTTAGCGTCAGGACAACTAGGGTTAGCGTCAGGACAACTAGGGTTAGCGTCAGGACAACTAGGGTTAGAGTCAGTACAACTAGGGTTAGCATCAGGACAAGTAGAGTTAGCGTCAGGACAACTAGGGTTAGCATCAGGACAACTCGGGTTAGCGTCAGGACAAGTAGGGTTAGCGTCAGGACAACTAGGGTTAGCGTCAGGACAAATAGGGTTAGAGTCAGTACAACTAGGGTTAGCATCAGGACAAGTAGAGTTAGCGTCAGGACAACTAGGGTTAGCGTCAGGACAACTCGGGTTAGCGTCAGGACAAGTAGGGTTAGCGTCAGGACAACTAGGGTTAGCGTCAGGACAACTAGGGTTAGCATCAGGACAACTCGGGTTAGCGTCAGGACAAGTAGGGTTAGCGTCAGGACAACTAGGGTTAGCGTCAGGACAACTAGGGTTAGCGTCAGGACAACTAGGGTTAGCGTCTGAACAAGTAGGGTTAGCATCAGGACAAGTAGAGTTAGCGTCAGGACAACTAGGGTTAGCGTCAGGACAACTCGGGTTAGCGTCAGGACAAGTAGGGTTAGCGTCAGGACAACTAGGGTTAGCGTCAGGACAAATAGGGTTAGAGTCAGTACAACTAGGGTTAGCATCAGGACAAGTAGAGTTAGCGTCAGGACAACTAGGGTTAGCGTCAGGACAACTTGGGTTAGCGTCAGGACAACTAGGGTTAGCGTCAGGACAACTAGGGTTAGCGTCAGGACAACTTGGGTTAGCGTCAGGACAAGTAGGGTTAGAGTCTGGACAAGTAGGGTTAGCATCAGGACAAGTAGAGTTAGCGTCAGGACAACTAGGGTTAGCGTCAGGACAACTCGGGTTAGCGTCAGGACAAGTAGGGTTAGCGTCAGGACAACTAGGGTTAGCGTCAGGACAAATAGGGTTAGAGTCAGTACAACTAGGGTTAGCATCAGGACAAGTAGAGTTAGCGTCAGGACAACTAGGGTTAGCGTCAGGACAACTTGGGTTAGCGTCAGGACAACTAGGGTTAGCGTCAGGACAACTAGGGTTAGCGTCAGGACAACTAGGGTTAGAGTCAGTACAACTAGGGTTAGCATCAGGACAAGTAGAGTTAGCGTCAGGACAACTAGGGTTAGCGTCAGGACAACTCGGGTCAGCGTCAGGACAAGTAGGGTTAGCGTCAGGACAACTAGGGTTAGCGTCAGGACAAATAGGGTTAGAGTCAGTACAACTAGGGTTAGCATCAGGACAAGTAGAGTTAGCGTCAGGACAACTAGGGTTAGCGTCAGGACAACTCGGGTTAGCGTCAGGACAAGTAGGGTTAGCGTAAGGACAACTAGGGTTAGCGTCAGGACAAATTGGGTTAGAGTCAGTACAACTAGGGTTTGCATCAGGACAAGTAGAGTTAGCGTCAGGACAACTAGGGTTAGCGTCAGGACAACTCGGGTTAGCGTCAGGACAAGTAGGGTTAGCGTCAGGACAACTAGGGTTAGCGTCAGGACAACTAGGGTTAGCGTCAGGACAACTCGGGTTAGCGTCAGGACAAGTAGGGTTAGCATCAGGACAACTAGGGTTAACGTCAGGACAACTAGGGTTAGCGTCAGGACAACTAGGGTTAGCGTCAGGACAACTAGGGTTAGCGTCAGGACAACTTGGGTTAGCGTCAGGACAAGTAGGGTTAGCGTCAGGACAAGTAGGGTTAGCATCAGGACAAGTAGGGTTAGCGTCAGGACAACTAGGGTTAGCGCCAGGACAACTAGGGTTAGCGCCAGGACAACTAGGGTTAGCGCCAGGACAACTAGGGTTAGCGTCAGGACAACTAGGGTTAGCATCAGGACAACTAGGGTTAGCGTCAGGACAACTAGGGTTAGCCTCAGGACAACTAGGGTTAGCGTCAGGAAAAGTAGGGTTAGCGTCAGGACAACTAGGGTTAGCGTCAGGACAACTCGGGTTAGCGTCAGGACAAGTAGGGTTAGCGTCAGGACAACTAGGGTTAGCGTCAGGACAACTAGGGTTAGCGTCAGGACAACTAGGGTTAGCGTAGGACAACTAGGGTTAGCGTCAGGACAACTAGGGTTAGAGTCAGTACAACTAGGGTTAGCATCAGGACAAGTAGAGTTAGCGTCAGGACAACTAGGGTTAGCATCAGGACAACTCGGGTTAGCGTCAGGACAAGTAGGGTTAGCGTCAGGACAACTCGGGTTAGCGTCAGGACAAGTAGGGTTAGCGTCAGGACAACTAGGGTTAGCGTCAAGACAACTAGGGTTAGCGTCAGGACAACTAGGGTTAGCGTCAGGACAACTAGGGTTAGCGTCAGGACAACTAGGGTTAGCGTCAGGACAAGTAGGTTTAGCATCAGGACAACTAGGGATAGCGTCAGGACAACTAGGGTTAGCGTCAGGACAACTAGGGTTAGCGTCAGGACAACTAGGGTTAGCGTCAGGACAACTAGGGTTGGCGTCAGGACAAGTAGGGTTAGCGTCAGGACAACTACGGTTAGCGTCAGGACATCTAGGGTTAGCGTCAGGACAACTAGGGTTAGCGTCAGGACAACTAGGGTTAGCATCAGGACAACTAGGGTTGGCGTCAGGACAAGTAGGGTTAGCGTCAGGACAACTAGGGTTAGCATCAGGACAACTAGGGTTAGCGTCAGGACAAGTAGGGTTAGCGTCAGGACAAGTAGAGTTAGCGTCAGGACAACTAGGGTTAGCGTCAGGACAACTTGGGTTAGCGTCAGGACAACTAGGGTTAGCGTCAGGACAACTAGGGTTAGCGTCAGGACAACTAGGGTTAGAGTCAGTACAACTAGGGTTAGCATCAGGACAAGTAGAGTTAGCGTCAGGACAACTAGGGTTAGCGTCAGGACAACTCGGGTTAGCGTCAGGACAAGTAGGGTTAGCATCAGGACAACTAGGGTTAGCGTCAGGACAAATTGGGTTAGAGTCAGTACAACTAGGGTTAGCATCAGGACAAGTAGAGTTAGCGTCAGGACAACTAGGGTTAGCGTCAGGACAACTCGGGTTAGCGTCAGGACAAGTAGGGTTAGCGTCAGGACAACTAGGGTTAGCGTCAGGACAACTAGGGTTAGCGTCAGGACAACTCGGGTTAGCGTCAGGACAAGTAGGGTTAGCGTCAGGACAACTAGGGTTAGCGTCAGGACAACTAGGGTTAGCGTCAGGACAACTAGGGTTAGCGTCAGGACAACTTGGGTTAGCGTCAG
Source organism: Phyllobates terribilis (assembly GCF_046119375.1). Classification (NCBI taxonomy): domain Eukaryota; kingdom Metazoa; phylum Chordata; class Amphibia; order Anura; family Dendrobatidae; genus Phyllobates; species Phyllobates terribilis. The sequence continues at coordinate 1,108,535 of NW_027363156.1, read as the reverse complement.
GACAAGTAGGGTTAGCGTCAGGACAAGTAGGGTTAGCATCAGGACAAGTAGAGTTAGCGTCAGGACAACTAGGGTTAGCGTCAGGACAAGTAGGGTTAGCGTCAGGACAACTAGGGTTAGCGTCAGGACAAATAGGGTTAGAGTCAGTACAACTAGGGTTAGCATCAGGACAAGTAGAGTTAGCGTCAGGACAACTAGGGTTAGCGTCAGGACAACTCGGGTTAGCGTCAGGACAAGTAGGGTTAGCGTCAGGACAACTAGGGTTAGCGTCAGGACAACTAGGGTTAGCGTCAGGACAACTCGGGTTAGCGTCAGGACAAGTAGGGTTAGCGTCAGGACAACTAGGGTTAGCGTCAGGACAACTAGGGTTAGCGTCAGGACAACTTGGGTTAGCGTCAGGACAAGTAGGGTTAGCGTCAGGACAAGTAGGGTTAGCGTCAGGACAACTAGGGTTAGCGCCAGGACAACTAGGGTTAGCGCCAGGACAACTAGGGTTAGCGCCAGGACAACTAGGGTTAGCGTCAGGACAACTAGGGTTAGCATCAGGACAACTAGGGTTAGCGTCAGGACAACTAGGGTTAGCCTCAGGACAACTAGGGTTAGCGTCAGGACAAGTAGGGTTAGCGTCAGGACAACTAGGGTTAGCGTCAGGACAACTCGGGTTAGCGTCAGGACAACTAGGGTTAGCGTCAGGACAACTAGGGTTAGCGTCAGGACAACTAGCGTTAGCGTAGGACAACTAGGGTTAGCGTCAGGATAACTAGGGTTAGAGTCAGTACAACTAGGGTTAGCATCAGGACAAGTAGAGTTAGCGTCAGGACAACTAGGGTTAGCATCAGGACAACTCGGGTTAGCGTCAGGACAAGTAGGGTTAGCGTCAGGACAACTAGGGTTAGCGTCAGGACAACTAGGGTTAGAGTCAGTACAACTAGGGTTAGCATCAGGACAAGTAGAGTTAGCATCAGGACAACTAGGGTTAGCGTCAGGACAACTAGGGTTAGCGTCAGGACAACTAGGGTTAGCGTCAGGACAACTAGGGTTAGCGTCAGGACAACTATGGTTAGCGTCAGGACAATTAGGGTTATCGTCAGGACAAGTAGGTTTAGCATCAGGACAACTAGGGTTAGCGTCAGGACAACTAGGGTTAGCGTCAGGACAACTAGGGTTAGCATCAGGACAGGTAGGGTTAGCGCCAGGACAACTAGGGTTAGCGCCAGGACAACTAGGGTTAGCGCCAGGACAACTAGGGATAGCGCCAGGACAACTAGGGTTAGCATCAGGACAACTAGGGTTAGCGTCAGGACAACTAGGGTTAGCGTCAGGACAAGTAGGTTTAGCATCAGGACAACTAGGGTTAGCGTCAGGACAACTAGGGTTAGCGTCAGGACAACTAGGGTTAGCATCAGGACAGGTAGGGTTAGCGTCAGGACAACTAGGGTTAGCGTCAGGACAACTAGGGTTAGCGTCAGGACAACTTGGGTTAGCGTCAGGACAACTAGGGTTAGCGTCAGGACAACTAGGGTTAGCGTCAGGACAACTAGAGTTAGAGTCAGTACAACTAGGGTTAGCATAAGGACAAGTAGAGTTAGCGTCAGGACAACTAGGGTTAGCATCAGGACAACTCGGGTTAGCGTCAGGACAAGTAGGGTTAGCGTCAGGACAACTAGGGTTAGCGTCAGGACAAATAGGGTTAGAGTCAGTACAACTAGGGTTAGCATCAGGACAAGTAGAGTTAGCGTCAGGACAACTAGGGTTAGCGTCAGGACAACTCGGGTTAGCGTCAGGACAAGTAGGGTTAGCGTCAGGACAACTAGGGTTAGCGTCAGGACAACTAGGGTTAGCATCAGGACAACTCGGGTTAGCGTCAGGACAAGTAGGGTTAGCGTCAGGACAACTAGGGTTAGCGTCAGGACAACTAGGGTTAGCGTCAGGACAACTAGGGTTAGCGTCAGGACAACTTGGGTTAGCGTCAGGACAAGTAGGGTTAGTGTCTGGACAAGTAGGGTTAGCATCAGGACAAGTAGAGTTAGCGTCAGGACAACTAGGGTTAGCGTCAGGACAACTCGGGTTAGCGTCAGGACAAGTAGGGTTAGCGTCAGGACAACTAGGGTTAGCGTCAGGACAAATAGGGTTAGAGTCAGTACAACTAGGGTTAGCATCAGGAGAAGTAGAGTTAGCGTCAGGACAACTAGGGTTAGCGTCAGGACAACTTGGGTTAGCGTCAGGACAACTAGGGTTAGCGTCAGGACAACTAGGGTTAGCGTCAGGACAACTAGGGTTAGAGTCAGTACAACTAGGGTTAGCATCAGGACAAGTAGAGTTAGCGTCAGGACAACTAGGGTTAGCGTCAGGACAACTCGGGTTAGCGTCAGGACAAGTAGGGTTAGCATCAGGACAACTAGGGTTAGCGTCAGGACAAATAGGGTTAGAGTCAGTACAACTAGGGTTAGCATCAGGACAAGTAGAGTTAGCGTCAGGACAACTAGGGTTAGCGTCAGGACAACTCGGGTTAGCGTCAGGACAAGTAGGGTTAGCGTCAGGACAACTAGGGTTAGCGTCAGGACAACTAGGGTTAGCGTCAGGACAACTCGGGTTAGCGTCAGGACAAGTAGGGTTAGCATCAGGACAACTAGGGTTAGCGTCAGGACAACTAGGGTTAGCGTCAGGACAACTAGGGTTAGCGTCAGGACAACTTGGGTTAGCGTCAGGACAAGTAGGGTTAGCGTCAGGACAAGTAGGGTTAGCATCAGGACAAGTAGAGTTAGCGTCAGGACAACTAGGGTTAGCGTCAGGACAACTCGGGTTAGCGTCAGGACAAGTAGGGTTAGCATCAGGACAACTAGGGTTAGCGTCAGGACAAATAGGGTTAGAGTCAGTACAACTAGGGTTAGCATCAGGACAAGTAGAGTTAGCGTCAGGACAACTAGGGTTAGCGTCAGGACAACTCGGGTTAGCGTCAGGACAAGTAGGGTTAGCGTCAGGACAACTAGGGTTAGCGTCAGGACAACTAGGGTTAGCGTCAGGACAACTCGGGTTAGCGTCAGGACAAGTAGGGTTACCATCAGGACAACTAGGGTTAGCGTCAGGACAACTAGGGTTAGCGTCAGGACAACTAGGGTTAGCGTCAGGACTACTAGGGTTAGCGTCAGGACAACTTGGGTTAGCGTCAGGACAAGTAGGGTTAGCGTCAGGACAAGTAGGGTTAGCGTCAGGACAACTAGGGTTAGCGCCAGGACAACTAGGGTTAGCGCCAGGACAACTAGGGTTAGCGCCAGGACAACTAGGGTTAGCGTCAGGACAACTAGGGTTAGCATCAGGACAACTAGGGTTAGCGTCAGGACAACTAGGGTTAGCCTCAGGACAACTAGGGTTAGCGTCAGGACAAGTAGGGTTAGCGTCAGGACAACTAGGGTTAGCGTCAGGACAACTCGGGTTAGCGTCAGGACAACTAGGGTTAGCGTCAGGACAACTAGGGTTAGCGTCAGGACAACTAGCGTTAGCGTAGGACAACTAGGGTTAGCGTCAGGACAACTAGGGTTAGAGTCAGTACAACTAGGGTTAGCATCAGGACAAGTAGAGTTAGCGTCAGGACAACTAGGGTTAGCATCAGGACAGCTCGGGTTAGCGTCAGGACAAGTAGGGTTAGCGTCAGGACAACTAGGGTTAGCGTCAGGACAACTAGGGTTAGAGTCAGGACAACTAGGGTTAGCATCAGGACAAGTAGAGTTAGCATCAGGACAACTAGGGTTAGCGTCAGGACAACTAGGGTTAGCGTCAGGACAACTAGGGTTAGCGTCAGGACAACTATGGTTAGCGTCAGGACAATTAGGGTTAGCGTCAGGACAAGTAGGGTTAGCGTCAGGACAAGTAGGTTTAGCATCAGGACAACTAGGGTTAGCGTCAGGACAACTAGGGTTAGCGTCAGGACAACTAGGGTTAGCATCAGGACAGGTAGGGTTAGCGCCAGGACAACTAGGGTTAGCGCCAGGACAACTAGGGTTAGCGCCAGGACAACTAGGGTTAGCGCCAGGACAACTAGGGTTAGCATCAGGACAACTAGGGTTAGCGTCAGGACAACTAGGGTTAGCGTCAGGACAACTAGGGTTAGCGTCAGGACAAGTAGGTTTAGCATCAGGACAACTAGGGTTAGCGTCAGGACAACTAGGGTTAGCGTCAGGACAGGTAGGGTTAGCATCAGGACAGGTAGGGTTAGCGTCAGGACAACTAGGGTTAGCGTCAGGACAACTTGGGTTAGCGTCAGGACAACTAGGGTTAGCGTCAGGACAACTAGGGTTAGCGTCAGGACAACTAGGGTTAGAGTCAGTACAACTAGGGTTAGCATAAGGACAAGTAGAGTTAGCGTCAGGACAACTAGGGTTAGCATCAGGACAACTCGGGTTAGCGTCAGGACAAGTAGGGTTAGCGTCAGGACAACTAGGGTTAGCGTCAGGACAAATAGGGTTAGAGTCAGTACAACTAGGGTTAGCATCAGGACAAGTAGAGTTAGCGTCAGGACAACTAGGGTTAGCGTCAGGACAACTCGGGTTAGCGTCAGGACATCTCGGGTTAGCGTCAGGACAACTAGGGTTAGCGTCAGGACAACTAGGGTTAGCGTCAGGACAACTAGGGTTAGCGTCAGGACAACTAGGGTTAGCGTCAGGACAACTTGGGTTAGCGTCAGGACAAGTAGGGTTAGCGTCTGGACAAGTAGGGTTAGCATCAGAACAAGTAGAGTTAGCGTCAGGACAACTAGGGTTAGCGTCAGGACAACTCGGGTTAGCGTCAGGACAAGTAGGGTTAGCGTCAGGACAACTAGGGTTAGCGTCAGGACAAATAGGGTTAGAGTCAGTACAACTAGGGTTAGCATCAGGACAAGTAGAGTTAGCGTCAGGACAACTAGGGTTAGCGTCAGGACAACTTGGGTTAGCGTCAGGACAACTAGGGTTAGCGTCAGGACAACTAGGGTTAGCGTCAGGACAACTAGGGTTAGAGTCAGTACAACTAGGGTTAGCATCAGGACAAGTAGAGTTAGCGTCAGGACAACTAGGGTTAGCGTCAGGACAACTCGGGTTAGCGTCAGGACAAGTAGGGTTAGCATCAGGACAACTAGGGTTAGCGTCAGGACAAATAGGGTTAGAGTCAGTACAACTAGGGTTAGCATCAGGACAAGTAGAGTTAGCGTCAGGACAACTCGGGTTAGCGTCAGGACAAGTAGATTTAGCGTCAGGACAAGTAGGGTTAGCGTCAGGACAACTAGGGTTAGCGTCAGGACAAGTAGGGTTAGCGTCAGGACAAGTAGGGTTAGCGTCAGGACAACTAGGGTTAGCGTCAGGACAACTAGGGTTAGCGTCAGGACAACTAGGGTTAGCGTCAGGACAACTTGGGTTAGCGTCAGGACAACTAGGGTTAGCGTCAGGACAAGTAGGGTTAGCATCAGGACAAGTAGAGTTAGCGTCAGGACAACTAGGGTTAGCGTCAGGACAACTCGGGTTAGCGTCAGGACAAGTAGGGTTAGCATCAGGACAACTAGGGTTAGCGTCAGGACAAATAGGGTTAGAGTCAGTACAACTAGGGTTAGCATCAGGACAAGTAGAGTTAGCGTCAGGACAACTAGGGTTAGCGTCAGGACAACTCGGGTTAGCGTCAGGACAAGTAGGGTTAGCGTCAGGACAACTAGGGTTAGCGTCAGGACAACTAGGGTTAGCGTCAGGACAACTCGGGTTAGCGTCAGGACAACTCGGGTTAGCGTCAGGACAACTAGGGTTAGCGTCAGGACAACTAGGGTTAGCGTCAGGACAACTAGGGTTAGCGTCAGGACTACTAGGGTTAGCGTCAGGACAACTTGGGTTAGCGTCAGGACAAGTAGGGTTAGCGTCAGGACAAGTAGGGTTAGCGTCAGGACAACTAGGGTTAGCGCCAGGACAACTAGGGTTAGCGCCAGGACAACTAGGGTTAGCGCCAGGACAACTAGGGTTAGCGTCAGGACAACTAGGGTTAGCATCAGGACAACTAGGGTTAGCGTCAGGACAACTAGGGTTAGCCTCAGGACAACTAGGGTTAGCGTCAGGACAAGTAGGGTTAGCGTCAGGACAACTAGGGTTAGCGTCAGGACAACTCGGGTTAGCGTCAGGACAAGTAGGGTTAGCGTCAGGACAACTAGGGTTAGCGTCAGGACAACTAGGGTTAGCGTCAGGACAACTAGCGTTAGCGTAGGACAACTAGGGTTAGCGTCAGGACAACTAGGGTTAGAGTCAGTACAACTAGGGTTAGCATCAGGACAAGTAGAGTTAGCGTCAGGACAACTAGGGTTAGCATCAGGACAACTCGGGTTAGCGTCAGGACAAGTAGGGTTAGCGTCAGGACAACTAGGGTTAGCGTCAGGACAACTAGGGTTAGAGTCAGTGCAACTAGGGTTAGCATCAGGACAAGTAGAGTTAGCGTCAGGACAACTAGGGTTAGCGTCAGGACAACTAGGGTTAGCGTCAGGACAACTAGGGTTAGCGTCAGGACAACTAGGGTTAGCGTCAGGACAACTAGGGTTAGCGTCAGGACAACTAGGGTTAGCGTCAGGACAAGTAGGTTTAGCATCAGGACAACTAGGGTTAGCATCAGGACAACTAGGGTTAGCGTCAGGACAACTAGGGTTAGCATCAGGACAGGTAGGGTTAGCGCCAGGACAACTAGGGTTAGCGCCAGGACAACTAGGGTTAGCGCCAGGACAACTAGGGTTAGCGCCTTTACAACTAGGGTTAGCGCCAGGACAACTAGGGTTAGCGCCATTACAACTAGGGTTAGCCCCAGGACAACTAGGGTTAGCGCCAGAACAACTAGGGTTAGCGCCAGGACAACTAGGGTTAGCGCAAGGACAACTAGGGTTAGCGCCAGGACAACTAGGGTTAGCGCCAGGACAACTAGGGTTAGCGCCAGGACAACTAGGGTTACCGCCAGGACAACTAGGGTTAGCGCCAGGACAACTAGGGTTAGCATCAGGACAACTAGGGTTAGCGCCAGGACAACTAGGGTTAGCGCCAGGACAACTAGGGTTAGCGTCAGGACAACTAGGGTTAGCGTCAGGACAACTAGGGTAAGCGTCAGGACAACTAGAGTTAGCATCAGGACAACTAAGGTTAGCGTCAGGACAACTAGGGTTAGCTTCAGGACAACTAGGGTTAGCGTCAGGACAACTAGGGTTAGCAACAGGACAACTAGGGTTTGCGTCAGGACAACTAGGGTTAGCGTCAGGACAACTAGGGTTAGCGTCAGGACAACTAGGGTTAGCATCAGGACAGATAGGGTTAGCATCAGGACAACTAGGGTTAGCGTCAGGACAACTAGGGTTAGCGTCAGGACAACTAGGGTTAGCGTCAGGACAACTAGGGTTAGCGCCAGGACAGCTAGGGTTAGCGCCAGGACAACTAGGGTTAGCGCCAGGACAACTAGGGTTAGCGCCAGGACAACTATGGATAGCGCCAGGACAACTAGGGTTAGCGCCAGGACAACTAGGGTTAGCGCCAGGACAACTAGGGTTAGCGCCAGGACAACTAGGGTTAGAGCCAGGACAACTAGGGTTAGCGCCAGGACAACTAGGGTTAGCGTCAGGACAACTAGGGTTAGCGTCAGGACAACTAGGGTTAGCGCCAGGACAACTAGGGTTAGCGTCAGGACAACTAGGGTTAGCGTCAGGACAACTAGGGTTAGCCTCAGGACAACTAGGGTTAGCGCCAGGACAACTAGGGTTAGCGCCAGGACAACTAGGGTTAGCGCCATTACAACTAGGGTTAGCCCCAGGACAACTAGGGTTAGCGCCAGGACAACTAGGGTTAGCGCCAGGACAACTAGGGTTAGCGTCAGGACAACTAGGGTTAGCGCCAGGACAACTAGGGTTAGCGTCAGGACAACTAGGGTTAGCGTCAGGACAACTCGGGTTAGCGTCAGGACAACTAGGGTTAGCGTCAGGACAAGTAGGGTTAGCGTCAGGACAACTAGGGTTAGCGTCAGGACAACTAGGCTTAGCGTCAGGACAAGTATGGTTAGCGTCAGGACAACTAGGGTTAGCGTCAGGACAACTAGGGTTAGCGTCAGGACAAGTAGGGTTAGCGTCAGGACAAGTAGGGTTAGCGTCAGGACAACTAGGGTTAGCGTCAGGACAACTAGGGTTAGCGTCAGTACAACTAGGGTTAGCGTCAGGACAACTAGGGTTAGCGTCAGGACAACTAGGGTTAGCGTCAGGACAAGTAGGGTTAGCGTCAGGACAACTAGGGTTAGCGTCAGTACAACTAGGGTTAGCGTCAGGATAACTAATGGTAGCGTCAGGACAACTAGGGTTAGCGTCACGACAACTAGGGATAGCGTCAGGACAACTAGGGTTAGCGTCAGGACAAGTAGGGTTAGCGTCAGGACAGCTAGGGTTAGCGTCAGGACAACTAGGGTTAGCGTCAGGACAAGTAGGGTTAGCGTCAGGACAAGTAGGGTTAGCGTCAGAACAACCAGGGTTAGCGTCAGGACAACTAGGGTTAGCGTCAGGACATCAAGGGTTAGCGTCAGGACAACTAGGGTTAGCGTCAGGACAACTAGGGTTAGCGTCAGGACAACTAGGGTTAGCGTCAGGACAACTAGGGTTAACGTCAGTACAACTAGGGTTAGCGTCAGGACAACTAGGGTTAGCGTCAGGTCAACTAGGGTTAGCGTCAGGACAACTAGGGTTAGCATCAGGACAACTAGAGTTAGCGTCAGGACAACTAGGGTTAGCGTCTGGACAAGTAGGGTTAGCGTCAGGACAACTAGGGTTAGCGTCAGGACAACTAGGGTTAGCGTCAGGACAAGTAGGGTTAGCGTCAGGACAACTAGGGTTAGCGTCAGGACAAGTAGGGTTAGCGTCAGGACAAGTAGGGTTAGCGTCAGGACAAGTAGGGTTAGCGTCAGGACAACTCGAGTTAGCGTCAGGACAACTCGGGTTAGCGTCAGGACAACTCGGGTTAGCGTCAGGACAACTCGGGTTAGCGTCAGGACAACTAGGGTTAGCGTCACGACAACTCGGGTTAGCGTCAGGACAACTAGGGTTAGCGTCAGGACAACTAGGGTTAGCGTCAGGACAACTCGGGTTAGCGTCAGGACAACTAGGGTTAGCGTCAGGATAACTAATGTTAGCGTCAGGACAACTAGGGTTAGCGTCACGACAACTAGGGATAGCGTCAGGACAACTAGGGTTAGCGTCAGGACAAGTAGGGTTAGCGTCAGGACAGCTAGGGTTAGCGTCAGGACAACTAGGGTTAGCGTCAGGACAAGTAGGGTTAGCGTCAGGACAAGTAGGGTTAGCGTCAGAACAACCAGGGTTAGCGTCAGGACAACTAGGGTTAGCGTCAGGACATCAAGGGTTAGCGTCAGGACAACTAGGGTTAGCGTCAGGACAACTAGGGTTAGCGTCAGGACAACTAGGGTTAGCGTCAGGACAACTAGGGTTAACGTCAGTACAACTAGGGTTAGCGTCAGGACAACTAGGGTTAGCGTCAGGTCAACTAGGGTTAGCGTCAGGACAACTAGGGTTAGCATCAGGACAACTAGAGTTAGCGTCAGTACAACTAGGGTTAGCGTCTGGACAAGTAGGGTTAGCGTCAGGACAACTAGGTTTAGCGTCAGGACAACTAGGGTTAGCGTCAGGACAAGTAGGGTTAGCGTCAGGACAACTAGGGTTAGCGTCAGGACAAGTAGGGTTAGCGTCAGGACAAGTAGGGTTAGCATCAGGACAAGTAGGGTTAGCGTCAGGACAAGTAGGGTTAGCGTCAGGACAACTAGGGTTAGCGTCAGGACAAGTAGGGTTAGCGTCAGGACAAGTAGGGTTAGCGTCAGGACATGTAGGGTTAGCGTCAGGACAACTAGGGTTAGCGTCAGGACAACTAGGGTTAGCGTCAGGACAACTCGGGTTAGCGTCAGGAAAACTCAGGTTAGCGTCAGGACAACTAGGGTTAGCGTCAGGACAACTAGGGTTAGCGTCAGGACAACTCGGGATATCGTCAGGACAACTAGGGTTAGCGTCAGGACAAGTAGGGTTAGCGTCAGGACAAGTAGGGTTAGCGTCAGGACAACTAGGGTTAGCGTCAGGACAACTGGGGTTAGCGTCAGGACAACTCGGGTTAGCGTCAGGACAACTCGAGTTAGCGTCAGGACAACTCGGGTTAGCGTCAGGACAACTCGGGTTAGCGTCAGGACAACTCGGGTTAGCGTCAGGACAACTAGGGTTAGCGTCACGACAACTCGGGTTAGCGTCAGGACAACTCAGGTTAGCGTCAGGACAACTAGGGTTAGCGTCAGGACAACTAGGGTTAGCGTCAGGACAACTCGGGTTAGCGTCAGGACAACTAGGGTTAGCGTCAGGACAACACTAGGGTTAGCGTCAGGACAACTAGGGTTAGCGTCAGGACAAGTAGGGTTAGCATCAGGACAACTAGGGTTAGCGTCAGGACAACTAGGGTTAGCGTTAGGACAACTAGGGTTAGCGTCAGGACAACTAGGGTTAGCGTCAGGACAACTAGGGTTAGCGTCAGGACAACTAGGGTTAGCGTCAGGACAACTAGGGTTAACGTCAGTACAACTAGGGTTAGCGTCAGGACAACTAGGGTTAGCATCAGGACAACTAGGGTTAGCGTCAGGACAACTAGGGTTAGCGTCAGGACAACTAGGGTTAGCGTCAGGACAAGTAGGGTTAGCGTCAGGACATGTAGGGTTAGCGTCAGGACAACTAGGGTTAGCATCAGGACAACTCGGGTTAGCGTCAGGACAACTAGGGTTAGCATCAGGACAACTAGGGTTAGCGTCAGGACAACTCGGGTTAGCGTCAGGACAACTCAGGTTAGCGTCAGGACAACTAGGTTTAGCGTCAAGACAACTAGGGTTAGCGTCAGGACAACTCGGGATAGCGTCAGGACAACTAGGGTTAGCGTCAGGACAAGTAGGGTTAGCGTCAGGACAACTAGGGTTAGCGTCAGGACAACTAGGGTTAGCGTCAGGACAACTAGGGTTAGCGTCAGGACAACTCGGGTTAGCGTCAGGACAACTCGGGTTAGCGTCAGGACAACTCGGGTTAGCGTCAGGACAACTCGGGTTAGCGTCAGGACAACTCGGGTTAGCGTCAGGACAACTAGGGTTAGCGTCACGACAACTAGGGTTAGCGTCAGGACAAGTAGGGTTAGCATCAGGACAACTAGGGTTAGCGTCAGGACAACTAGGGTTAGCGTTAGGACAGCTAGGGTTAGCGTCAGGACAACTAGGGTTAGCGTCAGGACAACTAGGGTTAGCGTCAGGACAACTAGGGTTAACGTCAGTACAACTAGGGTTAGCGTCAGGACAACTAGGGTTAGCATCAGGACAACTAGGGTTAGCATCAGGACAACTAGGGTTAGCGTCAGGACAACTAGGGTTAGCGTCAGGACAACTAGAGTTAGCGTCAGGACAACAAGGGTTAGCATCAGGACAAGTAGGGTTAGCGTCAGGACAAGTAGGGTTAGCGTCAGGAAAAGTAGGGTTAGCGTCAGGACAAGTAGGGTTAGCGTCAGGACGACTAGGGTTAGCGTCAGGACGACTAGGGTTAGCGTCAGGAAGACTAGGGTTAGCGTCAGGACAACTAGGGTTAGCGTCAGGACAACTAGGGTTAGCGTCAGGACAACTAGGGTTAGCGTCAGGACAAGTAGGGTTAGCGTCAGGACAACTAGGGTTAGCGTCAGGACAACTAGGGTTAGCGTCAGGACAAGTATGGTTAGCGTCAGGACAACTAGGGCTAGCGTCAGGACAAGTAGGGTTAGCGTCAGGACAAGTAGGGTTAGCGTCAGGACAACTAGGGTTAGCGTCAGGACAACTAGGGTTAGCGTCAGTACAACTAGGGTTAGCGTCAAGACAACTAGGGTTAGCGTCAGGACAACTAGGGTTAGCGTCAGGACAAGTAGGGTTAGCGTCAGGACAAGTAGGGTTAGCGTCAGGACAACTAGGGTTAGCGTCAGTACAACTAGGGTTAGCGTCAGGATAACTAATGGTAGCGTCAGGACAACTAGGGTTAGCATCACGACAACTAGGGATAGCGTCAGGACAACTAGGGTTAGCGTCAGGACAAGTAGGGTTAGCGTCAGGACAGCTAGGGTTAGCGTCAGGACAACTAGGGTTAGCGTCAGGACAAGTAGGGTTAGCGTCAGGACAAGTAGGGTTAGCGTCAGAACAACCAGGGTTAGCGTCAGGACAACTAGGGTTAGCGTCAGGACATCAAGGGTTAGCGTCAGGACAACTAGGGTTAGCGTCAGGACAACTAGGGTTAGCGTCAGGACAACTAGGGTTAGCATCAGGACAACTAGAGTTAGCGTCAGGACAACTAGGGTTAGCGTCTGGACAAGTAGGGTTAGCGTCAGGACAACTAGGGTTAGCTTCAGGACAACTAGGGTTAACGTCAGTACAACTAGGGTTAGCGTCAGGACAACTAGGGTTAGCGTCAGGACAACTAGGGTTAGCGTCAGGACAACTAGGGTTAGCATCAGGACAACTAGAGTTAGCGTCAGGACAACTAGGGTTAGCGTCTGGACAAGTAGGGTTAGCGTCAGGACAACTAGGGTTAGCGTCAGGACAACTAGGGTTAGCATCAGGACAAGTAGGGTTAGCGTCAGGACAACTAGGGTTAGCGTCAGGACAAGTAGGGTTAGCGTCAGGACAAGTAGGGTTAGCATCAGGACAAGTAGGGTTAGCGTGAGGACAACTAGGGTTAGCGTCAGGACAACTAGGGTTAGCGTTAGGACAAGTAGGGTTAGCGTCAGGACAAGTAGGGTTAGCGTCAGGACATGTAGGGTTAGCGTCAGGACAACTAGGGTTAGCGTCAGGACAACTCGGGTTAGCGTCAGGACAACTAGGGTTAGCATCAGGACAACTAGGGTTAGCGTCAGGACAACTCGGGTTAGCGTCAGGACAACTCAGGTTAGCGTCAGGACAACTAGGGTTAGCGTCAGGACAACTAGGGTTAGCGTCAGGACAACTCGGGATATCGTCAGGACAACTAGGGTTAGCGTCAGGACAAGTAGGGTTAGCGTCAGGACAAGTAGGGTTAGCGTCAGGACAGCTAGGGTTAGCGTCAGGACAGCTAGGGTTAGCGTCAGGACAACTAGGGTTAGCGTCAGGACAACTAGGGTTAGCGTCAGGACAACTCGGGTTAGCGTCAGGACAACTCGGGTTAGCGTCAGGACAACTCGAGTTAGCGTCAGGACAACTCGGGTTAGCGTCAGGACAACTCGGGTTAGCATCAGGACAACTCGGGTTAGCGTCAGGACAACTAGGGTTAGCGTCACGACAACTCGGGTTAGCGTCAGGACAACTCAGGTTAGCGTCAGGACAACTAGGGTTAGCGTCAGGACAACTAGGGTTAACGTCAGGACAACTCGGGTTAGCGTCAGGACAACTAGGGTTAGCGTCAGGACAAGTAGGGTTAGCGTCAGGACAACTAGGGTTAGCGTCAGGACAACTAGGCTTAGCGTCAGGACAAGTATGGTTAGCGTCAGGACAACTAGGGTTAGCGTCAGGACAACTAGGGTTAGCGTCAGGACAAGTAGGGTTAGCGTCAGGACAACTAGGGTTAGCGTCAGGACAACTAGGGTTAGCGTCAGTACAACTAGGGTTAGCGTCAGGACAACTAGGGTTAGCGTCAGGACAACTAGGGTTAGCGTCAGGACAAGTAGGGTTAGCGTCAGGACAACTAGGGTTAGCGTCAGTACAACTAGGGTTAGCGTCAGGATAACTAATGGTAGCGTCAGGACAACTAGGGTTAGCGTCACGACAACTAGGGATAGCGTCAGGACAACTAGGGTTAGCGTCAGGACAAGTAGGGTTAGCGTCAGGACAGCTAGGGTTAGCGTCAGGACAACTAGGGTTAGCGTCAGGACAAGTAGGGTTAGCGTCAGGACAAGTAGGGTTAGCGTCAGAACAACCAGGGTTAGCGTCAGGACAACTAGGGTTAGCGTCAGGACATCAAGGGTTAGCGTCAGGACAACTAGGGTTAGCGTCAGGACAACTAGGGTTAGCGTCAGGACAACTAGGGTTAGCGTCAGGACAACTAGGGTTAACGTCAGTACAACTAGGGTTAGCGTCAGGACAACTAGGGTTAGCGTCAGGTCAACTAGGGTTAGCGTCAGGACAACTAGGGTTAGCATCAGGACAACTAGAGTTAGCGTCAGGACAACTAGGGTTAGCGTCTGGACAAGTAGGGTTAGCGTCAGGACAACTAGGGTTAGCGTCAGGACAACTAGGGTTAGCGTCAGGACAAGTAGGGTTAGCGTCAGGACAACTAGGGTTAGCGTCAGGACAACTAGGGTTAGCGTCAGGACAAGTAGGGTTAGCGTCAGGACAAGTAGGGTTAGCATCAGGACAAGTAGGGTTAGCGTCAGGACAACTAGGGTTAGCGTCAGGACAACTAGGGTTAGCATCAGGACAAGTAGGGTTAGCGTCAGGACAAGTAGGGTTAGCGTCAGGACATGTAGGGTTAGCGTCAGGACAACTAGGGTTAGCGTCAGGACAACTCGGGATAGCGTCAGGACAACTAGGGTTAGCGTCAGGACAAGTAGGGTTAGCGTCAGGACAACTAGGGTTAGCGTCAGGACAACTAGGGTTAGCGTCAGGACAACTAGGGTTAGCGTCAGGACAACTCGGGTTAGCGTCAGGACAACTCGGGTTAGCGTCAGGACAACTCGGGTTAGCGTCAGGACAACTCGGGTTAGCGTCAGGACAACTCGGGTTAGCGTCAGGACAACTAGGGTTAGCGTCACGACAACTAGGGTTAGCGTCAGGACAAGTAGGGTTAGCATCAGGACAACTAGGGTTAGCGTCAGGACAACTAGGGTTAGCGTTAGGACAGCTAGGGTTAGCGTCAGGACAACTAGGGTTAGCGTCAGGACAACTAGGGTTAGCGTCAGGACAACTAGGGTTAACGTCAGTACAACTAGGGTTAGCGTCAGGACAACTAGGGTTAGCATCAGGACAACTAGGGTTAGCATCAGGACAACTAGGGTTAGCGTCAGGACAACTAGGGTTAGCGTCAGGACAACTAGAGTTAGCGTCAGGACAACAAGGGTTAGCATCAGGACAAGTAGGGTTAGCGTCAGGACAAGTAGGGTTAGCGTCAGGAAAAGTAGGGTTAGCGTCAGGACAAGTAGGGTTAGCGTCAGGACGACTAGGGTTAGCGTCAGGACGACTAGGGTTAGCGTCAGGAAGACTAGGGTTAGCGTCAGGACAACTAGGGTTAGCGTCAGGACAACTAGGGTTAGCGTCAGGACAACTAGGGTTAGCGTCAGGACAAGTAGGGTTAGCGTCAGGACAACTAGGGTTAGCGTCAGGACAACTAGGGTTAGCGTCAGGACAAGTATGGTTAGCGTCAGGACAACTAGGGCTAGCGTCAGGACAAGTAGGGTTAGCGTCAGGACAAGTAGGGTTAGCGTCAGGACAACTAGGGTTAGCGTCAGGACAACTAGGGTTAGCGTCAGTACAACTAGGGTTAGCGTCAAGACAACTAGGGTTAGCGTCAGGACAACTAGGGTTAGCGTCAGGACAAGTAGGGTTAGCGTCAGGACAAGTAGGGTTAGCGTCAGGACAACTAGGGTTAGCGTCAGTACAACTAGGGTTAGCGTCAGGATAACTAATGGTAGCGTCAGGACAACTAGGGTTAGCATCACGACAACTAGGGATAGCGTCAGGACAACTAGGGTTAGCGTCAGGACAAGTAGGGTTAGCGTCAGGACAGCTAGGGTTAGCGTCAGGACAACTAGGGTTAGCGTCAGGACAAGTAGGGTTAGCGTCAGGACAAGTAGGGTTAGCGTCAGAACAACCAGGGTTAGCGTCAGGACAACTAGGGTTAGCGTCAGGACATCAAGGGTTAGCGTCAGGACAACTAGGGTTAGCGTCAGGACAACTAGGGTTAGCGTCAGGACAACTAGGGTTAGCATCAGGACAACTAGAGTTAGCGTCAGGACAACTAGGGTTAGCGTCTGGACAAGTAGGGTTAGCGTCAGGACAACTAGGGTTAGCTTCAGGACAACTAGGGTTAACGTCAGTACAACTAGGGTTAGCGTCAGGACAACTAGGGTTAGCGTCAGGACAACTAGGGTTAGCGTCAGGACAACTAGGGTTAGCATCAGGACAACTAGAGTTAGCGTCAGGACAACTAGGGTTAGCGTCTGGACAAGTAGGGTTAGCGTCAGGACAACTAGGGTTAGCGTCAGGACAACTAGGGTTAGCATCAGGACAAGTAGGGTTAGCGTCAGGACAACTAGGGTTAGCGTCAGGACAAGTAGGGTTAGCGTCAGGACAAGTAGGGTTAGCATCAGGACAAGTAGGGTTAGCGTGAGGACAACTAGGGTTAGCGTCAGGACAACTAGGGTTAGCGTTAGGACAAGTAGGGTTAGCGTCAGGACAAGTAGGGTTAGCGTCAGGACATGTAGGGTTAGCGTCAGGACAACTAGGGTTAGCGTCAGGACAACTCGGGTTAGCGTCAGGACAACTAGGGTTAGCATCAGGACAACTAGGGTTAGCGTCAGGACAACTCGGGTTAGCGTCAGGACAACTCAGGTTAGCGTCAGGACAACTAGGGTTAGCGTCAGGACAACTAGGGTTAGCGTCAGGACAACTCGGGATATCGTCAGGACAACTAGGGTTAGCGTCAGGACAAGTAGGGTTAGCGTCAGGACAAGTAGGGTTAGCGTCAGGACAGCTAGGGTTAGCGTCAGGACAGCTAGGGTTAGCGTCAGGACAACTAGGGTTAGCGTCAGGACAACTAGGGTTAGCGTCAGGACAACTCGGGTTAGCGTCAGGACAACTCGGGTTAGCGTCAGGACAACTCGAGTTAGCGTCAGGACAACTCGGGTTAGCGTCAGGACAACTCGGGTTAGCATCAGGACAACTCGGGTTAGCGTCAGGACAACTAGGGTTAGCGTCACGACAACTCGGGTTAGCGTCAGGACAACTCAGGTTAGCGTCAGGACAACTAGGGTTAGCGTCAGGACAACTAGGGTTAACGTCAGGACAACTCGGGTTAGCGTCAGGACAACTAGGGTTAGCGTCAGGACAAGTAGGGTTAGCGTCAGGACAACTAGGGTTAGCGTCAGGACAACTAGGCTTAGCGTCAGGACAAGTATGGTTAGCGTCAGGACAACTAGGGTTAGCGTCAGGACAACTAGGGTTAGCGTCAGGACAAGTAGGGTTAGCGTCAGGACAACTAGGGTTAGCGTCAGGACAACTAGGGTTAGCGTCAGTACAACTAGGGTTAGCGTCAGGACAACTAGGGTTAGCGTCAGGACAACTAGGGTTAGCGTCAGGACAAGTAGGGTTAGCGTCAGGACAACTAGGGTTAGCGTCAGTACAACTAGGGTTAGCGTCAGGATAACTAATGGTAGCGTCAGGACAACTAGGGTTAGCGTCACGACAACTAGGGATAGCGTCAGGACAACTAGGGTTAGCGTCAGGACAAGTAGGGTTAGCGTCAGGACAGCTAGGGTTAGCGTCAGGACAACTAGGGTTAGCGTCAGGACAAGTAGGGTTAGCGTCAGGACAAGTAGGGTTAGCGTCAGAACAACCAGGGTTAGCGTCAGGACAACTAGGGTTAGCGTCAGGACATCAAGGGTTAGCGTCAGGACAACTAGGGTTAGCGTCAGGACAACTAGGGTTAGCGTCAGGACAACTAGGGTTAGCGTCAGGACAACTAGGGTTAACGTCAGTACAACTAGGGTTAGCGTCAGGACAACTAGGGTTAGCGTCAGGTCAACTAGGGTTAGCGTCAGGACAACTAGGGTTAGCATCAGGACAACTAGAGTTAGCGTCAGGACAACTAGGGTTAGCGTCTGGACAAGTAGGGTTAGCGTCAGGACAACTAGGGTTAGCGTCAGGACAACTAGGGTTAGCGTCAGGACAAGTAGGGTTAGCGTCAGGACAACTAGGGTTAGCGTCAGGACAACTAGGGTTAGCGTCAGGACAAGTAGGGTTAGCGTCAGGACAAGTAGGGTTAGCATCAGGACAAGTAGGGTTAGCGTCAGGACAACTAGGGTTAGCGTCAGGACAACTAGGGTTAGCATCAGGACAAGTAGGGTTAGCGTCAGGACAAGTAGGGTTAGCGTCAGGACATGTAGGGTTAGCGTCAGGACAACTAGGGTTAGCGTCAGGACAACTCGGGTTAGCGTCAGGACAACTAGGGTTAGCATCAGGACAACTAGGGTTAGCGTCAGGACAACTCGGGTTAGCGTCAGGACAACTCAGGTTAGCGTCAGGACAACTAGGGTTAGCGTCAGGACAACTAGGGTTAGCGTCTGGACAACTCGGGATATCGTCAGGACAACTAGGGTTAGCGTCAGGACAAGTAGGGTTAGCGTCAGGACAAGTAGGGTTAGCGTCAGGACAACTAGGGTTAGCGTCAGGACAACTAGGGTTAGCGTCAGGACAACTAGGGTTAGCGTCAGGACAACTCGGGTTAGCGTCAGGACAACTCGAGTTAGCGTCAGGACAACTCAGGTTAGCGTCAGGACAACTCGGGTTAGCGTCAGGACAACTCGGGTTAGCTTCAGGACAACTCAGGTTAGCGTCAGGACAACTAGGGTTAGCGTCAGGACAACTAGGGTTAGCGTCAGGACAACTCGGGTTAGCGTCAGGACAACTAGGGTTAGCGTCAGGACAACTAGGGTTAGCGTCAGGACAACTAGGGTTAGCGTCAGGACAAGTAGGGTTAGCATCAGGACAACTAGGGTTAGCGTCAGGACAACTAGGGTTAGCGTTAGGACAACTAGGGTTAGCGTCAGGACAACTAGGGTTAGCGTCAGGACAACTAGGGTTAGCGTCAGGACAACTAGGGTTAACGTCAGTACAACTAGGGTTAGCGTCAGGACAACTAGGGTTAGCATCAGGACAACTAGGGTTAGCGTCAGGACAACTAGGGTTAGCGTCAGGACAACTAGAGTTAGCGTCAGGACAACTAGGGTTAGCGTCAGGACAACTAGGGTTAGCGTCAGGACAAGTAGGGTTAGCGTCAGGACAAGTAGGGTTAGCGTCAGGAAAAGTAGGGTTAGCGTCAGGACAAGTAGGGTTAGAGTCAGGACAACCAGGGTTAGCATCAGGACGACTAGGGTTAGCGTCAGGACGACTAGGGTTAGCGTCAGGACAACTAGGGTTAGCGTCAGGACAACTAGGGTTAGCGTCAGGACAACTAGGGTTAGCGTTAGGACAAGTAGGGTTAGCGTCAGGACAAGTAGGGTTAGCGTCAGGACAACTAGGGTTAGAATCAGGACAACTAGGGTTAGCGTCAGGACAAGTAGTGTTAGCGTCAGGACAACTAGGGTTAGCGTCAGGACAACTAGGGTTAGCGTCAGGACAAGTAGGGTTAGCGTCAGGACAACTAGGGTTAGCGTCAGGACAAGTAGGGTTAGCGTTAGGACAACTAGGGTTAGCGTCAGGACAAGTAGGGTTAGCGTCAGGACAAGTAGGGTTAGCGTCAGAACAACCAGGGTTAGCGTCAGGACAAGTAGGGTTAGCGTCAGGACATCAAGGGTTAGCGTCAGGACAACTAGGGTTAGCGTCAGGACAACTAGGGTTAGCGTCAGGACAACTAGGGTTATCGTCAGGACAACTATGGTTAGCGTCAGGACAACTAGGGTTAACGTCAGTACAACTAGGGTTAGCGTCAGGACAACTAGGGTTAGCGTCAGGACAACTAGGGTTAGCGTCAGGACAACTAGGGTTAGCATCAGGACAACTAGAGTTAGCGTCAGGACAACTAGGGTTAGCGTCTGGACAAGTAGGGTTAGCGTCAGGACAACTAGGGTTAGCGTCAGGACAACTAGGGTTAGCGTCAGGACAACTAGGGTTAGCGTCAGGACAACTCGGGTTAGCGTCAGGACAACTCGAGTTAGCATCAGGACAACTCGGGTTAGCGTCAGGACAACTCGGGTTAGCGTCAGGACAACTCGGGTTAGCGTCAGGACAACTAGGGTTAGCGTCACGACAACTCGGGTTAGCGTCAGGACAACTCAGGTTAGCGTCAGGACAACTAGGGTTAGCGTCAGGACAACTAGGGTTAGCGTCAGGACAACTCGGGTTAGCGTCAGGACAACTAGGGTTAGCGTCAGGACAACTAGGGTTAGCGTCAGGACAAGTTGGGTTAGCATCAGGACAACTAGGGTTAGCGTCAGGACAACTAGGGTTAGCGTTAGGACAACTAGGGTTAGCGTCAGGACAACTAGGGTTAGCGTCAGGACAACTAGGGTTAGCGTCAGGACAACTAGGGTTAGCGTCAGGACAACTAGGGTTAACGTCAGTACAACTAGGGTTAGCGTCAGGACAACTAGGGTTAGCATCAGGACAACTAGGGTTAGCGTCAGGACAACTAGGGTTAGCGTCAGGACAACTAGGGTTAGCGTCAGGACAACTAGAGTTAGCGTCAGGACAACTAGGGTTAGCGTCAGGACAACTAGGGTTAGCGTCAGGACAACTAGGGTTAGCGTCAGGACAAGTAGGGTTAGCGTTAGGACAAGTAGGGTTAGCGTCAGGAAAAGTAGGGTTAGCGTCAGGACAAGTAGGGTTAGAGTCAGGACAACTAGGGTTAGCGTCAGGACGACTAGGGTTAGCGTCAGGACGACTAGGGTTAGCGACAGGACAACTAGGGTTAGCGTCAGGACAACTCGGGTTAGCGTCAGGACAACTAGGGTTAGCGTCAGGACAACTAGGGTTAGCGTCAGGACAACTAGGGTTAGCGTCAGGACAAGTAGGGTTAGCATCAGGACAACTAGGGTTAGCGTCAGGACAACTAGGGTTAGCGTTAGGACAACTAGGGTTAGCGTCAAGACAACTAGGGTTAGCGTCAGGACAACTAGGGTTAGCGTCAGGACAACTAGGGTTAGCGTCAGGACAACTAGGGTTAACGTCAGTACAAATAGGGTTAGCGTCAGGACAACTAGGGTTAGCATCAGGACAACTAGGGTTAGCGTCAGGACAACTAGGGTTAGCGTCAGGACAACTAGGGTTAGCGTCAGGACAAGTAGGGTTAGCGTCAGGACATGTAGGGTTAGCGTCAGGACAACTAGGGTTAGCATCAGGACAACTCGGGTTAGCGTCAGGACAACTAGGGTTAGCATCAGGACAACTAGGGTTAGCGTCAGGACAACTCGGGTTAGCGTCAGGACAACTCAGGTTAGCGTCAGGACAACTAGGTTTAGCGTCATGACAACTAGGGTTAGCGTCAGGACAACTCGGGATAGCGTCAGGACAACTAGGGTTAGCGTCAGGACAAGTAGGGTTAGCGTCAGGACAAGTAGGGTTAGCGTCAGGACAACTAGGGTTAGCGTCAGGACAACTAGGGTTAGCGTCAGGACAACTAGGGTTAGCGTCAGGAAAACTCGGGTTAGCGTCAGGACAACTCGGGTTAGCGTCAGGACATCTCGAGTTAGCGTCAGGACAACTCGGGTTAGCGTCAGGACAACTCGGGTTAGCGTCAGGACAACTCGGGTTAGCGTCAGGACAACTAGGGTTAGCGTCACGACAACTAGGGTTAGCGTCAGGACAAGTAGGGTTAGCATCAGGACAACTAGGGTTAGCGTCAGGACAACTAGGGTTAGCGTTAGGACAGCTAGGGTTAGCGTCAGGACAACTAGGGTTAGCGTCAGGACAACTAGGGTTAGCGTCAGGACAACTAGGGTTAACGTCAGTACAACTAGGGTTAGCGTCAGGACAACTAGGGTTAGCGTCAGGACAACTAGTGTTAGCGTCAGGACAACTAGGGTTAGCGTCAGGACAACTAGGGTTAGCGTCAGGACAACTAGAGTTAGCGTCAGGACAACTAGGGTTAGCGTCAGGACAAGTAGGGTTAGCGTCAGGACAAGTAGGGTTAGCGTCAGGAAAAGTAGGGTTAGCGTCAGGACAAGTAGGGTTAGCGTCAGGACGACTAGGGTTAGCGTCAGGACGACTAGGGTTAGCGTCAGGAAGACTAGGGTTAGCGTCAGGATGACTAGGGTTAGCATCAGGACAACTAGGGTTAGCGTCAGGACAACTAGGGTTAGTGTCAGGACAACTAGGGTTAGCGTCAGGACAAGTAGGGTTAGCGTCAGGACAAGTAGGGTTAGCGTCAGGACAACTAGGGTTAGCATCAGGACAACTAGGGTTAGCGTCAGGACAAGTAGTGTTAGCGTCAGGACAACTAGGGTTAGCGTCAGGACAACTAGGGTTAGCGTCAGGACAACTAGGGTTAGCGTCAGGACAAGTAGGGTTAGCGTCAGGACAACTAGGGTTAGCGTCAGGACAACTAGGGTTAGCGTCAGGACAAGTATGGTTAGCGTCAGGACAACTAGGGTTAGCGTCAGGACAACTAGGGTTAGCGTCAGGACAAGTAGGGTTAGCGTCAGGACAAGTAGGGTTAGCGTCAGGACAACTAGGGTTAGCGTCAGGACAACTAGGGTTAGCGTCAGTACAACTAGGGTTAGCGTCAGGACAACTAGGGTTAGCGTCAGGACAACTAGGGTTAGCGTCAGGACAAGTAGGGTTAGCGTCAGGACAAGTAGGGTTAGCATCAGGACAACTAGGGTTAGCGTCAGTACAACTAGGGTTAGCATCAGGATAACTAATGGTAGCGTCAGGACAACTAGGGTTAGCGTCACGACAACTAGGGATAGCGTCAGGACAACTAGGGTTAGCGTCAGGACAAGTAGGGTTAGCGTCAGGACAGCTAGGGTTAGCGTCAGGACAACTAGGGTTAGCGTCAGGACAAGTAGGGTTAGCGTCAGGACAAGTAGGGTTAGCGTCAGAACAACCAGGGTTAGCGTCAGGACAACTAGGGTTAGCGTCAGGACATCAAGGGTTAGCGTCAGGACAACTAGGGTTAGCGTCAGGACAACTAGGGTTAGCGTCAGGACAACTAGGGTTAGCATCAGGACAACTAGGGTTAGCATCAGGACAACTAGAGTTAGCGTCAGGACAACTAGGGTTAGCGTCTGGACAAGTAGGGTTAGCGTCAGGACAACTAGGGTTAGCGTCAGGACAACTAGGGTTAACGTCAGTACAACTAGGGTTAGCGTCAGGACAACTAGGGTTAGCGTCAGGACAACTAGGGTTAGCGTCAGGACAACTAGGGTTAGCATCAGGACAACTAGAGTTAGCGTCAGGACAACTAGGGTTAGCGTCTGGACAAGTAGGGTTAGCGTCAGGACAACTAGGGTTAGCGTCAGGACAACTAGGGTTAGCGTCAGGACAAGTAGGGTTAGCGTCAGGACAACTAGGGTTAGCGTCAGGACAAGTAGGGTTAGCGTCAGGACAAGTAGGGTTAGCATCAGGACAAGTAGGGTTAGCGTCAGGACAACTAGGGTTAGCGTCAGGACAACTAGGGTTAGCGTCAGGACAAGTAGGGTTAGCGTCAGGACAAGTAGGGTTAGCGTCAGGACAAGTAGGGTTAACGTCAGGACATGTAGGGTTAGCGTCAGGACAACTAGGGTTAGCGTCAGGACAACTCGGGTTAGCGTCAGGACAACTAGGGTTAGCATCAGGACAACTAGGGTTAGCGTCAGGACAACTCGGGTTAGCGTCAGGACAACTCGGGTTAGCGTCAGGACAACTAGGGTTAGCGTCAGGACAACTAGGGTTAGCGTCAGGACAACTCGGGATATCGTCAGGACAACTAGGGTTAGCGTCAGGACAAGTAGGGTTAGCGTCAGGACAAGTAGGGTTAGCGTCAGGACAACTAGGGTTAGCGTCAGGACAGCTAGGGATAGCGTCAGGACAAGTAGGGTTAGCGTCAGGACAACTAGGGTTAGCGTCAGGACAACTCGGGTTAGCGTCAGGACAACTCGGGTTAGCGTCAGGACAACTCGAGTTAGCGTCAGGACAACTCGAGTTAGCGTCAGGACAACTCGGGTTAGCGTCAGGACAACTCGGGTTAGCGTCAGGACAACTCGTGTTAGCGTCAGGACAACTAGGGTTAGCGTCACGACAACTCGGGTTAGCGTCAGGACAACTCAGGTTAGCGTCAGGACAACTAGGGTTAGCGTCAGGACAACTAGGGTTAGCGTCAGGACAACTCGGGTTAGCGTCAGGACAACTAGGGTTAGCGTCAGGACAAGTAGGGTTAGCGTCAGGACAACTAGGGTTAGCGTCAGGACAACTAGGCTTAGCGTCAGGACAAGTATGGTTAGCGTCAGGACAACTAGGGTTAGCGTCAGGACAACTAGGGTTAGCGTCAGGACAAGTAGGGTTAGCGTCAGGACAAGTAGGGTTAGCGTCAGGACAACTAGGGTTAGCGTCAGTACAACTAGGGTTAGCGTCAGGACAACTAGGGTTAGCGTCAGGACAACTAGGGTTAGCGTCAGGACAAGTAGGGTTAGCGTCAGGACAACTAGGGTTAGCGTCAGTACAACTAGGGTTAGCGTCAGGATAACTAATGGTAGCGTCAGGACAACTAGGGTTAGAGTCACGACAACTAGGGATAGCGTCAGGACAACTAGGGTTAGCGTCAGGACAAGTAGGGTTAGCGTCAGGACAGCTAGGGTTAGCGTCAGGACAACTAGGGTTAGCGTCAGGACAAGTAGGGTTAGCGTCAGGACAAGTAGGGTTAGCGTCAGAACAACCAGGGTTAGCGTCAGGACAACTAGGGTTAGCGTCAGGACATCAAGGGTTAGCGTCAGGACAACTAGGGTTAGCGTCAGGACAACTAGGGTTAGCGTCAGGACAACTAGGGTTAGCGTCAGGACAACTAGGGTTAACGTCAGTACAAATAGGGTTAGCGTCAGGACAACTAGGGTTAGCGTCAGGTCAACTAGGGTTAGCGTCAGGACAACTAGGGTTAGCAACAGGACAACTAGAGTTAGCGTCAGGACAACTAGGGTTAGCGTCTGGACAAGTAGGGTTAGCGTCAGGACAACTAGGGTTAGCGTCAGGACAACTAGGGTTAGCGTCAGGACAAGTAGGGTTAGCGTCAGGACAACTAGGGTTAGCGTCAGGACAAGTAGGGTTAGCGTCAGGACAAGTAGGGTTAGCATCAGGACAAGTAGGGTTAGCGTCAGGACAACTAGGGTTAGCGTCAGGACAACTAGGGTTAGCGTCAGGACAAGTAGGGTTAGCGTCAGGACAAGTAGGGTTAGCGTCAGGACATGTAGGGTTAGCGTCAGGACAACTAGGGTTAGCGTCAGGACAACTCGGGTTAGCGTCAGGACAACTAGGGTTAGCATCAGGACAACTAGGGTTAGCGTCAGGACAACTCGGGTTAGCGTCAGGACAACTCAGGTTAGCGTCAGGACAACTAGGGTTAGCGTCAGGACAACTAGGGTTAGCGTCAGGACAACTCGGGATATCGTCAGGACAACTAGGGTTAGCGTCAGGACAAGTAGGGTTAGCGTCAGGACAAGTAGGGTTAGCGTCAGGACAACTAGGGTTAGCGTCAGGACAACTAGGGTTAGCGTCAGGACAACTAGGGTTAGCGTCAGGACAACTCGGGTTAGCGTCAGGACAACTCGAGTTAGCGTCAGGACAACTCGGGTTAGCGTCAGGACAACTCGGGTTAGCGTCAGGACAACTCGGGTTAGCGTCAGGACAACTAGGGTTAGCGTCACGACAACTCGGGTTAGCGTCAGGACAACTCAGGTTAGCGTCAGGACAACTAGGGTTAGCGTCAGGACAACTAGGGTTAGCGTCAGGACAACTCGGGTTAGCGTCAGGACAAGTAGGGTTAGCGTCAGGACAACTAGGGTTAGCGTCAGGACAACTAGGGTTAGCGTCAGGACAACTAGGGTTAGCGTCAGGACAACTAGGGTTAGCGTCAGGACAAGTAGGGTTAGCGTCAGGAAAAGTAGGGTTAGCGTCAGGACAAGTAGGGTTAGCGTCAGGACAACTAGGGTTAGCGTCAGGACAACTAGGGTTAGCGTCAGGACAACTAGGGTTAACGTCAGTACAACTAGGGTTAGCGTCAGGACAACTAGGGTTAGCATCAGGACAACTAGGGTTAGCGTCAGGACAACTAGGGTTAGCGTCAGGACAACTAGGGTTAGCGTCAGGACAACTAGAGTTAGCGTCAGGACAACTAGGGTTAGCGTCAGGACAACTAGGGTTAGCGTCAGGACAACTAGGGTTAGCGTCAGGACAAGTAGGGTTAGCGTCAGGAAAAGTAGGGTTAGCGTCAGGACAAGTAGGGTTAGAGTCAGGACAACTAGGGTTAGCGTCAGGACGACTAGGGTTAGCGTCAGGACGACTAGGGTTAGCGTCAGGACAACTAGGGTTAACGTCAGGACAACTAGGGTTAGCGTCAGGACAACTAGGGTTAGCGTTAGGAGAAGTAGGGTTAGCGTCAGAACAAGTAGGGTTAGCGTCAGGACAACTAGGGTTAGCATCAGGACAACTAGGGTTAGCGTCAGGACAAGTAGGGTTAGCGTCAGGACAAATAGGGTTAGCGTCAGGACAAGTAGGGTTAGCGTCAGGACAACTAGGGTTAGCGTCAGGACAACTAGGGTTAGCGTCAGGACAAGTATGGATAGCGTCAGGACAAGTAGGGTTAGCATCAGGACAACTAGGGTTAGCGTCAGGACAAGTAGGGTTAGCGTCAGGACAAGTAGGGTTAGCGTCAGGACAAGTAGGGTTAGCGTCAGGACAACTAGGGTTAGCATCAGGACAACTAGGGTTAGCGTCAGTACAACTAGGGTTAGCGTCAGGACAACTAGGGTTAGCGTCAGGACAACTAGGGTTAGCGTCAGGACAAGTAGGGTTAGCGTCAGGACAAGTAGGGTTAGCGTCAGGACAAGTAGGGTTAGCGTCAGGACAACTAGGGTTAGCGTCAGGACAACTAGGGTTAGCGTCAGGATAACTAGGGTTAGCGTCAGGACAACTAGGGTTAGCGTCACGACAACTAGGGATAGCGTCAGGACAACTAGGGTTAGCGTCAGGACAAGTAGGGTTAGCGTCAGGACAGCTAGGGTTAGCGTCAGGACAACTAGGGTTAGCGTCAGAACAACTAGGGTTAGCGTCAGGTCAACTAGGGTTATCGTCAGGACAACTAGGGTTAGCGTCAGGACAACTAGGGTTAGCGTCAGGACAACTAGGGTTAGCGTCAGGACAAGTAGGGTTAGCGTCAGAACAACCAGGGTTAGCGTCAGGACAAGTAGGGTTAGCGTCAGGACATCAAGGGTTAGCGTCAGGACAACTAGGGTTAGCGTCAGGACAACTAGGGTTAGCGTCAGGACAACTAGGGTTAGCGTCAGGACAACTAGGATTAACGTCAGTACAACTAGGGTTAGCGTCAGGACAACTAGGGTTAGCGTCAGGACAACTAGGGTTAGCGTCAGGACAACTAGGGTTAGCGTCAGGACAAGTAGTGTTAGCGTCAGGACAACTAGGGTTAGCGTCAGGACAACTAGGGTTAGCATCAGGACAACTAGGGTTAGCGTCAGGACAAGTAGGGTTAGCGTCAGGACAACTAGGGTTAGCATCAGGACAACTAGGGTTAGCGTCAGGACAACTAGGGTTAGCGTCACGACAACTAGGGTTAGCATCAGGACAACTAGGGTTAGAGTCAGGACAACTAGGGTTAGCGTCAGGACAGGTAGGGTTAGCGTCAGGACAACTAGGGTTAGCGTCAGGACAACTAGGGTTAGCGTCAGGACAAGTAGTGTTAGCGTCAGGACAACTAGGGTTAGCGTCAGGACAACTAGGGTTAGCATCAGGACAACTAGGGTTAGCGTCAGGACAAGTAGGGTTAGCGTCAGGACAAGTAGGGTTAGCGTCAGGACAACTAGGGTTAGCATCAAGACAACTAGGGTTAGCGTCAGGACAAGTAGGGTTAGCGTCAGGACAACTAGGGTTAGCGTCAGGACAACTAGGGTTAGCGTCAAAACAACTAGGGTTAGCGTCAGGACAACTAGGGTTAGCGTAAGGACAACTAGGGTTAGCGTCAGGACAACTAGGGTTACCGTCAGGACAACTAGGGTTAGCATCAGGACAACTAGGGTTAGCATCAGGACAACTAGGGTTAGCGTCAGGACAACTAGGGTTAGCGTCAGAACAACTAGAGTTAGCGTCAGGACAACTAGGGTTAGCGTCAGGACAACTAGGGTTAGCGTCACGACAACTAGGGTTAGCGTCAGGACAACTAGGGTTAGCGTCAGGACAACTAGGGTTAGCGTCAGGACAACTAGGGTTAGCGTCACGACAACTAGGGTTAGCGTCAGGACAACTAGGGTTAGCGTCACGACAACTAGGGTTAGCGTCAGGACAACTAGGGTTAGCGTCAGGACAGCTAGGGTTAGCGTCAGGACAACTAGGGTTAGCGTCAGGACAACTAGGGTTAGCGTCAGGACAACTAGGGTTAGCGTCACGACAACTAGGGTTCGCGTCACGACAACTAGGGTTCGCGTCAGGACAACTAGGGTTCGCGTCAGGACACCTAGGGTTAGCGTCACGACAACTAGGGTTAGCGTCAGGACAACTAGGGTTAGCGTCAGGACAACTAGGGTTAGCGTCAGGACAACTAGGGTTAGCGTCACGACAACTAGGGTTAGCGTCAGGACAACTAGGGTTAGCGTCAGGACAACTAGCGTTAGCGTCAGGACAACTAGGGTTAGCATCAGGACAACTAGGGTTAGCGTCAGGACAACTAGGGTTAGCGTCAGGACAACTAGGGTTAGCGTCACGACAAATCGGGTTAGCGTCAGGACAACTAGGGTTAGCGTCAGGACAGCTAGGGTTAGCGTCAGGACAACTCGGGTTAGCGTCAGGACAACTCGGGTTAACGTCAGGACAACTCGGGTTAGCGTCAGGACAACTAGGGTTAGCGTCAGGACAACTCGGGTTAGCGTCAGGACAAATCGGGTTAGCGTCAGGACAACTCAGGTTAGCGTCAGGACAACTAGGGTTAGCGTCAGGACTACTCGGGTTAGCGTCAGGACAACTAGGGTTAGCGTCAGGACAAGTAGGGTTAGCGTCAGGACAAGTAGGGTTAGCGTCAGGACAACTAGGGTTAGCGTCAGGACAACTAGGGTTAGCGTCAGGACAAGTAGGGTTAGCATCAGGACAACTAGGGTTAGCGTCACGACAACTAGGGTTAGCGTCAGGACAACTAGGGTTAGCGTCAGGACAACTAGCGTTAGCGTCAGGACAACTAGGGTTAGCGTCAGGACAACTAGGGTTAGCGTCAGGACAACTAGGGTTAGCATCAGGACAACTAGGGTTAGCGTCAGGACAACTAGGGTTAGCGTCAGGACAACTAGGGTTAGCGTCACGACAACTATGGTTAGCGTCAGGACAACTAGGGTTAGCGTCAGGACAACTAGAGTTAGCGTCAGGACAACTAGGGTTAGCGTCAGGACAACTAGGGTTAGCGTCAGGACAACTAGGGTTATCGTCAGGACAACTAGGGTTAGCGTCAGGACAACTAGGGTTAGTGTCAGGACTACTCGGGTTAGCGTCAGGACAACTCGAGTTAGCGTCAGGACAACTCGCGTTAGCGTCAGGACAACTCGGGTTAGCGTCAGGACAACTAGGGTTAGCGTCAGGACTACGCGGGTTAGCGTCAGGACAACTCGGGTTAGCGTCAGGACAACTCGGGTTAGCGTCAGGACAACTCGGGTTAGCGTCAGGTCAACTCGGGTTAGCGTCAGGACAACTAGGATTAGCGTCAGGACAACTAGGGTTAGCGTCAGGACAACTAGGGTTAGCGTCAGGACAACTAGAGTTAGCGTCAGGACAACTAGGGTTAGCGTCAGGACAACTAGGGTTAGCGTCACAACAACTAGGGTTAGCGTCAGGACAACTAGGGTTAGCGTAAGGACAACTAGGGTTAGCGTCAGGACAACTAGTGTTACCGTCAGGACAACTAGGGTTAGCATCAGGACAACTAGGGTTAGCGTCAGGACAACTAGGGTTAGCGTCAGGACAACTAGAGTTAGCGTCAGGACAACTAGGGTTAGCGTCAGGACAACTAGGGTTAGCGTCAGGACAACTAGGGTTAGCGTCAGGACAAGTAGGGTTAGCGTCAGGACAAGTAGGGTTAGTGTCAGGACAACTAGGGTTAGCGTCAGGACAACTAGGGTTAGCGTCAGGACAAGTAGGGTTAGCGTCAGGACAACTAGGGTTAGCGTCACGACAACTAGGGTTAGCGTCAGGACA
The DNA here is from genome assembly GCF_046119375.1 of Phyllobates terribilis. Classification (NCBI taxonomy): domain Eukaryota; kingdom Metazoa; phylum Chordata; class Amphibia; order Anura; family Dendrobatidae; genus Phyllobates; species Phyllobates terribilis. The sequence goes on along the minus strand of NW_027363156.1, from coordinate 1,078,418 downwards.
ACTAGGGTTAGCGTCAGGACAACTAGCGTTAGCGTCAGGACAACTAGGGTTAGCGTCAGGACAACTAGGGTTAGCGTCAGGACAACTAGGGTTAGCATCAGGACAACTAGGGTTAGCGTCAGGACAACTAGGGTTAGCGTCACGACAACTATGGTTAGCGTCAGGACAACTAGGGTTAGCGTCAGGACAACTAGAGTTAGCGTCAGGACAACTAGGGTTAGCGTCATTACAACTAGGGTTAGCGTCAGGACAACTAGGATTATCGTCAGGACAACTAGGGTTAGCGTCAGGACAACTAGGGTTAGTGTCAGGACTACTCGGGTTAGCGTCAGGACAACTCGAGTTAGCGTCAGGACAACTCGCGTTAGCGTCAGGACAACTCGGGTTAGCGTCAGGACAACTAGGGTTAGCGTCAGGACTACTCGGGTTAGCGTCAGGACAACTCGGGTTAGCGTCAGGACAACTCGGGTTAGGGTCAGGACAACTCGGGTTAGCGTCAGGTCAACTCGGGTTAGCGTCAGGACAACTAGGGTTAGCGTCAGGACAACTAGGGTTAGTGTCAGGACTACTCGGGTTAGCGTCAGGACAACTCGAGTTAGCGTCAGGACAACTCGCGTTAGCGTCAGGACAACTCGGGTTAGCGTCAGGACAACTAGGGTTAGCGTCAGGACTACGCGGGTTAGCGTCAGGACAACTCGGGTTAGCGTGAGGACAACTCGGGTTAGCGTCAGGACAACTCGGGTTAGCGTCAGGACAACTAGGATTAGCGTCAGGACAACTAGGGTTAGCGTCAGGACAACTAGGGTTAGCGTCAGGACAACTAGAGTTAGCGTCAGGACAACTAGGGTTAGCGTCAGGACAACTAGGGTTAGCGTCACAACAACTAGGGTTAGCGTCAGGACAACTAGGGTTAGCGTAAGGACAACTAGGGTTAGCGTCAGGACAACTAGTGTTACCGTCAGGACAACTAGGGTTAGCATCAGGACAACTAGGGTTAGCGTCAGGACAACTAGGGTTAGCGTCAGGACAACTAGAGTTAGCGTCAGGACAACTAGGGTTAGCGTCAGGACAACTAGGGCTAGCGTCAGGACAAGTAGGGTTAGCGTCAGGACAAGTAGGGTTAGCGTCAGGACAAGTAGGGTTAGTGTCAGGACAACTAGGGTTAGCGTCAGGACAACTAGGGTTAGCGTCAGGACAAGTAGGGTTAGCGTCAGGACAACTAGGGTTAGCGTCACGACAACTAGGGTTAGCGTCAGGACAACTAGGGTTAGCGTCAGGACAACTAGCGTTAGCGTCAGGACAACTAGGGTTAGCGTCAGGACAACTAGGGTTAGCGTCAGGACAACTAGGGTTAGCATCAGGACAACTAGGGTTAGCGTCAGGACAACTAGGGTTAGCGTCACGACAACTATGGTTAGCGTCAGGACAACTAGGGTTAGCGTCAGGACAACTAGAGTTAGCGTCAGGACAACTAGGGTTAGCGTCAGGACAACTAGGGTTAGCGTCAGGACAACTAGGATTATCGTCAGGACAACTAGGGTTAGCGTCAGGACAACTAGGGTTAGTGTCAGGACTACTCGGGTTAGCGTCAGGACAACTCGCGTTAGCGTCAGGACAACTCGGGTTAGCGTCAGGACAACTAGGGTTAGCGTCAGGACTACTCGGGTTAGCGTCAGGACAACTCGGGTTAGCGTCAGGACAACTCGGGTTAGGGTCAGGACAACTCGGGTTAGCGTCAGGTCAACTCGGGTTAGCGTCAGGACAACTAGGGTTAGCGTCAGGACAACTAGGGTTAGCGTCAGGACAACTAGGGTTAGCGTCAGGACAACTAGAGTTAGCGTCAGGACAACTAGGGTTAGCGTCAGGACAACTAGGGTTAGCGTCACAACAACTAGGGTTAGCGTCAGGACAACTAGGGTTAGCGTAAGGACAACTAGGGTTAGCGTCAGGACAACTAGGGTTACCGTCAGGACAACTAGGGTTAGCATCAGGACAACTAGGGTTAGCGTCAGGACAACTAGGGTTAGCGTCAGGACAACTAGAGTTAGCGTCAGGACGACTAGGGTTAGCGTCAGGACAACTAGGGTTAGCGTCAGGACAACTAGGGTTAGCGTCACAACAACTAGGGTTAGCGTCAGGACAACTAGGGTTAGCGTCAGGACAACTAGGGTTAGCGTCAGGACAACTAGGGTTACCGTCAGGACAACTAGGGTTAGCATCTGGACAACTAGGGTTAGCGTCAGAACAACTAGGGTTAGCGTCAGGACAACTAGGGTTAGCGTCAGGACAACTAGGGTTAGCGTCAGGACAACTAGGGTTAGCATCAGGACAACTAGGGTTAGCGTCAGGACAACTAGGGTTAGCGTCAGGACAACTAGGGTTAGCGTCAGGACAACTAGGGTTAGCGTCAGGACAACTCGCGTTAGCGTCAGGACAACTAGGGTTAGCGTCAGGACAACTAGGGTTAGCGTCAGGACAACTAGGATTATCGTCAGGACAACTAGGGTTAGCGTCAGGACAACTAGGGTTAGTGTCAGGACTACTCGGGTTAGCGTCAGGACAACTCGAGTTAGCGTCAGGACAACTCGCGTTAGCGTCAGGACAACTCGGGTTAGCGTCAGGACAACTAGGGTTAGCGTCACGACAACTAGGGTTAGCGTCACGACAACTAGGGTTAGCGTCACGACAACTAGGGTTAGCGTCACGACAACTAGGGTTAGCGTCAGGACAACTAGGGTTAGCGTCACGACAACTAGGGTTAGCGTCACGACAACTAGGGTTAGCGTCAGGACAACTAGGGTTAGCGTCAGGACAACTAGGGTTAGCGTCAGGACAACTAGGGTTAGCGTCAGGACAAGTAGGGTTAGCGTCAGGACAACTAGGGTTAGCGTCACGACAACTAGGGTTAGCGTCAGGACAACTAGGGTTAGCGTCAGGACAACTAGCGTTAGCGTCAGGACAACTAGGGTTAGCGTCAGGACAACTAGGGTTAGCGTCAGGACAACTAGGGTTAGCATCAGGACAACTAGGGTTAGCGTCAGGACAACTAGGGTTAGCGTCACGACAACTATGGTTAGCGTCAGGACAACTAGGGTTAGCGTCAGGACAACTAGAGTTAGCGTCAGGACAACTAGGGTTAGCGTCATTACAACTAGGGTTAGCGTCAGGACAACTAGGATTATCGTCAGGACAACTAGGGTTAGCGTCAGGACAACTAGGGTTAGTGTCAGGACTACTCGGGTTAGCGTCAGGACAACTCGAGTTAGCGTCAGGACAACTCGCGTTAGCGTCAGGACAACTCGGGTTAGCGTCAGGACAACTAGGGTTAGCGTCAGGACTACTCGGGTTAGCGTCAGGACAACTCGGGTTAGCGTCAGGACAACTCGGGTTAGGGTCAGGACAACTCGGGTTAGCGTCAGGTCAACTCGGGTTAGCGTCAGGACAACTAGGGTTAGCGTCAGGACAACTAGGGTTAGTGTCAGGACTACTCGGGTTAGCGTCAGGACAACTCGAGTTAGCGTCAGGACAACTCGCGTTAGCGTCAGGACAACTCGGGTTAGCGTCAGGACAACTAGGGTTAGCGTCAGGACTACGCGGGTTAGCGTCAGGACAACTCGGGTTAGCGTCAGGACAACTCGGGTTAGCGTCAGGACAACTAGGATTAGCGTCAGGACAACTAGGGTTAGCGTCAGGACAACTAGGGTTAGCGTCAGGACAACTAGAGTTAGCGTCAGGACAACTAGGGTTAGCGTCAGGACAACTAGGGTTAGCGTCACAACAACTAGGGTTAGCGTCAGGACAACTAGGGTTAGCGTAAGGACAACTAGGGTTAGCGTCAGGACAACTAGTGTTACCGTCAGGACAACTAGGGTTAGCATCAGGACAACTAGGGTTAGCGTCAGGACAACTAGGGTTAGCGTCAGGACAACTAGAGTTAGCGTCAGGACAACTAGGGTTAGCGTCAGGACAACTAGGGCTAGCGTCAGGACAAGTAGGGTTAGCGTCAGGACAAGTAGGGTTAGCGTCAGGACAAGTAGGGTTAGTGTCAGGACAACTAGGGTTAGCGTCAGGACAACTAGGGTTAGCGTCAGGACAAGTAGGGTTAGCGTCAGGACAACTAGGGTTAGCGTCACGACAACTAGGGTTAGCGTCAGGACAACTAGGGTTAGCGTCAGGACAACTAGCGTTAGCGTCAGGACAACTAGGGTTAGCGTCAGGACAACTAGGGTTAGCGTCAGGACAACTAGGGTTAGCATCAGGACAACTAGGGTTAGCGTCAGGACAACTAGGGTTAGCGTCACGACAACTATGGTTAGCGTCAGGACAACTAGGGTTAGCGTCAGGACAACTAGAGTTAGCGTCAGGACAACTAGGGTTAGCGTCAGGACAACTAGGGTTAGCGTCAGGACAACTAGGATTATCGTCAGGACAACTAGGGTTAGCGTCAGGACAACTAGGGTTAGTGTCAGGACTACTCGGGTTAGCGTCAGGACAACTCGCGTTAGCGTCAGGACAACTCGGGTTAGCGTCAGGACAACTAGGGTTAGCGTCAGGACTACTCGGGTTAGCGTCAGGACAACTCGGGTTAGCGTCAGGACAACTCGGGTTAGGGTCAGGACAACTCGGGTTAGCGTCAGGTCAACTCGGGTTAGCGTCAGGACAACTAGGGTTAGCGTCAGGACAACTAGGGTTAGCGTCAGGACAACTAGGGTTAGCGTCAGGACAACTAGAGTTAGCGTCAGGACAACTAGGGTTAGCGTCAGGACAACTAGGGTTAGCGTCACAACAACTAGGGTTAGCGTCAGGACAACTAGGGTTAGCGTAAGGACAACTAGGGTTAGCGTCAGGACAACTAGGGTTACCGTCAGGACAACTAGGGTTAGCATCAGGACAACTAGGGTTAGCGTCAGGACAACTAGGGTTAGCGTCAGGACAACTAGAGTTAGCGTCAGGACGACTAGGGTTAGCGTCAGGACAACTAGGGTTAGCGTCAGGACAACTAGGGTTAGCGTCAGGACAACTAGGGTTAGCGTCACAACAACTAGGGTTAGCGTCAGGACAACTAGGGTTAGCGTCAGGACAACTAGGGTTAGCGTCAGGACAACTAGGGTTACCGTCAGGACAACTAGGGTTAGCATCTGGACAACTAGGGTTAGCGTCAGGACAACTAGGGTTAGCGTCAGGACAACTAGGGTTAGCGTCAGGACAACTAGGGTTAGCGTCAGGACAACTAGGGTTAGCATCAGGACAACTAGGGTTAGCGTCAGGACAACTAGGGTTAGCGTCAGGACAACTAGGGTTAGCGTCAGGACAACTAGGGTTAGCGTCAGGACAACTCGCGTTAGCGTCAGGACAACTAGGGTTAGCGTCAGGACAACTAGGGTTAGCGTCAGGACAACTAGGATTATCGTCAGGACAACTAGGGTTAGCGTCAGGACAACTAGGGTTAGTGTCAGGACTACTCGGGTTAGCGTCAGGACAACTCGAGTTAGCGTCAGGACAACTCGCGTTAGCGTCAGGACAACTCGGGTTAGCGTCAGGACAACTAGGGTTAGCGTCACGACAACTAGGGTTAGCGTCACGACAACTAGGGTTAGCGTCACGACAACTAGGGTTAGCGTCACGACAACTAGGGTTAGCGTCAGGACAACTAGGGTTAGCGTCACGACAACTAGGGTTAGCGTCACGACAACTAGGGTTAGCGTCAGGACAACTAGGGTTAGCGTCAGGACAACTAGGGTTAGCGTCAGGACAACTAGGGTTAGCGTCACGACAACTAGGGTTAGCGTCAGGACAACCAGGGTTAGCGTCAGGACAACTAGGGTTAGCGTCAGGACAACTAGGGTTAGCGTCAGGACAACTAGGGTTAGCGTCACGACAACTAGGGTTAGCGTCAGGACAACTAGGGTTAGCGTCACGACAACTAGGGTTAGGGTCAGGACAACTAGGGTTAGCGTCAGGACAACTAGGGTTAGCGTCAGGACAACTAGGGTTAGCGTCAGGACAAGTAGGGTTAGCGTCAGGACAAGTAGGGTTAGCGTCAGGACAACTAGGATTAGCGTCAGGACAACTAGGGTTAGCGTCAGGACAAGTAGGGTTAGCGTCAGGACAACTAGGGTTAGCGTCAGGACAACTAGGGTTAGCGTCAGGACAACTAGGGTTAGCGTCACAACAACTAGGGTTAGCGTCAGGACAACTAGGGTTAGCGTAAGGACAACTAGGGTTAGCGTCAGGACAACTAGGGTTACCGTCAGGACAACTAGGGTTAGCATCAGGACAACTAGGGTTAGCGTCAGGACAACTAGGGTTAGCGTCAGGACAACTAGGGTTAGCATCAGGACAACTAGAGTTAGCGTCAGGACAACTAGGGTTAGCGTCAGGACAACTAGGGTTAGCGTCAGGACAACTAGGGTTAGCGTCAGGACAACTAGGGTTAGCGTCACGACAACTAGGGTTAGCGTCAGGACAACTAGGGTTAGCGTCAGGACAACTAGGGTTAGCGTCACGACAACTAGGGTTAGCGTCAGGACAACTAGGGTTAGCGTCACGACAACTAGGGTTAGCGTCAGGACAACTAGGGTTAGCGTCAGGAAAACTAGGGTTAGCGTCAGGACAACTAGGGTTAGCGTCAGGACAACTAGGGTTAGCGTCACGACAACTAGGGTTAGCGTCAGGACACCTAGGGTTAGCGTCACGACAACTAGGGTTAGCGTCAGGACAACTAGGGTTAGCGTCAGGACAACTAGGGTTAGCGTCACGACAACTAGGGTTAGCGTCACGACAACTAGGGTTAGCGTCAGGACAACTAGAGTTAGCGTCAGGACAACTAGCGTTAGCGTCAGGACAACTAGGGTTAGCGTCAGGACAACTAGGGTTAGCGTCACGACAACTAGGGTTAGCGTCAGGACAACTAGGGTTAGCGTCACGACAAATCGGCTTAGCGTCAGGACAACTAGGGTTAGCGTCAGGACAGCTAGGGTTAGCGTCAGGACAACTCGGGTTAGCGTCAGGACAACTCGGGTTAACGTCAGGACAACTCGGGTTAGCGTCAGGACAACTAGGGTTAGCGTCAGGACAACTCGGGTTAGCATCAGGACAAATCGGGTTAGCGTCAGGACAACTCGGGTTAGCGTCAGGACAACTAGGGTTAGCGTCAGGACTACTCGGGTTAGCGTCAGGACAACTAGGGTTAGCGTCAGGACAACTAGGGTTAGCGTCAGGACAACTAGGGTTAGCGTCAGGACAAGTAGGGTTAGCGTCAGGACAACTAGGGTTAGCGTCAGGACAACTAGGGTTAGCGTCAGGACAAGTAGGGTTAGCGTCACGACAACTAGGGTTAGCGTCACGACAACTAGGGTTAGCGTCAGGACAACTAGGGTTAGCGTCAGGACAACTAGCGTTAGCGTCAGGACAACTAGGGTTAGCGTCAGGACAACTAGGGTTAGCGTCAGGACAACTAGGGTTAGCGTCAGGACAACTAGGGTTAGCGTCACGACAACTAGGGTTAGCGTCAGGACAACTAGGGTTAGCGTCAGGACAACTAGAGTTAGCGTCAGGACAACTAGGGTTAGCGTCAGGACAACTAGGGTTATCGTCAGGACAACTAGGGTTAGCGTCAGGACAACTCGGGTTAGCGTCAGGACAACTAGGGTTAGCGTCAGGACTACTCGGGTTAGCGTCAGGACAACTCGGGTTAGCGTCAGGACAACTCGGGTTAGCGTCAGGACAACTCGGGTTAGCGTCAGGACAACTAGGGTTAGCGTCAGGACTACTCGGGTTAGCGTCAGGACAACTCGGGTTAGCGTCAGGACAACTCGGGTTAGCGTCAGGACAACTCGGGTTAGCGTCAGGACAACTCGGGTTAGCGTCAGGACAACTCGGGTTAGCGTCAGGACAACTAGGGTTAGCGTCAGGACAACTAGGGTTAGCGTCAGGACAACTAGGGTTAGCGTCAGGACAACTAGGGCTAGCGTCACGACAACTAGGGTTAGCGTCAGGACAACTAGGGTTAGCGTCAGGACAACTAGAGTTAGCGTCAGGACAACTAGGGTTAGCGTCAGGACAACTAGGGTTAGCGTCAGGACAACTAGGATTAGCGTCAGGACAACTCGGGTTAGCGTCAGGACAACTAGGGTTAGCATCAGGACTACTCGGGTTAGCGTCAGGACAACTCGGGTTAGCGTCAGGACAACTAGGGTTAGCGTCAGGACAACTAGGGTTAGCGTCAGGACAACTAGGGTTAGCGTCAGGACAAGTAGGGTTAGCGTCAGGACAAGTAGGGTTAGCGTCAGGACAACTAGGATTAGCATCAGGACAACTAGGGTTAGCGTCAGGACAAGTAGGGTTAGCGTCAGGACAACTAGGGTTAGCGTCAGGACAACTAGGGTTAGCGTCAGGACAACTAGGGTTAGCGTCAGGACAACTAGGGTTAGCGTCACAACAACTAGGGTTAGCGTCAGGACAACTAGGGTTAGCGTAAGGACAACTAGGGTTAGCGTCAGGACAACTAGGGTTACCGTCAGGACAACTAGGGTTAGCATCAGGACAACTAGGGTTAGCGTCAGGACAACTAGGGTTAGCGTCAGGACAACTAGGGTTAGCGTCAGGACAACTAGAGTTAGCGTCAGGACAACTAGGGTTAGCGTCAGGACAACTAGGGTTAGCGTCAGGACAACTAGGGTTAGCGTCAGGACAACTAGGGTTAGCGTCACGACAACTAGGGTTAGCGTCAGGACAACTAGGGTTAGCGTCAGGACAACTAGGGTTAGCGTCACGACAACTAGGGTTAGCGTCAGGACAACTAGGGTTAGCGTCACGACAACTAGGGTTAGCGTCAGGACAACTAGGGTTAGCGTCAGGAAAACTAGGGTTAGCGTCAGGACAACTAGGGTTAGCGTCAGGACAACTAGGGTTAGCGTCACGACAACTAGGGTTAGCGTCAGGACACCTAGGGTTAGCGTCACGACAACTAGGGTTAGCGTCAGGACAACTAGGGTTAGCGTCAGGACAACTAGGGTTAGCGTCACGACAACTAGGGTTAGCGTCACGACAACTAGGGTTAGCGTCAGGACAACTAGGGTTAGCGTCAGGACAACTAGCGTTAGCGTCAGGACAACTAGGGTTAGCGTCAGGACAACTAGGGTTAGCGTCACGACAACTAGGGTTAGCGTCAGGACAACTAGGGTTAGCGTCACGACAAATCGGCTTAGCGTCAGGACAACTAGGGTTAGCGTCAGGACAGCTAGGGTTAGCGTCAGGACAACTCGGGTTAGCGTCAGGACAACTCGGGTTAACGTCAGGACAACTCGGGTTAGCGTCAGGACAACTAGGGTTAGCGTCAGGACAACTCGGGTTAGCATCAGGACAAATCGGGTTAGCGTCAGGACAACTCGGGTTAGCGTCAGGACAACTAGGGTTAGCGTCAGGACTACTCGGGTTAGCGTCAGGACAACTAGGGTTAGCGTCAGGACAACTAGGGTTAGCGTCAGGACAAGTAGGGTTAGCGTCAGGACAAGTAGGGTTAGCGTCAGGACAACTAGGGTTAGCGTCAGGACAACTAGGGTTAGCGTCAGGACAACTAGGGTTAGCGTCAGGACAACTAGGGTTAGCGTCAGGACAACTAGGGTTAGCGTCAGGACAACTCGGGTTAGCGTCAGGACAACTAGGGTTAGCATCAGGACTACTCGGGTTAGCGTCAGGACAACTCGGGTTAGCGTCAGGACAACTCGGGTTAGCATCAGGACAACTCGGGTTAGCGTCAGGACAACTAGGGTTAGCGTCAGGACTACTCGGGTTAGCGTCAGGACAACTCGGGTTAGCGTCAGGACAACTCGGGTTAGCGTCAGGACAACTCGGGTTAGCGTCAGGACAACTCGGGTTAGCGTCAGGACAACTCGGGTTAGCGTCAGGTCAACTCGGGTTAGCGTCAGGACAACTAGGGTTAGCGTCAGGACAACTAGGGTTAGCGTCAGGACAACTAGGGTTAGCGTCAGGACAACTAGGGTTAGCGTCAGGACAACTAGGGTTAGCGTCAGGACAAGTAGGGTTAGCGTCAGGACAACTAGGGTTAGCGTCAGGACAAGTAGGGTTAGCGTCAGGACAAGTAGGGTTAGCGTCAGGACAAGTAGGGTTACCGTCAGGATAACTAGGGTTAGCGTCAGGACAACTAGGGTTAGCGTCAGGACAAGTAGGGTTAGCGTCAGGACAAGTAGGGTTAGCGTCAGGACAACTAGGGTTAGCGTCAGGACAACTAGGGTTAGCATCAGGACAAGTAGGGTTAGCGTCAGGACAACTAGGGTTAGCGTCAGGACAAGAAGGGTTAGCGTCAGGACAAGTAGGGTTAGCGTCAGGACAAGTAGGGTTAGCGTCAGGACAACTAGGGTTAGCGTCAGGACAAGTAGGGTTAGCGTCAGGACAACTAGGGTTAGCGTCAGGACAAGTAGGGTTAGCGTCAGGACAAGTAGGGTTAGCGTCAGGACAACTAGGGTTAGCGTCAGGACAACTAGGGTTAGCGTCAGGACAACTAGGGTTAGCGTCAGGACAACTAGGGTTATCGTCAGGACAACTCGGGTTAGCGTCAGGACAACTAGGGTTAGCGTCAGGACAACTCGGGTTAGCGTCAGAACAACTCGGGTTAGCGTCAGGACAACTGGGGTTAGCGTCAGGCAACTCGGGTTAGCGTCAGGACAACTAGGGTTAGCGTCACGACAACTCGGGTTAGCGTCAGGACAACTCGGGTTAGCGTCAGGACAACTAGGGTTAGCGTCAGGACAACTAGGGTTAGCATCAGGACAACTCGGGTTAGCGTCAGGACAGCTCGGGTTAACGTCAGGACAACTCGGGTTAGCGTCAGGACAACTCGGGTTAGCGTCAGGACAAGTAGGGTTAGCGTCAGGACAAGTAGGGTTAGCGTCAGGACAAGTAGGGTTAGCGTCAGGACAACTAGGGTTAGCGTCAGGACAAGTAGGGTTAGCGTCAGGACAAGTAGGGTTAGCGTCAGGACAAGTAGAGTTAGCGTCAGGACAACTAGGGTTAGGGTCAGGACAACTCGGGTTAGCGTCAGGACAACTAGGGTTAGCATCCGGACAACTAGGGTTAGCGTCAGGACAACTCGGGTTAGCGTCAGGACAACTCGGGTTAGCGTCAGGACAACTAGGGTTAGCGTCAGGACAACTCGGGTTAGCGTCAGGACAACTCGGGTTAGCGTCAGGACAACTAGGGTTAGCGTCAGGACAAGTAGGGTTAGCGTCAGGACAAGTAGGGTTAGCGTCAGGACAACTAGGGTTAGCGTCAGGACAACTAGGGTTAGCGTCAGGACAACTAGGGTTATCGTCAGGACAACTCGGGTTAGCGTCAGGACAACTAGGGTTAGCGTCAGGACAACTCGGGTTAGCGTCAGGACAACTCGGGTTAGCGTCAGGACAACTAGGGTTAGCGTCACGACAACTCGGGTTAGCGTCAGGACAACTCGGGTTAGCGTCAGGACAACTAGGGTTAGCGTCAGGACAACTAGGGTTAGCATCAGGACAACTCGGGTTAGCGTCAGGACAGCTCGGGTTAACGTCAGGACAACTCAGGTTAGCGTCAGGACAACTAGGGTTAGCGTCAGGACAACTCGGGTTAGCGTCAGGAAAACTCGGGTTAGCGTCAGGACAAATCGGGTTAGCGTCAGGACAACTCGGGTTAGCGTCAGGACAACTAGGGTTAGCATCAGGACTACTCGGGTTAGCGTCAGGACAACTAGGGTTAGCGTCAGGACAACTAGGGTTAGCGTCAGGACAAGTAGGGTTAGCGTCAGGACAAGTAGGGTTAGCGTCAGGACAAGTAGGGTTAGCGTCAGGACAACTAGGGTTAGCGTCAGGACAAGTAGGGTTAGCGTCAGGACAACTAGGGTTAGCGTCACGACAACTAGGGTTAGCGTCAGGACAACTAGGGTTAGCATCAGGACAACTAGCGTTAGCGTCAGGACAACTAGGGTTAGCCTCAGGACAACTAGGGTTAGCGTCAGGACAACTAGGGTTAGCGTCAGGACAACTAGGGTTAGCGTCACGACAACTAGGGTTAGCGTCAGGACAACTAGGGTTAGCGTCAGGACAACTAGAGTTAGCGTCAGGACAACTAGGGTTAGCGTCAGGACAACTAGGGTTAGCGTCAGGACAACTAGGGTTATCGTCAGGACAACTAGGGTTAGCGTCAGGACAACTCGGGTTAGCGTCAGGACAACTAGGGTTAGCGTCAGGACTACTCGGGTTAGCGTCAGCACAACTCGGGTTAGCGTCAGGACAACTCGGGTTAGCGTCAGGACAACTAGGGTTAGCGTCAGGACTACTCGGGTTAGCGTCAGGACAACTCGGGTTAGCGTCAGGACAACTAGGATTAGCATCAAGACAACTAGGGTTAGCGTCAGGACAAATAGGATTAGCATCAAGACAACTAGGGTTAGCGTCAGGACAACTAGGGTTAGCGTCAGGACAAGTAGGGTTAGCGTCAGGACAAGTAGGGTTAGCGTCAGGACAACTAGGTTTAGCGTCAGGACAACTAGGGTTAGCGTCACGACAAGTAGTGTTAGCGTCAGGACAACTAGGGTTAGCGTCAGGACAACTAGGGTTAGCGTCAGGACAACTAGGGTTAGCGTCAGGACAACTAGGGTTAGCGTCAGGACAAGTAGGGTTAGCGTCAGGACAACTCAGGTTAGCGTCAGGACAACTAGGGTTAGCGTCAGGACAAGTAGGGTTACCGTCAGGATAACTAGGGTTAGCGTCAGGACAACTAGGGTTAGCGTCAGGACAAGTAGGGTTAGCGTCAGGACAAGTAGGGTTAGCGTCAGGACAACTAGGGTTAGCGTCAGGACAACTAGGGTTAGCGTCAGGACAAGTAGGGTTAGCGTCAGGACAACTAGGGTTAGCATCAGGACAAGTAGGGTTAGCGTCAGGACAAGTAGGGTTAGCGTCAGGACAACTAGGGTTAGCGTCAGGACAACTAGGGTTAGCGTCAGGACAAGTAGGGTTAGCGTCAGGACAAGTAGGGTTAGCGTCAGGACAAGTAGGGTTAGCGTCAGGACAACTAGGGTTAGCGTCAGGACAACTCGGGTTAGCGTCAGGACAACTCGGGTTAGCATCAGGACAACTAGGGTTAGTGTCAGGACAACTCGGGTTAGCGTCAGGACAAATCGGAATAGCGTCAGGACAACTAGGGTTAGCGTCAGGACAACTAGGGTTAGCGTCAGGACAACTCGGGTTAGCGTCAGGACAACTAGGGTTAGCGTCAGGACAACTCGGGTTAGCGTCAGGACAACTCGGGTTAGCGTCAGGACAACTCGGGTTAGCGTCAGGACAACTAGGGTTAGCGTCAGGACAACTCGGGTTAGCGTCAGGACAACTCGGGTTAGCGTCAGGACAACTCGGGTCAGCGTCAGGACAACTAGGGTTAGCGTCACGACAACTCGGGTTAGCGTCAGGACAACTCGGGTTAGCGTCAGGACAACTAGGGTTAGCGTCAGGACAACTAGGGTTAGCGTCAGGACAACTCGGGTTAGCGTCAGGACAACTCGGGTTAACGTCAGGACAACTCGGGTTAGCGTCAGGACAACTAGGGTTAGCGTCAGGACAACTCGGGTTAGCGTCAGGACAAATCGGGTTAGCGTCAGGACAACTCGGGTTAGCGTCAGGACAACTAGGGTTAGCGTCAGGACTACTCGGGTTAGCGTCAGGACAACTAGAGTTAGCGTCAGGACAAGTAGGGTTAGCGTCAGGACAAGTAGGGTTAGCGTCAGGACAACTAGGGTTAGCGTCAGGACAACTAGGGTTAGCGTCAGGACAACTAGGGTTAGCGTCAGGACAACTAGGGTTAGCGTCAGGACAACTAGGGTTATCGTCAGGACAACTCGGGTTAGCGTCAGGACAACTAGGGTTAGCGTCAGGACAACTCGGGTTAGCGTCAGGACAACTCGGGTTAGCGTCAGGACAACTCGGGTTAGCGTCAGGACAACTCGGGTTAGCGTCAGGACAACTCGGGTTAGCGTCAGGACAACTCGGGTTAGCGTCAGGACTACTCGGGTTAGCGTCAGGACAACTAGGGTTAGCGTCAGGACACGTAGGGTTAGCGTCAGGACAAGTAGGGTTAGAGTCAGGACAAGTAGGGTTAGCGTCAGGACAACTAGGGTTAGCGTCAGGACAACTAGGGTTAGCGTCAGGACAAGTAGGGTTAGCGTCAGGACAACTAGGGTTAGCGTCACGACAACTAGGGTTAGCGTCAGGACAACTAGGGTTAGCGTCAGGACAACTAGCGTTAGCGTCAGGACAACTAGGGTTAGCGTCAGGACAACTAGGGTTAGCGTCAGGACAACTAGGGTTAGCATCAGGACAACTAGGGTTAGCGTCAGGACAACTAGGGTTAGCGTCACGACAACTATGGTTAGCGTCAGGACAACTAGGGTTAGCGTCAGGACAACTAGAGTTAGCGTCAGGACAACTAGGGTTAGCGTCAGGACAACTAGGGTTAGCGTCAGGACAACTAGGGTTATCGTCAGGACAACTAGGGTTAGCGTCAGGACAACTCGGGTTAGCGTCAGGTCAACTCGGGTTAGCGTCAGGACAACTAGGGTTAGCGTCAGGACAACTAGGGTTAGCGTCAGGACAACTAGGGTTAGCGTCAGGACAACTAGGGTTAGCGTCACAACAACTAGCGTTAGCGTCAGGACAACTAGGGTTAGCGTAAGGACAACTAGGGTTAGCGTCAGGACAACTGGGGTTACCGTCAGAACAACTAGGGTTAGCATCAGGACAACTAGGGTTAGCGTCAGGACAACGAGGGTTAGCGTCAGGACAACTAGAGTTAGCGTCAGGACAACTAGGGTTAGCGTCAGGACAACTAGGGTTAGCGTCAGGACAACTAGGGTTAGCGTCAGGACAACTAGTGTTAGCGTCAGGACAAGTAGGGTTAGCGTCAGGACAAGTAGGGTTAGCGTCAGGACAAGTAGGGTTAGCGTCAGGACAACTAGGGTTAGCGTCAGGACAACTAGGGTTAGCATCAGGACAAGTAGGGTTAGCGTCAGGACAACTAGGGTTAGCGTCACGACAACTAGGGTTAGCGTCAGGACAACTAGGGTTAGCGTCAGGACAACTAGCGTTAGCGTCAGGACAACTAGGGTTAGCGTCAGGACAACTAGGGTTAGCGTCAGGACAACTAGGGTTAGCATCAGGACAACTAGGGTTAGCGTCAGGACAACTAGGGTTAGCGTCACGACAACTATGGTTAGCGTCAGGACAACTAGGGTTAGCGTCAGGACAACTAGAGTTAGCGTCAGGACAACTAGGGTTAGCGTCAGGACAACTAGGGTTAGCGTCAGGACAACTAGGGTTATCGTCAGGACAACTAGGGTTAGCATCAGGACAACTAGGGTTAGTGTCAGGACTACTCGGGTTAGCGTCAGGACAACTCGAGTTAGCGTCAGGACAACTCGCGTTAGCGTCAGTACAACTCGGGTTAGCGTCAGGACAACTAGGGTTAGCGTCAGGACTACTCGAGTTAGCGTCAGGACAACTCGGGTTAGCGTCAGGACAACTCGGGTTAGCGTCAGGACAACTCGGGTTAGCGTCAGGTCAACTCGGGTTAGCGTCAGGACAACTAGGGTTAGCGTCAGGACAACTAGGGTTAGCGTCAGGACAACTAGGGTTAGCGTCAGGACAACTAGGGTTAGCGTCACAACAACTAGGGTTAGCGTCAGGACAACTAGGGTTAGCGTAAGGACAACTAGGGTTAGCGTCAGGACAACTAGGGTTACCGTCAGGACAACTAGGGTTAGCATCAGGACAACTAGGGTTAGCATCAGGACAACTAGGGTTAGCGTCAGGACAACTAGAGTTAGCGTCAGGACAACTAGGGTTAGCGTCAGGACAACTAGGGTTAGCGTCAGGACAACTAGGGTTAGCGTCAGGACAACTAGGGTTAGCGTCACGACAACTAGGGTTAGCGTCAGGACAACTAGGGTTAGCGTCAGGACAACTAGGGTTAGCGTCAGGACAACTAGGGTTAGCGTCAGGACAACTAGGGTTAGCGTCACGACAACTAGGGTTAGCGTCAGGACAACTAGGGCTAGCGTCACGACAACTAGGGTTAGCGTCAGGACAACTAGGGTTAGCGTCAGTACAACTAGGGTTAGCGTCAGGACAAGTAGGGTTAGCGTCAGGACAAATAGGGTTAGCGTCAGGACAACTAGGGTTAGCATCAGGACAACTAGGGTTAGCGTCAGGACAAGTAGGGTTAGCGTCAGGACAACTAGGGTTAGCGTCAGGACAACTAGGGTTAGCTTCACGACAACTAGGGTTAGCGTCAGGACAACTAGGGTTAGCGTAAGGACAACTAGGGTTAGCGTCAGGACAACTAGGGTTACCGTCAGGACAACTAGGGTTAGCATCAGGACAACTAGGGTTAGCGTCAGGACAACTAGGGTTAGCGTCAGGACAACTAGGGTTAGCATCAGGACAACTAGAGTTAGCGTCAGGACAACTAGGGTTAGCGTCAGGACAACTAGGGTTAGCTTCAGGACAACTAGGGTTAGCGTCACGACAACTAGGGTTAGCGTCACGACAACTAAGGTTAGCGTCACGACAACTAGGGTTAGCGTCACGACAACTAGGGTTAGCGTCAGGACAACTAGGGTTAGCGTCAGGACAACTAGGGTTAGCGTCACGACAACTAGGGTTAGCGTCAGGACAACTAGGGTTAGCGTCAGGACAACTAGGGTTAGCGTCACGACAACTAGGGTTAGCGTAACGACAACTAGGGTTAGCGTCAGGACAACCAGGGTTAGCGTCAGGACAACTAGGGTTAGCGTCAGGACAACTAGGGTTAGCGTCAGGACAACTAGGGTTAGCGTCACGACAACTAGGGTTAGCGTCAGGACAACTAGGGTTAGCGTCACGACACCTAGGGTTAGCGTCAGGACAACTAGGGTTAGCGTCAGGACAACTAGGGTTAGCGTCAGGACAACTAGGGTTAGCGTCAGGACAAGTAGGGTTAGCGTCAGGACAAGTAGGGTTAGCGTCAGGACAACTAGGATTAGCATCAGGACAACTAGGGTTAGCGTCAGGACAAGTAGGGTTAGCGTCAGGACAACTAGGGTTAGCGTCAGGACAACTAGGGTTAGCGTCAGGACAACTAGGGTTAGCGTCAGGACAACTAGGGTTAGCGTCACAACAACTAGGGTTAGCGTCAGGACAACTAGGGTTAGCGTAAGGACAACTAGGGTTAGCGTCAGGACAACTAGGGTTACCGTCAGGACAACTAGGGTTAGCATCAGGACAACTAGGGTTAGCGTCAGGACAACTAGGGTTAGCGTCAGGACAACTAGGGTTAGCGTCAGGACAACTAGAGTTAGCGTCAGGACAACTAGGGTTAGCGTCAGGACAACTAGGGTTAGCGTCAGGACAACTAGGGTTAGCGTCAGGACAACTAGGGTTAGCGTCACGACAACTAGGGTTAGCGTCAGGACAACTAGGGTTAGCGTCACGACAACTAGGGTTAGCGTCACGACAACTAGGGTTAGCGTCAGGACAACTAGGGTTAGCGTCACGACAACTAGGGTTAGCGTCAGGACAACTAGGGTTAGCGTCAGGAAAACTAGGGTTAGCGTCAGGACAACTAGGGTTAGCGTCAGGACAACTAGGGTTAGCGTCACGACAACTAGGGTTAGCGTCAGGACACCTAGGGTTAGCGTCACGACAACTAGGGTTAGCGTCAGGACAACTAGGGTTAGCGTCAGGACAACTAGGGTTAGCGTCACGACAACTAGGGTTAGCGTCACGACAACTAGGGTTAGCGTCAGGACAACTAGGGTTAGCGTCAGGACAACTAGCGTTAGCGTCAGGACAACTAGGGTTAGCGTCAGGACAACTAGGGTTAGCGTCACGACAACTAGGGTTAGCGTCAGGACAACTAGGGTTAGCGTCACGACAAATCGGCTTAGCGTCAGGACAACTAGGGTTAGCGTCAGGACAGCTAGGGTTAGCGTCAGGACAACTCGGGTTAGCGTCAGGACAACTCGGGTTAGCGTCAGGACAAATCGGGTTAACGTCAGGACAACTCGGGTTAGCGTCAGGACAACTAGGGTTAGCGTCAGGACAACTCGGGTTAGCATCAGGACAAATCGGGTTAGCGTCAGGACAACTCGGGTTAGCGTCAGGACAACTAGGGTTAGCGTCAGGACTACTCGGGTTAGCGTCAGGACAACTAGGGTTAGCGTCAGGACAAGTAGGGTTAGCGTCAGGACAAGTAGGGTTAGCGTCAGGACAACTAGGGTTAGCGTCAGAACTACTC
The DNA here is from genome assembly GCF_046119375.1 of Phyllobates terribilis. Taxonomy (NCBI): domain Eukaryota; kingdom Metazoa; phylum Chordata; class Amphibia; order Anura; family Dendrobatidae; genus Phyllobates; species Phyllobates terribilis. Next base: position 1,060,103 of record NW_027363156.1, on the reverse strand, counting down.
AGGTTAGCGTCAGGACAACTAGGGTTAGCGTCAGGACAACTAGGGTTAGCGTCAGGACAAGTAGGGTTAGCGTCAGGACAAGTAGGGTTAGCGTCAGGACAACTAGGGTTAGCGTCACGACAACTAGGGTTAGCGTCACGACAACTAGGGTTAGCGTCAGGACAACTAGGGTTAGCGTCAGGACAACTAGAGTTAGCGTCAGGACAACTAGGGTTAGCGTCAGGACAACTAGGGTTAGCGTCAGGACAACTAGGGTTAGCGTCAGGACAACTAGGGTTAGCGTCACGACAACTAGGGTTAGCGTCAGGACAACTAGGGTTAGCGTCAGGACAACTAGAGTTAGCGTCAGGACAACTAGGGTTAGCGTCAGGACAACTAGGGTTATCGTCAAGACAACTAGGGTTAGCGTCAGGACAACTCGGGTTAGCGTCAGGACAACTAGGGTTAGCGTCAGGACTACTCGGGTTAGCGTCAGGACAACTCGGGTTAGCGTCAGGACAACTCGGGTTAGCGTCAGGACAACTCGGGTTAGCGTCAGGACAACTAGGGTTAGCGTCCGGACTACTCGGGTTAGCGTCAGGACAACTCGGGTTAGCGTCAGGACAACTCGGGTTAGCGTCAGGACAACTCGGGTTAGCGTCAGGACAACTCGGGTTAGCGTCAGGACAACTCGGGTTAGCGTCAGGACAACTAGGGTTAGCGTCAGGACAACTAGAGTTAGCGTCAGGACAACTAGGGTTAGCGTCAGGACAACTAGGGCTAGCGTCACGACAACTAGGGTTAGCGTCAGGACAACTAGGGTTAGCGTCAGGACAACTAGAGTTAGCGTCAGGACAACTAGGGTTAGCGTCAGGACAACTAGGGTTAGCGTCAGGACAACTAGGGTTAGCGTCAGGACAACTCGGGTTAGCGTCACGACAACTAGGGTTAGCGTCAGGACTACTCGGGTTAGCGTCAGGACAACTCGGGTTAGCGTCAGGACAACTCGGGTTAGCATCAGGACAACTCGGGTTAGCGTCAGGACAACTAGGGTTAGCGTCAGGACTACTCGGGTTAGCGTCAGGACAACTCGGGTTAGCGTCAGGACAACTCGGGTTAGCGTCAGGACAACTCGGGTTAGCGTCAGGTCAACTCGGGTTAGCGTCAGGACAACTAGGGTTAGCGTCAGGACAACTAGGGTTAGCGTCAGGACAACTAGGGTTAGCGTCAGGACAACTAGGGTTAGCGTCAGGACAACTAGGGTTAGCGTCAGGACAAGTAGGGTTAGCGTCAGGACAACTAGGGTTAGCGTCAGGACAAGTAGGGTTAGCGTCAGGACAAGTAGGGTTAGCGTCAGGACAAGTAGGGTTACCGTCAGGATAACTAGGGTTAGCGTCAGGACAACTAGGGTTAGCGTCAGGACAAGTAGGGTTAGCGTCAGGACAAGTAGGGTTAGCGTCAGGACAACTAGGGTTAGCGTCAGGACAACTAGGGTTAGCATCAGGACAAGTAGGGTTAGCATCAGGACAACTAGGGTTAGCGTCAGGACAAGTAGGGTTAGCGTCAGGACAAGTAGGGTTAGCGTCAGGACAAGTAGGGTTAGCGTCAGGACAACTAGGGTTAGCGTCAGGACAAGTAGGGTTAGCGTCAGGACAAGTAGGGTTAGCGTCAGGACAAGTAGAGTTAGCGTCAGGACAACTAGGGTTAGGGTCAGGACAACTCGGGTTAGCGTCAGGACAACTAGGGTTAGCATCAGGACAACTAGGGTTAGCGTCAGGACAACTCGGGTTAGCGTCAGGACAACTCGGGTTAGCGTCAGGACAACTAGGGTTAGCGTCAGGACAACTAGGGTTAGCGTCAGGACAAGTAGGGTTAGCGTCAGGACAAGTAGGGTTAGCGTCAGGACAACTAGGGTTAGCGTCAGGACAACTAGGGTTAGCATCAGGACAAGTAGGGTTAGCATCAGGACAACTAGGGTTAGCGTCAGGACAAGTAGGGTTAGCGTCAGGAAAAGTAGGGTTAGCGTCAGGACAAGTAGGGTTAGCGTCAGGACAACTAGGGTTAGCGTCAGGACAAGTAGGGTTAGCGTCAGGACAAGTAGGGTTAGCGTCAGGACAAGTAGAGTTAGCGTCAGGACAACTAGGGTTAGGGTCAGGACAACTCGGGTTAGCGTCAGGACAACTAGGGTTAGCATCAGGACAACTAGGGTTAGCGTCAGGACAACTCGGGTTAGCGTCAGGACAACTCGGGATAGCGTCAGGACAACTAGGGTTAGCGTCAGGACAACTAGGGTTAGCGTCAGGACAACTCGGGTTAGCGTCAGGACAACTAGGGTTAGCGTCAGGACAAGTAGGGTTAGCGTCAGGACAAGTAGGGTTAGCGTCAGGACAACTAGGGTTAGCGTCAGGACAACTAGGGTTAGCGTCAGGACAACTAGGGTTAGCGTCAGGACAACTAGGGTTATCGTCAGGACAACTCGGGTTAGCGTCAGGACAACTAAGGTTAGCGTCAGGACAACTCGGGTTAGCGTCAGGACAACTCGGGTTAGCGTCAGGACAACTAGGGTTAGCGTCACGACAACTCGGGTTAGCGTCAGGATAACTCGGGTTAGCGTCAGGACAACTAGGGTTAGCGTCAGGACAACTAGGGTTAGCATCAGGACAACTCGGGTTAGCGTCAGGACAGCTCGGGTTAACGTCAGGACAACACAGGTTAGCGTCAGGACAACTAGGGTTAGCGTCAGGACAACTCGGGTTAGCGTCAGGACAAATCGGGTTAGCGTCAGGACAACTCGGGTTAGCGTCAGGACAACTAGGGTTAGCGTCACGACAACTAGGGTTAGCGTCAGGACAACTAGGGTTAGCATCAGGACAACTAGCGTTAGCGTCAGGACAACTAGGGTTAGCCTCAGGACAACTAGGGTTAGCGTCAGGACAACTAGGGTTAGCGTCAGGACAACTAGGGTTAGCGTCAGGACAACTAGAGTTAGCGTCAGGACAACTAGGGTTAGCGTCAGGACAACTAGGGTTAGCGTCAGGACAACTAGGGTTATCGTCAGGACAACTAGGGTTAGCGTCAGGACAACTCGGGTTAGCGTCAGGACAACTAGGGTTAGCGTCAGGACTACTCGGGTTAGCATCAGGACAACTCGGGTTAGCGTCAGGACAACTCGGGTTAGCGTCAGGACAACTCGGGTTAGCGTCAGGACAACTAGGGTTAGCGTCAGGACAACTCGGGTTAGCGTCAGGACAACTAGGATTAGCGTCAAGACAACTAGGGTTAGCGTCAGGACAAATAGGATTAGCATCAAGACAACTAGGGTTAGCGTCAGGACAACTAGGGTTAGCGTCAGGACAAGTAGGGTTAGCGTCAGGACAAGTAGGGTTAGCGTCAGGACAACTAGGGTTAGCGTCAGGACAAGTAGGGTTAGCGTCAGGACAACTCGGGTTAGCGTCAGGACAACTAGTGTTAGCATCAGGACAACTAGGGTTAGTGTCAGGACAACTCGGGTTAGCGTCAGGACAACTCGGAATAGCGTCAGGACAACTAGGGTTAGCGTCAGGACAACTAGGGTTAGCGTCAGGACAACTCGGGTTAGCGTCAGGACAACTAGGGTTAGCGTCAGGACAACTAGGGTTAGCGTCAGGACAACTAGGGTTAGCGTCAGGACAACTAGGGTTATCGTCAGGACAACTCGGGTTAGCGTCAGGACAACTAGGGTTAGCGTCAGGACAACTCGGGTTAGCGTCAGGACAACTCGGGTTAGCGTCAGGACAACTCGGGTTAGCGTCAGGACAACTCGGGTCAGCGTCAGGACAACTAGGGTTAGCGTCACGACAACTCGGGTTAGCGTCAGGACAACTCGGGTTAGCGTCAGGACAACTCGGGTTAGCGTCAGGACAACTAGGGTTAGCGTCAGGACAACTAGGGTTAGCGTCAGGACAACTCGGGTTAGCGTCAGGACAACTCGGGTTAACGTCAGGACAACTCGGGTTAGCGTCAGGACAACTAGGTTTAGCGTCAGGACAACTCGGGTTAGCGTCAGGACAAATCGGGTTAGCGTCAGGACAACTCGGGTTAGCGTCAGGACAACTAGGGTTAGCGTCAGGACTACACGGGTTAGCGTCAGGACAACTAGGGTTAGCGTCAGGACAAGTAGGGTTAGCGTCAGGACAAGTAGGGTTAGTGTCAGGACAAGTAGGGTTAGCGTCAGGACAACTAGGGTTAGCGTCAGGACAACTAGGGTTAGCGTCAGGACAACTAGGGTTAGCGTCAGGACAACTAGGGTTATCGTCAGGACAACTCGGGTTAGCGTCAGGACAACTAGGGTTAGCGTCAGGACAACTCGGGTTAGCGTCAGGACAACTCGGGTTAGCGTCAGGACAACTCGGGTTAGCGTCAGGACAACTCGGGTTAGCGTCAGGACAACTCGGGTTAGCGTCAGGACAACTAGGGTTAGCGTCACGACAACTCGGGTTAGCGTCAGGACAACTCGGGTTAGCGTCAGGACAACTAGGGTTAGCGTCAGGACAACTAGGGTTAGCGTCAGGACAACTCGGGTTAGCGTCAGGACAACTCGGGTTAACGTCAGGACAACTCGGGTTAGCGTCAGGACAACTAGGGTTAGCGTCAGGACAACTCGGGTTAGCGTCAGGACAAATCGGGTTAGCGTCAGGACAACTCGGGTTAGCGTCAGGACAACTAGGGTTAGCGTCAGGACTACTCGGGTAAGCGTCAGGACAACTAGGGTTAGCGTCAGGACAAGTAGGGTTAGCGTCAGGACAAGTAGGGTTAGCGTCAGGACAAGTAGGGTTAGCGTCAGGACAACTAGGGTTAGCGTCAGGACAAGTAGGGTTAGCGTCAGGACAACTAGGGTTAGCGTCACGACAACTAGGGTTAGCGTCAGGACAACTAGGGTTAGCGTCAGGACAACTAGCGTTAGCGTCAGGACAACTAGGGTTAGCGTCAGGACAACTAGGGTTAGCGTCAGGACAACTAGGGTTAGCGTCAGGACAACTAGGGTTAGCGTCACGACAACTAGGGTTAGCGTCAGGACAACTAGGGTTAGCGTCAGGACAACTAGAGTTAGCGTCAGGACAACTAGGGTTAGCGTCAGGACAACTCGGGTTAGCGTCAGGACAACTAGGGTTAGCGTCAGGACTACTCGGGTTAGCGTCAGGACAACTCGGGTTAGCGTCAGGACAACTAGGGTTAGCGTCAGGACTACTCGGGTTAGCGTCAGGACAACTCGGGTTAGCCTCAGGACAACTAGGATTAGCATCAAGACAACTAGGGTTAGCGTCAGGACAACTAGGATTAGCATCAAGACAACTAGGGTTAGCGTCAGGACAACTAGGGTTAGCGTCAGGACAAGTAGGGTTAGCGTCAGGACAAGTAGGGTTAGCGTCAGGACAACTAGGTTTAGCGTCAGGACAACTAGGGTTGGCATCAGGACAACTAGGGTTAGCATCAAGACAAGTAGGGTTAGCGTCAGGACAACTAGGGTTAGCGTCAGGACAAGTAGGGTTAGCATCAGGACAACTAGGGTTAGCGTCAGGACAACTAGGGTTAGCGTCAGGACAAGTAGGGTTAGCGTCAGGACAAGTAGAGTTAGCGTCAGGACAAGTAGGATTAGCGTCAGGACATGTAGGGTTAGCGTCAGGACAAGTAGGGTTAGCGTCAGGACAACTAGGGTTAGCGTCAGGACAACTAGGGTTAGCGTCAGGACAACTAGGGTTAGCGTCAGGACAACTAGGGTTGGCATCAGGACAACTAGGGTTGGCATCAGGACAACTAGGGTTAGCGTCAGGACAACTAGGGTTGGCGTCAGGACAACTAGGGTTGGCGTCAGGACAACTAGGGTAGGCGTCAGAACAACTAGGGTTAGCGTCAGGACAACTAGGGTTAGCGTCAGGACAACTAGGGTTAGCGTCAGGAAAACTATGGTTAGCGTCAGGACAAGTAGGGTTAGCGTCAGGACAAGTAGGGTTAGCGTCAGGACAAGTAGGGTTAGCGTCAGGACAACTAGGGTTGGCGTCAGGACAACTAGGGTTAGCGTCAGGACAACTAGGGTTAGCGTCAGGACAACTAGGGTTAGAGTCAGGACAACTAGGGTTGGCATCAGGACAACTAGGGTTGGCGTCAGGACAACTAGGGTTGGCGTCAGGACAACTAGGGTAGGCATCAGAACAACTAGGGTTAGCGTCTGGACAACTAGGGTTAGCGTCAGGACAACTAGGGTTAGCGTCAGGACAACTATGGTTAGCGTCAGGACAAGTAGGGTTAGCGTCAGGACAAGTAGGGTTAGCGTCAGGACAAGTAGGGTTAGCGTCAGGACAACTAGGTTTGGCGTCAGGACAACTAGGGTTAGCGTCAGGACAACTAGGGTTGGCGTCAGGACAACTAGGGTTGGCGTCAGGACAACTAGGGTAGGCGTCAGGACAACTAGGGTTAGCATCAGGACAACTATGGTTAGCGTCATTACAAGTAGGGTTAGCGTCAGGACAAGTAGGGTTAGCGTCAGGACAACTAGGGTTAGCGTCAGGACAACTAGGGTTAGCGTCAGGACATCTAGGGTTAGCGTCAGGACAACTATGGTTAGCGTCAGGACAAGTAGGGTTAGCGTCAGGACAAGTAGGGTTAGCATCAGGACAAGTAGGGTTAGCGTCAGGACAACTAGGGTTGGCGTCAGGACAACTAGGGTTAGCGTCAGGACAACTAGGGTTAGCGTCAGGACAACTAGGGTTAGAGTCAGGACAACTAGGGTTGGCGTCAGGACAACTAGGGTTGGCGTTAGGACAACTAGGGTTAGCGTCAGGACAACTAGGGTTGGCGTCAGGACAACTAGGGTTGGCGTCAGGACAACTAGGGTAGGCATCAGAACAACTAGGGTTAGCGTCAGGACAACTAGGGTTAGCGTCAGGACAACTAGGGTTAGCGTCAGGACAACTATGGTTAGCGTCAGGACAAGTAGGGTTAGCGTCAGGACAAGTAGGGTTAGCGTCAGGACAAGTAGGGTTAGCGTCAGGACAACTAGGGTTGGCGTCAGGACAACTAGGGTTGGCGTCAGGACAACTAGGGTTGGCGTCAGGACAACTAGGGTAGGCGTCAGGACAACTAGGGTTAGCGTCAGGACAACTACGGATAGCGTCAGGACAACTATGGTTAGCGTCAGGACAACTAGGGTTGGCGTCAGGACAACTAGGGTTAGCGTCAGGACAACTAGGGTTGGCGTCAGGACAACTAGGGTAGGCGTCAGAACAACTAGGGTTAGCGTCAGGACAACTAGGGTTAGCGTCAGGACAACTACGGTTAGCGTCAGGACAACTATGGTTAGCATCAGGACAAGTAGGGTTAGCGTCAGGACAAGTAGGGTTAGCGTCAGGACAACTAGGGTTAGCGTCAGGACAACTAGGGTTAGTGTCAGGACTACTCGGGTTAGCGTCAGGACAACTCGAGTTAGCGTCAGGACAACTCGCGTTAGCGTCAGGACAACTCGGGTTAGCGTCAGGACAACTAGGGTTAGCGTCAGGACTACTCGAGTTAGCGTCAGGACAACTCGGGTTAGCGTCAGGACAACTCGGGTTAGCGTCAGGACAACTCGGGTTAGCGTCAGGTCAACTCGGGTTAGCGTCAGGACAACTAGGGTTAGCGTCAGGACAACTAGGGTTAGCGTCAGGACAACTAGGGTTAGCGTCAGGACAACTAGGGTTAGCGTCACAACAACTAGGGTTAGCGTCAGGACAACTAGGGTTAGCTTCAGGACAACTAGGGTTAGCTTCAGGACAACTAGGGTTACCGTCAGGACAACTAGGGTTAGCATCAGGACAACTAGGGTTAGCGTCAGGACAACTAGGGTTAGCGTCAGGACAACTAGAGTTAGCGTCAGGACAACTAGGGTTAGCGTCAGGACAACTAGGGTTAGCGTCAGGACAACTAGGGTTAGCGTCAGGACAACTAGGGTTAGCGTCACGACAACTAGGGTTAGCGTCAGGACAACTAGGGTTAGCGTCAGGACAACTAGGGTTAGCGTCAGGACAACTAGGGTTAGCGTCAGGACAACTAGGGTTAGCGTCACGACAACTAGGGTTAGCGTCAGGACAACTAGGGCTAGCGTCACGACAACTAGGGTTAGCGTCAGGACAACTAGGGTTAGCGTCAGTACAACTAGGGTTAGCGTCAGGACAAGTAGGGTTAGCGTCAGGACAAATAGGGTTAGCGTCAGGACAACTAGGGTTAGCATCAGGACAACTAGGGTTAGCGTCAGGACAAGTAGGGTTAGCGTCAGGACAACTAGGGTTAGCGTCAGGACAACTAGGGTTAGCTTCACAACAACTAGGGTTAGCGTCAGGACAACTAGGGTTAGCGTAAGGACAACTAGGGTTAGCGTCAGGACAACTAGGGTTAGCATCAGGACAACTAGGGTTAGCGTCAGGACAACTAGGGTTAGCGTCAGGACAACTAGAGTTAGCGTCAGGACAACTAGGGTTAGCGTCAGGACAACTAGGGTTATCGTCAAGACAACTAGGGTTAGCGTCAGGACAACTCGGGTTAGCGTCAGGACAACTAGGGTTAGCGTCAGGACTACTCAGGTTAGCGTCAGGACAACTCGGGTTAGCGTCAGGACAACTCGGGTTAGCGTCAGGACAACTCGGGTTAGCGTCAGGACAACTAGGGTTAGCGTCCGGACTACTCGGGTTAGCGTCAGGACAACTCGGGTTAGCGTCAGGACAACTCGGGTTAGCGTCAGGACAACTCGGGTTAGCGTCAGGACAACTCGGGTTAGCGTCAGGACAACTCGGGTTAGCGTCAGGACAACTAGGGTTAGCGTCAGGACAACTAGAGTTAGCGTCAGGACAACTAGGGTTAGCTTCAGGACAACTAGGGCTAGCGTCACGACAACTAGGGTTAGCGTCAGGACAACTAGGGTTAGCGTCAGGACAACTAGAGTTAGCGTCAGGACAACTAGGGTTAGCGTCAGGACAACTAGGGTTAGCGTCAGGACAACTCGGGTTAGCGTCACGACAACTAGGGTTAGCGTCAGGACTACTCGGGTTAGCGTCAGGACAACTCGGGTTAGCGTCAGGACAACTCGGGTTAGCATCAGGACAACTCGGGTTAGCGTCAGGACAACTAGGGTTAGCGTCAGGACTACTCGGGTTAGCGTCAGGACAACTCGGGTTAGCGTCAGGACAACTCGGGTTAGCGTCAGGTCAACTCGGGTTAGCGTCAGGACAACTAGGGTTAGCGTCAGGACAACTAGGGTTAGCGTCAGGACAACTAGGGTTAGCGTCAGGACAACTAGGGTTAGCGTCAGGACAACTAGGGTTAGCGTCAGGACAACTAGGGTTAGCGTCAGGACAAGTAGGGTTAGCGTCAGGACAACTAGGGTTAGCGTCAGGACAAGTAGGGTTAGCGTCAGGACAAGTAGGGTTAGCGTCAGGACAAGTAGGGTTACCGTCAGGATAACTAGGGTTAGCGTCAGGACAACTAGGGTTAGCGTCAGGACAACTAGGGTTAGCGTCAGGACAACTAGGGATAGCGAAAGGACAACTAGGGTTAGCGTCAGGACAACTAGGGTTAGCGTCAGGACAACTAGGGTTAGCGTCACGACAACTAGGGTTAGCGTCAGGACAACTAGGGTTAGCGTCAGGACAACTAGGGTTATCGTCAGGACAACTAGGCTTAGCGTCAGGACAACTAGGCTTAGCGTCAGGACAACTAGGGTTAATGTCAGGACAAATAGGGTTAGCGTCAGAACAACTAGGGTTAGCGTCAGGACAACTAGGGTTATCGTCAGGACAACTCGGGTTAGCGTCAGGACAACTAGGGTTAGCGTCAGGACAACTCGGGTTAGCGTCAGGACAACTCGAGTTAGCGTCAGGACAACTCGGGTTAGCGTCAGGACAACTAGGGTTAGCATCACGACAACTCGGGTTAGCGTCAGGACAACTCGGGTTAGCGTCAGGACAACTAGGGTTAGCGTCAGGACAACTAGGGTTAGCATCAGGACAACTCGGGTTAGCGTCAGGACAACTCGGGTTAACGTCAGGACAACTCAGGTTAGCGTCAGGACAACTAGGGTTAGCGTCAGGACAACTCGGGTTAGCGTCAGGACAAATCGGGTTAGCGTCAGGACAACTTGGGTTAGCGTCAGGACAACTAGGGTTAGCGTCAGGACAACTAGGGTTAGCATCAGGACAACTAGCGTTAGCGTCAGGACAACTAGGGTTAGCCTCAGGACAACTAGGGTTAGCGTCAGGACAACTAGGGTTAGCGTCAGGACAACTAGGGTTAGCGTCACGACAACTAGGGTTAGCGTCAGGACAACTAGGGTTAGCGTCAGGACAACTAGAGTTAGCGTCAGGACAACTAGGGTTAGCGTCAGGACAACTAGGGTTAGCGTCAGGACAACTAGGGTTATCGTCAGGACAACTAGGGTTAGCGTCAGGACAACTCGGGTTAGCATCAGGACAACTAGGGTTAGCGTCAGGACTACTCGGGTTAGCGTCAGGACAACTCGGGTTAGCGTCAGGACAACTCGGGTTAGCGTCAGGACAACTAGGGTTAGCGTCAGGACTACTCGGGTTAGCGTCAGGACAACTCGGGTTAGCGTCAGGACAACTAGGATTAGCATCAAGACAACTAGGGTTAGCGTCAGGACAACTAGGATTAGCATCAAGACAACTAGGGTTAGCGTCAGGACAACTAGGGTTAGCGTCAGGACAAGTAGGGTTAGCGTCAGGACAAGTAGGGTTAGCGTCAGGACAACTAGGTTTAGCGTCAGGACAACTAGGGTTAGCGTCACGACAAGTAGTGTTAGCGTCAGGACAACTAGGGTTAGCGTCAGGACAACTAGGGTTAGCGTCAGGACAACTAGGGTTAGCGTCAGGACAACTAGGGTTAGCGTCAGGACAAGTAGGGTTAGCGTCAGGACAACTAGGGTTAGCGTCAGGACAACTCGGGTTAGCGTCAGGACAACTAGGGTTAGCGTCAGGACAACTAGGGTTAGTGTCAGGACAACTCGGGTTAGCGTCAGGACAACTCGGGATAGCGTCAGGACAACTAGGGTTAGCGTCAGGACAACTAGGGTTAGCGTCAGGACAACTCGGGTTAGCGTCAGGACAACTAGGGTTAGCGTCAGGACAAGTAGGGTTAGCATCAGGACAACTAGGGTTAGCGTCAGGACAACTAGGGTTAGCGTCAGGACAACTAGGGTTAGCGTCAGGACAACTAGGGTTATCGTCAGGACAACTCGGGTTAGCGTCAGGACAACTAGGGTTAGCGTCAGGACAACTCGGGTTAGCGTCAGGACAACTCGGGTTAGCGTCAGGACAACTCGGGTCAGCGTCAGGACAACTAGGGTTAGCGTCACGACAACTCGGGTTAGCGTCAGGACAACTCGGGTTAGCGTCAGGACAACTAGGGTTAGCGTCAGGACAACTAGGGTTAGCGTCAGGACAACTCGGGTTAGCGTCAGGACAACTCGGGTTAACGTCAGGACAACTCGGGTTAGCGTCAGGACAACTAGGGTTAGCGTCAGGACAACTCGGGTTAGCGTCAGGACAAATCGGGTTAGCGTCAGGACAACTCGGGTTAGCGTCAGGACAACTAGGGTTAGCGTCAGGACTACTCGGGTTAGCGTCAGGACAACTAGGGTTAGCGTCAGGACAAGTAGGGTTAGCGTCAGGACAAGTAGGGTTAGCGTCAGGACAAGTAGGGTTAGCGTCAGGACAACTAGGGTTAGCGTCAGGACAACTAGGGTTAGCGTCAGGACAACTAGGGTTAGCGTCAGGACAACTAGGGTTATCGTCAGGACAACTCGGGTTAGCGTCAGGACAACTAGGGTTAGCGTCAGGACAACTCGGGTTAGCGTCAGGACAACTCGGGTTAGCGTCAGGACAACTCGGGTTAGCGTCAGGACAACTCGGGTTAGCGTCAGGACAACTCGGGTTAGCGTCAGGACAACTAGGGTTAGCGTCACGACAACTCGGGTTAGCGTCAGGACAACTCGGGTTAGCGTCAGGACAACTAGGGTTGGCGTCAGGACAACTAGGGTTAGCGTCAGGACAACTCGGGTTAGCGTCAGGACAACTCGGGTTAACGTCAGGACAACTCGGGTTAGCGTCAGGACAACTAGGGTTAGCGTCAGGACAACTCGGGTTATCGTCAGGACAAATCGGGTTAGCGTCAGGACAACTCGGGTTAGCGTCAGGACAACTAGGGTTAGCGTCAGGACTACTCGGGTAAGCGTCAGGACAACTAGGGTTAGCGTCAGGACAAGTAGGGTTAGCGTCAGGACAAGTAGGGTTAGCGTCAGGACAAGTGGGGTTAGCGTCAGGACAACTAGGGTTAGCGTCAGGACAACTAGGGTTAGCGTCAGGACAAGTAGGGTTAGCGTCAGGACAACTAGGGTTAGCATCACGACAACTAGGGTTAGCGTCAGGACAACTAGGGTTAGCGTCAGGACAACTAGCGTTAGCGTCAGGACAACTAGGGTTAGCGTCAGGACAACTAGGGTTAGCGTCAGGACAACTAGGGTTAGCGTCACGACAACTAGGGTTAGCGTCAGGACAACTAGGGTTAGCGTCAGGACAACTAGAGTTAGCGTCAGGACAACTAGGGTTAGCGTCAGGACAACTAGGGTTAGCGTCAGGACAACTAGGGTTATCGTCAGGACAACTAGGGTTAGCGTCAGGACAACTCGGGTTAGCATCAGGACAACTAGGGTTAGCGTCAGGACTACTCGGGTTAGCGTCAGGACAACTCGGGTTAGCGTCAGGACAACTCGGGTTAGCGTCAGGACAACTAGGGTTAGCGTCAGGACTACTCGGGTTAGCGTCAGGACAACTCGGGTTAGCGTCAGGACAACTAGGATTAGCATCAAGACAACTAGGGTTAGCGTCAGGACAACTAGGATTAGCATCAAGACAACTAGGGTTAGCGTCAGGACAACTAGGGTTAGCGTCAGGACAAGTAGGGTTAGCGTCAGGACAAGTAGGGTTAGCGTCAGGACAACTAGGTTTAGCGTCAGGACAACTAGGGTTAGCGTCACGACAAGTAGTGTTAGCGTCAGGACAACTAGGGTTAGCGTCAGGACAACTAGGGTTAGCGTCAGGACAACTAGGGTTAGCGTCAGGACAACTAGGGTTAGCGTCAGGACAAGTAGGGTTAGCGTCAGGACAACTAGGGTTAGCGTCAGGACAACTCGGGTTAGCGTCAGGACAACTAGGGTTAGTGTCAGGACAACTCGGGTTAGCGTCAGGACAACTCGGGATAGCGTCAGGACAACTAGGGTTAGCGTCAGGACAACTAGGGTTAGCGTCAGGACAACTCGGGTTAGCGTCAGGACAACTAGGGTTAGCGTCAGGACAAGTAGGGTTAGCATCAGGACAACTAGGGTTAGCGTCAGGACAACTAGGGTTAGCGTCAGGACAACTAGGGTTAGCGTCAGGACAACTAGGGTTATCGTCAGGACAACTCGGGTTAGCGTCAGGACAACTAGGGTTAGCGTCAGGACAACTCGGGTTAGCGTCAGGACAACTCGGGTTAGCGTCAGGACAACTCGGGTCAGCGTCAGGACAACTAGGGTTAGCGTCACGACAACTCGGGTTAGCGTCAGGACAACTCGGGTTAGCGTCAGGACAACTAGGGTTAGCGTCAGGACAACTAGGGTTAGCGTCAGGACAACTCGGGTTAGCGTCAGGACAACTCGGGTTAACGTCAGGACAACTCGGGTTAGCGTCAGGACAACTAGGGTTAGCGTCAGGACAACTCGGGTTAGCGTCAGGACAAATCGGGTTAGCGTCAGGACAACTCGGGTTAGCGTCAGGACAACTAGGGTTAGCGTCAGGACTACTCGGGTTAGCGTCAGGACAACTAGGGTTAGCGTCAGGACAAGTAGGGTTAGCGTCAGGACAAGTAGGGTTAGCGTCAGGACAAGTAGGGTTAGCGTCAGGACAACTAGGGTTAGCGTCAGGACAACTAGGGTTAGCGTCAGGACAACTAGGGTTAGCGTCAGGACAACTAGGGTTAGCGTCAGGACAACTAGGGTTATCGTCAGGACAACTCGGGTTAGCGTCAGGACAACTAGGGTTAGCGTCAGGACAACTCGGGTTAGCGTCAGGACAACTCGGGTTAGCGTCAGGACAACTCGGGTTAGCGTCAGGACAACTCGGGTTAGCGTCAGGACAACTCGGGTTAGCGTCAGGACAACTAGGGTTAGCGTCACGACAACTCGGGTTAGCGTCAGGACAACTCGGGTTAGCGTCAGGACAACTAGGGTTGGCGTCAGGACAACTAGGGTTAGCGTCAGGACAACTCGGGTTAGCGTCAGGACAACTCGGGTTAACGTCAGGACAACTCGGGTTAGCGTCAGGACAACTAGGGTTAGCGTCAGGACAACTCGGGTTATCGTCAGGACAAATCGGGTTAGCGTCAGGACAACTCGGGTTAGCGTCAGGACAACTAGGGTTAGCGTCAGGACTACTCGGGTAAGCGTCAGGACAACTAGGGTTAGCGTCAGGACAAGTAGGGTTAGCGTCAGGACAAGTAGGGTTAGCGTCAGGACAAGTGGGGTTAGCGTCAGGACAACTAGGGTTAGCGTCAGGACAACTAGGGTTAGCGTCAGGACAAGTAGGGTTAGCGTCAGGACAACTAGGGTTAGCATCACGACAACTAGGGTTAGCGTCAGGACAACTAGGGTTAGCGTCAGGACAACTAGCGTTAGCGTCAGGACAACTAGGGTTAGCGTCAGGACAACTAGGGTTAGCGTCAGGACAACTAGGGTTAGCGTCAGGACAACTAGGGTTAGCGTCACGACAACTAGGGTTAGCGTCAGGACAACTAGGGTTGGCGTCAGTACAACTAGAGTTAGCGTCAGGACAACTAGGGTTAGCGTCAGGACAACTAGGGTTAGCGTCAGGACAACTCGGGTTAGCGTCAGGACAACTAGGGTTAGCGTCAGGACTACTCGGGTTAGCGTCAGGACAACTCGGGTTAGCGTCAGGACAACTCGGGTTAGCGTCAGGACAACTTGGGTTAGCGTCAGGACAACTAGGGTTAGCGTCAGGACTACTCGGGTTAGCGTCAGGACAACTCGGGTTAGCCTCAGGACAACTAGGATTAGCATCATGACAACTAGGGTTAGCGTCAGGACAACTAGGATTAGCATCAAGACAACTAGGGTTAGCGTCAGGACAACTAGGGTTAGCGTCAGGACAAGTAGGGTTAGCGTCAGGACAAGTAGGGTTAGCGTCAGGACAACTAGGTTTAGCGTCAGGACAACTAGGGTTGGCATCAGGACAACTAGGGTTAGCGTCAAGACAAGTAGGGTTAGCGTCAGGACAACTAGGGTTAGCGTCAGGACAAGTAGGGTTAGCATCAGGACAACTAGGGTTAGCGTCAGGACAACTAGGGTTAGCGTCAGGACAAGTAGGGTTAGCGTCAGGACAAGTAGAGTTAGCGTCAGGACAAGTAGGATTAGCGTCAGGACAAGTAGGGTTAGCGTCAGGACAAGTAGGGTTAGCGTCAGGACAACTAGGGTTAGCGGCAGGACAACTAGGGTTAGCGTCAGGACAACTAGGGTTAGCGTCAGGACAACTAGGGTTGGCGTCAGGACAACTAGGGTTGGCATCAGGACAACTAGGGTTAGCGTCAGGACAACTAGGGTTGGCGTCAGGACAACTAGGGTTGGCGTCAGGACAACTAGGGTAGGCGTCAGAACAACTAGGGTTAGCGTCAGGACAACTAGGGTTAGCGTCAGGACAACTAGGGTTAGCGTCAGGACAACTATGGTTAGCGTCAGGACAAGTAGGGTTAGCGTCAGGACAAGTAGGGTTAGCGTAAGGACAAGTAGGGTTAGCGTCAGGACAACTAGGGTTGGCGTCAGGACAACTAGGGTTAGCGTCAGGACAACTAGGGTTAACGTCAGGACAACTAGGGTTAGAGTCAGGACAACTAGGGTTGGCATCAGGACAACTAGGGTTGGCGTCAGAACAACTAGGGTTAGCGTCAGGACAACTAGGGTTGGCGTCAGGACAACTAGGGTTGGCGTCAGGACAACTAGAGTAGGCATCAGAACAACTAGGGTTAGCGTCAGGACAACTAGGGTTAGCGTCAGGACAACTAGGGTTAGCGTCAGGACAACTAGGGTTAGCGTCAGGACAAGTAGGGTTAGCGTCAGGACAAGTAGGGTTAGCGTCAGGACAAGTAGGGTTAGCGTCAGGACAACTAGGTTTGGCGTCAGGACAACTAGGGTTAGCGTCAGGACAACTAGGGTTGGCGTCAGGACAACTAGGGTTGGCGTCAGGACAACTAGGGTAGGCGTCAGGAAAACTAGGGTTAGCGTCAGGACAACTATGGTTAGCGTCAGGACAACTAGGGTTTGCGTCAGGACAACTAGGGTTAGCGTCACGACAACTAGGGTTAGCGTCAGGACACCTAGGGTTAGCGTCACGACAACTAGTGTTAGCGTCAGGACAACTAGGGTTAGCGTCAGGACAACTAGGGTTAGCGTCAGGACAACTAGGGATAGCGAAAGGACAACTAGGGTTAGCGTCAGGACAACTAGGGTTAGCGTCAGGACAACTAGGGTTAGCGTCAGGACAACTAGGGTTAGCGTCACGACAACTAGGGTTAGCGTCAGGACAACTAGGCTTAGCGTCAGGACAACTAGGGTTAATGTCAGGACAACTAGGGTTAGCGTCAGAACAACTAGGGTTAGCGTCAGGACAACTAGGGTTATCGTCAGGACAACTCGGGTTAGCGTCAGGACAACTAGGGTTAGCGTCAGGACAACTCGGGTTAGCGTCAGGACAACTCGAGTTAGCGTCAGGACAACTCGGGTTAGCGTCAGGACAACTAGGATTAGCGTCACGACAACTCGGGTTAGCGTCAGGACAACTCGGGTTAGCGTCAGGACAACTAGGGTTAGCGTCAGGACAACTCGGGTTAGCATCAGGACAACTCGGGTTAGCGTCAGGACAACTCGGGTTAACGTCAGGACAACTCAGGTTAGCGTCAGGACAACTAGGGTTAGCGTCAGGACAACTCGGGTTAGCGTCAGGAAAAATCGGGTTAGCGTCAGGACAACTCGGGTTAGCGTCAGGACAACTAGGGTTAGCATCAGGACTACTCGGGTTAGCGTCAGGACAACTAGGGTTAGCGTCAGGACAAGTAGGGTTAGCGTCAGGACAAGTAGGGTTAGCGTCAGGACAAGTAGGGTTAGCGTCAGGACAAGTAGGGTTAGCGTCAGGACAACTAGGGTTAGCGTCAGGACAAGTAGGGTTAGCGTCAGGACAACTAGGGTTAGCGTCACGACAACTAGGGTTAGCGTCAGGACAACTAGGGTTAGCATCAGGACAACTAGCGTTAGCGTCAGGACAACTAGGGTTAGCCTCAGGACAACTAGGGTTAGCGTCAGGACAACTAGGGTTAGCGTCAGGACAACTAGGGTTAGCGTCACGACAACTAGTGTTAGCGTCAGGACAACTAGGGTTAGCGTCAGGACAACTAGAGTTAGCGTCAGGACAACTAGGGTTAGCGTCAGGACAACTAGGGTTAGCGTCAGGACAACTAGGGTTATCGTCAGGACAACTAGGGTTAGCGTCAGGACAACTCGGGTTAGCGTCAGGACAACTAGGGTTAGCGTCAGGACTACTCGGGTTAGCGTCAGGACAACTCGGGTTAGCGTCAGGACAACTCGGGTTAGCGTCAGGACAACTAGGGTTAGCGTCAGGACTACTCGGGTTAGCGTCAGGACAACTCGGGTTAGCGTCAGGACAACTAGGATTAGCATCAAGACAACTAGGGTTAGCGTCAGGACAACTAGGATTAGCATCAAGACAACTAGGGTTAGCGTCAGGACAACTAGGGTTAGCATCAGGACAAGTAGGGTTAGCGTCAGGACAAGTAGGGTTAGCGTCAGGACAACTAGGTTTAGCGTCAGGACAACTAGGGTTAGCGTCACGACAAGTAGGGTTAGCGTCAGGACAACTAGGGTTAGCGTCAGGACAACTAGGGTTAGCGTCAGGACAACTAGGGTTAGCGTCAGGACAACTAGGGTTAGCGTCAGGACAACTAGGGTTAGCGTCAGGACAAGTAGGGTTAGCGTCAGGACAACTAGGGTTAGCGTCAGGACAACTCGGGTTAGCGTCAGGACAACTAGGGTTAGCATCAGGACAACTAGGGTTAGCGTCAGGACAACTCGGGTTAGCGTCAGGACAACTCGGGATAGCGTCAGGACAACTAGGGTTAGCGTCAGGACAACTAGGGTTAGCGTCAGGACAACTCGGGTTAGCGTCAGGACAACTAGGGTTAGCGTCAGGACAAGTAGGGTTAGCATCAGGACAACTAGGGTTAGCGTCAGGACAACTAGGGTTAGCGTCAGGACAACTAGGGTTAGCGTCAGGACAACTAGGGTTATCGTCAGGACAACTCGGGTTAGCGTCAGGACAACTAGGGTTAGCGTCAGGACAACTCGGGTTAGCGTCAGGACAACTCGGGTTAGCGTCAGGACAACTCGGGTCAGCGTCAGGACAACTAGGGTTAGCGTCACGACAACTCGGGTTAGCGTCAGGACAACTCGGGTTAGCGTCAGGACAACTAGGGTTAGCGTCAGGACAACTAGGGTTAGCGTCAGGACAACTCGGGTTAGCGTCAGGACAACTCGGGTTAACGTCAGGACAACTCGGGTTAGCATCAGGACAACTAGGGTTAGCGTCAGGACAACTCGGGTTAGCGTCAGGACAAATCGGGTTAGCGTCAGGACAACTCGGGTTAGCGTCAGGACAACTAGGGTTAGCGTCAGGACTACTCGGGTTAGCGTCAGGACAACTAGGGTTAGCGTCAGGACAAGTAGGGTTAGCGTCAGGACAAGTAGGGTTAGCGTCAGGACTACTCGGGTTAGCGTCAGGACAACTAGGGTTAGCGTCACGACAACTAGGGTTAGCGTCAGGACAACTAGGGTTAGCGTCAGGACAACTAGAGTTAGCGTCAGGACAACTAGGGTTAGCGTCAGGACAACTAGGGTTAGCGTCAGGACAACTAGGGTTATCGTCAGGACAACCAGGGTTAGCGTCAGGACAACTCGGGTTAGCGTCAGGACAACTAGGGTTAGCGTCAGGACAAGTAGGGTTAGCGTCAGGACAAGTAGGGTTAGCGTCAGGACTACTCGGGTTAGCGTCAGGACAACTAGGGTTAGCGTCACGACAACTAGGGTTAGCGTCAGGACAACTAGGGTTAGCGTCAGGACAACTAGGTTTAGCGTCAGGACAACTAGGGTTAGCGTCACGACAAGTAGTGTTAGCGTCAGGACAACTAGGGTTAGCGTCAGGACAACTAGGGTTAGCGTCAGGACAACTAGGGTTAGCGTCAGGACAACTAGGGTTAGCGTCAGGACAAGTAGGGTTAGCGTCAGGACAACTAGGGTTAGCGTCAGGACAACTCGGGTTAGCGTCAGGACAACTAGGGTTAGCGTCAGGACAACTAGGGTTAGCGTCAGGACAACTCGGGTTAGCGTCAGGACAACTCGGGATAGCGTCAGGACAACTAGGGTTAGCGTCAGGACAACTAGGGTTAGCGTCAGGACAACTAGGGTTAGCGTCAGGACAAGTAGGGTTAGCATCAGGACAACTAGGGTTAGCGTCAGGACAACTAGGGTTAGCGTCAGGACAACTAGGGTTAGCGTCAGGACAACTAGGGTTAGCGTCAGGACAACTAGGGTTATCGTCAGGACAACTCGGGTTAGCGTCAGGACAACTAGGGTTAGCGTCAGGACAACTAGGGTTAGCGTCAGGACAACTCGGGTTAGCGTCAGGACAACTCGGGTTAGCGTCAGGACAACTCGGGTCAGCGTCAGGACAACTAGGGTTAGCGTCACGACAACTCGGGTTAGCGTCAGGACAACTCGGGTTAGCGTCAGGACAACTAGGGTTAGCGTCAGGACAACTAGGGTTAGCGTCAGGACAACTCGGGTTAGCGTCAGGACAACTCGGGTTAACGTCAGGACAACTCGGGTTAGCGTCAGGACAACTAGGGTTAGCGTCAGGACAACTAGGGTTAGCGTCACGACAACTAGGGTTAGCGTCAGGACAACTAGGGTTGGCGTCAGTACAACTAGAGTTAGCGTCAGGACAACTAGGGTTAGCGTCAGGACAACTAGGGTTAGCGTCAGGACAACTCGGGTTAGCGTCAGGACAACTAGGGTTAGCGTCAGGACTACTCGGGTTAGCGTCAGGACAACTCGGGTTAGCGTCAGGACAACTCGGGTTAGCGTCAGGACAACTCGGGTTAGCGTCAGGACAACTAGGGTTAGCGTCAGGACTACTCGGGTTAGCGTCAGGACAACTCGGGTTAGCCTCAGGACAACTAGGATTAGCATCATGACAACTAGGGTTAGCGTCAGGACAACTAGGATTAGCATCAAGACAACTAGGGTTAGCGTCAGGACAACTAGGGTTAGCGTCAGGACAAGTAGGGTTAGCGTCAGGACAAGTAGGGTTAGCGTCAGGACAACTAGGTTTAGCGTCAGGACAACTAGGGTTGGCATCAGGACAACTAGGGTTAGCGTCAAGACAAGTAGGGTTAGCGTCAGGACAACTAGGGTTAGCGTCAGGACAAGTAGGGTTAGCATCAGGACAACTAGGGTTAGCGTCAGGACAACTAGGGTTAGCGTCAGGACAAGTAGGGTTAGCGTCAGGACAAGTAGAGTTAGCGTCAGGACAAGTAGGATTAGCGTCAGGACAACTAGGGTTAGCGTCAGGACAAGTAGGGTTAGCGTCAGGACAACTAGGGTTAGCGGCAGGACAACTAGGGTTAGCGTCAGGACAACTAGGGTTAGCGTAAGGACAACTAGGGTTAGCGTCAGGACAACTAGGGTTGGCGTCAGGACAACTAGGGTTGGCATCAGGACAACTAGGGTTAGCGTCAGGACAACTAGGGTTGGCGTCAGGACAACTAGGGTTGGCGTCAGGACAACTAGGGTAGGCGTCAGAACAACTAGGGTTAGCGTCAGGACAACTAGGGTTAGCGTCAGGACAACTAGGGTTAGCGTCAGGACAACTATGGTTAGCGTCAGGACAAGTAGGGTTAGCGTCAGGACAAGTAGGGTTAGCGTCAGGACAAGTAGGGTTAGCGTCAGGACAACTAGGGTTGGCGTCAGGACAACTAGGGTTAGCGTCAGGACAACTAGGGTTAGCGTCAGGACAACTAGGGTTAGAGTCAGGACAACTAGGGTTGGCATCAGGACAACTAGGGTTGGCGTCAGGACAACTAGGGTTAGCGTCAGGACAACTAGGGTTAGCGTCAGGACAACTAGGGTTAGCGTCAGGACAACTAGGGTTAGCGTCAGGACAACTAGGGTTAGCGTCAGGACAACTAGGGTTAGCGTCAGGACAAGTAGGGTTAGCGTCAGGACAAGTAGGGTTAGCGTCAGGACAAGTAGGGTTAGCGTCAGGACAACTAGGTTTGGCGTCAGGACAACTAGGGTTAGCGTCAGGACAACTAGGGTTGGCGTCAGGACAACTAGGGTTGGCGTCAGGACAACTAGGGTAGGCGTCAGGAAAACTAGGGTTAGCGTCAGCACAACTATGGTTAGCGTCAGGACAACTAGGGTTTGCGTCAGGACAACTAGGGTTAGCGTCACGACAACTAGGGTTAGCGTCAGGACACCTAGGGTTAGCGTCACGACAACTAGGGTTAGCGTCAGGACAACTAGGGTTAGCGTCAGGACAACTAGGGTTAGCGTCAGGACAACTAGGGATAGCGAAAGGACAACTAGGGTTAGCGTCAGGACAACTAGGGTTAGCGTCAGGACAACTAGGGTTAGCGTCACGACAACTAGGGTTAGCGTCAGGACAACTAGGCTTAGCGTCAGGACAACTAGGGTTAATGTCAGGACAACTAGGGTTAGCGTCAGAACAACTAGGGTTAGCGTCAGGACAACTAGGGTTATCGTCAGGACAACTCGGGTTAGCGTCAGGACAACTAGGGTTAGCGTCAGGACAACTCGGGTTAGCGTCAGGACAACTCGAGTTAGCGTCAGGACAACTCGGGTTAGCGTCAGGACAACTAGGATTAGCGTCACGACAACTCGGGTTAGCGTCAGGACAACTCGGGTTAGCGTCAGGACAACTAGGGTTAGCGTCAGGACAACTCGGGTTAGCATCAGGACAACTCGGGTTAGCATCAGGACAACTCGGGTTAACGTCAGGACAACTCGGGTTAGCGTCAGGACAACTAGGGTTAGCGTCAGGACAACTCGGGTTAGCGTCAGGAAAAATCGGGTTAGCGTCAGGACAACTCGGGTTAGCGTCAGGACAACTAGGGTTAGCATCAGGACTACTCGGGTTAGCGTCAGGACAACTAGGGTTAGCGTCAGGACAAGTAGGGTTAGCGTCAGGACAAGTAGGGTTAGCGTCAGGACAAGTAGGGTTAGCGTCAGGACAAGTAGGGTTAGCGTCAGGACAACTAGGGTTAGCGTCAGGACAAGTAGGGTTAGCGTCAGGACAACTAGGGTTAGCGTCACGACAACTAGGGTTAGCATCAGGACAACTAGCGTTAGCGTCAGGACAACTAGGGTTAGCCTCAGGACAACTAGGGTTAGCGTCAGGACAACTAGGGTTAGCGTCAGGACAACTAGGGTTAGCGTCACGACAACTAGTGTTAGCGTCAGGACAACTAGGGTTAGCGTCAGGACAACTAGAGTTAGCGTCAGGACAACTAGGGTTAGCGTCAGGACAACTAGGGTTAGCGTCAGGACAACTAGGGTTATCGTCAGGACAACTAGGGTTAGCGTCAGGACAACTCGGGTTAGCGTCAGGACAACTAGGGTTAGCGTCAGGACTACTCGGGTTAGCGTCAGGACAACTCGGGTTAGCGTCAGGACAACTCGGGTTAGCGTCAGGACAACTAGGGTTAGCGTCAGGACTACTCGGGTTAGCGTCAGGACAACTCGGGTTAGCGTCAGGACAACTAGGATTAGCATCAAGACAACTAGGGTTAGCGTCAGGACAACTAGGATTAGCATCAAGACAACTAGGGTTAGCGTCAGGACAACTAGGGTTAGCGTCAGGACAAGTAGGGTTAGCGTCAGGACAACTAGGTTTAGCGTCAGGACAACTAGGGTTAGCGTCACGACAAGTAGTGTTAGCGTCAGGACAACTAGGGTTAGCGTCAGGACAACTAGGGTTAGCGTCAGGACAACTAGGGTTAGCGTCAGGACAACTAGGGTTAGCGTCAGGACAACTAGGGTTAGCGTCAGGACAACTAGGGTTAGCGTCAGGACAAGTAGGGTTAGCGTCAGGACAACTAGGGTTAGCGTCAGGACAACTCGGGTTAGCGTCAGGACAACTAGGGTTAGCATCAGGACAACTAGGGTTAGCGTCAGGACAACTAGAGTTAGCGTCAGGACAACTCGGGTTAGCGTCAGGACAACTCGGGATAGCGTCAGGACAACTAGGGTTAGCGTCAGGACAACTAGGGTTAGCGTCAGGACAACTCGGGTTAGCGTCAGGACAACTAGGGTTAGCGTCAGGACAAGTAGGGTTAGCATCAGGACAACTAGGGTTAGCGTCAGGACAACTAGGGTTAGCGTCAGGACAACTAGGGTTAGCGTCAGGACAACTAGGGTTAGCGTCAGGACAACTCGGGTTAGCGTCAGGACAACTAGGGTTAGCGTCAGGACAACTCGGGTTAGCGTCAGGACAACTCGGGTTAGCGTCAGGACAACTCGGGTCAGCGTCAGGACAACTAGGGTTAGCGTCACGACAACTCGGGTTAGCGTCAGGACAACTCGGGTTAGCGTCAGGACAACTAGGGTTAGCATCAGGACAAGTAGGGTTAGCGTCAGGACAAGTAGGGTTAGCGTCAGGACAACTAGGTTTAGCGTCAGGACAACTAGGGTTAGCGTCACGACAAGTAGGGTTAGCGTCAGGACAACTAGGGTTAGCGTCAGGACAACTAGGGTTAGCGTCAGGACAACTAGGGTTAGCGTCAGGACAACTAGGGTTAGCGTCAGGACAACTAGGGTTAGCGTCAGGACAAGTAGGGTTAGCGTCAGGACAACTAGGGTTAGCGTCAGGACAACTCGGGTTAGCGTCAGGACAACTAGGGTTAGCATCAGGACAACTAGGGTTAGCGTCAGGACAACTCGGGTTAGCGTCAGGACAACTCGGGATAGCGTCAGGACAACTAGGGTTAGCGTCAGGACAACTAGGGTTAGCGTCAGGACAACTCGGGTTAGCGTCAGGACAACTAGGGTTAGCGTCAGGACAAGTAGGGTTAGCATCAGGACAACTAGGGTTAGCGTCAGGACAACTAGGGTTAGCGTCAGGACAACTAGGGTTAGCGTCAGGACAACTAGGGTTATCGTCAGGACAACTCGGGTTAGCGTCAGGACAACTAGGGTTAGCGTCAGGACAACTCGGGTTAGCGTCAGGACAACTCGGGTTAGCGTCAGGACAACTCGGGTCAGCGTCAGGACAACTAGGGTTAGCGTCACGACAACTCGGGTTAGCGTCAGGACAACTCGGGTTAGCGTCAGGACAACTAGGGTTAGCGTCAGGACAACTAGGGTTAGCGTCAGGACAACTCGGGTTAGCGTCAGGACAACTCGGGTTAACGTCAGGACAACTCGGGTTAGCATCAGGACAACTAGGGTTAGCGTCAGGACAACTCGGGTTAGCGTCAGGACAAATCGGGTTAGCGTCAGGACAACTCGGGTTAGCGTCAGGACAACTAGGGTTAGCGTCAGGACTACTCGGGTTAGCGTCAGGACAACTAGGGTTAGCGTCAGGACAAGTAGGGTTAGCGTCAGGACAAGTAGGGTTAGCGTCAGGACTACTCGGGTTAGCGTCAGGACAACTAGGGTTAGCGTCACGACAACTAGGGTTAGCGTCAGGACAACTAGGGTTAGCGTCAGGACAACTAGAGTTAGCGTCAGGACAACTAGGGTTAGCGTCAGGACAACTAGGGTTAGCGTCAGGACAACTAGGGTTATCGTCAGGACAACCAGGGTTAGCGTCAGGACAACTCGGGTTAGCGTCAGGACAACTAGGGTTAGCGTCAGGACAAGTAGGGTTAGCGTCAGGACAAGTAGGGTTAGCGTCAGGACTACTCGGGTTAGCGTCAGGACAACTAGGGTTAGCGTCACGACAACTAGGGTTAGCGTCAGGACAACTAGGGTTAGCGTCAGGACAACTAGGTTTAGCGTCAGGACAACTAGGGTTAGCGTCACGACAAGTAGTGTTAGCGTCAGGACAACTAGGGTTAGCGTCAGGACAACTAGGGTTAGCGTCAGGACAACTAGGGTTAGCGTCAGGACAACTAGGGTTAGCGTCAGGACAAGTAGGGTTAGCGTCAGGACAACTAGGGTTAGCGTCAGGACAACTCGGGTTAGCGTCAGGACAACTAGGGTTAGCGTCAGGACAACTAGGGTTAGCGTCAGGACAACTCGGGTTAGCGTCAGGACAACTCGGGATAGCGTCAGGACAACTAGGGTTAGCGTCAGGACAACTAGGGTTAGCGTCAGGACAAGTAGGGTTAGCATCAGGACAACTAGGGTTAGCGTCAGGACAACTAGGGTTAGCGTCAGGACAACTAGGGTTAGCGTCAGGACAACTAGGGTTAGCGTCAGGACAACTAGGGTTATCGTCAGGACAACTCGGGTTAGCGTCAGGACAACTAGGGTTAGCGTCAGGACAACTAGGGTTAGCGTCAGGACAACTCGGGTTAGCGTCAGGACAACTCGGGTTAGCGTCAGGACAACTCGGGTCAGCGTCAGGACAACTAGGGTTAGCGTCACGACAACTCGGGTTAGCGTCAGGACAACTCGGGTTAGCGTCAGGACAACTAGGGTTAGCGTCAGGACAACTAGGGTTAGCGTCAGGACAACTCGGGTTAGCGTCAGGACAACTCGGGTTAACGTCAGGACAACTCGGGTTAGCGTCAGGACAACTAGGGTTAGCGTCAGGACAACTAGGGTTAGCGTCACGACAACTAGGGTTAGCGTCAGGACAACTAGGGTTGGCGTCAGTACAACTAGAGTTAGCGTCAGGACAACTAGGGTTAGCGTCAGGACAACTAGGGTTAGCGTCAGGACAACTCGGGTTAGCGTCAGGACAACTAGGGTTAGCGTCAGGACTACTCGGGTTAGCGTCAGGACAACTCGGGTTAGCGTCAGGACAACTCGGGTTAGCGTCAGGACAACTCGGGTTAGCGTCAGGACAACTAGGGTTAGCGTCAGGACTACTCGGGTTAGCGTCAGGACAACTCGGGTTAGCCTCAGGACAACTAGGATTAGCATCATGACAACTAGGGTTAGCGTCAGGACAACTAGGATTAGCATCAAGACAACTAGGGTTAGCGTCAGGACAACTAGGGTTAGCGTCAGGACAAGTAGGGTTAGCGTCAGGACAAGTAGGGTTAGCGTCAGGACAACTAGGTTTAGCGTCAGGACAACTAGGGTTGGCATCAGGACAACTAGGGTTAGCGTCAAGACAAGTAGGGTTAGCGTCAGGACAACTAGGGTTAGCGTCAGGACAAGTAGGGTTAGCATCAGGACAACTAGGGTTAGCGTCAGGACAACTAGGGTTAGCGTCAGGACAAGTAGGGTTAGCGTCAGGACAAGTAGAGTTAGCGTCAGGACAAGTAGGATTAGCGTCAGGACAACTAGGGTTAGCGTCAGGACAAGTAGGGTTAGCGTCAGGACAACTAGGGTTAGCGGCAGGACAACTAGGGTTAGCGTCAGGACAACTAGGGTTAGCGTAAGGACAACTAGGGTTAGCGTCAGGACAACTAGGGTTGGCGTCAGGACAACTAGGGTTGGCATCAGGACAACTAGGGTTAGCGTCAGGACAACTAGGGTTGGCGTCAGGACAACTAGGGTTGGCGTCAGGACAACTAGGGTAGGCGTCAGAACAACTAGGGTTAGCGTCAGGACAACTAGGGTTAGCGTCAGGACAACTAGGGTTAGCGTCAGGACAACTATGGTTAGCGTCAGGACAAGTAGGGTTAGCGTCAGGACAAGTAGGGTTAGCGTCAGGACAAGTAGGGTTAGCGTCAGGACAACTAGGGTTGGCGTCAGGACAACTAGGGTTAGCGTCAGGACAACTAGGGTTAGCGTCAGGACAACTAGGGTTAGAGTCAGGACAACTAGGGTTGGCATCAGGACAACTAGGGTTGGCGTCAGGACAACTAGGGTTAGCGTCAGGACAACTAGGGTTAGCGTCAGGACAACTAGGGTTAGCGTCAGGACAACTAGGGTTAGCGTCAGGACAACTAGGGTTAGCGTCAGGACAAGTAGGGTTAGCGTCAGGACAAGTAGGGTTAGCGTCAGGACAAGTAGGGTTAGCGTCAGGACAACTAGGTTTGGCGTCAGGACAACTAGGGTTAGCGTCAGGACAACTAGGGTTGGCGTCAGGACAACTAGGGTTGGCGTCAGGACAACTAGGGTAGGCGTCAGGAAAACTAGGGTTAGCGTCAGCACAACTATGGTTAGCGTCAGGACAACTAGGGTTTGCGTCAGGACAACTAGGGTTAGCGTCACGACAACTAGGGTTAGCGTCAGGACACCTAGGGTTAGCGTCACGACAACTAGGGTTAGCGTCAGGACAACTAGGGTTAGCGTCAGGACAACTAGGGTTAGCGTCAGGACAACTAGGGATAGCGAAAGGACAACTAGGGTTAGCGTCAGGACAACTAGGGTTAGCGTCAGGACAACTAGGGTTAGCGTCACGACAACTAGGGTTAGCGTCAGGACAACTAGGCTTAGCGTCAGGACAACTAGGGTTAATGTCAGGACAACTAGGGTTAGCGTCAGAACAACTAGGGTTAGCGTCAGGACAACTAGGGTTATCGTCAGGACAACTCGGGTTAGCGTCAGGACAACTAGGGTTAGCGTCAGGACAACTCGGGTTAGCGTCAGGACAACTCGAGTTAGCGTCAGGACAACTCGGGTTAGCGTCAGGACAACTAGGATTAGCGTCACGACAACTCGGGTTAGCGTCAGGACAACTCGGGTTAGCGTCAGGACAACTAGGGTTAGCGTCAGGACAACTCGGGTTAGCATCAGGACAACTCGGGTTAGCATCAGGACAACTCGGGTTAACGTCAGGACAACTCGGGTTAGCGTCAGGACAACTAGGGTTAGCGTCAGGACAACTCGGGTTAGCGTCAGGAAAAATCGGGTTAGCGTCAGGACAACTCGGGTTAGCGTCAGGACAACTAGGGTTAGCATCAGGACTACTCGGGTTAGCGTCAGGACAACTAGGGTTAGCGTCAGGACAAGTAGGGTTAGCGTCAGGACAAGTAGGGTTAGCGTCAGGACAAGTAGGGTTAGCGTCAGGACAAGTAGGGTTAGCGTCAGGACAACTAGGGTTAGCGTCAGGACAAGTAGGGTTAGCGTCAGGACAACTAGGGTTAGCGTCACGACAACTAGGGTTAGCATCAGGACAACTAGCGTTAGCGTCAGGACAACTAGGGTTAGCCTCAGGACAACTAGGGTTAGCGTCAGGACAACTAGGGTTAGCGTCAGGACAACTAGGGTTAGCGTCACGACAACTAGTGTTAGCGTCAGGACAACTAGGGTTAGCGTCAGGACAACTAGAGTTAGCGTCAGGACAACTAGGGTTAGCGTCAGGACAACTAGGGTTAGCGTCAGGACAACTAGGGTTATCGTCAGGACAACTAGGGTTAGCGTCAGGACAACTCGGGTTAGCGTCAGGACAACTAGGGTTAGCGTCAGGACTACTCGGGTTAGCGTCAGGACAACTCGGGTTAGCGTCAGGACAACTCGGGTTAGCGTCAGGACAACTAGGGTTAGCGTCAGGACTACTCGGGTTAGCGTCAGGACAACTCGGGTTAGCGTCAGGACAACTAGGATTAGCATCAAGACAACTAGGGTTAGCGTCAGGACAACTAGGATTAGCATCAAGACAACTAGGGTTAGCGTCAGGACAACTAGGGTTAGCGTCAGGACAAGTAGGGTTAGCGTCAGGACAACTAGGTTTAGCGTCAGGACAACTAGGGTTAGCGTCACGACAAGTAGTGTTAGCGTCAGGACAACTAGGGTTAGCGTCAGGACAACTAGGGTTAGCGTCAGGACAACTAGGGTTAGCGTCAGGACAACTAGGGTTAGCGTCAGGACAACTAGGGTTAGCGTCAGGACAACTAGGGTTAGCGTCAGGACAAGTAGGGTTAGCGTCAGGACAACTAGGGTTAGCGTCAGGACAACTCGGGTTAGCGTCAGGACAACTAGGGTTAGCATCAGGACAACTAGGGTTAGCGTCAGGACAACTAGAGTTAGCGTCAGGACAACTCGGGTTAGCGTCAGGACAACTCGGGATAGCGTCAGGACAACTAGGGTTAGCGTCAGGACAACTAGGGTTAGCGTCAGGACAACTCGGGTTAGCGTCAGGACAACTAGGGTTAGCGTCAGGACAAGTAGGGTTAGCATCAGGACAACTAGGGTTAGCGTCAGGACAACTAGGGTTAGCGTCAGGACAACTAGGGTTAGCGTCAGGACAACTAGGGTTAGCGTCAGGACAACTCGGGTTAGCGTCAGGACAACTCGGGTTAGCGTCAGGACAACTAGGGTTAGCGTCAGGACAACTCGGGTTAGCGTCAGGACAACTCGGGTTAGCGTCAGGACAACTCGGGTCAGCGTCAGGACAACTAGGGTTAGCGTCACGACAACTCGGGTTAGCGTCAGGACAACTCGGGTTAGCGTCAGGACAACTAGGGTTAGCGTCAGGACAACTAGGGTTAGCGTCAGGACAACTCGGGTTAGCGTCAGGACAACTCGGGTTAACGTCAGGACAACTCGGGTTAGCGTCAGGACAACTAGGGTTAGCGTCAGGACAACTCGGGTTAGCGTCAGGACAAATCGGGTTAGCGTCAGGACAACTCGGGTTAGCGTCAGGACAACTAGGGTTAGCGTCAGGACTACTCGGGTTAGCGTCAGGACAACTAGGGTTAGCGTCAGGACAAGTAGGGTTAGCGTCAGGACAAGTAGGGTTAGCGTCAGGACAAGTAGGGTTAGCGTCAGGACAAGTAGGGTTAGCGTCAGGACAACTAGGGTTAGCGTCAGGACAACTAGGGTTAGCGTCAGGACAACTAGGGTTAGCGTCAGGACAACTAGGGTTATCGTCAGGACAACTTGGGTTAGCGTCAGGACAACTAGGGTTAGCGTCAGGACAACTCGGGTTAGCGTCAGGACAACTCGGGTTAGCGTCAGGACAACTCGGGTTAGCGTCAGGACAACTCGGGTTAGCGTCAGGACAACTCGGGTTAGCGTCAGGACAACTAGGGTTAGCGTCACGACAACTCGGGTTAGCGTCAGGACAACTAGGGTTAGCGTCAGGACAACTAGGGTTAGCGTCAGGACAACTCGGGTTAGCGTCAGGACAACTCGGGTTAACGTCAGGACAACTAGGGTTAGCGTCAGGACAACTCGGGTTATCGTCAGGACAAATCGGGTTAGCGTCAGGACAACTCGGGTTAGCGTCAGGACAACTAGGGTTAGCGTCAGGACTACTCGGGTAAGCGTCAGGACAACTAGGGTTAGCGTCAGGACAAGTAGGGTTAGCGTCAGGACAAGTAGGGTTAGCGTCAGGACAAGTGGGGTTAGCGTCAGGACAACTAGGGTTAGCGTCAGGACAACTAGGGTTAGCGTCAGGACAAGTAGGGTTAGCGTCAGGACAACTAGGGTTAGCGTCACGACAACTAGGGTTAGCGTCAGGACAACTAGGGTTAGCGTCAGGACAACTAGCGTTAGCGTCAGGACAACTAGGGTTAGCGTCAGGACAACTAGGGTTAGCGTCAGGACAACTAGGGTTAGCGTCAGGACAACTAGGGTTAGCGTCACGACAACTAGGGTTAGCGTCAGGACAACTAGGGTTAGCGTCAGTACAACTAGAGTTAGCGTCAGGACAACTAGGGTTAGCGTCAGGACAACTAGGGTTAGCGTCAGGACAACTCGGGTTAGCGTCAGGACAACTAGGGTTAGCGTCAGGACTACTCGGGTTAGCGTCAGGACAACTCGGGTTAGCGTCAGGACAACTCGGGTTAGCGTCAGGACAACTTGGGTTAGCGTCAGGACAACTAGGGTTAGCGTCAGGACAACTAGGGTTAGCGTCAGGACAACTAGGGTTAGCGTCAGGACAACTTGGGTTAGCGTCAGGACAACTAGGGTTAGCGTCAGGACAACTCGGGTTAGCGTCAGGACAACTCGGGTTAGCGTCAGGACAACTCGGGTTAGCGTCAGGACAACTCGGGTTAGCGTCAGGACAACTCGGGTTAGCGTCAGGACAACTAGGGTTAGCGTCACGACAACTCGGGTTAGCGTCAGGACAACTCGGGTTAGCGTCAGGACAACTAGGGTTAGCGTCAGGACAACTAGGGTTAGCGTCAGGACAACTCGGGTTAGCGTCAGGACAACTCGGGTTAACGTCAGGACAACTCGGGTTAGCGTCAGGACAACTAGGGTTAGCGTCAGGACAACTCGGGTTATCGTCAGGACAAATCGGGTTAGCGTCAGGACAACTCGGGTTAGCGTCAGGACAACTAGGGTTAGCGTCAGGACTACTCGGGTAAGCGTCAGGACAACTAGGGTTAGCGTCAGGACAAGTAGGGTTAGCGTCAGGACAAGTAGGGTTAGCGTCAGGACAAGTGGGGTTAGCGTCAGGACAACTAGGGTTAGCGTCAGGACAACTAGGGTTAGCGTCAGGACAAGTAGGGTTAGCGTCAGGACAACTAGGGTTAGCGTCACGACAACTAGGGTTAGCGTCAGGACAACTAGGGTTAGCGTCAGGACAACTAGCGTTAGCGTCAGGACAACTAGGGTTAGCGTCAGGACAACTAGGGTTAGCGTCAGGACAACTAGGGTTAGCGTCAGGACAACTAGGGTTAGCGTCACGACAACTAGGGTTAGCGTCAGGACAACTAGGGTTAGCGTCAGTACAACTAGAGTTAGCATCAGGACAACTAGGGTTAGCGTCAGGACAACTAGGGTTAGCGTCAGGACAACTCGGGTTAGCGTCAGGACAACTAGGGTTAGCGTCAGGACTACTCGGGTTAGCGTCAGGACAACTCGGGTTAGCGTCAGGACAACTCGGGTTAGCGTCAGGACAACTTGGGTTAGCGTCAGGACAACTAGGGTTAGCGTCAGGACTACTCGGGTTAGCGTCAGGACAACTCGGGTTAGCCTCAGGACAACTAGGATTAGCATCATGACAACTAGGGTTAGCGTCAGGACAACTAGGATTAGCATCAAGACAACTAGGGTTAGCGTCAGGACAACTAGGGTTAGCGTCAGGACAAGTAGGGTTAGCGTCAGGACAAGTAGGGTTAGCGCCAGGACAACTAGGTTTAGCGTCAGGACAACTAGGGTTGGCATCAGGACAACTAGGGTTAGCGTCAAGACAAGTAGGGTTAGCGTCAGGACAACTAGGGTTAGCGTCAGGACAAGTAGGGTTAGCATCAGGACAACTAGGGTTAGCGTCAGGACAACTAGGGTTAGCGTCAGGACAAGTAGGGTTAGCGTCAGGACAAGTAGAGTTAGCGTCAGGACAAGTAGGATTAGCGTCAGGACAAGTAGGGTTAGCGTCAGGACAAGTAGGGTTAGCGTCAGGACAACTAGGGTTAGCGTCAGGACAACTAGGGTTAGCGTCAGGACAACTAGGGTTAGCGTTAGGACAACTAGGGTTGGCGTCAGGACAACTAGGGTTGGCATCAGGACAACTAGGGTTAGCGTCAGGACAACTAGGGTTGGCGTCAGGACAACTAGGGTTGGCGTCAGGACATCTAGGGTAGGCGTCAGAACAACTAGGGTTAGCGTCAGGACAACTAGGGTTAGCGTCAGGACAACTAGGGTTAGCGTCAGGACAACTATGGTTAGCGTCAGGACAAGTAGGGTTAGCGTCAGGACAAGTAGGGTTAGCGTCAGGACAAGTAGGGTTAGCGTCAGGACAACTAGGGTTGGCGTCAGGACAACTAGGGTTAGCGTCAGGACAACTAGGGTTAGCGTCAGGACAACTAGGGTTAGAGTCAGGACAACTAGGGTTGGCATCAGGACAACTAGGGTTGGCGTCAGGACAACTAGGGTTAGCGTCAGGACAACTAGGGTTGGCGTCAGGACAACTAGGGTTGGCGTCAGGACAACTAGGGTAGGCATCAGAACAACTAGGGTTAGCGTCAGGACAACTAGGGTTAGCGTCAGGACAACTAGGGTTAGCGTCAGGACAACTATGGTTAGCGTCAGGACAAGTAGGGTTAGCGTCAGGACAAGTAGGGTTAGCGTCAGGACAAGTAGGGTTAGCGTCA
This sequence comes from Phyllobates terribilis, assembly GCF_046119375.1. Lineage (NCBI taxonomy): Eukaryota > Metazoa > Chordata > Amphibia > Anura > Dendrobatidae > Phyllobates > Phyllobates terribilis. The sequence continues at coordinate 1,026,806 of NW_027363156.1, read as the reverse complement.
GGACAACTAGGTTTGGCGTCAGGACAACTAGGGTTAGCGTCAGGACAACTAGGGTTGGCGTCAGGACAACTAGGGTTGGCGTCAGGACAACTAGGGTAGGCGTCAGGAAAACTAGGGTTAGCGTCAGGACAACTATGGTTAGCGTCATTACAAGTAGGGTTAGCGTCAGGACAAGTAGGGTTAGCGTCAGGACAACTAGGGTTAGCGTCAGGACAACTAGGGTTAGCGTCAGGACAACTAGGGTTAGCGTCAGGACAACTATGGTTAGCGTCAGGACAAGTAGGGTTAGCGTCAGGACAAGTAGGGTTAGCGTCAGGACAAGTAGGGTTAGCGTCAGGACAACTAGGGTTGGCGTCAGGACAACTAGGGTTAGCGTCAGGACAACTAGGGTTAGCGTCAGGACAACTAGGGTTAGCGTCAGGACAACTAGGGTTAGAGTCAGGACAACTAGGGTTGGCGTCAGGACAACTAGGGTTGGCGTCAGGACAACTAGGGTTAGCGTCAGGACAACTAGGGTTGGCGTCAGGACAACTAGGGTTGGCGTCAGGACAACTAGGGTAGGCATCAGAACAACTAGGGTTAGCGTCAGGACAACTAGGGTTAGCGTCAGGACAACTAGGGTTAGCGTCAGGACAACTATGGTTAGCGTCAGGACAAGTAGGGTTAGCGTCAGGACAAGTAGGGTTAGCGTCAGGACAAGTAGGGTTAGCGTCAGGACAACTAGGGTTGGCGTCAGGACAACTAGGGTTGGCGTCAGGACAACTAGGGTCAGCGTCAGGACAACTAGGGTTAGCGTCAGGACAACTATGGTTAGCTTCAGGACAAGTAGGGTTAGCGTGAGGACAAGTAGGGTTAGCGTCAGGACAAGTAGGGTTAGCGTCAGGACAACTAGGGTTGGCGTCAGGACAACTAGGGTTAGCGTCAGGACAACTAGGGTTAGCGTCAGGACAACTAGGGTTAGAGTCAGGACAACTAGGGTTGGCATCAGGACAACTAGGGTTGGCGTCAGGACAACTAGGGTTAGCGTCAGGACAACTAGGGTTAGAGTCAGGACAACTAGGGTTGGCGTCAGGACAACTAGGGTTGGCGTCAGGACAACTAGGGTTAGCGTCAGGACAACTAGGGTTGGCGTCAGGACAACTAGGGTTGGCGTCAGGACAACTAGGGTAGGCATCAGAACAACTAGGGTTAGCGTCAGGACAACTAGGGTTAGCGTCAGGACAACTAGGGTTAGCGTCAGGACAACTATGGTTAGCGTCAGGACAAGTAGGGTTAGCGTCAGGACAAGTAGGGTTAGCGTCAGGACAACTAGGGTTGGCGTCAGGACAACTAGGGTTAGCGTCAGGACAACTAGGGTTGGCGTCAGGACAACTAGGGTTGGCGTCAGGACAACTAGGGTAGGCGTCAGGACAACTAGGGTTACCGTCAGGACAACTACGGTTAGCGTCAGGACAACTATGGTTAGCGTCAGGACAACTAGGGTTGGCGTCAGGACAACTAGGGTTAGCGTCAGGACAACTATGGTTAGCATCAGGACAAGTAGGGTTAGCATCAGGACAAGTAGGGTTAGCGTCAGGACAACTAGGGTTGGCGTCAGGACAACTAGGGTTAGCGTCAGGACAACTAGGGTTGGCGTCAGGACAACTAGGGTAGGCGTCAGGACAACTAGGGTTAGCGTCAAGACAACTATGGTTAGCGTCATTACAAGTAGGGTTAGCGTCAGGACAAGTAGGGTTAGCGTCAGGACAAGTAGGGTTAGCGTCAGGACAACTAGGGTTAGCATCAGGACAACTAGGGTTAGCGTCAGGACAACTAGGGTTAGCGTCAGGACAAGTAGGGTTAGCGTCAGGACAAGTAGGGTTAGCGTCAGGACAAGTAGGGTTAGCGTCAGGACAACTAGGGTTGGCGTCAGGACAACTAGGGTCAGCGTCAGGACAACTAGGGTTAGCGTCAGGACAACTATGGTTAGCTTCAGGACAAGTAGGGTTAGCGTGAGGACAAGTAGGGTTAGCGTCAGGACAAGTAGGGTTAGCGTCAGGACAACTAGGGTTGGCGTCAGGACAACTAGGGTTAGCGTCAGGACAACTAGGGTTAGCGTCAGGACAACTAGGGTTAGAGTCAGGACAACTAGGGTTGGCATCAGGACAACTAGGGTTGGCGTCAGGACAACTAGGGTTAGCGTCAGGACAACTAGGGTTGGCGTCAGGACAACTAGGGTTGGCGTCAGGACAACTAGGGTAGGCATCAGAACAACTAGGGTTAGCGTCAGGACAACTAGGGTTAGAGTCAGGACAACTAGGGTTAGCGTCAGGACAACTATGGTTAGCGTCAGGACAAGTAGGGTTAGCGTCAGGACAAGTATGGTTAGCGTCAGGACAACTAGGGTTGGCATCAGGACAACTAGGGTTAGCGTCAGGACAACTAGGGTTGGCGTCAGGACAACTAGGGTTGGCGTCAGGACAACTAGGGTAGGCGTCAGGACAACTATGGTTAGCGTCAGGACAAGTAGGGTTAGCGTCAGGTCAAGTAGGGTTAGCGTCAGGACAAGTAGGGTTGGCGTCAGGACAACTAGGGTTGGCGTCAGGACAACTAGGGTTAGCGTCAGGGCAACTATGGTTAGCGTCAGGACAAGTAGGGTTAGCGTCAGGACAAGTAGGGTTAGCGTCAGGACAAGTAGTGTTAGCGTCAGGACAAGTAGGGTTAGCGTCAGGACAACTAGGGTTGGCGTCAGGACAACTAGGGTTAGCGTCAGGACAACTAGGGCTAGCGTCAGGACAACTAGGGCTAGCGTCAGGACAACTAGGGTTAGAGTCAGGACAACTAGGGTTGGCGTCAGGACAACTAGGGTTGGCGTCAGGACAACTAGGGTTAGCGTCAGGACAACTAGGGTTGGCGTCAAGACAACTAGGGTTGGCGTCAGGACAACTAGGGTTAGCGTCAGGACAACTATGGTTAGCATCAGGACAAGTAGGGTTAGCGTCAGGACAAGTAGGGTTAGCGTCAGGACAAGTAGGGTTAGCGTCAGGACAACTAGGGTTGGCGTCAGGACAACTAGGGTTAGCGTCAGGACAACTAGGGTTAGCGTCAGGACAACTAGGGTTGGCGTCAGGACAACTAGGGTTGGCGTCAGGACAACTAGGGTAGGCATCAGAACAACTAGGGTTAGCGTCAGGACAACTAGGGTTAGCGTCAGGACAACTAGGGTTAGCGTCAGGACAACTATGGTTAGCGTCAGGACAAGTAGGGTTAGCGTCAGGACAAGTAGGGTTTGCGTCAGGACAAATAGGGTTGGCGTCAGGACAACTAGGGTTAGCGTCAGGACAACTAGGGTTGGCGTCAGGAGAACTAGGGTTGGCGTCAGGAGAACTAGGGTAGGCGTCAGGACAACTAGGGTTAGCGTCAGGACAACTATGGTTAGCGTCATTACAAGTAGGGTTAGCGTCAGGACAAGTAGGGTTAGCGTCAGGACAAGTAGGGTTAGCGTCAGGACAACTAGGTTTAGCGTCAGGACAACTAGGGTTAGCGTCAGGACAAGTAGGGTTAGCATCAGGACAAGTAGGGTTAGCGTCAGGACAACTAGGGTTAGCGTCAGGACAACTAGGGTTAGCGTCAGGACAAGTAGGGTTAGCATCAGGACAACTAGGGTTAGCGTCAGGACAACTAGGGTTAGCGTCAGGACAAGTAGGGTTAGCGTCAGGACAACTAGGGTTAGCGTCAGGACAACTAGGGTTAGTGTCAGGACAACTAGGGTTAGCGTCAGGACAACTAGGGTTAGCATCAGGACAAGTAGGGTTAGCGTCAGGACAACTAGGGTTAGCGTCAGGACAACTAGGGTTAGCGTCAGGACAACTAGGGTTAGCGTCAGGACAAGTAGGGTTAGCGTCAGAACAACTAGGGTTAGCGTCAGGACAACTAGGGTTAGCGTCAAGACAACTAGGGTTAGCGTCAGGACAACTAGGGTTAGCGTCAGGACAACTAGTGTTAGCTTCAGGACAAGTAGGGTTAGCGTCAGGACAACTAGGGTTAGCGTCAGGACAACTAGGGTTAGCGTCAGGACATCTAGGTTTAGCGTCGGGACAACTAGGGTTAGCGTCGGGACAACTAGGGTTAGCGTCGGGACAACTAGGGTTAGCGTCCGGACAACTAGGGTTAGCGTCCGGACAACTAGGGTTAGCGTCAGGACAACTAGGGTTAGCGTCAGGACAACTAGGGTTAGCGTCACAACAACTAGGGTTAGCGTCAGGACAACTAGGGTTAGCGTCACGACAACTAGGGTTAGCGTCAGGACAACTAGGGTTAGCCTCACGACAACTAGGGTTAGTGTCACGACAACTATGGTTAGCGTCAGGACAACTAGGGTTAGCGTCAGGACAACTAGGGTTAGCGTCACGACAACTAGGGTTAGCATCAGGACAACTAGGGTTAGCGTCAGGACAACTAGGGTTAGCGTCAGGACAACTAGGGTTAGCGTCAGGACAAGTAGGGTTAGCGTCAGGACAACTAGGGTTAGCGTCAGGACAACTAGGGTTAGCGTCACGACAACTAGGGTTAGCGTCAGGACAACTAGGGTTAGCGTCAGGACAACTAGGGTTAGCGTCAGGACAAGTAGGGTTAGCGTCAAGACAACTAGGGTTAGCGTCAGGACAAGTAGGGTTAGCGTCAGGACAACTAGGGTTAGCGTCAGGACAAGTAGGGTTAGCGTCAGGACAACTAGGGTTAGCGTCAGGACAACTAGGGTTTGCGTCAGGACAACTAGGGTTAGCGTCAGGACACCTAGGGTTAGCGTCACGACAACTAGGGTTAGCGTCAGGACAACTAGGGTTAGCATCAGGACAACTAGGGTTAGCGTCACGACAACTAGGGTTAGCGTCAGGACAACTAGGGTTAGCGTCAGGACAACTAGGGTTAGCGTCAGGACAACTAGGGTTAGCGTCAGGACAACTAGGGATAGCGTCAGGACAACTAGGGTTAGCGTCAGGACAACTAGGGTTAGCGTCACGACAACTAGGGTTAGCGTCAGGACAACTAGGGTTAGCGTCAGGACAACTAGGGTTATCGTCAGGACAACTAGGGTTAGCGTCAGGACAACTAGGGTTAGCGTCAGGGCAACTAGGGTTAATGTCAGGACAACTAGGGTTAGCGTCAGGACAACTAGGGTTAGCGTCGGGACAACTAGGGTTAGCATCGGGACAACTAGGGTTAGCGTCAGGACAACTAGGGTTAGCGTCAGGACAACTAGGGTTAGCGTCAGGACAACTAAGGTTAGCGTCGGGACAACTAGGGTTAGCGTCAGGACAACTAGGGTTATCGTCAGGACAACTAGGGTTAGCGTCTGGACAACTAGGGTTAGCGTCAGGACAACTAGGGTTAGCGTCGGGACAACTAGGGTTAGAGTCGGGACAACTAGGGTTAGCGTCCGGACAACTAGGGTTAGCGTCAGGACAACTAGGGTTAGCGTCAGGACAACTAGGGTTAGCGTCAGGACAACTAGGGTTAGCGTCAGGACAACTAGGGTTAGCGTCACAACAACTAGGGTTAGCGTCAGGACAACTAGGGTTAGCGTCACGACAACTAGGGTTAGCGTCAGGACAACTAGGGTTAGCCTCACGACAACTAGGGTTAGTGTCACGACAACTAGGGTTAGCGTCAGGACAACTAGGGTTAGCGTCAGGACAACTAGGGTTAGCGTCAGGACAACTAGGGTTAGCGTCACGACAACTAGGGTTAGCGTCAGGACAACTAGGGTTAGCGTCAGGACAACTAGGGTTAGCGTCAGGACAAGTAGGGTTAGCGTCAGGACAACTAGGGTTAGCGTCAGGACAACTAGGGTTAGCGTCACGACAACTAGGGTTAGCGTCAGGACAACTAGGGTTAGCGTCAGGACAACTAGGGTTAGCGTCAGGACAAGTAGGGTTAGCGTCAGGACAACTAGGGTTAGCGTCAGGACAAGTAGGGTTAGCGTCAGGACAAGTAGGGTTAGCGTCAGGACAACTAGGGTTAGCATCAGGACAAGTAGGGTTAGCGTCAGGACAACTAGGGTTTGCGTCAGGACAACTAGGGTTAGCGTCGGGACAACTAGGGTTAGCATCGGGACAACTAGGGTTAGCGTCAGGACAACTAGGGTTAGCGTCAGGACAACTAGGGTTAGCTTCAGGACAACTAGGTTTAGCGTCGGGACAACTAGGGTTAGCGTCAGGACAACTAGGGTTAGCGTCAGGACAACTAGGGTTAGCGTCACGACAACTAGGGTTAGCGTCAGGACAACTAGGGTTAGCGTCAGGACAACTAGGGTTAGCGTCAGGACAACTAGGGTTATCGTCAGGACAACTAGGGTTAGCGTCAGGACAACTAGGGTTAGCGTCAGGACAACTAGGGTTAGCGTCAGGACAACTAGGGTTAGCGTCAGGACAACTAGGGTTAGCATCAGGACAACTAGGTTTAGCGTCAGGACAACTAGGGTTAGCGTCGGGACAACTAGGGTTAGCGTCGGGACAACTAGGGTTAGCGTCAGGACAACTAGGGTTAGCGTCAGGACAACTAGGGTTAGCGTCAGGACAACTAGGGTTAGCGTCAGGACAACTAGGGTTAGCGTCAGGACAACTAGGGTTAGCGTCACAACAACTAGGGTTAGCGTCAGGACAACTAGGGTTAGCGTCACGACAACTAGGGTTAGCGTCAGGACAACTAGGGTTAGCCTCACGACAACTAGGGTTAGCGTCACGACAACTAGGGTTAGCGTCAGGACAACTAGGGTTAGCGTCAGGACAACTAGGGTTAGCGTCACGACAACTAGGGTTAGCGTCACGACAACTAGGGTTAGCGTCAGGACAACTAGGGTTAGCGTCAGGACAACTAGGGTTAGCGTCAGGACAAGTAGGGTTAGCGTCAGGACAACTAGGGTTAGCGTCAGGACAACTAGGGTTAGCGTCAGGACAACTAGGGTTAGCGTCAGGACAACTAGGTTTAGCGTCACGACAACTAGGGTTAGCGTCAGGACAAGTAGGGTTAGCGTCAGGACAACAAAGGTTAGCGTCAGGACAAGTAGGGTTAGCGTCAGGACAACTAGGGTTAGCGTCAGGACAACTAGGGTTTGCGTCAGGACAACTAGGGTTAGCGTCACGACAACTAGGGTTAGCGTCAGGACACCTAGGGTTAGCGTCACGACAACTAGGGTTAGCGTCAGGACAACTAGGGTTAGCATCAGGACAACTAGGGTTAGCGTCACGACAACTAGGGTTAGCGTCAGGACAACTAGGGTTAGCCTCACGACAACTAGGGTTAGTGTCACGACAACTAGGGTTAGCGTCAAGACAACTAGGGTTAGCGTCAGGACAACTAGGGTTAGCGTCAGGACAACTAGTGTTAACTTCAGGACAAGTAGGGTTAGCGTCAGGACAACTAGGGTTAGCGTCAGGACAACTAGGGTTAGCGTCAGGACATCTAGGTTTAGCGTCAGGACAACTAGGGTTAGCGTCGGGACAACTAGGGTTAGCGTCGGGACAACTAGGGTTAGCGTCGGGACAACTAGGGTTAGCGTCCGGACAACTAGGGTTAGCGTCCGGACAACTAGGGTTAGCGTCAGGACAACTAGGGTTAGCGTCAGGACAACTAGGGTTAGCGTCACAACAACTAGGGTTAGCGTCAGGACAACTAGGGTTAGCGTCACGACAACTAGGGTTAGCGTCAGGACAACTAGGGTTAGCCTCACGACAACTAGGGTTAGTGTCACGACAACTAGGGTTAGCGTCAGGACAACTAGGGTTAGCGTCAGGACAACTAGGGTTAGCGTCACGACAACTAGGGTTAGCATCAGGACAACTAGGGTTAGCGTCAGGACAACTAGGGTTAGCGTCAGGACAACTAGGGTTAGCGTCAGGACAAGTAGGGTTAGCGTCAGGACAACTAGGGTTAGCGTCAGGACAACTAGGGTTAGCGTCACGACAACTAGGGTTAGCGTCAGGACAACTAGGGTTAGCGTCAGGACAACTAGGGTTAGCGTCAGGACAAGTAGGGTTAGCGTCAAGACAACTAGGGTTAGCGTCAGGACAAGTAGGGTTAGCGTCAGGACAACTAGGGTTAGCGTCAGGACAACTAGGGTTAGCGTCAGGACAACTAGTGTTAACTTCAGGACAAGTAGGGTTAGCGTCAGGACAACTAGGGTTAGCGTCAGGACAACTAGGGTTAGCGTCAGGACATCTAGGTTTAGCGTCAGGACAACTAGGGTTAGCGTCGGGACAACTAGGGTTAGCGTCGGGACAACTAGGGTTAGCGTCGGGACAACTAGGGTTAGCGTCCGGACAACTAGGGTTAGCGTCCGGACAACTAGGGTTAGCGTCAGGACAACTAGGGTTAGCGTCAGGACAACTAGGGTTAGCGTCACAACAACTAGGGTTAGCATCAGGACAACTAGGGTTAGCGTCACGACAACTAGGGTTAGCGTCAGGACAACTAGGGTTAGCCTCACGACAACTAGGGTTAGTGTCACGACAACTAGGGTTAGCGTCAGGACAACTAGGGTTAGCGTCAGGACAACTAGGGTTAGCGTCACGACAACTAGGGTTAGCATCAGGACAACTAGGGTTAGCGTCAGGACAACTAGGGTTAGCGTCAGGACAACTAGGGTTAGCGTCAGGACAAGTAGGGTTAGCGTCAGGACAACTAGGGTTAGCGTCAGGACAACTAGGGTTAGCGTCACGACAACTAGGGTTAGCGTCAGGACAACTAGGGTTAGCGTCAGGACAACTAGGGTTAGCGTCAGGACAAGTAGGGTTAGCGTCAAGACAACTAGGGTTAGCGTCAGGACAAGTAGGGTTAGCGTCAGGACAACTAGGGTTAGCGTCAGGACAAGTAGGGTTAGCGTCAGGACAACTAGGGTTAGCGTCAGGACAACTAGGGTTTGCGTCAGGACAACTAGGGTTAGCGTCAGGACACCTAGGGTTAGCGTCACGACAACTAGGGTTAGCGTCAGGACAACTAGGGTTAGCATCAGGACAACTAGGGTTAGCGTCACGACAACTAGGGTTAGCGTCAGGACAACTAGGGTTAGCGTCAGGACAACTAGGGTTAGCGTCAGGACAACTAGGGTTAGCGTCAGGACAACTAGGGATAGCGTCAGGACAACTAGGGTTAGCGTCAGGACAACTAGGGTTAGCGTCACGACAACTAGGGTTAGCGTCAGGACAACTAGGGTTAGCGTCAGGACAGCTAGGGTTATCGTCAGGACAACTAGGGTTAGCGTCAGGACAACTAGGGTTAGCGTCAGGGCAACTAGGGTTAATGTCAGGACAACTAGGGTTAGCGTCAGGACAACTAGGGTTAGCGTCGGGACAACTAGGGTTAGCATCGGGACAACTAGGGTTAGCGTCAGGACAACTAGGGTTAGCGTCAGGACAACTAGGGTTAGCGTCAGGACAACTAGGGTTAGCGTCGGGACAACTAGGGTTAGCGTCAGGACAACTAGGGTTATCGTCAGGACAACTAGGGTTAGCGTCAGGACAACTAGGTTTAGCGTCAGGACAACTAGGGTTAATGTCAGGACAACTAGGGTTAGCGTCAGGACAACTAGGGTTAGCGTCAGGACAACTAGGGTTAGCGTCAGGACAACTAGGGTTAGCGTCAGGACAACTATGGTTAGCGTCAGGACAACTAGGGTTAGCATCAGGACAACTAGGTTTAGCGTCAGGACAACTAGGGTTAGCGTCGGGACAACTAGGGTTAGCGTCGGGACAACTAGGGTTAGAGTCGGGACAACTAGGGTTAGCGTCCGGACAACTAGGGTTAGCGTCAGGACAACTAGGGTTAGCGTCAGGACAACTAGGGTTAGCGTCAGGACAACTAGGGTTAGCGTCACAACAACTAGGGTTAGCGTCAGGACAACTAGGGTTAGCGTCACGACAACTAGGGTTAGCGTCAGGACAACTAGGGTTAGCCTCACGACAACTAGGGTTAGTGTCACGACAACTAGGGTTAGCGTCAGGACAACTAGGGTTAGCGTCAGGACAACTAGGGTTAGCGTCAGGACAACTAGGGTTAGCGTCAGGACAACTAGGGTTAGCGTCAGGACAAGTAGGGTTAGCGTCAGGACAACTAGGGTTAGCGTCAGGACAACTAGGGTTAGCGTCACGACAACTAGGGTTAGCGTCAGGACAACTAGGGTTAGCGTCAGGACAACTAGGGTTAGCGTCAGGACAAGTAGGGTTAGCGTCAGGACAACTAGGGTTAGCGTCAGGACAAGTAGGGTTAGCGTCAGGACAAGTAGGGTTAGCGTCAGGACAACTAGGGTTAGCATCAGGACAAGTAGGGTTAGCGTCAGGACAACTAGGGTTTGCGTCAGGACAACTAGGGTTAGCGTCAGGACAACTAGGGTTTGCGTCAGGACAACTAGGGTTAGCGTCGGGACAACTAGGGTTAGCATCGGGACAACTAGGGTTAGCGTCAGGACAACTAGGGTTAGCGTCAGGACAACTAGGGTTAGCTTCAGGACAACTAGGGTTAGCGTCGGGACAACTAGGGTTAGCGTCAGGACAACTAGGGTTAGCGTCAGGACAACTAGGGTTAGCGTCACGACAACTAGGGTTAGCGTCAGGACAACTAGGGTTAGCGTCAGGACAACTAGGGTTAGCGTCAGGACAACTAGGGTTAGCATCAGGACAACTAGGTTTAGCGTCAGGACAACTAGGGTTAGCGTCGGGACAACTAGGGTTAGCGTCGGGACAACTAGGGTTAGCGTCGGGACAACTAGGGTTAGCGTCAGGACAACTAGGGTTAGCGTCAGGACAACTAGGGTTAGCGTCAGGACAACTAGGGTTAGCGTCAGGACAACTAGGGTTAGCGTCAGGACAACTAGGGTTAGCGTCACAACAACTAGGGTTAGCGTCAGGACAACTAGGGTTAGCGTCACGACAACTAGGGTTAGCGTCAGGACAACTAGGGTTAGCCTCACGACAACTAGGGTTAGCGTCACGACAACTAGGGTTAGCGTCAGGACAACTAGGGTTAGCGTCAGGACAACTAGGGTTAGCGTCACGACAACTAGGGTTAGCGTCACGACAACTAGGGTTAGCGTCAGGACAACTAGGGTTAGCGTCAGGACAAGTAGGGTTAGCGTCAGGACAACTAGGGTTAGCGTCAGGACAACTAGGGTTAGCGTCAGGACAACTAGGTTTAGCGTCACGACAACTAGGGTTAGCGTCAGGACAAGTAGGGTTAGCGTCAGGACAACAAAGGTTAGCGTCAGGACAAGTAGGGTTAGCGTCAGGACAACTAGGGTTAGCGTCAGGACAACTAGGGTTTGCGTCAGGACAACTAGGGTTAGCGTCACGACAACTAGGGTTAGCGTCAGGACACCTAGGGTTAGCGTCACGACAACTAGGGTTAGCGTCAGGACAACTAGGGTTAGCATCAGGACAACTAGGGTTAGCGTTACGACAACTAGGGTTAGCGTCAGGACAACTAGGGTTAGCCTCACGACAACTAGGGTTAGTGTCACGACAACTAGGGTTAGCGTCAGGACAACTAGGGTTAGCGTCAGGACAACTAGGGTTAGCGTCAGGACAACTAGGGTTAGCGTCACGACAACTAGGGTTAGCGTCAGGACAACTAGGGTTAGCGTCAGGACAACTAGGGTTAGCATCAGGACAAGTAGGGTTAGCGTCAGGACAAGTAGGGTTAGCGTCAGGACAACTAGGGTTAGCGTCACGACAACTAGGGTTAGCGTCAGGACAACTAGGGTTAGCGTCAGGACAACTAGGGTTAGCGTCAGGACAAGTAGGGTTAGCGTCAGGACAACTAGGGTTAGCGTCAGGACAAGTAGGGTTAGCGTCAGGACAAGTAGGGTTAGCGTCAGGACAACTAGGGTTAGCATCAGGACAAGTAGGGTTAGCGTCAGGACAACTAGGGTTTGCGTCAGGACAACTAGGGTTAGCGTCGGGACAACTAGGGTTAGCATCGGGACAACTAGGGTTATCGTCAGGACAACTAGGGTTAGCGTCAGGACAACTAGGGTTAGCTTCAGGACAACTAGGGTTAGCGTCGGGACAACTAGGGTTAGCGTCAGGACAACTAGGGTTAGCGTCAGGACAACTAGGGTTAGCGTCACGACAACTAGGGTTAGCGTCAGGACAACTAGGGTTAGCGTCAGGACAACTAGGGTTAGCGTCAGGACAACTAGGGTTACCGTCAGGACAACTAGGGTTAGCATCAGGACAACTAGGGTTAGCGTCAGGACAACTAGGGTTAGCGTCAGGACAACTAGGGTTAGCGTCAGGACAACTAGGGTTAGCGTCAGGACAACTATGGTTAGCGTCAGGACAACTAGGGTTAGCATCAGGACAACTAGGTTTAGCGTCAGGACAACTAGGGTTAGCGTCGGGACAACTAGGGTTAGCGTCGGGACAACTAGGATTAGAGTCGGGACAACTAGGGTTAGCGACCGGACAACTAGGGTTAGCGTCAGGACAACTAGGGTTAGCGTCAGGACAACTAGGGTTAGCGTCAGGACAACTAGGGTTAGCGTCACAACAACTAGGGTTAGCGTCAGGACAACTAGGGTTAGCGTCACGACAACTAGGGTTAGCGTCAGGACAACTAGGGTTAGCCTCACGACAACTAGGGTTAGTGTCACGACAACTAGGGTTAGCGTCAGGACAACTAGGGTTAGCGTCAGGACAACTAGGGTTAGCGTCAGGACAACTAGGGTTAGCGTCACGACAACTAGGGTTAGCGTCAGGACAACTAGGGTTAGCGTCAGGACAACTAGGGTTAGCGTCAGGACAAGTAGGGTTAGCGTCAGGACAACTAGGGTTAGCGTCAGGACAACTAGGGTTAGCGTCACGACAACTAGGGTTAGCGTCAGGACAACTAGGGTTAGCGTCAGGACAACTAGGGTTAGCGTCAGGACAAGTAGGGTTAGCGTCAGGACAACTAGGGTTAGCGTCAGGACAAGTAGGGTTAGCGTCATTACAAGTAGGGTTAGCGTCAGGACAACTAGGGTTAGCATCAGGACAAGTAGGGTTAGCGTCAGGACAACTAGGGTTTGCGTCAGGACAACTAGGGTTAGCGTCGGGACAACTAGGGTTAGCATCGGGACAACTAGGGTTAGCGTCAGGACAACTAGGGTTAGCGTCAGGACAACTAGGGTTAGCTTCAGGACAACTAGGGTTAGCGTCGGGACAACTAGGGTTAGCGTCAGGACAACTAGGGTTAGCGTCAGGACAACTAGGGTTAGCGTCACGACAACTAGGGTTAGCGTCAGGACAACTAGGGTTAGCGTCAGGACAACTAGGGTTAGCGTCAGGACAACTAGGGTTAGCATCAGGACAACTAGGTTTAGCGTCAGGACAACTAGGGTTAGCGTCGGGACAACTAGGGTTAGCGTCGGGACAACTAGGGTTAGCGTCGGGACAACTAGGGTTAGCGTCAGGACAACTAGGGTTAGCGTCAGGACAACTAGGGTTAGCGTCAGGACAACTAGGGTTAGCGTCAGGACAACTAGGGTTAGCGTCAGGACAACTAGGGTTAGCGTCACAACAACTAGGGTTAGCGTCAGGACAACTAGGGTTAGCGTCACGACAACTAGGGTTAGCGTCAGGACAACTAGGGTTAGCCTCACGACAACTAGGGTTAGCGTCACGACAACTAGGGTTAGCGTCAGGACAACTAGGGTTAGCGTCAGGACAACTAGGGTTAGCGTCACGACAACTAGGGTTAGCGTCACGACAACTAGGGTTAGCGTCAGGACAACTAGGGTTAGCGTCAGGACAACTAGGGTTAGCGTCACGACAACTAGGGTTAGCGTCACGACAACTAGGGTTAGCGTCAGGACAACTAGGGTTAGCGTCAGGACAACTAGGGTTAGCGTCAGGACAAGTAGGGTTAGCGTCAGGACAACTAGGGTTAGCGTCAGGACAACTAGGGTTAGCGTCAGGACAACTAGGGTTAGCGTCAGGACAACTAGGTTTAGCGTCACGACAACTAGGGTTAGCGTCAGGACAAGTAGGGTTAGCGTCAGGACAACAAAGGTTAGCGTCAGGACAAGTAGGGTTAGCGTCAGGACAACTAGGGTTAGCGTCAGGACAACTAGGGTTTGCGTCAGGACAACTAGGGTTAGCGTCACGACAACTAGGGTTAGCGTCAGGACACCTAGGGTTAGCGTCACGACAACTAGGGTTAGCGTCAGGACAACTAGGGTTAGCATCAGGACAACTAGGGTTAGCGTCACGACAACTAGGGTTAGCGTCAGGACAACTAGGGTTAGCCTCACGACAACTAGGGTTAGTGTCACGACAACTAGGGTTAGCGTCAGGACAACTAGGGTTAGCGTCAGGACAACTAGGGTTAGCGTCAGGACAACTAGGGTTAGCGTCACGACAACTAGGGTTAGCGTCAGGACAACTAGGGTTAGCGTCAGGACAACTAGGGTCAGCATCAGGACAAGTAGGGTTAGCGTCAGGACAAGTAGGGTTAGCGTCAGGACAACTAGGGTTAGCGTCACGACAACTAGGGTTAGCGTCAGGACAACTAGGGTTAGCGTCAGGACAACTAGGGTTAGCGTCAGGACAAGTAGGGTTAGCGTCAGGACAACTAGGGTTAGCGTCAGGACAAGTAGGGTTAGCGTCAGGACAACTAGGGTTAGCGTCAGGACAAGTAGGGTTAGCGTCAGGACAACTAGGGTTAGCATCAGGACAAGTAGGGTTAGCGTCAGGACAACTAGGGTTTGCGTCAGGACAACTAGGGTTAGCGTCGGGACAACTAGGGTTAGCATCGGGACAACTAGGGTTAGCGTCAGGACAACTAGGGTTAGCGTCAGGACAACTAGGGTTAGCTTCAGGACAACTAGGGTTAGCGTCGGGACAACTAGGGTTAGCGTCAGGACAACTAGGGTTAGCGTCAGGACAACTAGGGTTAGCGTCACGACAACTAGGGTTAGCGTCAGGACAACTAGGGTTAGCGTCAGGACAACTAGGGTTAGCGTCAGGACAACTAGGGTTAGCATCAGGACAACTAGGTTTAGCGTCAGGACAACTAGGGTTAGCGTCGGGACAACTAGGGTTAGCGTCGGGACAACTAGGGTTAGCGTCGGGACAACTAGGGTTAGCGTCAGGACAACTAGGGTTAGCGTCAGGACAACTAGGGTTAGCGTCAGGACAACTAGGGTTAGCGTCAGGACAACTAGGGTTAGCGTCAGGACAACTAGGGTTAGCGTCACAACAACTAGGGTTAGCGTCAGGACAACTAGGGTTAGCGTCACGACAACTAGGGTTAGCGTCAGGACAACTAGGGTTAGCCTCACGACAACTAGGGTTAGCGTCACGACAACTAGGGTTAGCGTCAGGACAACTAGGGTTAGCGTCAGGACAACTAGGGTTAGCGTCACGACAACTAGGGTTAGCGTCACGACAACTAGGGTTAGCGTCAGGACAACTAGGGTTAGCGTCAGGACAACTAGGGTTAGCGTCAGGACAACTAGGGTTAGCGTCAGGACAACTAGGGTTAGCGTCAGGACAACTAGGGTTAGCGTCAGGACAACTAGGTTTAGCGTCACGACAACTAGGGTTAGCGTCAGGACAAGTAGGGTTAGCGTCAGGACAACAAAGGTTAGCGTCAGGACAAGTAGGGTTAGCGTCAGGACAACTAGGGTTAGCGTCAGGACAACTAGGGTTTGCGTCAGGACAACTAGGGTTAGCGTCACGACAACTAGGGTTAGCGTCAGGACACCTAGGGTTAGCGTCACGACAACTAGGGTTAGCGTCAGGACAACTAGGGTTAGCATCAGGACAACTAGGGTTAGCGTCACGACAACTAGGGTTAGCGTCAGGACAACTAGGGTTAGCGTCAGGACAACTAGGGTTAGCGTCAGGACAAGTAGGGTTAGCGTCAGGACAACTAGGGTTAGCGTCAGGACAACTAGGGTTAGCGTCAGGACAACTAGGGTTAGCGTCAGGACAACTAGGTTTAGCGTCACGACAACTAGGGTTAGCGTCAGGACAAGTAGGGTTAGCGTCAGGACAACAAAGGTTAGCGTCAGGACAAGTAGGGTTAGCGTCAGGACAACTAGGGTTAGCGTCAGGACAACTAGGGTTTGCGTCAGGACAACTAGGGTTAGCGTCACGACAACTAGGGTTAGCGTCAGGACACCTAGGGTTAGCGTCACGACAACTAGGGTTAGCGTCAGGACAACTAGGGTTAGCATCAGGACAACTAGGGTTAGCGTCACGACAACTAGGGTTAGCGTCAGGACAACTAGGGTTAGCCTCACGACAACTAGGGTTAGTGTCACGACAACTAGGGTTAGCGTCAGGACAACTAGGGTTAGCGTCAGGACAACTAGGGTTAGCGTCAGGACAACTAGGGTTAGCGTCACGACAACTAGGGTTAGCGTCAGGACAACTAGGGTTAGCGTCAGGACAACTAGGGTTAGCATCAGGACAAGTAGGGTTAGCGTCAGGACAAGTAGGGTTAGCGTCAGGACAACTAGGGTTAGCGTCACGACAACTAGGGTTAGCGTCAGGACAACTAGGGTTAGCGTCAGGACAACTAGGGTTAGCGTCAGGACAAGTAGGGTTAGCGTCAGGACAACTAGGGTTAGCGTCAGGACAAGTAGGGTTAGCGTCAGGACAACTAGGGTTAGCGTCAGGACAAGTAGGGTTAGCGTCAGGACAACTAGGGTTAGCATCAGGACAAGTAGGGTTAGCGTCAGGACAACTAGGGTTTGCGTCAGGACAACTAGGGTTAGCGTCGGGACAACTAGGGTTAGCATCGGGACAACTAGGGTTAGCGTCAGGACAACTAGGGTTAGCGTCAGGACAACTAGGGTTAGCTTCAGGACAACTAGGGTTAGCGTCGGGACAACTAGGGTTAGCGTCAGGACAACTAGGGTTAGCGTCAGGACAACTAGGGTTAGCGTCACGACAACTAGGGTTAGCGTCAGGACAACTAGGGTTAGCGTCAGGACAACTAGGGTTAGCGTCAGGACAACTAGGGTTAGCATCAGGACAACTAGGTTTAGCGTCAGGACAACTAGGGTTAGCGTCGGGACAACTAGGGTTAGCGTCGGGACAACTAGGGTTAGCGTCGGGACAACTAGGGTTAGCGTCAGGACAACTAGGGTTAGCGTCAGGACAACTAGGGTTAGCGTCAGGACAACTAGGGTTAGCGTCAGGACAACTAGGGTTAGCGTCAGGACAACTAGGGTTAGCGTCACAACAACTAGGGTTAGCGTCAGGACAACTAGGGTTAGCGTCACGACAACTAGGGTTAGCGTCAGGACAACTAGGGTTAGCCTCACGACAACTAGGGTTAGCGTCACGACAACTAGGGTTAGCGTCAGGACAACTAGGGTTAGCGTCAGGACAACTAGGGTTAGCGTCACGACAACTAGGGTTAGCGTCACGACAACTAGGGTTAGCGTCAGGACAACTAGGGTTAGCGTCAGGACAACTAGGGTTAGCGTCAGGACAAGTAGGGTTAGCGTCAGGACAACTAGGGTTAGCGTCAGGACAACTAGGGTTAGCGTCAGGACAACTAGGGTTAGCGTCAGGACAACTAGGTTTAGCGTCACGACAACTAGGGTTAGCGTCAGGACAAGTAGGGTTAGCGTCAGGACAACAAAGGTTAGCGTCAGGACAAGTAGGGTTAGCGTCAGGACAACTAGGGTTAGCGTCAGGACAACTAGGGTTTGCGTCAGGACAACTAGGGTTAGCGTCACGACAACTAGGGTTAGCGTCAGGACACCTAGGGTTAGCGTCACGACAACTAGGGTTAGCGTCAGGACAACTAGGGTTAGCATCAGGACAACTAGGGTTAGCGTCACGACAACTAGGGTTAGCGTCAGGACAACTAGGGTTAGCCTCACGACAACTAGGGTTAGTGTCACGACAACTAGGGTTAGCGTCAGGACAACTAGGGTTAGCGTCAGGACAACTAGGGTTAGCGTCAGGACAACTAGGGTTAGCGTCACGACAACTAGGGTTAGCGTCAGGACAACTAGGGTTAGCGTCAGGACAACTAGGGTTAGCATCAGGACAAGTAGGGTTAGCGTCAGGACAAGTAGGGTTAGCGTCAGGACAACTAGGGTTAGCGTCACGACAACTAGGGTTAGCGTCAGGACAACTAGGGTTAGCGTCAGGACAACTAGGGTTAGCGTCAGGACAAGTAGGGTTAGCGTCAGGACAACTAGGGTTAGCGTCAGGACAAGTAGGGTTAGCGTCAGGACAAGTAGGGTTAGCGTCAGGACAACTAGGGTTAGCATCAGGACAAGTAGGGTTAGCGTCAGGACAACTAGGGTTTGCGTCAGGACAACTAGGGTTAGCGTCGGGACAACTAGGGTTAGCATCGGGACAACTAGGGTTAGCGTCAGGACAACTAGGGTTAGCGTCAGGACAACTAGGGTTAGCTTCAGGACAACTAGGGTTAGCGTCGGGACAACTAGGGTTAGCGTCAGGACAACTAGGGTTAGCGTCAGGACAACTAGGGTTAGCGTCACGACAACTAGGGTTAGCGTCAGGACAACTAGGGTTAGCGTCAGGACAACTAGGGTTAGCGTCAGGACAACTAGGGTTACCGTCAGGACAACTAGGGTTAGCATCAGGACAACTAGGGTTAGCGTCAGGACAACTAGGGTTAGCGTCAGGACAACTAGGGTTAGCGTCAGGACAACTAGGGTTAGCATCAGGACAACTAGGTTTAGCGTCAGGACAACTAGGGTTAGCGTCGGGACAACTAGGGTTAGCGTCGGGACAACTAGGGTTAGCGTCGGGACAACTAGGGTTAGCGTCAGGACAACTAGGGTTAGCGTCAGGACAACTAGGGTTAGCGTCAGGACAACTAGGGTTAGCGTCACAACAACTAGGGTTAGCGTCAGGACAACTAGGGTTAGCGTCACGACAACTAGGGTTAGCGTCAGGACAACTAGGGTTAGCCTCACGACAACTAGGGTTAGCGTCACGACAACTAGGGTTAGCGTCAGGACAACTAGGGTTAGCGTCAGGACAACTAGGGTTAGCGTCAGGACAACTAGGGTTAGCGTCACGACAACTAGGGTTAGCGTCAGGACAACTAGGGTTAGCGTCAGGACAACTAGGGTTAGCGTCAGGACAAGTAGGGTTAGCGTCAGGACAACTAGGGTTAGCGTCAGGACAACTAGGGTTAGCGTCAGGACAACTAGGTTTAGCGTCACGACAACTAGGGTTAGCGTCACGACAACTAGGGTTAGCGTCAGGACAAGTAGGGTTAGCGTCAGGACAAGTAGGGTTAGCATCAGGACAACTAGGGTTAGCGTCAGGACAAGTAGGGTTAGCGTCAGGACAACTAGGGTTAGCATCAGGACAACTAGGGTTAGCGTCAGGACAACTAGGGTTAGCGTCACGACAACTAGGGTTAGCGTCAGGACAACTAGGGTTAGCGTCACGACAACTAGGGTTAGCGTCAGGACGACTAGGGTTAGCGTCAGGACGACTAGGGTTAGCGTCACGACAACTAGGGTTAGCGTCACGACAACTAGGGTTAGCGTCACGACAGCTAGGGTTAGCGTCAGGACAACTAGGGTTAGCGTCAGGACAACTAGGGTTAGCGTCAGGACAACTAGGGTTAGCGTCACGACAACTAGGGTTAGCGTCAGGACAACTAGGGTTACCGTCAGGACAACTAGGGTTAGCATCAGGACAACTAGGGTTAGCGTCAGGACAACTAGGGTTAGCGTCAGGACAACTAGGGTTAGCGTCAGGACAACTAGGGTTAGCATCAGGACAACTAGGTTTAGCGTCAGGACAACTAGGGTTAGCGTCGGGACAACTAGGGTTAGCGTCGGGACAACTAGGGTTAGCGTCGGGACAACTAGGGTTAGCGTCAGGACAACTAGGGTTAGCGTCAGGACAACTAGGGTTAGCGTCAGGACAACTAGGGTTAGCGTCACGACAACTAGGGTTAGCGTCAGGACAACTAGGGTTAGCGTCACGACAACTAGGGTTAGCGTCAGGACAACTAGGGTTAGCCTCACGACAACTAGGGTTAGCGTCACGACAACTAGGGTTAGCGTCAGGACAACTAGGGTTAGCGTCAGGACAACTAGGGTTAGCGTCAGGTCAACTAGGGTTAGCGTCACGACAACTAGGGTTAGCGTCAGGACAACTAGGGTTAGCGTCAGGACAACTAGGGTTAGCGTCAGGACAAGTAGGGTTAGCGTCAGGACAACTAGGGTTAGCGTCAGGACAACTAGGGTTAGCGTCAGGACAACTAGGTTTAGCGTCACGACAACTAGGGTTAGCGTCACGACAACTAGGGTTAGCGTCAGGACAAGTAGGGTTAGCGTCAGGACAAGTAGGGTTAGCATCAGGACAACTAGGGTTAGCGTCAGGACAAGTAGGGTTAGCGTCAGGACAACTAGGGTTAGCATCAGGACAACTAGGGTTAGCGTCAGGACAACTAGGGTTAGCGTCACGACAACTAGGGTTAGCGTCAGGACAACTAGGGTTAGCGTCACGACAACTAGGGTTAGCGTCAGGACGACTAGGGTTAGCGTCAGGACGACTAGGGTTAGCGTCACGACAACTAGGGTTAGCGTCACGACAACTAGGGTTAGCGTCACGACAGCTAGGGTTAGCGTCAGGACAACTAGGGTTAGCGTCAGGACAACTAGGGTTAGCGTCAGGACAACTAGGGTTAGCGTCACGACAACTAGGGTTAGCGTCACGACAACTAGGGTTAGCTTCAGGACAACTAGGGTTAGCGTCAGGACAACTAGGGTTAGCGTCAGGACAACTAGGGTTAGCGTCAGGACAACTAGGTTTAGCGTCACGACAACTAGGGTTAGCGTCACGACAACTAGGGTTAGCGTCAGGACAAGTAGGGTTAGCGTCAGGACAAGTAGGGTTAGCATCAGGACAACTAGGGTTAGCGTCAGGACAAGTAGGGTTAGCGTCAGGACAACTAGGGTTAGCGTCAGGACAACTAGGGTTAGCGTCAGGACAACTAGGGTTAGCGTCACGACAACTAGGGTTAGCGTCAGGACAACTAGGGTTAGCGTCACGACAACTAGGGTTAGCGTCAGGACAACTAGGGTTAGCGTCAGGACGACTAGGGTTAGCGTCAGGACAACTAGGGTTAGCGTCACGACAACTAGGGTTAGCGTCACGACAACTAGGGTTAGCGTCAGGACAACTAGGGTTAGCGTCAGGACAACTAGGGTTAGCGTCAGGACAACTAGGGTTAGCGTCACGACAACTAGGGTTAGCGTCAGGACAACTAGGGTTAGCGTCAGGACAACTAGGGTTAGCGTCAGGACAACTAGGGTTAGCCTCACGACAACTAGGGTTAGTGTCACGACAACTAGGGTTAGCGTCAGGACAACTAGGGTTAGCGTCACGACAACTAGGGTTAGCATCAGGACAACTAGGGTTAGCGTCAGGACAACTAGGGTTAGCGTCAGGACAACTAGGGTTATCGTCAGGACAAGTAGGATTAGCGTCAGGACAACTAGGGTTAGCGTCAGGACAACTAGGGTTAGCGTCAGGACAACTAGGGTTAGCGTCACGACAACTAGGGTTAGCGTCACGACAACTAGGGTTAGCGTCAGGACAAGTAGGGTTAGCGTCAGGACAACTAGGGTTAGCGTCAGGACAAGTAGGGTTAGCGTCAGGACAACAAAGGTTAGCGTCAGGACAAGTAGGGTTAGCGTCAGGACAACTAGGGTTAGCGTCAGGACAACTAGGGTTTGCGTCAGGACAACTAGGGTTAGCGTCACGACAACTAGGGTTAGCGTCAGGACACCTAGGCTTAGCGTCACGACAACTAGGGTTAGCGTCAGGACAACTAGGGTTAGCATCAGGACAACTAGGGTTAGCGTCACGACAACTAGGGTTAGCGTCAGGACAACTAGGGTTAGCGTCAGGACAACTAGGGTTAGCGTCAGGACAACTAGGGTTAGCGTCGGGACAACTAGGGTTAGCGTCGGGACAACTAGGGTTAGCGTCGGGACAACTAGGGTTAGCGTCAGGACAACTAGGGTTAGCGTCAGGACAACTAGGGTTAGCGTCAGGACAACTAGGGTTAGCGTCACAACAACTAGGGTTAGCGTCAGGACAACTAGGGTTAGCGTCACGACAACTAGGGTTAGCGTCAGGACAACTAGGGTTAGCCTCACGACAACTACGGTTAGCGTCACGACAACTAGGGTTAGCGTCAGGACAACTAGGGTTAGCGTCAGGACAACTAGGGTTAGCGTCAGGACAACTAGGGTTAGCGTCACGACAACTAGGGTTAGCGTCAGGACAACTAGGGTTAGCGTCAGGACAACTAGGGTTAGCGTCAGGACAAGTAGGGTTAGCGTCAGGACAACTAGGGTTAGCGTCAGGACAACTAGGGTTAGCGTCAGGACAACTAGGTTTAGCGTCACGACAACTAGGGTTAGCGTCACGACAACTAGGGTTAGCGTCAGGACAAGTAGGGTTAGCGTCAGGACAACTAGGGTTAGCATCAGGACAACTAGGGTTAGCGTCAGGACAACTAGGGTTAGCGTCACGACAACTAGGGTTAGCGTCAGGACAACTAGGGTTAGCGTCACGACAACTAGGGTTAGCGTCAGGACGACTAGGGTTAGCGTCAGGACGACTAGGGTTAGCGTCACGACAACTAGGGTTAGCGTCACGACAACTAGGGTTAGCGTCACGACAGCTAGGGTTAGCGTCAGGACAACTAGGGTTAGCGTCAGGACAACTAGGGTTAGCGTCAGGACAACTAGGGTTAGCGTCACGACAACTAGGGTTAGCGTCACGACAACTAGGGTTAGCGTCAGGACAACTAGGGTTAGCGTCAGGACAACTAGGGTTAGCGTCAGGACAACTAGGGTTAGCGTCAGGACAACTAGGTTTAGCGTCACGACAACTAGGGTTAGCGTCACGACAACTAGGGTTAGCGTCAGGACAAGTAGGGTTAGCGTCAGGACAAGTAGGGTTAGCATCAGGACAACTAGGGTTAGCGTCAGGACAAGTAGGGTTAGCGTCAGGACAACTAGGGTTAGCGTCAGGACGACTAGGGTTAGCGTCAGGACAACTAGGGTTAGCGTCACGACAACTAGGGTTAGCGTCACGACAACTAGGGTTAGCGTCAGGACAACTAGGGTTAGCGTCAGGACAACTAGGGTTAGCGTCAGGACAACTAGGGTTAGCGTCACGACAACTAGGGTTAGCGTCAGGACAACTAGGGTTAGCGTCAGGACAACTAGGGTTAGCGTCAGGACAAGTAGGGTTAGCGTCAGGACAACTAGGGTTAGCGTCAGGACGACTAGGGTTAGCGTCAGGACAACTAGGGTTAGCGTCACGACAACTAGGGTTAGCGTCACGACAACTAGGGTTAGCGTCAGGACAACTAGGGTTAGCGTCAGGACAACTAGGGTTAGCGTCAGGACAACTAGGGTTAGCGTTACGACAACTAGGGTTAGCGTCAGGACAACTAGGGTTAGCGTCAGGACAACTAGGGTTAGCGTCAGGACAACTAGGGTTAGCCTCACGACAACTAGGGTTAGTGTCACGACAACTAGGGTTAGCGTCAGGACAACTAGGGTTAGCGTCACGACAACTAGGGTTAGCGTCACGACAACTAGGGTTAGCATCAGGACAACTAGGGTTAGCGTCAGGACAACTAGGGTTAGCGTCAGGACAACTAGGGTTATCGTCAGGACAAGTAGGATTAGCGTCAGGACAACTAGGGTTAGCGTCAGGACAACTAGGGTTAGCGTCAGGACAACTAGGGTTAGCGTCACGACAACTAGGGTTAGCGTCACGACAACTAGGGTTAGCGTCAGGACAAGTAGGGTTAGCGTCAGGACAACTAGGGTTAGCGTCAGGACAAGTAGGGTTAGCGTCAGGACAACAAAGGTTAGCGTCAGGACAAGTAGGGTTAGCGTCAGGACAACTAGGGTTAGCGTCAGGACAACTAGGGTTTGCGTCAGGACAACTAGGGTTAGCGTCACGACAACTAGGGTTAGCGTCAGGACACCTAGGGTTAGCGTCACGACAACTAGGGTTAGCGTCAGGACAACTAGGGTTAGCATCAGGACAACTAGGGTTAGCGTCACGACAACTAGGGTTAGCGTCAGGACAACTAGGGTTAGCGTCAGGACAACTAGGGTTAGCGTCAGGACAACTAGGGTTAGCGTCAGGACAACTAGGGATAGCGTCAGGACAACTAGGGTTAGCGTCAGGACAACTAGGGTTAGCGTCACGACAACTAGGGTTAGCGTCAGGACAACTAGGGTTAGCGTCAGGACAACTAGGGTTAGCGTCAGGACAACTAGGGTTAGCGTCAGGACAACTAGGGTTAGCGTCAGGACAACTAGGGTTAGCGTCAGGACAACTAGGGTTAGCGTCGGGACAACTAGGGTTAGCGTCGGGACAACTAGGGTTAGCATCGGAACAACTAGGGTTAGCATCGGAACAACTAGGGTTAGCGTCAGGACAACTAGGGTTAGCGTCAGGACAACTAGGGTTAGCGTCAGGACAACTAGGGTTAGCGTCAGGACAACTAGGGTTATCGTCAGGACAACTAGGGTTAGCGTCAGGACAACTAGGGTTAGCGTCAGGACAACTAGGGTTAATGTCAGGACAACTAGGGTTAGCGTCAGGACAACTAGGGTTAGCGTCAGGACAACTAGGGTTAGCGTCGGGACAACTAGGGTTAGCGTCAGGACAACTAGGGTTAGCGTCAGGACAACTAGGGTTAGCGTCAGGACAACTAGGGTTAACGTCAGGACAACTAGGGTTAGCGTCAGGACAACTAGGGTTAGCGTCAGGACAACTAGGGTTAGCGTCAGGACAACTAGGGTTAGCGTCAGGACAACTAGGGTTAGCGTCAGGACAACTAGGGTTAGCGTCAGGACAACTAGGTTTAGCGTCAGGACAACTAGGGTTAGCGTCGGGACAACTAGGGTTAGCGTCGGGACAACTAGGGTTAGAGTCGGGACAACTAGGGTTAGCGTCCGGACAACTAGGGTTAGCGTCAGGACAACTAGGGTTAGCGTCAGGACAACTAGGGTTAGCGTCAGGACAACTAGGTTTAGCGTCACGACAACTAGGGTTAGCGTCAGGACAACTAGGGTTAGCGTCAGTACAAGTAGGGTTAGCGTCAGGACAAGTAGGGTTAGCATCAGGACAACTAGGGTTAGCGTCAGGACAAGTAGGGTTAGCGTCAGGACAACTAGCGTTAGCGTCAGGACAACTAGGGTTAGCGTCACGACAACTAGGGTTAGCGTCACGACAACTAGGGTTAGCGTCAGGACAACTAGGGTTAGCGTCACGACAACTAGGGTTAGCGTCAGGACAACTAGGGTTAGCGTCAGGACAACTAGGGTTAGCGTCAGGACAACTAGGGTTAGCGTCACGACAACTAGGGTTAGCATCAGGACAACTAGGGTTAGCGTCAGGACAACTAGGGTTAGCGTCAGGACAACTAGGGTTAGCGTCAGGACAACTAGGGTTAGCGTCACGACAACTAGGGTTAGCGTCAGGACAACTAGGGTTAGCGTCAGGACAACTAGGGTTAGCGTCAGGACAACTAGGGTTAGCCTCACGACAACTAGGGTTAGCGTCACGACAACTAGGGTTAGCGTCAGGACAACTAGGGTTAGCGTCACGACAACTAGGGTTAGCATCAGGACAACTAGGGTTAGCGTCAGGACAACTAGGGTTAGCGTCAGGACAACTAGGGTTAGCGTCAGGACAAGTAGGATTAGCGTCAGGACAACTAGGGTTAGCGTCAGGACAACTAGGGTTAGCGTCAGGACAACTAGGGTTAGCGTCACGACAACTAGGGTTAGCGTCAGGACAACTAGGGTTAGCGTCAGGACAAGTAGGGTTAGCGTCAGGACAACTAGGGTTAGTGTCAGGACAAGTAGGGTTAGCGTCAGGACAACAAAGGTTAGCGTCAGGACAAGTAGGGTTAGCGTCAGGACAACTAGGGTTAGCGTCAGGACAACTAGGGTTTGCGTCAGGACAACTAGGGTTAGCGTCACGACAACTAGGGTTAGCGTCAGGACACCTAGGGTTAGCGTCACGACAACTAGGGTTAGCGTCAGGACAACTAGGGTTAGCGTCAGGACAACTAGGGTTAGCGTCACGACAACTAGGGTTAGCGTCAGGACAACTAGGGTTACCGTCAGGACAACTAGGGTTAGCGTCAGGACAACTAGGGATAGCGTCAGGACAACTAGGGTTAGCGTCAGGACAACTAGGGTTAGCGTCACGACAACTAGGGTTAGCGTCAGGACAACTAGGGTTAGCGTCAGGACAACTAGGGTTAGCGTCACGACAACTAGGGTTAGCGTCAGGACAACTAGGGTTAGCCTCACGACAACTAGGGTTAGCGTCACGACAACTAGGGTTAGCGTCAGGACAACTAGGGTTAGCGTCAGGACAACTAGGGTTAGCGTCAGGACAACTAGGGTTAGCGTCACGACAACTAGGGTTAGCGTCAGGACAACTAGGGTTAGCGTCAGGACAACTAGGGTTAGCGTCAGGACAAGTAGGGTTAGCGTCAGGACAACTAGGGTTAGCGTCAGGACAACTAGGGTTAGCGTCAGGACAACTAGGTTTAGCGTCACGACAACTAGGGTTAGCGTCACGACAACTAGGGTTAGCGTCAGGACAAGTAGGGTTAGCGTCAGGACAAGTAGGGTTAGCATCAGGACAACTAGGGTTAGCGTCAGGACAAGTAGGGTTAGCGTCAGGACAACTAGGGTTAGCATCAGGACAACTAGGGTTAGCGTCAGGACAACTAGGGTTAGCGTCACGACAACTAGGGTTAGCGTCAGGACAACTAGGGTTATCGTCACGACAACTAGGGTTAGCGTCAGGACGACTAGGGTTAGCGTCAGGACGACTAGGGTTAGCGTCACGACAACTAGGGTTAGCGTCACGACAACTAGGGTTAGCGTCACGACAGCTAGGGTTAGCGTCAGGACAACTAGGGTTAGCGTCAGGACAACTAGGGTTAGCGTCAGGACAACTAGGGTTAGCGTCACGACAACTAGGGTTAGCGTCAGGACAACTAGGGTTACCGTCAGGACAACTAGGGTTAGCATCAGGACAACTAGGGTTAGCGTCAGGACAACTAGGGTTAGCGTCAGGACAACTAGGGTTAGCGTCAGGACAACTAGGGTTAGCATCAGGACAACTAGGTTTAGCGTCAGGACAACTAGGGTTAGCGTCGGGACAACTAGGGTTAGCGTCGGGACAACTAGGGTTAGCGTCGGGACAACTAGGGTTAGCGTCAGGACAACTAGGGTTAGCGTCAGGACAACTAGGGTTAGCGTCAGGACAACTAGGGTTAGCGTCACAACAACTAGGGTTAGCGTCAGGACAACTAGGGTTAGCGTCACGACAACTAGGGTTAGCGTCAGGACAACTAGGGTTATCCTCACGACAACTAGGGTTAGCGTCACGACAACTAGGGTTAGCGTCAGGACAACTAGGGTTAGCGTCAGGACAACTAGGGTTAGCGTCACGACAACTAGGGTTAGCGTCAGGACAACTAGGGTTAGCGTCAGGACAACTAGGGTTAGCGTCAGGACAAGTAGGGTTAGCGTCAGGACAACTAGGGTTAGCGTCAGGACAACTAGGGTTAGCGTCAGGACAACTAGGTTTAGCGTCACGACAACTAGGGTTAGCGTCACGACAACTAGGGTTAGCGTCAGGACAAGTAGGGTTAGCGTCAGGACAAGTAGGGTTAGCATCAGGACAACTAGGGTTAGCGTCAGGACAAGTAGGGTTAGCGTCAGGACAACTAGGGTTAGCATCAGGACAACTAGGGTTAGCGTCAGGACAACTAGGGTTAGCGTCACGACAACTAGGGTTAGCGTCAGGACAACTAGGGTTAGCGTCACGACAACTAGGGTTAGCGTCAGGACGACTAGGGTTAGCGTCAGGACGACTAGGGTTAGCGTCACGACAACTAGGGTTAGCGTCACGACAACTAGGGTTAGCGTCACGACAGCTAGGGTTAGCGTCAGGACAACTAGGGTTAGCGTCAGGACAACTAGGGTTAGCGTCAGGACAACTAGGGTTAGCGTCACGACAACTAGGGTTAGCGTCACGACAACTAGGGTTAGCGTCAGGACAACTAGGGTTAGCGTCAGGACAACTAGGGTTAGCGTCAGGACAACTAGGGTTAGCGTCAGGACAACTAGGTTTAGCATCACGACAACTAGGGTTAGCGTCACGACAACTAGGGTTAGCGTCAGGAGAAGTAGGGTTAGCGTCAGGACAAGTAGGGTTAGCATCAGGACAACTAGGGTTAGCGTCAGGACAAGTAGGGTTAGCGTCAGGACAACTAGGGTTAGCGTCAGGACAACTAGGGTTAGCGTCAGGACAACTAGGGTTAGCGTCACGACAACTAGGGTTAGCGTCAGGACAACTAGGGTTAGCGTCACGACAACTAGGGTTAGCGTCAGGACAACTAGGGTTAGCGTCAGGACGACTAGGGTTAGCGTCAGGACAACTAGGGTTAGCGTCACGACAACTAGGGTTAGCGTCACGACAACTAGGGTTAGCGTCAGGACAACTAGGGTTAGCGTCAGGACAACTAGGGTTAGCGTCAGGACAACTAGGGTTAGCGTCACGACAACTAGGGTTAGCGTCAGGACAACTAGGGTTAGCGTCAGGACAACTAGGGTTAGCGTCAGGACAACTAGGGTTAGCCTCACGACAACTAGGATTAGTGTCACGACAACTAGGGTTAGCGTCAGGACAACTAGGGTTAGCGTCACGACAACTAGGGTTAGCATCAGGACAACTAGGGTTAGCGTCAGGACAACTAGGGTTAGCGTCAGGACAACTAGGGTTATCGTCAGGACAAGTAGGATTAGCGTCAGGACAACTAGGGTTAGCGTCAGGACAACTAGGGTTAGCGTCAGGACAACTAGGGTTAGCGTCACGACAACTAGGGTTAGCGTCACGACAACTAGGGTTAGCGTCAGGACAAGTAGGGTTAGCGTCAGGACAACTAGGGTTAGCGTCAGGACAAGTAGGGTTAGCGTCAGGACAACAAAGGTTAGCGTCAGGACAAGTAGGGTTAGCGTCAGGACAACTAGGGTTAGCGTCAGGACAACTAGGGTTTGCGTCAGGACAACTAGGGTTAGCGTCACGACAACTAGGGTTAGCGTCAGGACACCTAGGGTTAGCGTCACGACAACTAGGGTTAGCGTCAGGACAACTAGGGTTAGCATCAGGACAACTAGGGTTAGCGTCACGACAACTAGGGTTAGCGTCAGGACAACTAGGGTTAGCGTCAGGACAACTAGGGTTAGCGTCAGGACAACTAGGGTTAGCGTCAGGACAACTAGGGATAGCGTCAGGACAACTAGGGTTAGCATCAGGACAACTAGGGTTAGCGTCACGACAACTAGGGTTAGCGTCAGGACAACTAGGGTTAGCGTCAGGACAACTAGGGTTAGCGTCAGGACAACTAGGGTTAGCGTCAGGACAACTAGGGTTAGCGTCAGGACAACTAGGGTTAGCGTCAGGACAACTAGGGTTAGCGTCGGGACAACTAGGGTTAGCGTCGGGACAACTAGGGTTAGCATCGGAACAACTAGGGTTAGCATCGGAACAACTAGGGTTAGCGTCAGGACAACTAGGGTTAGCGTCAGGACAACTAGGGTTAGCGTCAGGACAACTAGGGTTAGCATCAGGACAACTAGGGTTATCGTCAGGACAACTAGGGTTAGCGTCAGGACAACTAGGTTTAGCGTCAGGACAACTAGGGTTAATGTCAGGACAACTAGGGTTAGCGTCAGGACAACTAGGGTTAGCGTCAGGACAACTAGGGTTAGCGTCAGGACAACTAGGGTTAGCATCAGGACAACTAGGTTTAGCGTCAGGACAACTAGGGTTAGCGTCGGGACAACTAGGGTTAGCGTCGGGACAACTAGGGTTAGAGTCGGGACAACTAGGGTTAGCGTCCGGACAACTAGGGTTAGCGTCAGGACAACTAGGGTTAGCGTCAGGACAACTAGGGTTAGCGTCAGGACAACTAGGTTTAGCGTCACGACAACTAGGGTTAGCGTCAGGACAACTAGGGTTAGCGTCAGGACAAGTAGGGTTAGCGTCAGGACAAGTAGGGTTAGCATCAGGACAACTAGGGTTAGCGTCAGGACAAGTAGGGTTAGCGTCAGGACAACTAGGGTTAGCGTCAGGACAACTAGGGTTAGCGTCACGACAACTAGGGTTAGCGTCACGACAACTAGGGTTAGCGTCATTACAACTAGGGTTAGCGTCACGACAACTAGGGTTAGCGTCAGGACAACTAGGGTTAGCGTCAGGACAACTAGGGTTAGCGTCAGGACAACTAGGGTTAGCGTCACGACAACTAGGGTTAGCATCAGGACAACTAGGGTTAGCGTCAGGACAACTAGGGTTAGCGTCAGGACAACTAGGTTTAGCGTCACGACAACTAGGGTTAGCGTCAGGACAACTAGGGTTAGCGTCAGGACAAGTAGGGTTAGCATCAGGACAACTAGGGTTAGCGTCAGGACAAGTAGGGTTAGCGTCAGGACAACTAGGGTTAGCGTCAGGACAACTAGGGTTAGCGTCACGACAACTAGGGTTAGCGTCACGACAACTAGGGTTAGCGTCAGGACAACTAGGGTTAGCGTCACGACAACTAGGGTTAGCGTCAGGACAACTAGGGTTAGCGTCAGGACAACTAGGGTTAGCGTCAGGACAACTAGGGTTAGCGTCACGACAACTAGGGTTAGCATCAGGACAACTAGGGTTAGCGTCAGGACAACTAGGGTTAGCGTCAGGACAACTAGGGTTAGCGTCAGGACAACTAGGGTTAGCGTCACGACAACTAGGGTTAGCGTCAGGACAACTAGGGTTAGCGTCAGGACAACTAGGGTTAGCGTCAGGACAACTAGGGTTAGCCTCACGACAACTAGGGTTAGCGTCACGACAACTAGGGTTAGCGTCAGGACAACTAGGGTTAGCGTCACGACAACTAGGGTTAGCATCAGGACAACTAGGGTTAGCGTCAGGACAACTAGAGTTAGCGTCAGGACAACTAGGGTTAGCGTCAGGACAAGTAGGATTAGCGTCAGGACAACTAGGGTTAGCGTCAGGACAACTAGGGTTAGCGTCAGGACAACTAGGGTTAGCGTCACGACAACTAGGGTTAGCGTCAGGACAACTAGGGTTAGCGTCAGGACAAGTAGGGTTAGCGTCAGGACAACTAGGGTTAGCGTCAGGACAAGTAGGGTTAGCGTCAGGACAACAAAGGTTAGCGTCAGGACAAGTAGGGTTAGCGTCAGGACAACTAGGGTTAGCGTCAGGACAACTAGGGTTTGCGTCAGGACAACTAGGGTTAGCGTCACGACAACTAGGGTTAGCGTCAGGACACCTAGGGTTAGCGTCACGACAACTAGGGTTAGCGTCAGGACAACTAGGGTTAGCGTCAGGACAACTAGGGTTAGCGTCACGACAACTAGGGTTAGCGTCAGGACAACTAGGGTTACCGTCAGGACAACTAGGGTTAGCGTCAGGACAACTAGGGATAGCGTCAGGACAACTAGGGTTAGCGTCAGGACAACTAGGGTTAGCGTCACGACAACTAGGGTTAGCGTCAGGACAACTAGGGTTAGCGTCAGGACAACTAGGGTTATCGTCAGGACAACTAGGGTTAGCGTCAGGACAACTAGGGTTAGCGTCGGGACAACTAGGGTTAGCGTCAGGACAACTAGGGTTATCGTCAGGACAACTAGGGTTAGCGTCAGGACAACTAGGGTTAGCGTCAGGACAACTAGGGTTAATGTCAGGACAACTAGGGTTAGCGTCAGGACAACTAGGGTTAGCGTCGGGACAACTGGGGTTAGCTTCGGGACAACTAGGGTTAGCGTCGGGACAACTAGGGTTAGCGTCAGGACAACTAGGGTTAGCGTCAGGACAACTAGGGTTAGCGTCGGGACAACTAGGGTTAGCGTCGGGACAACTAGGGTTAGCGTCAGGACAACTAGGGTTAGCGTCGGGACAACTAGGGTTAGCGTCGGGACAACTAGGGTTAGCGTCGGGACAACTAGGGTTAGCGTCAGGACAACTAGGGTTAACGTCAGGACAACTAGGGTTAGCGTCAGGACAACTAGGGTTAGCGTCAGGACAACTAGGGTTAGCGTCAGGACAACTAGGGTTAGCGTCAGGACAACTAGGGTTAGCGTCAGGACAACTAGGGTTAGCATCAGGACAACTAGGTTTAGCGTCAGGACAACTAGGGTTAGCGTCGGGACAACTAGGGTTAGCGTCGGGACAACTAGGGTTAGAGTCGGGACAACTAGGGTTAGCGTCCGGACAACTAGGGTTAGCGTCAGGACAACTAGGGTTAGCGTCAGGACAACTAGGGTTAGCGTCAGGACATCTAGGGTTAGCGTCACAACAACTAGGGTTAGCGTCA
This sequence comes from Phyllobates terribilis, assembly GCF_046119375.1. Lineage (NCBI taxonomy): Eukaryota > Metazoa > Chordata > Amphibia > Anura > Dendrobatidae > Phyllobates > Phyllobates terribilis. The sequence goes on along the minus strand of NW_027363156.1, from coordinate 994,382 downwards.
GGACAACTAGGGTTAGCGTCACGACAACTAGGGTTAGCGTCAGGACAACTAGGGTTAGCCTCACGACAACTAGGGTTAGTGTCACGACAACTAGGCTTAGCGTCAGGACAACTAGGGTTAGCGTCGGGACAACTAGGGTTAGCGTCAGGACAACAAAGGTTAGCGTCAGGACAAGTAGGGTTAGCGTCAGGACAACTAGGGTTAGCGTCAGGACAACTAGGGTTTGCGTCAGGACAACTAGGGTTAGCGTCAGGACAACTAGGGTTAGCGTCGGGACAACTAGGGTTAGCGTCAGGACAACTAGGGTTATCGTCAGGACAACTAGGGTTAGCGTCAGGACAACTAGGGTTAGCGTCAGGACAACTAGGGTTAACGTCAGGACAACTAGGGTTAGCGTCAGGACAACTAGGGTTAGCGTCGGGACAACTAGGGTTAGCATCGGGACAACTAGGGTTAGCGTCAGGACAACTAGGGTTAGCGTCAGGACAACTAGGGTTAGCGTCAGGACAACTAGGGTTAGCGTCGGGACAACTAGGGTTAGCATCAGGACAACTAGGGTTAGCGTCGGGACAACTAGGGTTAGCGTCGGGACAACTAGGGTTAGCGTCAGGACAACTAGGGTTAGCGTCAGGACAACTAGGGTTAGCGTCAGGACAACTAGAGTTAGCTTCAGGACAACTAGGGTTAGCGTCAGGACAACTAGGGTTAGCGTCAGGACAACTAGGGTTAATGTCAGGACAACTAGGGTTAGCGTCAGGACAACTAGGGTTAGCGTCAGGACAACTAGGGTTAGCGTCGGGACAACTAGGGTTAGCGTCGGGACAACTAGGGTTAGCGTCAGGACAACTAGGGTTAGCGTCAGGACAACTAGGGTTAGCGTCAGGACAACTAGGGTTAGCGTCGGGACAACTAGGGTTAGCGTCAGGACAACTAGGGTTAGCTTCGGGACAACTAGGGTTAGCGTCGGGACAACTAGGGTTAGCGTCAGGACAACTAGGGTTAGCGTCAGGACAACTAGGGTTAGCTTCAGGACAACTAGGGTTAGCGTCGGGACAACTAGGGTTAGCGTCAGGACAACTAGGGTTAGCGTCAGGACAACTAGGGTTAGCGTCAGGACAACTAGGGTTAGCTTCAGGATAACTAGGGTTAGGGTCGGGACAACTAGGGTTAGCGTCAGGACAACTAGGGTTAGCGTCACGACAACTAGGGTTAGCGTCACGACAACTAGGGTTAGCGTCAGGACAACTAGGGTTAGCGTCAGGACAACTAGGGTTAGCGTCAGGACAACTAGGGTTACCGTCAGGACAACTAGGGTTAGCATGAGGACAACTAGGGTTAGCGTCAGGACAACTAGGGTTAGCATCAGGACAACTTGGGTTGGCGTCAGGACAACTAGGGTAGGCGTCAGGACAACTAGGGTTAGCGTCAGGACAACTATGGTTAGCGTCATTACAAGTAGGGTTAGCGTCAGGACAAGTAGGGTTAGCGTCAGGACAAGTAGGGTTAGCGTCAGGACAACTAGGTTTAGCGTCAGGACAACTAGGGTTAGCGTCAGGACAAGTAGGGTTAGCGTCAGGACAAGTAGGGTTAGCGTCAGGACAACTAGGGTTAGCGTCAGGACAACTAGGGTTAGCGTCAGGACAAGTACGGTTAGCATCAGGACAACTAGGGTTAGCGTCAGGACAACTAGGGTTAGCGTCAGGACAAGTAGGGTTAGCGTCAGGACAACTAGGGTTAGCGTCAGGACAACTAGGGTTAGTGTCAGGACAACTAGGGTTAGCGTCAGGACAACTAGGGTTAGCATCAGGACAAGTAGGGTTAGCGTCAGGACAACTAGGGTTAGCGTCAGGACAACTAGGGTTAGCGTCAAGACAACTAGGGTTAGCGTCAGGACAACTAGGGTTAGCGTCAGGACAACTAGGGTTAGCTTCAGGACAAGTAGGGTTAGCGTCAGGACAACTAGGGTTAGCCTCACGACTACTAGGGTTAGCGTCACGACAACTAGGGTTAGCGTCAGGACAACTAGGGTTAGCGTCAGGACAACTAGGGTTAGCGTCACGACAACTAGAGTTAGCGTCAGGACAACTAGGGTTATCGTCAGGACAACTAGGGTTAGCGTCAGGACAACTAGGGTTAGCGTCAGGACAACTAGGGTTAATGTCAGGACAACTAGGGTTAGCGTCAAGACAACTAGGGTTAGCGTCAGGACAACTAGGGTTAGCGTCAGGACAACTAGGGTTAGCTTCAGGACAAGTAGGGTTAGCGTCAGGACAACTAGGGTTAGCGTCAGGACATCTAGGTTTAGCGTCAGGACAACTAGGGTTAGCGTCGGGACAACTAGGGTTAGCGTCGGGACAACTAGGGTTAGCGTCGGGACAACTAGGGTTAGCGTCCGGACAACTAGGGTTAGCGTCAGGACAACTAGGGTTAGCGTCAGGACAACTAGGGTTAGCGTCACGACAACTAGGGTTAGCGTCAGGACAACTAGGGTTAGCCTCACGACTACTAGGGTTAGTGTCACGACAACTAGGGTTAGCGTCAGGACAACTAGGGTTAGCGTCAGGACAACTAGGGTTAGCGTCACGACAACTAGGGTTAGCGTCAGGACAACTAGGGTTATCGTCAGGACAACTAGGGTTAGCGTCAGGACAACTAGGGTTAGCGTCAGGACAACTAGGGTTAATGTCAGGACAACTAGGGTTAGCGTCAAGACAACTAGGGTTAGCGTCAGGACAACTAGGGTTAGCGTCAGGACAACTAGGGTTAGCTTCAGGACAAGTAGGGTTAGCGTCAGGACAACTAGGGTTAGCGTCAGGACATCTAGGTTTAGCGTCAGGACAACTAGGGTTAGCGTCGGGACAACTAGGGTTAGCGTCGGGACAACTAGGGTTAGCGTCGGGACAACTAGGGTTAGCGTCCGGACAACTAGGGTTAGCGTCAGGACAACTAGGGTTAGCGTCAGGACAACTAGGGTTAGCGTCAGGACAACTAGGGTTAGCGTCACAACAACTAGGGTTAGCGTCAGGACAACTAGGGTTAGCGTCACGACAACTAGGGTTAGCGTCAGGACAACTAGGGTTAGCCTCACGACTACTAGGGTTAGTGTCACGACAACTAGGGTTAGCGTCAGGACAACTAGGGTTAGCGTCAGGACAACTAGGGTTAGCGTCACGACAACTAGGGTTAGCGTCAGGACAACTAGGGTTATCGTCAGGACAACTAGGGTTAGCGTCAGGACAACTAGGGTTAGCGTCAGGACAACTAGGGTTAATGTCAGGACAACTAGGGTTAGCGTCAGGACAACTAGGGTTAGCGTCGGGACAACTGGGGTTAGCATCGGGACAACTAGGGTTAGCGTCAGGACAACTAGGGTTAGCGTCAGGACAACTAGGGTTAGCGTCAGGACAACTAGGGTTAGCGTCGGGACAACTAGGGTTAGCGTCAGGACAACTAGGGTTAGCGTCGGGACAACTAGGGTTAGCGTCAGGACAACTAGGGTTAGCGTCAGGACAACTAGGGTTAGCGTCAGGACAACTAGGGTTAACGTCAGGACAACTAGGGTTAGCGTCAGGACAACTAGGGTTAGCGTCAGGACAACTAGGGTTAGCGTCAGGACAACTAGGGTTAGCGTCAGGACAACTAGGGTTAGCATCAGGACAACTAGGTTTAGCGTCAGGACAACTAGGGTTAGCGTCGGGACAACTAGGGTTAGCGTCGGGACAACTAGGGTTAGAGTCGGGACAACTAGGGTTAGCGTCAGGACAACTAGGGTTAGCGTCAGGACAACTAGGGTTAGCGTCAGGACAACTAGGGTTAGCGTCAGGACAACTAGGGTTAGCATCAGGACAACTAGGTTTAGCGTCAGGACAACTAGGGTTAGCGTCGGGACAACTAGGGTTAGCGTCGGGACAACTAGGGTTAGAGTCGGGACAACTAGGGTTAGCGTCCGGACAACTAGGGTTAGCGTCAGGACAACTAGGGTTAGCGTCAGGACAACTAGGGTTAGCGTCAGGACAACTAGGGTTAGCGTCACAACAACTAGGGTTAGCGTCACGACAACTAGGGTTAGCGTCACGACAACTAGGGTTAGCGTCAGGACAACTAGGGTTAGCCTCACGACAACTAGGGTTAGTGTCACGACAACTAGGCTTAGCGTCAGGACAACTAGGGTTAGCGTCACGACAACTAGGGTTAGCGTCAGGACAACTAGGGTTAGCGTCAGGACAACTAGGGTTAGCGTCAGGACAACTAGGGTTAGCGTCACGACAACTAGGGTTAGCGTCAGGACAACTAGGGTTAGCGTCAGGACAACTAGGGTTAGCGTCAGGACAACTAGGGTTAGCGTCAGGACAACTAGGGTTAGCGTCAGGACAACTAGGGTTAGCGTCAGGACAACTAGGGTTAGCGTCACGACAACTAGGGTTAGCGTCAGGACAACTAGGGTTAGCCTCACGACTACTAGGGTTAGTGTCACGACAACTAGGGTTAGCGTCAGGACAACTAGGGTTAGCGTCAGGACAACTAGGGTTAGCGTCACGACAACTAGGGTTAGCATCAGGACAACTAGGGTTAGCGTCAGGACAACTAGGGTTAGCGTCAGGACAACTAGGGTTAGCGTCAGGACAAGTAGGGTTAGCGTCAGGACAACTAGGGTTAGCGTCAGGACAACTAGGGTTAGCGTCACGACAACTAGGGTTAGCGTCAGGACAGCTAGGGTTAGCGTCAGGACAACTAGGGTTAGCGTCAGGACAAGTAGGGTTAGCGTCAAGACAACTAGGGTTAGCGTCAGGACAAGTAGGGTTAGCGTCAGGACAACTAGGGTTAGCGTCAGGACAAGTAGGATTAGCGTCAGGACAACTAGAGTTAGCGTCAGGACAACTAGGGTTTGCGTCAGGACAACTAGGGTTAGCGTCAGGACACCTAGGGTTAGCGTCACGACAACTAGGGTTAGCGTCAGGTCAACTAGGGTTAGCGTCAGGACAACTAGGGTTAGCGTCACGACAACTAGGGTTAGCGTCACGACAACTAGGGTTAGCGTCAGGACAACTAGGGTTAGCGTCAGGACAACTAGGGTTAGCGTCAGGACAACTAGGGATAGCGTCAGGACAACTAGGGTTAGCGTCAGGACAACTAGGGTTAGCGTCAGGACAACTAGGGTTAGCGTCACGACAACTAGGGTTAGCGTCAGGACAACTAGGGTTAGCGTCAGGACAACTAGGGTTATCGTCAGGACAACTAGGGTTAGCGTCAGGACAACTAGGGTTAGCGTCAGGACAACTAGGGTTAATGTCAGGACAACTAGGGTTAGCGTCAGGACAACTAGGGTTAGCGTCGGGACAACTAGGGTTAGCGTCGGGACAACTAGGGTTAGCATCGGGACAACTAGGGTTAGCGTCAGGACAACTAGGGTTAGCGTCAGGACAACTAGGGTTAGCGTCAGGACAACTAGGGTTAGCGTCGGGACAACTAGGGTTAGCGTCAGGACAACTAGGGTTATCGTCAGGACAACTAGGGTTAGCGTCAGGACAACTAGGGTTATCGTCAGGACAACTAGGGTTAATGTCAGGACAACTAGGGTTAGCGTCAGGACAACTAGGGTTAGCGTCGGGACAACTAGGGTTAGCATCGGGACAACTAGGGTTAGCGTCAGGACAACTAGGGTTAGCGTCAGGACAACTAGGGTTAGCGTCGGGACAACTAGGGTTAGCGTCGGGACAACTAGGGTTAGCGTCGGGACAACTAGGGTTAGCGTCAGGACAACTAGGGTTAGCGTCAGGACAACTAGGGTTAGCGTCAGGACAACTAGGGTTAGCGTCACGACAACTAGGGTTAGCGTCAGGACAACTAGGGTTAGCGTCACGACAACTAGGGTTAGCGTCAGGACAACTAGGGTTAGCGTCAGGACAACTAGGGTTAGCGTCAGGACAACTAGGGTTAGCGTCACGACAACTAGGGTTAGCGTCAGGACAACTAGGGTTAGCGTCAGGACAACTAGGGTTAGCGTCAGGACAACTAGGGTTAGCCTCACGACAACTAGGGTTAGCATCACGACAACTAGGGTTAGCGTCAGGACAACTAGGGTTAGCGTCACGACAACTAGGGTTAGCATCAGGACAACTAGGGTTAGCGTCAGGACAACTAGGGTTAGCGTCAGGACAACTAGGGTTAGCGTCAGGACAAGTAGGATTAGCGTCAGGACAACTAGGGTTAGCGTCAGGACAACTAGGGTTAGCGTCAGGACAACTAGGGTTAGCGTCACGACAACTAGGGTTAGCGTCAGGACAAGTAGGGTTAGCGTCAGGACAAGTAGGGTTAGCGTCAGGACAACTAGGGTTAGCGTCAGGACAAGTAGGGTTAGCGTCAGGACAACAAAGGTTAGCGTCAGGACAAGTAGGGTAAGCGTCAGGACAAGTAGGGTTAGCGTCAGGACAACTAGGGTTAGCGTCAGGACAAGTAGGGTTAGCGTCAGGACAACAAAGGTTAGCGTCAGGACAACTAGGGTTAGCGTCAGGACAACTAGGGTTAGCGTCAGGACAACTAGGGTTAGCGTCAGGACAACTAGGGTTAGCGTCACGACAACTAGGGTTAGCGTCAGGACAACTAGGGTTAGCGTCAGGACAACTAGGGTTAGCGTCAGGACAACTAGGGTTAGCGTCACGACAACTAGGGTTAGCGTCAGGACAACTAGGGTTAGCGTCAGGACAACTAGGGTTAGCGTCAGGACAACTAGGGTTAGCCTCACGACAACTAGGGTTAGCGTCACGACAACTAGGGTTAGCGTCAGGACAACTAGGGTTAGCGTCACGACAACTAGGGTTAGCGTCAGGACAACTAGGGTTAGCGTCAGGACAACTAGGGTTAGCGTCAGGACAACTAGGGTTAGCGTCAGGACAAGTAGGATTAGCGTCAGGACAACTAGGGTTAGCGTCAGGACAACTAGGGTTAGCGTCAGGACAACTAGGGTTAGCGTCACGACAACTAGGGTTAGCGTCAGGACAACTAGTGTTAGCCTCACGACAACTAGGGTTAGCGTCACGACAACTAGGGTTAGCATCAGGACAACTAGGGTTAGCGTCAGGACAACTAGGGTTAGCGTCACGACAACTAGGGTTAGCGTCTGGACAACTAGGGTTAGCGTCAGGACAACTAGGGTTAGCGTCAGGACAAGTAGGGTTAGCGTCAGGACAACTAGGGTTAGCGTCAGGACAACTAGGGTTAGCGTCAGGACAACTAGGGTTAGCGTCAGGACAACTAGGTTTAGCGTCACGACAACTAGGGTTAGCGTCAGGACAACTAGGGTTAGCGTCAGGACAAGTAGGGTTAGCATCAGGACAAGTAGGGTTAGCATCAGGACAACTAGGGTTAGCGTCAGGACAAGTAGGGTTAGCGTCAGGACAACTAAGGTTAGCGTCAGGACAACTAGGGTTAGCGTCAGGACAACTAGGGTTAGCGTCACGACAACTAGGGTTAGCGTCAGGACAACTAGGGTTAGCGTCACGACAACTAGGGTTAGCGTCAGGACAACTAGGGTTAGCGTCAGGACAACTAGGGTTAGCGTCAGGACAACTAGGGTTAGCGTCAGGACAACTAGGGTTAGCGTCACGACAACTAGGGTTAGCGTCAGGACAACTAGGGTTAGCGTCAGGACAACTAGGGTTAGCGTCACGACAACTAGGGTTAGCGTCAGGACAACTAGGGTTAGCGTCAGGACAACTAGGGTTAGCGTCAGGACAACTAGGGTTAGCCTCACGACAACTAGGGTTAGCATCACGACAACTAGGGTTAGCGTCAGGACAACTAGGGTTCGCGTCACGACAACTAGGGTTAGCATCAGGACAACTAGGGTTAGCGTCAGGACAACTAGGGTTAGCGTCAGGACAACTAGGGTTAGCGTCAGGACAAGTAGGATTAGCGTCAGGACAACTAGGGTTAGCGTCAGGACAACTAGGGTTAGCGTCAGGACAACTAGGGTTAGCGTCACGACAACTAGGGTTAGCGTCAGGACAACTAGGGTTAGCGTCAGGACAAGTAGGGTTAGCGTCAGGACAACTAGGGTTAGCGTCAGGACAAGTAGGGTTAGCGTCAGGACAACAAAGGTTAGCGTCAGGACAAGTAGGGTAAGCGTCAGGACAAGTAGGGTTAGCGTCAGGACAACTAGGGTTAGCGTCAGGACAAGTAGGGTTAGCGTCAGGACAACAAAGGTTAGCGTCAGGACAACTAGGGTTAGCGTCAGGACAACTAGGGTTAGCGTCAGGACAACTAGGGTTAGCGTCAGGACAACTAGGGTTAGCGTCACGACAACTAGGGTTAGCGTCAGGACAACTAGGGTTAGCGTCAGGACAACTAGGGTTAGCGTCAGGACAACTAGGGTTAGCGTCACGACAACTAGGGTTAGCGTCAGGACAACTAGGGTTAGCGTCAGGACAACTAGGGTTAGCGTCAGGACAACTAGGGTTAGCCTCACGACAACTAGGGTTAGCGTCACGACAACTAGGGTTAGCGTCAGGACAACTAGGGTTAGCGTCACGACAACTAGGGTTAGCGTCAGGACAACTAGGGTTAGCGTCAGGACAACTAGGGTTAGCGTCAGGACAACTAGGGTTAGCGTCAGGACAAGTAGGATTAGCGTCAGGACAACTAGGGTTAGCGTCAGGACAACTAGGGTTAGCGTCAGGACAACTAGGGTTAGCGTCACGACAACTAGGGTTAGCGTCAGGACAACTAGGGTTAGCGTCAGGACAAGTAGGGTTAGCGTCAGGACAACTAGGGTTAGCGTCAGGACAAGTAGGGTTAGCGTCAGGACAACAAAGGTTAGCGTCAGGACAAGTAGGGTAAGCGTCAGGACAACTAGGGTTAGCGTCACGACAACTAGGGTTAGCGTCAGGACAACTAGGGTTAGCATCAGGACAACTAGGGTTAGCGTCACGACAACTAGGGTTAGCGTCAGGACAACTAGGGTTAGCGTCAGGACAACTAGGGTTAGCGTCAGGACAACTAGGGTTAGCGTCAGGACAACTAGGGATAGCGTCAGGACAACTAGGGATAGCGTCAGGACAACTAGGGTTAGCGTCAGGACAACTAGGGATAGCGTCAGGACAACTAGGGTTAGCGTCAGGACAACTAGGGTTAGCTTCAGGACAACTAGGGTTAGCGTCGGGACAACTAGGGTTAGCGTCAGGACAACTAGGGTTAGCGTCAGGACAACTAGGGTTAGCGTCAGGACAACTAGGGTTAGCGTCAGGACAACTAGGGTTAGCGTCACGACAACTAGGGTTAGCGTCAGGACAACTAGGGTTAGCGTCAGGACAACTAGGGTTAGCGTCAGGACAAGTAGGGTTAGCGTCAGGACAACTAGGGTTAGCGTCATGACAAGTAGGGTTAGCGTCAGGACAAGTAGGGTTAGCTTCAGGACAACTAGGGTTAGCATCAGGACAAGTAGGGTTAGCATCAGGACAACTAGGGTTTGCGTCAGCACAACTAGGGTTAGCGTCGGGACAACTAGGGTTAGCATTGGGACAACTAGGGTTAGCGTCAGGACAACTAGGGTTAGCGTCAGGACAACTAGGGTTAGCTTCAGGACAACTAGGGTTAGCGTCGGGACAACTAGGGTTAGCGTCAGGACAACTAGGGTTAGCGTCAGGACAACTAGGGTTAGCGTCACGACAACTAGGGTTAGCGTCAGGACAACTAGAGTTAGCGTCAGGACAACTAGGGTTACCGTCAGGACAACTAGGGTTAGCATCAGGACAACTAGGGTTAGCGTCAGGACAACTAGGGTTAGCGTCAGGACAACTAGGGTTAGCATCAGGACAACTAGGTTTAGCGTCAGGACAACTAGGGTTAGCGTCGGGACAACTAGGGTTAGCGTCGGGACAACTAGGGTTAGCGTCGGGACAACTAGGGTTAGCGTCAGGACAACTAGGGTTAGCGTCAGGACAACTAGGGTTAGCGTCACAACAACTAGGGTTAGCGTCAGGACAACTAGGGTTAGCGTCACGACAACTAGGGTTAGCATCAGGACAACTAGGGTTAGCCTCACGACAACTAGGGTTAGCGTCACGACAACTAGGGTTAGCGTCAGGACAACTAGGGTTAGCGTCACCACAACTAGGGTTAGCGTCAGGACAACTAGGGTTAGCGTCAGGACAACTAGGGTTAGCGTCAGGACAACTAGGGTTAGCGTCACGACAACTAGGGTTAGCGTCCGGACAACTAGGGTTAGCGTCAGGACAAGTAGGGTTAGCGTCAGGACAAGTAGGGTTAGCATCAGGACAACTAGGGTTAGCGTCAGGACAAGTAGGGTTAGCGTCAGGACAAGTAGGGTTAGCGTCAGGACAAGTAGGGTTAGCGTCAGGACAACTAGGGTTAGCGTCAGGACAACTAGGGTTAGCGTCAGGACAACTAGGGTTAGCGTCAGGACAACTAGGGTTAGCGTCAGGACAACTAGGGTTAGTGTCAGGACAACTAGGGTTAGCGTCAGGACAACTAGGGTTAGCGTCAGGACAACTAGGGTTAGCGTCACGACAACTAGGGTTAGCGTCAGGACAACTAGGGTTAGCGTCAGGACAACTAGGGTTAGCGTCAGGACAACTAGGGTTAGCGTCAGGACAACTAGGGTTAGCGTCACGACAACTAGGGTTAGCGTCAGGACAACTAGGGTTAGCGTCAGGACAACTAGGGTTAGCGTCAGGACAACTAGGGTTAGCCTCACGACAACTAGGGTTAGTGTCACGACAACTAGGGTTAGCGTCAGGACAACTAGGGTTAGCGTCACGACAACTAGGGTTAGCATCAGGACAACTAGGGTTAGGGTCAGGACAACTAGGGTTAGCGTCAGGACAACTAGGGTTAGCGTCAGGACAAGTAGGATTAGCGTCAGGACAACTAGGGTTAGCGTCAGGACAACTAGGGTTAGCGTCAGGACAAGTAGGGTTAGCGTCAGGACAACAAAGGTTAGCGTCAGGACAAGTAGGGTTAGCGTCAGGACAACTAGGGTTAGCGTCAGGACAACTAGGGTTTGCGTCAGGACAACTAGGGTTAGCGTCAGGACAACTAGGGTTAGCGTCAGGACAACTAGGGTTAGCGTCAGGACAACTAGGGTTAATGTCAGGACAACTAGGGTTAGCGTCAGGACAACTAGGGTTAGCGTCGGGACAACTAGGGTTAGCATCGGGACAACTAGGGTTAGCGTCAGGACAACTAGGGTTAGCGTCAGGACAACTAGGGTTAGCGTCAGGACAACTAGGGTTAGCGTCGGGACAACTAGGGTTAGCGTCAGGACAACTAGGGTTAGCGTCGGGACAACTAGGGTTAGCGTCGGGACAACTAGGGTTAGCGTCAGGACAACTAGGGTTAGCGTCAGGACAACTAGGGTTAGCGTCAGGACAACTAGGGTTAGCATCAGGACAACTAGGTTTAGCGTCAGGACAACTAGGGTTAGCGTCGGGACAACTAGGGTTAGCGTCGGGACAACTAGGGTTAGAGTCGGGACAACTAGGGTTAGCGTCCGGACAACTAGGGTTAGCGTCAGGACAACTAGGGTTAGCGTCAGGACAACTAGGGTTAGCGTCAGGACAACTAGGGTTAGCGTCAGGACAACTAGGGTTAGCGTCACAACAACTAGGGTTAGCGTCAGGACAACTAGGGTTAGCGTCACGACAACTAGGGTTAGCGTCAGGACAACTAGGGTTAGCCTCACGACAACTAGGGTTAGCGTCACGACAACTAGGGTTAGCGTCAGGACAACTAGGGTTAGCGTCAGGACAACTAGGGTTAGCGTCAGGACAACTAGGGTTAGCGTCAGGACAACTAGGGTTAGCTTCAGGACAACTAGGGTTAGCGTCGGGACAACTAGGGTTAGCGTCAGGACAACTAGGGTTAGCGTCAGGACAACTAGGGTTAGCTTCAGGACAACTAGGGTTAGCGTCGGGACAACTAGGGTTAGCGTCGGGACAACTAGGGTTAGCGTCAGGACAACTAGGGTTAGCGTCAGGACAACTAGGGTTAGCGTCAGGACAACTAGGGTTAGCTTCAGGACAACTAGGGTTAGCGTCGGGACAACTAGGGTTAGCGTCAGGACAACTAGGGTTAGCGTCAGGACAACTAGGGTTAGCGTCACGACAACTAGGGTTAGCGTCAGGACAACTAGGGTTAGCGTCAGGACAACTAGGGTTACCGTCAGGACAACTAGGGTTAGCGTCAGGACAACTAGGGTTAGCGTCAGGACAACTAGGGTTAGCGTCAGGACAACTAGGGTTAGCATCAGGACAACTAGGTTTAGCGTCAGGACAACTAGGGTTAGCGTCGGGACAACTAGGGTTAGCGTCGGGACAACTAGGGTTAGCGTCGGGACAAATAGGGTTAGCGTCAGGACAACTAGGGTTAGCGTCAGGACAACTAGGGTTAGCGTCACGACAACTAGGGTTAGCGTCAGGACAACTAGGGTTAGCCTAACGACAACTAGGGTTAGCGTCACGACAACTAGGGTTAGCGTCAGGACAACTAGGGTTAGCGTCAGGACAACTAGGGTTAGCGTCAGGACAACTAGGGTTAGCGTCAGGACAACTAGGGTTAGCGTCAGGACAACTAGGGTTAGCGTCAGGACAACTAGGGTTAGCGTCAGGACAACTAGGGTTAGCGTCAGGACAACTAGGTTTAGCGTCACGACAACTAGGGTTAGCGTCAGGAAAACTAGGGTTAGCGTCAGGACAAGTAGGGTTAGCGTCAGGACAAGTAGGGTTAGCATCAGGACAACTAGGGTTAGCGTCAGGACAAGTAGGGTTAGCGTCAGGACAACTAGGGTTAGCGTCAGGACAACTAGGGTTGGCGTCAGGACAACTAGGGTTAGCGTCAGGACAACTAGGGTTAGCGTCACGACAAGTAGGGTTAGCGTCAGACAACTAGGGTTAGCGTCACGACAACTAGGGTTAGCGTCAGGACAACTAGGGTTAGCGTCAGGACAACTAGGGTTAGCGTCAGGACAACTAGGGTTAGCGTCAGGACAACTAGGGTTAGCGTCACGACAACTAGGGTTAGCGTCAGGACAACTAGGGTTAGCGTCAGTACAACTAGGGTTAGCGTCAGGACAACTAGGGTTAGCGTCAGGACAACTAGGGTTAGTGTCAGGACAACTAGGGTTAGCGTCACGACAACTAGGGTTAGCGTCAGGACAACTAGGGTTAGCGTCAGGACAACTAGGGTTAGCGTCAGGACAACTAGGGTTAGCCTCACGACAGCTAGGGTTAGCGTCACGACAACTAGGGTTAGCGTCAGGACAACTAGGGTTAGCGTCACGACAACTAGGGTTAGCGTCAGGACAACTAGGGTTAGCGTCAGGACAACTAGGTTTAGCGTCAGGACAACTAGGGTTAGCGTCAGGACAAGTAGGGTTAGCGTCAGGACAACTAGGGTTAGCGTCAGGACAACTAGGGTTAGCGTCACGACAACTAGGGTTAGCGTCAGGACAACTAGGGTTAGCATCAGGACAAGTAGGGTTAGCGTCAGGACAAGTAGGGTTAGCGTCAGGACAAGTAGGGTTAGCGTCAGGACAACTAGGGTTAGCGTCAGGACAAGTAGGGTTAGCGTCAGGACAACTAGGGTTAGCGTCAGGACAACTAGGGTTTGCGTCAGGACAACTAGGGTTAGCGTCACGACAACTAGGGTTAGCGTCAGGACACCTAGGGTTAGCGTCACGACAACTAGGGTTAGCGTCAGGACAACTAGGGTTAGCATCAGCACAACTAGGGTTAGCGTCACGACAACTAGGGTTAGCGTCAGGACAACTAGGGTTAGCGTCAGGACAACTAGGGTTAGCGTCAGGACAACTAGGGATAGCGTCAGGACAACTAGGGTTAGCGTCAGGACAACTAGGGTTAGCGTCACGACAACTAGGGTTAGCGTCAGGACAACTAGGGTTAGCGTCAGGACAACTAGGGTTAGCGTCAGGACAACTAGGGTTAGCGTCAGGACAACTAGGGTTAATGTCAGGACAACTAGGGTTAGCGTCAGGACAACTAGGGTTAGCGTCGGGACAACTAGGGTTAGCATCGGGACAACTAGGGTTAGCGTCAGAACAACTAGGGTTAGCGTCAGGACAACTAGGGTTAGCGTCAGGACAACTAGGGTTAGCGTCGGGACAACTAGGGTTAGCGTCAGGACAACTAGGGTTAGCTTCAGGACAACTAGGGTTAGCGTCGGGACAACTAGGGTTAGCGTCAGGACAAGTAGGGTTAGCGTCAGGACAACTAGGGTTAGCGTCAGGACAACTAGGGTTGGCGTCAGGACAACTAGGGTTAGCGTCAGGACAACTAGGGTTAGCGTCACGACAAGTAGGGTTAGCGTCAGACAACTAGGGTTAGCGTCACGACAACTAGGGTTAGCGTCAGGACAACTAGGGTTAGCGTCAGGACAACTAGGGTTAGCGTCAGGACAACTAGGGTTAGCGTCAGGACAACTAGGGTTAGCGTCACGACAACTAGGGTTAGCGTCAGGACAACTAGGGTTAGCGTCAGTACAACTAGGGTTAGCGTCAGGACAACTAGGGTTAGCGTCAGGACAACTAGGGTTAGTGTCAGGACAACTAGGGTTAGCGTCACGACAACTAGGGTTAGCGTCAGGACAACTAGGGTTAGCGTCAGGACAACTAGGGTTAGCGTCAGGACAACTAGGGTTAGCCTCACGACAGCTAGGGTTAGCGTCACGACAACTAGGGTTAGCGTCAGGACAACTAGGGTTAGCGTCACGACAACTAGGGTTAGCGTCAGGACAACTAGGGTTAGCGTCAGGACAACTAGGTTTAGCGTCAGGACAACTAGGGTTAGCGTCAGGACAAGTAGGGTTAGCGTCAGGACAACTAGGGTTAGCGTCAGGACAACTAGGGTTAGCGTCACGACAACTAGGGTTAGCGTCAGGACAACTAGGGTTAGCATCAGGACAAGTAGGGTTAGCGTCAGGACAAGTAGGGTTAGCGTCAGGACAAGTAGGGTTAGCGTCAGGACAACTAGGGTTAGCGTCAGGACAAGTAGGGTTAGCGTCAGGACAACTAGGGTTAGCGTCAGGACAACTAGGGTTTGCGTCAGGACAACTAGGGTTAGCGTCACGACAACTAGGGTTAGCGTCAGGACACCTAGGGTTAGCGTCACGACAACTAGGGTTAGCGTCAGGACAACTAGGGTTAGCATCAGCACAACTAGGGTTAGCGTCACGACAACTAGGGTTAGCGTCAGGACAACTAGGGTTAGCGTCAGGACAACTAGGGTTAGCGTCAGGACAACTAGGGATAGCGTCAGGACAACTAGGGTTAGCGTCAGGACAACTAGGGTTAGCGTCACGACAACTAGGGTTAGCGTCAGGA
The DNA here is from genome assembly GCF_046119375.1 of Phyllobates terribilis. Classification (NCBI taxonomy): domain Eukaryota; kingdom Metazoa; phylum Chordata; class Amphibia; order Anura; family Dendrobatidae; genus Phyllobates; species Phyllobates terribilis. The sequence continues at coordinate 979,030 of NW_027363156.1, read as the reverse complement.
CAACTAGGGTTAGCGTCAGGACAACTAGGGTTAGCGTCAGGACAACTAGGGTTAGCGTCAGGACAACTAGGGTTAATGTCAGGACAACTAGGGTTAGCGTCAGGACAACTAGGGTTAGCGTCGGGACAACTAGGGTTAGCATCGGGACAACTAGGGTTAGCGTCAGAACAACTAGGGTTAGCGTCAGGACAACTAGGGTTAGCGTCAGGACAACTAGGGTTAGCGTCGGGACAACTAGGGTTAGCGTCAGGACAACTAGGGTTAGCTTCAGGACAACTAGGGTTAGCGTCGGGACAACTAGGGTTAGCGTCAGGACAACTAGGGTTAGCGTCAGGACAACTAGGGTTAGCTTCAGGACAACTAGGGTTAGCGTCGGGACAACTAGGGTTAGCGTCAGGACAACTAGGGTTAGCGTCAGGACAACTAGGGTTAGCGTCAGGACAACTAGGGTTAGCGTCAGGACAACTAGGGTTAGCGTCAGGACAACTAGGGTTAGCGTCACGACAACTAGGGTTAGCGTCAGGACAACTAGGGTTAGCGTCAGGACAACTAGGGTTACCGTCAGGACAACTAGGGTTAGCATGAGGACAACTAGGGTTAGCGTCAGGACAACTAGAGTTAGCGTCAGGACAACTAGGGTTAGCGTCAGGACAACTAGGGTTAGCGTCAGGACAACTAGGTTTAGCGTCAGGACAACTAGGGTTAGCGTCGGGACAACTAGGGTTAGCGTCGGGACAACTAGGGTTAGCGTCGGGACAACTAGGGTTAGCGTCAGGACAACTAGGGTTAGCGTCACAACAACTAGGGTTAGCGTCACAACAACTAGGGTTAGCGTCAGGACAACTAGGGTTAGCGTCACGACAACTAGGGTTAGCGTCAGGACAACTAGGGTTAGCCTCACGACAACTAGGGTTAGCGTCACGACAACTAGGGTTAGCGTCAGGACAACTAGGGTTAGCGTCAGGACAACTAGGGTTAGCGTCAGGACAACTAGGGTTAGCGTCACGACAACTAGGGTTAGCGTCAGGACAACTAGGGTTAGCGTCAGGACAACTAGGGTTAGCATCAGGACAAGTAGGGTTAGCGTCAGGACAACTAGGGTTAGCGTCAGGACAACTAGGGTTAGCGTCAGGACAACTAGGTTTAGCGTCACGACAACTAGGGTTAGCGTCAGGACAACTAGGGTTAGCGTCAGGACAAGTAGGGTTAGCGTCAGGACAAGTAGGGTTAGCATCAGGACAACTAGGGTTAGCGTCAGGACAAGTAGGGTTAGCGTCAGGACAACTAGGGTTAGCGTCAGGACAACTAGGGTTAGCGTCAGGACAACTAGGGTTAGCGTCACGACAACTAGGGTTAGCGTCACGACAACTAGGGTTAGCGTCAGGACAACTAGGGTTAGCGTCACGACAACTAGGGTTAGCGTCAGGACAACTAGGGTTAGCGTCAGGACAACTAGGGTTAGCGTCAGGACAACTAGGGTTAGCGTCAGGACAACTAGGGTTAGCGTCACGACAACTAGGGTTAGCGTCAGGACAACTAGAGTTAGCGTCAGGACAACTAGGGTTAGCGTCAGGACAACTAGGGTTAGCCTCACGACAACTAGGGTTAGTGTCACGACAACTAGGGTTAGCGTCAGGACAACTAGGGTTAGCGTCACGACAACTAGGGTTAGCGTCAGGACAACTAGGGTTAGCGTCAGGACAACTAGGTTTAGCGTCAGGACAACTAGGGTTAGCGTCAGGACAAGTAGGGTTAGCGTCAGGACAACTAGGGTTAGCGTCAGGACAACTAGGGTTAGCGTCAGGACAACTAGGGTTAGCGTCACGACAACTAGGGTTAGCGTCAGGACAACTAGGGTTAGCATCAGGACAAGTAGGGTTAGCGTCAGGACAACTAGGGTTAGCGTCAGGACAAGTAGGGTTAGCGTCAGGACAAGTAGGGTTAGCGTCAGGACAACTAGGGTTAGCGTCAGGACAACTAGGGTTTGCGTCAGGACAACTAGGGTTAGCGTCACGACAACTAGGGTTAGCGTCAGGACACCTAGGGTTAGCGTCACGACAACTAGGGTTAGCGTCAGGACAACTAGGGTTAGCATCAGGACAACTAGGGTTAGCGTCACGACAACTAGGGTTAGCGTCAGGACAACTAGGGTTAGCGTCAGGACAACTAGGGTTAGCGTCAGGACAACTAGGGTTAGCGTCAGGACAACTAGGGATAGCGTCAGGACAACTAGAGTTAGCATCAGGACAACTAGGGTTAGCGTCGGGACAACTAGGGTTAGCGTCAGGACAACTAGGGTTAGCGTCAGGACAACTAGGGTTAGCGTCAGGACAACTAGGGTTAGCGGCAGGACAACTAGGGTTATCGTCAGGACAACTAGGGTTAGCGTCAGGACAACTAGGGTTAGCGTCAGGACAACTAGGGTTAACGTCAGAACAACTAGGGTTAGCGTCAGGACAACTAGGGTTAGCGTCGGGACAACTAGGGTTAGCGTCGGGACAACTAGGGTTAGCGTCGGGACAACTAGGGTTAGCGTCAGGACAACTAGGGTTAGCGTCAGGACAACTAGGGTTAGCGTCGGGACAACTAGGGTTAGCGTCGGGACAACTAGGGTTAGCGTCGGGACAACTAGGGTTAGCGTCAGGACAACTAGGGTTAGCATCAGGACAACTAGGGTTAGCGTCAGGACAACTAGGGTTAGCGTCAGGACAACTAGGGTTAACGTCAGGACAACTAGGGTTAGCGTCAGGACAACTAGGGTTAGCGTCAGGACAACTAGGGTTAGCGTCAGGACAACTAGGGTTAGCGTCAGGACAACTAGGGTTAGCGTCAGGACAACTAGGGTTAGCGTCAGGACAACTAGGTTTAGCGTCAGGACAACTAGGGTTAGCGTCGGGACAACTAGGGTTAGCGTCGGGACAACTAGGGTTAGCGTCGGGACAACTAGGGTTAGCGTCAGGACAACTAGGGTTAGCGTCAGGACAACTAGGGTTAGCGTCAGGACAACTAGGGTTAGTGTCAGGACAACTAGGGTTATCGTCAGGACAACTAGGGTTAGCGTCAGGACAACTAGGGTTAGCGTCAGGACAACTAGGGTTAATGTCAGAACAACTAGGGTTAGCGTCAGGACAACTAGGGTTAGCTTCGGGACAACTAGGGTTAGCGTCGGGACAACTAGGGTTAGCGTCGGGACAACTAGGGTTAGCGTCAGGACAACTAGGGTTAGCGTCAGGACAACTAGGGTTAGCGTCGGGACAACTAGGGTTAGCGTCGGGACAACTAGGGTTAGCGTCGGGACAACTAGGGTTAGCGTCAGGACAACTAGGGTTAGCATCAGGACAACTAGGGTTAGCGTCAGGACAACTAGGGTTAGCGTCAGGACAACTAGGGTTAACGTCAGGACAACTAGGGTTAGCGTCAGGACAACTAGGGTTAGCGTCAGGACAACTAGGGTTAGCGTCAGGACAACTAGGGTTAGCGTCAGGACAACTAGGGTTAGCGTCAGGACAACTAGGGTTAGCGTCAGGACAACTAGGTTTAGCGTCAGGACAACTAGGGTTAGCGTCGGGACAACTAGGGTTAGCGTCGGGACAACTAGGGTTAGAGTCGGGACAACTAGGGTTAGAGTCGGGACAACTAGGGTTAGCGTCCGGACAACTAGGGTTAGCGTCAGGACAACTAGGGTTAGCGTCAGGACAACTAGGGTTAGCGTCAGGACAACTAGGGTTAGCGTCAGGACAACTAGGGTTAGCGTCACAACAACTAGGGTTAGCGTCAGGACAACTAGGGTTAGCGTCACGACAACTAGGGTTAGCGTCAGGACAACTAGGGTTAGCCTCACGACAACTAGGGTTAGCGTCACGACAACTAGGGTTAGCGTCACGACAACTAGGGTTAGCGTCAGGACAACTAGGGTTAGCGTCAGGACAACTAGGGTTAGCGTCACGACAACTAGGGTTAGCGTCAGGACAACTAGGGTTAGCGTCAGGACAACTAGGGTTAGCATCAGGACAAGTAGGGTTAGCGTCAGGACAACTAGGGTTAGCGTCAGGACAACTAGGGTTAGCGTCAGGACAACTAGGGTTAGCGTCACGACAACTAGGGTTAGCGTCAGGACAACTAGGGTTAGCGTCAGGACAAGTAGGGTTAGCGTCAGGACAACTAGGGTTAGCGTCAGGACAAGTAGGGTTAGCGTCAGGACAAGTAGGGTTAGCGTCAGGACAACTAGGGTTAGCATCAGGACAAGTAGGGTTAGCGTCAGGACAACTAGCGTTTGCGTCAGGACAACTAGGGTTAGCGTCGGGACAACTAGGGTTAGCATCGGGACAACTAGGGTTAGCGTCAGGACAACTAGGGTTAGCGTCAGGACAACTAGGGTTAGCTTCAGGACAACTAGGGTTAGCGTCGGGACAACTAGGGTTAGCGTCAGGACAACTAGGGTTAGCGTCAGGACAACTAGGGTTAGCGTCACGACAACTAGGGTTAGCGTCAGGACAACTAGGGTTAGCGTCAGGACAACTAGGGTTAGCGTCAGGACAACTAGGGTTACTGTCAGGACAACTAGGGTTAGCATCAGGACAAATAGGGTTAGCGTCAGGACAACTAGGGTTAGCGTCAGGACAACTAGGGTTAGCATCAGGACAACTAGGTTTAGCGTCAGGACAACTAGGGTTAGCGTCGGGACAACTAGGGTTAGCGTCGGGACAACTAGGGTTAGCGTCGGGACAACTAGGGTTAGCGTCCAGACAACTAGGGTTAGCGTCAGGACAACTAGGGTTAGCGTCAGGACAACTAGGGTTAGCGTCAGGACAACTAGGGTTAGCGTCAGGACAACTAGGGTTAGCGTCACAACAATTAGGGTTAGCGTCAGGACAACTAGGGTTAGCGTCACGACAACTAGGGTTAGCGTCAGGACAACTAGGGTTAGCCTCACGACAACTAGGGCTAGCGTCAGGACAACTAGTGTTAGCGTCAGGACAACTAGGGTTAGCGTCAGGACAACTAGGGTTAGCGTCACGACAACTAGGGTTAGCGTCAGGACAACTAGGGTTAGCGTCAGGACAAGTAGGGTTAGCGTCAGGACAACTAGGGTTAGCGTCAGGACAACTAGGGTTAGCGTCAGGACAACTAGGGTTAGCGTCAGGACAACTAGGGTTAGCGTCAGGACAAGTAGGGTTAGCGTCAGGACAAGTAGGGTTAGCGTCAGGACAAGTAGGGTTAGCGTCAGGACAACTAGGGTTAGCGTCAGGACAAGTAGGGTTAGCGTCAGGACAACTAGGGTTAGCGTCAGGACAACTAGGGTTAGCGTCAGGACAACTAGGGTTAGCGTCACGACAACTAGGGTTAGCGTCAGGACAACTAGGGTTAGCGTCACGACAACTAGGGTTAGCGTCAGGACAACTAGGGTTAGCGTCAGGACAACTAGGGTTAGCGTCAGGCCAACTAGGGTTAGCGTCACGCCAACTAGGGTTAGCGTCAGGACAACTAGGGTTAGCGTCAGGACAACTAGGGTTAGCGTCAGGACAACTAGGGTTAGCGTCAGGACAACTAGGTTTAGCGTCAGGACAACTAGGGTTACCGTCAGGACAACTAGGGTTAGCGTCAGGACAACTAGGGTTAGCGTAAGGACAACTAGGGTTAGCGTCACGACAACTAGGGTTAGCGTCAGGACAACTAGGGTTAGCGTCACGACAACTAGGGTTAGCGTCAGGACAACTAGGGTTAGCGTCAGGACAACTAGGGTTAGCGTCACGACAACTAGGGTTAGCGTCAGGACAAGTAGGGTTAGCGTCAGGACAACTAGGGTTAGCGTCACGACAACTAGGGTTAGCGTCAGGACAACTAGGGTTAGCGTCACGACAACTAGGGTTAGCGTCAGGACAACTAGGGTTAGCTTCAGGACAACTAGGGTTAGCGTCAGGACAACTAGGGTTAGCGTCAGGACAACTAGGGTTAGCGTCAGGACAACTAGGGTTAGCGTCACAACAACTAGGGTTAGCGTCAGGACAACTAGGGTTAGCGTCACGACAACTAGGGTTAGCGTCAGGACAACTAGGGTTAGCGTCACAACAACTAGGGTTAGCGTCAGGACAACTAGGGTTAGCGTCACGACAACTAGGGTTAGCGTCAGGACAACTAGGGTTAGCCTCACGACAACTAGGGTTAGTGTCACGACAACTAGGGTTAGCGTCAGGACAACTAGGGTTAGCGTCAGAACAACTAGGGTTAGCGTCAGGACAACTAGGGTTAGCGTCACGACAACTAGGGTTAGCGTCAGGACAACTAGGGTTAGCATCAGGACAACTAGGGTTAGCGTCAGGACAAGTAGGGTTAGCGTCAGGACAACTAGGGTTAGCGTCAGGACAACTACGGTTAGCGTCACGACAACTAGGGTTAGCGTCAGGACAACTAGGGTTAGCGTCAGGACAAGTAGGGTTAGCGTCAGGACAAGTAGGGTTAGCGTCAGGACAAGTAGGGTTAGCGTCAGGACAAGTAGGGTTAGCGTCAGGACAAGTAGGGTTAGCGTCAGGACAACTAGGGTTAGCATCAGGACAAGTAGGGTTAGCGTCAGGACAACTAGCGTTTGCGTCAGGACAACTAGGGTTAGCGTCGGGACAACTAGGGTTAGCATCGGGACAACTAGGGTTAGCGTCAGGACAACTAGGGTTAGCGTCAGGACAACTAGGGTTAGCCTCACGACAACTAGGGTTAGCGTCACGACAACTAGGGTTAGCGTCAGGACAACTAGGGTTAGCCTCACGACAACTAGGGTTAGCGTCACGACAACTAGGGTTAGCGTCACGACAACTAGGGTTAGCGTCAGGACAACTAGGGTTAGCGTCAGGACAACTAGGGTTAGCGTCACGACAACTAGGGTTAGCGTCAGGACAACTAGGGTTAGCGTCAGGACAACTAGGGTTAGCATCAGGACAAGTAGGGTTAGCGTCAGGACAACTAGGGTTAGCGTCAGGACAACTAGGGTTAGCGTCAGGACAACTAGGGTTAGCGTCACGACAACTAGGGTTAGCGTCAGGACAACTAGGGTTAGCGTCAGGACAAGTAGGGTTAGCGTCAGGACAACTAGGGTTAGCGTCAGGACAAGTAGGGTTAGCGTCAGGACAAGTAGGGTTAGCGTCAGGACAACTAGGGTTAGCATCAGGACAAGTAGGGTTAGCGTCAGGACAACTAGCGTTTGCGTCAGGACAACTAGGGTTAGCGTCGGGACAACTAGGGTTAGCATCGGGACAACTAGGGTTAGCGTCAGGACAACTAGGGTTAGCGTCAGGACAACTAGGGTTAGCTTCAGGACAACTAGGGTTAGCGTCGGGACAACTAGGGTTAGCGTCAGGACAACTAGGGTTAGCGTCAGGACAACTAGGGTTAGCGTCACGACAACTAGGGTTAGCGTCAGGACAACTAGGGTTAGCGTCAGGACAACTAGGGTTAGCGTCAGGACAACTAGGGTTACTGTCAGGACAACTAGGGTTAGCATCAGGACAAATAGGGTTAGCGTCAGGACAACTAGGGTTAGCGTCAGGACAACTAGGGTTAGCATCAGGACAACTAGGTTTAGCGTCAGGACAACTAGGGTTAGCGTCGGGACAACTAGGGTTAGCGTCGGGACAACTAGGGTTAGCGTCGGGACAACTAGGGTTAGCGTCCAGACAACTAGGGTTAGCGTCAGGACAACTAGGGTTAGCGTCAGGACAACTAGGGTTAGCGTCAGGACAACTAGGGTTAGCGTCAGGACAACTAGGGTTAGCGTCACAACAATTAGGGTTAGCGTCAGGACAACTAGGGTTAGCGTCACGACAACTAGGGTTAGCGTCAGGACAACTAGGGTTAGCCTCACGACAACTAGGGCTAGCGTCAGGACAACTAGTGTTAGCGTCAGGACAACTAGGGTTAGCGTCAGGACAACTAGGGTTAGCGTCACGACAACTAGGGTTAGCGTCAGGACAACTAGGGTTAGCGTCAGGACAAGTAGGGTTAGCGTCAGGACAACTAGGGTTAGCGTCAGGACAACTAGGGTTAGCGTCAGGACAACTAGGGTTAGCGTCAGGACAACTAGGGTTAGCGTCAGGACAAGTAGGGTTAGCGTCAGGACAAGTAGGGTTAGCGTCAGGACAAGTAGGGTTAGCGTCAGGACAACTAGGGTTAGCGTCAGGACAAGTAGGGTTAGCGTCAGGACAACTAGGGTTAGCGTCAGGACAACTAGGGTTAGCGTCAGGACAACTAGGGTTAGCGTCACGACAACTAGGGTTAGCGTCAGGACAACTAGGGTTAGCGTCACGACAACTAGGGTTAGCGTCAGGACAACTAGGGTTAGCGTCAGGACAACTAGGGTTAGCGTCAGGCCAACTAGGGTTAGCGTCACGCCAACTAGGGTTAGCGTCAGGACAACTAGGGTTAGCGTCAGGACAACTAGGGTTAGCGTCAGGACAACTAGGGTTAGCGTCAGGACAACTAGGTTTAGCGTCAGGACAACTAGGGTTACCGTCAGGACAACTAGGGTTAGCGTCAGGACAACTAGGGTTAGCGTAAGGACAACTAGGGTTAGCGTCACGACAACTAGGGTTAGCGTCAGGACAACTAGGGTTAGCGTCACGACAACTAGGGTTAGCGTCAGGACAACTAGGGTTAGCGTCAGGACAACTAGGGTTAGCGTCACGACAACTAGGGTTAGCGTCAGGACAAGTAGGGTTAGCGTCAGGACAACTAGGGTTAGCGTCACGACAACTAGGGTTAGCGTCAGGACAACTAGGGTTAGCGTCACGACAACTAGGGTTAGCGTCAGGACAACTAGGGTTAGCTTCAGGACAACTAGGGTTAGCGTCAGGACAACTAGGGTTAGCGTCAGGACAACTAGGGTTAGCGTCACAACAACTAGGGTTAGCGTCAGGACAACTAGGGTTAGCGTCACGACAACTAGGGTTAGCGTCAGGACAACTAGGGTTAGCGTCACAACAACTAGGGTTAGCGTCAGGACAACTAGGGTTAGCGTCACGACAACTAGGGTTAGCGTCAGGACAACTAGGGTTAGCCTCACGACAACTAGGGTTAGTGTCACGACAACTAGGGTTAGCGTCAGGACAACTAGGGTTAGCGTCAGAACAACTAGGGTTAGCGTCAGGACAACTAGGGTTAGCGTCACGACAACTAGGGTTAGCGTCAGGACAACTAGGGTTAGCATCAGGACAACTAGGGTTAGCGTCAGGACAAGTAGGGTTAGCGTCAGGACAACTAGGGTTAGCGTCAGGACAACTACGGTTAGCGTCACGACAACTAGGGTTAGCGTCAGGACAACTAGGGTTAGCGTCAGGACAAGTAGGGTTAGCGTCAGGACAAGTAGGGTTAGCGTCAGGACAAGTAGGGTTAGCGTCAGGACAAGTAGGGTTAGCGTCAGGACAAGTAGGGTTAGCGTCAGGACAACTAGGGTTAGCATCAGGACAAGTAGGGTTAGCGTCAGGACAACTAGCGTTTGCGTCAGGACAACTAGGGTTAGCGTCGGGACAACTAGGGTTAGCATCGGGACAACTAGGGTTAGCGTCAGGACAACTAGGGTTAGCGTCAGGACAACTAGGGTTAGCTTCAGGACAACTAGGGTTAGCGTCGGGACAACTAGGGTTAGCGTCAGGACAACTAGGGTTAGCGTCAGGACAACTAGGGTTAGCGTCAGGACAACTAGGGTTAGCGTCAGGACAACTAGGGTTAGCGTCAGGACAACTAGGGTTACTGTCAGGACAACTAGGGTTAGCATCAGGACAAATAGGGTTAGCGTCAGGACAACTAGGGTTAGCGTCAGGACAACTAGGGTTAGCATCAGGACAACTAGGTTTAGCGTCAGGACAACTAGGGTTAGCGTCGGGACAACTAGGGTTAGCGTCGGGACAACTAGGGTTAGCGTCGGGACAACTAGGGTTAGCGTCCAGACAACTAGGGTTAGCGTCAGGACAACTAGGGTTAGCGTCAGGACAACTAGGGTTAGCGTCAGGAGAACTAGGGTTAGCGTCAGGACAACTAGGGTTAGCGTCAGGACAACTAGGGTTAGCGTCACAACAATTAGGGTTAGCGTCAGGACAACTAGGGTTAGCATCAGGACAACTAGGGTTAGCGTCAGGACAACTAGGGTTAGCGTCAGGACAACTAGGGTTAACGTCAGGACAACTAGGGTTAGCGTCAGGACAACTAGGGTTAGCGTCAGGACAACTAGGGTTAGCGTCAGGACAACTAGGGTTAGCGTCAGGACAACTAGGGTTAGCGTCAGGACAACTAGGGTTAGCGTCAGGACAACTAGGTTTAGCGTCAGGACAACTAGGGTTAGCGTCGGGACAACTAGGGTTAGCGTCGGGACAACTAGGGTTAGCGTCGGGACAACTAGGGTTAGCGTCAGGACAACTAGGGTTAGCGTCAGGACAACTAGGGTTAGCGTCAGGACAACTAGGGTTAGCGTCAGGACAACTAGGGTTATCGTCAGGACAACTAGGGTTAGCGTCAGGACAACTAGGGTTAGCGTCAGGACAACTAGGGTTAATGTCAGAACAACTAGGGTTAGCGTCAGGACAACTAGGGTTAGCTTCGGGACAACTAGGGTTAGCGTCGGGACAACTAGGGTTAGCGTCGGGACAACTAGGGTTAGCGTCAGGACAACTAGGGTTAGCGTCAGGACAACTAGGGTTAGCGTCGGGACAACTAGGGTTAGCGTCGGGACAACTAGGGTTAGCGTCGGGACAACTAGGGTTAGCGTCAGGACAACTAGGGTTAGCATCAGGACAACTAGGGTTAGCGTCAGGACAACTAGGGTTAGCGTCAGGACAACTAGGGTTAACGTCAGGACAACTAGGGTTAGCGTCAGGACAACTAGGGTTAGCGTCAGGACAACTAGGGTTAGCGTCAGGACAACTAGGGTTAGCGTCAGGACAACTAGGGTTAGCGTCAGGACAACTAGGGTTAGCGTCAGGACAACTAGGTTTAGCGTCAGGACAACTAGGGTTAGCGTCGGGACAACTAGGGTTAGCGTCGGGACAACTAGGGTTAGAGTCGGGACAACTAGGGTTAGAGTCGGGACAACTAGGGTTAGCGTCCGGACAACTAGGGTTAGCGTCAGGACAACTAGGGTTAGCGTCAGGACAACTAGGGTTAGCGTCAGGACAACTAGGGTTAGCGTCACAACAACTAGGGTTAGCGTCAGGACAACTAGGGTTAGCGTCACGACAACTAGGGTTAGCGTCAGGACAACTAGGGTTAGCCTCACGACAACTAGGGTTAGCGTCACGACAACTAGGGTTAGCGTCACGACAACTAGGGTTAGCGTCAGGACAACTAGGGTTAGCGTCAGGACAACTAGGGTTAGCGTCACGACAACTAGGGTTAGCGTCAGGACAACTAGGGTTAGCGTCAGGACAACTAGGGTTAGCATCAGGACAAGTAGGGTTAGCGTCAGGACAACTAGGGTTAGCGTCAGGACAACTAGGGTTAGCGTCAGGACAACTAGGGTTAGCGTCACGACAACTAGGGTTAGCGTCAGGACAACTAGGGTTAGCGTCAGGACAACTAGGGTTAGCGTCAGGACAAGTAGGGTTAGCGTCAGGACAACTAGGGTTAGCGTCAGGACAAGTAGGGTTAGCGTCAGGACAAGTAGGGTTAGCGTCAGGACAACTAGGGTTAGCATCAGGACAAGTAGGGTTAGCGTCAGGACAACTAGCGTTTGCGTCAGGACAACTAGGGTTAGCGTCGGGACAACTAGGGTTAGCATCGGGACAACTAGGGTTAGCGTCAGGACAACTAGGGTTAGCGTCAGGACAACTAGGGTTAGCTTCAGGACAACTAGGGTTAGCGTCGGGACAACTAGGGTTAGCGTCAGGACAACTAGGGTTAGCGTCAGGACAACTAGGGTTAGCGTCACGACAACTAGGGTTAGCGTCAGGACAACTAGGGTTAGCGTCAGGACAACTAGGGTTAGCGTCAGGACAACTAGGGTTACTGTCAGGACAACTAGGGTTAGCATCAGGACAAATAGGGTTAGCGTCAGGACAACTAGGGTTAGCGTCAGGACAACTAGGGTTAGCATCAGGACAACTAGGTTTAGCGTCAGGACAACTAGGGTTAGCGTCGGGACAACTAGGGTTAGCGTCGGGACAACTAGGGTTAGCGTCGGGACAACTAGGGTTAGCGTCCAGACAACTAGGGTTAGCGTCAGGACAACTAGGGTTAGCGTCAGGACAACTAGGGTTAGCGTCAGGACAACTAGGGTTAGCGTCAGGACAACTAGGGTTAGCGTCACAACAATTAGGGTTAGCGTCAGGACAACTAGGGTTAGCGTCACGACAACTAGGGTTAGCGTCAGGACAACTAGGGTTAGCCTCACGACAACTAGGGCTAGCGTCAGGACAACTAGTGTTAGCGTCAGGACAACTAGGGTTAGCGTCAGGACAACTAGGGTTAGCGTCACGACAACTAGGGTTAGCGTCAGGACAACTAGGGTTAGCGTCAGGACAAGTAGGGTTAGCGTCAGGACAACTAGGGTTAGCGTCAGGACAACTAGGGTTAGCGTCAGGACAACTAGGGTTAGCGTCAGGACAACTAGGGTTAGCGTCAGGACAAGTAGGGTTAGCGTCAGGACAAGTAGGGTTAGCGTCAGGACAAGTAGGGTTAGCGTCAGGACAACTAGGGTTAGCGTCAGGACAAGTAGGGTTAGCGTCAGGACAAGTAGGGTTAGCGTCAGGACAACTAGGGTTAGCGTCAGGACAACTAGGGTTAGCGTCAGGACAACTAGGGTTAGCGTCACGACAACTAGGGTTAGCGTCAGGACAACTAGGGTTAGCGTCACGACAACTAGGGTTAGCGTCAGGACAACTAGGGTTAGCGTCAGGACAACTAGGGTTAGCGTCAGGCCAACTAGGGTTAGCGTCAGGACAACTAGGGTTAGCGTCAGGACAACTAGGGTTAGCGTCAGGACAACTAGGGTTAGCGTCAGGACAACTAGGTTTAGCGTCAGGACAACTAGGGTTACCGTCAGGACAACTAGGGTTAGCGTCAGGACAACTAGGGTTAGCGTAAGGACAACTAGGGTTAGCGTCACGACAACTAGGGTTAGCGTCAGGACAACTAGGGTTAGCGTCACGACAACTAGGGTTAGCGTCAGGACAACTAGGGTTAGCGTCAGGACAACTAGGGTTAGCGTCACGACAACTAGGGTTAGCGTCAGGACAAGTAGGGTTAGCGTCAGGACAACTAGGGTTAGCGTCACGACAACTAGGGTTAGCGTCAGGACAACTAGGGTTAGCGTCACGACAACTAGGGTTAGCGTCAGGACAACTAGGGTTAGCTTCAGGACAACTAGGGTTAGCGTCAGGACAACTAGGGTTAGCGTCAGGACAACTAGGGTTAGCGTCAGGACAACTAGGGTTAGCGTCACAACAACTAGGGTTAGCGTCAGGACAACTAGGGTTAGCGTCACGACAACTAGGGTTAGCGTCAGGACAACTAGGGTTAGCGTCACAACAACTAGGGTTAGCGTCAGGACAACTAGGGTTAGCGTCACGACAACTAGGGTTAGCGTCAGGACAACTAGGGTTAGCCTCACGACAACTAGGGTTAGTGTCACGACAACTAGGGTTAGCGTCAGGACAACTAGGGTTAGCGTCAGAACAACTAGGGTTAGCGTCAGGACAACTAGGGTTAGCGTCACGACAACTAGGGTTAGCGTCAGGACAACTAGGGTTAGCATCAGGACAACTAGGGTTAGCGTCAGGACAAGTAGGGTTAGCGTCAGGACAACTAGGGTTAGCGTCAGGACAACTACGGTTAGCGTCACGACAACTAGGGTTAGCGTCAGGACAACTAGGGTTAGCGTCAGGACAAGTAGGGTTAGCGTCAGGACAAGTAGGGTTAGCGTCAGGACAAGTAGGGTTAGCGTCAGGACAAGTAGGGTTAGCGTCAGGACAAGTAGGGTTAGCGTCAGGACAACTAGGGTTAGCATCAGGACAAGTAGGGTTAGCGTCAGGACAACTAGCGTTTGCGTCAGGACAACTAGGGTTAGCGTCGGGACAACTAGGGTTAGCATCGGGACAACTAGGGTTAGCGTCAGGACAACTAGGGTTAGCGTCAGGACAACTAGGGTTAGCTTCAGGACAACTAGGGTTAGCGTCGGGACAACTAGGGTTAGCGTCAGGACAACTAGGGTTAGCGTCAGGACAACTAGGGTTAGCGTCAGGACAACTAGGGTTAGCGTCAGGACAACTAGGGTTAGCGTCAGGACAACTAGGGTTACTGTCAGGACAACTAGGGTTAGCATCAGGACAAATAGGGTTAGCGTCAGGACAACTAGGGTTAGCGTCAGGACAACTAGGGTTAGCATCAGGACAACTAGGTTTAGCGTCAGGACAACTAGGGTTAGCGTCGGGACAACTAGGGTTAGCGTCGGGACAACTAGGGTTAGCGTCGGGACAACTAGGGTTAGCGTCCAGACAACTAGGGTTAGCGTCAGGACAACTAGGGTTAGCGTCAGGACAACTAGGGTTAGCGTCAGGAGAACTAGGGTTAGCGTCAGGACAACTAGGGTTAGCGTCACAACAATTAGGGTTAGCGTCAGGACAACTAGGGTTAGCGTCACGACAAATAGGGTTAGCGTCAGGACAACTAGGGTTAGCCTCACGACAACTAGGGTTAGCGTCAGGACAACTAGTGTTAGCGTCAGGACAACTAGGGTTAGCGTCAGGACAACTAGGGTTAGCGTCCCGACAACTAGGGTTAGCGTCAGGACAACTAGGGTTAGCGTCAGGACAAGTAGGGTTAGCGTCAGGACAACTAGGGTTAGCGTCAGGACAACTAGGGTTAGCGTCAGGACAAGTAGGGTTAGCGTCAGGACAAGTAGGGTTAGCGTCAGGACAAGTAGGGTTAGCGTCAGGACAACTAGGGTTAGCGTCAGGACAAGTAGGGTTAGCATCAGGACAAGTAGGGTTAGCGTCAGGACAACTAGGGTTAGCGTCAGGACAACTAGGGTTAGCGTCAGGACAACTAGGGTTAGCGTCACGACAACTAGGGTTAGCGTCACGACAACTAGGGTTAGCGTCAAGACAACTAGGGTTAGCGTCACGACAACTAGGGTTAGCGTCACGACAACTAGGGTTAGCGTCAGGACAACTAGGGTTAGCGTCAGGACAACTAGGGTTAGCGTCACGCCAACTAGGGTTAGCGTCACGACAACTAGGGTTAGCGTCACGACAACTAGGGTTAGCGTCAGGACAACTAGGGTTAGCGTCAGGACAACTAGGTTTAGCGTCAGGACAACTAGGGTTACCGTCAGGACAACTAGGGTTAGCGTCAGGACAACTAGGGTTAGCGTCACGACAACTAGGGTTAGCGTCACGACAACTAGGGTTAGCGTCAGGACAACTAGGGTTAGCGTCACGACAACTAGGGTTAGCGTCAGGACAACTAGGGTTAGCGTCAGGACAACTAGGGTTAGCGTCACGACAACTAGGGTTAGCGTCAGGACAAGTAGGGTTAGCGTCAGGACAACTAGGGTTAGCGTCAGGACAACTAGGGTTAGCGTCACTACAACTAGGGTTAGCGTCAGGACACCTAGGGTTAGCGTCAGGACAACTAGGGTTAGCGTCAGGACAACTAGGTTTAGCGTCACGACAACTAGGGTTAGCGTCACGACAACTAGGGTTAGCGTCAGGACAACTAGGGTTAGCGTCAGGACAACTAGGGTTAGCGTCAGGACAACTAGGGTTACCGTCAGGACAACTAGGGTTAGCATGAGGACAACTAGGGTTAGCGTCAGGACAACTAGGGTTGGCGTCAGGACAACTAGGGTTAGCGTCAGGACAACTAGGGTTAGCATCAGGACAACTAGGTTTAGCGTCAGGACAACTAGGGTTAGCGTCGGGACAACTAGGGTTAGCGTCGGGACAACTAGGGTTAGCGTCGGGACAACTAGGGTTAGCGTCAGGACAACTAGGGTTAGCGTCAGGACAACTAGGGTTAGCGTCAGGACAACTAGGGTTAGCGTCACAACAACTAGGGTTAGCGTCAGGACAACTAGGGTTAGCGTCACGACAACTAGGGTTAGCGTCAGGACAACTAGGGTTAGCCTCACGACAACTAGGGTTAGCGTCACGACAACTAGGGTTAGCGTCAGGACAACTAGGGTTAGCGTCAGGACAACTAGGGTTAGCGTCAGGACAACTAGGGTTAGCGTCACGACAACTAGGGTTAGCGTCAGGACAACTAGGGTTAGCGTCAGGACAACTAGGGTTAGCGTCAGGACAAGTAGGGTTAGCGTCAGGACAACTAGGGTTAGCGTCAGGACAACTAGGGTTAGCGTCAGGACAACTAGGGTTAGCGTCAGGACAACTAGGTTTAGCGTCACGACAACTAGGGTTAGCGTCAGGACAACTAGGGTTAGCGTCAGGACAAGTAGGGTTAGCGTCAGGACAAGTAGGGTTAGCATCAGGACAACTAGGGTTAGCGTCAGGACAAGTAGGGTTAGCGTCAGGACAACTAGGGTTAGCGTCAGGACAACTAGGGTTAGCGTCAGGACAACTAGGGTTAGCGTCACGACAACTAGGGTTAGCGTCAGGACAACTAGGGTTAGCGTCAGGACAACTAGGGTTAGCGTCAGGACAACTAGGGTTAGCGTCAGGACAACTAGGGTTAGCGTCAGGACAACTAGGGTTAGCGTCACGACAACTAGGGTTAGCGTCAGGACAAC
Organism: Phyllobates terribilis; assembly: GCF_046119375.1. Taxonomy (NCBI): domain Eukaryota; kingdom Metazoa; phylum Chordata; class Amphibia; order Anura; family Dendrobatidae; genus Phyllobates; species Phyllobates terribilis. The sequence continues at coordinate 962,310 of NW_027363156.1, read as the reverse complement.
TAGGGTTAGCATCAGGACAACTAGGGTTAGCGTCAGGACAACTAGGGTTAGCGTCAGGACAACTAGGGTTAGCGTCACGACAACGAGGGTTAGCGTCAGGACAACTAGAGTTAGCGTCAGGACAACTAGGGTTAGCGTCAGGACAACTAGGGTTAGCCTCACGACAACTAGGGTTAGCGTCACGACAACTAGGGTTAGCGTCAGGACAACTAGGGTTAGCGTCACGACAACTAGGGTTAGCGTCAGGACAACTAGGGTTAGCGTCAGGACAACTAGGTTTAGCGTCAGGACAACTAGGGTTAGCGTCAGGACAAGTAGGGTTAGCGTCAGGACAACTAGGGTTAGCGTCAGGACAACTAGGGTTAGCGTCAGGACAACTAGGGTTAGCGTCACGACAACTAGGGTTAGCGTCAGGACAACTAGGGTTAGCATCAGGACAAGTAGGGTTAGCGTCAGGACAACTAGGGTTAGCGTCAGGACAAGTAGGGTTAGCGTCAGGACAACTAGGGTTAGCGTCAGGACAAGTAGGGTTAGCGTCAGGACAACTAGGGTTAGCGTCAGGACAACTAGGGTTTGCGTCAGGACAACTAGGGTTAGCGTCAGGACACCTAGGGTTAGCGTCACGACAACTAGGGTTAGCGTCAGGACAACTAGGGTTAGCATCAGGACAACTAGGGTTAGCATCAGGACAACTAGGGTTAGCGTCACGACAACTAGGGTTAGCGTCAGGACAACTAGGGTTAGCGTCAGGACAACTAGGGTTAGCGTCAGGACAACTAGGGATAGCGTCAGGACAACTAGGGATAGCGTCAGGACAACTAGGGTTAGCGTCAGGACAACTAGGGTTAGCGTCAGGACAACTAGGGTTAGCGTCAGGACAACTAGGGTTAGCGTCAGGACAACTAGGGTTAGCGTCAGGACAACTAGGGTTACTGTCAGGACAACTAGGGTTAGCATCAGGACAAATAGGGTTAGCGTCAGGACAACTAGGGTTAGCGTCAGGACAACTAGGGTTAGCATCAGGACAACTAGGTTTAGCGTCAGGACAACTAGGGTTAGCGTCGGGACAACTAGGGTTAGCGTCGGGACAACTAGGGTTAGCGTCGGGACAACTAGGGTTAGCGTCCAGACAACTAGGGTTAGCGTCAGGACAACTAGGGTTAGCGTCAGGACAACTAGGGTTAGCGTCAGGAGAACTAGGGTTAGCGTCAGGACAACTAGGGTTAGCGTCACAACAATTAGGGTTAGCGTCAGGACAACTAGGGTTAGCGTCACGACAACTAGGGTTAGCGTCAGGACAACTAGGGTTAGCCTCACGACAACTAGGGTTAGCGTCAGGACAACTAGTGTTAGCGTCAGGACAACTAGGGTTAGCGTCAGGACAACTAGGGTTAGCGTCCCGACAACTAGGGTTAGCGTCAGGACAACTAGGGTTAGCGTCAGGACAAGTAGGGTTAGCGTCAGGACAACTAGGGTTAGCGTCAGGACAACTAGGGTTAGCGTCAGGACAACTAGGGTTAGCGTCAGGACAAGTAGGGTTAGCGTCAGGACAAGTAGGGTTAGCGTCAGGACAACTAGGGTTAGCGTCAGGACAAGTAGGGTTAGCGTCAGGACAAGTAGGGTTAGCGTCAGGACAACTAGGGTTAGCGTCAGGACAACTAGGGTTAGCGTCAGGACAACTAGGGTTAGCGTCACGACAACTAGGGTTAGCGTCACGACAACTAGGGTTAGCGTCAAGACAACTAGGGTTAGCGTCACGACAACTAGGGTTAGCGTCACGACAACTAGGGTTAGCGTCAGGACAACTAGGGTTAGCGTCAGGACAACTAGGGTTAGCGTCACGCCAACTAGGGTTAGCGTCACGACAACTAGGGTTAGCGTCACGACAACTAGGGTTAGCGTCAGGACAACTAGGGTTAGCGTCAGGACAACTAGGTTTAGCGTCAGGACAACTAGGGTTACCGTCAGGACAACTAGGGTTAGCGTCAGGACAACTAGGGTTAGCGTCACGACAACTAGGGTTAGCGTCACGACAACTAGGGTTAGCGTCAGGACAACTAGGGTTAGCGTCACGACAACTAGGGTTAGCGTCAGGACAACTAGGGTTAGCGTCAGGACAACTAGGGTTAGCGTCACGACAACTAGGGTTAGCGTCAGGACAAGTAGGGTTAGCGTCAGGACAACTAGGGTTAGCGTCAGGACAACTAGGGTTAGCGTCACTACAACTAGGGTTAGCGTCAGGACACCTAGGGTTAGCGTCAGGACAACTAGGGTTAGCGTCAGGACAACTAGGTTTAGCGTCACGACAACTAGGGTTAGCGTCACGACAACTAGGGTTAGCGTCAGGACAACTAGGGTTAGCGTCAGGACAACTAGGGTTAGCGTCAGGACAACTAGGGTTACCGTCAGGACAACTAGGGTTAGCATGAGGACAACTAGGGTTAGCGTCAGGACAACTAGGGTTGGCGTCAGGACAACTAGGGTTAGCGTCAGGACAACTAGGGTTAGCATCAGGACAACTAGGTTTAGCGTCAGGACAACTAGGGTTAGCGTCGGGACAACTAGGGTTAGCGTCGGGACAACTAGGGTTAGCGTCGGGACAACTAGGGTTAGCGTCAGGACAACTAGGGTTAGCGTCAGGACAACTAGGGTTAGCGTCAGGACAACTAGGGTTAGCGTCACAACAACTAGGGTTAGCGTCAGGACAACTAGGGTTAGCGTCACGACAACTAGGGTTAGCGTCAGGACAACTAGGGTTAGCCTCACGACAACTAGGGTTAGCGTCACGACAACTAGGGTTAGCGTCAGGACAACTAGGGTTAGCGTCAGGACAACTAGGGTTAGCGTCAGGACAACTAGGGTTAGCGTCACGACAACTAGGGTTAGCGTCAGGACAACTAGGGTTAGCGTCAGGACAACTAGGGTTAGCGTCAGGACAAGTAGGGTTAGCGTCAGGACAACTAGGGTTAGCGTCAGGACAACTAGGGTTAGCGTCAGGACAACTAGGGTTAGCGTCAGGACAACTAGGTTTAGCGTCACGACAACTAGGGTTAGCGTCAGGACAACTAGGGTTAGCGTCAGGACAAGTAGGGTTAGCGTCAGGACAAGTAGGGTTAGCATCAGGACAACTAGGGTTAGCGTCAGGACAAGTAGGGTTAGCGTCAGGACAACTAGGGTTAGCGTCAGGACAACTAGGGTTAGCGTCAGGACAACTAGGGTTAGCGTCACGACAACTAGGGTTAGCGTCAGGACAACTAGGGTTAGCGTCACGACAACTAGGGTTAGCGTCAGGACAACTAGGGTTAGCGTCAGGACAACTAGGGTTAGCGTCAGGACAACTAGGGTTAGCGTCAGGACAACTAGGGTTAGCGTCACGACAACTAGGGTTAGCGTCAGGACAACTAGGGTTAGCATCAGGACAACTAGGGTTAGCGTCAGGACAACTAGGGTTAGCGTCAGGACAACTAGGGTTAGCGTCACGACAACTAGGGTTAGCGTCAGGACAACTAGAGTTAGCGTCAGGACAACTAGGGTTAGCGTCAGGACAACTAGGGTTAGCCTCACGACAACTAGGGTTAGCGTCACGACAACTAGGGTTAGCGTCAGGACAACTAGGGTTAGCGTCACGACAACTAGGGTTAGCGTCAGGACAACTAGGGTTAGCGTCAGGACAACTAGGTTTAGCGTCAGGACAACTAGGGTTAGCGTCAGGACAAGTAGGGTTAGCGTCAGGACAACTAGGGTTAGCGTCAGGACAACTAGGGTTAGCGTCAGGACAACTAGGGTTAGCGTCACGACAACTAGGGTTAGCGTCAGGACAACTAGGGTTAGCATCAGGACAAGTAGGGTTAGCATCAGGACAACTAGGGTTAGCGTCAGGACAAGTAGGGTTAGCGTCAGGACAACTAGGGTTAGCGTCAGGACAAGTAGGGTTAGCGTCAGGACAACTAGGGTTAGCGTCAGGACAACTAGGGTTTGCATCAGGACAACTAGGGTTAGCGTCAGGACACCTAGGGTTAGCGTCACGACAACTAGGGTTAGCGTCAGGACAACTAGGGTTAGCATCAGGACAACTAGGGTTAGCATCAGGACAACTAGGGTTAGCGTCACGACAACTAGGGTTAGCGTCAGGACAACTAGGGTTAGCGTCAGGACAACTAGGGTTAGCGTCAGGACAACTAGGGATAGCGTCAGGACAACTAGGGATAGCGTCAGGACAACTAGGGTTAGCATCAGGACAACTAGGGTTAGCGTCACGACAACTAGGGTTAGAGTCAGGACAACTAGGGTTAGCGTCAGGACAACTAGGGTTATCGTCAGGACAACTAGGGTTAGCGTCAGGACAACTAGGGTTAGCGTCAGGACAACTAGGGTTAGCGTCAGGACAACTAGGGTTAGCGTCAGGACAACTAGGGTTAGCGTCGGGACAACTAGGGTTAGCATCGGGACAACTAGGGTTAGCGTCAGGACAACTAGGGTTAGCGTCAGGACAACTAGGGTTAGCGTCAGGACAACTAGGGTTAGCGTCGGGACAACTAGGGTTATCGTCAGGACAACTAGGGTTAGCGTCAGGACAACTAGGGTTAGCGTCAGGACAACTAGGGTTAGCGTCAGGACAACTAGGGTTAATGTCAGAACAACTAGGGTTAGCGTCAGGACAACTAGGGTTAGCGTCGGGACAACTAGGGTTAGCATCGGGACAACTAGGGTTAGCGTCAGGACAACTAGGGTTAGCGTCAGGACAACTAGGGTTAGCGTCAGGACAACTAGGGTTAGCGTCGGGACAACTAGGGTTAGCGTCAGGACAACTAGGGTTAGCGTCAGGACAACTAGGGTGAGCATCAGGACAACTAGGGTTAGCGTCAGGACAACTAGGGTTAGCGTCAGGACAACTAGGGTTAACGTCAGGACAACTAGGGTTAGCATCAGGACAACTAGGGTTAGCGTCAGGACAACTAGGGTTAGCGTCAGGACAACTAGGGTTAGCGTCAGGACAACTAGGGTTAGCGTCAGGACAACTAGGGTTAGCATCAGGACAACTAGGTTTAGCGTCAGGACAACTAGGGTTAGCGTCGGGACAACTAGGGTTAGCGTCGGGACAACTAGGGTTAGAGTCGGGACAACTAGGGTTAGCGTCCGGACAACTAGGGTTAGCGTCAGGACAACTAGGGTTAGCGTCAGGACAACTAGGGTTAGCGTCAGGACAACTAGGGTTAGCGTCAGGACAACTAGGGTTAGCGTCACAACAACTACGGTTAGCGTCAGGACAACTAGGGTTAGCGTCACGACAACTAGGGTTAGCGTCAGGACAACTAGGGTTAGCCTCACGACAACTAGGGTTAGTGTCACGAAAACTAGGGTTAGCGTCAAGACAACTAGGGTTAGCGTCAGGACAACTAGGGTTAGCATCAGGACAACTAGGGTTAGCGTCACGACAACTAGGGTTAGCGTCAGGACAACTAGGGTTAGCGTCAGGACAACTAGGGTTAGCATCAGGACAAGTAGGGTTAGCGTCAGGACAACTAGGGTTAGCGTCAGGACAAGTAGGGTTAGCGTCAGGACAACTAGGGTTAGCGTCACGACAACTAGGGTTAGCGTCAGGACAACTAGGGTTAGCGTCAGGACAACTAGGGTTAGCGTCAGGACAACTAGGGTTAGCGTCAGGACAAGTAGGGTTAGCGTCAGGACAACTAGGGTTAGCATCAGGACAAGTAGGGTTAGCGTCAGGACAAGTAGGGTTAGCGTCAGGACAACTAGGGTTAGCATCAGGACAAGTAGGGTTAGCGTCAGGACAACTAGCGTTTGCGTCAGGACAACTAGGGTTAGCGTCGGGACAACGAGGGTTAGCATCGGGACAACTAGGGTTAGCGTCAGGACAACTAGGGTTAGCGTCAGGACAACTAGGGTTAGCTTCAGGACAACTAGGGTTAGCGTCGGGACAACTAGGGTTAGCGTCAGGACAACTAGGGTTAGCGTCAGGACAACTAGGTTTAGCGTCACGACAACTAGGGTTAGCGTCAGGACAACTAGGGTTAGCGTCAGGACAACTAGGGTTAGCGTCAGGACAACTAGGGTTACTGTCAGGACAACTAGGGTTAGCATCAGGACAAATAGGGTTAGCGTCAGGACAACTAGGGTTAGCGTCAGGACAACTAGGGTTAGCATCAGGACAACTAGGTTTAGCGTCAGGACAACTAGGGTTAGCGTCGGGACAACTAGGGTTAGCGTCGGGACAACTAGGGTTAGCGTCGGGACAACTAGGGTTAGCGTCCAGACAACTAGGGTTAGCGTCAGGACAACTAGGGTTAGAGTCAGGACAACTAGGGTTAGCGTCAGGACAACTAGGGTTAGTGTCAGGACAACTAGGGTTAGCGTCACAACAATTAGGGTTAGCGTCAGGACAACTAGGGTTAGCGTCACGACAACTAGGGTTAGCGTCAGGACAACTAGGGTTAGCCTCACGACAACTAGGGTTAGCGTCAGGACAACTAGTGTTAGCGTCAGGACAACTAGGGTTAGCGTCAGGACAACTAGGGTTAGCGTCACGACAACTAGGGTTAGCGTCAGGACAAGTAGGGTTAGCGTCAGGACAAGTAGGGTTAGCGTCAGGACAACTAGGGTTAGCGTCAGGACAACTAGGGTTAGCGTCAGGACAAGTAGGGTTAGCGTCAGGACAAGTAGGGTTAGCGTCAGGACAAGTAGGGTTAGCGTCAGGACAACTAGGGTTAGCATGAGGACAACTAGGGTTAGCGTCAGGACAACTAGGGTTGGCGTCAGGACAACTAGGGTTAGCGTCAGGACAACTAGGGTTAGCATCAGGACAACTAGGTTTAGCGTCAGGACAACTAGGGTTAGCGTCGGGACAACTAGGGTTAGCGTCGGGACAACTAGGGTTAGCGTCGGGACAACTAGGGTTAGCGTCAGGACAACTAGGGTTAGCGTCAGGACAACTAGGGTTAGCGTCAGGACAACTAGGGTTAGCGTCACAACAACTAGGGTTAGCGTCAGGACAACTAGGGTTAGCGTCACGACAACTAGGGTTAGCGTCAGGACAACTAGGGTTAGCCTCACGACAACTAGGGTTAGCGTCACGACAACTAGGGTTAGCGTCAGGACAACTAGGGCTAGCGTCAGGACAACTAGGGTTAGCGTCAGGACAACTAGGGTTAGCGTCACGACAACTAGGGTTAGCGTCAGGACAACTAGGGTTAGCGTCAGGACAACTAGGGTTAGCGTCAGGACAAGTAGGGTTAGCGTCAGGACAACTAGGGTTAGCGTCAGGACAACTAGGGTTAGCGTCAGGACAACTAGGGTTAGCGTCAGGACAACTAGGTTTAGCGTCACGACAACTAGGGTTAGCGTCAGGACAACTAGGGTTAGCGTCAGGACAAGTAGGGTTAGCGTCAGGACAAGTAGGGTTAGCATCAGGACAACTAGGGTTAGCGTCAGGACAAGTAGGGTTAGCGTCAGGACAACTAGGGTTAGCGTCAGGACAACTAGGGTTAGCGTCAGGACAACTAGGGTTAGCGTCAGGACAACTAGGGTTAGCGTCACGACAACTAGGGTTAGCGTCAGGACAACTAGGGTTAGCGTCACGACAACTAGGGTTAGCGTCAGGACAACTAGGGTTAGCGTCAGGACAACTAGGGTTAGCGTCAGGACAACTAGGGTTAGCGTCAGGACAACTAGGGTTAGCGTCACGACAACTAGGGTTAGCGTCAGGACAACTAGGGTTAGCATCAGGACAACTAGGGTTAGCGTCAGGACAACTAGGGTTAGCGTCAGGACAACTAGGGTTAGCGTCACGACAACTAGGGTTAGCGTCAGGACAACTAGAGTTAGCGTCAGGACAACTAGGGTTAGCGTCAGGACAACTAGGGTTAGCCTCACGACAACTAGGGTTAGCGTCACGACAACTAGGGTTAGCGTCAGGACAACTAGGGTTAGCGTCACGACAACTAGGGTTAGCGTCAGGACAACTAGGGTTAGCGTCAGGACAACTAGGTTTAGCGTCAGGACAACTAGGGTTAGCGTCAGGACAAGTAGGGTTAGCGTCAGGACAACTAGGGTTAGCGTCAGGACAACTAGGGTTAGCGTCAGGACAACTAGGGTTAGCGTCACGACAACTAGGGTTAGCGTCAGGACAACTAGGGTTAGCATCAGGACAAGTAGGGTTAGCGTCAGGACAACTAGGGTTAGCGTCAGGACAAGTAGGGTTAGCGTCAGGACAACTAGGGTTAGCGTCAGGACAAGTAGGGTTAGCGTCAGGACAACTAGGGTTAGCGTCAGGACAACTAGGGTTTGCGTCAGGACAACTAGGGTTAGCGTCAGGACACCTAGGGTTAGCGTCACGACAACTAGGGTTAGCGTCAGGACAACTAGGGTTAGCATCAGGACAACTAGGGTTAGCATCAGGACAACTAGGGTTAGCGTCACGACAACTAGGGTTAGCGTCAGGACAACTAGGGTTAGCGTCAGGACAACTAGGGTTAGCGTCAGGACAACTAGGGATAGCGTCAGGACAACTAGGGATAGCGTCAGGACAACTAGGGTTAGCATCAGGACAACTAGGGTTAGCGTCACGACAACTAGGGTTAGAGTCAGGACAACTAGGGTTAGCGTCAGGACAACTAGGGTTATCGTCAGGACAACTAGGGTTAGCGTCAGGACAACTAGGGTTAGCGTCAGGACAACTAGGGTTAGCGTCAGGACAACTAGGGTTAGCGTCAGGACAACTAGGGTTAGCGTCGGGACAACTAGGGTTAGCATCGGGACAACTAGGGTTAGCGTCAGGACAACTAGGGTTAGCGTCAGGACAACTAGGGTTAGCGTCAGGACAACTAGGGTTAGCGTCGGGACAACTAGGGTTATCGTCAGGACAACTAGGGTTAGCGTCAGGACAACTAGGGTTAGCGTCAGGACAACTAGGGTTAGCGTCAGGACAACTAGGGTTAGCGTCAGGACAACTAGGGTTAGCGTCGGGACAACTAGGGTTAGCGTCAGGACAACTAGGGTTAGCGTCAGGACAACTAGGGTGAGCATCAGGACAACTAGGGTTAGCGTCAGGACAACTAGGGTTAGCGTCAGGACAACTAGGGTTAACGTCAGGACAACTAGGGTTAGCATCAGGACAACTAGGGTTAGCGTCAGGACAACTAGGGTTAGCGTCAGGACAACTAGGGTTAGCGTCAGGACAACTAGGGTTAGCGTCAGGACAACTAGGGTTAGCATCAGGACAACTAGGTTTAGCGTCAGGACAACTAGGGTTAGCGTCGGGACAACTAGGGTTAGCGTCGGGACAACTAGGGTTAGAGTCGGGACAACTAGGGTTAGCGTCCGGACAACTAGGGTTAGCGTCAGGACAACTAGGGTTAGCGTCAGGACAACTAGGGTTAGCGTCAGGACAACTAGGGTTAGCGTCAGGACAACTAGGGTTAGCGTCACAACAACTACGGTTAGCGTCAGGACAACTAGGGTTAGCGTCACGACAACTAGGGTTAGCGTCAGGACAACTAGGGTTAGCCTCACGACAACTAGGGTTAGGGTCACGACAACTAGGGTTAGCGTCAAGACAACTAGGGTTAGCGTCAGGACAACTAGGGTTAGCATCAGGACAACTAGGGTTAGCGTCACGACAACTAGGGTTAGCGTCAGGACAACTAGGGTTAGCGTCAGGACAGCTAGGGTTAGCATCAGGACAAGTAGGGTTAGCGTCAGGACAACTAGGGTTAGCGTCAGGACAAGTAGGGTTAGCGTCAGGACAACTAGGGTTAGCGTCACGACAACTAGGGTTAGCGTCAGGACAACTAGGGTTAGCGTCAGGACAACTAGGGTTAGCGTCAGGACAACTAGGGTTAGCGTCAGGACAAGTAGGGTTAGCGTCAGGACAACTAGGGTTAGCATCAGGACAAGTAGGGTTAGCGTCAGGACAAGTAGGGTTAGCGTCAGGACAACTAGGGTTAGCATCAGGACAAGTAGGGTTAGCGTCAGGACAACTAGCGTTTGCGTCAGGACAACTAGGGTTAGCGTCGGGACAACTAGGGTTAGCATCGGGACAACTAGGGTTAGCGTCAGGACAACTAGGGTTAGCGTCAGGACAACTAGGGTTAGCTTCAGGACAACTAGGGTTAGCGTCGGGACAACTAGGGTTAGCGTCAGGACAACTAGGGTTAGCGTCAGGACAACTAGGTTTAGCGTCACGACAACTAGGGTTAGCGTCAGGACAACTAGGGTTAGCGTCAGGACAACTAGGGTTAGCGTCAGGACAACTAGGGTTACTGTCAGGACAACTAGGGTTAGCATCAGGACAAATAGGGTTAGCGTCAGGACAACTAGGGTTAGCGTCAGGACAACTAGGGTTAGCATCAGGACAACTAGGTTTAGCGTCAGGACAACTAGGGTTAGCGTCGGGACAACTAGGGTTAGCGTCGGGACAACTAGGGTTAGCGTCGGGACAACTAGGGTTAGCGTCCAGACAACTAGGGTTAGCGTCAGGACAACTAGGGTTAGAGTCAGGACAACTAGGGTTAGCGTCAGGACAACTAGGGTTAGTGTCAGGACAACTAGGGTTAGCGTCACAACAATTAGGGTTAGCGTCAGGACAACTAGGGTTAGCGTCACGACAACTAGGGTTAGCGTCAGGACAACTAGGGTTAGCCTCACGACAACTAGGGTTAGCGTCAGGACAACTAGTGTTAGCGTCAGGACAACTAGGGTTAGCGTCAGGACAACTAGGGTTAGCGTCACGACAACTAGGGTTAGCGTCAGGACAACTAGGGTTAGCGTCAGGACAAGTAGGGTTAGCGTCAGGACAACTAGGGTTAGCGTCAGGACAACTAGGGTTAGCGTCAGGACAAGTAGGGTTAGCGTCAGGACAAGTAGGGTTAGCGTCAGGACAAGTAGGGTTAGCGTCAGGACAACTAGGGTTAGCGTCAGGACAAGTAGGGTTAGCGTCAGGACAAGTAGGGTTAGCGTCAGGACAACTAGGGTTAGCGTCAGGACAACTAGGGTTAGCGTCACGACAACTAGGGTTAGCGTCAGGACAACTAGGGTTAGCGTCACGACAACTAGGGTTAGCGTCAGGACAACTAGGGTTAGCGTCAGGACAACTAGGGTTAGCGTCAGGCCAACTAGGGTTAGCGTCACGCCAACTAGGGTTAGCGTCACGACAACTAGGGTTAGCGTCAGGACAACTAGGGTTAGCGTCAGGACAACTAGGGTTAGCGTCAGGACAACTAGGTTTAGCGTCAGGACAACTAGGGTTACCGTCAGGACAACTAGGGTTAGCGTCAGGACAACTAGGGTTAGCGTCAGGACAACTAGGGTTACCGTCAGGACAACTAGGGTTAGCGTCAGGACAACTAGGGTTAGCGTCAGGACAACTAGGGTTAGCGTCACGACAACTAGGGTTAGCGTCAGGACAACTAGGGTTAGCGTCACGACAACTAGGGTTAGCGTCAGGACAACTAGGGTTAGCGTCAGGACAACTAGGGTTAGCGTCACGACAACTAGGGTTAGCGTCAGGACAAGTAAGGTTAGCGTCAGGACAACTAGGGTTAGCGTCAGGACAACTAGGGTTAGCGTCACTACAACTAGGGTTAGCGTCAGGACACCTAGGGTTAGCGTCAGGACAACTAGGGTTAGCGTCAGGACAACTAGGTTTAGCGTCACGACAACTAGGGTTAGCGTCACGACAACTAGGGTTAGCGTCAGGACAACTAGGGTTAGCGTCAGGACAACTAGGGTTAGCGTCAGGACAACTAGGGTTAGCGTCAGGACAACTAGGGTTAGCGTCACGACAACTAGGGTTAGCGTCAGGACAACTAGGGTTAGCGTCACGACAACTAGGGTTAGCGTCAGGACAACTAGGGCTAGCTTCAGGACAACTAGGGTTAGCGTCACGACAACTAGGGTTAGCGTCAGGACAACTAGGGTTAGCGTCAGGACAACTAGGGTTAGCGTCAGGACAACTCGGGTTAGCGTCACGACAACTAGGGTTAGCGTCAGGACAACTAGGGTTAGCGTCAGGACAACTAGGGTTAGCGTCAGGACAACTCGGGTTAGCGTCAGGACAATTCGGGTTAGCGTCAGGACAACTCGGGTTAGCGTCAGGACAACTCGGGTTAGCGTCAGGACAAATCGGGTTAGCGTAGGACAACTAGGGTTAGCGTCAGGACAACTCGGGTTAGCGTCAGAACCAATCGGGTTAGCGTCAGGACAACTAGGGTTAGCGTCAGGACAACTAGGGTTAGCGTCAGGACAACTAGGGTTAGCGTCACGACAACTAGGGTTAGCGTCAGGACAACTAGGGTTAGCGTCAGGACAACTAGGGTTAGCGTCAGTACAATTAGGGTTAGCGTCAGGACAACTAGGGTTAGCGTCAGGACAACTAGGGTTAGCGTCAGGACAACTAGGGTTAGCGTCACGACAACTAGAGTTAGCATCAGGACAACTAGGGTTAGCGTCACGACAACTAGGGTTAGCGTCACGACAACTAGGGTTAGCGTCAGGACAACTAGGGTTAGCGTCAGGACAACTAGGTTTAGCGTCAGGACAACTAGGGTTACCGTCAGGACAACTAGGGTTAGCGTCAGGACAACTAGGGTTAGCGTCAGGACAACTAGGGTTACCGTCAGGACAACTAGGGTTAGCGTCAGGACAACTAGGGTTAGCGTCAGGACAACTAGGGTTAGCGTCACGACAACTAGGGTTAGCGTCAGGACAACTAGGGTTAGCGTCACGACAACTAGGGTTAGCGTCAGGACAACTAGGGTTAGCGTCAGGACAACTAGGGTTAGCGTCACGACAACTAGGGTTAGCGTCAGGACAAGTAGGGTTAGCGTCAGGACAACTAGGGTTAGCGTCAGGACAACTAGGGTTAGCGTCACTACAACTAGGGTTAGCGTCAGGACACCTAGGGTTAGCGTCAGGACAACTAGGGTTAGCGTCAGGACAACTAGGTTTAGCGTCACGACAACTAGGGTTAGCGTCACGACTACTAGGGTTAGCGTCAGGACAACTAGGGTTAGCGTCAGGACAACTAGGGTTAGCGTCAGGACAACTAGGGTTAGCGTCACGACAACTAGGGTTAGCGTCAGGACAACTAGGGTTAGCGTCACGACAACTAGGGTTAGCGTCAGGACAACTAGGGTTAGCGTCACGACAACTAGGGTTAGCGTCAGGACAACTAGGGTTAGCGTCAGGACAACTAGGGTTAGCGTCACGACAACTAGGGTTAGCGTCAGGACAAGTAGGGTTAGCGTCAGGACAACTAGGGTTAGCGTCAGGACAACTAGGGTTAGCGTCACTACAACTAGGGTTAGCGTCAGGACACCTAGGGTTAGCGTCAGGACAACTAGGGTTAGCGTCAGGACAACTAGGTTTAGCGTCACGACAACTAGGGTTAGCGTCACGACAACTAGGGTTAGCGTCAGGACAACTAGGGTTAGCGTCAGGACAACTAGGGTTAGCGTCAGGACAACTAGGGTTAGCGTCACGACAACTAGGGTTAGCGTCAGGACAACTAGGGTTAGCGTCACGACAACTAGGGTTAGCGTCAGGACAACTAGGGTTAGCGTCACAACAACTAGGGTTAGCGTCAGGACAACTAGGGCTAGCTTCAGGACAACTAGGGTTAGCGTCACGACAACTAGGGTTAGCGTCAGGACAACTAGGGTTAGCGTCAGGACAACTAGGGTTAGCGTCAGGACAACTCGGGTTAGCGTCACGACAACTAGGGTTAGCGTCAGGACAACTAGGGTTAGCGTCAGGACAACTAGGGTTAGCGTCAGGACAACTCGGGTTAGCGTCAGGACAACTCGGGTTAGCGTCAGGACAACTCGGGTTAGCGTCAGGACAACTCGGGTTAGCGTCAGGACAAATCGGGTTAGCGTAGGACAACTAGGGTTAGCGTCAGGACAACTAGGGTTAGCGTCAGGACAACTCGGGTTAGCGTCAGGACAACTCGGGTTAGCGTCAGGACAACTCGGGTTAGCGTCAGGACAAATCGGGTTAGCGTAGGACAACTAGGGTTAGCGTCAGGACAACTCGGGTTAGCGTCAGAACCAATCGGGTTAGCGTCAGGACAACTAGGGTTAGCGTCAGGACAACTAGGGTTAGCGTCAGGACAACTAGGGTTAGCGTCACGACAACTAGGGTTAGCGTCAGGACAACTAGGGTTAGCGTCAGGACAACTAGGGTTAGCGTCAGTACAATTAGGGTTAGCGTCAGGACAACTAGGGTTAGCGTCAGGACAACTAGGGTTAGCGTCAGGACAACTAGGGTTAGCGTCACGACAACTAGAGTTAGCATCAGGACAACTAGGGTTAGCGTCACGACAACTAGGGTTAGCGTCACGACAACTAGGGTTAGCGTCAGGACAACTAGGGTTAGCGTCAGGACAACTAGCGTTAGCGTCAGGACAACTAGGGTTAGCGTCAGGACAACTAGGGTTAGCGTCAGGACAAGTAGGGTTAGCGTCAGGACAAGTAGGGTTAGCGTCAGGACAAGTAGGGTTAGCATCAGGACAACTAGGGTTAGCGTCAGGACAACTAGGGTTAGCGTCACGACAACTAGGGTTAGCGTCAGGACAACTAGGGTTAGCGTCAGGACAAGTATGGTTAGCGTCAGGACAAGTATGGTTAGCGTCAGGACAACTAGGGTTTGCGTCAGGACAACTAGGGTTAGTGTCAGGACAAGTAGGGTTAGCGTCAGGAATACTAGGGTTAGCGTCAGGACAACTAGGGTTAGCGTCAGGACAACTAGGGTTAGCGTCAGGACAACTAGGGTTAGCGTCACGACAACTAGGGTTAGCGTCAGGACACCTAGGGTTAGCGTCACGACAACTAGGGTTAGCGTCAGGACAACTAGGGTTAGCGTCACGACAACTAGGGTTAGCGTCACGACAACTAGGGTTAGCGTCAGGACAACTAGCGTTAGCGTCAGGACAACTAGGGTTAGCGTCACGACAACTAGGGTTAGCGTCAGGACAACTAGGGTTAGCGTCAGGACAACTAGGGTTAGCGTCAGGACAACTAGGGTTAGCGTCACGACAAATCGGGTTAGCGTCAGGACAACTAGGGTTAGAATCAGGACAACTAGGGTTAGCGTCAGTACAATTAGGGTTAGCGTCAGGACAACTAGGGTTAGCGTCAGGACAACTAGGGTTAGCGTCACGACAACTAGAGTTAGCATCAGGACAACTAGGGTTAGCGTCACGACAACTAGGGTTAGCGTCAGGACAACTAGGGTTAGCGTCAGGACAACTAGCGTTAGCGTCAGGACAACTAGGGTTAGCGTCAGGACAACTAGGGTTAGCGTCAGGACAAGTAGGGTTAGCGTCAGGACAAGTAGGGTTAGCGTCAGGACAAGTAGGGTTAGCGTCAGGACAAGTAGGGTTAGCGTCAGGACAACTAGGGTTAGCGTCAGGACAACTAGGGTTAGCGTCAGGACAAGTAGGGTTAGCGTCAGGACAACTAGGGTTAGAGTCAGGACAAGTAGGGTTAGCGTCAGGACAAGTAGGGTTAGCGTCAGGACAACTAGGGTTAGCGTCAGGACAAGTAGGGTTAGCGTCAGGACAAGTAGGGTTAGCGTCAGGACAAGTAGGGTTAGCGTCAGGACAACTAGGGTTAGCGTCAGGACAACTAGGGTTAGCGTCAGGACAACTAGGGTTAGCGTCAGGACAACTAGGGTTATCGTCAGGACAACTAGGGTTAGCTTCAGGACAACTAGGGTTAGCGTCAGGACAACTCGGGTTAGCGTCAGGACAACTAGGGTTAGCGTCAGGACTACTCGGGTTAGCGTCAGGACAACTCGGGTTAGCGTCAGGACAACTCGGGTTAGCGTCAGGACAACTAGGGTTAGCATCAGGACAACTCGGGTTAGCGTCAGGACAACTCGGGTTAGTGTCAGGACAACTAGGGTTAGCGTCAGGACAACTCGGGTTAGCGTCAGGACAAGTAGGGTTAGCGTCAGGACAACTAGGGTTAGCGTCAGGACAAGTAGGGTTAGCGTCAGGACAAGTAGGGTTAGCGTCAGGACAAGTAGGGTTAGCGTCAGGACAAGTAGGGTTAGCGTCAGGACAAGTAGGGTTAGCGTCAGGACAACTAGGGTTAGCGTCAGGACAACTAGGGTTAGCGTCAGGACAACTAGGGTTAGCGTCAGGACAACTCGGGTTAGCGTCAGGACAACTAGGGTTAGCATCAGGACAAGTAGGGTTAGCGTCAGGACAAGTAGGGTTAGCGTAAGGACAACTAGGGTTGGCGTCAGGACAACTAGGGTTAGCGTCAGGACAACTAGGGTTAGAGTCAGGACAACTAGGGTTAGCGTCAGGACAACTAGGGTTAGCGTCAGGACAACTATGGTTAGCGTCAGGACAACTAGGGTTATCGTCAGGACAACTAGGGTTAGCGTCAGCACAACTAGGGTTAGCGTCAGGACACCTAGGGTTAGCATCAGGACACCTAGGGTTAGCGTCAGGACAACTCGGGTTAGCGTCAGGACAACTCGGGTTAGCGTCAGGACAACTTGGGTTAGCGTCAGGTCAACTCGGGTTAGCGTCAGGTCAACTCGGGTTAGCGTCAGGACAACTAGGGTTAGCGTCAGGACAACTAGGGTTAGCGTCAGGACAACTAGGGTTAGCGTCAGGACAACTAGGGTTATCGTCAGGACAACTAGGGTTAGCGTCAGGACAAGTAGGGTTAGCATCAGGACAACTAGGTTTAGCGTCAGGACAAGTATGGTTAGCGTCAGGACAAGTAGGGTTAGCGTCAGGACAAGTAGGGTTACCGTCAGGATAACTAGGGTTAGCGTCAGGACAACTAGGGTTAGCGTCAGGACAAGTAGGGTTAGCGTCAGGACAACTAGGGTTAGCGTCAGGACAACTAGGGTTAGCGTCACGACAAATCGGGTTAGCGTCAGGACAACTAGGGTTAGAATCAGGACAACTAGGGTTAGCGTCAGTACAATTAGGGTTAGCGTCAGGACAACTAGGGTTAGCGTCAGGACAACTAGGGTTAGCGTCACGACAACTAGAGTTAGCATCAGGACAACTAGGGTTAGCGTCACGACAACTAGGGTTAGCGTCACGACAACTAGGGTTAGCGTCAGGACAACTAGGGTTAGCGTCAGGACAACTAGGGTTAGCGTCACGACAAATCGGGTTAGCGTCAGGACAACTAGGGTTAGAATCAGGACAACTAGGGTTAGCGTCAGTACAATTAGGGTTAGCGTCAGGACAACTAGGGTTAGCGTCAGGACAACTAGGGTTAGCGTCACGACAACTAGAGTTAGCATCAGGACAACTAGGGTTAGCGTCACGACAACTAGGGTTAGCGTCACGACAACTAGGGTTAGCGTCAGGACAACTAGGGTTAGCGTCAGGACAACTAGCGTTAGCGTCAGGACAACTAGGGTTAGCGTCAGGACAACTAGGGTTAGCGTCAGGACAAGTAGGGTTAGCGTCAGGACAAGTAGGGTTAGCGTCAGGACAAGTAGGGTTAGCGTCAGGACAAGTAGGGTTAGCGTCAGGACAACTAGGGTTAGCGTCAGGACAACTAGGGTTAGCGTCAGGACAAGTAGGGTTAGCGTCAGGACAACTAGGGTTAGAGTCAGGACAAGTAGGGTTAGCGTCAGGACAAGTAGGGTTAGCGTCAGGACAACTAGGGTTAGCGTCAGGACAAGTAGGGTTAGCGTCAGGACAAGTAGGGTTAGCGTCAGGACAAGTAGGGTTAGCGTCAGGACAACTAGGGTTAGCGTCAGGACAACTAGGGTTAGCGTCAGGACAACTAGGGTTAGCGTCAGGACAACTAGGGTTATCGTCAGGACAACTAGGGTTAGCTTCAGGACAACTAGGGTTAGCGTCAGGACAACTCGGGTTAGCGTCAGGACAACTAGGGTTAGCGTCAGGACTACTCGGGTTAGCGTCAGGACAACTCGGGTTAGCGTCAGGACAACTCGGGTTAGCGTCAGGACAACTAGGGTTAGCATCAGGACAACTCGGGTTAGCGTCAGGACAACTCGGGTTAGTGTCAGGACAACTAGGGTTAGCGTCAGGACAACTCGGGTTAGCGTCAGGACAAGTAGGGTTAGCGTCAGGACAACTAGGGTTAGCGTCAGGACAAGTAGGGTTAGCGTCAGGACAAGTAGGGTTAGCGTCAGGACAAGTAGGGTTAGCGTCAGGACAAGTAGGGTTAGCGTCAGGACAAGTAGGGTTAGCGTCAGGACAACTAGGGTTAGCGTCAGGACAACTAGGGTTAGCGTCAGGACAACTAGGGTTAGCGTCAGGACAACTCGGGTTAGCGTCAGGACAACTAGGGTTAGCATCAGGACAAGTAGGGTTAGCGTCAGGACAAGTAGGGTTAGCGTAAGGACAACTAGGGTTGGCGTCAGGACAACTAGGGTTAGCGTCAGGACAACTAGGGTTAGAGTCAGGACAACTAGGGTTAGCGTCAGGACAACTAGGGTTAGCGTCAGGACAACTAGGGTTAGCGTCAGGACAACTAGGGTTATCGTCAGGACAACTAGGGTTAGCGTCAGCACAACTAGGGTTAGCCTCAGGACACCTAGGGTTAGCATCAGGACACCTAGGGTTAGCGTCAGGACAACTCGGGTTAGCGTCAGGACAACTCGGGTTAGCGTCAGGACAACTTGGGTTAGCGTCAGGTCAACTCGGGTTAGCGTCAGGTCAACTCGGGTTAGCGTCAGGACAACTAGGGTTAGCGTCAGGACAACTAGGGTTAGCGTCAGGACAACTAGGGTTAGCGTCAGGACAACTAGGGTTATCGTCAGGACAACTAGGGTTAGCGTCAGGACAAGTAGGGTTAGCATCAGGACAACTAGGTTTAGCGTCAGGACAAGTATGGTTAGCGTCAGGACAAGTAGGGTTAGCGTCAGGACAAGTAGGGTTACCGTCAGGATAACTAGGGTTAGCGTCAGGACAACTAGGGTTAGCGTCAGGACAAGTAGGGTTAGCGTCAGGACAACTAGGGTTAGCGTCAGGACAACTAGGGTTAGCGTCAGGACAAGTAGGGTTAGCGTCAGGACAACTAGGGTTAGCGTCAGGACAAGTAGGGTTAGCGTCAGGACAAGTAGGGTTAGCGTCAGGACAAGTAGGGTTAGCGTCAGGACAAGTAGGGTTAGCATCAGGACAAGTAGGGTTAGCGTCAGGGCAACTAGGGTTAGCGTCAGGACAAGTAGGGTTAGCGTCAGGACAACTAGGGTTAGCGTCAGGACAACTCGGGTTAGCGTCAGGACAACTAGGGTTATCATCAGGACAACTAGGGTTAGCGTCAGGACAACTCGGGTTAGCGTCAGGACAACTCGGGTTAGCGTCAGGACAACTAGGGTTAGCGTCAGGACAACTAGGGTTAGCGTCAGGACAACTCGGGTTAGCGTCAGGACAACTCGGGTTAGCGTCAGGACAACTAGGGTTAGCGTCAGGACAAGTAGGGTTAGTGTCAGGACAAGTAGGGTTAGCGTCAGGACAACTAGGGTTAGCGTCAGGACAACTAGGGTTACCGTCAGGACAACTAGGGTTATCGTCAGGACAACTCGGGTTAGCGTCAGGACAACTAGGGTTAGCGTCAGGACAACTCGAGTTAGCGTTAGGACAACTTGGGTTAGCGTCAGGACAACTCGGGTTAGCGTCAGGACAACTCGGGATAGCGTCAGCACAACTAGGGTTAGCGTCACGACAACTCGGGTTAGCGTCAGGACAACTCGGAAGTGTCAGGACCACTAGGGTTAGCGTCAGGACAACTCGGGTTAGCGTCAGGACAACTAGGGTTAGCGTCAGGACAACTACGGTTAGCGTCAGGACAACTAGGGTTAGCGTCAGGACAAGTAGGGTTAGCGTCAGGACAACTAGGGTTAGCGTCAGGACAACTAGGGTTAGCGTCAGGACAGCTAGGGTTAGCGTCAGGACAGCTAGGGTTAGCGTCAGGACAACTAGGGTTAGCGTCAGGACAACTAGGGTTAGCGTCAGGACAACTAGGGTTAGCGTCAGGACAACTAGGGTTAGCATCAGGAAAACTAGGGCTAGCGTCAGGACAACTAGGGTTAGCGTCAGGACAACTAGGGTTAGCGTCAGGACAACTAGGGTTAGCGTCAGGACAACTAGGGTTAGCGTCAGGACAACTAGGGTTAGCATCAGGACAACTAGGGTTAGCGTCAGGACAACTAGGGTTAGCGTCAGGACAAGTAGGGTTAGCGTCAGGACAACTAGGTTTAGCGTCAGGACAAGTATGGTTAGCGTCAGGACAACTAGGGTTAGCGTCAGGACAACTAGGGTTTGCGTCAGGACAACTAGGGTTAGCGTCAGGACAAGTAGGGTTAGCGTCAGGACAACTAGGGTTAGCGTCAGGACAACTAGGGTTAGCGTCAGGACAAGTAGGGTTAGCATCAGGACAACTAGGGTTAGCGTCAGGACAACTAGGGTTAGCGTTAGGACAACTAGGGTTAGCGTCAGGACAACTAGGGTTAGCGTCAGGACAACTAGGGTTAGCATCAGGACAAGTAGGGTTAGCGTCAGGACAAGTAGGGTTAGCGTAAGGACAACTAGGGTTGGCGTCAGGACAACTAGGGTTAGCGTCAGGACAACTAGGGTTAGAGTCAGGACAACTAGGGTTAGCGTCAGGACAACTAGGGTTAGCGTCAGGACAACTATGGTTAGCGTCAGGACAACTAGGGTTATCGTCAGGACAACTAGGGTTAGCGTCAGCACAACTAGGGTTAGCGTCAGGACACCTAGGGTTAGCATCAGGACACCTAGGGTTAGCGTCAGGACAACTCGGGTTAGCGTCAGGACAACTCGGGTTAGCGTCAGGACAACTTGGGTTAGCGTCAGGTCAACTCGGGTTAGCGTCAGGTCAACTCGGGTTAGCGTCAGGACAACTAGGGTTAGCGTCAGGACAACTAGGGTTAGCGTCAGGACAACTAGGGTTAGCGTCAGGACAACTAGGGTTATCGTTAGGACAACTAGGGTTAGCGTCAGGACAAGTAGGGTTAGCATCAGGACAACTAGGTTTAGCGTCAGGACAAGTATGGTTAGCGTCAGGACAAGTAGGGTTAGCGTCAGGACAAGTAGGGTTACCGTCAGGATAACTAGGGTTAGCGTCAGGACAACTAGGGTTAGCGTCAGGACAAGTAGGGTTAGCGTCAGGACAACTAGGGTTAGCGTCAGGACAACTAGGGTTAGCGTCACGACAAATCGGGTTAGCGTCAGGACAACTAGGGTTAGAATCAGGACAACTAGGGTTAGCGTCAGTACAATTAGGGTTAGCGTCAGGACAACTAGGGTTAGCGTCAGGACAACTAGGGTTAGCGTCACGACAACTAGAGTTAGCATCAGGACAACTAGGGTTAGCGTCACGACAACTAGGGTTAGCGTCACGACAACAAGGGTTAGCGTCAGGACAACTAGGGTTAGCGTCAGGACAACTAGGGTTAGCGTCACGACAAATCGGGTTAGCGTCAGGACAACTAGGGTTAGAATCAGGACAACTAGGGTTAGCGTCAGTACAATTAGGGTTAGCGTCAGGACAACTAGGGTTAGCGTCAGGACAACTAGGGTTAGCGTCACGACAACTAGAGTTAGCATCAGGACAACTAGGGTTAGCGTCACGACAACTAGGGTTAGCGTCACGACAACTAGGGTTAGCGTCAGGACAACTAGGGTTAGCGTCAGGACAACTAGCGTTAGCGTCAGGACAACTAGGGTTAGCGTCAGGACAACTAGGGTTAGCGTCAGGACAAGTAGGGTTAGCGTCAGGACAAGTAGGGTTAGCGTCAGGACAAGTAGGGTTAGCGTCAGGACAAGTAGGGTTAGCGTCAGGACAACTAGGGTTAGCGTCAGGACAACTAGGGTTAGCGTCAGGACAAGTAGGGTTAGCGTCAGGACAACTAGGGTTAGAGTCAGGACAAGTAGGGTTAGCGTCAGGACAAGTAGGGTTAGCGTCAGGACAACTAGGGTTAGCGTCAGGACAAGTAGGGTTAGCGTCAGGACAAGTAGGGTTAGCGTCAGGACAACTAGGGTTAGCGTCAGGACAACTAGGGTTAGCGTCAGGACAACTAGGGTTAGCGTCAGGACAACTAGGGTTATCGTCAGGACAACTAGGGTTAGCTTCAGGACAACTAGGGTTAGCGTCAGGACAACTCGGGTTAGCGTCAGGACAACTAGGGTTAGCGTCAGGACTACTCGGGTTAGCGTCAGGACAACTCGGGTTAGCGTCAGGACAACTCGGGTTAGCGTCAGGACAACTAGGGTTAGCATCAGGACAACTCGGGTTAGCGTCAGGACAACTCGGGTTAGTGTCAGGACAACTAGGGTTAGCGTCAGGACAACTCGGGTTAGCGTCAGGACAAGTAGGGTTAGCGTCAGGACAACTAGGGTTAGCGTCAGGACAAGTAGGGTTAGCGTCAGGACAAGTAGGGTTAGCGTCAGGACAAGTAGGGTTAGCGTCAGGACAAGTAGGGTTAGCGTCAGGACAAGTAGGGTTAGCGTCAGGACAACTAGGGTTAGCGTCAGGACAACTAGGGTTAGCGTCAGGACAACTAGGGTTGGCGTCAGGACAACTCGGGTTAGCGTCAGGACAACTAGGGTTAGCATCAGGACAAGTAGGGTTAGCGTCAGGACAAGTAGGGTTAGCGTAAGGACAACTAGGGTTGGCGTCAGGACAACTAGGGTTAGCGTCAGGACAACTAGGGTTAGAGTCAGGACAACTAGGGTTAGCGTCAGGACAACTAGGGTTAGCGTCAGGACAACTAGGGTTAGCGTCAGGACAACTAGGGTTAGCGTCAGCACAACTAGGGTTAGCGTCAGGACACCTAGGGTTAGCATCAGGACACCTAGGGTTAGCGTCAGGACAACTCGGGTTAGCGTCAGGACAACTCGGGTTAGCGTCAGGACAACTTGGGTTAGCGTCAGGTCAACTCGGGTTAGCGTCAGGTCAACTCGGGTTAGCGTCAGGACAACTAGGGTTAGCGTCAGGACAACTAGGGTTAGCGTCAGGACAACTAGGGTTAGCGTCAGGACAACTAGGGTTATCGTCAGGACAACTAGGGTTAGCGTCAGGACAAGTAGGGTTAGCATCAGGACAACTAGGTTTAGCGTCAGGACAAGTATGGTTAGCGTCAGGACAAGTAGGGTTAGCGTCAGGACAAGTAGGGTTACCGTCAGGATAACTAGGGTTAGCGTCAGGACAACTAGGGTTAGCGTCAGGACAAGTAGGGTTAGCGTCAGGACAACTAGGGTTAGCGTCAGGACAACTAGGGTTAGCGTCAGGACAAGTAGGGTTAGCGTCAGGACAACTAGGGTTAGCGTCAGGACAAGTAGGGTTAGCGTCAGGACAAGTAGGGTTAGCGTCAGGACAAGTAGGGTTAGCGTCAGGACAAGTAGGGTTAGCATCAGGACAAGTAGGGTTAGCGTCAGGGCAACTAGGGTTAGCATCAGGACAAGTAGGGTTAGCGTCAGGACAACTAGGGTTAGCGTCAGGACAACTCGGGTTAGCGTCAGGACAACTAGGGTTATCATCAGGACAACTAGGGTTAGCGTCAGGACAACTCGGGTTAGCATCAGGACAACTCGGGTTAGCGTCAGGACAACTAGGGTTAGCGTCAGGACAACTAGGGTTAGCGTCAGGACAACTCGGGTTAGCGTCAGGACAACTCGGGTTAGCGTCAGGACAACTAGGGTTAGCGTCAGGACAAGTAGGGTTAGTGTCAGGACAAGTAGGGTTAGCGTCAGGACAACTAGGGTTAGCGTCAGGACAACTAGGGTTACCGTCAGGACAACTAGGGTTATCGTCAGGACAACTCGGGTTAGCGTCAGGACAACTAGGGTTAGCGTCAGGACAACTCGAGTTAGCGTCAGGACAACTCGGGTTAGCGTCAGGACAACTCGGGTTAGCGTCAGGACAACTCGGGATAGCGTCAGCACAACTAGGGTTAGCGTCACGACAACTCGGGTTAGCGTCAGGACAACTCGGAAGTGTCAGGACCACTAGGGTTAGCGTCAGGACAACTCGGGTTAGCGTCAGTACAACTAGGGTTAGCGTCAGGACAACTAGGGTTAGCGTCAGGACAACTAGGGTTAGCGTCAGGACAAGTAGGGTTAGCGTCAGGACAACTAGGGTTAGCGTCAGGACAACTAGGGTTAGCGTCAGGACAGCTAGGGTTAGCGTCAGGACAACTAGGGTTAGCGTCAGGACAACTAGGGTTAGCGTCAGGACAACTAGGGTTAGCGTCAGGACAACTAGGGTTAGCATCAGGAAAACTAGGGCTAGCGTCAGGACAACTAGGGTTAGCGTCAGGACAACTAGGGTTAGCGTCAGGACAACTAGGGTTAGCGTCAGGACAACTAGGGTTAGCGTCAGGACAACTAGGGTTAGCATCAGGACAACTAGGGTTAGCGTCAGGACAACTAGGGTTAGCGTCAGGACAAGTAGGGTTAGCGTCAGGACAACTAGGGTTAGCGTCAGGACAAGTATGGTTAGCGTCAGGACAACTAGGGTTAGCGTCAGGACAACTAGGGTTTGCGTCAGGACAACTAGGGTTAGCGTCAGGACAAGTAGGGTTAGCGTCAGGACAACTAGGGTTAGCGTCAGGACAACTAGGGTTAGCGTCAGGACAAGTAGGGTTAGCATCAGGACAACTAGGGTTAGCGTCAGGACAACTAGGGTTAGCGTTAGGACAACTAGGGTTAGCGTCAGGACAACTAGGGTTAGCGTCAGGACAACTAGGGTTAGCGTCAGGACAACTAGGGTTAGCGTCAGGACAACTAGGGTTAGCGTCAGTACAACTAGGGTTAGCGTCAGGACAACTAGGGTTAGCGTCAGGACAACTAGGGTTAGCGTCAGGACAACTAGGGTTAGCGTCAGGACAAATAGGGTTAGCGTCAGGACAACTAGAGTTAGAGTCAGGACAACTAGGGTTAGCGTCAGGACAACTAGGGTTAGCGTCAGGACAAGTAGGGTTAGCGTCAGGACAAGTAGGGTTAGCGTCAGGAAAAGTAGGGTTAGCGTCAGGACAACTAGGGTTAGCGTCAGGACAACTAGGGTTAGCGTCAGGACAACTAGGGTTAGCGTCACGACAACTAGGGTTAGCGTCACGACAACTAGGGTTAGCGTCACGACAACTCGGGTTAGCGTCAGGACAACTCGGGTTAGCGTCAGGACAACTCGGGTTAGCGTCAGGTCAACTCGGGTTAGCGTCAGGACAACTAGGGTTAGCGTCAGGACAACTAGGGTTAGCGTCAGGACAACTAGGGTTAGCGTCAGGACAACTAGGGTTATCGTCAGGACAACTAGGGTTAGCGTCAGGACAACTAGGGTTAGCGTCAGGACAAGTAGGGCTAGCGTCAGGATAACTAGGGTTAGCGTCAGGACAACTAGGGTTAGCGTCTGGACAAGTAGGGTTAGCGTCAGGACAAGTAGGGTTAGCGTCAGGACAAGTAGGGTTAGCGTCAGGACAAGTAGGGTTAGCGTCAGGACAACTAGGGTTAGCGTCAGGACAAGTAGGGTTAGCGTCAGGACAAGTAGGGTTAGCGTCAGGACAAGTAGGGTTAGCGTCAGGACATGTAGGGTTAGCGTCAGGACAACTAGGGTTAGCGTCAGGACAACTCGGGTTAGCGTCAGGACAACTAGGGTTAGCGTCAGGACAACTAGGGTTAGCGTCAGGATAACTCGGGTTAGCGTCAGGACAACTCGGGTTAGCGTCAGGACAACTAGGGTTAGCGTCAGGACAACTCGGGTTAGCGTCAGGACAACTAGGGTTAGCGTCAGGACAAGTAGGGTTAGCGTCAGGACAACTAGGGTTAGCGTCAGGACAACTAGGGTTAGCGTCAGGACAACTCGGGTTAGCGTCAGGACAACTCGAGTTAGCGTCAGGACAACTCGGGTTAGCGTCAGGACAACTCGGGTTAGCGTCAGGACAACTCGGGTTAGCGTCAGGACAACTCGGGTTAGCGTCAGGACAACTCGGGTTAGCGTCAGGACAACTAGGGTTAGCGTCAGGACAAGTATGGTTAGCGTCAGGACAACTAGGGT
Organism: Phyllobates terribilis; assembly: GCF_046119375.1. Taxonomy (NCBI): domain Eukaryota; kingdom Metazoa; phylum Chordata; class Amphibia; order Anura; family Dendrobatidae; genus Phyllobates; species Phyllobates terribilis. The sequence goes on along the minus strand of NW_027363156.1, from coordinate 936,271 downwards.
TAGCGTCAGGACAACTAGGGTTTGCGTCAGGACAACTAGGGTTAGCGTCAGGACAAGTAGGGTTAGCGTCAGGACAACTAGGGTTAGCGTCAGGACAACTAGGGTTAGCGTCAGGACAACTAGGGTTAGCGTTAGGACAACTAGGGTTAGCGTCAGGACAACTAGGGTTAGCGTCAGGACAACTAGGGTTAGCGTCACGACAACTAGGGTTAGCGTCACGACAACTCGGGTTAGCGTCAGGACAACTCGGGTTAGCGTCAGGACAACTCGGGTTAGCGTCAGGTCAACTCGGGTTAGCGTCAGGACAACTAGGGTTAGCGTCAGGACAACTAGGGTTAGCGTCAGGACAACTAGGGTTAGCGTCAGGACAACTAGGGTTATCGTCAGGACAACTAGGGTTAGCGTCAGGACAACTAGGGTTAGCGTCAGGACAAGTAGGGCTAGCGTCAGGATAACTAGGGTTAGCGTCAGGACAACTAGGGTTAGCGTCTGGACAAGTAGGGTTAGCGTCAGGACAAGTAGGGTTAGCGTCAGGACAAGTAGGGTTAGCGTCAGGACAAGTAGGGTTAGCGTCAGGACAACTAGGGTTAGCGTCAGGACAAGTAGGGTTAGCGTCAGGACAAGTAGGGTTAGCGTCAGGACAAGTAGGGTTAGCGTCAGGACATGTAGGGTTAGCGTCAGGACAACTAGGGTTAGCGTCAGGACAACTCGGGTTAGCGTCAGGACAACTAGGGTTAGCGTCAGGACAACTAGGGTTAGCGTCAGGATAACTCGGGTTAGCGTCAGGACAACTCGGGTTAGCGTCAGGACAACTAGGGTTAGCGTCAGGACAACTCGGGTTAGCGTCAGGACAACTAGGGTTAGCGTCAGGACAAGTAGGGTTAGCGTCAGGACAACTAGGGTTAGCGTCAGGACAACTAGGGTTAGCGTCAGGACAACTCGGGTTAGCGTCAGGACAACTCGAGTTAGCGTCAGGACAACTCGGGTTAGCGTCAGGACAACTCGGGTTAGCGTCAGGACAACTCGGGTTAGCGTCAGGACAACTCGGGTTAGCGTCAGGACAACTAGGGTTAGCGTCACGACAACTCGGGTTAGCGTCAGGACAACTCGGGTTAGCGTCAGGACAACTAGGGTTAGCGTCAGGACAACTAGGGTTAGCGTCAGGACAACTCGGGTTAGCGTCAGGACAACTAGGGTTAGCGTCAGGACAAGTAGGGTTAGCGTCAGGACAACTAGGGTTAGCATCAGGACAACTAGGGTTAGCGTCAGGACAAGTAGGGTTAGCATCAGGACAACTAGGGTTAGCGTCAGGACAACTGGGGTTAGCGTTAGGACAACTAGGTTTAGCGTCAGGACAACTAGGGTTAGCGTCAGGACAACTTGGGTTAGCGTCAGGACAACTAGGGCTAGCGTCAGGACAACTAGGGTTAACGTCAGTACAACTAGGGTTAGCGTCAGGACAACTAGGGTTAGCATCAGGACAACTAGGGTTAGCGTCAGGACAACTATGGTTAGCGTCAGGACAACTAGGGTTAGCGTCAGGACAACTAGGGTTAGCGTCAGGACAACTAGAGTTAGCGTCAGGACAACTAGGGTTAGCGTCAGGACAACTAGGGTTAGCGTCAGGACAACTAGGGTTAGCGTCAGGACAAGTAGGGTTAGCGTCAGGACAAGTAGGGTTAGCGTCAGGAAAAGTAGGGTTAGCGTCAGGACAAGTAGGGTTAGCGTCAGGACAAGTAGGGTTAGCGTCAGGACAACTAGGGTTAGCGTCAGGACAAGTAGGGTTAGCGTCAGGACAACTAGGGTTAGCGTCAGGACAACTAGGGTTAGCGTCAGGACAAGTAGGGTTAGCGTCAGGACAACTAGGGTTAGCGTCAGGACAACTAGGGTTAGCGTCAGGACAAGTAGGGTTAGCATCAGGACAACTAGGGTTAGCGTCAGGACAACTAGGGTTAGCGTTAGGACAAATAGGGTTAGCGTCAGGACAACTAGGGTTATCGTCAGGACAACTAGGGTTAGCGTCAGGACAACTAGGGTTAGCGTCAGGACAACTAGGGTTAGCGTCAGGACAACTAGGGTTAGCGTCAGGACAAGTAGGGCTAGCGTCACTACAAGTAGGGTTAGCGTCAGGACAAGTAGGGTTAGCGTCAGGACAACTAGGGTTAGCGTCAGGACAAGTAGGGTTAGCGTCAGGACAACTAGGGTTAGCGTCAGGACAACTAGGGTTAGCGTCAGGACAAGTAGGGTTAGCGTCAGGACAACTAGGGTTAGCGTCAGGACAAGTAGGGTTAGCGTCAGGACAAGTAGGGTTAGCGTCAGGACAACTAGGGTTAGCGTCAGGACAACTAGGGTTAGCGTCAGGACAACTAGGGTTAGCGTCAGGACAAGTAGGGTTAGCGTCAGGACAACTAGGGTTAGCATCAGGACAACTAGGGTTAGCGTCAGGACAACTCGGGTTAGCGTCAGGACTACTCGGGTTAGCGTCAGGACAACTCGGGTTAGCGTCAGGACAACTCGGGTTAGCGTCAGGACAACTAGGGTTATCGTCAGGACAACTAGGGTTAGCGTCAGGACAACTAGGGTTAGCGTCAGGACAAGTAGGGTTAGCGTCAGGACAACTAGGGTTAGCGTCAGGACAAGTAGAGTTAGCGTCAGGACAAGTAGGGTTAGCGTCAGGACAAGTAGGGTTACCGTCAGGATAACTAGGGTTAGCGTCAGGACAACTAGGGTTAGCGTCTGGACAAGTAGGGTTAGCGTCAGGACAACTAGGGTTAGCGTCAGGACAACTATGGTTAGCGTCAGGACAAGTAGGGTTAGCGTCAGGACAACTAGGGTTAGCATCAGGACAAGTAGGGTTAGCGTCAGGACAACTAGGGTTAGCGTCAGGACAACTCGGGTTAGCGTTAGGACAACTAGGGTTAGCATCAGGACAACTAGGGTTAGCGTCAGGACAACTCAGGTTAGCGTCAGGACAACTCGGGTTAGCGTCAGGACAACTAGGGTTAGCATCAGGACAACTAGGGTTAGCGTCAGGACAACTCGGGTTAGCGTCAGGACAACTAGGGTTAGCGTCATGACAACTAGGGTTAGCGTCAGGACAACTAGGGTTAGGGTCAGGACAACTAGCGTTAGCGTCAGGACAACTAGGGTTAGCGTCACGACAACTAGGGTTAGCGTCAGGACAACTAGGGTTAGCGTCAGGACAACTCGGGTTAGCGTCAGGACAACTAGGGTTAGCGTCACGACAACTCGGGTTAGCGTCAGGACAACTCGGGTTAGCGTCAGGACAACTAGGGTTAGCGTCAGAACAACTAGGGTTAGCGTCAGGACAACTCGGGTTAGCGTCAGGACAACTAGGGTTAGCGTCAGGACAAGTAGGGTTAGCGTCAGGACAACTAGGGTTAGCGTCAGGACAACTAGGGTTAGCGTCAGGACAAGTAGGGTTAGCATCAGGACAACTAGGGTTAGCGTCAGGACAACTAGGGTTAGCGTTAGGACAGCTAGGGTTAGCGTCAGGACAACTAGGGTTAGCGTCAGGACAACTAGGGTTAGCGTCAGGACAACTAGGGTTAGCGTCAGGACAACTAGGGTTAACGTCAGTACAACTAGGGTTAGCGTCAGGACAACTAGGGTTAGCATCAGGACAACTAGGGTTAGCCTCAGGACAACTAGGGTTAGCGTCAGGACAACTAGGGTTAGCGTCAGGACAACTAGAGTTAGCGTCAGGACAACTAGGGTTAGCGTCAGGACAAGTAGGGTTAGCGTCAGGACAAGTAGGGTTAGCGTCAGGAAAAGTAGGGTTAGCGTCAGGACAAGTAGGGTTAGCGTCAGGACGACTAGGGTTAGCGTCAGAACGACTAGGGTTAGCGTCAGGACGACTAGGGTTAGCGTCAGGACGACTAGGGTTAGCGTCAGGACAACTAGGGTTAGTGTCAGGACAACTGGGGTTAGCGTCAGGACAAGTAGGGTTAGAGTCAGGACAACTAGGGTTAGCGTCAGGACAACTAGGGTTAGCATCAGGACAACTAGGGTTAGCGTCAGGACAAGTAGGGTTAGCGTCAGGACAACTAGGGTTAGCATCAGGACAAGTAGGGTTAGCGTCAGGACAAGTAGGGTTAGCATCAGGACAAGTAGGGTTAGCGTCAGGACGACTAGGGTTAGCGTCAGGACGACTAGGGTTAGCGTCAGGACAACTAGGGTTAGCGTCAGGACAACTAGGGTTAGCGTCAGGACAACTAGGGTTAGCGTCAGGACAACTAGGGTTAGCGTCAGGACAACTAGGGTTAGCGTCAGGACAAGTAGGGTTAGCGTCAGGACAAGTAGGGTTAGCGTCAGGACAACTAGGGTTAGCATCAGGACAACTAGGGTTAGCGTCAGGACAAGTAGTGTTAGCGTCAGGACAACTAGGGTTAGCGTCAGGACAACTAGGGTTAGCGTCAGGACAACTAGGGTTAGCGTCAGGACAAGTAGGGTTAGCGTCAGGACAACTCGGGTTAGCGTCAGGACAACTCGGGTTAGCGTCAGGACAACTCGGGTTAGCGTCAGGACAACTCGGGTTAGCGTCAGGACAACTAGGGTTAGCGTCACGACAACTCGGGTTAGCGTCAGGACAACTCGGGTTAGCGTCAGGACAACTAGGGTTAGCGTCAGAACAACTAGGGTTAGCGTCAGGACAACTCGGGTTAGCGTCAGGACAACTAGGGTTAGCGTCAGGACAAGTAGGGTTAGCGTCAGGACAACTAGGGTTAGCGTCAGGACAACTAGGGTTAGCGTCAGGACAAGTAGGGTTAGCATCAGGACAAGTAGGGTTAGCGTCAGGACAACTCGGGTTAGCGTCAGGACAACTAGGGTTAGCGTCAGGACAACTAGGGTTAGCGTCAGGACAACTCGGGTTAGCGTCAGGACAACTAGGGTTAGCGTCAGGACAAGTAGGGTTAGCGTCAGGACAACTAGGGTTAGCGTCAGGACAACTAGGGTTAGCGTCAGGACAAGTAGGGTTAGCATCAGGACAACTAGGGTTAGCGTCAGGACAACTGGGGTTAGCGTTAGGACAACTAGGTTTAGCGTCAGGACAACTAGGGTTAGCGTCAGGACAACTTGGGTTAGCGTCAGGACAACTAGGGCTAGCGTCAGGACAACTAGGGTTAACGTCAGTACAACTAGGGTTAGCGTCAGGACAACTAGGGTTAGCATCAGGACAACTAGGGTTAGCGTCAGGACAACTATGGTTAGCGTCAGGACAACTAGGGTTAGCGTCAGGACAACTAGGGTTAGCGTCAGGACAACTAGAGTTAGCGTCAGGACAACTAGGGTTAGCGTCAGGACAACTAGGGTTAGCGTCAGGACAACTAGGGTTAGCGTCAGGACAAGTAGGGTTAGCGTCAGGACAAGTAGGGTTAGCGTCAGGAAAAGTAGGGTTAGCGTCAGGACAAGTAGGGTTAGCATCAGGACAAGTAGGGTTAGCGTCAGGACAACTAGGGTTAGCGTCAGGACAAGTAGGGTTAGCGTCAGGACAACTAGGGTTAGCGTCAGGACAACTAGGGTTAGCGTCAGGACAAGTAGGGTTAGCGTCAGGACAACTAGGGTTAGCGTCAGGACAACTAGGGTTAGCGTCAGGACAAGTAGGGTTAGCATCAGGACAACTAGGGTTAGCGTCAGGACAACTAGGGTTAGCGTTAGGACAAATAGGGTTAGCATCAGGACAACTAGGGTTATCGTCAGGACAACTAGGGTTAGCGTCAGGACAACTAGGGTTAGCGTCAGGACAACTAGGGTTAGCGTCAGGACAACTAGGGTTAGCGTCAGGACAACTAGGGTTAGCGTCAGGACAAGTAGGGCTAGCGTCACTACAAGTAGGGTTAGCGTCAGGACAAGTAGGGTTAGCGTCAGGACAACTAGGGTTAGCGTCAGGACAAGTAGGGTTAGCGTCAGGACAACTAGGGTTAGCGTCAGGACAACTAGGGTTAGCGTCAGGACAAGTAGGGTTAGCGTCAGGACAACTAGGGTTAGCGTCAGGACAAGTAGGGTTAGCGTCAGGACAAGTAGGGTTAGCGTCAGGACAACTAGGGTTAGCGTCAGGACAACTAGGGTTAGCGTCAGGACAACTAGGGTTAGCGTCAGGACAAGTAGGGTTAGCGTCAGGACAACTAGGGTTAGCATCAGGACAACTAGGGTTAGCGTCAGGACAACTCGGGTTAGCGTCAGGACTACTCGGGTTAGCGTCAGGACAACTCGGGTTAGCGTCAGGACAACTCGGGTTAGCGTCAGGACAACTAGGGTTATCGTCAGGACAACTAGGGTTAGCGTCAGGACAACTAGGGTTAGCGTCAGGACAAGTAGGGTTAGCGTCAGGACAACTAGGGTTAGCGTCAGGACAAGTAGGGTTAGCGTCAGGACAAGTAGGGTTAGCGTCAGGACAAGTAGGGTTACCGTCAGGATAACTAGGGTTAGCGTCAGGACAACTAGGGTTAGCGTCTGGACAAGTAGGGTTAGCGTCAGGACAACTAGGGTTAGCGTCAGGACAACTAGGGTTAGCGTCAGGACAAGTAGGGTTAGCGTCAGGACAACTAGGGTTAGCATCAGGACAAGTAGGGTTAGCGTCAGGACAACTAGGGTTAGCGTCAGGACAACTCGGGTTAGCGTTAGGACAACTAGGGTTAGCATCAGGACAACTAGGGTTAGCGTCAGGACAACTCAGGTTAGCGTCAGGACAACTCGGGTTAGCGTCAGGACAACTAGGGTTAGCGTCAGGACAACTAGGGTTAGCGTCAGGACAACTCGGGTTAGCGTCAGGACAACTAGGGTTAGCGTCATGACAACTAGGGTTAGCGTCAGGACAACTAGGGTTAGGGTCAGGACAACTAGCGTTAGCGTCAGGACAACTAGGGTTAGCGTCACGACAACTAGGGTTAGCGTCAGGACAACTAGGGTTAGCGTCAGGACAACTCGGGTTAGCGTCAGGACAACTAGGGTTAGCGTCACGACAACTCGGGTTAGCGTCAGGACAACTCGGGTTAGCGTCAGGACAACTAGGGTTAGCGTCAGAACAACTAGGGTTAGCGTCAGGACAACTCGGGTTAGCGTCAGGACAACTAGGGTTAGCGTCAGGACAAGTAGGGTTAGCGTCAGGACAACTAGGGTTAGCGTCAGGACAACTAGGGTTAGCGTCAGGACAAGTAGGGTTAGCATCAGGACAACTAGGGTTAGCGTCAGGACAACTAGGGTTAGCGTTAGGACAGCTAGGGTTAGCGTCAGGACAACTAGGGTTAGCGTCAGGACAACTAGGGTTAGCGTCAGGACAACTAGGGTTAGCGTCAGGACAACTAGGGTTAACGTCAGTACAACTAGGGTTAGCGTCAGGACAACTAGGGTTAGCATCAGGACAACTAGGGTTAGCCTCAGGACAACTAGGGTTAGCGTCAGGACAACTAGGGTTAGCGTCAGGACAACTAGAGTTAGCGTCAGGACAACTAGGGTTAGCGTCAGGACAAGTAGGGTTAGCGTCAGGACAAGTAGGGTTAGCGTCAGGACAAGTAGGGTTAGCGTCAGGAAAAGTAGGGTTAGCGTCAGGACAAGTAGGGTTAGCGTCAGGACGACTAGGGTTAGCGTCAGAACGACTAAGGTTAGCGTCAGGACGACTAGGGTTAGCGTCAGGACGACTAGGGTTAGCGTCAGGACAACTAGGGTTAGTGTCAGGACAACTGGGGTTAGCGTCAGGACAAGTAGGGTTAGAGTCAGGACAACTAGGGTTAGCGTCAGGACAACTAGGGTTAGCATCAGGACAACTAGGGTTAGCGTCAGGACAAGTAGGGTTAGCGTCAGGACAACTAGGGTTAGCATCAGGACAAGTAGGGTTAGCGTCAGGACAAGTAGGGTTAGCATCAGGACAAGTAGGGTTAGCGTCAGGACGACTAGGGTTAGCGTCAGGACGACTAGGGTTAGCGTCAGGACAACTAGGGTTAGCGTCAGGACAACTAGGGTTAGCGTCAGGACAACTAGGGTTAGCGTCAGGACAACTAGGGTTAGCGTCAGGACAACTAGGGTTAGCGTCAGGACAAGTAGGGTTAGCGTCAGGACAAGTAGGGTTAGCGTCAGGACAACTAGGGTTAGCATCAGGACAACTAGGGTTAGCGTCAGGACAAGTAGTGTTAGCGTCAGGACAACTAGGGTTAGCGTCAGGACAACTAGGGTTAGCGTCAGGACAACTAGGGTTAGCGTCAGGACAAGTAGGGTTAGCGTCAGGACAACTCGGGTTAGCGTCAGGACAACTCGGGTTAGCGTCAGGACAACTCGGGTTAGCGTCAGGACAACTCGGGTTAGCGTCAGGACAACTAGGGTTAGCGTCACGACAACTCGGGTTAGCGTCAGGACAACTAGGGTTAGCGTCAGGACAAGTAGGGTTAGCATCAGGACAAGTAGGGTTAGCGTCAGGACAACTAGGGTTAGCGTCAGGACAACTAGGGTTAGCGTCAGGACAGCTAGGGTTAGCGTCAGGACAACTAGGGTTAGCGTCAGGACAACTAGGGTTAGCGTCAGGACAACTAGGGTTAGCGTCAGGACAACTAGGGTTAACGTCAGTACAACTAGGGTTAGCGTCAGGACAACTAGGGTTAGCATCAGGACAACTAGGGTTAGCGTCAGGACAACTAGGGTTAGCGTCAGGACAACTCGGGTTAGCGTCAGGACAACTCGGGTTAGCGTCACGACAACTCGGGTTAGCGTCAGGACAACTAGGGTTAGCGTCAGGACAAGTAGGGTTAGCATCAGGACAAGTAGGGTTAGCGTCAGGACAACTAGGGTTAGCGTCAGGACAACTAGGGTTAGCGTCAGGACAGCTAGGGTTAGCGTCAGGACAACTAGGGTTAGCGTCAGGACAACTAGGGTTAGCGTCAGGACAACTAGGGTTAGCGTCAGGACAACTAGGGTTAACGTCAGTACAACTAGGGTTAGCGTCAGGACAACTAGGGTTAGCATCAGGACAACTAGGGTTAGCGTCAGGACAACTAGGGTTAGCGTCAGGACAACTAGGGTTAGCGTCAGGACAACTAGAGTTAGCGTCAGGACAACTAGGGTTAGCGTCAGGACAAGTAGGGTTAGCGTCAGGACAAGTAGGGTTAGCGTCAGGAAAAGTAGGGTTAGCGTCAGGACAAGTAGGGTTAGCGTCAGGACGACTAAGGTTAGCGTCAGGACGACTAGGGTTAGCGTCAGGACGACTAGGGTTAGCGTCAGGACAACTAGGGTTAGCGTCAGGACAACTAGGGTTAGCGTCAGGACAACTAGGGTTAGCGTCAGGACAAGTAGGGTTAGCGTCAGGACAAGTAGGGTTAGCGTCAGGACAACTAGGGTTAGCGTCAGGACAACTAGGGTTAGCGTCAGGACAAGTAGTGTTAGCGTCAGGACAACTAGGGTTAGCGTCAGGACAACTAGGGTTAGCGTCAGGACAACTAGGGTTAGCGTCAGGACAAGTAGGGTTAGCGTCAGGACAACTAGGGTTAGCGTCAGGACAACTAGGGTTAGCGTCAGGACAAGTATGGTTAGCGTCAGGACAACTAGGGTTAGCGTCAGGACAACTAGGGTTAGCGTCAGGACAAGTAGGGTTAGCGTCAGGACAACTAGGCTTAGCGTCAGGACAACTAGGGTTAGCGTCAGTACAACTAGGGTTAGCGTCAGGACAACTAGGGTTAGCGTCAGGACAACTAGGGTTAGCGTCAGGACAAGTAGGGTTAGCGTCAGGACAAGTAGGGTTAGCGTCAGGACAAATAGGGTTAGCGTCAGGACAACTAGGGTTAGCGTCAGGACAACTAGGGTTAGCGTCAGGACAACTAGAGTTAGCGTCAGGACAACTAGGGTTAGCGTCTGGACAAGTAGGGTTAGCGTCAGGACAACTAGGGTTAGCGTCAGGACAGCTAGGGTTAGCGTCAGGACAAGTAGGGTTAGCGTCAGGACAACTAGGGTTAGCGTCAGGACAAGTAGGGTTAGCGTCAGGACAAGTAGGGTTAGCGTCAGGACAACTAGGGTTAGCGTCAGGACAACTAGGGTTAGCGTCAGGACAAGTAGGGTTAGCGTCAGGACAAGTAGGGTTAGCGTCAGGACATGTAGGGTTAGCGTCAGGACATGTAGGGTTAGCGTCAGGACAACTCGGGTTAGCGTCAGGACAACTCGGGTTAGCGTCAGGACAACTAGGGTTAGCGTCAGGACAACTAGGGTTAGCGTCAGGACAACTCGGGATAGCGTCAGGACAACTAGGGATAGCGTCAGGACAACTAGGGTTAGCGTCAGGACAACTAGGGTTAGCGTCAGGACAACTAGGGTTAGCGTCAGGACAACTAGGGTTAGCGTCAGGACAACTAGGGATAGCGTCAGGACAACTAGGGTTAGCGTCAGGACAACTAGGGTTAGCGTCACGACAACTAGGGTTAGCGTCAGGACAACTAGGGTTAACGTCAGTACAACTAGGGTTAGCGTCAGGACAACTAGGGTTAGCATCAGGACAACTAGGGTTAGCGTCAGGACAACTAGGGTTAGCGTCAGGACAACTAGGGTTAGCGTCAGGACAACTAGGGTTAGCGTCAGGACAACTCGGGATAGCGTCAGGACAACTAGGGATAGCGTCAGGACAACTAGGGTTAGCGTCAGGACAACTCGGGTTAGCGTCAGGACAACTAGGGTTAGCATCAGGACAACTAGGGTTAGCGTCAGGACAACTCGGGATAGCGTCAGGACAACTAGGGATAGCGTCAGGACAACTAGGGTTAGCGTCAGGACAACTAGGGTTAGCGTCAGGACAACTAGGGTTAGCGTCAGGACAACTAGGGTTAGCGTCAGGACAACTAGGGATAGCGTCAGGACAACTAGGGTTAGCGTCAGGACAACTAGGGTTAGCGTCAGGACAACTAGGGTTAGCGTCAGGACAACTAGGGTTAGCGTCAGGACAACTAGGGTTAACGTCAGTACAACTAGGGTTAGCGTCAGGACAACTAGGGTTAGCGTCAGGACAACTAGGGTTAGCGTCAGGACAACTAGGGTTAGCGTCAGGACAACTAGGGTTAGCGTCAGGACAACTAGAGTTAGCGTCAGGACAACTAGGGTTAGCGTCAGGACAAGTAGGGTTAGCGTCAGGACAAGTAGGGTTAGCGTCAGGAAAAGTAGGGTTAGCGTCAGGACAAGTAGGGTTAGCGTCAGGACGACTAGGGTTAGCGTCAGGACGACTAGGGTTAGCGTCAGGACGACTAGGGTTAGCGTCAGGACAACTAGGGTTAGCGTCAGGACAACTAGGGTTAGCGTCAGGACAACTAGGGTTAGCGTCAGGACAACTAGGGTTAGCGTCAGGACAACTAGGGTTAGCGTCAGGACAACTAGAGTTAGCGTCAGGACAACTAGGGTTAGCGTTAGGACAACTAGGGTTAGCGTCAGGACAACTAGGGTTAGCGTCAGGACAACTAGGGTTAGCGTCAGGACAACTAGGGTTAACGTCAGTTCAACTAGGGTTAGCGTCAGGACAACTAGGGTTAGCATCAGGACAACTAGGGTTAGCGTCAGGACAACTAGGGTTAGCGTCAGGACAACTAGGGTTAGCGTCAGGACAACTAGGGTTAGCGTCAGGACAACTAGGGTTAGCGTCAGGACAAGTAGGGTTAGCGTCAGGAAAAGTAGGGTTAGCGTCAGGACAAGTAGGGTTAGCGTCAGGACGACTAGGGTTAGCGTCAGGACGACTAGGGTTAGCGTCAGGACGACTAGGGTTAGCGTCAGGACAACTAGGGTTAGCGTCAGGACAACTAGGGTTAGCGTCAGGACAACTAGGGTTAGCGTCAGGACAACTAGGGTTAGCGTCAGGACAACTAGGGTTAGCATCAGGACAACTAGGGTTAGCGTCAGGACAACTAGGGTTAGCGTCAGGACAACTAGGGTTAGCGTCAGGTCAACTAGGGTTAGCGTCAGGACAAGTAGGGTTAGCGTCAGGACAACTAGGGTTAGCGTCAGGACAACTAGGGTTAGCGTCAGGTCAACTAGGGTTAGCGTCAGGACAAGTAGGGTTAGCGTCAGGACAACTAGGGTTAGCGTCAGGACAACTAGGGTTAGCGTCAGGACAAGTATGGTTAGCGTCAGGACAACTAGGGTTAGCGTCAGGACAAGTAGGGTTAGCGTCAGGACAAGTAGGGTTAGCGTCAGGACAAGTAGGGTTAGCGTCAGGACAACTAGGGTTAGCGTCAGGACAACTAGGGTTAGCGTCAGTACAACTAGGGTTAGCGTCAGGACAACTAGGGATAGCGTCAGGACAAGTAGGGTTAGCGTCAGGACAAGTAGGGTTAGCGTCAGGACAACTAGGGTTAGCGTCAGTACAACTAGGGTTAGCGTCAGGATAACTAATGGTAGCGTCAGGACAACTAGGGTTAGCGTCACGACAACTAGGGATAGCGTCAGGACAACTATGGTTAGCGTCAGGACAAGTAGGGTTAGCGTCAGGACAGCTAGGGTTAGCGTCAGGACAACTAGGGTTAGCGTCAGGACAACTAGGGTTAGCGTCAGGACAAGTAGGGTTAGCGTCAGAACAACCAGGGTTAGCGTCAGGACAACTAGGGTTAGCGTCAGGACATCAAGTGTTAGCGTCAGGACAACTAGGGTTAGCGTCAGGACAACTAGGGTTAGCGTCAGGACAACTAGGATTAACGTCAGTACAACTAGGGTTAGCGTCAGGACAACTAGGGTTAGCGTCAGGACAACTAGGGTTAGCGTCAGGACAACTAGGGTTAGCATCAGGACAACTAGAGTTAGCGTCAGGACAACTAGGGTTAGCGTCTGGACAAGTAGGGTTAGCGTCAGGACAACTAGGGTTAGCGTCAGGACAAGTAGGGTTAGCGTCAGGACAACTAGGGTTAGAGTCAGGACAAGTAGGGTTAGCGTCAGGACAAGTAGGGTTAGCGTCAGGACAAGTAGGGTTAGCATCAGGACAAGTAGGGTTAGCGTCAGGACAACTAGGGTTAGCGTCAGGACAACTAGGGTTAGCGTCAGGACAACTAGGGTTAGCGTCAGGACAACTCGGGTTAGCGTCAGGACAACTAGGGTTAGCATCAGGACAACTAGGGTTAGCGTCAGGACAACTCGGGTTAGCGTCAGGACAACTCAGGTTAGCGTCAGGACAACTAGGGTTAGCGTCAGGACAACTCGGGATAGCGTCAGGACAACTAGGGTTAGCGTCAGGACAAGTAGGGTTAGCGTCAGGACAAGTAGGGTTAGCGTCAGGACAACTAGGGTTAGCGTCAGGACAACTAGGGTTAGCGTCAGGACAACTAGGGTTAGCGTCAGGACAACTCGGGTTAGCGTCAGGACAACTCGAGTTAGCGTCAGGACAACTCGGGTTAGCGTCAGGACAACTCGGGTTAGCGTCAGGACAACTCGGGTTAGCGTCAGGACAACTAGGGTTAGCGTCACGACAACTCGGGTTAGCGTCAGGACAACTCAGGTTAGCGTCAGGACAACTAGGGTTAGCGTCAGGACAACTAGGGTTAGCGTCAGGACAACTCGGGTTAGCGTCAGGACAACTAGGGTTAGCGTCAGGACAAGTAGGGTTAGCGTCAGGACAACTAGGGTTAGCGTCAGGACAACTAGGGTTAGCGTCAGGACAAGTAGGGTTAGCGTCAGGACAACTAGGGTTAGCGTCAGGACAACTAGGGTTAGCGTCAGGACAACTAGGGTTAGCGTCAGGACAAGTAGGGTTAGCGTCAGGAAAAGTAGGGTTAGCGTCAGGACAAGTAGGGTTAGCATCAGGACGACTAGGGTTAGCGTCAGGACGACTAGGGTTAGCGTCAGGACGACTAGGGTTAGCGTCAGGACAACTAGGGTTAGCGTCAGGACAACTAGGGTTAGCGTCAGGACAACTACGGTTAGCGTCAGGACAACTAGGGTTAGCGTCAGGACAAGTAGGGTTAGCGTCAGGACAACTAGGGTTAGCGTCAGGACAACTAGGGTTAGCGTCAGTACAACTAGGGTTAGCGTCAGGACAACTAGGGATAGCGTCAGGACAAGTAGGGTTAGCGTCAGGACAAGTAGGGTTAGCGTCAGGACAACTAGGGTTAGCATCAGTACAACTAGGGTTAGCGTCAGGATAACTAATGGTAGCATCAGGACAACTAGGGTTAGCGTCACGACAACTAGGGATAGCGTCAGGACAACTATGGTTAGCGTCAGGACAAGTAGGGTTAGCGTCAGGACAGCTAGGGTTAGCGTCAGGACAACTAGGGTTAGCGTCAGGACAACTAGGGTTAGCGTCAGGACAAGTAGGGTTAGCGTCAGAACAACCAGGGTTAGCGTCAGGACAACTAGGGTTAGCGTCAGGACATCAAGTGTTAGCGTCAGGACAACTAGGGTTAGCGTCAGGACAACTAGGGTTAGCGTCAGGACAACTAGGGTTAACGTCAGTACAACTAGGGTTAGCGTCAGGACAACTAGGGTTAGCGTCAGGACAACTAGGGTTAGCGTCAGGACAACTAGGGTTAGCATCAGGACAACTAGAGTTAGCGTCAGGACAACTAGGGTTAGCGTCTGGACAAGTAGGGTTAGCGTCAGGACAACTAGGGTTAGCGTCAGGACAACTAGGGTTAGCGTCAGGACAAGTAGGGTTAGCGTCAGGACAACTAGGGTTAGAGTCAGGACAAGTAGGGTTAGCGTCAGGACAAGTAGGGTTAGCATCAGGACAAGTAGGGTTAGCGTCAGGACAACTAGGGTTAGCGTCAGGACAACTAGGGTTAGCGTCAGGACAACTAGGGTTAGCGTCAGGACAACTCGGGTTAGCGTCAGGACAACTAGGGTTAGCATCAGGACAACTAGGGTTAGCGTCAGGACAACTCGGGTTAGCGTCAGGACAACTCAGGTTAGCGTCAGGACAACTAGGGTTAGCGTCAGGACAACTCGGGATAGCGTCAGGACAACTAGGGTTAGCGTCAGGACAAGTAGGGTTAGCGTCAGGACAAGTAGGGTTAGCGTCAGGACAACTAGGGTTAGCGTCAGGACAACTAGGGTTAGCGTCAGGACAACTCGGGTTAGCGTCAGGACAACTCGGGTTAGCGTCAGGACAACTCGAGTTAGCGTCAGGACAACTCGGGTTAGCGTCAGGACAACTCGGGTTAGCGTCAGGACAACTCGGGTTAGCGTCAGGACAACTAGGGTTAGCGTCACGACAACTCGGGTTAGCGTCAGGACAACTCAGGTTAGCGTCAGGACAACTAGGGTTAACGTCAGGACAACTAGGGTTAGCGTCAGGACAACTCGGGTTAGCGTCAGGACAACTAGGGTTAGCGTCAGGACAAGTAGGGTTAGCGTCAGGACAACTAGGGTTAGCGTCAGGACAACTAGGGTTAGCGTCAGGACAAGTAGGGTTAGCATCAGGACAACTAGGGTTAGCGTCAGGACAACTAGGGTTAGCGTTAGGACAACTAGGGTTAGCGTCAGGACAACTAGGGTTAGCGTCAGGACAACTAGGGTTAGCGTCAGGACAACTAGGGTTAACGTCAGTACAACTAGGGTTAGCGTCAGGACAACTAGGGTTAGCATCAGGACAACTAAGGTTAGCGTCAGGACAACTAGGGTTAGCGTCAGGACAACTAGGGTTAGCGTCAGGACAACTAGAGTTAGCGTCAGGACAACTAGGGTTAGCGTCAGGACAACTAGGGTTAGCGTCAGGACAACTAGGGTTAGCGTCAGGACAAGTAGAGTTAGCGTCAGGACAAGTAGGGTTAGCGTCAGGAAAAGTAGGGTTAGCGTCAGGACAAGTAGGGTTAGAGTCAGGACAACTAGGGTTAGCGTCAGGACGACTAGGGTTAGCGTCAGGACGACTAGGGTTAGCGTCAGGACAACTAGGGTTAGCGTCAGGACAACTAGGGTTAGCGTCAGGACAACTAGGGTTAGCGTTAGGACAAGTAGGGTTAGCGTCAGGACAAGTAGGGTTAGCGTCAGGACAACTAGGGTTAGCATCAGGACAACTAGGGTTAGCGTCAGGACAAGTAGTGTTAGCGTCAGGACAACTAGGGTTAGCGTCAGGACAACTAGGGTTAGCGTCAGGACAAGTAGGGTTAGCGTCAGGACAACTAGGGTTAGCGTCAGGACAAGTAGGGTTAGCGTCAGGACAACTAGGGTTAGCGTCAGGACAAGTAGGGTTAGCGTCAGGACAAGTAGGGTTAGCGTCAGAACAACCAGGGTTAGCGTCAGGACAAGTAGGGTTAGCGTCAGGACATCAAGGGTTAGCGTCAGGACAACTAGGGTTAGCGTCAGGACAACTAGGGTTAGCGTCAGGACAACTAGGGTTAGCGTCAGGACAACTAGGGTTAACGTCAGTACAACTAGGGTTAGCGTCAGGACAACTAGGGTTAGCGTCAGGACAACTAGGGTTAGCGTCAGGACAACTAGGGTTAGCATCAGGACAACTAGAGTTAGCGTCAGGACAACTAGGGTTAGCGTCTGGACAAGTAGGGTTAGCGTCAGGACAACTAGGGTTATCGTCAGGACAACTAGGGTTAGCGTCAGGACAAGTAGGGTTAGCGTCAGGACAACTAGAGTTAGCGTCAGGACAACTAGGGTTAGCGTCAGGACAACTAGGGTTAGCGTCAGGACAACTAGGGTTAGCGTCAGGACAAGTAGAGTTAGCGTCAGGACAAGTAGGGTTAGCGTCAGGAAAAGTAGGGTTAGCGTCAGGACAAGTAGGGTTAGTCAGGACAACTAGGGTTAGCGTCAGGACGACTAGGGTTAGCGTCAGGACGACTAGGGTTAGCGTCAGGACAACTAGGGTTAGCGTCAGGACAACTAGGGTTAGCGTCAGGACAACTAGGGTTAGTGTCAGGACAACTAGGGTTAGCGTTAGGACAAGTAGGGTTAGCGTCAGGACAACTAGGGTTAGCATTAGGACAACTAGGGTTAGCGTCAGGACAAGTAGTGTTAGCGTCAGGACAACTAGGGTTAGCGTCAGGACAAGTAGGGTTAGCGTCAGGACAAGTAGGGTTAGCGTCAGGACAACTAGGGTTAGCGTCAGGACAAGTAGGGTTAGCGTCAGGACAACTAGGGTTAGCGTCAGGACAAGTAGGGTTAGCGTCAGGACAAGTAGGGTTAGCGTCAGAACAACCAGGGTTAGCGTCAGGACAAGTAGGGTTAGCGTCAGGACATCAAGGGTTAGCGTCAGGACAACTAGGGTTAGCGTCAGGACAACTAGGGTTAGCGTCAGGACAACTAGGGTTAGCGTCAGGACAACTAGGGTTAACGTCAGTACAACTAGGGTTAGCGTCAGGACAACTAGGGTTAGCGTCAGGACAACTAGGGTTAGCGTCAGGACAACTAGGGTTAGCATCAGGACAACTAGAGTTAGCATCAGGACAACTAGGGTTAGCGTCTGGACAAGTAGGGTTAGCGTCAGGACAACTAGGGTTAGCGTCAGGACAACTAGGGTTAGCGTCAGGACAAGTAGGGTTAGCGTCAGGACAACTAGGGTTAGCGTCAGGACAAGTAGGGTTAGCGTCAGGACAAGTAGGGTTAGCATCAGGACAAGTAGGGTTAGCGTCAGGACAACTAGGGTTAGCGTCAGGACAACTAGGGTTAGCGTCAGGACAAGTAGGGTTAGCGTCAGGACAAGTAGGGTTAGCGTCAGGACATGTAGGGTTAGCGTCAGGACAACTAGGGTTAGCATCAGGACAACTCGGGTTAGCGTCAGGACAACTAGGGTTAGCATCAGGACAACTAGGGTTAGCGTCAGGACAACTCGGGTTAACGTCAGGACAACTCAGGTTAGCGTCAGGACAACTAGGGTTAGCGTCAGGACAACTAGGGTTAGCGTCAGGACAACTCGGGATAGCGTCAGGACAACTAGGGTTAGCGTCAGGACAAGTAGGGTTAGCGTCAGGACAACTAGGGTTAGCGTCAGGAAAACTCGGGTTAGCGTCAGGACAACTCGGGTTAGCGTCAGGACAACTCGAGTTAGCGTCAGGACAACTCGGGTTAGCGTCAGGACAACTCGGGTTAGCGTCAGGACAACTCGGGTTAGCGTCAGGACAACTAGGGTTAGCGTCACGACAACTAGGGTTAGCGTCAGGACAAGTAGGGTTAGCATCAGGACAACTAGGGTTAGCGTCAGGACAACTAGGGTTAGCGTTAGGACAGCTAGGGTTAGCGTCAGGACAACTAGGGTTAGCATCAGGACAACTAGGGTTAGCGTCAGGACAACTAGGGTTAGCGTCAGGACAACTAGGGTTAGCGTCAGGACAACTAGAGTTAGCGTCAGGACAACTAGGGTTAGCGTCAGGACAAGTAGGGTTAGCGTCAGGAAAAGTAGGGTTAGCGTCAGGAAAAGTAGGGTTAGCGTCAGGACAAGTAGGGTTAGCGTCAGGACGACTAGGGTTAGCGTCAGGACGACTAGGGTTAGCGTCAGGACAACTAGGGTTAGCGTCAGGACAACTAGGGTTAGCGTCAGGACAACTAGGGTTAGTGTCAGGACAACTAGGGTTAGCGTCAGGACAAGTAGGGTTAGCGTCAGGACAAGTAGGGTTAGCGTCAGGACAACTAGGGTTAGCATCAGGACAACTAGGGTTAGCGTCAGGACGAGTAGTGTTAGCGTCAGGACAAGTAGGGTTAGCGTCAGGACAAGTAGGGTTAGCGTCAGGACAACTAGGGTTAGCGTCAGGACAACTAGGGTTAGTGTCAGGACAACTAGGGTTAGCGTCAGGACAAGTAGGGTTAGCGTCAGGACAAGTAGGGTTAGCGTCAGGACAACTAGGGTTAGCGTCAGGACAACTAGGGTTAGCGTCTGGACAAGTAGGGTTAGCGTCAGGACAACTAGGGTTAGCGTCAGGACAACTAGGGTTAGCGTCAGGACAAGTAGGGTTAGCGTCAGGACAACTAGGGTTAGCGTCAGGACAAGTAGGGTTAGCGTCAGGACAAGTAGGGTTAGCATCAGGACAAGTAGGGTTAGCGTCAGGACAACTAGGGTTAGCGTCAGGACAACTAGGGTTAGCGTCAGGACAAGTAGGGTTAGCGTCAGGACAAGTAGGGTTAGCGTCAGGACATGTAGGGTTAGCGTCAGGACAACTAGGGTTAGCATCAGGACAACTCGGGTTAGCGTCAGGACAACTAGGGTTAGCATCAGGACAACTAGGGTTAGCGTCAGGACAACTCGGGTTAACGTCAGGACAACTCAGGTTAGCGTCAGGACAACTAGGGTTAGCGTCAGGACAACTAGGGTTAGCGTCAGGACAACTCGGGATAGCGTCAGGACAACTAGGGTTAGCGTCAGGACAAGTAGGGTTAGCGTCAGGACAACTAGGGTTAGCGTCAGGAAAACTCGGGTTAGCGTCAGGACAACTCGGGTTAGCGTCAGGACAACTCGAGTTAGCGTCAGGACAACTCGGGTTAGCGTCAGGACAACTCGGGTTAGCGTCAGGACAACTCGGGTTAGCGTCAGGACAACTAGGGTTAGCGTCACGACAACTAGGGTTAGCGTCAGGACAAGTAGGGTTAGCATCAGGACAACTAGGGTTAGCGTCAGGACAACTAGGGTTATCGTTAGGACAGCTAGGGTTAGCGTCAGGACAACTAGGGTTAGCATCAGGACAACTAGGGTTAGCGTCAGGACAACTAGGGTTAGCGTCAGGACAACTAGGGTTAGCGTCAGGACAACTAGAGTTAGCGTCAGGACAACTAGGGTTAGCGTCAGGACAAGTAGGGTTAGCGTCAGGAAAAGTAGGGTTAGCGTCAGGAAAAGTAGGGTTAGCGTCAGGACAAGTAGGGTTAGCGTCAGGACGACTAGGGTTAGCGTCAGGACGACTAGGGTTAGCGTCAGGACAACTAGGGTTAGCGTCAGGACAACTAGGGTTAGCGTCAGGACAACTAGGGTTAGTGTCAGGACAACTAGGGTTAGCGTCAGGACAAGTAGGGTTAGCGTCAGGACAAGTAGGGTTAGCGTCTGGACAACTAGGGTTAGCATCAGGACAACTAGGGTTAGCGTCAGGACGAGTAGTGTTAGCGTCAGGACAAGTAGGGTTAGCGTCAGGACAAGTAGGGTTAGCGTCAGGACAACTAGGGTTAGCGTCAGGACAACTAGGGTTAGTGTCAGGACAACTAGGGTTAGCGTCAGGACAAGTAGGGTTAGCGTCAGGACAAGTAGGGTTAGCGTCAGGACAACTAGGGTTAGCGTCAGGACAACTAGGGTTAGCGTCAGGACAAGTATGGTTAGCGTCAGGACAACTAGGGTTAGCGTCAGGACAAGTAGGGTTAGCATCAGGACAAGTAGGGTTAGCGTCAGGACAACTAGGGTTAGCGTCAGTACAACTAGGGTTAGCGTCAGGATAACTAATGGTAGCGTCAGGACAACTAGGGTTAGCGTCACGACAACTAGGGATAGCGTCAGGACAACTATGGTTAGCGTCAGGACAAGTAGGGTTAGCGTCAGGACAGCTAGGGTTAGCGTCAGGACAACTAGGGTTAGCGTCAGGACAACTAGGGTTAGCGTCAGGACAAGTAGGGTTAGCGTCAGGACAAGTAGGGTTAGCGTCAGAACAACCAGGGTTAGCGTCAGGACAACTAGGGTTAGCGTCAGGACATCAAGGGTTAGCGTCAGGACAACTAGGGTTAGCGTCAGGACAACTAGGGTTAGCGTCAGGACAACTAGGGTTAACGTCAGTACAACTAGGGTTAGCGTCAGGACAACTAGGGTTAGCGTCAGGACAACTAGGGTTAGCGTCAGGACAACTAGGGTTAGCATCAGGACAACTAGAGTTAGCGTCAGGACAACTAGGGTTAGCGTCTGGACAAGTAGGGTTAGCGTCAGGACAACTAGGGTTAGCGTCAGGACAACTAGGGTTAGCGTCAGGACAAGTAGGGTTAGCGTCAGGACAACTAGGGTTAGCGTCAGGACAAGTAGGGTTAGCGTCAGGACAAGTAGGGTTAGCATCAGGACAAGTAGGGTTAGCGTCAGGACAACTAGGGTTAGCGTCAGGACAACTAGGGTTAGCATCAGGACAACTAGGGTTAGCGTCAGGACAACTCGGGTTAGCGTCAGGACAACTCAGGTTAGCGTCAGGACAACTAAGGTTAGCGTCAGGACAACTAGGGTTAGCGTCAGGACAACTCGGGATATCGTCAGGACAACTAGGGTTAGCGTCAGAACAAGTAGGGTTAGCGTCAGGACAAGTAGGGTTAGCGTCAGGACAACTAGGGTTAGCGTCAGGACAACTAGGGTTAGCGTCAGGACAACTAGGGTTAGCGTCAGGACAACTCGGGTTAGCGTCAGGACAACTCGGGTTAGCGTCAGGACAACTCGAGTTAGCGTCAGGACAACTCGGGTTAGCGTCAGGACAACTCGGGTTAGCGTCAGGACAACTCGGGTTAGCGTCAGGACAACTAGGGTTAGCGTCACGACAACTCGGGTTAGCGTCAGGACAACTCAGGTTAGCGTCAGGACAACTAGGGTTAGCGTCAGGACATCTAGGGTTAGCGTCAGGACAACTCGGGTTAGCGTCAGGACAACTAGGGTTAGCGTCAGGACAACTAGGGTTAGCGTCAGGACAACTAGGGTTAGCGTCAGGACAACTAGGGTTAGCGTCAGGACAAGTAGGGTTAGCATCAGGACAACTAGGGTTAGCGTCAGGACAACTAGGGTTAGCGTCAGGACAACTAGGGTTAGCGTCAGGACAACTAGGGTTAGCATCAGGACAACTAGGGTTAACGTCAGTACAACTAGGGTTAGCGTCAGGACAACTAGGGTTAGCATCAGGACAACTAGGGTTAGCGTCAGGACAACTAGGGTTAGCGTCAGGACAACTAGGGTTAGCGTCAGGACAACTAGAATTAGCGTCAGGACAACTAGGGTTAGCGTCAGGACAACTAGGGTTAGCGTCAGGACAACTAGGGTTAGCGTCAGGACAAGTAGGGTTAGCGTCAGGAAAAGTAGGGTTAGCGTCAGGACAAGTAGGATTAGAGTCAGGACAACTAGGGTTAGCGTCAGGACGACTAGGGTTAGCGTCAGGATGACTAGGGTTAGCGTCAGGACGACTAGGGTTAGCGTCAAGACAACTAGGGTTAGCGTCAGGACAACTAGGGTTAGCGTCAGGACAACTAGGGTTAGCGTTAGGACAAGTAGGGTTAGCGTCAGGACAAGTAGGGTTAGCGTCAGGACAACTAGGGTTAGCGTCAGGACAACTAGGGTTAGCGTCAGGACAAGTAGTGTTAGCGTCAGGACAACTAGGGTTAGCGTCAGGACAACTAGGGTTAGCGTCAGGACAAGTAGGGTTAGCGTCAGGACAAGTAGGGTTATCGTCAGGACAAGTAGGGTTAGCATCAGGACAAGTAGGGTTAGCGTCAGGACAACTAGGGTTAGCGTCAGGACAACTAGGGTTAGCGTCAGGACAAGTAGGGTTAGCGTCAGGACAAGTAGGGTTAGCGTCAGGACAAGTAGGGTTAGCGTCAGGACATGTAGGGTTAGCGTCAGGACAACTAGGGTTAGCATCAGGACAACTCGGGTTAGCGTCAGGACAACTAGGGTTAGCGTCAGGACAACTCGGGTTAGCGTCAGGACAACTCGGGTTAGCGTCAGGACAACTCGGGTTAGCGTCAGGACAACTAGGGTTAGCGTCAGGACAACTAGGGTTAGCGTCAGGACAACTCGGGATAGCGTCAGGACAACTAGGGTTAGCGTCAGGACAAGTAGGGTTAGCGTCAGGACCAGTAGGGTTAGCGTCAGGACAACTAGGGTTAGCGTCAGGACAACTAGGGTTAGCGTCAGGAAAACTCGGGTTAGCGTCAGGACAACTCGGGTTAGCGTCAGGACAACTCGAGTTAGCGTCAGGACAACTCGGGTTAGCGTCAGGACAACTCGGGTTAGCGTCAGGACAACTCGGGTTAGCGTCAGGACAACTCGGGTTAGCGTCAGGACAACTAGGGTTAGCGTCACGACAACTAGGGTTAGCGTCAGGACAAGTAGGGTTAGCATCAGGACAACTAGGGTTAGCGTCAGGACAACTAGGGTTAGCGTTAGGACAGCTAGGGTTAGCGTCAGGACAACTAGGGTTAGCGTCAGGACAACTAGGGTTAACGTCAGTACAACTAGGGTTAGCGTCAGGACAACTAGGGTTAGCATCAGGACAACTAGGGTTAGCGTCAGGACAACTAGGGTTAGCGTCAGGACAACTAGGGTTAGCGTCAGGACAACTAGAGTTAGCGTCAGGACAACTAGGGTTAGCGTCAGGACAAGTAGGGTTAGCGTCAGGACAAGTAGGGTTAGCGTCAGGAAAAGTAGGGTTAGCGTCAGGACAAGTAGGGTTAGCGTCAGGACAAGTAGGGTTAGCGTCAGGACGACTAGGGTTAGCGTCAGGACGACTAGGGTTAGCGTCAGGACGACTAGGGTTAGCGTCAGGACGACTAGGGTTAGCGTCAGGACGACTAGGGTTAGCGTCAGGACAACTAGGGTTAGCGTCAGGACAACTAGGGTTAGTGTCAGGACAACTAGGGTTAGCGTCAGGACAAGTAGGGTTAGCGTCAGGACAAGTAGGGTTAGCGTCAGGACAACTAGGGTTAGCATCAGGACAACTAGGGTTAGCGTCAGGACAAGTAGTGTTAGCGTCAGGACAACTAGGGTTAGCGTCAGGACAACTAGGGTTAGCGTCAGGACAACTAGGGTTAGCGTCAGGACAAGTAGGGTTAGCGTCAGGACAACTAGGGTTAGCATCAGGACAACTAGGGTTAGCGTCAGGACAAGTATGGTTAGCGTCAGGACAACTAGGGTTAGCGTCAGGACAAGTAGGGTTAGCGTCAGGACAAGTAGGATTAGCGTCAGGACAAGTAGGGTTAGCGTCAGGACAACTAGGGTTAGCGTTAGGACAACTAGGGTTAGCGTCAGTACAACTAGGGTTAGCGTCAGGACAACTAGGGTTAGCGTCAGGACAAGTAGGGTTAGCGTCAGGACAAGTAGGGTTAGCGTCAGGACAACTAGGGTTAGCGTCAGTACAACTAGGGTTAGCGTCCGGATAAATAATGGTAGCGTCAGGACAACTAGGGTTAGCGTCACGACAACTAGGGATAGCGTCAGGACAACTATGGTTAGCGTCAGGACAAGTAGGGTTAGCGTCAGGACAGCTAGGGTTAGCGTCAGGACAACTAGGGTTAGCGTCAGGACAACTAGGGTTAGCGTCAGGACAAGTAGGGTTAGCGTCAGGACAAGTAGGGTTAGCGTCAGAACAAACAGGGTTAGCGTCAGGACAACTAGGGTTAGCGTCAGGACATCAAGTGTTAGCGTCAGGACAACTAGGGTTAGCGTCAGGACAACTAGGTTTAGCGTCAGGACAACTAGGGTTAGCGTCAGGACAACTAGGGTTAACGTCAGTACAACTAGGGTTAGCGTCAGGACAACTAGGGTTAGCGTCAGGACAACTAGGGTTAGCATCAGGACAACTAGAGTTAGCGTCAGGACAACTAGGGTTAGCGTCTGGACAAGTAGGGTTAGCGTCAGGACAACTAGGGTTAGCGTCAGGACAACTAGGGTTAGCGTCAGGACAAGTAGGGTTAGCGTCAGGACAACTAGGGTTAGCGTCAGGACAAGTAGGGTTAGAGTCAGGACAAGTAGGGTTAGCGTCAGGACAACTAGGGTTAGCGTCAGGACAACTAGGGTTAGCGTCAGGACAACTAGGGTTAGCGTCAGGACAACTCGGGTTAGCGTCAGGACAACTAGGGTTAGCATCAGGACAACTAGGGTTAGCGTCAGGACAACTCGGGTTAGCGTCAGGACAACTCAGGTTAGCGTCAGGACAACTAGGGTTAGCGTCAGGACAACTAGGGTTAGCGTCAGGACAACTCGGGATAGCGTGAGGACAACTAGGGTTAGCGTCAGGACAAGTAGGGTTAGCGTCAGGACAAGTAGGGTTAGCGTCAGGACAAGTAGGGTTAGCGTCAGGACAACTAGGGTTAGCGTCAGGACAACTAGGGTTAGCGTCAGGACAACTAGGGTTAGCGTCAGGACAACTCGGGTTAGCGTCAGGACAACTCGAGTTAGCGTCAGGACAACTCGGGTTAGCGTCAGGACAACTCGGGTTAGCGTCAGGACAACTCGGGTTAGCGTCAGGACAACTAGGGTTAGCGTCACGACAACTCGGGTTAGCGTCAGGACAACTCAGGTTAGCGTCAGGACAACTAGGGTTAGCGTCAGGACAACTAGGGTTAGCGTCAGGACAACTCGGGTTAGCGTCAGGACAACTAGGGTTAGCGTCAGGACAAGTAGGGTTAGCGTCAGGACAACTAGGGTTAGCGTCAGGACAACTAGGGTTAGCGTCAGGACAAGTAGGGTTAGCATCAGGACAACTAGGGTTAGCGTCAGGACAACTAGAGTTAGCGTCAGGACAACTAGGGTTAGCGTCAGGACAACTAGGGTTAGCGTCAGGACAACTAGCGTTAGCGTCAGAACAAGTAGGGTTAGCGTCAGGACAAGTAGGGTTAGCGTCAGGAAAAGTAGGGTTAGCGTCAGGACAAGTAGGGTTAGAGTCAGGACAACTAGGGTTAGCGTCAGGACGACTAGGGTTAGCGTCAGGACGACTAGGGTTAGCGTCAGGACAACTAGGGTTAGCGTCAGGACAACTAGGGTTAGCGTCAGGACAACTAGGGTTAGCGTTAGGACAAGTAGGGTTAGCGTCAGGACAAGTAGGGTTAGCGTCAGGACAACTAGGGTTAGCATCAGGACAACTAGGGTTAGCGTCAGGACAAGTAGTGTTAGCGTCAGGACAACTAGGGTTAGCGTCAGGACAACTAGGGTTAGCGTCAGGACAAGTAGGGTTAGCGTCAGGACAAGTAGGGTTAGCATCAGGACAAGTAGGGTTAGCGTCAGGACAACTAGGGTTAGCGTCAGGACAACTAGGGTTAGCGTCAGGACAAGTAGGGTTAGCGTCAGGACAAGTAGGGTTAGCGTCAGGACATGTAGGGTTAGCGTCAGGACAACTAGGGTTAGCATCAGGACAACTCGGCTTAGCGTCAGGACAACTAGGGTTAGCGTCAGGACATCAAGTGTTAGCGTCAGGACAACTAGGGTTAGCGTCAGGACAACTAGGGTTAGCGTCAGGACAACTAGGGTTAGCGTCAGGACAACTAGGGTTAACGTCAGTACAACTAGGGTTAGCGTCAGGACAACTAGGGTTAGCGTCAGGACAACTAGGGTTAGCATCAGGACAACTAGAGTTAGCGTCAGGACAACTAGGGTTAGCGTCTGGACAAGTAGGGTTAGCGTCAGGACAACTAGGGTTAGCGTCAGGACAACTAGGGTTAGCGTCAGGACAAGTAGGGTTAGCGTCAGGACAACTAGGGTTAGCGTCAGGACAAGTAGGGTTAGCGTCAGGACAAGTAGGGTTAGCATCAGGACAAGTAGGGTTAGCGTCAGGACAACTAGGGTTAGCGTCAGGACAACTAGGGTTAGCGTCAGGACAACTAGGGTTAGCGTCAGGACAACTCGGGTTAGCGTCAGGACAACTAGGGTTAGCATCAGGACAACTAGGGTTAGCGTCAGGACAACTCGGGTTAGTGTCAGGACAACTCAGGTTAGCGTCAGGACAACTAGGGTTAGCGTCAGGACAACTAGGGTTAGCGTCAGGACAACTCGGGATAGCGTCAGGACAACTAGGGTTAGCGTCAGGACAAGTAGGGTTAGCGTCAGGACAAGTAGGGTTAGCGTCAGGACAAGTAGGGTTAGCGTCAGGACAACTAGGGTTAGCGTCAGGACAACTAGGGTTAGCGTCAGGACAACTAGGGTTAGCGTCAGGACAACTCGGGTTAGCGTCAGGACAACTCGAGTTAGCGTCAGGACAACTCGGGTTAGCGTCAGGACAACTCGGGTTAGCGTCAGGACAACTCGGGTTAGCGTCAGGACAACTAGGGTTAGCGTCACGACAACTCGGGTTAGCGTCAGGACAACTCAGGTTAGCGTCAGGACAACTAGGGTTAGCGTCAGGACAACTAGGGTTAGCGTCAGGACAACTCGGGTTAGCGTCAGGACAACTAGGGTTAGCGTCAGGACAAGTAGGGTTAGCGTCAGGACAACTAGGGTTAGCGTCAGGACAACTAGGGTTAGCGTCAGGACAAGTAGGGTTAGCATCAGGACAACTAGGGTTAGCGTCAGGACAACTAGAGTTAGCATCAGGACAACTAGGGTTAGCGTCAGGACAACTAGGGTTAGCGTCAGGACAACTAGGGTTAGCGTCAGAACAAGTAGGGTTAGCGTCAGGACAAGTAGGGTTAGCGTCAGGAAAAGTAGGGTTAGCGTCAGGACAAGTAGGGTTAGAGTC
The DNA here is from genome assembly GCF_046119375.1 of Phyllobates terribilis. NCBI lineage: Eukaryota > Metazoa > Chordata > Amphibia > Anura > Dendrobatidae > Phyllobates > Phyllobates terribilis. Next base: position 908,987 of record NW_027363156.1, on the reverse strand, counting down.
AGGACAACTAGGGTTAGCATCAGGACGACTAGGGTTAGCGTCAGGACGACTAGGGTTAGCGTCAGGACAACTAGGGTTAGCGTCAGGACAACTAGGGTTAGCGTCAGGACAACTAGGGTTAGCGTTAGGACAAGTAGGGTTAGCGTCAGGACAAGTAGGGTTAGCGTCAGGACAACTAGGGTTAGCGTCAGGACAACTAGGGTTAGCGTCAGGACAAGTAGTGTTAGCGTCAGGACAACTAGGGTTAGCGTCAGGACAACTAGGGTTAGCGTCAGGACAAGTAGGGTTAGCGTCAGGACAACTAGGGTTAGCGTCAGGACAAGTAGGGTTAGCGTCAGGACAAGTAGGGTTAGCGTCAGGACAAGTAGGGTTAGCGTCAGGACAACTAGGGTTAGCGTCAGGACAACTAGGGTTAGCGTCAGGACAAGTAGGGTTAGCGTCAGGACAAGTAGGGTTAGCGTCAGGACATGTAGGGTTAGCGTCAGGACAACTAGGGTTAGCATCAGGACAACTCGGGTTAGCGTCAGGACAACTAGGGTTAGCATCAGGACAACTAGGGTTAGCGTCAGGACAACTCGGGTTAGCGTCAGGACAACTCAGGTTAGCGTCAGGACAACTAGGGTTAGCGTCAGGACAACTAGGGTTAGCGTCAGGACAACTCGGGATAGCGTCAGGACAACTAGGGTTAGCGTCAGGACAAGTAGGGTTAGCGTCAGGACAAGTAGGGTTAGCGTCAGGACAACTAGGGTTAGCGTCAGGACAACTAGGGTTACCGTCAGGAAAACTCGGGTTAGCGTCAGGACAACTCGGGTTAGCGTCAGGACAACTCGAGTTAGCGTCAGGACAACTCGGGTTAGCGTCAGGACAACTCGGGTTAGCGTCAGGACAACTCGGGTTAGCGTCAGGACAACTAGGGTTAGCGTCACGACAACTAGGGTTAGCGTCAGGACAAGTAGGGTTAGCATCAGGACAACTAGGGTTAGCGTCAGGACAACTAGGGTTAGCGTTAGGACAGCTAGGGTTAGCGTCAGGACAACTAGGGTTAGCGTCAGGACAACTAGGGTTAGCGTCAGGACAACTAGGGTTAACGTCAGTACAACTAGGGTTAGCGTCAGGACAACTAGGGTTAGCATCAGGACAACTAGGGTTAGCGTCAGGACAACTAGGGTTAGCGTCAGGACAACTAGGGTTAGCGTCAGGACAACTAGAGTTAGCGTCAGGACAACTAGGGTTAGCGTCAGGACAAGTAGGGTTAGCGTCAGGACAAGTAGGGTTAGCGTCAGGAAAAGTAGGGTTAGCGTCAGGACAAGTAGGGTTAGCATCAGGACGACTAGGGTTAGCGTCAGGACGACTAGGGTTAGCGTCAGGACGACTAGGGTTAGCGTCAGGACGACTAGGGTTAGCGTCAGGACAACTAGGGTTAGCGTCAGGACAACTAGGGTTAGCGTCAGGACAACTAGGGTTAGCGTCAGGACAAGTAGGGTTAGCGTCAGGACAAGTAGGGTTAGCGTCAGGACAACTAGGGTTAGCATCAGGACAACTAGGGTTAGCGTCAGGACAAGTAGTGTTAGCGTCAGGACAACTAGGGTTAGCGTCAAGACAACTAGGGTTAGCGTCAGGACAACTAGGGTTAGCGTCAGAACAAGTAGGGTTAGCGTCAGGACAACTAGGGTTAGCATCAGGACAACTAGGGTTAGCGTCAGGACAAGTACGGTTAGCGTCAGGACAACTAGGGTTAGCGTCAGGACAAGTAGGGTTAGCGTCAGGACAAGTAGGATTAGCGTCAGGACAAGTAGGGTTAGCGTCAGGACAACTAGGGTTAGCGTCAGGACAACTAGGGTTAGCGTCAGTACAACTAGGGTTAGCGTCAGGACAACTAGGGTTAGCGTCAGGACAAGTAGGGTTAGCGTCAGGACAAGTAGGGTTAGCGTCAGGACAACTAGGGTTAGCGTCAGTACAACTAGGGTTAGCGTCAGGATAACTAATGGTAGCGTCAGGACAACTAGGGTTAGCGTCACGACAACTAGGGATAGCGTCAGGACAACTATGGTTAGCGTCAGGACAAGTAGGGTTAGCGTCAGGACAGCTAGGGTTAGCGTCAGGACAACTAGGGTTAGCGTCAGGACAACTAGGGTTAGCGTCAGGACAAGTAGGGTTAGCGTCAGGACAAGTAGGGTTAGCGTCAGGACAACTAGGGTTAGCGTCAGGACAACTCGGGTTAGCTTCAGGACAACTCAGGTTAGCGTCAGGACAACTAGGGTTAGCGTCAGGACAACTAGGGTTAGCGTCAGGACAACTCGGGATAGCGTCAGGACAACTAGGGTTAGCGTCAGGACAAGTAGGGTTAGCGTCAGGACAAGTAGGGTTAGCGTCAGGACAACTAGGGTTAGCGTCAGGACAACTAGGGTTAGCGTCAGGACAACTCGGGTTAGCGTCAGGACAACTCGAGTTAGCGTCAGGACAACTCGGGTTAGCGTCAGGACAACTCGGGTTAGCGTCAGGACAACTAGGGTTAGCGTCAGGACAACTAGGGTTAGCGTCACGACAACTCGGGTTAGCGTCAGGACAACTCAGGTTAGCGTCAGGACAACTAGGGTTAGCGTCAGGACAACTAGGGTTAGCGTCAGGACAACTCGGGTTAGCGTCAGGACAACTAGGGTTAGCGTCAGGACAACTAGGGTTAGCGTCAGGACAACTAGGGTTAGCGTCAGGACAAGTAGGGTTAGCGTCAGGACAAGTAGGGTTAGCATCAGGACAACTAGGGTTAGCGTCAGGACAACTAGGGTTAGCGTTAGGACAACTAGGGTTAGCGTCAGGACAACTAGGGTTAGCGTCAGGACAACTCGGGTTAGCGTCAGGACAACTCGAGTTAGCGTCAGGACAACTCGGGTTAGCGTCAGGACAACTCGGGTTAGCGTCAGGACAACTAGGGTTAGCGTCAGGACAACTAGGGTTAGCGTCACGACAACTCGGGTTAGCGTCAGGACAACTCAGGTTAGCGTCAGGACAACTAGGGTTAGCGTCAGGACAACTAGGGTTAGCGTCAGGACAACTCGGGTTAGCGTCAGGACAACTAGGGTTAGCGTCAGGACAACTAGGGTTAGCGTCAGGACAACTAGGGTTAGCGTCAGGACAAGTAGGGTTAGCGTCAGGACAAGTAGGGTTAGCATCAGGACAACTAGGGTTAGCGTCAGGACAACTAGGGTTAGCGTTAGGACAACTAGGGTTAGCGTCAGGACAACTAGGGTTAGCGTCAGGACAACTAGGGTTAGCGTCAGGACAACTAGGGTTAACGTCAGTACAACTAGGGTTAGCGTCAGGACAACTAGGGTTAGCATCAGGACAACTAAGGTTAGCGTCAGGACAACTAGGGTTAGCGTCAGGACAACTAGGGTTAGCGTCAGGACAACTAGAGTTAGCGTCAGGACAACTAGGGTTAGCGTCAGGACAACTAGGGTTAGCGTCAGGACAACTAGGGTTAGCGTCAGGACAAGTAGAGTTAGCGTCAGGACAAGTAGGGTTAGCGTCAGGAAAAGTAGGGTTAGCGTCAGGACAAGTAGGGTTAGAGTCAGGACAACTAGGGTTAGCGTCAGGACGACTAGGGTTAGCGTCAGGACAACTAGGGTTAGCGTCAGGACAACTAGAGTTAGCGTCAGGACAACTAGGGTTAGCGTCAGGACAACTAGGGTTAGCGTCAGGACAACTAGGGTTAGCGTCAGAACAAGTAGGGTTAGCGTCAGGACAAGTAGGGTTAGCGTCAGGAAAAGTAGGGTTAGCGTCAGGACAAGTAGGGTTAGAGTCAGGACAACTAGGGTTAGCATCAGGACGACTAGGGTTAGCGTCAGGACGACTAGGGTTAGCGTCAGGACAACTAGGGTTAGCGTCAGGACAACTAGGGTTAGCGTCAGGACAACTAGGGTTAGCGTTAGGACAAGTAGGGTTAGCGTCAGGACAAGTAGGGTTAGCGTCAGGACAACTAGGGTTAGCGTCAGGACAACTAGGGTTAGCGTCAGGACAAGTAGTGTTAGCGTCAGGACAACTAGGGTTAGCGTCAGGACAACTAGGGTTAGCGTCAGGACAAGTAGGGTTAGCGTCAGGACAACTAGGGTTAGCGTCAGGACAAGTAGGGTTAGCGTCAGGACAAGTAGGGTTAGCGTCAGGACAAGTAGGGTTAGCGTCAGGACAACTAGGGTTAGCGTCAGGACAACTAGGGTTAGCGTCAGGACAAGTAGGGTTAGCGTCAGGACAAGTAGGGTTAGCGTCAGGACATGTAGGGTTAGCGTCAGGACAACTAGGGTTAGCATCAGGACAACTCGGGTTAGCGTCAGGACAACTAGGGTTAGCATCAGGACAACTAGGGTTAGCGTCAGGACAACTCGGGTTAGCGTCAGGACAACTCAGGTTAGCGTCAGGACAACTAGGGTTAGCGTCAGGACAACTAGGGTTAGCGTCAGGACAACTCGGGATAGCGTCAGGACAACTAGGGTTAGCGTCAGGACAAGTAGGGTTAGCGTCAGGACAAGTAGGGTTAGCGTCAGGACAACTAGGGTTAGCGTCAGGACAACTAGGGTTACCGTCAGGAAAACTCGGGTTAGCGTCAGGACAACTCGGGTTAGCGTCAGGACAACTCGAGTTAGCGTCAGGACAACTCGGGTTAGCGTCAGGACAACTCGGGTTAGCGTCAGGACAACTCGGGTTAGCGTCAGGACAACTAGGGTTAGCGTCACGACAACTAGGGTTAGCGTCAGGACAAGTAGGGTTAGCATCAGGACAACTAGGGTTAGCGTCAGGACAACTAGGGTTAGCGTTAGGACAGCTAGGGTTAGCGTCAGGACAACTAGGGTTAGCGTCAGGACAACTAGGGTTAGCGTCAGGACAACTAGGGTTAACGTCAGTACAACTAGGGTTAGCGTCAGGACAACTAGGGTTAGCATCAGGACAACTAGGGTTAGCGTCAGGACAACTAGGGTTAGCGTCAGGACAACTAGGGTTAGCGTCAGGACAACTAGAGTTAGCGTCAGGACAACTAGGGTTAGCGTCAGGACAAGTAGGGTTAGCGTCAGGACAAGTAGGGTTAGCGTCAGGAAAAGTAGGGTTAGCGTCAGGACAAGTAGGGTTAGCATCAGGACGACTAGGGTTAGCGTCAGGACGACTAGGGTTAGCGTCAGGACGACTAGGGTTAGCGTCAGGACGACTAGGGTTAGCGTCAGGACAACTAGGGTTAGCGTCAGGACAACTAGGGTTAGCGTCAGGACAACTAGGGTTAGCGTCAGGACAAGTAGGGTTAGCGTCAGGACAAGTAGGGTTAGCGTCAGGACAACTAGGGTTAGCATCAGGACAACTAGGGTTAGCGTCAGGACAAGTAGTGTTAGCGTCAGGACAACTAGGGTTAGCGTCAAGACAACTAGGGTTAGCGTCAGGACAACTAGGGTTAGCGTCAGAACAAGTAGGGTTAGCGTCAGGACAACTAGGGTTAGCATCAGGACAACTAGGGTTAGCGTCAGGACAAGTACGGTTAGCGTCAGGACAACTAGGGTTAGCGTCAGGACAAGTAGGGTTAGCGTCAGGACAAGTAGGATTAGCGTCAGGACAAGTAGGGTTAGCGTCAGGACAACTAGGGTTAGCGTCAGGACAACTAGGGTTAGCGTCAGTACAACTAGGGTTAGCGTCAGGACAACTAGGGTTAGCGTCAGGACAAGTAGGGTTAGCGTCAGGACAAGTAGGGTTAGCGTCAGGACAACTAGGGTTAGCGTCAGTACAACTAGGGTTAGCGTCAGGATAACTAATGGTAGCGTCAGGACAACTAGGGTTAGCGTCACGACAACTAGGGATAGCGTCAGGACAACTATGGTTAGCGTCAGGACAAGTAGGGTTAGCGTCAGGACAGCTAGGGTTAGCGTCAGGACAACTAGGGTTAGCGTCAGGACAACTAGGGTTAGCGTCAGGACAAGTAGGGTTAGCGTCAGGACAAGTAGGGTTAGCGTCAGGACAACTAGGGTTAGCGTCAGGACAACTCGGGTTAGCTTCAGGACAACTCAGGTTAGCGTCAGGACAACTAGGGTTAGCGTCAGGACAACTAGGGTTAGCGTCAGGACAACTCGGGATAGCGTCAGGACAACTAGGGTTAGCGTCAGGACAAGTAGGGTTAGCGTCAGGACAAGTAGGGTTAGCGTCAGGACAACTAGGGTTAGCGTCAGGACAACTAGGGTTAGCGTCAGGACAACTCGGGTTAGCGTCAGGACAACTCGAGTTAGCGTCAGGACAACTCGGGTTAGCGTCAGGACAACTCGGGTTAGCGTCAGGACAACTAGGGTTAGCGTCAGGACAACTAGGGTTAGCGTCACGACAACTCGGGTTAGCGTCAGGACAACTCAGGTTAGCGTCAGGACAACTAGGGTTAGCGTCAGGACAACTAGGGTTAGCGTCAGGACAACTCGGGTTAGCGTCAGGACAACTAGGGTTAGCGTCAGGACAACTAGGGTTAGCGTCAGGACAACTAGGGTTAGCGTCAGGACAAGTAGGGTTAGCGTCAGGACAAGTAGGGTTAGCATCAGGACAACTAGGGTTAGCGTCAGGACAACTAGGGTTAGCGTTAGGACAACTAGGGTTAGCGTCAGGACAACTAGGGTTAGCGTCAGGACAACTCGGGTTAGCGTCAGGACAACTCGAGTTAGCGTCAGGACAACTCGGGTTAGCGTCAGGACAACTCGGGTTAGCGTCAGGACAACTAGGGTTAGCGTCAGGACAACTAGGGTTAGCGTCACGACAACTCGGGTTAGCGTCAGGACAACTCAGGTTAGCGTCAGGACAACTAGGGTTAGCGTCAGGACAACTAGGGTTAGCGTCAGGACAACTCGGGTTAGCGTCAGGACAACTAGGGTTAGCGTCAGGACAACTAGGGTTAGCGTCAGGACAACTAGGGTTAGCGTCAGGACAAGTAGGGTTAGCGTCAGGACAAGTAGGGTTAGCATCAGGACAACTAGGGTTAGCGTCAGGACAACTAGGGTTAGCGTTAGGACAACTAGGGTTAGCGTCAGGACAACTAGGGTTAGCGTCAGGACAACTAGGGTTAACGTCAGTACAACTAGGGTTAGCGTCAGGACAACTAGGGTTAGCATCAGGACAACTAAGGTTAGCGTCAGGACAACTAGGGTTAGCGTCAGGACAACTAGGGTTAGCGTCAGGACAACTAGAGTTAGCGTCAGGACAACTAGGGTTAGCGTCAGGACAACTAGGGTTAGCGTCAGGACAACTAGGGTTAGCGTCAGGACAAGTAGAGTTAGCGTCAGGACAAGTAGGGTTAGCGTCAGGAAAAGTAGGGTTAGCGTCAGGACAAGTAGGGTTAGAGTCAGGACAACTAGGGTTAGCGTCAGGACGACTAGGGTTAGCGTCAGGACGATTAGGGTTAGCGTCAGGACAACTAGGGTTAGCGTCAGGACAACTAGGGTTAGCGTCAGGACAACTAGGGTTAGCGTTAGGACAAGTAGGGTTAGCGTCAGGACAAGTAGGGTTAGCGTCAGGACAACTAGGGTTAGCATCAGGACAACTAGGGTTAGCGTCAGGACAAGTAGTGTTAGCGTCAGGACAACTAGGGTTAGCGTCAGGACAACTAGGGTTAGCGTCAGGACAAGTAGGGTTAGCGTCAGGACAACTAGGGTTAGCGTCAGGACAAGTAGGGTTAGCGTCAGGACAACTAGGGTTAGCGTCAGGACAAGTAGGGTTAGCGTCAGGACAAGTAGGGTTAGCGTCAGAACAACCAGGGTTTGCGTCAGGACAAGTAGGGTTAGCGTCAGGACATCAAGGGTTAGCGTCAGGACAACTAGGGTTAGCGTCTGGACAAGTAGGGTTAGCGTCAGGACAACTAGGGTTAGCGTCAGGACAACTAGGGTTAGCGTCAGGACAAGTAGGGTTAGCGTCAGGACAACTAGAGTTAGCGTCAGGACAACTAGGGTTAGCGTCAGGACAACTAGGGTTAGCGTCAGGACAACTAGGGTTAGCGTCAGGACAAGTAGAGTTAGCGTCAGGACAAGTAGGGTTAGCGTCAGGAAAAGTAGGGTTAGCGTCAGGACAAGTAGGGTTAGAGTCAGGACAACTAGGGTTAGCGTCAGGACGACTAGGGTTAGCGTCAGGACAACTAGGGTTAGCGTCAGGACAACTAGGGTTAGCGTCAGGACAACTAGGGTTAGCGTTAGGACAAGTAGGGTTAGCGTCAGGACAAGTAGGGTTAGCGTCAGGACAACTAGGGTTAGCATCAGGACAACTAGGGTTAGCGTCAGGACAAGTAGTGTTAGCGTCAGGACAACTAGGGTTAGCGTCAGGACAACTAGGGTTAGCGTCAGGACAAGTAGGGTTAGCGTCAGGACAACTAGGGTTAGCGTCAGGACAAGTAGGGTTAGCGTCAGGACAACTAGGGTTAGCGTCAGGACAAGTAGGGTTAGCGTCAGGACAAGTAGGGTTAGCGTCAGAACAACCAGGGTTAGCGTCAGGACAAGTAGGGTTAGCTTCAGGACATCAAGGGTTAGCATCAGGACAACTAGGGTTAGCGTCAGGACAACTAGGGTTAGCGTCAGGACAACTAGGGTTAGCGTCAGGACAACTAGGGTTAACGTCAGTACAACTAGGGTTAGCGTCAGGACAACTAGGGTTAGCGTCAGGACAACTAGGGTTAGCGTCAGGACAACTAGGGTTAGCATCAGGACAACTAGAGTTAGCGTCAGGACAACTAGGGTTAGCGTCTGGACAAGTAGGGTTAGCGTCAGGACAACTAGGGTTAGCGTCAGGACAACTAGGGTTAGCGTCAGGACAAGTAGGGTTAGCGTCAGGACAACTAGGGTTAGCGTCAGGACAAGTAGGGTTAGCGTCAGGACAAGTAGGTTTAGCATCAGGACAAGTAGGGTTAGCGTCAGGACAACTAGGGTTAGCGTCAGGACAACTAGGGTTAGCGTCAGGACAAGTAGGGTTAGCGTCAGGACAAGTAGGGTTAGCGTCAGGACATGTAGGGTTAGCGTCAGGACAACTAGGGTTAGCATCAGGACAACTCGGGTTAGCGTCAGGACAACTAGGGTTAGCTTCAGGACAACTAGGGTTAGCGTCAGGACAACTCGGGTTAGCGTCAGGACAACTAGGGTTAGCGTCAGGACAAGTAGGGTTAGCGTCAGGACAAGTAGGGTTAGCGTCAGGACAACTAGGGTTAGCATCAGGACAACTAGGGTTAGCGTCAGGACAACTAGGGTTAGCGTCTGGACAAGTAGGGTTAGCGTCAGGACAACTAGGGTTAGCGTCAGGACAAGTAGGGTTAGCGTCAGGACAAGTAGGGTTAGCGTCAGGACAAGTAGGGTTAGCGTCAGGACAAGTAGGTTTAGCATCAGGACAAGTAGGGTTAGCGTCAGGACAACTAGGGTTAGCGTCAGGACAACTAGGGTTAGCGTCAGGACAAGTAGGGTTAGCGTCAGGACAAGTAGGGTTAGCGTCAGGACATGTAGGGTTAGCGTCAGGACAACTAGGGTTAGCATCAGGACAACTCGGGTTAGCGTCAGGACAACTAGGGTTAGCATCAGGACAACTAGGGTTAGCGTCAGTACAACTAGGGTTAGCGTCAGGACAACTAGGGTTAGCGTCAGGACAACTAGGGTTAGCGTCAGGACAAGTGGGGTTAGCATCAGGACAAGTAGGGTTAGCGTCAGGACAACTAGGGTTAGCGTCAGGACAACTAGGGTTAACGTCAGTACAACTAGGGTTAGCGTCAGGACAACTAGGGTTAGCATCAGGACAACTAAGGTTAGCGTCAGGACAACTAGGGTTAGCGTCAGGACAACTAGGGTTAGCGTCAGGACAACTAGAGTTAGCGTCAGGACAACTAGGGTTAGCGTCAGGACAACTAGGGTTAGCGTCAGGACAACTAGGGTTAGCGTCAGGACAAGTAGAGTTAGCGTCAGGACAAGTAGGGTTAGCGTCAGGAAAAGTAGGGTTAGCGTCAGGACAAGTAGGGTTAGAGTCAGGACAACTAGGGTTAGCGTCAGGACGACTAGGGTTAGCGTCAGGACGATTAGGGTTAGCGTCAGGACAACTAGGGTTAGCGTCAGGACAACTAGGGTTAGCGTCAGGACAACTAGGGTTAGCGTTAGGACAAGTAGGGTTAGCGTCAGGACAAGTAGGGTTAGCGTCAGGACAACTAGGGTTAGCATCAGGACAACTAGGGTTAGCGTCAGGACAAGTAGTGTTAGCGTCAGGACAACTAGGGTTAGCGTCAGGACAACTAGGGTTAGCGTCAGGACAAGTAGGGTTAGCGTCAGGACAACTGGGGTTAGCGTCAGGACAAGTAGGGTTAGCGTCAGGACAACTAGGGTTAGCGTCAGGACAAGTAGGGTTAGCGTCAGGACAAGTAGGGTTAGCGTCAGAACAACCAGGGTTTGCGTCAGGACAAGTAGGGTTAGCGTCAGGACATCAAGGGTTAGCGTCAGGACAACTAGGGTTAGCGTCTGGACAAGTAGGGTTAGCGTCAGGACAACTAGGGTTAGCGTCAGGACAACTAGGGTTAGCGTCAGGACAAGTAGGGTTAGCGTCAGGACAACTAGAGTTAGCGTCAGGACAACTAGGGTTAGCGTCAGGACAACTAGGGTTAGCGTCAGGACAACTAGGGTTAGCGTCAGGACAACTAGGGTTAGCGTCAGGACAAGTAGAGTTAGCGTCAGGACAAGTAGGGTTAGCGTCAGGAAAAGTAGGGTTAGCGTCAGGACAAGTAGGGTTAGAGTCAGGACAACTAGGGTTAGCGTCAGGACGACTAGGGTTAGCGTCAGGACAACTAGGGTTAGCGTCAGGACAACTAGGGTTAGCGTCAGGACAACTAGGGTTAGCGTTAGGACAAGTAGGGTTAGCGTCAGGACAAGTAGGGTTAGCGTCAGGACAACTAGGGTTAGCATCAGGACAACTAGGGTTAGCGTCAGGACAAGTAGTGTTAGCGTCAGGACAACTAGGGTTAGCGTCAGGACAACTAGGGTTAGCGTCAGGACAAGTAGGGTTAGCGTCAGGACAACTAGGGTTAGCGTCAGGACAAGTAGGGTTAGCGTCAGGACAACTAGGGTTAGCGTCAGGACAAGTAGGGTTAGCGTCAGGACAAGTAGGGTTAGCGTCAGAACAACCAGGGTTAGCGTCAGGACAAGTAGGGTTAGCTTCAGGACATCAAGGGTTAGCGTCAGGACAACTAGGGTTAGCGTCAGGACAACTAGGGTTAGCGTCAGGACAACTAGGGTTAGCGTCAGGACAACTAGGGTTAACGTCAGTACAACTAGGGTTAGCGTCAGGACAACTAGGGTTAGCGTCAGGACAACTAGGGTTAGCGTCAGGACAACTAGGGTTAGCATCAGGACAACTAGAGTTAGCGTCAGGACAACTAGGGTTAGCGTCTGGACAAGTAGGGTTAGCGTCAGGACAACTAGGGTTAGCGTCAGGACAACTAGGGTTAGCGTCAGGACAAGTAGGGTTAGCGTCAGGACAACTAGGGTTAGCGTCAGGACAAGTAGGGTTAGCGTCAGGACAAGTAGGTTTAGCATCAGGACAAGTAGGGTTAGCGTCAGGACAACTAGGGTTAGCGTCAGGACAACTAGGGTTAGCGTCAGGACAAGTAGGGTTAGCGTCAGGACAAGTAGGGTTAGCGTCAGGACATGTAGGGTTAGCGTCAGGACAACTAGGGTTAGCATCAGGACAACTCGGGTTAGCGTCAGGACAACTAGGGTTAGCTTCAGGACAACTAGGGTTAGCGTCAGGACAACTCGGGTTAGCGTCAGGACAACTAGGGTTAGCGTCAGGACAAGTAGGGTTAGCGTCAGGACAAGTAGGGTTAGCGTCAGGACAACTAGGGTTAGCATCAGGACAACTAGGGTTAGCGTCAGGACAACTAGGGTTAGCGTCTGGACAAGTAGGGTTAGCGTCAGGACAACTAGGGTTAGCGTCAGGACAAGTAGGGTTAGCGTCAGGACAAGTAGGGTTAGCGTCAGGACAAGTAGGGTTAGCGTCAGGACAAGTAGGTTTAGCATCAGGACAAGTAGGGTTAGCGTCAGGACAACTAGGGTTAGCGTCAGGACAACTAGGGTTAGCGTCAGGACAAGTAGGGTTAGCGTCAGGACAAGTAGGGTTAGCGTCAGGACATGTAGGGTTAGCGTCAGGACAACTAGGGTTAGCATCAGGACAACTCGGGTTAGCGTCAGGACAACTAGGGTTAGCATCAGGACAACTAGGGTTAGCGTCAGTACAACTAGGGTTAGCGTCAGGACAACTAGGGTTAGCCTCAGGACAACTAGGGTTAGCGTCAGGACAAGTGGGGTTAGCATCAGGACAAGTAGGGTTAGCGTCAGGACAACTAGGGTTAGCGTCAGTACAACTAGGGTTAGCGTCAGGATAACTAATGGTAGCGTCAGGACAACTAGGGTTAGCGTCACGACAACTAGGGATAGCGTCAGGACAACTTTGGTTAGCGTCAGGACAAGTAGGGTTAGCGTCAGGACAGCTAGGGTTAGCGTCAGGACAACTAGGGTTAGCGTCAGGACAACTAGGGTTAGCGTCAGGACAAGTAGGGTTAGCGTCAGGACAAGTAGGGTTAGCGTCAGAACAACCAGGGTTAGCGTCAGGACAACTAGGGTTAGCGTCAGGACATCAAGGGTTAGCGTCAGGACAACTAGGGTTAGCGTCAGGACAACTAGGGTTAGCGTCAGGACAACTAGGGTTAACGTCAGTACAACTAGGGTTAGCGTCAGGACAACTAGGGTTAGCGTCAGGACAACTAGGGTTAGCGTCAGGACAACTAGGGTTAGCATCAGGACAACTAGAGTTAGCGTCAGGAAAACTAGGGTTAGCGTCTGGACAAGTAGGGTTAGCGTCAGGACAACTAGGGTTAGCGTCAGGACAACTAGGGTTAGCGTCAGGACAAGTAGGGTTAGCGTCAGGACAACTAGGGTTAGCGTCAGGACAAGTAGGGTTAGCGTCAGGACAAGTAGGGTTAGCATCAGGACAAGTAGGGTTAGCGTCAGGACAACTAGGGTTAGCGTCAGGACAACTAGGGTTAGCATCAGGACAACTAGGGTTAGCGTCAGGACAACTCGGGTTAGCGTCAGGACAACTCAGGTTAGCGTCAGGACAACTAGGGTTAGCGTCAGGACAACTCGGGATATCGTCAGGACAACTAGGGTTAGCGTCAGGACAAGTAGGGTTAGCGTCAGGACAACTAGGGTTAGCGTCAGGACAACTAGGGTTAGCGTCAGGACAACTAGGGTTAGCGTCAGGACAACTCGGGTTAGCGTCAGGACAAGTAGGGTTAGCGTCAGGACAAGTAGGGTTAGCGTCAGGACAACTAGGGTTAGCATCAGGACAACTAGGGTTAGCGTCAGGACAACTAGGGTTAGCGTCTGGACAAGTAGGGTTAGCGTCAGGACAACTAGGGTTAGCGTCAGGACAACTAGGGTTAGCGTCAGGACAAGTAGGGTTAGCGTCAGGACAAGTAGGGTTAGCGTCAGGACAAGTAGGGTTAGCGTCAGGACAAGTAGGTTTAGCATCAGGACAAGTAGGGTTAGCGTCAGGACAACTAGGGTTAGCGTCAGGACAACTAGGGTTAGCGTCAGGACAAGTAGGGTTAGCGTCAGGACAAGTAGGGTTAGCGTCAGGACATGTAGGGTTAGCGTCAGGACAACTAGGGTTAGCATCAGGACAACTCGGGTTAGCGTCAGGACAACTAGGGTTAGCATCAGGACAACTAGGGTTAGCGTCAGTACAACTAGGGTTAGCGTCAGGACAACTAGGGTTAGCGTCAGGACAACTAGGGTTAGCGTCAGGACAAGTAGGGTTAGCATCAGGACAAGTAGGGTTAGCGTCAGGACAACTAGGGTTAGCGTCAGTACAACTAGGGTTAGCGTCAGGATAACTAATGGTAGCGTCAGGACAACTAGGGTTAGCGTCACGACAACTAGGGATAGCGTCAGGACAACTATGGTTAGCGTCAGGACAAGTAGGGATAGCGTCAGGACAGCTAGGGTTAGCGTCAGGACAACTAGGGTTAGCGTCAGGACAACTAGGGTTAGCGTCAGGACAAGTAGGGTTAGCGTCAGGACAAGTAGGGTTAGCGTCAGAACAACCAGGGTTAGCGTCAGGACAACTAGGGTTAGCGTCAGGACATCAAGGGTTAGCGTCAGGACAACTAGGGTTAGCGTCAGGACAACTAGGGTTAGCGTCAGGACAACTAGGGTTAACGTCAGTACAACTAGGGTTAGCGTCAGGACAACTAGGGTTAGCGTCAGGACAACTAGGGTTAGCGTCAGGACAACTAGGGTTAGCATCAGGACAACTAGAGTTAGCGTCAGGACAACTAGGGTTAGCGTCTGGACAAGTAGGGTTAGCGTCAGGACAACTAGGGTTAGCGTCAGGACAACTAGGGTTAGCGTCAGGACAAGTAGGGTTAGCGTCAGGACAACTAGGGTTAGCGTCAGGACAAGTAGGGTTAGCGTCAGGACAAGTAGGGTTAGCATCAGGACAAGTAGGGTTAGCGTCAGGACAACTAGGGTTAGCGTCAGGACAACTAGGGTTAGCATCAGGACAACTAGGGTTAGCGTCAGGACAACTCGGGTTAGCGTCAGGACAACTCAGGTTAGCGTCAGGACAACTAGGGTTAGCGTCAGGACAACTCGGGATATCGTCAGGACAACTAGGGTTAGCGTAAGGACAAGTAGGGTTAGCGTCAGGACAAGTAGGGTTAGCGTCAGGACAACTAGGGTTAGCGTCAGGACAACTAGGGTTAGCGTCAGGACAACTAGGGTTAGCGTCAGGACAACTCGGGTTAGCGTCAGGACAACTTGGGTTAGCGTCAGGACAACTCGAGTTAGCGTCAGGACAACTCGGGTTAGCGTCAGGACAACTCGGGTTAGCGTCAGGACAACTCGGGTTAGCGTCAGGACAACTAGGGTTAGCGTCACGACAACTCGGGTTAGCGTCAGGACAACTCAGGTTAGCGTCAGGACAACTAGGGTTAGCGTCAGGACAACTAGGGTTAGCGTCAGGACAACTCGGGTTAGCGTCAGGACAACTAGGGTTAGCGTCAGGACAACTAGGGTTAGCGTCAGGACAACTAGGGTTAGCGTCAGGACAACTAGGGTTA
This sequence comes from Phyllobates terribilis, assembly GCF_046119375.1. NCBI lineage: Eukaryota > Metazoa > Chordata > Amphibia > Anura > Dendrobatidae > Phyllobates > Phyllobates terribilis. The sequence continues at coordinate 893,851 of NW_027363156.1, read as the reverse complement.
GCGTCAGGACAAGTAGGGTTAGCATCAGGACAACTAGGGTTAGCGTCAGGACAACTAGGGTTAGCGTCAGGACAACTAGGGTTAGCGTCAGGACAACTAGGGTTAGCGTCAGGACAACTAGGGTTAGCGTCAGGACAACTAGGGTTAGCGTCAGGACAACTAGGGTTAACGTCAGGACAACTAGGGTTAGCGTCAGGACAACTAGGGTTAGCATCAGGACAACTAGGGTTAGCGTCAGGACAACTAGGGTTAGCGTCAGGACAACTAGAGTTAGCGTCAGGACAACTAGGGTTAGCGTCAGGACAACTAGGGTTAGCGTCAGGACAACTAGGGTTAGCGTCAGGACAAGTAGGGTTAGCGTCAGGACAAGTAGGGTTAGCGTCAGGAAAAATAGGGTTAGCGTCAGGACAAGTAGGGTTAGAGTCAGGACAACTAGGGTTAGCGTCAGGACGACTAGGGTTAGCGTCAGGACGACTAGGGTTAGCGTCAGGACAACTAGGGTTAGCGTCAGGACAACTAGGGTTAGCATCAGGACAACTAGGGTTAGCGTTAGGACAAGTCGGGTTAGCGTCAGGACAAGTAGGGTTAGCGTCAGGACAACTAGGGTTAGCATCAGGACAACTAGGGTTAGCGTCAGGACAAGTAGTGTTAGCGTCAGGACAACTAGGGTTAGCGTCAGGACAACTAGGGTTAGCGTCAGGACAAGTAGGGTTAGCGTCAGGACAACTAGGGTTAGCGTCAGGACAAGTAGGGTTAGCGTCAGGACAAGTAGGGTTAGCGTCAGAACAACCAGGGTTAGCGTCAGGACAAGTAGGGTTAGCGTCAGGACATCAAGGGTTAGCGTCAGGACAACTAGGGTTAGCGTCAGGACAACTAGGGTTAGCGTCAGGACAACTAGGGTTAGCGTCAGGACAACTAGGGTTAGCGTCAGGACAACTAGGGTTAACGTCAGTACAACTAGGGTTAGCGTCAGGACAACTAGGGTTAGCGTCAGGACAACTAGGGTTAGCGTCAGGACAACTAGGGTTAGCATCAGGACAACTAGAGTTAGCGTCAGGACAACTAGGGTTAGCGTCTGGACAAGTAGGGTTAGCGTCAGGACAACTAGGGTTAGCGTCAGGACAACTAGGGTTAGCGTCAGGACAAGTAGGGTTAGCGTCAGGACAACTAGGGTTAGCGTCAGGACAAGTAGGGTTAGCGTCAGGACAAGTAGGGTTAGCGTCAGGACAAGTAGGGTTAGCGTCAGGACAACTAGGGTTAGCGTCAGGACAACTAGGGTTAGCGTCAGGACATGTAGGGTTAGCGTCAGGACAACTAGGGTTAGCATCAGGACAACTCGGGTTAGCGTCAGGACAACTAGGGTTAGCGTCAGGACAACTAGGGTTAGCGTCAGGACAACTCGGGTTAGCGTCAGGACAACTCAGGTTAGCGTCAGGACAACTAGAGTTAGCGTCAGGACAACTAGGGTTAGCGTCAGGACAACTCGGGATAGCGTCAGGACAACTAGGGTTAGCGTCAGGACAAGTAGGGTTAGCGTCAGGACAAGTAGGGTTAGCGTCAGGACAACTAGGGTTAGCGTCAGGACTACTAGGGTTAGCGTGAGGACAACTAGGGTTAGCGTCAGGAAAACTCGGGTTAGCGTCAGGACAACTCGAGTTAGTGTCAGGACAACTCGGGTTAGTGTCAGGACAACTCGGGTTAGCGTCAGGACAACTAGGGTTAGCGTCACGACAACTCGGGTTAGCGTCAGGACAACTCAGGTTAGCGTCAGGACAACTAGGGTTAGCGTCAGGACAACTAGGTTTAGCGTCAGGACAACTAGGGTTAGCGTCAGGACAACTCGGGTTAGCGTCAGGACAACTCAGGTTAGCGTCAGGACAACTAGGGTTAGCGTCAGGACAACTCGGGATATCGTCAGGACAACTAGGGTTAGCGTCAGGACAAGTAGGGTTAGCGTCAGGACAAGTAGGGTTAGCGTCAGGACAACTAGGGTTAGCGTCAGGACAACTAGGGTTAGCGTCAGGACAACTAGGGTTAGCGTCAGGACAACTCGGGTTAGCGTCAGGACAACTTGGGTTAGCGTCAGGACAAGTAGGGTTAGCATCAGGACAAGTAGGGTTAGCGTCAGGACAACTAGGGTTAGCGTCAGGACAACTAGGGTTAGCATCAGGACAACTAGGGTTAGCGTCAGGACAACTCGGGTTAGCGTCAGGACAACTCAGGTTAGCGTCAGGACAACTAGGGTTAGCGTCAGGACAACTCGGGATATCGTCAGGACAACTAGGGTTAGCGTCAGGACAAGTAGGGTTAGCGTCAGGACAAGTAGGGTTAGCGTCAGGACAACTAGGGTTAGCGTCAGGACAACTAGGGTTAGCGTCAGGACAACTAGGGTTAGCGTCAGGACAACTCGGGTTAGCGTCAGGACAACTTGGGTTAGCGTCAGGACAACTAGGGTTAGCGTCAGGACAACTAGGGTTAGCGTCAGGACAACTAGGGTTAACGTCAGGACAACTAGGGTTAACGTCAGGACAACTAGGGTTAGCGTCAGGACAACTAGGGTTAGCGTCAGGACAACTAGGGTTAACGTCAGTACAACTAGGGTTAGCGTCAGGACAACTAGGGTTAGCGTCAGGACAACTAGGGTTAGCGTCAGGACAACTAGGGTTAGCGTCAGGACAACTAGGGTTAGCGTCTGGACAAGTAGGGTTAGCGTCTGGACAAGTAGGGTTAGCGTCAGGACAACTAGGGTTAGCGTCAGGACAAGTAGGGTTAGCGTCAGGACAAGTAGGGTTAGCGTCAGTACAACTAGGGTTAGCGTCAGGACAAGTAGGGTTAGCGTCAGGACAAGTAGGGTTAGCATCAGGACAAGTAGGGTTAGCGTCAGGACAACTAGGGTTAGCGTCAGGACAACTAGGGTTAGCGTCAGGACATGTAGGGTTAGCGTCAGGACATGTAGGGTTAGCGTCAGGACAACTAGGGTTAGCGTCAGGACAACTCGGGTTAGCGTCAGGACAACTAGGGTTAGCGTCAGGACAACTAGGGTTAGCGTCAGGACAAGTAGGGTTAGCGTCAGGACAACTAGGGTTAGCGTCAGGACAAGTAGGGTTAGCGTCAGGACAAGTAGGGTTAGCATCAGGACAAGTAGGGTTAGCGTCAGGACAACTAGGGTTAGCGTCAGGACAACTAGGGTTAGCATCAGGACAACTAGGGTTAGCGTCAGGACAACTCGGGTTAGCGTCAGGACAACTCAGGTTAGCGTCAGGACAACTAGGGTTAGCGTCAGGACAACTCGGGATATCGTCAGGACAACTAGGGTTAGCGTCAGGACAAGTAGGGTTAGCGTCAGGACAAGTAGGGTTAGCGTCAGGACAACTAGGGTTAGCGTCAGGACAACTAGGGTTAGCGTCAGGACAACTAGGGTTAGCGTCAGGACAACTCGGGTTAGCGTCAGGACAACTTGGGTTAGCGTCAGGACAACTCGAGTTAGCGTCAGGACAACTCGGGTTAGCGTCAGGACAACTCGGGTTAGCGTCAGGACAACTCGGGTTAGCGTCAGGACAACTAGGGTTAGCGTCAGGACAACTAGGGTTAGCGTCAGGACAACTAGGGTTAGCGTCAGGACAACTAGGGTTAACGTCAGGACAACTAGGGTTAGCGTCAGGACAACTAGGGTTAGCATCAGGACAACTAGGGTTAGCGTCAGGACAACTAGGGTTAGCGTCAGGACAACTAGAGTTAGCGTCAGGACAACTAGGGTTAGCGTCAGGACAACTAGGGTTAGCGTCAGGACAACTAGGGTTAGCGTCAGGACATGTAGGGTTAGCGTCAGGACATGTAGGGTTAGCGTCAGGACAACTAGGGTTAGCGTCAGGACAACTCGGGTTAGCGTCAGGACAACTAGGGTTAGCGTCAGGACAACTAGGGTTAGCGTCAGGACAAGTAGGGTTAGCGTCAGGACAACTAGGGTTAGCGTCAGGACAAGTAGGGTTAGCGTCAGGACAAGTAGGGTTAGCATCAGGACAAGTAGGGTTAGCGTCAGGACAACTAGGGTTAGCGTCAGGACAACTAGGGTTAGCATCAGGACAACTAGGGTTAGCGTCAGGACAACTCGGGTTAGCGTCAGGACAACTCAGGTTAGCGTCAGGACAACTAGGGTTAGCGTCAGGACAACTCGGGATATCGTCAGGACAACTAGGGTTAGCGTCAGGACAAGTAGGGTTAGCGTCAGGACAAGTAGGGTTAGCGTCAGGACAACTAGGGTTAGCGTCAGGACAACTAGGGTTAGCGTCAGGACAACTAGGGTTAGCGTCAGGACAACTCGGGTTAGCGTCAGGACAACTTGGGTTAGCGTCAGGACAACTCGAGTTAGCGTCAGGACAACTCGGGTTAGCGTCAGGACAACTCGGGTTAGCGTCAGGACAACTCGGGTTAGCGTCAGGACAACTAGGGTTAGCGTCACGACAACTCGGGTTAGCGTCAGGACAACTCAGGTTAGCGTCAGGACAACTAGGGTTAGCGTCAGGACAACTAGGGTTAGCGTCAGGACAACTAGGGTTAGCGTCAGGACAACTAGGGTTAGCGTCAGGACAACTAGGGTTAGCGTCAGGACAACTAGGGTTAGCGTCAGGACAACTAGGGTTAGCGTCAGGACAAGTAGGGTTAGCATCAGGACAACTAGGGTTAGCGTCAGGACAACTAGGGTTAGCGTCAGGACAACTAGGGTTAGCGTCAGGACAACTAGGGTTAGCGTCAGGACAACTAGGGTTAGCGTCAGGACAACTAGGGTTAACGTCAGGACAACTAGGGTTAGCGTCAGGACAACTAGGGTTAGCATCAGGACAACTAGGGTTAGCGTCAGGACAACTAGGGTTAGCGTCAGGACAACTAGAGTTAGCGTCAGGACAACTAGGGTTAGCGTCAGGACAACTAGGGTTAGCGTCAGGACAACTAGGGTTAGCGTCAGGACAAGTAGGGTTAGCGTCAGGACAAGTAGGGTTAGCGTCAGGAAAAATAGGGTTAGCGTCAGGACAAGTAGGGTTAGAGTCAGGACAACTAGGGTTAGCGTCAGGACGACTAGGGTTAGCGTCAGGACGACTAGGGTTAGCGTCAGGACAACTAGGGTTAGCGTCAGGACAACTAGGGTTAGCGTCAGGACAACTAGGGTTAGCGTTAGGACAAGTCGGGTTAGCGTCAGGACAAGTAGGGTTAGCGTCAGGACAACTAGGGTTAGCATCAGGACAACTAGGGTTAGCGTCAGGACAAGTAGTGTTAGCGTCAGGACAACTAGGGTTAGCGTCAGGACAACTAGGGTTAGCGTCAGGACAAGTAGGGTTAGCGTCAGGACAACTAGGGTTAGCGTCAGGACAAGTAGGGTTAGCGTCAGGACAAGTAGGGTTAGCGTCAGAACAACCAGGGTTAGCGTCAGGACAAGTAGGGTTAGCGTCAGGACATCAAGGGTTAGCGTCAGGACAACTAGGGTTAGCGTCAGGACAACTAGGGTTAGCGTCAGGACAACTAGGGTTAGCATCAGGACAACTAGAGTTAGCGTCAGGACAACTAGGGTTAGCGTCTGGACAAGTAGGGTTAGCGTCAGGACAACTAGGGTTAGCGTCAGGACAACTAGGGTTAGCGTCAGGACAAGTAGGGTTAGCGTCAGGACAACTAGGGTTAGCGTCAGGACAAGTAGGGTTAGCGTCAGGACAAGTAGGGTTAGCGTCAGGACAAGTAGGGTTAGCGTCAGGACAACTAGGGTTAGCGTCAGGACAACTAGGGTTAGCGTCAGGACATGTAGGGTTAGCGTCAGGACAACTAGGGTTAGCATCAGGACAACTCGGGTTAGCGTCAGGACAACTAGGGTTAGCGTCAGGACAACTAGGGTTAGCGTCAGGACAACTCGGGTTAGCGTCAGGACAACTCAGGTTAGCGTCAGGACAACTAGAGTTAGCGTCAGGACAACTAGGGTTAGCGTCAGGACAACTCGGGATAGCGTCAGGACAACTAGGGTTAGCGTCAGGACAAGTAGGGTTAGCGTCAGGACAAGTAGGGTTAGCGTCAGGACAACTAGGGTTAGCGTCAGGACAACTAGGGTTAGCGTGAGGACAACTAGGGTTAGCGTCAGGAAAACTCGGGTTAGCGTCAGGACAACTCGAGTTAGTGTCAGGACAACTCGGGTTAGTGTCAGGACAACTCGGGTTAGCGTCAGGACAACTAGGGTTAGCGTCACGACAACTCGGGTTAGCGTCAGGACAACTCAGGTTAGCGTCAGGACAACTAGGGTTAGCGTCAGGACAACTAGGTTTAGCGTCAGGACAACTCGGGTTAGCGTCAGAACAACTAGGGTTAGCGTCAGGAAAAGTAGGGTTAGCGTCAGGACAACTAGGGTTAGCATCAGGACAACTAGGGTTAGCGTCAGGACAAGTAGGGTTAGCATCAGGACAACTAGGGTTAGCGTCAGGACAACTAGGGTTAGCGTCAGGACAACTAGGGTTAGCGTCAGGACAACTAGGGTTAGCGTCAGGACAACTAGGGTTAGCGTCAGGACAACTAGGGTTAGCGTCAGGACAACTAGGGTTAACGTCAGGACAACTAGGGTTAGCGTCAGGACAAGTAGGGTTAGCGTCAGGACAACTAGGGTTAGCGTCAGGACAACTAGGGTTAGCGTTAGGACAACTAGGGTTAGCGTCAGGACAACTAGGGTTAGCGTCAGGACAACTAGGGTTAGCGTCAGGACAACTAGGGTTAACGTCAGTACAACTAGGGTTAGCGTCAGGACAACTAGGGTTAGCATCAGGACAACTAGGGTTAGCGTCAGGACAACTAGGGTTAGCGTCAGGACAACTAGGGTTAGCGTCAGGACAACTAGAGTTAGCGTCAGGACAACTAGGGTTAGCGTCAGGACAACTAGGGTTAGCGTCAGGACAACTAGGGTTAGCGTCAGGACAAGTAGGGTTAGCGTCAGGACAAGTAGGGTTAGCGTCAGGAAAAGTAGGGTTAGCGTCAGGACAAGTAGGGTTAGAGTCAGGACGACTAGGGTTAGCGTCAGGACGACTAGGGTTAGCGTCAGGACGACTAGGGTTAGCGTCAGGACGACTAGGGTTAGCGTCAGGACAACTAGGGTTAGCGTCAGGACAACTAGGGTTAGCGTCAGGACAACTAGGGTTAGCGTCAGGACAAGTAGGGTTAGCGTCAGGACAACTAGGGTTAGCGTCAGGACAAGTAGGGTTAGCGTCAGGACAACTCGGGTTAGCGTCAGGACAACTAGGGTTAGCGTCAGGAAAAGTAGGGTTAGCGTCAGGACAACTAGGGTTAGCGTCAGGACAACTAGGGTTAGCGTCAGGACAAGTAGGGTTAGCGTCAGGACAACTAGGGTTAGCGTCAGGACAACTAGGGTTAGCGTTAGGACAACTAGGGTTAGCGTCAGGACAACTAGGGTTAGCGTCAGGACAACTAGGGTTAGCGTCAGGACAACTAGGGTTAGCGTCAGGACAACTAGGGTTAACGTCAGTACAACTAGGGTTAGCGTCAGGACAACTAGGGTTAGTATCAGGACAACTAGGGTTAGCGTCAGGACAACTAGGGTTAGCGTCAGGACAACTAGGGTTAGCGTCAGGACAACTAGGGTTAGCGTCAGGACAACTAGGGTTAACGTCAGGACAACTAGGGTTAACGTCAGGACAACTAGGGTTAGCGTCAGGACAACTAGGGTTAGCGTCAGGACAACTAGGGTTAACGTCAGTACAACTAGGGTTAGCGTCAGGACAACTAGGGTTAGCGTCAGGACAACTAGGGTTAGCGTCAGGACAACTAGGGTTAGCGTCAGGACAACTAGGGTTAGCGTCTGGACAAGTAGGGTTAGCGTCTGGACAAGTAGGGTTAGCGTCAGGACAACTAGGGTTAGCGTCAGGACAAGTAGGGTTAGCGTCAGGACAAGTAGGGTTAGCGTCAGGACAACTAGGGTTAGCGTCAGGACAAGTAGGGTTAGCGTCAGGACAAGTAGGGTTAGCATCAGGACAAGTAGGGTTAGCGTCAGGACAACTAGGGTTAGCGTCAGGACAACTAGGGTTAGCGTCAGGACAAGTAGGGTTAGCGTCAGGACATGTAGGGTTAGCGTCAGGACAACTAGGGTTAGCGTCAGGACAACTCGGGTTAGCGTCAGGACAACTAGGGTTAGCGTCAGGACAACTAGGGTTAGCGTCAGGACAACTCGGGTTAGCGTCAGGACAACTCAGGTTAGCGTCAGGACAAGTAGGGTTAGCGTCAGGACAACTAGGGTTAGCGTCAGGACAACTCGGGATAGCGTCAGGACAACTAGGGTTAGCGTCAGGACAAGTAGGGTTAGCGTCAGGACAACTAGGGTTAGCGTCAGGACAACTAGGGTTAGCGTCAGGACAACTAGGGTTAGCGTCAGGAAAACTCGGGTTAGCGTCAGGACAACTCGGGTTAGCGTCAGGACAACTCGAGTTAGCGTCAGGACAACTCGGGTTAGCGTCAGGACAACTCGGGTTAGCGTCAGGACAACTCGGGTTAGCGTCAGGACAACTAGGGTTAGCGTCACGACAACTCGGGTTAGCGTCAGGACAACTCAGGTTAGCGTCAGGACAACTAGGGTTAGCGTCAGGACAACTAGGTTTAGCGTCAGGACAACTCGGGTTAGCGTCAGGACAACTAGGGTTAGCGTCAGGAAAAGTAGGGTTAGCGTCAGGACAACTAGGGTTAGCGTCAGGACAACTAGGGTTAGCGTCAGGACAAGTAGGGTTAGCATCAGGACAACTAGGGTTAGCGTCAGGACAACTAGGGTTAGCGTTAGGACAACTAGGGTTAGCGTCAGGACAACTAGGGTTAGCGTCAGGACAACTAGGGTTAGCGTCAGGACAACTAGGGTTAGCGTCAGGACAACTAGGGTTAACGTCAGTACAAGTAGGGTTAGCATCAGGACAACTAGGGTTAGCGTCAGGACAACTAGGGTTAGCGTCAGGACAACTAGGGTTAGCGTCAGGACAACTAGAGTTAGCGTCAGGACAACTAGGGTTAGCGTCAGGACAACTAGGGTTAGCGTCAGGACAAGTAGGGTTAGCGTCAGGAAAAGTAGGGTTAGCGTCAGGACAAGTAGGGTTAGAGTCAGGACAACTAGGGTTAGCGTCAGGACGACTAGGGTTAGCGTCAGGACGACTAGGGTTAGCGTCAGGACGACTAGGGTTAGCGTCAGGACAACTATGGTTAGCGTCAGGACAACTAGGGTTAGCCTTAGGACAAGTAGGGTTAGCGTCAGGACAAGTAGGGTTAGCATCAGGACAACTAGGGTTAGCATCAGGACAACTAGGGTTAGCGTCAGGACAAGTAGTGTTAGCGTCAGGACAACTAGGGTTAGCGTCAGGACAAGTAGGGTTAGCGTCATGACAACTCGGGATAGCGTCAGGACAACTAGGGTTAGCGTCAGGACAAGTAGGGTTAGCGTCAGGACAAGTAGGGTTAGCGTCAGGACAACTAGGGTTAGCGTCAGGACAACTAGGGTTAGCGTGAGGACAACTAGGGTTAGCGTCAGGAAAACTCGGGTTAGCGTCAGGACAACTCGAGTTAGTGTCAGGACAACTCGGGTTAGTGTCAGGACAACTCGGGTTAGCGTCAGGACAACTAGGGTTAGCGTCACGACAACTCGGGTTAGCGTCAGGACAACTCAGGTTAGCGTCAGGACAACTAGGGTTAGCGTCAGGACAACTAGGTTTAGCGTCAGGACAACTCGGGTTAGCGTCAGAACAACTAGGGTTAGCGTCAGGAAAAGTAGGGTTAGCGTCAGGACAACTAGGGTTAGCATCAGGACAACTAGGGTTAGCGTCAGGACAAGTAGGGTTAGCATCAGGACAACTAGGGTTAGCGTCAGGACAACTAGGGTTAGCGTCAGGACAACTAGGGTTAGCGTCAGGACAACTAGGGTTAACGTCAGGACAACTAGGGTTAGCGTCAGGACAAGTAGGGTTAGCGTCAGGACAACTAGGGTTAGCGTCAGGACAACTAGGGTTAGCGTTAGGACAACTAGGGTTAGCGTCAGGACAACTAGGGTTAGCGTCAGGACAACTAGGGTTAGCGTCAGGACAACTAGGGTTAGCGTCAGGACAACTAGGGTTAACGTCAGTACAACTAGGGTTAGCGTCAGGACAACTAGGGTTAGCATCAGGACAACTAGGGTTAGCGTCAGGACAACTAGGGTTAGCGTCAGGACAACTAGGGTTAGCGTCAGGACAACTAGAGTTAGCGTCAGGACAACTAGGGTTAGCGTCAGGACAACTAGGGTTAGCGTCAGGACAACTAGGGTTAGCGTCAGGACAAGTAGGGTTAGCGTCAGGACAAGTAGGGTTAGCGTCAGGAAAAGTAGGGTTAGCGTCAGGACAAGTAGGGTTAGAGTCAGGACGACTAGGGTTAGCGTCAGGACGACTAGGGTTAGCGTCAGGACGACTAGGGTTAGCGTCAGGACGACTAGGGTTAGCGTCAGGACAACTAGGGTTAGCGTCAGGACAACTAGGGTTAGCGTCAGGACAACTAGGGTTAGCGTCAGGACAAGTAGGGTTAGCGTCAGGACAACTAGGGTTAGCGTCAGGACAAGTAGGGTTAGCGTCAGGACAACTCGGGTTAGCGTCAGGACAACTAGGGTTAGCGTCAGGAAAAGTAGGGTTAGCGTCAGGACAACTAGGGTTAGCGTCAGGACAACTAGGGTTAGCGTCAGGACAAGTAGGGTTAGCGTCAGGACAACTAGGGTTAGCGTCAGGACAACTAGGGTTAGCGTTAGGACAACTAGGGTTAGCGTCAGGACAACTAGGGTTAGCGTCAGGACAACTAGGGTTAGCGTCAGGACAACTAGGGTTAGCGTCAGGACAACTAGGGTTAACGTCAGTACAACTAGGGTTAGCGTCAGGACAACTAGGGTTAGTATCAGGACAACTAGGGTTAGCGTCAGGACAACTAGGGTTAGCGTCAGGACAACTAGGGTTAGCGTCAGGACAACTAGGGTTAGCGTCAGGACAACTAGGGTTAACGTCAGGACAACTAGGGTTAACGTCAGGACAACTAGGGTTAGCGTCAGGACAACTAGGGTTAGCGTCAGGACAACTAGGGTTAACGTCAGTACAACTAGGGTTAGCGTCAGGACAACTAGGGTTAGCGTCAGGACAACTAGGGTTAGCGTCAGGACAACTAGGGTTAGCGTCAGGACAACTAGGGTTAGCGTCTGGACAAGTAGGGTTAGCGTCTGGACAAGTAGGGTTAGCGTCAGGACAACTAGGGTTAGCGTCAGGACAAGTAGGGTTAGCGTCAGGACAAGTAGGGTTAGCGTCAGGACAACTAGGGTTAGCGTCAGGACAAGTAGGGTTAGCGTCAGGACAAGTAGGGTTAGCATCAGGACAAGTAGGGTTAGCGTCAGGACAACTAGGGTTAGCGTCAGGACAACTAGGGTTAGCGTCAGGACAAGTAGGGTTAGCGTCAGGACATGTAGGGTTAGCGTCAGGACAACTAGGGTTAGCGTCAGGACAACTCGGGTTAGCGTCAGGACAACTAGGGTTAGCGTCAGGACAACTAGGGTTAGCGTCAGGACAACTCGGGTTAGCGTCAGGACAACTCAGGTTAGCGTCAGGACAACTAGGGTTAGCGTCAGGACAACTAGGGTTAGCGTCAGGACAACTCGGGATAGCGTCAGGACAACTAGGGTTAGCGTCAGGACAAGTAGGGTTAGCGTCAGGACAACTAGGGTTAGCGTCAGGACAACTAGGGTTAGCGTCAGGACAACTAGGGTTAGCGTCAGGAAAACTCGGGTTAGCGTCAGGACAACTCGGGTTAGCGTCAGGACAACTCGAGTTAGCGTCAGGACAACTCGGGTTAGCGTCAGGACAACTCGGGTTAGCGTCAGGACAACTCGGGTTAGCGTCAGGACAACTAGGGTTAGCGTCACGACAACTCGGGTTAGCGTCAGGACAACTCAGGTTAGCGTCAGGACAACTAGGGTTAGCGTCAGGACAACTAGGTTTAGCGTCAGGACAACTCGGGTTAGCGTCAGGACAACTAGGGTTAGCGTCAGGAAAAGTAGGGTTAGCGTCAGGACAACTAGGGTTAGCGTCAGGACAACTAGGGTTAGCGTCAGGACAAGTAGGGTTAGCATCAGGACAACTAGGGTTAGCGTCAGGACAACTAGGGTTAGCGTTAGGACAACTAGGGTTAGCGTCAGGACAACTAGGGTTAGCGTCAGGACAACTAGGGTTAGCGTCAGGACAACTAGGGTTAGCGTCAGGACAACTAGGGTTAACGTCAGTACAAGTAGGGTTAGCATCAGGACAACTAGGGTTAGCGTCAGGACAACTAGGGTTAGCGTCAGGACAACTAGGGTTAGCGTCAGGACAACTAGAGTTAGCGTCAGGACAACTAGGGTTAGCGTCAGGACAACTAGGGTTAGCGTCAGGACAAGTAGGGTTAGCGTCAGGAAAAGTAGGGTTAGCGTCAGGACAAGTAGGGTTAGAGTCAGGACAACTAGGGTTAGCGTCAGGACGACTAGGGTTAGCGTCAGGACGACTAGGGTTAGCGTCAGGACGACTAGGGTTAGCGTCAGGACAACTATGGTTAGCGTCAGGACAACTAGGGTTAGCCTTAGGACAAGTAGGGTTAGCGTCAGGACAAGTAGGGTTAGCATCAGGACAACTAGGGTTAGCATCAGGACAACTAGGGTTAGCGTCAGGACAAGTAGTGTTAGCGTCAGGACAACTAGGGTTAGCGTCAGGACAAGTAGGGTTAGCGTCAGGACAACTAGGGTTAGCGTCAGGACAAGTAGGGTTAGCGTCAGGACAACTAGGGTTAGCGTCCGGACAAGTAGGGTTAGCGTCAGGACAACTAGGGTTAGCGTCAGGACAACTAGGGTTAGCGTCAGGATAACTAGGGTTAGCGTCAGTACAACTAGGGTTAGCGTCACGACAACTAGGGATAGCGTCAGGACAAGTAGGGTTACCGTCAGGACAAGTAGGGTTAGCGTCAGGACAAGTAGGGTTAGCGTCAGGACAGCTAGGGTTAGCGTCAGGACAACTAGGGTTAGCGTCAGGACAACTAGGGTTAGCGTCAGGTCAACTAGGGTTAGCGTCAGGACAACTAGGGTTAGCGTCAGGACAACTAGGGTTAGCGTCAGGACAACTAGGGTTAGCGTCAGGGCAAGTAGGGTTAGCGTCAGAACAACCAGGGTTAGCGTCAGGACAAGTAGGGTTAGCGTCAGGACATCAAGGGTTAGCGTCAGGACAACTAGGGTTAGCGTCAGGACAACTAGGGTTAGCGTCAGGACAACTAGGGTTAGCATCACGACAACTAGGGTTAGCGTCAGGACAACTAGGATTAACGTCAGTACAACTAGGGTTAGCGTCAGGACAACTAGGGTTAGCGTCAGGACAACTAGGGTTAGCGTCAGGACAACTAGGGTTAGCATCAGGACAACTAGAGTTAGCGTCAGGACAACTAGGGTTAGCGTCAGGACAACTAGGGTTAGCGTCAGGACAAGTAGGGTTACCGTCAGGACAAGTAGGGTTAGCGTCAGGACAAGTAGGGTTAGCGTCAGGACGACTAGGGTTAGCATCAGGACGACTAGGGTTAGCGTCAGGACGACTAGGGTTAGCGTCAGGACGACTAGGGTTAGTGTCAGGACAACTAGGGTTAGCGTCAGGACAACTAGGGTTAGCGTCAGGACAACTAGGGTTAGCATCAGGACAACTAGGGTTAGCGTCAGGACAACTAGGGTTAGCGTCAGGACAGGTAGGGTTAGCGTCAGGACAACTAGGGTTAGCGTCAGGACAACTAGGGTTAGCGTCAGGACAAGTAGTGTTAGCGTCAGGACAACTAGGGTTAGCGTCAGGACAACTAGTGTTAGCATCAGGACAACTAGGGTTAGCGTCAGGACAAGTAGGGTTAGCGTCAGGACAAGTAGGGTTAGCGTCAGGACAACTAGGGTTAGCATCAGGACAACTAGGGTTAGCGTCAGGACAAGTAGGGTTAGCGTCAGGACAAGTAGGGTTAGCGTCAGGACAACTAGGGTTAGCGTCAGGACAACTAGGGTTAGCGTCAGGACAAGTAGGGTTAGCGTCAGGACAACTAGGGTTAGCGTCAGGACAACTAGGGTTAGCGTCAGGACAACTAGGGTTAGCGTCACAACAACTAGGGTTAGCGTCAGGACAACTAGGGTTAGCGTAAGGACAACTAGGGTTAGCGTCAGGACAACTAGGGTTACCGTCAGGACAACTAGGGTTAGCATCAGGACAACTAGGGTTAGCATCAGGACAACTAGGGTTAGCGTCAGGACAACTAGGGTTAGCGTCAGAACAACTAGAGTTAGCGTCAGGACAACTAGGGTTAGCGTCAGGACAACTAGGGTTAGCGTCACGACAACTAGGGTTAGCGTCAGGACAACTAGGGTTAGCGTCAGGAAAAGTAGGGTTAGCGTCAGGACAAGTAGGGTTAGAGTCAGGACGACTAGGGTTAGCGTCAGGACGACTAGGGTTAGCGTCAGGACGACTAGGGTTAGCGTCAGGACGACTAGGGTTAGCGTCAGGACAACTAGGGTTAGCGTCAGGACAACTAGGGTTAGCGTCAGGACAACTAGGGTTAGCGTCAGGACAAGTAGGGTTAGCGTCAGGACAACTAGGGTTAGCGTCAGGACAAGTAGGGTTAGCGTCAGGACAACTCGGGTTAGCGTCAGGACAACTAGGGTTAGCGTCAGGAAAAGTAGGGTTAGCGTCAGGACAACTAGGGTTAGCGTCAGGACAACTAGGGTTAGCGTCAGGACAAGTAGGGTTAGCGTCAGGACAACTAGGGTTAGCGTCAGGACAACTAGGGTTAGCGTTAGGACAACTAGGGTTAGCGTCAGGACAACTAGGGTTAGCGTCAGGACAACTAGGGTTAGCGTCAGGACAACTAGGGTTAGCGTCAGGACAACTAGGGTTAACGTCAGTACAACTAGGGTTAGCGTCAGGACAACTAGGGTTAGCGTCAGGACAACTAGGGTTAGCGTCAGGACAACTAGGGTTAGCGTCTGACAAGTAGGGTTAGCGTCTGGACAAGTAGGGTTAGCGTCAGGACAACTAGGGTTAGCGTCAGGACAAGTAGGGTTAGCGTCAGGACAAGTAGGGTTAGCGTCAGGACAACTAGGGTTAGCGTCAGGACAAGTAGGGTTAGCGTCAGGACAAGTAGGGTTAGCATCAGGACAAGTAGGGTTAGCGTCAGGACAACTAGGGTTAGCGTCAGGACAACTAGGGTTAGCGTCAGGACAAGTAGGGTTAGCGTCAGGACATGTAGGGTTAGCGTCAGGACAACTAGGGTTAGCGTCAGGACAACTCGGGTTAGCGTCAGGACAACTAGGGTTAGCGTCAGGACAACTAGGGTTAGCGTCAGGACAACTCGGGTTAGCGTCAGGACAACTCAGGTTAGCGTCAGGACAACTAGGGTTAGCGTCAGGACAACTAGGGTTAGCGTCACAACAACTAGGGTTAGCGTCAGGACAACTAGGGTTAGCGTAAGGACAACTAGGGTTAGCGTCAGGACAACTAGGGTTACCGTCAGGACAACTAGGGTTAGCATCAGGACAACTAGGGTTAGCATCAGGACAACTAGGGTTAGCGTCAGGACAACTAGGGTTAGCGTCAGAACAACTAGAGTTAGCGTCAGGACAACTAGGGTTAGCGTCAGGACAACTAGGGTTAGCGTCACGACAACTAGGGTTAGCGTCAGGACAACTAGGGTTAGCGTCAGGAAAAGTAGGGTTAGCGTCAGGACAAGTAGGGTTAGAGTCAGGACGACTAGGGTTAGCGTCAGGACGACTAGGGTTAGCGTCAGGACGACTAGGGTTAGCGTCAGGACGACTAGGGTTAGCGTCAGGACAACTAGGGTTAGCGTCAGGACAACTAGGGTTAGCGTCAGGACAACTAGGGTTAGCGTCAGGACAAGTAGGGTTAGCGTCAGGACAACTAGGGTTAGCGTCAGGACAAGTAGGGTTAGCGTCAGGACAACTCGGGTTAGCGTCAGGACAACTAGGGTTAGCGTCAGGAAAAGTAGGGTTAGCGTCAGGACAACTAGGGTTAGCGTCAGGACAACTAGGGTTAGCGTCAGGACAAGTAGGGTTAGCGTCAGGACAACTAGGGTTAGCGTCAGGACAACTAGGGTTAGCGTTAGGACAACTAGGGTTAGCGTCAGGACAACTAGGGTTAGCGTCAGGACAACTAGGGTTAGCGTCAGGACAACTAGGGTTAGCGTCAGGACAACTAGGGTTAACGTCAGTACAACTAGGGTTAGCGTCAGGACAACTAGGGTTAGCGTCAGGACAACTAGGGTTAGCGTCAGGACAACTAGGGTTAGCGTCAGGACAACTAGGGTTAGCGTCTGACAAGTAGGGTTAGCGTCTGGACAAGTAGGGTTAGCGTCAGGACAACTAGGGTTAGCGTCAGGACAAGTAGGGTTAGCGTCAGGACAAGTAGGGTTAGCGTCAGGACAACTAGGGTTAGCGTCAGGACAAGTAGGGTTAGCGTCAGGACAAGTAGGGTTAGCATCAGGACAAGTAGGGTTAGCGTCAGGACAACTAGGGTTAGCGTCAGGACAACTAGGGTTAGCGTCAGGACAAGTAGGGTTAGCGTCAGGACATGTAGGGTTAGCGTCAGGACAACTAGGGTTAGCGTCAGGACAACTCGGGTTAGCGTCAGGACAACTAGGGTTAGCGTCAGGACAACTAGGGTTAGCGTCAGGACAACTCGGGTTAGCGTCAGGACAACTCAGGTTAGCGTCAGGACAACTAGGGTTAGCGTCAGGACAACTAGGGTTAGCGTCAGGACAACTCGGGATAGCGTCAGGACAACTAGGGTTAGCGTCAGGACAAGTAGGGTTAGCGTCAGGACAACTAGGGTTAGCGTCAGGACAACTAGGGTTAGCGTCAGGACAACTAGGGTTAGCGTCAGGAAAACTCGGGTTAGCGTCAGGACAACTCGGGTTAGCGTCAGGACAACTCGAGTTAGCGTCAGGACAACTCGGGTTAGCGTCAGGACAACTCGGGTTAGCGTCAGGACAACTCGGGTTAGCGTCAGGACAACTAGGGTTAGCGTCACGACAACTCGGGTTAGCGTCAGGACAACTCAGGTTAGCGTCAGGACAACTAGGGTTAGCGTCAGGACAACTAGGTTTAGCGTCAGGACAACTCGGGTTAGCGTCAGGACAACTAGGGTTAGCGTCAGGAAAAGTAGGGTTAGCGTCAGGACAACTAGGGTTAGCGTCAGGACAACTAGGGTTAGCGTCAGGACAAGTAGGGTTAGCATCAGGACAACTAGGGTTAGCGTCAGGACAACTAGGGTTAGCGTTAGGACAACTAGGGTTAGCGTCAGGACAACTAGGGTTAGCGTCAGGACAACTAGGGTTAGCGTCAGGACAACTAGGGTTAGCGTCAGGACAACTAGGGTTAACGTCAGTACAAGTAGGGTTAGCATCAGGACAACTAGGGTTAGCGTCAGGACAACTAGGGTTAGCGTCAGGACAACTAGGGTTAGCGTCAGGACAACTAGAGTTAGCGTCAGGACAACTAGGGTTAGCGTCAGGACAACTAGGGTTAGCGTCAGGACAAGTAGGGTTAGCGTCAGGAAAAGTAGGGTTAGCGTCAGGACAAGTAGGGTTAGAGTCAGGACAACTAGGGTTACCGTCAGGACAACTAGGGTTAGCATCAGGACAACTAGGGTTACCGTCAGGACAACTAGGGTTAGCATCAGGACAACTAGGGTTAGCATCAGGACAACTAGGGTTAGCGTCAGGACAACTAGGGTTAGCGTCAGAACAACTAGAGTTAGCGTCAGGACAACTAGGGTTAGCGTCAGGACAACTAGGGTTAGCGTCACGACAACTAGGGTTAGCGTCAGGACAACTAGGGTTAGCGTCAGGAAAAGTAGGGTTAGCGTCAGGACAAGTAGGGTTAGAGTCAGGACGACTAGGGTTAGCGTCAGGACGACTAGGGTTAGCGTCAGGACGACTAGGGTTAGCGTCAGGACGACTAGGGTTAGCGTCAGGACAACTAGGGTTAGCGTCAGGACAACTAGGGTTAGCGTCAGGACAACTAGGGTTAGCGTCAGGACAAGTAGGGTTAGCGTCAGGACAACTAGGGTTAGCGTCAGGACAAGTAGGGTTAGCGTCAGGACAACTCGGGTTAGCGTCAGGACAACTAGGGTTAGCGTCAGGAAAAGTAGGGTTAGCGTCAGGACAACTAGGGTTAGCGTCAGGACAACTAGGGTTAGCGTCAGGACAAGTAGGGTTAGCGTCAGGACAACTAGGGTTAGCGTCAGGACAACTAGGGTTAGCGTTAGGACAACTAGGGTTAGCGTCAGGACAACTAGGGTTAGCGTCAGGACAACTAGGGTTAGCGTCAGGACAACTAGGGTTAGCGTCAGGACAACTAGGGTTAACGTCAGTACAACTAGGGTTAGCGTCAGGACAACTAGGGTTAGCGTCAGGACAACTAGGGTTAGCGTCAGGACAACTAGGGTTAGCGTCAGGACAACTAGGGTTAGCGTCTGACAAGTAGGGTTAGCGTCTGGACAAGTAGGGTTAGCGTCAGGACAACTAGGGTTAGCGTCAGGACAAGTAGGGTTAGCGTCAGGACAAGTAGGGTTAGCGTCAGGACAACTAGGGTTAGCGTCAGGACAAGTAGGGTTAGCGTCAGGACAAGTAGGGTTAGCATCAGGACAAGTAGGGTTAGCGTCAGGACAACTAGGGTTAGCGTCAGGACAACTAGGGTTAGCGTCAGGACAAGTAGGGTTAGCGTCAGGACATGTAGGGTTAGCGTCAGGACAACTAGGGTTAGCGTCAGGACAACTCGGGTTAGCGTCAGGACAACTAGGGTTAGCGTCAGGACAACTAGGGTTAGCGTCAGGACAACTCGGGTTAGCGTCAGGACAACTCAGGTTAGCGTCAGGACAACTAGGGTTAGCGTCAGGACAACTAGGGTTAGCGTCAGGACAACTCGGGATAGCGTCAGGACAACTAGGGTTAGCGTCAGGACAAGTAGGGTTAGCGTCAGGACAACTAGGGTTAGCGTCAGGACAACTAGGGTTAGCGTCAGGACAACTAGGGTTAGCGTCAGGAAAACTCGGGTTAGCGTCAGGACAACTCGGGTTAGCGTCAGGACAACTCGAGTTAGCGTCAGGACAACTCGGGTTAGCGTCAGGACAACTCGGGTTAGCGTCAGGACAACTCGGGTTAGCGTCAGGACAACTAGGGTTAGCGTCACGACAACTCGGGTTAGCGTCAGGACAACTCAGGTTAGCGTCAGGACAACTAGGGTTAGCGTCAGGACAACTAGGTTTAGCGTCAGGACAACTCGGGTTAGCGTCAGGACAACTAGGGTTAGCGTCAGGAAAAGTAGGGTTAGCGTCAGGACAACTAGGGTTAGCGTCAGGACAACTAGGGTTAGCGTCAGGACAAGTAGGGTTAGCATCAGGACAACTAGGGTTAGCGTCAGGACAACTAGGGTTAGCGTTAGGACAACTAGGGTTAGCGTCAGGACAACTAGGGTTAGCGTCAGGACAACTAGGGTTAGCGTCAGGACAACTAGGGTTAGCGTCAGGACAACTAGGGTTAACGTCAGTACAAGTAGGGTTAGCATCAGGACAACTAGGGTTAGCGTCAGGACAACTAGGGTTAGCGTCAGGACAACTAGGGTTAGCGTCAGGACAACTAGAGTTAGCGTCAGGACAACTAGGGTTAGCGTCAGGACAACTAGGGTTAGCGTCAGGACAAGTAGGGTTAGCGTCAGGAAAAGTAGGGTTAGCGTCAGGACAAGTAGGGTTAGAGTCAGGACAACTAGGGTTAGCGTCAGGACGACTAGGGTTAGCGTCAGGACGACTAGGGTTAGCGTCAGGATGACTAGGGTTAGCGTCAGGACAACTATGGTTAGCGTCAGGACAACTAGGGTTAGCCTTAGGACAAGTAGGGTTAGCGTCAGGACAAGTAGGGTTAGCATCAGGACAACTAGGGTTAGCATCAGGACAACTAGGGTTAGCGTCAGGACAAGTAGTGTTAGCGTCAGGACAACTAGGGTTAGCGTCAGGACAAGTAGGGTTAGCGTCAGGACAACTAGGGTTAGCGTCAGGACAAGTAGGGTTAGCGTCAGGACAACTAGGGTTAGCGTCCGGACAAGTAGGGTTAGCGTCAGGACAACTAGGGTTAGCGTCAGGACAACTAGGGTTAGCGTCAGGATAACTAGGGTTAGCGTCAGTACAACTAGGGTTAGCGTCACGACAACTAGGGATAGCGTCAGGACAAGTAGGGTTACCGTCAGGACAAGTAGGGTTAGCGTCAGGACAAGTAGGGTTAGCGTCAGGACAGCTAGGGTTAGCGTCAGGACAACTAGGGTTAGCGTCAGGACAACTAGAGTTAGCGTCAGGACAACTAGGGTTAGCGTCAGGACAACTAGGGTTAGCGTCAGGACAAGTAGGGTTAGCGTCAGGAAAAGTAGGGTTAGCGTCAGGACAAGTAGGGTTAGAGTCAGGACAACTAGGGTTAGCGTCAGGACGACTAGGGTTAGCGTCAGGACGACTAGGGTTAGCGTCAGGATGACTAGGGTTAGCGTCAGGACAACTATGGTTAGCGTCAGGACAACTAGGGTTAGCCTTAGGACAAGTAGGGTTAGCGTCAGGACAAGTAGGGTTAGCATCAGGACAACTAGGGTTAGCATCAGGACAACTAGGGTTAGCGTCAGGACAAGTAGTGTTAGCGTCAGGACAACTAGGGTTAGCGTCAGGACAAGTAGGGTTAGCGTCAGGACAAGTAGGGTTAGCGTCAGGACAAGTAGGGTTAGCGTCAGGACAACTAGGGTTAGCGTCCGGACAAGTAGGGTTAGCGTCAGGACAACTAGGGTTAGCGTCAGGACAACTAGGGTTAGCGTCAGGATAACTAGGGTTAGCGTCAGTACAACTAGGGTTAGCGTCACGACAACTAGGGATAGCGTCAGGACAAGTAGGGTTACCGTCAGGACAAGTAGGGTTAGCGTCAGGACAAGTAGGGTTAGCGTCAGGACAGCTAGGGTTAGCGTCAGGACAACTAGGGTTAGCGTCAGGACAACTAGGGTTAGCGTCAGGTCAACTAGGGTTAGCGTCAGGACAACTAGGGTTAGCGTCAGGACAACTAGGGTTAGCGTCAGGACAACTAGGGTTAGCGTCAGGGCAAGTAGGGTTAGCGTCAGAACAACCAGGGTTAGCGTCAGGACAAGTAGGGTTAGCGTCAGGACATCAAGGGTTAGCGTCAGGACAACTAGGGTTAGCGTCAGGACAACTAGGGTTAGCGTCAGGACAACTAGGGTTAGCATCACGACAACTAGGGTTAGCGTCAGGACAACTAGGATTAACGTCAGTACAACTAGGGTTAGCGTCAGGACAACTAGGGTTAGCGTCAGGACAACTAGGGTTAGCGTCAGGACAACTAGGGTTAGCGTCAGGACAACTAGGGTTAGCATCAGGACAACTAGAGTTAGCGTCAGGACAACTAGGGTTAGCGTCAGGACAACTAGGGTTAGCGTCAGGACAAGTAGGGTTACCGTCAGGACAAGTAGGGTTAGCGTCAGGACAAGTAGGGTTAGCGTCAGGACGACTAGGGTTAGCATCAGGACGACTAGGGTTAGCGTCAGGACGACTAGGGTTAGCGTCAGGACGACTAGGGTTAGTGTCAGGACAACTAGGGTTAGCGTCAGGACAACTAGGGTTAGCGTCAGGACAACTAGGGTTAGCATCAGGACAACTAGGGTTAGCGTCAGGACAACTAGGGTTAGCGTCAGGACAGGTAGGGTTAGCGTCAGGACAACTAGGGTTAGCGTCAGGACAACTAGGGTTAGCGTCAGGACAAGTATTGTTAGCGTCAGGACAACTAGGGTTAGCGTCAGGACAACTAGTGTTAGCATCAGGACAACTAGGGTTAGCGTCAGGACAAGTAGGGTTAGCGTCAGGACAAGTAGGGTTAGCGTCAGGACAACTAGGGTTAGCATCAGGACAACTAGGGTTAGCGTCAGGACAAGTAGGGTTAGCGTCAGGACAAGTAGGGTTAGCGTCAGGACAACTAGGGTTAGCGTCAGGACAACTAGGGTTAGCGTCAGGACAAGTAGGGTTAGCGTCAGGACAACTAGGGTTAGCGTCAGGACAACTAGGGTTAGCGTCAGGACAACTAGGGTTAGCGTCACAACAACTAGGGTTAGCGTCAGGACAACTAGGGTTAGCGTAAGGACAACTAGGGTTAGCGTCAGGACAACTAGGGTTACCGTCAGGACAACTAGGGTTAGCATCAGGACAACTAGGGTTAGCATCAGGACAACTAGGGTTAGCGTCAGGACAACTAGGGTTAGCGTCAGAACAACTAGAGTTAGCGTCAGGACAACTAGGGTTAGCGTCAGGACAACTAGGGTTAGCGTCACGACAACTAGGGTTAGCGTCAGGACAACTAGGGTTAGCGTCAGGACAACTAGGGTTAGCGTCAGGACAACTAGGGTTAGCGTCAGGACAACTAGGGTTAGCATCAGGACAACTAGGGTTAGCGTCAGGACAACTAGGGTTAGCGTCAGGACAGGTAGGGTTAGCGTCAGGACAACTAGGGTTAGCGTCAGGACAACTAGGGTTAGCGTCAGGACAAGTAGTGTTAGCGTCAGGACAACTAGGGTTAGCGTCAGGACAACTAGTGTTAGCATCAGGACAACTAGGGTTAGCGTCAGGACAAGTAGGGTTAGCGTCTGGACAAGTAGGGTTAGCGTCAGGACAACTAGGGTTAGCATCAGGACAACTAGGGTTAGCGTCAGGACAAGTAGGGTTAGCGTCAGGACAAGTAGGGTTAGCGTCAGGACAACTAGGGTTAGCGTCAGGACAACTAGGGTTAGCGTCAGGACAAGTAGGGTTAGCGTCAGGACAACTAGGGTTAGCGTCAGGACAACTAGGGTTAGCGTCAGGACAACTAGGGTTAGCGTCACAACAACTAGGGTTAGCGTCAGGACAACTAGGGTTAGCGTAAGGACAACTAGGGTTAGCGTCAGGACAACTAGGGTTACCGTCAGGACAACTAGGGTTAGCATCAGGACAACTAGGGTTAGCATCAGGACAACTAGGGTTAGCGTCAGGACAACTAGGGTTAGCGTCAGAACAACTAGAGTTAGCGTCAGGACAACTAGGGTTAGCGTCAGGACAACTAGGGTTAGCGTCACGACAACTAGGGTTAGCGTCAGGACAACTAGGGTTAGCGTCAGGACAACTAGGGTTAGCGTCAGGACAACTAGGGTTAGCGTCACGACAACTAGGGTTAGCGTCAGGACAACTAGGGTTAGCGTCACGACAACTAGGGTTAGCGTCAGGACAACTAGGGTTAGCGTCAGGACAGCTAGGGTTAGCGTCAGGACAACTAGGGTTAGCGTCACGACAACTAGGGTTAGCGTCAGGACAACTAGGGTTAGCGTCAGGACAACTAGGGTTAGCGTCAGGACAACTAGGGTTAGCGTCAGGACAAGTAGGGTTAGCGTCAGGACAAGTAGGGTTAGCGTCAGGACAAGTAGGGTTAGCGTCAGGACGACTAGGGTTAGCATCAGGACGACTAGGGTTAGCGTCAGGACGACTAGGGTTAGCGTCAGGACGACTAGGGTTAGCGTCAGGACGACTAGGGTTAGCGTCAGGACAACTAGGGTTAGCGTCAGGACAACTAGTGTTAGCATCAGGACAACTAGGGTTAGCGTCAGGACAAGTAGGGTTAGCGTCAGGACAAGTAGGGTTAGCGTCAGGACAACTAGGGTTAGCATCAGGACAACTAGGGTTAGCGTCAGGACAAGTAGGGTTAGCGTCAGGACAAGCAGGGTTAGCATCAGGACAACTAGGGTTAGCATCAGGACAACTAGGGTTAGCATCAGGACAACTAGGGTTAGCATCAGGACAACTAGGGTTAGCGTCAGGACAACTAGGGTTAGCGTCAGAACAACTAGAGTTAGCGTCAGGACAACTAGGGTTAGCGTCAGGACAACTAGGGTTAGCGTCACGACAACTAGGGTTAGCGTCAGGACAACTAGGGTTAGCGTCAGGACAACTAGGGTTAGCGTCACGACAACTAGGGTTAGCGTCAGGACAACTAGGGTTAGCGTCACGACAACTAGGGTTAGCGTCAGGACAACTAGGGTTAGCGTCAGGACAGCTAGGGTTAGCGTCAGGACAACTAGGGTTAGCGTCACGACAACTAGGGTTAGCGTCAGGACAACTAGGGTTAGCGTCAGGACAACTAGGGTTAGCGTCAGGACAACTAGGGTTAGCGTCAGGACAACTAGGGTTAGCGTCAGGACAACTAGGGTTAGCGTCAGGACAACTAGGGTTAGCATCAGGACAACTAGAGTTAGCGTCAGGACAACTAGGGTTAGCGTCAGGACAACTAGGGCTAGCATCAGGACAACTAGGGTTAGCGTCAGGACAACTAGGGTTAGCGTCAGGACAGGTAGGGTTAGCGTCAGGACAACTAGGGTTAGCGTCAGGACAACTAGGGTTAGCGTCAGGACAAGTAGTGTTAGCGTCAGGACAACTAGGGTTAGCGTCAGGACAACTAGTGTTAGCATCAGGACAAGTAGTGTTAGCGTCAGGACAACTAGGGTTAGCGTCACGACAACTAGGGTTAGCGTCAGGACAACTAGGGTTAGCGTCACGACAACTAGGGTTAGCGTCAGGACAACTAGGGTTAGCGTCAGGACAGCTAGGGTTAGCGTCAGGACAACTAGGCTTAGCGTCACGACAACTAGGGTTAGCGTCAGGACAACTAGGGTTAGCATCAGGACAACTAGGGTTAGCGTCAGGACAACTAGGGTTAGCGTCACGACAACTAGGGTTAGCGTCAGGACAACTAGGGTTAGCGTCAGGACAACTAGGGTTAGCGTCAGGACAACTAGGGTTAGCGTCAGGACAACTAGGGTTAGCATCAGGACAACTAGGGTTAGCGTCAGGACAACTAGGGATAGCGTCAGGACAACTAGGGTTAGCGTCAGGACAACTAGGGTTAGCGTCACGACAACTAGGGTTAGCGTCAGGACAACTAGGGTTAGCGTCAGGACAACTAGGGTTAGCGTCAGGACAACTAGGGTTAGCGTCAGGACAACTAGGGTTAGCATCAGGACAACTAGGGTTAGCGTCAGGACAACTAGGGTTAGCGTCAGGACAGGTAGGGTTAGCGTCAGGACAACTAGGGTTAGCGTCAGGACAACTAGGGTTAGCGTCAGGACAAGTAGTGTTAGCGTCAGGACAACTAGGGTTAGCGTCAGGACAACTAGTGTTAGCATCAGGACAACTAGGGTTAGCGTCAGGACAAGTAGGGTTAGCGTCTGGACAAGTAGGGTTAGCGTCAGGACAACTAGGGTTAGCATCAGGACAACTAGGGTTAGCGTCAGGACAAGTAGGGTTAGCGTCAGGACAAGTAGGGTTAGCGTCAGGACAACTAGGGTTAGCGTCAGGACAACTAGGGTTAGCGTCAGGACAACTAGGGTTAGCATCAGGACAACTAGGGTTAGCGTCAGGACAACTAGGGTTAGCGTCAGGACAGGTAGGGTTAGCGTCAGGACAACTAGGGTTAGCGTCAGGACAACTAGGGTTAGCGTCAGGACAAGTAGTGTTAGCGTCAGGACAACTAGGGTTAGCGTCAGGACAACTAGTGTTAGCATCAGGACAACTAGGGTTAGCGTCAGGACAAGTAGGGTTAGCGTCTGGACAAGTAGGGTTAGCGTCAGGACAACTAGGGTTAGCATCAGGACAACTAGGGTTAGCGTCAGGACAAGTAGGGTTAGCGTCAGGACAAGTAGGGTTAGCGTCAGGACAACTAGGGTTAGCGTCAGGACAACTAGGGTTAGCGTCAGGACAAGTAGGGTTAGCGTCAGGACAACTAGGGTTAGCGTCAGGACAACTAGGGTTAGCGTCAGGACAACTAGGGTTAGCGTCACAACAACTAGGGTTAGCGTCAGGACAACTAGGGTTAGCGTAAGGACAACTAGGGTTAGCGTCAGGACAACTAGGGTTACCGTCAGGACAACTAGGGTTAGCATCAGGACAACTAGGGTTAGCATCAGGACAACTAGGGTTAGCGTCAGGACAACTAGGGTTAGCGTCAGAACAACTAGAGTTAGCGTCAGGACAACTAGGGTTAGCGTCAGGACAACTAGGGTTAGCGTCACGACAACTAGGGTTAGCGTCAGGACAACTAGGGTTAGCGTCAGGACAACTAGGGTTAGCGTCAGGACAACTAGGGTTAGCGTCACGACAACTAGGGTTAGCGTCAGGACAACTAGGGTTAGCGTCACGACAACTAGGGTTAGCGTCAGGACAACTAGGGTTAGCGTCAGGACAGCTAGGGTTAGCGTCAGGACAACTAGGGTTAGCGTCACGACAACTAGGGTTAGCGTCAGGACAACTAGGGTTAGCGTCAGGACAACTAGGGTTAGCGTCAGGACAACTAGGGTTAGCGTCAGGACAAGTAGGGTTAGCGTCAGGACAAGTAGGGTTAGCGTCAGGACAAGTAGGGTTAGCGTCAGGACGACTAGGGTTAGCATCAGGACGACTAGGGTTAGCGTCAGGACGACTAGGGTTAGCGTCAGGACGACTAGGGTTAGCGTCAGGACGACTAGGGTTAGCGTCAGGACAACTAGGGTTAGCGTCAGGACAACTAGTGTTAGCATCAGGACAACTAGGGTTAGCGTCAGGACAAGTAGGGTTAGCGTCAGGACAAGTAGGGTTAGCGTCAGGACAACTAGGGTTAGCATCAGGACAACTAGGGTTAGCGTCAGGACAAGTAGGGTTAGCGTCAGGACAAGCAGGGTTAGCATCAGGACAACTAGGGTTAGCATCAGGACAACTAGGGTTAGCATCAGGACAACTAGGGTTAGCATCAGGACAACTAGGGTTAGCGTCAGGACAACTAGGGTTAGCGTCAGAACAACTAGAGTTAGCGTCAGGACAACTAGGGTTAGCGTCAGGACAACTAGGGTTAGCGTCACGACAACTAGGGTTAGCGTCAGGACAACTAGGGTTAGCGTCAGGACAACTAGGGTTAGCGTCACGACAACTAGGGTTAGCGTCAGGACAACTAGGGTTAGCGTCACGACAACTAGGGTTAGCGTCAGGACAACTAGGGTTAGCGTCAGGACAGCTAGGGTTAGCGTCAGGACAACTAGGGTTAGCGTCACGACAACTAGGGTTAGCGTCAGGACAACTAGGGTTAGCGTCAGGACAACTAGGGTTAGCGTCAGGACAACTAGGGTTAGCGTCAGGACAACTAGGGTTAGCGTCAGGACAACTAGGGTTAGCGTCAGGACAACTAGGGTTAGCATCAGGACAACTAGAGTTAGCGTCAGGACAACTAGGGTTAGCGTCAGGACAACTAGGGCTAGCATCAGGACAACTAGGGTTAGCGTCAGGACAACTAGGGTTAGCGTCAGGACAGGTAGGGTTAGCGTCAGGACAACTAGGGTTAGCGTCAGGACAACTAGGGTTAGCGTCAGGACAAGTAGTGTTAGCGTCAGGACAACTAGGGTTAGCGTCAGGACAACTAGTGTTAGCATCAGGACAAGTAGTGTTAGCGTCAGGACAACTAGGGTTAGCGTCACGACAACTAGGGTTAGCGTCAGGACAACTAGGGTTAGCGTCACGACAACTAGGGTTAGCGTCAGGACAACTAGGGTTAGCGTCAGGACAGCTAGGGTTAGCGTCAGGACAACTAGGCTTAGCGTCACGACAACTAGGGTTAGCGTCAGGACAACTAGGGTTAGCATCAGGACAACTAGGGTTAGCGTCAGGACAACTAGGGTTAGCATCAGGACAACTAGGGTTAGCGTCAGGACAACTAGGATTAACGTCAGTACAACTAGGGTTAGCGTCAGGACAACTAGGGTTAGCGTCAGGACAACTAGGGTTAGCATCAGGACAACTAGGGTTAGCGTCAGGACAACTAGTGTTAGCATCAGGACAACTAGGGTTAGCGTCAGGACAAGTAGGGTTAGCGTCAGGACAAGTAGGGTTAGCGTCAGGACAACTAGGGTTAGCATCAGGACAACTAGGGTTAGCGTCAGGACAAGTAGGGTTAGCATCAGGACAACTAGGGTTAGCATCAGGACAACTAGGGTTAGCATCAGGACAACTAGGGTTAGCATCAGGACAACTAGGGTTAGCGTCAGGACAACTAGGGTTAGCGTCAGAACAACTAGAGTTAGCGTCAGGACAACTAGGGTTAGCGTCAGGACAACTAGGGTTAGCGTCACGACAACTAGGGTTAGCGTCAGGACAACTAGGGTTAGCGTCAGGACAACTAGGGTTAGCGTCACGACAACTAGGGTTAGCGTCAGGACAACTAGGGTTAGCGTCACGACAACTAGGGTTAGCGTCAGGACAACTAGGGTTAGCGTCAGGACAGCTAGGGTTAGCGTCAGGACAACTAGGGTTAGCGTCACGACAACTAGGGTTAGCGTCAGGACAACTAGGGTTAGCGTCAGGACAACTAGGGTTAGCGTCAGGACAACTAGGGTTAGCATCAGGACAACTAGGGTTAGCGTCAGGACAACTAGGGTTAGCGTCAGGACAACTAGGGTTAGCATCAGGACAACTAGAGTTAGCGTCAGGACAACTAGGGTTAGCGTCAGGACAACTAGGGCTAGCATCAGGACAACTAGGGTTAGCGTCAGGACAACTAGGGTTAGCGTCAGGACAGGTAGGGTTAGCGTCAGGACAACTAGGGTTAGCGTCAGGACAACTAGGGTTAGCGTCAGGACAAGTAGTGTTAGCGTCAGGACAACTAGGGTTAGCGTCAGGACAACTAGTGTTAGCATCAGGACAACTAGGGTTAGCGTCAGGACAAGTAGGGTTAGCGTCAGGACAAGTAGGGTTAGCGTCAGGACAACTAGGGTTAGCATCAGGACAACTAGGGTTAGCGTCAGGACAAGTAGGGTTAGCGTCAGGACAAGCAGGGTTAGCATCAGGACAACTAGGGTTAGCATCAGGACAACTAGGGTTAGCGTCAGGACAAGTAGGGTTAGCGTCAGGACAAGTAGGGTTAGCGTCAGGACAACTAGGGTTAGCATCAGGACAACTAGGGTTAGCGTCAGGACAACTAGGGTTAGCGTCAGGACAAGTAGGGTTAGCGTCAGGACAACTAGGGTTAGCGTCAGGACAACTAGGGTTAGCGTCAGGACAACTAGGGTTAGCGTCACAACAACTAGGGTTAGCGTCAGGACAACTAGGGTTAGCGTAAGGACAACAAGGGTTAGCGTCAGGACAACTAGGGTTACCGTCAGGACAACTAGGGTTAGCATCAGGACAACTAGGGTTAGCATCAGGACAACTAGGGTTAGCGTCAGGACAACTAGGGTTAGCGTCAGAACAACTAGAGTTAGCGTCAGGACAACTAGGGTTAGCGTCAGGACAACTAGGGTTAGCGTCACGACAACTAGGGTTAGCGTCAGGACAACTAGGGTTAGCGTCAGGACAACTAGGGTTAGCGTCACGACAACTAGGGTTAGCGTCAGGACAACTAGGGTTAGCGTCACGACAACTAGGGTTAGCGTCAGGACAACTAGGGTTAGCGTCAGGACAGCTAGGGTTAGCGTCAGGACAACTAGGGTTAGCGTCACGACAACTAGGGTTAGCGTCAGGACAACTAGGGTTAGCGTCAGGACAACTAGGGTTAGCGTCAGGACAACTAGGGTTAGCATCAGGACAACTAGGGTTAGCGTCAGGACAACTAGGGTTAGCGTCAGGACAACTAGGGTTAGCATCAGGACAACTAGAGTTAGCGTCAGGACAACTAGGGTTAGCGTCAGGACAACTAGGGTTAGCGTCAGGACAAGTAGGGTTAGCGTCAGGACAAGTAGGGTTAGCGTCAGGACAAGTAGGGTTAGCGTCAGGACGACTAGGGTTAGCATCAGGACGACTAGGGTTAGCGTCAGGACGACTAGGGTTAGCGTCAGGACGACTAGGGTTAGCGTCAGGACGACTAGGGTTAGCGTCAGGACAACTAGGGTTAGCGTCAGGACAACTAGGGTTAGCGTCAGGACAAGTAGGGTTAGCGTCAGGACAAGTAGGGTTAGCGTCAGGACAACTAGGGTTAGCATCAGGACAACTAGGGTTAGCGTCAGGACAAGTAGGGTTAGCGTCAGGACAAGTAGGGTTAGCGTCAGGACAACTAGGGTTAGCGTCAGGACAACTAGGGTTAGCGTCAGGACAAGTAGGGTTAGCGTCAGGACAACTAGGGTTAGCGTCAGGACAACTAGGGTTAGCGTCAGGACAACTAGGGTTAGCGTCACAACAACTAGGGTTAGCGTCAGGACAACTAGGGTTAGCGTAAGGACAACTAGGGTTAGCGTCAGGACAACTAGGGTTACCGTCAGGACAACTAGGGTTAGCATCAGGACAACTAGGGTTAGCGTCAGGACAACTAGGGTTAGCGTCAGGACAACTAGGGTTAGCGTCAGAACAACTAGAGTTAGCGTCAGGACAACTAGGGTTAGCGTCAGGACAAGTAGGGTTAGCGTCAGGACAAGTAGGGTTAGCGTCAGGACAACTAGGGTTAGCATCAGGACAACTAGGGTTAGCGTCAGGACAAGTAGGGTTAGCGTCAGGACAAGCAGGGTTAGCATCAGGACAACTAGGGTTAGCATCAGGACAACTAGGGTTAGCGTCAGGACAAGTAGGGTTAGCGTCAGGACAAGTAGGGTTAGCGTCAGGACAACTAGGGTTAGCATCAGGACAACTAGGGTTAGCGTCAGGACAACTAGGGTTAGCGTCAGGACAAGTAGGGTTAGCGTCAGGACAACTAGGGTTAGCGTCAGGACAACTAGGGTTAGCGTCACAACAACTAGGGTTAGCGTCAGGACAACTAGGGTTAGCGTAAGGACAACAAGGGTTAGCGTCAGGACAACTAGGGTTACCGTCAGGACAACTAGGGTTAGCATCAGGACAACTAGGGTTAGCATCAGGACAACTAGGGTTAGCGTCAGGACAACTAGGGTTAGCGTCAGAACAACTAGAGTTAGCGTCAGGACAACTAGGGTTAGCGTCAGGACAACTAGGGTTAGCGTCACGACAACTAGGGTTAGCGTCAGGACAACTAGGGTTAGCGTCAGGACAACTAGGGTTAGCGTCACGACAACTAGGGTTAGCGTCAGGACAACTAGGGTTAGCGTCACGACAACTAGGGTTAGCGTCAGGACAACTAGGGTTAGCGTCACGACAACTAGGGTTAGCGTCAGGACAACTAGGGTTAGCGTCAGGACAACTAGGGTTAGCGTCAGGACAACTAGGGTTAGCATCAGGACAACTAGGGTTAGCGTCAGGACAACTAGGGTTAGCGTCAGGACAACTAGGGATAGCATCAGGACAACTAGAGTTAGCGTCAGGACAACTAGGGTTAGCGTCAGGACAACTAGGGTTAGCGTCAGGACAAGTAGGGTTAGCGTCAGGACAAGTAGGGTTAGCGTCAGGACAAGTAGGGTTAGCGTCAGGACGACTAGGGTTAGCATCAGGACGACTAGGGTTAGCGTCAGGACGACTAGGGTTAGCGTCAGGACGACTAGGGTTAGCGTCAGGACAACTAGGGTTAGCGTCAGGACAACTAGGGTTAGCGTCAGGACAAGTAGGGTTAGCGTCAGGACAAGTAGGGTTAGCGTCAGGACAACTAGGGTTAGCATCAGGACAACTAGGTTTAGCGTCAGGACAAGTAGGGTTAGCGTCAGGACAACTAGGGTTAGCGTCAGGACAACTAGGGTTAGCGTCAGGACAACTAGGGTTAGCGTCAGGACAAGTAGGGTTAGCGTCAGGACAACTAGGGTTAGCGTCAGGACAACTAGGGTTAGCGTCAGGACAACTAGGGTTAGCGTCAGGACAACTAGGGTTAGCGTCAGGACAACTAGGGTTAGCATCAGGACAACTAGAGTTAGCGTCAGGACAACTAGGGTTAGCGTCAGGACAACTAGGGTTAGCGTCAGGACAAGTAGGGTTAGCGTCAGGACAAGTAGGGTTAGCGTCAGGACAAGTAGGGTTAGCGTCAGGACGACTAGGGTTAGCATCAGGACGACTAGGGTTAGCGTCAGGACGACTAGGGTTAGCGTCAGGACGACTAGGGTTAGCGTCAGGACGACTAGGGTTAGCGTCAGGACAACTAGGGTTAGCGTCAGGACAACTAGGGTTAGCGTCAGGACAAGTAGGGTTAGCGTCAGGACAAGTAGGGTTAGCGTCAGGACAACTAGGGTTAGCATCAGGACAACTAGGTTTAGCGTCAGGACAAGTAGGGTTAGCGTCAGGACAAGTAGGGTTAGCGTCAGGACAAGTAGGGTTAGCGTCAGGACAACTAGGGTTAGCGTCAGGACAACTAGGGTTAGCGTCAGGACAACTAGGGTTAGCGTCACAACAACTAGGGTTAGCGTCAGGACAACTAGGGTTAGCGTAAGGACAACAAGGGTTAGCGTCAGGACAACTAGGGTTACCGTCAGGACAACTAGGGTTAGCATCAGGACAACTAGGGTTAGCATCAGGACAACTAGGGTTAGCGTCAGGAAAACTAGGGTTAGCGTCAGAACAACTAGAGTTAGCGTCAGGACAACTAGGGTTAGCGTCAGGACAACTAGGGTTAGCGTCACGACAACTAGGGTTAGCGTCAGGACAACTAGGGTTAGCGTCAGGACAACTAGGGTTAGCGTCACGACAACTAGGGTTAGCGTCAGGACAACTAGGGTTAGCGTCACGACAACTAGGGTTAGCGTCAGGACAACTAGGGTTAGCGTCAGGACAGCTAGGGTTAGCGTCAGGACAACTAGGGTTAGCGTCACGACAACTAGGGTTAGCGTC
The DNA here is from genome assembly GCF_046119375.1 of Phyllobates terribilis. Classification (NCBI taxonomy): domain Eukaryota; kingdom Metazoa; phylum Chordata; class Amphibia; order Anura; family Dendrobatidae; genus Phyllobates; species Phyllobates terribilis. The sequence goes on along the minus strand of NW_027363156.1, from coordinate 861,005 downwards.
AGGACAACTAGGGTTAGCGTCAGGACAACTAGGGTTAGCGTCAGGACAACTAGGGTTAGCATCAGGACAACTAGGGTTAGCGTCAGGACAACTAGGGTTAGCGTCAGGACAACTAGGGTTAGCATCAGGACAACTAGAGTTAGCGTCAGGACAACTAGGGTTAGCGTCAGGACAACTAGGGTTAGCGTCAGGACAAGTAGGGTTAGCGTCAGGACAAGTAGGGTTAGCGTCAGGACAAGTAGGGTTAGCGTCAGGACGACTAGGGTTAGCATCAGGACGACTAGGGTTAGCGTCAGGACGACTAGGGTTAGCGTCAGGACGACTAGGGTTAGCGTCAGGACGACTAGGGTTAGCGTCAGGACAACTAGGGTTAGCGTCAGGACAACTAGGGTTAGCGTCAGGACAAGTAGGGTTAGCGTCAGGACAAGTAGGGTTAGCGTCAGGACAACTAGGGTTAGCATCAGGACAACTAGGTTTAGCGTCAGGACAAGTAGGGTTAGCGTCAGGACAAGTAGGGTTAGCGTCAGGACAACTAGGGTTAGCGTCAGGACAACTAGGGTTAGCGTCAGGACAAGTAGGGTTAGCATCAGGACAACTAGGGTTAGCGTCAGGACAACTAGGGTTAGCGTCAGGACAACTAGGGTTAGCGTCAGAACAACTAGAGTTAGCGTCAGGACAACTAGGGTAAGCGTCAGGACAACTAGGGTTAGCGTCACGACAACTAGGGTTAGCGTCAGGACAACTAGGGTTAGCGTCAGGACAACTAGGGTTAGCGTCACGACAACTAGGGTTAGCGTCAGGACAACTAGGGTTAGCGTCAGGACAGCTAGGGTTAGCATCAGGACAACTAGGGTTAGCGTCAGGACAACTAGGGTTAGCGTCAGGACAACTAGGGTTAGCGTCAGGACAACTAGGGTTAGCGTCACGACAACTAGGGTTAGCGTCAGGACACCTAGGGTTAGCGTCACGACAACTAGGGTTAGCGTCAGGACAACTAGGGTTAGCGTCAGGACAACTAGGGTTAGCGTCACGACAACTAGGGTTAGCGTCACGACAACTAGGGTTAGCGTCAGGACAACTAGGGTTAGCGTCAGGACAACTAGCGTTAGCGTCAGGACAACTAGGGTTAGCGTCAGGACAACTAGGGTTAGCGTCACGACAACTAGGGTTAGCGTCAGGACAACTAGGGTTAGCGTCACGACAAATCGGGTTAGCGTCAGGACAGCTAGGGTTAGCGTCAGGACAGCTAGGGTTAGCGTCAGGACAACTCGGGTTAGCGTCAGGACAACTCGGGTTAACGTCAGGACAACTCGGGTTAGCGTCAGGACAACAAGGGTTAGCGTCAGGACAACTCGGGTTAGCGTCAGGACAAATCGGGTTAGCGTCAGGACAACTCGGGTTAGCGTCAGGACAACTAGGGTTAGCATCAGGACTACTCGGGTTAGCGTCAGGACAACTAGGGTTAGCGTCAGGACAAGTAGGGTTAGCGTCAGGACAAGTAGGGTTAGCGTCAGGACAAGTAGGGTTAGCGTCAGGACAACTAGGGTTAGCGTCAGGACAACTAGGGTTAGCGTCAGGACAACTAGGGTTAGCGTCACGACAACTAGGGTTAGCGTCACGACAACTAGGGTTAGCGTCAGGACAACTAGGGTTAGCGTCAGGACAACTAGCGTTAGCGTCAGGACAACTAGGGTTAGCGTCAGGACAACTAGGGTTAGCGTCAGGACAACTAGGGTTAGCGTCAGGACAACTAGGGTTAGCGTCAGGACAACTAGAGTTAGCGTCAGGACAACTAGGGTTAGCGTCAGGACAACTAGGGTTAGCGTCAGGACAACTAGGGTTATCGTCAGGACAACTAGGGTTAGCGTCAGGACAACTAGGGTTAGCGTCAGGACTACTCGGGTTAGCGTCAGGACAACTCGAGTTAGCGTCAGGACAACTCGCGTTAGCGTCAGGACAACTCGGGTTAGCGTCAGGACAACTAGGGTTAGCGTCAGGACTACTCGGGTTAGCGTCAGGACAACTCGGGTTAGCGTCAGGACAACTCGGGTTAGCGTCAGGACAACTCGGGTTAGCGTCATGTCAACTCGGATTAGCGTCAGGACAACTAGGGTTAGCGTCAGGACAACTAGGGTTAGCGTAAGGACAACTAGGGTTAGCGTCAGGACAACTAGGGTTACCGTCAGGACAACTAGGGTTAGCATCAGGACAACTAGGGTTAGCGTCAGGACAACTAGGGTTAGCGTCAGGACAACTAGGGTTAGCGTCAGGACAACTAGAGTTAGCGTCAGGACAACTAGGGTTAGCGTCAGGACAACTAGGGTTAGCGTCAGGACAACTAGGGTTAGCGTCAGGACAACTAGGGTTAGCGTCACGACAACTAGGGTTAGCGTCAGGACAACTAGGGTTAGCGTCAGGACAACTAGGGTTAGCGTCAGGACAACTAGGGTTAGCGTCAGGACAACTAGGGTTAGCGTCACGACAACTAGGGTTAGCGTCAGGACAACTAGGGTTAGCGTCACGACAACTAGGGTTAGCGTCAGGACAACTAGGGTTAGCGTCAGGACAACTAGGGTTAGCGTAAGGACAACTAGGGTTAGCGTCAGGACAACTAGGGTTACCGTCAGGACAACTAGGGTTAGCATCAGGACAACTAGGGTTAGCGTCAGGACAACTAGGGTTAGCGTCAGGACAACTAGGGTTAGCATCAGGACAACTAGAGTTAGCGTCAGGACAACTAGGGTTAGCGTCAGGACAACTAGGGTTAGCGTCAGGACAACTAGGGTTAGCGTCACGACAACTAGGGTTAGCGTCACGACAACTAGGGTTAGCGTCACGACAACTAGGGTTAGCGTCACGACAACTAGGGTTAGCGTCAGGTCAACTAGGGTTAGCGTCACAACAACTAGGGTTAGCGTCAGGACAACTAGGGTTAGCGTCAGGACAACTAGGGTTAGCGTCAGGACAACTAGTGTTAGCGTCACGACAACTAGGGTTAGCGTCAGGACAACCAGGTTTAGCGTCAGGACAACTAGGGTTAGCGTCAGGACAACTAGGGTTAGCGTCAGGACAACTAGGGTTAGCGTCACGACAACTAGGGTTAGCATCAGGACAACTAGGGTTAGCGTCACGACAACTAGGGTTAGCGTCAGGACAACTAGGGTTAGCGTCAGGACAACTAGGGTTAGCGTCAGGACAAGTAGGGTTAGCGTCAGGACAAGTAGGGTTAGCGTCAGGACAACTAGGGTTAGCATCAGGACAACTAGGGTTAGCGTCAGGACAATTAGGGTTAGCGTCAGGACAACTAGGGTTAGCGTCAGGACAACTAGGGTTAGCGTCAGGACAACTAGGGTTAGCGTCACAACAACTAGGGTTAGCGTCAGGACAACTAGGGTTAGCGTTAGGACAACTAGGGTTAGCGTCAGGACAACTAGGGTTACCGTCAGGACAACTAGGGTTAGCATCAGGACAACTAGGGTTAGCGTCAGGACAACTAGGGTTAGCGTCAGGACAACTAGGGTTAGCGTCAGGACAACTAGAGTTAGCGTCAGGACAACTAGGGTTAGCGTCAGGACAACTAGGGTTAGCGTCAGGACAACTAGGGTTAGCGTCAGGACAACTAGGGTTAGCGTCACGACAACTAGGTTTAGCGTCAGGACAACTAGGGTTAGCGTCAGGACAACTAGGGTTAGCGTCACGACAACTAGGGTTAGCGTCAGGACAACTAGGGTTAGCGTTACGACAACTAGGGTTAGCGTCAGGACAACTAGGGTTAGCCTCAGGACAACTAGGGTTAGCGTCAGGACAACTAAGGTTAGCGTCACGACAACTAGGGTTAGCGTCAGGACACCTAGGGTTAGCGTCACGACAACTAGGGTTAGCGTCAGGACAACTAGGGTTAGCGTCACGACAACTAGGGTTAGCGTCAGGACAACTAGGGTTAGCGTCAGGACAACTAGGGTTAGCGTCAGGACAACTAGCGTTAGCGTCAGGACAACTAGGGTTAGCGTCAGGACAACTAGGGCTAGCGTCACGACAACTAGGGTTAGCGTCAGGACAACTAGGGTTAGCGTCACGACAAATCGGCTTAGCGTCAGGACAACTAGGGTTAGCGTCAGGACAGCTAGGGTTAGCGTCAGGACAACTCGGGTTAGCGTCAGGACAACTCGGGTTAGCGTCAGGACAACTCGGGTTAACGTCAGGACAACTCGGGTTAGCGTCAGGACAACTAGGGTTAGCGTCAGGACAACTCGGGTTAGCGTCAGGACAAATCGGGTTAGCGTCAGGACAACTCGGGTTAGCGTCAGGACAACTAGGGTTAGCGTCAGGACTACTCGGGTTAGCGTCAGGACAACTAGGGTTAGCGTCAGGACAACTAGGGTTAGCGTCAGGACAAGTAGGGTTAGCGTCAGGACAAGTAGGGTTAGCGTCAGGACAACTAGGGTTAGCGTCAGGACAACTAGGGTTAGCGTCAGGACAAGTAGGGTTAGCGTCACGACAACTAGGGTTAGCGTCAGGACAACTAGGGTTAGCGTCAGGACAACTAGCGTTAGCGTCAGGACAACTAGGGTTAGCGTCAGGACAACTAGGGTTAGCATCAGGACAACTAGGGTTAGCGTCAGGACAAGTAGGGTTAGCGTCAGGACAACTAGGGTTAGCATCACGACAACTAGGGTTAGCGTCAGTACAACTAGGGTTAGCGTCAGGACAACTAGAGTTAGCGTCAGGACAACTAGGGTTAGCGTCAGGACAACTAGGGTTAGCGTCAGGACAACTAGGGTTATCGTCAGGACAACTAGGGTTAGCGTCAGGACAACTCGGGTTAGCGTCAGGACAACTAGGGTTAGCGTCAGGACTACTCGGGTTAGCGTCAGGATAACTCGGGTTAGCGTCAGGACATCTCGGGTTAGCGTCAGGACAACTCGGGTTAGCGTCAGGACAAATAGGGTTAGCGTCAGGACTACTCGGGTTAGCGTCAGGACAACTCGGGTTAGCGTCAGGACAACTCGGGTTAGCGTCAGGACAACTCGGGTTAGCGTCAGGACAACTAGAGTTAGCGTCAGGACAACTAGGGCTAGCGTCAGGACAACTAGGGCTAGCGTCAGGACAACTAGGGTTAGCGTCAGGACAACTAGGGTTAGCGTCAGGACAACTAGAGTTAGCGTCAGGACAACTAGGGTTAGCGTCAGGACAACTAGGGTTAGCGTCAGGACAACTAGGGTTAGCGTCAGGACAACTAGGGTTAGCGTCAGGACAACTCGGGTTAGCGTCAGGACAACTAGGGTTAGCGTCAGGACTACTCGGGTTAGCGTCAGGACAACTCGGATTAGCGTCAGAACAACTCGGGTTAGCATCAGGACAACTCGGGTTAGCGTCAGGACAACTAGGGTTAGCATCAGGACTACTCGGGTTAGCGTCAGGACAACTCGGGTTATCGTCAGGACAACTCGGGTTAGCGTCAGGACAACTCGGGTTAGCGTCAGGACAACTCGGGTTAGCGTCAGGTCAACTCGGGTTAGCGTCAGGACAACTAGGGTTAGCGTCAGGACAACTAGGGTTAGCGTCAGGACAACTAGGGTTATCGTCAGGACAACTAGGGTTAGCGTCAGGACAACTAGGGTTAGCGTCAGGACAAGTAGGGTTAGCGTCAGGACAACTAGGGTTAGCGTCAGGACAAGTAGGGTTAGCGTCAGGACAAGTAGGGTTAGGGTCAGGACAACTCGGGTTAGCGTCAGGACAACTAGGGTTAGCATCAGGACAACTAGGGTTAGCGTCAGGACAACTCGGGTTAGCGTCAGGACAACTCGGGTTAGCGTCAGGACAACTAGGGTTAGCGTCAGGACAACTAGGGTTAGCGTCAGGACAACTCGGGTTAGCGTCAGGACAACTAGGGTTATCGTCAGGACAACTAGGGTTATCGTCAGGACAAGTAGGGTTAGCGTCAGGACAACTAGGGTTAGCGTCAGGACAACTCGGGTTAGCGTCAGGACAACTAGGGTTATCGTCAGGACAAGTAGGGTTAGCGTCAGGACAACTAGGGTTAGCGTCAGGACAACTACGGTTAGCGTCAGGACAACTCGGGTTAGCGTCAGGACAACTCGGGTTAGCGTCAGGACAACTAGGGTTAGCGTCAGGACAACTAGGGTTAGCGTCAGGACAACTCGGGTTAGCGTCAGGACAACTAGGGTTATCGTCAGGACAAGTAGGGTTAGCGTCAGGACAACTCGGGTTAGCGTCAGGACAACTCGGGTTAGCGTCAGGACAACTAGGGTTAGCGTCACGACAACTCGGGTTAGCGTCAGGACAAGTAGGGTTAGCGTCAGGACAACTAGGGTTAGCGTCAGGACAAGTAGGGTTAGCGTCAGGACAAGTAGGGTTAGGGTCAGGACAACTCGGGTTAGCGTCAGGACAACTAGGGTTAGCATCAGGACAACTAGGGTTAGCGTCAGGACAACTCGGGTTAGCGTCAGGACAACTCGGGTTAGCGTCAGGACAACTAGGGTTAGCGTCAGGACAACTAGGGTTAGCGTCAGGACAACTCGGGTTAGCGTCAGGACAACTAGGGTTATCGTCAGGACAAGTAGGGTTAGCGTCAGGACAACTAGGGTTAGCGTCAGGACAACTCGGGTTAGCGTCAGGACAACTAGGGTTATCGTCAGGACAAGTAGGGTTAGCGTCAGGACAACTAGGGTTAGCGTCAGGACAACTAGGGTTAGCGTCAGGACAACTCGGGTTAGCGTCAGGACAACTCGGGTTAGCGTCAGGACAACTAGGGTTAGCGTCAGGACAACTAGGGTTAGCGTCAGGACAACTAGGGTTAGCGTCAGGACAACTCGGGTTAGCGTCAGGACAACTAGGGTTATCGTCAGGACAAGTAGGGTTAGCGTCAGGACAACTCGGGTTAGCGTCAGGACAACTAGGGTTAGCGTCAGGACAACTAGGGTTAGCATCACGACAACTCGGGTTAGCGTCAGGACAACTCGGGTTAGCGTCAGGACAACTAGGGTTAGCGTCAGGACAACTAGGGTTAGCATCAGGACAACTCGGGTTAGCGTCAGGACAACTCGGGTTAACGTCAGGACAACTCAGTTTAGCGTCAGGACAACTAGGGTTAGCGTCAGGACAACTCGGGTTAGCGTCAGGACAAATCGGGTTAGCATCAGGACAAATCGGGTTAGCGTCAGGACAACTAGGGTTAGCATCAGGACTACTCGGGTTAGCGTCAGGACAACTAGGGTTAGCGTCAGGACAAGTAGGGTTAGCGTCAGGACAAGTAGGGTTAGCGTCAGGACAAGTAGGGTTAGCGTCAGGACAAGTAGGGTTAGCGTCAGGACAACTAGGGTTAGCGTCAGGACAAGTAGGGTTAGCGTCAGGACAACTAGGGTTAGCGTCACGACAACTAGGGTTAGCATCAGGACAACTAGGGTTAGCATCAGGACAACTAGCGTTAGCGTCAGGACAACTAGGTTTAGCGTCAGGACAACTAGGGTTAGCGTCAGGACAACTAGGGTTAGCGTCACGACAACTAGGGTTAGCGTCACGACAACTAGGGTTAGCGTCAGGACAACTAGGGTTAGCGTCAGGACAACTAGAGTTAGCATCAGGACAACTAGGGTTAGCGTCAGGACAACTAGGGTTAGCGTCAGGACAACTAGGGTTATCGTCAGGACAACTAGGGTTAGCGTCAGGACAACTCGGGTTAGCGTCAGGACAACTAGGGTTAGCGTCAGGACTACTCGGGTTAGCGTCAGGACAACTCGGGTTAGCGTCAGGACAACTCGGGTTAGCGTCAGGACAACTCGGGTTAGCGTCAGGACAACTAGGGTTAGCGTCAGGACTACTCGGGTTAGCGTCAGGACAACTCGGGTTAGCGTCAGGACAACTAGGATTAGCATCAAGACAACTAGGGTTAGCGTCAGGACAACTAGGATTAGCATCAAGACAACTAGGGTTAGCGTCAGGACAACTAGGGTTAGCGTCAGGACAAGTAGGGTTAGCGTCAGGACAAGTAGGGTTAGCGTCAGGACAAGTAGGGTTAGCGTCAGGACAACTAGGTTTAGCGTCAGGACAACTAGGGTTAGCGTCACGACAAGTAGTGTTAGCGTCAGGACAACTAGGGTTAGCGTCAGGACAACTAGGGTTAGCGTCAGGACAACTAGGGTTAGCGTCAGGACAACTAGGGTTAGCGTCAGGACAAGTAGGGTTAGCGTCAGGACTAGTGTTGAGCGATACCTTCCGATATCAGGAAATATCGTATCGGATTGGATCGGGCCGATACCCAAAAAGTATCGGATATCGCGGATTCCGATACCGGAAACCAATGCAAGTCAATGGGACACAAATATCGGAATGAAAATAAACCCTTTCTTTCCTTGTAGGTTAATTCTACATGAAGTAAAACAACTAAGAATAATGTAGAATGACATGAAAAGCCGGCAATTCATCAGCGGCATTCACCGGTACCCGACAATTTACAACAGAAAGAATAGAGCTTCACACATAGATTAGGTAGATAGAAACATGTCAGTCACATATATAATAAGTACAGTGACAGTGTTGCTTACTGTACTTGTCATTTAGTGTAAAGGATTTATTTTAAAAAATATTAGTGTTTTCGTGCACCGTCTCTTTAAAAAAGCCGGCCGGCAATTCAGCAGCGGTACCCGACAATTTATAACAGACAGAATAGAGCTTCACACATAGATTAGATAGATAGAAACATGTCAGTCACATATATATGAAGTACAGTGACAGTGTTGCTTACTGTACTTGTCATTTAGTGTAAAGGATTTATTTAAAAAATTATAGTGTTTTCATGCACCGTCTCTTTAAAAAAGCCGGCCGGCAATTCAGCATCTGTACCCGACAATTTAGAATAGAAAGAATAGAGAATCACACATAGATTAGATAGATAGAAACATGTCAGTCACATATATATGAAGTACAGTGACAGTGTTGATTACTGTACTTGTCATTTACTGTTAAAATAAAGGATTTATTTAAAAAAAAAATTGGCGTGGGGTTCCCCTTAATTTTAGGCTCTAGCGGAGGTTAAGCAGACAGCTGGGGCAGATGTTTGAAGCCTGGGAAGGGGGTAATATCCACGGAGCTTCCCAGGCTACTAATATCAGCCCCCAGCTGAATACCTAGCTTTTATTAGCTATTAAAATGGGGGACCCCCCCAAAAAAATAACGTGGGGTCCCCCCTAATTTAATAGCTAGCAAAGGCTAGGCAGACAGCTGGGGGCTGATTTTAATAGCCCAGGAAGGGTGCCATGAATATTGGCCCCCTCCCAGGCTAGAAACACCAGCCGTCAGCCGCCCCAGAAATGGCGCATCCATAGGATGCGCCAATTCTGGCACTTAGCCTCGCTCTTCCCACTGCCCTGTAGCGGTGGCAGTGGGGTAATAGGGCTGGGGTTGATGTCAGCTTATAATGCCAGCTGACATCAAGCCCAGGTTAGTAATGGAGAGGCGTCTATAAGACACCCCCATTACTAACCCCATAGTCAAAGTTAAAAGAAAACACAAACACCCAGAAAAAAGTCCTTTAATTGAAATAAAGACACAATCCTTTATTGTTCTAAATTAAACCATACTTACCGTCACGCCCATTCCAGCTGAAGCCAACGATCTCCTGCAATAAAAGAAAAATAATAAAGCAACCTCATCCTTACCTTTCCATGGTTCCCACGACAGCTTCAGCTCTGCTACATCGAGATGACAGGCTGGACCGCAGCAGAACGCTGCCATCCAGCCTGTCATCCCGCAGACACTGAGAAGCGCAGGCATGCTTGCGCTCCTCAGTGTCTCTCTGTGACGTCATCCAGATGAGCCGAGTTCATGTCCAATGAACTCAGCTCACCTCATGCACGTCACTGACAGCGTGGGAAAATTCTCACGCTGAAGCGCTGAGTGCAGGAGAATTTTCCCACGCTGTCAGTGACGTGCATGAGGTAAGCTCATGTCCAATGAACTCAGCTCACCTCATGCACGTCACTGACAGCGTGGGAAAATTCTCACGCTGAAGTGCTGAGTGCAGGAGAATTTTCCCACGCTGTCAGTGACGTGCATGAGGTGAGCTGAGTTCATTGGACATGACCTCGGCTCATCTTTATGCCGTCACAGCCAGACACTGAGGAGTGGAAGCATGCCTGCGCTTCTCAGTGTCTGCGGGATGACAGGCTGAATGGCAGCGTTCTGCTGCGGTCCAGCCTGTCATCTCGATGTAGCAGAGCTGGAGCTGTCGTGGGAACCATGGAAAGGTAAGGATGAGGTTGCTTTATTATTTTACTTTTATTGCAGGAGATCGTTGGCTTCAGCTGGAATGGGCGTGATGGTATGTATGGTTTAATTTAGAACAATAAAGAATTGTGTGTTTATTTCAATTAAAGGACTTTATTCTGGGTGTTGTGTTTTTTTAAATACTTTACTAGAAATTCATGGTGGTCATGTCTAATATTGGCGTGACCCCATGAATTTGGGGCTTAGGGCCAGCTGATAATGCCAAGCTGGCCTTAACCCCTTTATTACCCAGTGAGCCACCGCACCAGGGCCCTGGATGAGTTGGGTACAGCGCCAGAAGATGGCGCTTCTATGAACGCGCCATTTTCTGGGGCGGCTGCGGACTGCAATTTGCAGCGGGGGTGGCCCAGAAAGCTTGGGTCTCCCTGCGCTGCGGATTCCAGCCCCCAGCTGCCTAGTTGTACCTGGCTGGGCACAAAAATAGGGCGAAGCCCCACGCATTTTTTTTTTTAATTATTTCATGAAATTCATGAAATAATTAAGAAAAAAAGGGCTTCCCTATATTGTTGTGTCCAACCAGGTACAAATAGGCAGCTGGTGGTTGGGGGCAGCCCGTTCCTGCCTGCTGTACCTGGCTGGACACAAATATAGTGCGAAGCCCCACGTCAATTTTTTTAAAATCATTTCAGGAAATTCATGAAATAATTAAAAAAAATTGATGTGGGGCTTAGCCCTATATTTGTGTCCAGTCAGGTACAGCAGGCAGGAACGGGCTGCCCCCAACCACCAGCTGCCTATTTGTACCTAGCCGGACACAACAATATAGGGAAGCCCTTTTTTTCTTAATTATTCCATGAATTTCATGAATTTAAAAAAAAAATACGTGGAGCTTCGCCCTATTTTTGTGTCCAGCCAGGTACAACTAGGCAGCTGGGGGCTGGAATCTGCAGCGCAGGGAGGCCCAAGTTTTCTGGGCCACCCCCGCTGCAAATTGCAGTCCGCAGCCGCCCCGGAAAATGGCGCGTTCATAGAAGCGCCATCTTCTGGCGCTGTACCCAACTCATCCAGGGCCCTGGTGCGGTGGCTCACTGGGTAATAAAGGGGTTAAGGCCAGCTTGGCATTATCAGCTGGCCCTAAGCCCGAAATTCATGGGGTCACGCCAATATTAGACATGACCACCATGAATTTCTAGTAAAGTATTTAAAAAAAACACAAACACCCAGAAAAAAGTCCTTTAATTGAAATAAACACACAATTCTTTATTGTTCTAAATTAAACCATACCTACCATCACGCCCATTCCAGCTGAAGCCAACGATCTCCTGAAATAAAAGAAAAATAATAAACCAACATCATCCTTACCTTTCCATGGTTCCCACGACAGCTTCAGCTCTGCTACATCGAGATGACAGGCTGGACCGCAGCAGAACGCTGCCATCCAGCCTATCATCCCGCAGACACTGAGAAGCGCAGGCATGCTTGCGCTCCTCAGTGTCTGGCTGTGACGGCATCCAGATGAGCCGAGGTCATGTCCAATGAACTCAGCTCACCTCATGCACGTCACTGACAGCGTGGGAAAATTCTCCAGCGCATGCGGTGAGCGTGAGAGACTCGGCTTATCGGGATGCCGTCACAGCCTGACACTGAGGAGCGCAAGCATGCCTGCGCTTCTCAGTGTCTGCGGGATGACAGGCTGGATGGCAACTTTCTGCTGCGATCCAGGCTGTCATCTCGATGAAGCAGAGCTGAAGCTGTCGTGGGAGCCATGGAAAGGTAAGGATGATGTTGCTTTATTATTTTACTTTTATTGCAGGAGATCGTTGGCTTCAGCTGGAATGGGCGTGACGGTAAGTATGGTTTAATTTAGAACAATAAAGAATTGTGTCTTTATTTCAATTAAAGGACTTTTTTCTGGGTGTTTGTGTTTTTTTTAAATACTTTACTAGAAATTCATGGCGGTCATGTCTAATATTGGCGTGACCCCATGAATTTCGGGCTTAGGGCCAGCTGATAATGCCAAGCTGGCCTTAACCCCTTTATTACCCAGTGAGCCACCGCACCAGGGCCCTGGATGAGTTGGGTACAGCGCCAGAAGATGGCGCTTCTATGAACGCGCCATTTTCCGGGGCGGCTGCGGACTGCAATTTGCAGCGGGTGGGGCCCAGAAAGCTTGGGCCTCCCTGCGCTGCGGATTCCAGCCCCCAGCTGCCTTGTTGTACCTGGCTGGACACAAAAATAGGGCGAAGCCCCACGCATTTTTTTTTTTTAATTATTTCATGAAATTCATGGAATAATTAAGAAAAAAAGGGCTTCCCTATATTGTTGTGTCCGGCTAGGTACAAATAGGCAGCTGGTGGTTGGGGGCAGCCCGTTCCTGCCTGCTGTACCTGGCTGGACACAAATATAGAGCGAAGCCCCACGTCAATTTTTTTTTAATTATTTCATGAATTTCCTGAAATAATTAAAAAAAATTGACGTGGGGCTTTGCACTATATTTGTGTCCAGCCAGGTACAGCAGGCAGGAACGGGCTGCCCCCAACCACCAGCTGCCTATTTGTACCTAGCCGGACACAACAATATAGGGAAGCCCTTTTTTTCTTAATTATTCCATGAATTTCATGAAATAATGAAAAAAAAAAAAAACGTGGAGCTTCTCCCTATTTTTGTGTCCAGCCAGGTACAACTAGGCAGCTGGGGGCTGGAATCCGCAGCGCAGGGAGGCCCAAGCTTTCTGCCCCCCTCCCCCCCCCCGCTGAAAATTGCAGTCCGCAGCCGCCCCGGAAAATGGCGCGTTCATAGAAGCTGGATGCTGTACCTGGCTGGCATACAAAAATATGGCGAAGCCCACGTCAAAAGTTTTGGGAAAAATTAATTAAAAAATAAATAATAATTTAGGGACTGCATCTTTATTAACTCCTCAAATGTCATTTAGTGTTAAAATAAAGGATTTATTTAAAAAAAAAATGGCGTGGGATCCCCCATAATTTTAGTCTCTAGCGGAGGTTAAGCAGACGGCTGGGGCAGATGTTTGAAGCCTGGGAAGGGGGTAAAACCCACGGAGCTTCCCAGGCTACTAATATCAGCCCCCAGCTGAATACCTAGCCTTTACTAGCTATTAAAATGGGGGACCCCCCCCAAAAAAATGACGTGGGGTCCCCCCTATTTTACTAGCTAGCAAAGGCTAGGCAGACAGCTGGGGGCTGATATTAATAGCCCAGGAAGGGTGCCATGAATAATGGCCCCCTCCCAGGCTAGAAACACCAGCCGTCAGCCGCCCCAGAAATGGCGCATCCGTAGGATGCGCCAATTCTGGCACTTAGCCTCGCTCTTCCACGCTGCCCTGGTGCGGTGGCAGGGGGTAATAGTGGTGGGGTTCATGTCAGCGCCAGCTGCCATGAAGCCCAGGTTAGTAATGATGGGCGTCTATAAGACACCCCCATTACTAACCTACAAAGTGTTAAAAAGAAAAAACACACTACACCCAGAAAAAAATAATTTATTTGAAATAAAACACACCATTTTATTTAATTCTTAGTTCACTAAAAATAATAGTTACCTGTCCACGTTCCTGTGCTGATCTCCCATGCACAGCTGTCACATCTGGAGATGGTGACAGCTGTGCATGGCTGCTGTAAGCTCACACTGCCGGGAACACGTCCGCTCCCGGCAGCGGGAGCCACTGACTGAGGTCACCGGAGTGCATTCAGGCAGCGCAGCTCCGGAGACCTCCTTTACGGCAGTGCTGTACCGTGGGAATTTCTCACGATACAGCAGGGCCGTAAAGCAGCTAACCGGAGCAGCGCTGCCTGAACTCCGGTGAACCCGCTTATGCAATGACGGGGCTGCTTTACGGCCCCGTCATTCTAGCGGCGGCAGCGGTTCAGAGCGGTCACATTCTATGTGGCTGCTCTGAACTGGAGATCTTCGTGGGACACTCGTGGACTACTCCGGAGGGGTAAGGATAAGGTTGTGGTTTATTATTTTATATTTTATTACAGGAGATCGATGGCTTCGGGGAATTAGGTGTCTAGGTGAGTATAGGTGTAGTTTTTTATTTTTTACTTTATTTTAGGTGGCGATCGGCGGGGACAGGTAATGTATGAACTAATTTATTGTAGGTAACCACTGGCCACCAATGACATGTATTTAACATTTATTGGGGCACAGTAGGGCAATTTAAATAGCAGGATCAGACTGATGGGAACTACTGCTCCCATCGAGCTGATCCTGCTGGCACGAGTGGACGGGGGACAGACATAGGCCGATGGGAGTAGTAGTGTCACATCGGCCTATGTCTGCCTGCACGCACAGACACCCGCACAGACACCCGCACAAACATCGCACAGACACCCCGCACACAGACACCCCGCACACAGACACCCCGCACACAGACACCCCGCACAGACACCCCGCACACACACTAATCATGACCGGTCTGATGGTCTGTGAGGTGTGGCTGACCTGTGCGGTCGTGGGAAAGTTCATGTGAGTTCATGCAGTCAAGCATGAACTCACATGAACCCTCTGAGGGCACCGCGGCTACTTCAAATGAACAGCTGATCGGCATCACCTGATACCTCAGCTGTTCATTTGAAATAACCGGCGGGAAAGCGCAGCACAGAACGGGAAAGCCGGCGGTGAAGTCTTTTCACTGCCGGCTTCCCCGCCCGGGTCCTTCGCTCCTTGGTGCTGCGCTCCCTGCCCGGTCCTAACTTACGATCGGGATGGGAGGTGGCGAGGGGAGCGGAGGATCGGGGTGGGAGGCTGTGGGGAAGCAGTATGGGGCTGTGTGATTGTTTAAAAGCCGGCGGCTTTTTACCGCGCGCCGGCTTTTAAACAATCAGGAGAATTCTCCCCCGCTGGGATGGCATTCTGATGACAGGCTGGATCGCGCTGCCATCCAGCTTGTCATCCTTCACAGACACTGCAGAGCGCAGGCATTATGGGAACTTCCGATTCCGGTATTCGATATTGTAAAAGTATCGGAATTAAGTATCGGAATTCCGATACTGCGAATATCGGCCGATACCCGATATTACAGTATCGGAATGCTCAACACTAGTCAGGACAACTAGGGTTGGCGTCAGGACAACTAGGGTAGGCGTCAGGACAACTAGGGTTAGCGTCAGGACAACTATGGTTAGCGTCATTACAAGTAGGGTTAGCGTCAGGACAAGTAGGGTTAGCGTCAGGACAAGTAGGGTTAGCGTCAGGACAACTAGGGTTAGCGTCAGGACAACTAGGGTTAGCGTCAGGACAACTAGGGTTAGCGTCAGGACAAGTAGGGTTAGCGTCAGGACAACTAGGGTTAGCGTCAGGACAACTAGGGTTAGCGTCAGGACAACTAGGGTTAGCGTCAGGACAACTAGGGTTAGCGTCAGGACAAGTAGGGTTAGCGTCAGGACAACTAGGGTTAGCGTCAGGACAACTAGGGTTAGCGTCAGGACAACTAGGGTTAGCGTCAGGACAAGTAGGGTTAGCGTCAGGACAACTAGGGTTAGCGTCAGGACAACTAGGGTTAGCGTCAGGACAACTAGGGTTAGCGTCAGGACAACTAGGGTTAGCATCAGGACAAGTAGGGTTAGCATCAGGACAAGTAGGGTTAGCGTCAGGACAACTAGGGTTAGCGTCAGGACAAGTAGGGTTAGCGTCAGGACAAGTAGGGTTAGCGTCAGGACAAGTAGGGTTAGCGTCAGGACAAGTAGGGTTTGCGTCAGGACAACTAGGGTTAGCGTCAGGACAACTTGGGTTAGCGTCAGGACAACTAGGGTTAGCGTCAGGACAACTAGGGTTAGCGTCAGGACAACTAGGGTTAGCGTCAGGACAAGTAGGGTTAGCGTCAGGACAAGTAGGGTTAGCGTCAGGACAACTAGGGTTAGCGTCAGGACAACTAAGGTTAGCGTCAGGACAACTAGGGTTAGCGTCAGGACAACTAGGGTTAGCGTCAGGACAACTAGGGTTGGCGTCAGGACAACTAGGGTTGGCGTCAGGACAACTAGGGTTAGCGTCAGGACAACTAGGGTTGGCGTCAGGACATCTAGGGTTGGCGTCAGGACAACTAGGGTAGGCATCAGAACAACTAGGGTTAGCGTCAGGACAACTAGGGTTAGCGTCAGGACAACTAGGGTTAGCGTCAGGACAACTATGGTTAGCGTCAGGACAAGTAGGGTTAGCGTCAGGACAAGTAGGGTTGGCGTCAGGACAACTAGGGTTGGCGTCAGGACAACTAGGGTTAGCGTCAGGACAACTAGGGTTGGCGTCAGGACAACTAGGGTAGGCGTCAGGACAACTATGGTTAGCGTCAGGACAAGTAGGGTTAGCGTCAGGACAAGTAGGGTTGGCGTCAGGACAACTAGGGTTGGCGTCAGGACAACTAGGGTTAGCGTCAGGGCAACTATGGTTAGCGTCAGGACAAGTAGGGTTAGCGTCAGGACAAGTAGGGTTAGCGTCAGGACAAGTAGGGTTAGCGTCAGGACAACTAGGGTTGGCGTCAGGACAACTAGGGTTAGCGTCAGGACAACTAGGGCTAGCGTCAGGACAACTAGGGTTAGCGTCAGGACAACTAGGGTTAGAGTCAGGACAACTAGGGTTGGCGTCAGGACAACTAGGGTTGGCGTCAGGACAACTAGGGTTAGTGTCAGGACAACTAGGGTTAGCGTCAGGACAACTAGGGTTGGCGTCAGGACAACTAGGTTAAGCGTCAGGACAACTATGGTTAGCATCAGGACAAGTAGGGTTAGCGTCAGGACAAGTAGGGTTAGCGTCAGGACAAGTAGGGTTAGCGTCAGGACAACTAGGGTTGGCGTCAGGACAACTAGGGTTAGCGTCAGGACAAATAGGGTTAGCGTCAGGACAACTAGGGTTAGCGTCAGGACAACTAGGGTTAGAGTCAGGACAACTAGGGTTGGCGTCAGGACAACTAGGGTTAGCGTCAGGACAACTAGGGTTGGCGTCAGGACAACTAGGGTTGGCGTCAGGACAACTAGGGTAGGCATCAGAACAACTAGGGTTAGCGTCAGGACAACTAGGGTTAGCGTCAGGACAACTAGGGTTAGCGTCAGGACAACTATGGTTAGCGTCAGGACAAGTAGGGTTAGCATCAGGACAAGTAGGGTTAGCGTCAGGACAACTAGGGTTGGCGTCAGGACAACTAGGGTTAGCGTCAGGACAACTAGGGTTGGCGTCAGGACAACTAGGGTAGGCGTCAGGACAACTAGGGTTAGCGTCAGGACAACTATGGTTAGCGTCATTACAAGTAGGGTTAGCGTCAGGACAAGTAGGGTTAGCGTCAGGACAACTAGGGTTAGCGTCAGGACAACTAGGGTTAGCGTCAGGACAACTAGGGTTAGCGTCAGGACAAGTAGGGTTAGCGTCAGGACAACTAGGGTTAGCGTCAGGACAAGTAGGGTTTGCGTCAGGACAACTAGGGTTAGCGTCAGGACAACTAGGGTTAGCGTCAGGACAACTAGGGTTAGCGTCAGGACAACTAGGGTTAGCGTCAGGACAACTAGGGTTAGCGTCAGGACAACTAGGGTTAGCGTCAGGACAAGTAGGGTTAGCGTCAGGACAAGTAGGGTTAGCGTCAGGACAAGTAGGGTTAGCGTCAGGACAACTAGGGTTAGCGTCAGGACAACTAGGGTTAGCGTCAGGACAACTAGGGTTAGCGTCAGGACAACTAAGGTTAGCGTCAGGACAACTAGGGTTAGCGTCAGGGACAACTAGGGTTAGCGTCAGGACAACTAGGGTTAGCGTCAGGACAACTAGGGTTGGCGTCAGGACAACTAGGGTTGGCGTCAGGACAACTAGGGTTGGCGTCAGGACAACTAGGGTAGGCATCAGAACAACTAGGGTTAGCGTCAGGACAACTAGGGTTAGCGTCAGGACAACTAGGGTTAGCGTCAGGACAACTATGGTTAGCGTCAGGACAAGTAGGGTTAGCGTCAGGACAAGTAGGGTTGGCGTCAGGACAACTAGGGTTGGCGTCAGGACAACTAGGGTTAGCGTCAGGACAACTAGGGTTGGCGTCAGGACAACTAGGGTAGGCGTCAGGACAACTATGGTTAGCGTCAGGACAAGTAGGGTTAGCGTCAGGACAAGTAGGGTTAGCGTCAGGGCAAGTAGGGTTGGCGTCAGGACAACTAGGGTTGGCGTCAGGACAACTAGGGCTAGCGTCAGGGCAACTAGGGTTAGCGTCAGGACAAGTAGGGTTAGCGTCAGGACAAGTAGGGTTAGCGTCAGGACAAGTAGGGTTAGCGTCAGGACAACTAGGGTTGGCGTTAGGACAACTAGGGTTAGCGTCAGGACAACTAGGGCTAGCGTCAGGACAACTAGGGTTAGCTTCAGGACAACTAGGGTTAGAGTCAGGACAACTAGGGTTGGCGTCAGGACAACTAGGGTTGGCGTCAGGACAACTAGGGTTAGCGTCAGGACAACTAGGGTTGGCGTCAAGACAACTAGGGTTGGCGTCAGGACAACTAGGTTAAGCGTCAGGACAACTATGGTTAGCATCAGGACAAGTAGGGTTAGCGTCAGGACAAGTAGGGTTAGCGTCAGGACAAGTAGGGTTAGCGTCAGGACAACTAGGGTTGGCGTCAGGACAACTAGGGTTAGCGTCAGGACAAATAGGGTTAGCGTCAGGACAACTAGGGTTAGCGTCAGGACAACTAGGGTTAGAGTCAGGACAACTAGGGTTGGCGTCAGGACAACTAGGGTTAGCGTCAGGACAACTAGGGTTGGCGTCAGGACAACTAGGGTTGGCGTCAGGACAACTAGGGTAGGCGTCAAGACAACTAGGGTAAGCGTCAGGACAACTAGGGTTAGCGTCAGGACAACTAGGGTTAGCGTCAGGACAACTATGGTTAGCGTCAGGACAAGTAGGGTTAGCATCAGGACAAGTAGGGTTAGCGTCAGGACAACTAGGGTTGGCGTCAGGACAACTAGGGTTAGCGTCAGGACAACTAGGGTTGGCGTCAGGACAACTAGGGTAGGCGTCAGGACAACTAGGGTTAGCGTCAGGACAACTATGGTTAGCGTCATTACAAGTAGGGTTAGCGTCAGGACAAGTAGGGTTAGCGTCAGGACAACTAGGGTTAGCGTCAGGACAACTAGGGTTAGCGTCAGGACAACTAGGGTTAGCGTCAGGACAACTAGGGTTAGCGTCAGGACAAGTAGGGTTAGCGTCAGGACAACTAGGGTTAGCGTCAGGACAAGTAGGGTTTGCGTCAGGACAACTAGGTTTAGCGTCAGGACAACTAGGGTTAGCGTCAGGACAACTAGGGTTAGCGTCAGGACAACTAGGGTTAGCGTCAGGACAAGTAGGGTTAGCGTCAGGACAAGTAGGGTTAGCGTCAGGACAAGTAGGGTTAGCGTCAGGACAAGTAGGGTTAGCGTCAGGACAACTAGGGTTAGCGTCAGGACAACTAGGGTTAGCGTCAGGACAACTAGGGTTAGCGTCAGGACAACTAAGGTTAGCGTCAGGACAACTAGGGTTAGCGTCAGGACAACTAGGGTTAGCGTCAGGACAAGTAGGGTTAGCGTCAGGACAAGTAGGGTTGGCGTCAGGACAACTAGGGTTGGCGTCAGGACAACTAGGGTTAGCGTCAGGACAACTAGGGTTGGCGTCAGGACAACTAGGGTAGGCGTCAGGACAACTATGGTTAGCGTCAGGACAAGTAGGGTTAGCGTCAGGACAAGTAGGGTTAGCGTCAGGACAAGTAGGGTTGGCGTCAGGACAACTAGGGTTGGCGTCAGGACAACTAGGGTTAGCGTCAGGGCAACTAGGGTTAGCGTCAGGACAAGTAGGGTTAGCGTCAGGACAAGTAGGGTTAGCGTCAGGACAAGTAGGGTTAGCGTCAGGACAACTAGGGTTGGCGTTAGGACCAACTAGGGTTAGCGTCAGGACAACTAGGGCTAGCGTCAGGACAACTAGGGTTAGCGTCAGGACAACTAGGGTTAGAGTCAGGACAACTAGGGTTGGCGTCAGGACAACTAGGGTTGGCGTCAGGACAACTAGGGTTAGCGTCAGGACAACTAGGGTTGGCGTCAAGACAACTAGGGTTGGCGTCAGGACAACTAGGTTAAGCGTCAGGACAACTATGGTTAGCATCAGGACAAGTAGGGTTAGCGTCAGGACAAGTAGGGTTAGCGTCAGGACAAGTAGGGTTAGCGTCAGGACAACTAGGGTTGGCGTCAGGACAACTAGGGTTAGCGTCAGGACAAATAGGGTTAGCGTCAGGACAACTAGGGTTAGCGTCAGGACAACTAGGGTTAGAGTCAGGACAACTAGGGTTGGCGTCAGGACAACTAGGGTTAGCGTCAGGACAACTAGGGTTGGCGTCAGGACAACTAGGGTTGGCGTCAGGACAACTAGGGTAGGCATCAGAACAACTAGGGTTAGCGTCAGGACAACTAGGGTTAGCGTCAGGACAACTAGGGTTAGCGTCAGGACAACTATGGTTAGCGTCAGGACAAGTAGGGTTAGCGTCAGGACAAGTAGGGTTAGCGTCAGGACAACTAGGGTTGGCGTCAGGACAACTAGGGTTAGCGTCAGGACAACTAGGGTTGGCGTCAGGACAACTAGGGTAGGCGTCAGGACAACTAGGGTTAGCGTCAGGACAACTATGGTTAGCGTCATTACAAGTAGGGTTAGCGTCAGGACAAGTAGGGTTAGCGTCAGGACAAGTAGGGTTAGCGTCAGGACAACTAGGGTTAGCGTCAGGACAACTAGGGTTAGCGTCAGGACAACTAGGGTTAGCGTCAGGACAAGTAGGGTTAGCGTCAGGACAAGTAGGGTTAGCGTCAGGACAACTAGGGTTAGCGTCAGGACAACTAGGGTTAGCGTCAGGACAAGTAGGGTTAGCGTCAGGACAACTAGGGTTAGCGTCAGGACAACTAGGGTTAGCGTCAGGACAAGTAGGGTTAGCGTCAGGACAACTAGGGTTAGCGTCAGGACAACTAGGGTTAGCGTCAGGACAACTAGGGTTAGTGTCAGGACAACTAGGGTTAGCGTCAGGACAACTAGGGTTAGCGTCAGGACAACTAGGGTTAGCATCAGGACAAGTAGGGTTAGCGTCAGGACAACTAGGGTTAGCGTCAGGACAAGTAGGGTTAGCGTCAGGACAACTAGGGTTAGCGTCAGGACGACTAGGGTTAGCGTCAGGACGACTAGGGTTAGCGTCAGGACGACTAGGGTTAGCGACAGGACAACTAGGGTTAGCTTCAGGACAAGTAGGGTTAGCGTCAGGACAACTAGGGTTAGCGTCAGGACAAGTAGGGTTAGCGTCAGGACAAGTAGGGTTAGCGTCAGAACAACTAGTGTTAGCGTCAGGACAACTAGGGTTAGCGTCAGGACAACTAGGGTTAGCATCAGGACAACTAGAGTTAGCGTCAGGACAACTCGGGTTAGCGTCAGGACAACTCGGGTTAGCGTCAGGACAACTCGGGTTAGCGTCAGGACAACTCAGGTTAGCGTCAGGACAAATCGGGTTAGCGTCAGGAACACTCGGGTTAGCGTCAGGACAACTAGGGTTAGCGTCAGGACAACTAGGGTTAGAGTCAGGACAACTAGGGTTGGCGTCAGGACAACTAGGGTTGGCGTCAGGACAACTAGGGTTAGCGTCAGGACAACTACGGTTGGCGTCAGGACAACTAGGGTTAGCGTCAGGACAACTATGGTTAGCGTCATTACAAGTAGGGTTAGCGTCAGGACAAGTAGGGTTAGCGTCAGGACAACTAGGGTTAGCGTCAGGACAACTAGGGTTAGCGTCAGGACAACTAGGGTTGGCGTCAGGACAACTAGGGTTGGCGTCAGGACAACTAGGGTTAGCGTCAGGACAACTAGGGTTGGCGTCAGGACAACTAGGGTTGGCGTCAGGACAACTAGGGTAGGCATCAGAACAACTAGGGTTAGCGTCAGGACAACTAGGGTTACCGTCAGGACAACTATGGTTAGCGTCAGGACAAGTAGGGTTAGCGTCAGGACAACTAGGGTTGGCGTCAGGACAACTAGGGTTAGCGTCAGGACAACTAGGGTTGGCGTCAGGACAACTAGGGTTGGCGTCAGGACAACTAGGGTAGGCGTCAGGACAACTATGGTTAGCGTCAGGACAAGTAGGGTTAGCGTCAGGACAAGTAGGGTTAGCGTCAGGACAAGTAGGGTTGGCGTCAGGACAACTAGGGTTGGCGTCAGGACAACTAGGGTTAGCATCAGGGCAACTATGGTTAGCGTCAGGACAAGTAGGGTTAGCGTCAGGACAAGTAGGGTTAGCGTCAGGACAAGTAGGGTTAGCGTCAGGACAACTAGGGTTGGCGTCAGGACAACTAGGGTTGGCGTCAGGACAACTAGGGTTAGCGTCAAGACAACTAGGGCTAGCGTCAGGACAACTAGGGTTAGCGTCAGGACAACTAGGGTTAGAGTCAGGACAACTAGGGTTGCCGTCAGGACAACTAGGGTTGGCGTCAGGACAACTAGGGTTAGCGTCAGGACAACTAGGGGTTGGCGTCAAGACAACTAGGGTTGGCGTCAGGACAACTAGGGTTAGCGTCAGGACAACTATGGTTAGCATCAGGACAAGTAGGGTTAGCGTCAGGACAAGTAGGGTTAGCGTCAGGACAAGTAGGGTTAGCGTCAGGACAACTAGGGTTGGCGTCAGGACAACTAGGGTTAGCTTCAGGACAACTAGGGTTAGCGTCAGGACAACTAGGGTTAGCGTCAGGACAACTAGGGTTGGAGTCAGGACAACTAGGGTTGCCGTCAGGACAACTAGGGTTAGCGTCAGGACAACTAGGGTTGGCGTCAGGACAACTAGGGTTGGCGTCAGGACAACTAGGGTTGGCGTCAGGACAACTAGGGTAGGCATCAGAACAACTAGGGTTAGCGTCAGGACAACTAGGGTTAGCGTCAGGACAACTAGGGTTAGCGTCAGGACAACTATGGTTAGCGTCAGGACAAGTAGGGTTAGCGTCAGGACAAGTAGGGTTAGCGTCAGGACAACTAGGGTTGGCATCAGGACAACTAGGGTTAGCGTCAGGACAACTAGGGTTGGCGTCAGGACAACTAGGGTAGGCGTCAGGACAACTAGGGTTAGCGTCAGGACAACTATAGTTAGCGTCATTACAAGTAGGGTTAGCGTCAGGACAAGTAGGGTTAGCGTCAGGACAACTAGGGTTAGCGTCAGGACAACTAGGGTTAGCGTCAGGACAACTAGGGTTAGCGTCAGGACAACTAGGGTTAGCGTCAGGACAAGTAGGGTTAGCGTCAGGACAACTAGGGTTAGCGTCAGGACAACTAGGGTTAGCGTCAGGACAAGTAGGGTTAGCGTCAGGACAACTAGGGTTAGCGTCAGGACAACTAGGGTTAGCGTCAGGACAACTAGGGTTAGCGTCAGGACAACTAGGGTTAGCATCAGGACAAGTAGGGTTAGCGTCAGGACAACTAGGGTTAGCGTCAGGACAACTAGGGTTAGCGTCAGGACAACTAGGGTTAGCGTCAGGACAACTAGGGTTAGCGTCAGGACAACTAGGGTTAGCGTCAAGACAACTAGGGTTAGCGTCAGGACAACTAGGGTTAGCGTCAGGACAACTAGGGTTAGCTTCAGGACAAGTAGGGTTAGCGTCAGGACAACTAGGGTTAGCGTCAGGACAACTAGGGTTAGCGTCAGGACAAGTAGGGTTAGCGTCAGGACAACTAGTGTTAGCGTCAGGACAACTAGGGTTAGCGTCAGGACAACTAGGGTTAGCGTCAGGACAACTAGGGTTGGCGTCAGGACAACTAGGGTTGGCGTCAGGACAACTAGGGTAGGCATCAGAACAACTAGGGTTAGCGTCAGGACAACTAGGGTTAGCGTCAGGACAACTATGGTTAGCGTCAGGACAAGTAGGGTTAGCATCAGGACAAGTAGGGTTAGCGTCAGGACAACTAGGGTTGGCGTCAGGACAACTACGGTTAGCGTCAGGACAACTAGGGTTGGCGTCAGGACAACTAGGGTAGGCGTCAGGACAACTAGGGTTAGCGTCAGGACAACTATGGTTAGCGTCATTACAAGTAGGGTTAGCGTCAGGACAAGTAGGGTTAGCGTCAGGACAAGTAGGGTTAGCGTCAGGACAAGTAGGGTTAGCGTCAGGACAACTAGGGTTAGCGTCAGGACAACTAGGGTTAGCGTCAGGACAACTAAGGTTAGCGTCAGGACAAGTAGGGTTAGCGTCAGGACAAGTAGGGTTAGCGTCAGGACAACTAGGGTTAGCGTCAGGACAACTAGGGTTAGGGTCAGGACAACTAGGGTTAGCGTCAGGACAACTAGGGTTAGCGTCAGGACAACTAGGGTTAGCATCAGGACAAGTAGGGTTAGCGTCAGGACAACTAGGGTTAGCGTCAGGACAACTAGGGTTAGCGTCAGGACAAGTAGGGTTAGCGTCAGGACAACTAGGGTTAGCGTCAGGACAACTAGGGTTAGCGTCAGGACGACTAGGGTTAGCGACAGGACAACTAGGGTTAGCTTCAGGACAAGTAGGGTTAGCGTCAGGACAACTAGGGTTAGCGTCAGGACAACTAGGGTTAGCGTCAGGACAAGTAGGGTTAGCGTCAGGACAACTAGTGTTAGCGTCAGGACAACTAGGGTTAGCGTCAGGACAACTAGGGTTAGCGTCAGGACAACTAGGGTTAGAGTCAGGACAACTAGGGTTGCCGTCAGGACAACTAGGGTTGGCGTCAGGACAACTAGGGTTAGCGTCAGGACAACTAGGGTTGGCGTCAAGACAACTAGGGTTGGCGTCAGGACAACTAGGGTTAGCGTCAGGACAACTATGGTTAGCATCAGGACAAGTAGGGTTAGCGTCAGGACAAGTAGGGTTAGCGTCAGGACAAGTAGGGTTGGCGTCAGGACAACTAGGGTTGGCGTCAGGACAACTAGGGTTAGCATCAGGGCAACTATGGTTAGCGTCAGGACAAGTAGGGTTAGCGTCAGGACAAGTAGGGTTAGCGTCAGGACAAGTAGGGTTAGCGTCAGGGCAAGTAGGGTTAGCGTCAGGACAACTAGGGTTGGCGTCAGGACAACTAGGGTTGGCGTCAGGACAACTAGGGTTAGCGTCAAGACAACTAGGGCTAGCGTCAGGACAACTAGGGTTAGCGTCAGGACAACTAGGGTTAGAGTCAGGACAACTAGGGTTGCCGTCAGGACAACTAGGGTTGGCGTCAGGACAACTAGGGTTAGCGTCAGGACAACTAGGGTTGGCGTCAAGACAACTAGGGTTGGCGTCAGGACAACTAGGGTTAGCGTCAGGACAACTATGGTTAGCATCAGGACAAGTAGGGTTAGCATCAGGACAAGTAGGGTTAGCGTCAGGACAAGTAGGGTTAGCGTCAGGACAACTAGGGTTGGCGTCAGGACAACTAGGGTTAGCTTCAGGACAACTAGGGTTAGCGTCAGGACAACTAGGGTTAGCGTCAGGACAACTAGGGTTGGAGTCAGGACAACTAGGGTTGCCGTCAGGACAACTAGGGTTAGCGTCAGGACAACTAGGGTTGGCGTCAGGACAACTAGGGTTGGCGTCAGGACAACTAGGGTTGGCGTCAGGACAACTAGGGTAGGCATCAGAACAACTAGGGTTAGCGTCAGGACAACTAGGGTTAGCGTCAGGACAACTAGGGTTAGCGTCAGGACAACTATGGTTAGCGTCAGGACAAGTAGGGTTAGCGTCAGGATAAGTAGGGTTAGCGTCAGGACAACTAGGGTTGGCATCAGGACAACTAGGGTTAGCGTCAGGACAACTAGGGTTGGCGTCAGGACAACTAGGGTAGGCGTCAGGACAACTAGGGTTAGCGTCAGGACAACTATAGTTAGCGTCATTACAAGTAGGGTTAGCGTCAGGACAAGTAGGGTTAGCGTCAGGACAACTAGGGTTAGCGTCAGGACAACTAGGGTTAGCGTCAGGACAACTAGGGTTAGCGTCAGGACAACTAGGGTTAGCGTCAGGACAAGTAGGGTTAGCGTCAGGACAACTAGGGTTAGCGTCAGGACAACTAGGGTTAGCGTCAGGACAAGTAGGGTTAGCGTCAGGACAACTAGGGTTAGCGTCAGGACAACTAGGGTTAGCGTCAGGACAACTAGGGTTAGCGTCAGGACAACTAGGGTTAGCGTCAGGACAACTAGGGTTAGCGTCAGGACAAGTAGGGTTAGCGTCAGGACAACTAGGGTTAGCGTCAGGACAACTAGGGTTAGCGTCAAGACAACTAGGGTTAGCGTCAGGACAACTAGGGTTAGCGTCAGGACAACTAGGGTTAGCTTCAGGACAAGTAGGGTTAGCGTCAGGACAACTAGGGTTAGCGTCAGGTCAACTAGGGTTAGCGTCAGGACAACTAGGGTTAGCGTCAGGACAACTAGGGTTAGCGTCAGGACAACTAGGGTTAGCGTCAGGACAACTAGGGTTAGCGTCAGGACAACTAGGGTTAGCGTCAGGACAAGTAGGGTTAGCGTCAGGACAACTAGGGTTAGCGTCAGGACAACTAGGGTTAGCGTCAAGACAACTAGGGTTAGCGTCAGGACAACTAGGGTTAGCGTCAGGACAACTAGGGTTAGCTTCAGGACAAGTAGGGTTAGCGTCAGGACAACTAGGGTTAGCGTCAGGACAAGTAGGGTTAGCGTCAGGACAACTAGGGTTAGCGTCAAGACAACTAGGGTTAGCGTCAGGACAACTAGGGTTAGCGTCAGGACAACTAGGGTTAGCTTCAGGACAAGTAGGGTTAGCGTCAGGACAACTAGGGTTAGCGTCAGGACAAGTAGGGTTAGCGTCAGGACAACTAGGGTTAGCGTCAGGACAACTAGGGTTAGCGTCAAGACAACTAGGGTTAGCGTCAGGACAACTAGGGTTAGCGTCAGGACAACTAGGGTTAGCTTCAGGACAAGTAGGGTTAGCGTCAGGACAACTAGGGTTAGCGTCAGGTCAACTAGGGTTAGCGTCAGGACAACTAGGGTTAGCGTCAGGACAACTAGGGTTAGCGTCAGGACAACTAGGGTTAGCGTCAGGACAACTAGGGTTAGCGTCAGGACAACTAGGGTTAGCGTCAGGACAAGTAGGGTTAGCGTCAGGACAACTAGGGTTAGCGTCAGGACAACTAGGGTTAGCGTCAAGACAACTAGGGTTAGCGTCAGGACAACTAGGGTTAGCGTCAGGACAACTAGGGTTAGCTTCAGGACAAGTAGGGTTAGCGTCAGGACAACTAGGGTTAGCGTCAGGTCAACTAGGGTTAGCGTCAGGACAAGTAGGGTTAGCATCAGGACAAGTAGGGTTAGCGTCAGGACAACTAGGGTTGGCGTCAGGACAACTAGGGTTACCGTCAGGACAACTAGGGTTGGCGTCAGGACAACTAGGGTAGGCGTCAGGACAACTAGGGTTAGCGTCAGGACAACTATGGTTAGCGTCATTACAAGTAGGGTTAGCGTCAGGACAAGTAGGGTTAGCGTCAGGACAAGTAGGGTTAGCGTCAGGACAAGTAGGGTTAGCGTCAGGACAACTAGGGTTAGCGTCAGGACAACTAGGGTTAGCGTCAGGACAACTAAGGTTAGCGTCAGGACAAGTAGGGTTAGCGTCAGGACAAGTAGGGTTAGCGTCAGGACAACTAGGGTTAGCGTCAGGACAACTAGGGTTAGGGTCAGGACAACTAGGGTTAGCGTCAGGACAACTAGGGTTAGCGTCAGGACAACTAGGGTTAGCGTCAGGACAACTAGGGTTAGCGTCAGGACAAGTAGGGTTAGCGTCAGGACAACTAGGGTTAGCGTCAGGACAACTAGGGTTAGCGTCAGGACAAGTAGGGTTAGCGTCAGGACAACTAGGGTTAGCATCAGGACAACTAGGGTTAGCGTCAGGACGACTAGGGTTAGCGACAGGACAACTAGGGTTAGCTTCAGGACAAGTAGGGTTAGCGTCAGGACAACTAGGGTTAGCGTCAGGACAACTAGGGTTAGCGTCAGGACAAGTAGGGTTAGCGTCAGGACAACTAGGGTTAGCGTCAGGACAACTAGGGTTAGCGTCAGGACAACTAAGGTTAGCGTCAGGACAAGTAGGGTTAGCGTCAGGACAAGTAGGGTTAGCGTCAGGACAACTAGGGTTAGCGTCAGGACAACTAGGGTTAGGGTCAGGACAACTAGGGTTAGCGTCAGGACAACTAGGGTTAGCGTCAGGACAACTAGGGTTAGCGTCAGGACAACTAGGGTTAGCGTCAGGACAAGTAGGGTTAGCGTCAGGACAACTAGGGTTAGCGTCAGGACAACTAGGGTTAGCGTCAGGACAAGTAGGGTTAGCGTCAGGACAACTAGGGTTAGCGTCAGGACAACTAGGGTTAGCGTCAGGACGACTAGGGTTAGCGACAGGACAACTAGGGTTAGCTTCAGGACAAGTAGGGTTAGCGTCAGGACAACTAGTGTTAGCGTCAGGACAACTAGGGTTAGCGTCAGGACAACTAGGGTTAGCATCAGGACAACTAGAGTTAGCGTCAGGACAACTCGGGTTAGCGTCAGGACAACTCGGGTTAGCGTCAGGACAACTCAGGTTAGCGTCAGGACAACTCGGGTTAGCGTCAGGACAACTCGGGTTAGCGTCAGGACAACTAGGGTTAGCGTCAGGACAACTAGGGTTAGAGTCAGGACAACTAGGGTTGGCGTCAGGACAACTAGGGTTGGCGTCAGGACAACTAGGGTTAGCGTCAGGACAACTAGGGTTGGCGTCAGGACAACTAGGGTTGGCGTCAGGACAACTAGGGTACGCATCAGAACAACTAGGGTTAGCGTCAGGACAACTAGGGTTAGCGTCAGGACAACTAGGGTTAGCGTCAGGACAACTATGGTTAGCGTCAGGACAAGTAGGGTTAGCGTCAGGACAAGTAGGGTTAGCGTCAGGACAACTAGGGTTGGCGTCAGGACAACTAGGGTTAGCGTCAGGACAACTAGGGTTGGCGTCAGGACAACTAGGGTTGGCGTCAGGACAACTAGGGTAGGCGTCAGGACAACTAGGGTTAGCGTCAGGACAACTATGGTTAGCGTCATTACAAGTAGGGTTAGCGTCAGGACAAGTAGGGTTAGCGTCAGGACAACTAGGGTTAGCGTCAGGACAACTAGGGTTGGCGTCAGGACAACTAGGGTTGGCGTCAGGACAACTAGGGTTAGCGTCAGGACAACTAGGGTTGGCGTCAGGACAACTAGGGTTGGCGTCAGGACAACTAGGGTAGGCATCAGAACAACTAGGGTTAGCGTCAGGACAACTAGGGTTAGCGTCAGGACAACTAGGGTTAGCGTCAGGACAACTATGGTTAGCGTCAGGACAAGTAGGGTTAGCGTCAGGACAACTAGGGTTGGCGTCAGGACAACTAGGGTTAGCGTCAGGACAACTAGGGTTGGCGTCAGGACAACTAGGGTTGGCGTCAGGACAACTAGGGTAGGCGTCAGGACAACTATGGTTAGCGTCAGGACAAGTAGGGTTAGCGTCAGGACAAGTAGGGTTAGCGTCAGGACAAGTAGGGTTGGCGTCAGGACAACTAGGGTTGGCGTCAGGACAACTAGGGTTAGCATCAGGGCAACTATGGTTAGCGTCAGGACAAGTAGGGTTAGCGTCAGGACAAGTAGGGTTAGCGTCAGGACAAGTAGGGTTAGCGTCAGGACAAGTAGGGTTAGCGTCAGGACAACTAGGGTTGGCGTCAGGACAACTAGGGTTAGCGTCAGGACAACTAGGGCTAGCGTCAGGACAACTAGGGTTAGCGTCAGGACAACTAGGGTTAGAGTCAGGACAACTAGGGTTGCCGTCAGGACAACTAGGGTTGGCCTCAGGACAACTAGGGTTAGCGTCAGGACAACTAGGGTTGGCGTCAAGACAACTAGGGTTGGCGTCAGGACAACTAGGGTTAGCGTCAGGACAACTATGGTTAGCATCAGGACAAGTAGGGTTAGCGTCAGGACAAGTAGGGTTAGCGTCAGGACAAGTAGGGTTAGCGTCAGGACAACTAGGGTTGGCGTCAGGACAACTAGGGTTAGCTTCAGGACAACTAGGGTTAGCGTCAGGACAACTAGGGTTAGCGTCAGGACAACTAGGGTTAGAGTCAGGACAACTAGGGTTGGCGTCAGGACAACTAGGGTTAGCGTCAGGACAACTAGGGTTGGCGTCAGGACAACTAGGGTTGGCGTCAGGACAACTAGGGTAGGCATCAGAACAACTAGGGTTAGCGTCAGGACAACTAGGGTTAGCGTCAGGACAACTAGGGTTAGCGTCAGGACAACTATGGTTAGCGTCAGGACAAGTAGGGTTAGCGTCAGGACAAGTAGGGTTAGCGTCAGGACAACTAGGGTTGGCGTCAGGACAACTAGGGTTAGCGTCAGGACAACTAGGGTTGGCGTCAGGACAACTAGGGTAGGCATCAGGACAACTAGGGTTAGCGTCAGGACAACTATGGTTAGCGTCATTACAAGTAGGGTTAGCGTCAGGACAAGTAGGGTTAGCGTCAGGACAACTAGGGTTAGCGTCAGGACAACTAGGGTTAGCGTCAGGACAAGTAGGGTTAGCGTCAGGACAAGTAGGGTTAGCGTCAGGACAACTAGAGTTAGCGTCAGGACAACTAGGGTTAGCGTCAGGACAAGTAGGGTTAGCGTCAGGACAACTAGGGTTAGCGTCAGGACAACTAGGGTTAGTGTCAGGACAACTAGGGTTAGCGTCAGGACAACTAGGGTTAGCATCAGGACAAGTAGGGTTAGCGTCAGGACAACTAGGGTTAGCGTCAGGACAACTAGGGTTAGCGTCAGGACAAGTAGGGTTAGCGTCAGGACAACTAGGGTTAGCGTCAGGACAACTAGGGTTAGCGTCAAGACAACTAGGGTTAGCGTCAGGACAACTAGGGTTAGCATCAGGACAACTAGGGTTAGCTTCAGGACAAGTAGGGTTAGCGTCAGGACAACTAGGGTTAGCGTCAGGACAACTAGGGTTAGCGTCAGGACAACTAGTGTTAGCGTCAGGACAACTAGGGTTAGCGTCAGGACAACTAGGGTTAGCATCAGGACAACTAGAGTTAGCGTCAGGACAACTCGGGTTAGCGTCAGGACAACTCGGGTTAGCATCAGGACAACTCAGGTTAGCGTCAGGACAAATCGGGTTAGCGTCAGGACAACTCGGGTTAGCGTCAGGACAACTAGGGTTAGCGTCAGGACAACTAGGGTTAGAGTCAGGACAACTAGGGTTGGCGTCAGGACAACTAGGGTTGGCGTCAGGACAACTAGGGTTAGCGTCAGGACAACTAGGGTTGGCGTCAGGACAACTAGGGTTGGCGTCAGGACAACTAGGGTACGCATCAGAACAACTAGGGTTAGCGTCAGGACAACTAGGGTTAGCGTCAGGACAACTAGGGTTAGCGTCAGGACAACTATGGTTAGCGTCAGGACAAGTAGGGTTAACGTTAGGACAAGTAGGGTTAGCGTCAGGACAACTAGGGTTGGCGTCAGGACAAGTAGGGTTAGCGTCAGGACAACTAGGGTTGGCGTCAGGACAACTAGGGTTAGCGTCAGGACAACTAGGGTTAGCGTCAGGACAAGTAGGGTTAGCGTCAGGACAAGTAGGGTTAGCGTCAGGACAACTAGGGTTAGCGTCAGGACAACTAGGGTTAGCGTCAGGACAACTAGGGTTAGCGTCAGGACAACTAGGGTTAGCGTCAGGACAACTAGGGTTAGCGTCAGGACAACTAGGGTTAGCGTCAGGACAACTAGGGTTAGCGTCAAGACAACTAGGGTTAGCGTCAGGACAACTAGGGTTAGCGTCAGGACAACTAGGGTTAGCTTCAGGACAAGTAGGGTTAGCGTCAGGACAACTAGGGTTAGCGTCAGGACAACTAGGGTTAGCGTCAGGACAAGTAGGGTTAGCGTCAGGACAACTAGTGTTAGCGTCAGGACAACTAGGGTTAGCGTCAGGACAACTAGGGTTAGCATCAGGACAACTAGAGTTAGCATCAGGACAACTCGGGTTAGCGTCAGGACAACTCGGGTTAGCGTCAGGACAACTCAGGTTAGCGTCAGGACAAATCGGGTTAGCGTCAGGACAACTCGGGTTAGCGTCAGGACAACTAGGGTTAGCGTCAGGACAACTAGGGTTAGAGTCAGGACAACTAGGGTTGGCGTCAGGACAACTAGGGTTGGCGTCAGGACAACTAGGGTTGGCGTCAGGACAACTAGGGTTAGCGTCAGGACAACTAGGGTTAGCGTCAGGACAACTAGGGTTGGCGTCAGGACAACTAGGGTTGGCGTCAGGACAACTAGGGTACGCATCAGAACAACTAGGGTTAGCGTCAGGACAACTAGGGTTAGCGTCAGGACAACTAGGGTTAGCGTCAGGACAACTATGGTTAGCGTCAGGACAAGTAGGGTTAACGTTAGGACAAGTAGGGTTAGCGTCAGGACAACTAGGGTTGGCGTCAGGACAACTAGGGTTAGCGTCAGGACAACTAGGGTTGGCGTCAGGACAACTAGGGTTGGCGTCAGGACAACTAGGGTAGGCGTCAGGACAACTAGGGTTAGCGTCAGGACAACTATGGTTAGCGTCATTACAAGTAGGGTTAGCGTCAGGACAACTAGGGTTAGCGTCAGGACAACTAGGGTTAGCGTCAGGACAACTAGGGTTAGCGTCAGGACAACTAGGGTTGGCGTCAGGACAACTAGGGTTAGCGTCAGGACAACTAGGGTTGGCGTCAGGACAACTAGGGTTGGCGTCAGGACAACTAGGGTAGGCATCAGAACAACTAGGGTTAGCGTCAGGACAACTAGGGTTAGCGTCAGGACAACTAGGGTTAGCATCAGGACAAGTAGGGTTAGCGTCAGGACAAGTAGGGTTAGCGTCAGGACAACTATGGTTGGCGTCAGGACAACTAGGGTTAGCGTCAGGACAACTAGGGTTGGCGTCAGGACAACTAGGGTTGGCGTCAGGACAACTAGGGTAGGCGTCAGGACAACTATGGTTAGCGTCAGGACAAGTAGGGTTAGCGTCAGGACAAGTAGGGTTAGCGTCAGGACAAGTAGGGTTGGCGTCAGGACAACTAGGGTTGGCGTCAGGACAACTAAGGTTAGCATCAGGGCAACTATGGTTAGCGTCAGGACAAGTAGGGTTAGCATCAGGACAAGTAGGGTTAGCGTCAGGACAAGTAAGGTTAGCGTCAGGACAAATCGGGTTAGCGTCAGGACAAATCGGGTTAGCGTCAGGACAACTCGGGTTAGCGTCAGGACAACTAGGGTTAGCGTCAGGACAACTAGGGTTAGAGTCAGGACAACTAGGGTTGGCGTCAGGACAACTAGGGTTGGCGTCAGGACAACTAGGGTTAGCGTCAGGACAACTAGGGTTGGCGTCAGGACAACTAGGGTTGGCGTCAGGACAACTAGGGTAGGCATCAGAACAACTAGGGTAGGCATCAGGACAACTAGGGTTAGCGTCAGGACAACTATGGTTAGCGTCAGGACAAGTAGGGTTAGCGTCAGGACAAGTAGGGTTAGCGTCAGGACAACTAGGGTTGGCGTCAGGACAACTAGGGTTAGCGTCAGGACAACTAGGGTTGACGTCAGGACAACTAGGGTTGGCGTCAGGACAACTAGGGTAGGCGTCAGGACAACTAGGGTTAGCGTCAGGACAACTATGGTTAGCGTCATTACAAGTAGGGTTAGCGTCAGGACAAGTAGGGTTAGCGTCAGGACAACTAGGGTTAGCGTCAGGACAACTAGGGTTAGCGTCAGGACAACTAGGGTTAGCGTCAGGACAACTAGGGTAAGCGTCAGGACAAGTAGGGTTAGCGTCAGGACAAGTAGGGTTAGCGTCAGGACAACTAGGGTTAGCGTCAGGACAACTAGGGTTAGCGTCAGGACAACTAGGGTTAGCGTCAGGACAACTAGGGTTAGCGTCAGGACAACTAGGGTTAGCGTCAGGACAACTAGGGTTAGCGTCAGGACAAGTAGGGTTAGCGTCAGGACAACTAGGGTTAGCGTCAGGACAACTAGGGTTAGCGTCAGGACAACTAGGGTTAGCGTCAGGACAACTAGGGTTAGCATCAGGACAAGTAGGGTTAGCGTCAGGACAACTAGGGTTAGCGTCAGGACAACTAGGGTTAGCGTCAGGACAACTAGGGTTAGCGTCAGGACAAGTAGGGTTAGCGTCAGGACAACTAGGGTTAGCGTCAGGACAACTAGGGTTAGCGTCAAGACAACTAGGGTTAGCGTCAGGACAACTAGGGTTAGCGTCAGGACAACTAGGGTTAGCTTCAGGACAAGTAGGGTTAGCGTCAGGACAACTAGGGTTAGCGTCAGGACAACTAGGGTTAGCGTAAGGACAAGTAGGGTTAGCGTCAGGACAACTAGTGTTAGCGTCAGGACAACTAGGGTTAGCGTCAGGACAACTCGGGTTAGCGTCAGGACAACTCGGGTTAGCGTCAGGACAACTCGGGTTAGCGTCAGGACAACTCGGGTTAGCGTCAGGACAAATCGGGTTAGCGTCAGGACAACTCGGGTTAGCGTCAGGACAACTCGGGTTAGCGTCAGGACAACTCGGGTTAGCGTCAGGACAACTCGGGTTAGCGTCAGGACAACTAGGGTTAGCGTCAGGACAACTCGGGTTAGCGTCAGGACAACTCGGGTTAGCGTCAGGACAACTAGGGTTAGCGTCAGGACAACTCGGGTTAGCGTCAGGACAACTAGGGTTGGCGTCAGGACAACTAGGGTTGGCGTCAGGACAACTAGGGTAGGCGTCAGGACAACTAGGTTAGCGTCAGGACAACTAGGGTTAGCGTCAGGACAACTAGGGTTAGCGTCAGGACAACTATGGTTAGCGTTAGGACAAGTAGGGTTAGCGTCAGGACAAGTAGGGTTAGCGTCAGGACAAGTAGGGTTAGCGTCAGGACAACTAGGGTTGGCGTCAGGACAACTAGGGTTAGCATCAGGACAACTAGGGTTGGCGTCAGGACAACTATGGTAGGCGTCAGGACAACTAGGGTTAGCGTCAGGACAACTAGGGTTAGCGTCAGGACAACTAGGGTTAGCATCAGGACAACTAGGGTTAGCGTCAGGACAACTATGGTTAGCGTCAGGACAAGTAGGGTTAGCGTCAGGACAAGTAGGGATAGCGTCAGGACAACTAGGGTTTGCATCAGGACAACTAGGGTTAGCGTCAGGACAACTAGGGTTAGCATCAGGACAACTAGGGTTAGCGTCAGGACAACTATGGTTAGCGTCAGGACAAGTAGGGTTAGCGTCAGGACAACTAGGGTTGGCGTCAGGACAACTAGGGTTGGCGTCAGGACAACTAGGGTTAGCGTCAGGACAACTAGGGTTGGCGTCAGGACAACTAGGGTTGGCGTCAGGACAACTAGGGTACGCATCAGAACAACTAGGGTTAGCGTCAGGACAACTAGGGTTAGCGTCAGGACAACTAGGGTTAGCGTCAGGACAACTATGGTTAGCGTCAGGACAAGTAGGGTTAACGTTAGGACAAGTAGGGTTAGCGTCAGGACAACTAGGGTTGGCGTCAGGACAACTAGGGTTAGCGTCAGGACAACTAGGGTTGGCGTCAGGACAACTAGGGTTGGCGTCAGGACAACTAGGGTAGGCGTCAGGACAACTAGGGTTAGCGTCAGGACAACTATGGTTAGCGTCATTACAAGTAGGGTTAGCGTCAGGACAAGTAGGGTTAGCGTCAGGACAACTAGGGTTAGCGTCAGGACAACTAGCGTTAGCGTCAGGACAACTAGGGTTAGCGTCAGGACAACTAGGGTTGGCGTCAGGACAACTAGGGTTGGCGTCAGGACAACTAGGGTTAGCGTCAGGACAACTAGGGTTGGCGTCAGGACAACTAGGGTTGGCATCAGGACAACTAGGGTAGGCATCAGAACAACTAGGGTTAGCGTCAGGACAACTAGGGTTAGCGTCAGGACAACTAGGGTTAGCGTCAGGACAACTATGGTTAGCGTCAGGACAAGTAGGGTTAGCGTCAGGACAAGTAGGGTTAGCGTCAGGACAACTATGGTTGGCGTCAGGACAACTAGGGTTAGCGTCAGGACAACTAGGGTTGGCGTCAGGACAACTAGGGTTGGCGTCAGGACAACTAGGGTAGGCGTCAGGACAACTATGGTTAGCGTCAGGACAAGTAGGGTTAGCGTCAGGACAAGTAGGGTTAGCGTCAGGACAAGTAGGGTTAGCGTCAGGACAACTAGGGTTGGCGTCAGGACAACTAGGGTTAGCATCAGGACAACTAGGGTTGGCGTCAGGACAACTATGGTAGGCGTCAGGACAACTAGGGTTAGCGTCAGGACAACTAGGGTTAGCGTCAGGACAACTAGGGTTAGCATCAGGACAACTAGGGTTAGCGTCAGGACAACTATGGTTAGCGTCAGGACAAGTAGGGTTAGCGTCAGGACAAGTAGGGATAGCGTCAGGACAACTAGGGTTTGCATCAGGACAACTAGGGTTAGCGTCAGGACAACTAGGGTTAGCATCAGGACAACTAGGGTTAGCGTCAGGACAACTATGGTTAGCGTCAGGACAAGTAGGGTTAGCGTCAGGACAACTAGGGTTGGCGTCAGGACAACTAGGGTTGGCGTCAGGACAACTAGGGTTAGCGTCAGGACAACTAGGGTTGGCGTCAGGACAACTAGGGTTGGCGTCAGGACAACTAGGGTACGCATCAGAACAACTAGGGTTAGCGTCAGGACAACTAGGGTTAGCGTCAGGACAACTAGGGTTAGCGTCAGGACAACTATGGTTAGCGTCAGGACAAGTAGGGTTAACGTTAGGACAAGTAGGGTTAGCGTCAGGACAACTAGGGTTGGCGTCAGGACAACTAGGGTTAGCGTCAGGACAACTAGGGTTGGCGTCAGGACAACTAGGGTTGGCGTCAGGACAACTAGGGTAGGCGTCAGGACAACTAGGGTTAGCGTCAGGACAACTATGGTTAGCGTCATTACAAGTAGGGTTAGCGTCAGGACAAGTAGGGTTAGCGTCAGGACAACTAGGGTTAGCGTCAGGACAACTAGCGTTAGCGTCAGGACAACTAGGGTTAGCGTCAGGACAACTAGGGTTGGCGTCAGGACAACTAGGGTTGGCGTCAGGACAACTAGGGTTAGCGTCAGGACAACTAGGGTTGGCGTCAGGACAACTAGGGTTGGCATCAGGACAACTAGGGTAGGCATCAGAACAACTAGGGTTAGCGTCAGGACAACTAGGGTTAGCGTCAGGACAACTAGGGTTAGCGTCAGGACAACTATGGTTAGCGTCAGGACAAGTAGGGTTAGCGTCAGGACAAGTAGGGTTAGCGTCAGGACAACTATGGTTGGCGTCAGGACAACTAGGGTTAGCGTCAGGACAACTAGGGTTGGCGTCAGGACAACTAGGGTTGGCGTCAGGACAACTAGGGTAGGCGTCAGGACAACTATGGTTAGCGTCAGGACAAGTAGGGTTAGCGTCAGGACAAGTAGGGTTAGCGTCAGGACAAGTAGGGTTGGCGTCAGGACAACTAGGGTTGGCGTCAGGACAACTAAGGTTAGCGTCAGGGCAACTATGGTTAGCGTCAGGACAAGTAGGGTTAGCATCAGGACAAGTAGGGTTAGCGTCAGGACAAGTAGGGTTAGCGTCAGGACAACTAGGGTTGGCGTCAGGACAACTAGGGTTAGCGTCAGGACAACTAGGGCTAGCGTCAGGACAACTAGGGTTAGCGTCAGGACAACTAGGGTTAGAGTCAGGACAACTAGGGTTGGCGTCAGGACAACTAGGGTTGGCGTCAGGACAACTAGGGTTGGCGTCAGGACAACTAGGGTTAGCGTCAGGACAACTAGGGTTGGCGTCAAGACAACTAGGGTTGGCGTCAGGACAACTAGGGTTAGCGTCAGGACAACTATGGTTAGCATCAGGACAAGTAGGGTTAGCGTCAGGACAAGTAGGGTTAGCGTCAGGACAAGTAGGGTTAGCGTCAGGACAACTAGGGTTGGCGTCAGGACAACTAGGGTTAGCGTCAGGACAACTAGGGTTAGCGTCAGGACAACTAGGGTTAGCGTCAGGACAACTAGGGTTAGAGTCAGGACAACTAGGGTTGGCGTCAGGACAACTAGGGTTAGCGTCAGGACAACTAGGGTTGGCGTCAGGACAACTAGGGTTGGCGTCAGGACAACTAGGGTAGGCATCAGAACAACTAGGGTTAGCGTCAGGACAACTAGGGTTAGCGTCAGGACAACTAGGGTTAGCGTCAGGACAACTATGGTTAGCGTCAGGACAAGTAGGGTTAGCGTCAGGACAAGTAGGGTTAGCGTCAGGACAACTAGGGTTGGCATCAGGACAACTAGGGTTGGCGTCAGGACAACTAGGGTAGGCGTCAGGACAACTAGGGTTAGCGTCAGGACAACTATGGTTAGCGTCATTACAAGTAGTGTTAGCGTCAGGACAAGTAGGGTTAGCGTCAGGACAAGTAGGGTTAGCGTCAGGACAACTAGGGTTGGCGTCAGGACAACTAGGGTTAGCGTCAGGACAACTAGGGTTAGCGTCAGGACAACTAGGGTTAGCGTCAGGACAACTAGGGTTAGAGTCAGGACAACTAGGGTTGGCGTCAGGACAACTAGGGTTAGCGTCAGGACAACTAGGGTTGGCGTCAGGACAACTAGGGTTGGCGTCAGGACAACTAGGGTAGGCATCAGAACAACTAGGGTTAGCGTCAGGACAACTAGGGTTAGCGTCAGGACAACTAGGGTTAGCGTCAGGACAACTATGGTTAGCGTCAGGACAAGTAGGGTTAGCGTCAGGACAAGTAGGGTTAGCGTCAGGACAACTAGGGTTGGCATCAGGACAACTAGGGTTGGCGTCAGGACAACTAGGGTAGGCGTCAGGACAACTAGGGTTAGCGTCAGGACAACTATGGTTAGCGTCATTACAAGTAGGGTTAGCGTCAGGACAACTAGGGTTAGCGTCAGGACAAGTAGGGTTAGCGTCAGGACAAGTAGGGTTAGCGTCAGGACAACTAGGGTTAGCGTCAGGACAACTAGGGTTAGCGTCAGGACAAGTAGGGTTAGCGTCAGGACAACTAGGGTTAGCATCAGGACAACTAGGGTTAGCGTCAGGACAAGTAGGGTTAGCGTCAGGACAACTAGGGTTAGCGTCAGGACAACTAGGGTTAGCGTCAGGACAACTAGGGTTAGCGTCAGGACAACTAGGGTTAGCATCAGGACAAGTAGGTTTAGCATCAGGACAACTAGGGTTAGCGTCAGGACAACTAGGGTTAGCGTCAGGACAAGTAGGGTTAGCATCAGGACAACTAGGGTTAGCGTCAGGACAACTAGGGTTAGCGTCAGGACAACTAGGGTTAGCGTCAGGACAACTAGGGTTAGCTTCAGGACAAGTAGGGTTAGCGTCAGGACAACTAGGGTTAGCGTCAGGACAACTAGGGTTAGCGTCAGGACAAGTAGGGTTAGCGTCAGGACAACTAGTGTTAGCGTCAGGACAACTAGGGTTAGCGTCAGGACAACTAGGGTTAGCGTCAGGACAACTAGGGTTAGCGTCAGGACAACTCGGGTTAGCGTCAGGACAACTCGGGTTAGCGTCAGGACAACTCAGGTTAGCGTCAGGACAAATCGGGTTAGCGTCAGGACAACTCGGGTTAGCGTCAGGACAACTAGGGTTAGCGTCAGGACAACTAGGGTTAGAGTCAGGACAACTAGGGTTGGCATCAGGACAACTAGGGTTGGCGTCAGGACAACTAGGGTTAGCGTCAGGACAACTAGGGTTGGCGTCAGGACAACTAGGGTTGGCATCAGGACAACTAGGGTAGGCATCAGAACAACTAGGGTTAGCGTCAGGACAACTAGGGTTAGCGTCAGGACAACTATGGTTAGCGTCAGGACAAGTAGGGTTAGCGTCAGGACAACTAGGGTTAGCGTCAGGACAACTAGGGTTGGCGTCAGGACAACTAGGGTTGGCGTCAGGACAACTAGGGTAGGCGTCAGGACAACTAGGGTTAGCGTCAGGACAACTATGGTTAGCGTCATTACAAGTAGGGTTAGCGTCAGGCCAAGTAGGGTTAGCGTCAGGACAACTAGGGTTAGCGTCAGGACAACTAGGGTTAGCGTCAGGACAACTAGGGTTAGCGTCAGGACAACTAGGGTTAGCGTCAGGACAAGTAGGGTTAGCGTCAGGACAAGTAGGGTTAGCGTCAGGACAAGTAGGGTTAGCGTCAGGACAACTAGGGTTAGCGTCAGGACAACTAGGGTTAGCGTCAGGACAACTAGGGTTAGCATCAGGACAACTAGGGTTAGCGTCAGGACAACTAGGGTTAGCGTCAGGACAACTAGGGTTAGCATCAGGACAAGTAGGGTTAGCGTAAGGACAACTAGGGTTAGCGTCAGGACAACTAGGGTTAGCGTCAGGACAACTAGGGTTAGCGTCAGGACAACTAGGGTTAGCATCAGGACAAGTAGGGTTAGCGTCAGGACAACTAGGGTTAGCGTCAGGACAACTAGGGTTAGCGTCAGGACAACTAGGGTTAGCGTCAGGACAAGTAGGGTTAGCGTCAGGACAACTAGGGTTAGCGTCAGGACAACTAGGGTTAGCATCAAGACAACTAGGGTTAGCGTCAGGACAACTAGGGTTAGCGTCAGGACAACTAGGGTTAGCTTCAGGACAAGTAGGGTTAGCGTCAGGACAACTAGGGTTAGCGTCAGGACAACTAGGGTTAGCGTCAGGACAAGTAGGGTTAGCGTCAGGACAACTAGTGTTAGCGTCAGGACAACTAGGGTTAGCGTCAGGACAACTAGGGTTAGCATCAGGACAACTCGGGTTAGCGTCAGGACAACTCGGGTTAGCGTCAGGACAACTCGGGTTAGCGTCAGGACAAATCGGGTTAGCGTCAGGACAACTCGGGTTAGCGTCAGGACAACTCGGGTTAGCGTCAGGACAACTAGGGTTAGCGTCAGGACAACTCGGGTTAGCGTCAGGACAACTCGGGTTAGCGTCAGGACAACTCGGGTTAGCGTCAGGACAACTCAGGTTAGCGTCAGGACAACTCAGGTTAGCGTCAGGACAAATCGGGTTAGCGTCAGGACAACTCGGGTTAGCGTCAGGACAACTCGGGTTAGCGTCAGGACAACTCGGGTTAGCGTCAGGACAACTCGGGTTAGCGTCAGGACAACTAGGGTTAGCGTCAGGACAACTCGGGTTAGCGTCAGGACAACTCGGGTTAGCGTCAGGACAACTAGGGTTAGCGTCAGGACAACTCGGGTTAGCGTCAGGACAACTCGGGTTAGCGTCAGGACAAGTAGGGTTAGCGTCAGGACAAGTAGGGTTAGCGTCAAGACAAGTAGGGTTAGCGTCAGGACAACTAGGGTTAGCGTCAGGACAAGTAGGGTTAGCGTCAGGACAAGTAGGGTTAGCGTCAGGACAACTAGGGTTAACGTCAGGACAACTAGGGTTAGCGTCAGGACAAGTAGGGTTAGCGTCAGGACAAGTAGGGTTAGCGTCAGGACAAGTAGGGTTAGCGTCAGGACAACTAGGGTTAGCGTCAGGACAACTAGGGTTAGCGTCAGGACAACTAGGGTTAGCGTCAGGACAACTAGGGTTAGCGTCAGGACAACTAGGGTTAGCGTCAGGACAACTAGGGTTAGCATCAGGACAACTACGGTTAGCGTCAGGACAACTATGGTTAGCGTCAGGACAAGTAGGGTTAGCGTCAGGACAAGTAGGGTTAGCGTCAGGACAACTAGGGTTTGCGTCAGGACAACTGGGGTTAGCGTCAGGACAACTAGGGTTAGCATCAGGACAACTAGGGTTAGCGTCAGCACAAGTAGGGTTAGCGTCAAGACAACTAGGGTTAGCTTCAGGACAACTAGGGTTAGCGTCAGGACAACTAGGGTTAGCGTCAGGACAACTAGGGTTAGCGTCAGGACAAGTAGGGTTAGCGTCAGGACAACTAGGGTTAGCGTCAGGACAACTAGGGTGAGCATCAGGACAAGTAGGGTTAGCGTCAGGACAACTAGGGTTAGCGTCAGGACAACTAGGGTTAGCGTCAGGACAACTAGGGTTAGCGTCAGGACAAGTAGGGTTAGCGTCAGGACAACTAGGGTTAGCGTCAGGACAACTAGGGTTAGCGTCAAGACAACTAGGGTTAGCATCAGGACAACTAGGGTTAGCGTCAGGACAACTAGGGTTGGCGTCAGGACAACTAGGGTTGGCGTCAGGACAACTAGGGTTAGCGTCAGGACAACTAAGGTTGGCGTCAGGACAACTAGGGTTGGCTTCAGGACAACTAGGGTAGGCATCAGAACAACTAGGGTTAGCGTCAGGACAACTAGGGTTAGCGTCAGGACAACTAGGGTTAGCGTCAGGACAAGTAGGGTTAGCGTCAGGACAAGTAGGGTTAGCGTCAGGACAAGTAGGGTTAGCGTCAGGACAACTAGGGTTGGCGTCAGGACAACTAGGGTTGGCGTCAGGACAACTAGGGTTGGCGTCAGGACAACTAGGGTAGGCATCAGGACAACTAGGGTTAGCGTCAGGACAACTATGGTTAGCGTCATTACAAGTAGGGTTAGCGTCAGGACAAGTAGAGTTAGCGTCAGGACAAGTAGGGTTAGCGTCAGGACAACTAGGGTTAGCGTCAGGACAACTAGGGTTAGCGTCAGGACAACTAGGGTTAGCGTCAGGACAAGTAGGGTTAGCGTCAGGACAAGTAGGGTTAGCGTCAGGACAACTAGGGTTAGCGTCAGGACAAGTAGGGTTAGCGTCAGGACAACTAGGGTTAGCGTCAGGACAACTAGGGTTAGCGTCAGGACAACTAGGGTTAGCGTCAGGACAACTAGGGTTAGCGTCAGGACAACTAGGGTTGGCGTCAGGACAACTAGGGTTGGCGTCAGGACAACTAGGGTTGGCGTCAGGACAACTAGGGTTGGCGTCAGGACAACTAGGGTAGGCATCAGAACAACTAGGGTTAGCGTCAGGACAACTAGGGTTAGCGTCAGGACAACTAGGGTTAGCGTCAGGACAACTATGGTTAGCGTCAGGACAAGTAGGGTTAGCGTCAGGACAAGTAGGGTTGGCGTCAGGACAACTAGGGTTGGCGTCAGGACAACTAGGGTTAGCGTCAGGACAACTAGGGTTGGCGTCAGGACAACTAGGGTAGGCGTCAGGACAACTATGGTTAGCGTCAGGACAAGTAGGGTTAGCGTCAGGACAA
The DNA here is from genome assembly GCF_046119375.1 of Phyllobates terribilis. Classification (NCBI taxonomy): domain Eukaryota; kingdom Metazoa; phylum Chordata; class Amphibia; order Anura; family Dendrobatidae; genus Phyllobates; species Phyllobates terribilis. The sequence goes on along the minus strand of NW_027363156.1, from coordinate 817,568 downwards.
GTAGGGTTAGCGTCAGGACAAGTAGGGTTGGCGTCAGGACAACTAGGGTTGGCGTCAGGACAACTAGGGCTAGCGTCAGGGCAACTAGGGTTAGCGTCAGGACAAGTAGGGTTAGCGTCAGGACAAGTAGGGTTAGCGTCAGGACAAGTAGGGTTAGCGTCAGGACAACTAGGGTTGGCGTTAGGACAACTAGGGTTAGCGTCAGGACAACTAGGGCTAGCGTCAGGACAACTAGGGTTAGCTTCAGGACAACTAGGGTTAGAGTCAGGACAACTAGGGTTGGCGTCAGGACAACTAGGGTTGGCGTCAGGACAACTAGGGTTAGCGTCAGGACAACTAGGGTTGGCGTCAAGACAACTAGGGTTGGCGTCAGGACAACTAGGTTAAGCGTCAGGACAACTATGGTTAGCATCAGGACAAGTAGGGTTAGCGTCAGGACAAGTAGGGTTAGCGTCAGGACAAGTAGGGTTAGCGTCAGGACAACTAGGGTTGGCGTCAGGACAACTAGGGTTAGCGTCAGGACAAATAGGGTTAGCGTCAGGACAACTAGGGTTAGCGTCAGGACAACTAGGGTTAGAGTCAGGACAACTAGGGTTGGCGTCAGGACAACTAGGGTTAGCGTCAGGACAACTAAGGTTGGCGTCAGGACAACTAGGGTTGGCGTCAGGACAACTAGGGTAGGCGTCAGGACAACTAGGGTTAGCGTCAGGACAACTAGGGTTAGCGTCAGGACAACTATGGTTAGCGTCAGGACAAGTAGGGTTAGCATCAGGACAAGTAGGGTTAGCGTCAGGACAACTAGGGTTGGCGTCAGGACAACTAGGGTTAGCGTCAGGACAACTAGGGTTGGCGTCAGGACAACTAGGGTAGGCGTCAGGACAACTAGGGTTAGCGTCAGGACAACTATGGTTAGCGTCATTACAAGTAGGGTTAGCGTCAGGACAAGTAGGGTTAGCGTCAGGACAACTAGGGTTAGCGTCAGGACAACTAGGGTTAGCGTCAGGACAACTAGGGTTAGCGTCAGGACAACTAGGGTTAGCGTCAGGACAAGTAGGGTTAGCGTCAGGACAACTAGGGTTAGCGTCAGGACAAGTAGGGTTTGCATCAGGACAACTAGGGTTAGCGTCAGGACAACTAGGGTTAGCGTCAGGACAACTAGGGTTAGCGTCAGGACAACTAGGGTTAGCGTCAGGACAAGTAGGGTTAGCGTCAGGACAAGTAGGGTTAGCGTCAGGACAAGTAGGGTTAGCGTCAGGACAACTAGGGTTAGCGTCAGGACAACTAGGGTTAGCGTCAGGACAACTAGGGTTAGCGTCAGGACAACTAAGGTTAGCGTCAGGACAACTAGGGTTAGCGTCAGGACAACTAGGGTTAGCGTCAGGACAACTAGGGTTAGCGTCAGGACAACTAGGGTTGGCGTCAGGACAACTAGGGTTGGCGTCAGGACAACTAGGGTTAGCGTCAGGACAACTAGGGTTGGCGTCAGGACAACTAGGGTTGGCGTCAGGACAACTAGGGTAGGCATCAGAACAACTAGGGTAGGCATCAGAACAACTAGGGTTAGCGTCAGGACAACTAGGGTTAGCGTCAGGACAACTAGGGTTAGCGTCAGGACAACTATGGTTAGCGTCAGGACAAGTAGGGTTAGCGTCAGGACAAGTAGGGTTGGCGTCAGGACAACTAGGGTTGGCGTCAGAACAACTAGGGTTAGCGTCAGGACAACTAGGGTTGGCGTCAGGACAACTAGGGTAGGCGTCAGGACAACTATGGTTAGCGTCAGGACAAGTAGGGTTAGCGTCAGGACAAGTAGGGTTAGCGTCAGGACAAGTAGGGTTGGCGTCAGGACAACTAGGGTTGGCGTCAGGACAACTAGGGTTAGCGTCAGGGCAACTAGGGTTAGCGTCAGGACAAGTAGGGTTAGCGTCAGGACAAGTAGGGTTAGCGTCAGGACAAGTAGGGTTAGCGTCAGGACAACTAGGGTTGGCGTTAGGACAACTAGGGTTAGCGTCAGGACAACTAGGGCTAGCGTCAGGACAACTAGGGTTAGCGTCAGGACAACTAGGGTTAGAGTCAGGACAACTAGGGTTGGCGTCAGGACAACTAGGGTTGGCGTCAGGACAACTAGGGTTAGCGTCAGGACAACTAGGGTTGGCGTCAAGACAACTAGGGTTGGCGTCAGGACAACTAGGTTAAGCGTCAGGACAACTATGGTTAGCATCAGGACAAGTAGGGTTAGCGTCAGGACAAGTAGGGTTAGCGTCAGGACAAGTAGGGTTAGCGTCAGGACAACTAGGGTTGGCGTCAGGACAACTAGGGTTAGCGTCAGGACAAATAGGGTTAGCGTCAGGACAACTAGGGTTAGCGTCAGGACAACTAGGGTTAGAGTCAGGACAACTAGGGTTGGCGTCAGGACAACTAGGGTTAGCGTCAGGACAACTAGGGTTGGCGTCAGGACAACTAGGGTTGGCGTCAGGACAACTAGGGTAGGCATCAGAACAACTAGGGTTAGCGTCAGGACAACTAGGGTTAGCGTCAGGACAACTAGGGTTAGCGTCAGGACAACTATGGTTAGCGTCAGGACAAGTAGGGTTAGCGTCAGGACAAGTAGGGTTAGCGTCAGGACAACTAGGGTTGGCGTCAGGACAACTAGGGTTAGCGTCAGGACAACTAGGGTTGGCGTCAGGACAACTAGGGTAGGCGTCAGGACAACTAGGGTTAGCGTCAGGACAACTATGGTTAGCGTCATTACAAGTAGGGTTAGCGTCAGGACAAGTAGGGTTAGCGTCAGGACAAGTAGGGTTAGCGTCAGGACAACTAGGGTTAGCGTCAGGACAACTAGGGTTAGCGTCAGGACAAGTAGGGTTAGCGTCAGGACAAGTAGGGTTAGCGTCAGGACAACTAGGGTTAGCGTCAGGACAACTAGGGTTAGCGTCAGGACAAGTAGGGTTAGCGTCAGGACAACTAGGGTTAGCGTCAGGACAACTAGGGTTAGCGTCAGGACAAGTAGGGTTAGCGTCAGGACAACTAGGGTTAGCGTCAGGACAACTAGGGTTAGCGTCAGGACAACTAGGGTTAGTGTCAGGACAACTAGGGTTAGCGTCAGGACAACTAGGGTTAGCGTCAGGACAACTAGGGTTAGCATCAGGACAAGTAGGGTTAGCGTCAGGACAACTAGGGTTAGCGTCAGGACAAGTAGGGTTAGCGTCAGGACAACTAGGGTTAGCGTCAGGACAACTAGGGTTAGCGTCAGGACGACTAGGGTTAGCGTCAGGACGACTAGGGTTAGCGACAGGACAACTAGGGTTAGCTTCAGGACAAGTAGGGTTAGCGTCAGGACAACTAGGGTTAGCGTCAGGACAAGTAGGGTTAGCGTCAGGACAAGTAGGGTTAGCGTCAGGACAACTAGTGTTAGCGTCAGGACAACTAGGGTTAGCGTCAGGACAACTAGGGTTAGCATCAGGACAACTAGAGTTAGCGTCAGGACAACTCGGGTTAGCGTCAGGACAACTCGGGTTAGCGTCAGGACAACTCGGGTTAGCGTCAGGACAACTCAGGTTAGCGTCAGGACAAATCGGGTTAGCGTCAGGACAACTCGGGTTAGCGTCAGGACAACTAGGGTTAGCGTCAGGACAACTAGGGTTAGAGTCAGGACAACTAGGGTTGGCGTCAGGACAACTAGGGTTGGCGTCAGGACAACTAGGGTTAGCGTCAGGACAACTACGGTTGGCGTCAGGACAACTAGGGTTAGCGTCAGGACAACTATGGTTAGCGTCATTACAAGTAGGGTTAGCGTCAGGACAAGTAGGGTTAGCGTCAGGACAACTAGGGTTAGCGTCAGGACAACTAGGGTTAGCGTCAGGACAACTAGGGTTGGCGTCAGGACAACTAGGGTTGGCGTCAGGACAACTAGGGTTAGCGTCAGGACAACTAGGGTTGGCGTCAGGACAACTAGGGTTGGCGTCAGGACAACTAGGGTAGGCATCAGAACAACTAGGGTTAGCGTCAGGACAACTAGGGTTACCGTCAGGACAACTATGGTTAGCGTCAGGACAAGTAGGGTTAGCGTCAGGACAACTAGGGTTGGCGTCAGGACAACTAGGGTTAGCGTCAGGACAACTAGGGTTGGCGTCAGGACAACTAGGGTTGGCGTCAGGACAACTAGGGTAGGCGTCAGGACAACTATGGTTAGCGTCAGGACAAGTAGGGTTAGCGTCAGGACAAGTAGGGTTAGCGTCAGGACAAGTAGGGTTGGCGTCAGGACAACTAGGGTTGGCGTCAGGACAACTAGGGTTAGCATCAGGGCAACTATGGTTAGCGTCAGGACAAGTAGGGTTAGCGTCAGGACAAGTAGGGTTAGCGTCAGGACAAGTAGGGTTAGCGTCAGGACAAGTAGGGTTAGCGTCAGGACAACTAGGGTTGGCGTCAGGACAACTAGGGTTGGCGTCAGGACAACTAGGGTTAGCGTCAAGACAACTAGGGCTAGCGTCAGGACAACTAGGGTTAGCGTCAGGACAACTAGGGTTAGAGTCAGGACAACTAGGGTTGCCGTCAGGACAACTAGGGTTGGCGTCAGGACAACTAGGGTTAGCGTCAGGACAACTAGGGTTGGCGTCAAGACAACTAGGGTTGGCGTCAGGACAACTAGGGTTAGCGTCAGGACAACTATGGTTAGCATCAGGACAAGTAGGGTTAGCGTCAGGACAAGTAGGGTTAGCGTCAGGACAAGTAGGGTTAGCGTCAGGACAACTAGGGTTGGCGTCAGGACAACTAGGGTTAGCTTCAGGACAACTAGGGTTAGCATCAGGACAACTAGGGTTAGCGTCAGGACAACTAGGGTTGGAGTCAGGACAACTAGGGTTGCCGTCAGGACAACTAGGGTTAGCGTCAGGACAACTAGGGTTGGCGTCAGGACAACTAGGGTTGGCGTCAGGACAACTAGGGTTGGCGTCAGGACAACTAGGGTAGGCATCAGAACAACTAGGGTTAGCGTCAGGACAACTAGGGTTAGCGTCAGGACAACTAGGGTTAGCGTCAGGACAACTATGGTTAGCGTCAGGACAAGTAGGGTTAGCGTCAGGACAAGTAGGGTTAGCGTCAGGACAACTAGGGTTGGCATCAGGACAACTAGGGTTAGCGTCAGGACAACTAGGGTTGGCGTCAGGACAACTAGGGTAGGCGTCAGGACAACTAGGGTTAGCGTCAGGACAACTATAGTTAGCGTCATTACAAGTAGGGTTAGCGTCAGGACAAGTAGGGTTAGCGTCAGGACAAGTAGGGTTAGCGTCAGGACAACTAGGGTTAGCGTCAGGACAACTAGGGTTAGCGTCAGGACAAGTAGGGTTAGCGTCAGGACAACTAGGGTTAGCGTCAGGACAACTAGGGTTAGCGTCAGGACAAGTAGGGTTAGCGTCAGGACAACTAGGGTTAGCGTCAGGACAACTAGGGTTAGCGTCAGGACAACTAGGGTTAGCGTCAGGACAACTAGGGTTAGCATCAGGACAAGTAGGGTTAGCGTCAGGACAACTAGGGTTAGCGTCAGGACAACTAGGGTTAGCGTCAGGACAACTAGGGTTAGCGTCAGGACAACTAGGGTTAGCGTCAGGACAACTAGGGTTAGCGTCAAGACAACTAGGGTTAGCGTCAGGACAACTAGGGTTAGCGTCAGGACAACTAGGGTTAGCTTCAGGACAAGTAGGGTTAGCGTCAGGACAACTAGGGTTAGCGTCAGGACAACTAGGGTTAGCGTCAGGACAAGTAGGGTTAGCGTCAGGACAACTAGTGTTAGCGTCAGGACAACTAGGGTTAGCGTCAGGACAACTAGGGTTAGCGTCAGGACAACTAGGGTTGGCGTCAGGACAACTAGGGTTGGCGTCAGGACAACTAGGGTAGGCATCAGAACAACTAGGGTTAGCGTCAGGACAACTAGGGTTAGCGTCAGGACAACTAGGGTTAGCGTCAGGACAACTATGGTTAGCGTCAGGACAAGTAGGGTTAGCATCAGGACAAGTAGGGTTAGCGTCAGGACAACTAGGGTTGGCGTCAGGACAACTAGGGTTAGCGTCAGGACAACTATGGTTAGCGTCATTACAAGTAGGGTTAGCGTCAGGACAAGTAGGGTTAGCGTCAGGACAACTAGGGTAGGCGTCAGGACAACTAGGGTTAGCGTCAGGACAACTATGGTTAGCGTCATTACAAGTAGGGTTAGCGTCAGGACAAGTAGGGTTAGCGTCAGGACAAGTAGGGTTAGCGTCAGGACAAGTAGGGTTAGCGTCAGGACAACTAGGGTTAGCGTCAGGACAACTAGGGTTAGCGTCAGGACAACTAAGGTTAGCGTCAGGACAAGTAGGGTTAGCGTCAGGACAAGTAGGGTTAGCGTCAGGACAACTAGGGTTAGCGTCAGGACAACTAGGGTTAGGGTCAGGACAACTAGGGTTAGCGTCAGGACAACTAGGGTTAGCGTCAGGACAACTAGGGTTAGCGTCAGGACAAGTAGGGCTAGCGTCAGGACAACTAGGGTTAGCGTCAGGACAACTAGGGTTAGCGTCAGGACAAGTAGGGTTAGCGTCAGGACAACTAGGGTTAGCGTCAGGACAACTAGGGTTAGCGTCAGGACGACTAGGGTTAGCGACAGGACAACTAGGGTTAGCTTCAGGACAAGTAGGGTTAGCGTCAGGACAACTAGGGTTAGCGTCAGGACAACTAGGGTTAGCGTCAGGACAAGTAGGGTTAGCGTCAGGACAACTAGTGTTAGCGTCAGGACAACTAGGGTTAGCGTCAGGACAACTAGGGTTAGCGTCAGGACAACTAGGGTTAGAGTCAGGACAACTAGGGTTGCCGTCAGGACAACTAGGGTTGGCGTCAGGACAACTAGGGTTAGCGTCAGGACAACTAGGGTTGGCGTCAAGACAACTAGGGTTGGCGTCAGGACAACTAGGGTTAGCGTCAGGACAACTATGGTTAGCATCAGGACAAGTAGGGTTAGCGTCAGGACAAGTAGGGTTAGCGTCAGGACAAGTAGGGTTGGCGTCAGGACAACTAGGGTTGGCGTCAGGACAACTAGGGTTAGCATCAGGGCAACTATGGTTAGCGTCAGGACAAGTAGGGTTAGCGTCAGGACAAGTAGGGTTAGCGTCAGGACAAGTAGGGTTAGCGTCAGGACAAGTAGGGTTAGCGTCAGGACAACTAGGGTTGGCGTCAGGACAACTAGGGTTGGCGTCAGGACAACTAGGGTTAGCGTCAAGACAACTAGGGCTAGCGTCAGGACAACTAGGGTTAGCGTCAGGACAACTAGGGTTAGAGTCAGGACAACTAGGGTTGCCGTCAGGACAACTAGGGTTGGCGTCAGGACAACTAGGGTTAGCGTCAGGACAACTAGGGTTGGCGTCAAGACAACTAGGGTTGGCGTCAGGACAACTAGGGTTAGCGTCAGGACAACTATGGTTAGCATCAGGACAAGTAGGGTTAGCGTCAGGACAAGTAGGGTTAGCGTCAGGACAAGTAGGGTTAGCGTCAGGACAACTAGGGTTGGCGTCAGGACAACTAGGGTTAGCTTCAGGACAACTAGGGTTAGCGTCAGGACAACTAGGGTTAGCGTCAGGACAACTAGGGTTGGAGTCAGGACAACTAGGGTTGCCGTCAGGACAACTAGGGTTAGCGTCAGGACAACTAGGGTTGGCGTCAGGACAACTAGGGTTGGCGTCAGGACAACTAGGGTTGGCGTCAGGACAACTAGGGTAGGCATCAGAACAACTAGGGTTAGCGTCAGGACAACTAGGGTTAGCGTCAGGACAACTAGGGTTAGCGTCAGGACAACTATGGTTAGCGTCAGGACAAGTAGGGTTAGCGTCAGGACAAGTAGGGTTAGCGTCAGGACAACTAGGGTTGGCATCAGGACAACTAGGGTTAGCATCAGGACAACTAGGGTTGGCGTCAGGACAACTAGGGTAGGCGTCAGGACAACTAGGGTTAGCGTCAGGACAACTATAGTTAGCGTCATTACAAGTAGGGTTAGCGTCAGGACAAGTAGGGTTAGCGTCAGGACAACTAGGGTTAGCGTCAGGACAACTAGGGTTAGCGTCAGGACAACTAGGGTTAGCGTCAGGACAACTAGGGTTAGCGTCAGGACAAGTAGGGTTAGCGTCAGGACAACTAGGGTTAGCGTCAGGACAACTAGGGTTAGCGTCAGGACAAGTAGGGTTAGCGTCAGGACAACTAGGGTTAGCGTCAGGACAACTAGGGTTAGCGTCAGGACAAGTAGGGTTAGCGTCAGGACAACTAGGGTTAGCATCAGGACAAGTAGGGTTAGCGTCAGGACAACTAGGGTTAGCGTCAGGACAACTAGGGTTAGCGTCAGGACAACTAGGGTTAGCGTCAGGACAACTAGGGTTAGCGTCAGGACAACTAGGGTTAGCGTCAAGACAACTAGGGTTAGCGTCAGGACAACTAGGGTTAGCGTCAGGACAACTAGGGTTAGCTTCAGGACAAGTAGGGTTAGCGTCAGGACAACTAGGGTTAGCGTCAGGACAACTAGGGTTAGCGTCAGGACAAGTAGGGTTAGCGTCAGGACAACTAGTGTTAGCGTCAGGACAACTAGGGTTAGCGTCAGGACAACTAGGGTTAGCGTCAGGACAACTAGGGTTGGCGTCAGGACAACTAGGGTTGGCGTCAGGACAACTAGGGAAGGCATCAGAACAACTAGGGTTAGCGTCAGGACAACTAGGGTTAGCGTCAGGACAACTAGGGTTAGCGTCAGGACAACTATGGTTAGCGTCAGGACAAGTAGGGTTAGCATCAGGACAAGTAGGGTTAGCGTCAGGACAACTAGGGTTGGCGTCAGGACAACTAGGGTTAGCGTCAGGACAACTAGGGTTGGCGTCAGGACAACTAGGGTAGGCGTCAGGACAACTAGGGTTAGCGTCAGGACAACTATGGTTAGCGTCATTACAAGTAGGGTTAGCGTCAGGACAAGTAGGGTTAGCGTCAGGACAAGTAGGGTTAGCGTCAGGACAAGTAGGGTTAGCGTCAGGACAACTAGGGTTAGCGTCAGGACAACTAGGGTTAGCGTCAGGACAACTAAGGTTAGCGTCAGGACAAGTAGGGTTAGCGTCAGGACAAGTAGGGTTAGCGTCAGGACAACTAGGGTTAGCGTCAGGACAACTAGGGTTAGGGTCAGGACAACTAGGGTTAGCGTCAGGACAACTAGGGTTAGCGTCAGGACAACTAGGGTTAGCGTCAGGACAACTAGGGTTAGCGTCAGGACAAGTAGGGTTAGCGTCAGGACAACTAGGGTTAGCGTCAGGACAACTAGGGTTAGCGTCAGGACAAGTAGGGTTAGCGTCAGGACAACTAGGGTTAGCGTCAGGACAACTAGGGTTAGCGTCAGGACGACTAGGGTTAGCGACAGGACAACTAGGGTTAGCTTCAGGACAAGTAGGGTTAGCGTCAGGACAACTAGGGTTAGCGTCAGGACAACTAGGGTTAGCGTCAGGACAAGTAGGGTTAGCGTCAGGACAACTAGGGTTAGCGTCAGGACAACTAGGGTTAGCGTCAGGACAACTAAGGTTAGCGTCAGGACAAGTAGGGTTAGCGTCAGGACAAGTAGGGTTAGCGTCAGGACAACTAGGGTTAGCGTCAGGACAACTAGGGTTAGGGTCAGGACAACTAGGGTTAGCGTCAGGACAACTAGGGTTAGCGTCAGGACAACTAGGGTTAGCGTCAGGACAACTAGGGTTAGCGTCAGGACAAGTAGGGTTAGAGTCAGGACAACTAGGGTTAGCGTCAGGACAACTAGGGTTAGCGTCAGGACAAGTAGGGTTAGCGTCAGGACAACTAGGGTTAGCGTCAGGACAACTAGGGTTAGCGTCAGGACGACTAGGGTTAGCGACAGGACAACTAGGGTTAGCTTCAGGACAAGTAGGGTTAGCGTCAGGACAACTAGGGTTAGCGTCAGGACAAGTAGGGTTAGCGTCAGGACAACTAGTGTTAGCGTCAGGACAACTAGGGTTAGCGTCAGGACAACTAGGGTTAGCATCAGGACAACTAGAGTTAGCGTCAGGACAACTCGGGTTAGCGTCAGGACAACTCGGGTTAGCGTCAGGACAACTCAGGTTAGCGTCAGGACAACTCGGGTTAGCGTCAGGACAACTCGGGTTAGCGTCAGGACAACTAGGGTTAGCGTCAGGACAACTAGGGTTAGAGTCAGGACAACTAGGGTTGGCGTCAGGACAACTAGGGTTGGCGTCAGGACAACTAGGGTTAGCGTCAGGACAACTAGGGTTGGCGTCAGGACAACTAGGGTTGGCGTCAGGACAACTAGGGTACGCATCAGAACAACTAGGGTTAGCGTCAGGACAACTAGGGTTAGCGTCAGGACAACTAGGGTTAGCGTCAGGACAACTATGGTTAGCGTCAGGACAAGTAGGGTTAGCGTCAGGACAAGTAGGGTTAGCGTCAGGACAACTAGGGTTGGCGTCAGGACAACTAGGGTTAGCGTCAGGACAACTAGGGTTGGCGTCAGGACAACTAGGGTTGGCGTCAGGACAACTAGGGTAGGCGTCAGGACAACTAGGGTTAGCGTCAGGACAACTATGGTTAGCGTCATTACAAGTAGGGTTAGCGTCAGGACAAGTAGGGTTAGCGTCAGGACAACTAGGGTTAGCGTCAGGACAACTAGGGTTAGCGTCAGGACAACTAGGGTTGGCGTCAGGACAACTAGGGTTGGCGTCAGGACAACTAGGGTTAGCGTCAGGACAACTAGGGTTGGCGTCAGGACAACTAGGGTTGGCGTCAGGACAACTAGGGTAGGCATCAGAACAACTAGGGTTAGCGTCAGGACAACTAGGGTTAGCGTCAGGACAACTAGGGTTAGCGTCAGGACAACTATGGTTAGCGTCAGGACAAGTAGGGTTAGCGTCAGGACAACTAGGGTTGGCGTCAGGACAACTAGGGTTAGCGTCAGGACAACTAGGGTTGGCGTCAGGACAACTAGGGTTGGCGTCAGGACAACTAGGGTAGGCGTCAGGACAACTATGGTTAGCGTCAGGACAAGTAGGGTTAGCGTCAGGACAAGTAGGGTTAGCGTCAGGACAAGTAGGGTTGGCGTCAGGACAACTAGGGTTGGCGTCAGGACAACTAGGGTTAGCATCAGGGCAACTATGGTTAGCGTCAGGACAAGTAGGGTTAGCGTCAGGACAAGTAGGGTTAGCGTCAGGACAAGTAGGGTTAGCGTCAGGACAAGTAGGGTTAGCGTCAGGACAAGTAGGGTTAGCGTCAGGACAACTAGGGTTGGCGTCAGGACAACTAGGGTTAGCGTCAGGACAACTAGGGCTAGCGTCAGGACAACTAGGGTTAGCGTCAGGACAACTAGGGTTAGAGTCAGGACAACTAGGGTTGCCGTCAGGACAACTAGGGTTGGCCTCAGGACAACTAGGGTTAGCGTCAGGACAACTAGGGTTGGCGTCAAGACAACTAGGGTTGGCGTCAGGACAACTAGGGTTAGCGTCAGGACAACTATGGTTAGCATCAGGACAAGTAGGGTTAGCGTCAGGACAAGTAGGGTTAGCGTCAGGACAAGTAGGGTTAGCGTCAGGACAACTAGGGTTGGCGTCAGGACAACTAGGGTTAGCTTCAGGACAACTAGGGTTAGCGTCAGGACAACTAGGGTTAGCGTCAGGACAACTAGGGTTAGAGTCAGGACAACTAGGGTTGGCGTCAGGACAACTAGGGTTAGCGTCAGGACAACTAGGGTTGGCGTCAGGACAACTAGGGTTGGCGTCAGGACAACTAGGGTAGGCATCAGAACAACTAGGGTTAGCGTCAGGACAACTAGGGTTAGCGTCAGGACAACTAGGGTTAGCGTCAGGACAACTATGGTTAGCGTCAGGACAAGTAGGGTTAGCGTCAGGACAAGTAGGGTTAGCGTCAGGACAACTAGGGTTGGCGTCAGGACAACTAGGGTTAGCGTCAGGACAACTAGGGTTGGCGTCAGGACAACTAGGGTAGGCATCAGGACAACTAGGGTTAGCGTCAGGACAACTATGGTTAGCGTCATTACAAGTAGGGTTAGCGTCAGGACAAGTAGGGTTAGCGTCAGGACAACTAGGGTTAGCGTCAGGACAACTAGGGTTAGCGTCAGGACAAGTAGGGTTAGCGTCAGGACAAGTAGGGTTAGCGTCAGGACAACTAGAGTTAGCGTCAGGACAACTAGGGTTAGCGTCAGGACAAGTAGGGTTAGCGTCAGGACAACTAGGGTTAGCGTCAGGACAACTAGGGTTAGTGTCAGGACAACTAGGGTTAGCGTCAGGACAACTAGGGTTAGCATCAGGACAAGTAGGGTTAGCGTCAGGACAACTAGGGTTAGCGTCAGGACAACTAGGGTTAGCGTCAGGACAAGTAGGGTTAGCGTCAGGACAACTAGGGTTAGCGTCAGGACAACTAGGGTTAGCGTCAAGACAACTAGGGTTAGCGTCAGGACAACTAGGGTTAGCATCAGGACAACTAGGGTTAGCTTCAGGACAAGTAGGGTTAGCGTCAGGACAACTAGGGTTAGCGTCAGGACAACTAGGGTTAGCGTCAGGACAACTAGTGTTAGCGTCAGGACAACTAGGGTTAGCGTCAGGACAACTAGGGTTAGCATCAGGACAACTAGAGTTAGCGTCAGGACAACTCGGGTTAGCGTCAGGACAACTCGGGTTAGCATCAGGACAACTCAGGTTAGCGTCAGGACAAATCGGGTTAGCGTCAGGACAACTCGGGTTAGCGTCAGGACAACTAGGGTTAGCGTCAGGACAACTAGGGTTAGAGTCAGGACAACTAGGGTTGGCGTCAGGACAACTAGGGTTGGCGTCAGGACAACTAGGGTTAGCGTCAGGACAACTAGGGTTGGCGTCAGGACAACTAGGGTTGGCGTCAGGACAACTAGGGTACGCATCAGAACAACTAGGGTTAGCGTCAGGACAACTAGGGTTAGCGTCAGGACAACTAGGGTTAGCGTCAGGACAACTATGGTTAGCGTCAGGACAAGTAGGGTTAACGTTAGGACAAGTAGGGTTAGCGTCAGGACAACTAGGGTTGGCGTCAGGACAAGTAGGGTTAGCGTCAGGACAACTAGGGTTGGCGTCAGGACAACTAGGGTTAGCGTCAGGACAACTAGGGTTAGCGTCAGGACAAGTAGGGTTAGCGTCAGGACAAGTAGGGTTAGCGTCAGGACAACTAGGGTTAGCGTCAGGACAACTAGGGTTAGCGTCAGGACAACTAGGGTTAGCGTCAGGACAACTAGGTTAGCGTCAGGACAACTAGGGTTAGCGTCAGGACAACTAGGGTTAGCGTCAGGACAACTAGGGTTAGCATCAGGACAAGTAGGGTTAGCGTCAGGACAACTAGGGTTAGCGTCAGGACAACTAGGGTTAGCGTCAGGACAAGTAGGGTTAGCGTCAGGACAACTAGGGTTAGCGTCAGGACAACTAGGGTTAGCGTCAAGACAACTAGGGTTAGCGTCAGGACAACTAGGGTTAGCGTCAGGACAACTAGGGTTAGCTTCAGGACAAGTAGGGTTAGCGTCAGGACAACTAGGGTTAGCGTCAGGACAACTAGGGTTAGCGTCAGGACAAGTAGGGTTAGCGTCAGGACAACTAGTGTTAGCGTCAGGACAACTAGGGTTAGCGTCAGGACAACTAGGGTTAGCATCAGGACAACTAGAGTTAGCATCAGGACAACTCGGGTTAGCGTCAGGACAACTCGGGTTAGCGTCAGGACAACTCAGGTTAGCGTCAGGACAAATCGGGTTAGCGTCAGGACAACTCGGGTTAGCGTCAGGACAACTAGGGTTAGCGTCAGGACAACTAGGGTTAGAGTCAGGACAACTAGGGTTGGCGTCAGGACAACTAGGGTTGGCGTCAGGACAACTAGGGTTGGCGTCAGGACAACTAGGGTTAGCGTCAGGACAACTAGGGTTAGCGTCAGGACAACTAGGGTTGGCGTCAGGACAACTAGGGTTGGCGTCAGGACAACTAGGGTACGCATCAGAACAACTAGGGTTAGCGTCAGGACAACTAGGGTTAGCGTCAGGACAACTAGGGTTAGCGTCAGGACAACTATGGTTAGCGTCAGGACAAGTAGGGTTAACGTTAGGACAAGTAGGGTTAGCGTCAGGACAACTAGGGTTGGCGTCAGGACAACTAGGGTTAGCGTCAGGACAACTAGGGTTGGCGTCAGGACAACTAGGGTTGGCGTCAGGACAACTAGGGTAGGCGTCAGGACAACTAGGGTTAGCGTCAGGACAACTATGGTTAGCGTCATTACAAGTAGGGTTAGCGTCAGGACAACTAGGGTTAGCGTCAGGACAACTAGGGTTAGCGTCAGGACAACTAGGGTTAGCGTCAGGACAACTAGGGTTGGCGTCAGGACAACTAGGGTTAGCGTCAGGACAACTAGGGTTGGCGTCAGGACAACTAGGGTTGGCGTCAGGACAACTAGGGTAGGCATCAGAACAACTAGGGTTAGCGTCAGGACAACTAGGGTTAGCGTCAGGACAACTAGGGTTAGCATCAGGACAAGTAGGGTTAGCGTCAGGACAAGTAGGGTTAGCGTCAGGACAACTATGGTTGGCGTCAGGACAACTAGGGTTAGCGTCAGGACAACTAGGGTTGGCGTCAGGACAACTAGGGTTGGCGTCAGGACAACTAGGGTAGGCGTCAGGACAACTATGGTTAGCGTCAGGACAAGTAGGGTTAGCGTCAGGACAAGTAGGGTTAGCGTCAGGACAAGTAGGGTTGGCGTCAGGACAACTAGGGTTGGCGTCAGGACAACTAAGGTTAGCATCAGGGCAACTATGGTTAGCGTCAGGACAAGTAGGGTTAGCATCAGGACAAGTAGGGTTAGCGTCAGGACAAGTAAGGTTAGCGTCAGGACAAATCGGGTTAGCGTCAGGACAAATCGGGTTAGCGTCAGGACAACTCGGGTTAGCGTCAGGACAACTAGGGTTAGCGTCAGGACAACTAGGGTTAGAGTCAGGACAACTAGGGTTGGCGTCAGGACAACTAGGGTTGGCGTCAGGACAACTAGGGTTAGCGTCAGGACAACTAGGGTTGGCGTCAGGACAACTAGGTTTGGCGTCAGGACAACTAGGGTAGGCATCAGAACAACTAGGGTAGGCATCAGGACAACTAGGGTTAGCGTCAGGACAACTATGGTTAGCGTCAGGACAAGTAGGGTTAGCGTCAGGACAAGTAGGGTTAGCGTCAGGACAACTAGGGTTGGCGTCAGGACAACTAGGGTTAGCGTCAGGACAACTAGGGTTGACGTCAGGACAACTAGGGTTGGCGTCAGGACAACTAGGGTAGGCGTCAGGACAACTAGGGTTAGTGTCAGGACAACTATGGTTAGCGTCATTACAAGTAGGGTTAGCGTCAGGACAAGTAGGGTTAGCGTCAGGACAACTAGGGTTAGCGTCAGGACAACTAGGGTTAGCGTCAGGACAACTAGGGTTAGCGTCAGGACAACTAGGGTAAGCGTCAGGACAAGTAGGGTTAGCGTCAGGACAAGTAGGGTTAGCGTCAGGACAACTAGGGTTAGCGTCAGGACAACTAGGGTTAGCGTCAGGACAACTAGGGTTAGCGTCAGGACAACTAGGGTTAGCGTCAGGACAACTAGGGTTAGCGTCAGGACAACTAGGGTTAGCGTCAGGACAAGTAGGGTTAGCGTCAGGACAACTAGGGTTAGCGTCAGGACAACTAGGGTTAGCGTCAGGACAACTAGGGTTAGCGTCAGGACAACTAGGGTTAGCATCAGGACAAGTAGGGTTAGCGTCAGGACAACTAGGGTTAGCGTCAGGACAACTAGGGTTAGCGTCAGGACAACTAGGGTTAGCGTCAGGACAAGTAGGGTTAGCGTCAGGACAACTAGGGTTAGCGTCAGGACAACTAGGGTTAGCGTCAAGACAACTAGGGTTAGCGTCAGGACAACTAGGGTTAGCGTCAGGACAACTAGGGTTAGCTTCAGGACAAGTAGGGTTAGCGTCAGGACAACTAGGGTTAGCGTCAGGACAACTAGGGTTAGCGTAAGGACAAGTAGGGTTAGCGTCAGGACAACTAGTGTTAGCGTCAGGACAACTAGGGTTAGCGTCAGGACAACTCGGGTTAGCGTCAGGACAACTCGGGTTAGCGTCAGGACAACTCGGGTTAGCGTCAGGACAAATCGGGTTAGCGTCAGGACAACTCGGGTTAGCGTCAGGACAACTCGGGTTAGCGTCAGGACAACTCGGGTTAGCGTCAGGACAACTCGGGTTAGCGTCAGGACAACTAGGGTTAGCGTCAGGACAACTCGGGTTAGCGTCAGGACAACTCGGGTTAGCGTCAGGACAACTAGGGTTAGCGTCAGGACAACTCGGGTTAGCGTCAGGACAACTAGGGTTGGCGTCAGGACAACTAGGGTTGGCGTCAGGACAACTAGGGTAGGCGTCAGGACAACTAGGTTAGCGTCAGGACAACTAGGGTTAGCGTCAGGACAACTAGGGTTAGCGTCAGGACAACTATGGTTAGCGTTAGGACAAGTAGGGTTAGCGTCAGGACAAGTAGGGTTAGCGTCAGGACAAGTAGGGTTAGCGTCAGGACAACTAGGGTTGGCGTCAGGACAACTAGGGTTAGCATCAGGACAACTAGGGTTGGCGTCAGGACAACTATGGTAGGCGTCAGGACAACTAGGGTTAGCGTCAGGACAACTAGGGTTAGCGTCAGGACAACTAGGGTTAGCATCAGGACAACTAGGGTTAGCGTCAGGACAACTAAGGTTAGCGTCAGGACAAGTAGGGTTAGCGTCAGGACAAGTAGGGATAGCGTCAGGACAACTAGGGTTTGCATCAGGACAACTAGGGTTAGCGTCAGGACAACTAGGGTTAGCATCAGGACAACTAGGGTTAGCGTCAGGACAACTATGGTTAGCGTCAGGACAAGTAGGGTTAGCGTCAGGACAACTAGGGTTAGCGTCAGGACAACTAGGGTTAGCTTCAGGACAAGTAGGGTTAGCGTCAGGACAACTAGGGTTAGCGTCAGGACAACTAGGGTTAGCGTAAGGACAAGTAGGGTTAGCGTCAGGACAACTAGTGTTAGCGTCAGGACAACTAGGGTTAGCGTCAGGACAACTCGGGTTAGCGTCAGGACAACTCGGGTTAGCGTCAGGACAACTCGGGTTAGCGTCAGGACAAATCGGGTTAGCGTCAGGACAACTCGGGTTAGCGTCAGGACAACTCGGGTTAGCGTCAGGACAACTCGGGTTAGCGTCAGGACAACTCGGGTTAGCGTCAGGACAACTAGGGTTAGCGTCAGGACAACTCGGGTTAGCGTCAGGACAACTCGGGTTAGCGTCAGGACAACTAGGGTTAGCATCAGGACAACTCGGGTTAGCATCAGGACAACTAGGGTTGGCGTCAGGACAACTAGGGTTGGCGTCAGGACAACTAGGGTAGGCGTCAGGACAACTAGGTTAGCGTCAGGACAACTAGGGTTAGCGTCAGGACAACTAGGGTTAGCGTCAGGACAACTATGGTTAGCGTTAGGACAAGTAGGGTTAGCGTCAGGACAAGTAGGGTTAGCGTCAGGACAAGTAGGGTTAGCGTCAGGACAACTAGGGTTGGCGTCAGGACAACTAGGGTTAGCATCAGGACAACTAGGGTTGGCGTCAGGACAACTATGGTAGGCGTCAGGACAACTAGGGTTAGCGTCAGGACAACTAGGGTTAGCGTCAGGACAACTAGGGTTAGCATCAGGACAACTAGGGTTAGCGTCAGGACAACTAAGGTTAGCGTCAGGACAAGTAGGGTTAGCGTCAGGACAAGTAGGGATAGCGTCAGGACAACTAGGGTTTGCATCAGGACAACTAGGGTTAGCGTCAGGACAACTAGGGTTAGCATCAGGACAACTAGGGTTAGCGTCAGGACAACTATGGTTAGCGTCAGGACAAGTAGGGTTAGCGTCAGGACAACTAGGGTTGGCGTCAGGACAACTAGGGTTGGCGTCAGGACAACTAGGGTTAGCGTCAGGACAACTAGGGTTGGCGTCAGGACAACTAGGGTTGGCGTCAGGACAACTAGGGTACGCATCAGAACAACTAGGGTTAGCGTCAGGACAACTAGGGTTAGCGTCAGGACAACTAGGGTTAGCGTCAGGACAACTATGGTTAGCGTCAGGACAAGTAGGGTTAACGTTAGGACAAGTAGGGTTAGCGTCAGGACAACTAGGGTTGGCGTCAGGACAACTAGGTTTAGCGTCAGGACAACTAGGGTTGGCGTCAGGACAACTAGGGTTGGCGTCAGGACAACTAGGGTAGGCGTCAGGACAACTAGGGTTAGCGTCAGGACAACTATGGTTAGCGTCATTACAAGTAGGGTTAGCGTCAGGACAAGTAGGGTTAGCGTCAGGACAACTAGGGTTAGCGTCAGGACAACTAGGGTTAGCGTCAGGACAACTAGGGTTAGCGTCAGGACAACTAGGGTTGGCGTCAGGACAACTAGGGTTGGCGTCAGGACAACTAGGGTTAGCGTCAGGACAACTAGGGTTGGCGTCAGGACAACTAGGGTTGGCATCAGGACAACTAGGGTAGGCATCAGAACAACTAGGGTTAGCGTCAGGACAACTAGGGTTAGCGTCAGGACAACTAGGGTTAGCGTCAGGACAACTATGGTTAGCGTCAGGACAAGTAGGGTTAGCGTCAGGACAAGTAGGGTTAGCGTCAGGACAACTATGGTTGGCGTCAGGACAACTAGGGTTAGCGTCAGGACAACTAGGGTTGGCGTCAGGACAACTAGGGTTGGCGTCAGGACAACTAGGGTAGGCGTCAGGACAACTATGGTTAGCGTCAGGACAAGTAGGGTTAGCGTCAGGACAAGTAGGGTTAGCGTCAGGACAAGTAGGGTTGGCGTCAGGACAACTAGGGTTGGCGTCAGGACAACTAAGGTTAGCGTCAGGGCAACTATGGTTAGCGTCAGGACAAGTAGGGTTAGCATCAGGACAAGTAGGGTTAGCGTCAGGACAAGTAGGGTTAGCGTCAGGACAACTAGGGTTGGCGTCAGGACAACTAGGGTTAGCGTCAGGACAACTAGGGCTAGCGTCAGGACAACTAGGGTTAGCGTCAGGACAACTAGGGTTAGAGTCAGGACAACTAGGGTTGGCGTCAGGACAACTAGGGTTGGCGTCAGGACAACTAGGGTTGGCGTCAGGACAACTAGGGTTAGCGTCAGGACAACTAGGGTTGGCGTCAAGACAACTAGGGTTGGCGTCAGGACAACTAGGGTTAGCGTCAGGACAACTATGGTTAGCATCAGGACAAGTAGGGTTAGCGTCAGGACAAGTAGGGTTAGCGTCAGGACAAGTAGGGTTAGCGTCAGGACAACTAGGGTTGGCGTCAGGACAACTAGGGTTAGCGTCAGGACAACTAGGGTTAGCGTCAGGACAACTAGGGTTAGCGTCAGGACAACTAGGGTTAGAGTCAGGACAACTAGGGTTGGCGTCAGGACAACTAGGGTTAGCGTCAGGACAACTAGGGTTGGCGTCAGGACAACTAGGGTTGGCGTCAGGACAACTAGGGTAGGCATCAGAACAACTAGTGTTAGCGTCAGGACAACTAGGGTTAGCGTCAGGACAACTAGGGTTAGCGTCAGGACAACTATGGTTAGCGTCAGGACAAGTAGGGTTAGCGTCAGGACAAGTAGGGTTAGCGTCAGGACAACTAGGGTTGGCATCAGGACAACTAGGGTTGGCGTCAGGACAACTAGGGTAGGCGTCAGGACAACTAGGGTTAGCGTCAGGACAACTATGGTTAGCGTCATTACAAGTAGGGTTAGCGTCAGGACAAGTAGGGTTAGCGTCAGGACAAGTAGGGTTAGCGTCAGGACAACTAGGGTTAGCGTCAGGACAACTAGGGTTAGCGTCAGGACAACTAGGGTTAGCGTCAGGACAAGTAGGGTTAGCGTCAGGACAAGTAGGGTTAGCGTCAGGACAACTAGGGTTAGCGTCAGGACAACTAGGGTTAGCGTCAGGACAAGTAGGGTTAGCGTCAGGACAACTAGGGTTAGCGTCAGGACAACTAGGGTTAGCGTCAGGACAAGTAGGGTTAGCGTCAGGACAACTAGGGTTAGCGTCAGGACAACTAGGGTTAGCGTCAGGACAACTAGGGTTAGCGTCAGGACAACTAGGGTTAGCATCAGGACAAGTAGGTTTAGCATCAGGACAACTAGGGTTAGCGTCAGGACAACTAGGGTTAGCGTCAGGACAAGTAGGGTTAGCATCAGGACAACTAGGGTTAGCGTCAGGACAACTAGGGTTAGCGTCAGGACAACTAGGGTTAGCGTCAGGACAACTAGGGTTAGCTTCAGGACAAGTAGGGTTAGCGTCAGGACAACTAGGGTTAGCGTCAGGACAACTAGGGTTAGCGTCAGGACAAGTAGGGTTAGCGTCAGGACAACTAGTGTTAGCGTCAGGACAACTAGGGTTAGCGTCAGGACAACTAGGGTTAGCGTCAGAACAACTAGGGTTAGCGTCAGGACAACTCGGGTTAGCGTCAGGACAACTCGGGTTAGCGTCAGGACAACTCAGGTTAGCGTCAGGACAAATCGGGTTAGCGTCAGGACAACTCGGGTTAGCGTCAGGACAACTAGGGTTAGCGTCAGGACAACTAGGGTTAGAGTCAGGACAACTAGGGTTGGCGTCAGGACAACTAGGGTTGGCGTCAGGACAACTAGGGTTAGCGTCAGGACAACTAGGGTTGGCGTCAGGACAACTAGGGTTGGCATCAGGACAACTAGGGTAGGCATCAGAACAACTAGGGTTAGCGTCAGGACAACTAGGGTTAGCGTCAGGACAACTATGGTTAGCGTCAGGACAAGTAGGGTTAGCGTCAGGACAACTAGGGTTAGCATCAGGACAACTAGGGTTGGCGTCAGGACAACTAGGGTTGGCGTCAGGACAACTAGGGTAGGCGTCAGGACAACTAGGGTTAGCGTCAGGACAACTATGGTTAGCGTCATTACAAGTAGGGTTAGCGTCAGGCCAAGTAGGGTTAGCGTCAGGACAACTAGGGTTAGCGTCAGGACAACTAGGGTTAGCGTCAGGACAACTAGGGTTAGCGTCAGGACAACTAGGGTTAGCGTCAGGACAACTAGGGTTAGCGTCAGGACAAGTAGGGTTAGCGTCAGGACAAGTAGGGTTAGCGTCAGGACAAGTAGGGTTAGCGTCAGGACAACTAGGGTTAGCGTCAGGACAACTAGGGTTAGCGTCAGGACAACTAGGGTTAGCATCAGGACAACTAGGGTTAGCGTCAGGACAACTAGGGTTAGCGTCAGGACAACTAGGGTTAGCATCAGGACAAGTAGGGTTAGCGTAAGGACAACTAGGGTTAGCGTCAGGACAACTAGGGTTAGCGTCAGGACAACTAGGGTTAGCGTCAGGACAACTAGGGTTAGCATCAGGACAAGTAGGGTTAGCGTCAGGACAACTAGGGTTAGCGTCAGGACAACTAGGGTTAGCGTCAGGACAACTAGGGTTAGCGTCAGGACAAGTAGGGTTAGCGTCAGGACAACTAGGGTTAGCGTCAGGACAACTAGGGTTAGCATCAAGACAACTAGGGTTAGCGTCAGGACAACTAGGGTTAGCGTCAGGACAACTAGGGTTAGCTTCAGGACAAGTAGGGTTAGCGTCAGGACAACTAGGGTTAGCGTCAGGACAACTAGGGTTAGCGTCAGGACAAGTAGGGTTAGCGTCAGGACAACTAGTGTTAGCGTCAGGACAACTAGGGTTAGCGTCAGGACAACTAGGGTTAGCATCAGGACAACTCGGGTTAGCGTCAGGACAACTCGGGTTAGCGTCAGGACAACTCGGGTTAGCGTCAGGACAAATCGGGTTAGCGTCAGGACAACTCGGGTTAGCGTCAGGACAACTCGGGTTAGCGTCAGGACAACTAGGGTTAGCGTCAGGACAACTCGGGTTAGCGTCAGGACAACTCGGGTTAGCGTCAGGACAACTCGGGTTAGCGTCAGGACAACTCAGGTTAGCGTCAGGACAACTCAGGTTAGCGTCAGGACAAATCGGGTTAGCGTCAGGACAACTCGGGTTAGCGTCAGGACAACTCGGGTTAGCGTCAGGACAACTCGGGTTAGCGTCAGGACAACTCGGGTTAGCGTCAGGACAACTAGGGTTAGCGTCAGGACAACTCGGGTTAGCGTCAGGACAACTCGGGTTAGCGTCAGGACAACTAGGGTTAGCGTCAGGACAACTCGGGTTAGCGTCAGGACAACTCGGGTTAGCGTCAGGACAAGTAGGGTTAGCGTCAGGACAAGTAGGGTTAGCGTCAAGACAAGTAGGGTTAGCGTCAGGACAACTAGGGTTAGCGTCAGGACAAGTAGGGTTAGCGTCAGGACAAGTAGGGTTAGCGTCAGGACAACTAGGGTTAACGTCAGGACAACTAGGGTTAGCGTCAGGACAAGTAGGGTTAGCGTCAGGACAAGTAGGGTTAGCGTCAGGACAACTAGGGTTAGCGTCAGGACAACTAGGGTTAGCGTCAGGACAACTAGGGTTAGCTTCAGGACAACTAGGGTTAGCGTCAGGACAACTAGGGTTAGCGTCAGGACAACTAGGGTTAGCATCAGGACAACTACGGTTAGCGTCAGGACAACTATGGTTAGCGTCAGGACAAGTAGGGTTAGCGTCAGGACAAGTAGGGTTAGCGTCAGGACAACTAGGGTTTGCGTCAGGACAACTGGGGTTAGCGTCAGGACAACTAGGGTTAGCATCAGGACAACTAGGGTTAGCGTCAGCACAAGTAGGGTTAGCGTCAAGACAACTAGGGTTAGCTTCAGGACAACTAGGGTTAGCGTCAGGACAACTAGGGTTAGCGTCAGGACAACTAGGGTTAGCGTCAGGACAAGTAGGGTTAGCGTCAGGACAACTAGGGTTAGCGTCAGGACAACTAGGGTGAGCATCAGGACAAGTAGGGTTAGCGTCAGGACAGCTAGGGTTAGCGTCAGGACAACTAGGGTTAGCGTCAGGACAACTAGGGTTAGCGTCAGGACAAGTAGGGTTAGCGTCAGGACAACTAGGGTTAGCGTCAGGACAACTAGGGTTAGCGTCAAGACAACTAGGGTTAGCATCAGGACAACTAGGGTTAGCGTCAGGACAACTAGGGTTGGCGTCAGGACAACTAGGGTTGGCGTCAGGACAACTAGGGTTAGCGTCAGGACAACTAAGGTTGGCGTCAGGACAACTAGGGTTGGCTTCAGGACAACTAGGGTAGGCATCAGAACAACTAGGGTTAGCGTCAGGACAACTAGGGTTAGCGTCAGGACAAGTAGGGTTAGCGTCAGGACAAGTAGGGTTAGCGTCAGGACAAGTAGGGTTAGCGTCAGGACAACTAGGGTTGGCGTCAGGACAACTAGGGTTGGCGTCAGGACAACTAGGGTTGGCGTCAGGACAACTAGGGTAGGCATCAGGACAACTAGGGTTAGCGTCAGGACAACTATGGTTAGCGTCATTACAAGTAGGGTTAGCGTCAGGACAAGTAGAGTTAGCGTCAGGACAAGTAGGGTTAGCGTCAGGACAACTAGGGTTAGCGTCAGGACAACTAGGGTTAGCGTCAGGACAACTAGGGTTAGCGTCAGGACAAGTAGGGTTAGCGTCAGGACAAGTAGGGTTAGCGTCAGGACAACTAGGGTTAGCGTCAGGACAAGTAGGGTTAGCGTCAGGACAACTAGGGTTAGCGTCAGGACAACTAGGGTTAGCGTCAGGACAACTAGGGTTAGCGTCAGGACAACTAGGGTTAGCGTCAGGACAACTAGGGTTAGCGTCAGGACAACTAGGGTTAGCATCAGGACAAGTAGGGTTAGCGTCAGGACAACTAGGGTTAGCGTCAGGACAACTAGGGTTAGCGTCAGGACAAATAGGGTTAGCGTCAGGACAAGTAGGGTTAGCGTCAGGACAACTAGGGTTAGCGTCAGGACAACTAGGGTTAGCGTCAAGACAACTAGGGTTAGCGTCAGGACAACTAGTGTTAGCGTCAGGACAACTAGGGTTAGCGTCAGGACAACTAGGGTTAGCATCAGGACAACTAGGGTTAGCGTCAGGACAACTCGGGTTAGCGTCAGGACAACTCGGGTTAGCGTCAGGACAACTCAGGTTAGCGTCAGGACAAATCGGGTTAGCGTCAGGACAACTCGGGTTAGCGTCAGGACAACTAGGGTTAGCGTCAGGACAACTAGGGTTAGAGTCAGGACAACTAGGGTTGGCGTCAGGACAACTAGGGTTGGCGTCAGGACAACTAGGGTTAGCGTCAGGACAACTAGGGTTGGCGTCAGGACAACTAGGGTTGGCGTCAGGACAACTAGGGTAGGCATCAGAACAACTAGGGTTAGCGTCAGGACAACTAGGGTTAGCGTCAGGACAACTAGGGTTAGCGTCAGGACAACTATGGTTAGCGTCAGGACAAGTAGGGTTAGCGTCAGGACAAGTAGGGTTAGCGTCAGGACAACTAGGGTTGGCGTCAGGACAACTAGGGTTAGCATCAGGACAACTAGGGTTGGCGTCAGGACAACTAGGGTTGGCGTCAGGACAACTAGGGTAGGCATCAGGACAACTAGGGTTAGCGTCCGGACAACTATGGTTAGCGTCATTACAAGTATGGTAAGCGTCAGGACAAGTAGGGTTAGCGTCAGGACAACTAGGGTTAGCGTCAGGACAACTAGGGTTAGCGTCAGGACAACTAGGGTTAGCGTCAGGACAACTAGGGTTAGCGTCATGACAACTAGGGTTAGCGTCAGGACAAGTAGGGTTAGCGTCAGGACAACTAGGGTTAGCATCAGGACAACTCGGGTTAGCGTCAGGACAAGTAGGGTTAGCGTCAGGACAACTAGGGTTAGCGTCAGGACAACTAGGGTTAGCGTCAGGACAAGTAGGGTTAGCGTCAGGACAACTAGGGTTAGCGTCAGGACAACTAGGGTTAGCGTCAGGACAAGTAGGGTTAGCATCAGGACAAGTAGGGTTAGCATCAGGACAAGTAGGGTTAGCGTCAGGACAAGTAGGGATAGCGTCAGGACAAGTAGGGTTAGCGTCAGGACAACTAGGGTTAGCGTCAGGACAACTAGGGTTAGCGTCAGGACAACTAGGGTTAGTGTCAGGACAAGTAGGGTTAGCGTCAGGACAACTAGGGTTAGCGTCAGGACAACTAGGGTTAGCGTCAGGACAAGTAGGGTTAGCGTCAGGACAACTAGGGTTAGCATCAGGACAACTAGGGTTAGCGTCAGGACAAGTAGGGTTAGCGTCAGGACAACTAGGGTTAGCGTCAGGACAACTAGGGTTAGCATCAGGACAACTAAGGTTAGCGTCAGGACAACTAGGGTTAGCGTCAGGACAACTAGGGTTAGCGTCAGGACAACTAGGGTTAGCGTCAGGACAACTAGGGTTAGCGTCAGGACAACTAGGGTTAGCGTCAGGACAACTAGGGTTGGCGTCAGGACAACTAGGGTTGGCGTCAGGACAACTAGGGTTAGCGTCAGGACAACTAGGGTTGGCGTCAGGACAACTAGGGTTGGCGTCAGGACAACTAGGGTAGGCGTCAGGACAACTAGGTTTAGCGTCAGGACAACTAGGGTTAGCGTCAGGACAACTAGGGTTAGCGTCAGGACAACTATGGTTAGCGTTAGGACAAGTAGGGTTAGCGTCAGGACAAGTAGGGTTAGCGTCAGGACAAGTAGGGTTAGCGTCAGGACAACTAGGGTTGGCGTCAGGACAACTAGGGTTAGCATCAGGACAACTAGGGTTGGCGTCAGGACAACTAGGGTTGGCGTCAGGACAACTAGGGTAGGCGTCAGGACAACTAGGGTTAGCGTCAGGACAACTAGGGTTAGCGTCAGGACAACTAGGGTTAGCGTCAGGACAACTAGGGTTAGCGTCAGGACAACTATGGTTAGCGTTAGGACAAGTAGGGTTAGCGTCAGGACAAGTAGGGTTAGCGTCAGGACAAGTAGGGTTAGCGTCAGGACAACTAGGGTTGGCGTCAGGACAACTAGGGTTAGCATCAGGACAACTAGGGTTGGCGTCAGGACAACTAGGGTTGGCGTCAGGACAACTAGGGTAGGCGTCAGGACAACTAGGGTTAGCGTCAGGACAACTAGGGTTAGCGTCAGGACAACTAGGGTTAGCGTCAGGACAACTAAGGTTAGCGTCAGGACAAGAAGGGTTAGCGTCAGGACAAGTAGGGTTAGCGTCAGGACAACTAGGGTTAGCGTCAGGACAACTAGGGTTAGCGTCAGGACAACTAGGGTTAGCATCAGGACAACTAGGGTTAGCGTCAGCACAGGTAGGGTTAGCGTCAAGACAACTAGGGTTAGCTTCAGGACAACTAGGGTTAGCGTCAGGACAACTAGGGTTAGCGTCAGGACAACTAGGGTTAGCGTCAGGACAACTAGGGTTAGCGTCAGGACAACTAGGGTTAGCGTCAGGACAACTAGGGTTAGCGTCAGGACAACTAGGGTTAGCGTCAGGACAACTAGGGTTAGCGTCAGGACAACTAGGGTTAGCGTCAGGACAACTAGGGTTAGCGTCAGGACAAGTAGGGTTAGCGTCAGGACAACTAGGGTTAGCGTCAGGACAACTAGGGTTAGCGTCAAGACAACTAGGGTTAGCATCAGGACAACTAGGGTTAGCGTCAGGACAACTAGGGTTAGCTTCAGGACAAGTAGGGTTAGCGTCAGGACAACTAGGGTTAGCGTCAGGACAACTAGGGTTAGCGTCAGGACAAGTAGGGTTAGCGTCAGGACAACTAGTGTTAGCGTCAGGACAACTAGGGTTAGCGTCAGGACAACTAGGGTTAGCATCAGGACAACTAGGGTTAGCGTCAGGACAACTCGGGTTAGCGTCAGGACAACTCGGGTTAGCGTCAGGACAACTCGGGTTAGCGTCAGGACAAATCGGGTTAGCGTCAGGACAAATCGGGTTAGCGTCAGGACAACTAGGGTTAGCGTCAGGACAAGTAGGGTTAGCGTCAGGACAACTAGGGTTAGCGTCAGGACAACTAGGGTTAGCGTCAGTACAACTAGGGTTAGCGTCAGGACAAGTAGGGTTAGCGTCAGGACAACTAGGGTTAGCGTCAGGACAACTAGGGTTAGCGTCAGGACAAGTAGGGTTAGCGTCAGGACAAGTAGGGTTAGCGTCAGGACAACTAGGGTTAGCGTCAGGACAACTAGGGTTAGCGTCAGGACAACTAAGGTTAGCGTGAGGACAACTAGGGTTAGCGTCAGGACAACTAGGGTTAGCGTCAGGACAACTAGGGTTGGCGTCAGGACAACTAGGGTTGGCGTCAGGACAACTAGGGTTAGCGTCAGGACAACTAGGGTTGGCGTCAGAACAACTAGGGTTAGCGTCAGGACAACTAGGGTTAGCGTCAGGACAACTAGGGTTAGCGTTAGTACAAGTAGGGTTAGCGTCAGGACAAGTAGGGTTAGCGTCAGGACAAGTAGGGTTAGCGTCAGGACAACTAGGGTTGGCGTCAGGACAACTAGGGTTAGCGTCAGGACAACTAGGGTTGGTGTCAGGACAACTCGGGTTAGCGTCAGGACAACTCGGGTTAGCGTCAGGACAACTCGGGTTAGCGTCAGGACAAATCGGGTTAGCGTCAGGACAACTCGGGTTAGCGTCAGGACAACTTGGGTTAGCGTCAGGACAACTCGGGTTAGCGTCAGGACAACCAGGGTTAGCGTCAGGACAACTAGGGTTAGCGTCAGGACAACTATGGTTAGCGTCAGGACAAGTAGGGTTAGCGTCAGGACAAGTAGGGTTAGCGTCAGGACAACTAGGGTTAGCGTCAGGACAACTAGGGTTAGCGTCAGGACAACTAGGGTTAGCGTCAGAACAACTAGGGTTAGCGTCAGCACAAGTAGGGTTAGCGTCAAGACAACTAGGGTTAGCTTCAGGACAACTAGGGTTAGCGTCAGGACAACTAGTGTTAGCGTCAGGACAACTAGGGTTAGCGTCAGGACAACTAGGGTTAGCGTCAGGACAAGTACGGTTAGCGTCAGGACAACTAGGGTTAGCGTCAGGACAACTAGGGTTAGCGTCAGGACAAGTAGGGTTAGCGTCAGGACAACTAGGGTTAGCGTCAGGACAACTAGGGTTAGCGTCAGGACAACTAGGGTTAGCGTCAGGACAAGTAGGGTTAGCGTCAGGACAACTAGGGTTAGCGTCAGGACAACTAGGGTTAGCGTCAGGACAACTAGGGTTAGCGTCAAGACAACTAGGGTTAGCGTCAGGACAACTAGGGTTAGCGTCAGGACAACTAGGGTTAGCTTCAGGACAAGTAGGGTTAGCGTCAGGACAACTAGGGTTAGCGTCAGGACAACTAGGGTTAGCGTCAGGACAAGTAGGATTAGCGTCAGGACAACTAGTGTTAGCGTCAGGACAACTAGGGTTAGCGTCAGGACAACTAGGGTTAGCGTCAGGACAACTAGGGTTAGCGTCAGGACAACTCGGGTTAGCGTCAGGACAAGTAGGGTTAGCGTCAAGACAAGTAGGGTTAGCGTCAGGACAACTAGGGTTAGCGTCAAGACAAGTAGGGTTAGCGTCAGGACAACTAGGGTTAGCGTCAGGACAACTAGGGTTAGCGTCAGGACAAGTAGGGTTAGCGTCAGGACAACTAGGGTTAGCGTCAGGACAACTAGGGTTAGCGTCAGGACAACTAGGGTTAGCGTCAGGACAAGTAGGGTTAGCGTCAGGACAACTAGGGTTAGCGTCAGGACAACTAGGGTTAGCGTCAGGACAAGTAGGGTTAGCGTCAGGACAACTAGGGTTAGCGTCAGGACAACTAGGGTTAGCGTCAGGACAAGTAGGGTTAGCGTCAGGACAAGTAGGGTTAGCGTCAGGACAACTAGGGTTAGCGTCAAGACAAGTATGGTTAGCGTCAGGACAACTAGGGTTAGCGTCAGGACAACTAGGGTTAGCGTCAGGACAAGTAGGGTTAGCGTCAGGACAACTAGGGTTAGCGTCAGGACAACTAGGGTTAGCGTCAGGACAAGTAGGGTTAGCGTCAGGACAACTAGGGTTAGCGTCAGGACAACTAGGGTTAGCGTCAGGACAAGTAGGGTTAGCATCAGGACAAGTAGGGTTAGCGTCAGGACAAGTAGGGTTAGCGTCAGGACAAGTAGAGTTTGCATCAGGACAAGTAGGGTTAGCGTCAGGACAACTAGGGTTAGCGTCAGGACAACTAGGGTTAGCGTCAGGACAACTAGGGTTAGCGTCAGGACAAGTATGGTTAGCGTCAGGACAACTAGGGTTAGCGTCAGGACAACTAGGGTTAGCGTCAGGACAAGTAGGGTTAGCGTCAGGACAACTAGGGTTAGCGTCAGGACAACTAGGGTTAACGTCAGGACAAGTAGGGTTAGCGTCAGGACAACTAGGGTTAGCGTCAGGACAACTAGGGTTAGCGTCAGGACAACTAAGGTTAGCGTCAGGACAACTAGGGTTAGCGTCAGGACAACTAGGGTTAGCGTCAGGACAACTAGGGTTGGCGTCAGGACAACTAGGGTTAGCGTCAGGACAACTAGGGTTGGAGTCAGGACAACTAGGGTTGGCGTCAGGACAACTAGGGTAGGCGTCAGGACAACTAGGGTTAGCGTCAGGACAACTAGGGTTAGCGTCAGGACAACTAGGGTTAGCGTCAGGACAACTATGGTTAGCGTTAGGACAAGTAGGGTTAGCGTCAGGACAAGTAGGGCTAGCGTCAGGACAAGTAGGGTTAGCGTCAGGACAACTAGGGTTGGCGTCAGGACAACTAGGGTTAGCGTCAGGACAACTAGGGTTGGCGTCAAGACAACTAGGGTTGGCGTCAGGACAACTAGGGTAGGCGTCAGGACAACTAGGGTTCGCGTCAGGACAACTAGGGATAGCGTCAGGACAACTATGGTTAGCGTCAGGACAAGTAGGGTTAGCGTCAGGACAAGTAGGGTTAGCGTCAGGACAACTAGGGTTAGCGTCAGGACAACTAGGGTTAGCGTCAGGACAACTAGGGTTAGCGTCAGGACAAGTAGGGTTAGCGTCAAGACAACTAGGGTTAGCTTCAGGACAACTAGGGTTAGCGTCAGGACAACTAGGGTTAGCGTCAGGACAACTAGGGTTAGCGTCAGGACAACTAGGGTTAGCGTCAGGACAACTAGGGTTAGCGTCAGGACAAGTAGGGTTAGCGTCAGGACAACTAGGGTTAGCGTCAGGACAACTAGGGTTAGCGTCAGGACAACTAGGGTTAGCGTCAGGACAACTAGGGTTAGCGTCAGGACAACTAGGGTTAGCGTTAGGACAAGTAGGGTTAGCGTCAGGACAAGTAGGGTTAGCGTCAGGACAAGTAGGGTTAGCGTCAGGACAAGTAGGGTTAGCGTCAGGACAACTAGGGTTAGCGTCAGGACAACTAGGGTTAGAGTCAGGACAACTAGGGTTAGCGTCAGGACAACTCGGGTTAGCGTCAGGACAACTCGGGTTAGCGTCAGGACAACTCGGGTTAGCGTCAGGACAACTAGGGTTAGCGTCAGGACAACTCGGGTTAGCGTCAGGACAACTCGGGTTAGCGTCAGGACAAGTAGGGTTAGCGTCAGGACAAGTAGGGTTAGCGTCAGGACAACTAGGGTTAGCGTCAGGACAACTAGGGTTAGCGTCAGGACAACTAGGGTTAGCGTCAGGACAACTCGGGTTAGCGTCAGGACAACTCGGGTTAGCGTCAGGACAACTCGGGTTAGCGTCAGGACAACTCGGGTTAGCGTCAGGACAACTCGGGTTAGCGTCAGGACAACTCGGGTTAGCGTCAGGACAACTAGGGTTAGCGTCAGGACAACTAGGGTTAGCGTCAGGACAACTAGGGTTAGCGTCAGGACAAGTAGGGTTAGCGTCAAGACAACTAGGGTTAGCGTCAGGACAACTAGGGTTAGCGTCAGGACAACTAGGGTTAGCGTCAGGACAACTAGGGCTAGCGTCAGGACAACTAGGGTTAGCGTCAGGACAACTAGGGTTAGCGTCAGGACAACTAGGGTTTAGCATCAGGACAAGTAGGGTTAGCGTCAGGAAAACTAGGGTTAGCGTCAGGACAACTAGGGTTAGCGTCAGGACAACTAGGGTTAGCGTCAGGACAAGTAGGGTTAGCGTCAGGACAACTAGGGTTAGCGTCAGGACAAGTAGGGTTAGCGTCAGGACAAGTAGGGTTAGAGTCAGGACAAGTAGGGTTAGCGTCAGGACAACTAGGGTTAGCGTCAGGACAACTAGGGTTAGCATCAGGACAAGTAGGGTTAGAGTCAGGACAACTAGGGTTAGCGTCAGGACAACTAGGGTTAGCGTCAGGACAACTAGGGTTAGCGTCAGGACAACTAGGGTTAGCGTCAGGACAAGTATGGTTAGCGTCAGGACAACTAGGGTTAGCGTCAGGACAACTACGGTTAGCGTCAGGACAACTAGGGTTAGCGTCAGGACAACTAGGGTTAGCGTCAGGACAACTAGGGTTAGCGTCAGGACAAGTAGGGTTAGCGTCAGGACAACTAGGGTTAGCGTCAGGACAACTAGGGTTAGCGTCAGGACAACTAAGGTTAGCGTCAGGACAACTAGGGTTAGCGTCAGGACAACTAGGGTTAGCGTCAGGACAACTAGGGTTGGCGTCAGGACAACTAGGGTTAGCGTCAGGACAACTAGGGTTGGCGTCAGGACAACTAGGGTTGGCGTCAGGACAACTAGGGTAGGCGTCAGGACAACTAGGGTTAGCGTCAGGACAACTAGGGTTAGCGTCAGGACAACTAGGGTTAGCGTCAGGACAACTAGGATTAGCGTCAGGACAACTAGGGTTAGCGTCAGGACAACTAGGGTTAGCGTCAGGACAAGTATGGTTAGCGTCAGGACAACTAGGGTTAGCGTCAGAACAACTAGGGTTAGCGTCAGGACAACTAGGGTTAGCGTCAGGACAACTAGGGTTAGCGTCAGGACAACTAGGGTTAGCGTCAGGACAAGTAGGGTTAGCATCAGGACAAGTAGGGTTAGCGTCAGGACAAGTAGGGTTAGCGTCAGGACAAGTAGGGTTTGCGTCAGGACAAGTAGGGTTAGCGTCAGGACAACTAGGGTTAGCGTCAGGACAACTAGGGTTAGCGTCAGGACAACTAGGGTTAGCGTCAGGACAAGTATGGTTAGCGTCAGGACAACTAGGGTTAGCGTCAGGACAAGTAGGGTTAGCGTCAGGACAAGTAGGGTTAGCGTCAGGACAACTAGGGTTAGCGTCAGGACAACTAGGGTTAGCGTCAGGACAAGTAGGTTTAGCGTCAGGACAACTAGGGTTAGCGTCAGGACAACTAGGGTTAGCGTCAGGACAACTAAGGTTAGCGTCAGGACAACTAGGGTTAGCGTCAGGACAACTAGGGTTAGCGTCAGGACAACTAGGGTTGGCGTCAGGACAACTAGGTTTAGCGTCAGGACAACTAGGGTTGGCGTCAGGACAACTAGGGTTGGCGTCAGGACAACTAGGGTAGGCGTCAGGACAACTAGGGTTAGCGTCAGGACAACTAGGGTTAGCGTCATTACAACTAGGGTTAGCGTCAGGACAACTATGGTTAGCGTTAGGACAAGTAGGGTTAGCGTCAGGACAAGTAGGGCTAGCGACAGGACAAGTAGGGTTAGCGTCAGGACAACTAGGGTTGGCATCAGGACAACTAGGGTTAGCATCAGGACAACTAGGGTTGGCGTCAGGACAACTAGGGTTGGCGTCAGGACAACTAGGGTAGGCGTCAGGACAACTAGGGTTAGCGTCAGGACAACTAGGGTTAGCGTCAGGACAACTAGGGTTAGCGTCAGGACAACTAGGGTTAGCGTCAGGACAACTAGGGTTAGCGTCAGGACAAGTAGGGTTAGCGTCAGGACAAGTAGGGTTAGCGTCAGGACAACTAGGGTTAGCGTCAGGACAACTCGGGTTAGCGTCAGGACAACTCGGGTTAGCGTCAGGACAACTAGGGTTAGCGTCAGGACAACTCGGGTTAGCGTCAGGACAACTCGGGTTAGCGTCAGGACAACTAGGGTTAGCGTCAGGACAAGTAGGGTTAGCGTCAAGACAACTAGGGTTAGCGTCAAGACAACTAGGGTTAGCGTCAGGACAACTAGGGTTAGCGTCAGGACAACTCGGGTTAGCGTCAGGACAACTCGGGTTAGCGTCAGGACAACTCGGGTTAGCGTCAGGACAACTCGGGTTAGCGTCAGGACAACTCGGGTTAGCGTCAGGACAACTAGGGTTAGCGTCAGGACAACTAGGGTTAGCGTCAGGACAACTAGGGTTAGCGTCAGGACAAGTAGGGTTAGCGTCAAGACAACTAGGGTTAGCGTCAGGACAACTAGGGTTAGCGTCAGGACAACTAGGGTTAGCGTCAGGACAACTAGGGCTAGCGTCAGGACAACTAGGGTTAGCGTCAGGACAACTAGGGTTAGCGTCAGGACAACTAGGGTTTAGCATCAGGACAAGTAGGGTTAGCGTCAGGAAAACTAGGGTTAGCGTCAGGACAACTAGGGTTAGCGTCAGGACAACTAGGGTTAGCGTCAGGACAAGTAGGGTTAGCGTCAGGACAACTAGGGTTAGCGTCAGGACAACTAGGGTTAGCGTCAGGACAAGTAGGGTTAGAGTCAGGACAAGTAGGGTTAGCGTCAGGACAACTAGGGTTAGCGTCAGGACAACTAGGGTTAGCATCAGGACAAGTAGGGTTAGAGTCAGGACAACTAGGGTTAGCGTCAGGACAACTAGGGTTAGCGTCAGGACAACTAGGGTTAGCGTCAGGACAACTAGGGTTAGCGTCAGGACAAGTATGGTTAGCGTCAGGACAACTAGGGTTAGCGTCAGGACAACTACGGTTAGCGTCAGGACAAGTAGGGTTAGCGTCAGGACAACTAGGGTTAGCGTCAGGACAACTAGGGTTAGCGTCAGGACAAGTAGGGTTAGCGTCAGGACAACTAGGGTTAGCGTCAGGACAACTAGGGTTAGCGTCAGGACAACTAAGGTTAGCGTCAGGACAACTAGGGTTAGCGTCAGGACAACTAGGGTTAGCGTCAGGACAACTAGGGTTGGCGTCAGGACAACTAGGGTTAGCGTCAGGACAACTAGGGTTGGCGTCAGGACAACTAGGGTTGGCGTCAGGACAACTAGGGTAGGCGTCAGGACAACTAGGGTTAGCGTCAGGACAACTAGGGTTAGCGTCAGGACAACTAGGGTTAGCGTCAGGACAACTATGGTTAGCGTTAGGACAAGTAGGGTTAGCATCAGGACAAGTAGGGCTAGCGTCAGGACAAGTAGGGTTAGCGTCAGGACAACTAGGGTTGGCATCAGGACAACTAGGGTTAGCATCAGGACAACTAGGGTTGGCGTCAGGACAACTAGGGTTGGCGTCAGGACAACTAGGGTAGGCGTCAGGACAACTAGGGTTAGCGTCAGGACAACTAGGGTTAGCGTCAGGACAACTATGGTTAGCGTCAGGACAAGTAGGGTTAGCGTCAGGACAAGTAGGGTTAGCGTCAGGACAACTAGGGTTAGCGTCAGGACAACTAGGGTTAGCGTCAGGACAACTAGGGTTAGCGTCAGGACAAGTAGGGTTAGCGTCAAGACAACTAGGGTTAGCTTCAGGACAACTAGGGTTAGCGTCAGGACAACTAGGGTTAGCGTCAGGACAACTAGGGTTAGCGTCAGGACAAGTAGGGTTAGCGTCAGGACAAGTAGGGTTAGCGTCAGGACAACTAGGGTTAGCGTCAGGACAACTAGGGTTAGCGTCAGGACAACTAGGGTTAGCGTCAGGACAACTCGGGTTAGCGTCAGGACAACTAGGATTAGCGTCAGGACAACTAGGGTTAGCGTCAGGACAAGTAGGGTTAGCGTCAAGACAACTAGGGTTAGCGTCAGGACAACTAGGGTTAGCGTCAGGACAACTAGGGTTAGCGTCAGGACAACTCGGGTTAGCATCAGGACAACTCGGGTTAGCGTCAGGACAACTCGGGTTAGCGTCAGGACAACTCGGGTTAGCGTCAGGACAACTCGGGTTAGCGTCAGGACAACTCGGGTTAGCGTCAGGACAACTAGGGTTAGCGTCAGGACAAGTAGGGTTAGCGTCAGGACAACTAGGGTTAGCGTCAGGACAACTAGGGTTAGCGTCAGGACAAGTAGGGTTAGCGTCAGGACAACTAGGGTTAGCGTCAGGACAACTAGGGTTAGCGTCAGGACAACTAAGGTTAGCGTCAGGACAACTAGGGTTAGCGTCAGGACAACTAGGGTTAGCGTCAGGACAACTAGGGTTGGCGTCAGGACAACTAGGGTTAGCGTCAGGACAACTAGGGTTGGCGTCAGGACAACTAGGGTTGGCGTCAGGACAACTAGGGTAGGCGTCAGGACAACTAGGGTTAGCGTCAGGACAACTAGGGTTAGCGTCAAGACAACTAGGGTTAGCGTCAGGACAACTATGGTTAGCGTTAGGACAAGTAGGGTTAGCATCAGGACAAGTAGGGCTAGCGTCAGGACAAGTAGGGTTAGCGTCAGGACAACTAGGGTTGGCATCAGGACAACTAGGGTTAGCATCAGGACAACTAGGGTTGGCGTCAGGACAACTAGGGTTGGCGTCAGGACAACTAGGGTAGGCGTCAGGACAACTAGGGTTAGCGTCAGGACAACTAGGGTTAGCGTCAGGACAACTATGGTTAGCGTCAGGACAAGTAGGGTTAGCGTCAGGACAAGTAGGGTTAGCGTCAGGACAACTAGGGTTAGCGTCAGGACAACTAGGGTTAGCGTCAGGACAACTAGGGTTAGCGTCAGGACAACTAGGGTTAGCGTCAGGACAAGTAGGGTTAGCGTCAAGACAACTAGGGTTAGCTTCAGGACAACTAGGGTTAGCGTCAGGACAACTAGGGTTAGCGTCAGGACAACTAGGGTTAGCGTCAGGACAAGTAGGGTTAGCGTCAGGACAAGTAGGGTTAGCGTCAGGACAACTAGGGTTAGCGTCAGGACAACTAGGGTTAGCGTCAGGACAACTAGGGTTAGCGTCAGGACAACTAGGGTTAGCGTCAGGACAACTCGGGTTAGCGTCAGGACAACTAGGATTAGCGTCAGGACAACTAGGGTTAGCGTCAGGACAAGTAGGGTTAGCGTCAAGACAACTAGGGTTAGCGTCAGGACAACTAGGGTTAGCGTCAGGACAACTAGGGTTAGCGTCAGGACAACTCGGGTTAGCATCAGGACAACTCGGGTTAGCGTCAGGACAACTCGGGTTAGCGTCAGGACAACTCGGGTTAGCGTCAGGACAACTCGGGTTAGCGTCAGGACAACTCGGGTTAGCGTCAGGACAACTAGGGTTAGCGTCAGGACAACTAGGGTTAGCGTCAGGACAACTAGGGTTAGCGTCAGGACAACTAGGGTTAGCGTCAGGACAAGTAGGGTTAGCGTCAAGACAACTAGGGTTAGCGTCAGGACAACTAGGGTTAGCGTCAGGACAACTAGGGTTAGCGTCAGGACAACTAGGGCTAGCGTCAGGACAACTAGGGTTAGCGTCAGGACAACTAGGGTTAGCGTCAGGACAACTAGGGTTTAGCGTCAGGACAACTAGGGTTAGCGTCAGGACAACTAGGGTTAGCGTCAGGACAACTAGGGTTAGCGTCAGGACAAGTAGGGTTAGCGTCAGGACAAGTAGGGTTAGCGTCAGGACAACTAGGGTTAGCGTCAGGACAAGTAGGGTTAGAGTCAGGACAAGTAGGGTTAGAGTCAGGACAAGTAGGGTTAGCGTCAGGACAACTAGGGTTAGCGTCAGGACAACTAGGGTTAGCATCAGGACAAGTAGGGTTAGAGTCAGGACAACTAGGGTTAGCGTCAGGACAACTAGCGTTAGCGTCAGGACAAGTAGGGTTAGCGTCAGGACAAGTAGGGTTAGCGTCAGGACAACTAGGGTTAGCATCAGGACAACTAGGGTTAGCATCAGGACAACTAGGGTTAGCGTCAGGACAACTCGGGTTAGCGTCAGGACAACTCGGGTTAGCGTCAGGACAAATCGGGTTAGCGTCAGGACAACTCGGGTTAGCGTCAGGACAACTCGGGTTAGCGTCAGGACAACTACGGTTAGCGTCAGGACATCTCGGGTTAGCGTCAGGACAACTCGGGTTAGCGTCAGGACAACTAGGGTTAGCGTAAGCACAACTCGGGTTAGCGTCAGGACAAGTAGGGTTAGCGTCAGGACAAGTAGGGTTAGCGTCAGGACAAGTAGGGTTAGCGTCAGGACAACTAGGGTTAACGTCAGGACAACTAGGGTTAGCGTCAGGACAACTAGGGTTAGCGTCAGGACAACTAGGGTTAGCGTCAGGACAGCTAGGGTTAGCGTCAGGACAACTAGGGTTAGCGTCAGGACAACTAGGGTTAGCGTCAGGACAGCTAGGGTTAGCGTCAGAACAACTAGGGTTAGCGTCAGGACAACTAGGGTTAGCGTCAGGACAACTAGGGTTAGCGTCAGGACAACTAGGGTTAGCGTCAGGACAACTAGGGTAAGCGTCAGGACAACTAGGGTTAGCGTCAGGAAAACTAGGGTTAGCGTCAGGACAACTAGGGTTAGCGTCAGAACAACTAGGGTTAGCGTCAGGACAACTAGGGTTAGCGTCAGGACAACTAGGGTTAGCGTCAGGACAACTAGGGTTAGCGTCAGGACAACTAGGGTTAGCGTCAGGACAACTAGGGTTAGCGTCAGGACAACTAGGGTTAGCGTCAGGACAACTAGGATTAGCGTCAGGACAACTAGGGTTAGCGTCAGGACAAGTAGGGTTAGCGTCAAGACAACTAGGGTTAGCGTCAGGACAACTAGGGTTAGCGTCAGGACAACTAGGGTTAGCGTCAGGACAACTCGGGTTAGCATCAGGACAACTCGGGTTAGCGTCAGGACAACTCGGGTTAGCGTCAGGACAACTCGGGTTAGCGTCAGGACAACTCGGGTTAGCGTCAGGACAACTCGGGTTAGCGTCAGGACAACTCGGGTTAGCGTCAGGACAACTAGGGTTAGCGTCAGGACAACTAGGGTTAGCGTCAGGACAACTAGGGTTAGCGTCAGGACAACTAGGGTTAGCGTCAGGACAAGTAGGGTTAGCGTCAAGACAACTAGGGTTAGCGTCAGGACAACTAGGGTTAGCGTCAGGACAACTAGGGTTAGCGTCAGGACAACTAGGGCTAGCGTCAGGACAACTAGGGTTAGCGTCAGGACAACTAGGGTTAGCGTCAGGACAACTAGGGTTTAGCATCAGGACAAGTAGGGTTAGCGTCAGGACAACTAGGGTTAGCGTCAGGACAACTAGGGTTAGCGTCAGGACAACTAGGGTTAGCGTCAGGACAAGTAGGGTTAGCGTCAGGACAACTAGGGTTAGCGTCAGGACAAGTAGGGTTAGAGTCAGGACAAGTAGGGTTAGAGTCAGGACAAGTAGGGTTAGCGTCAGGACAACTAGGGTTAGCGTCAGGACAACTAGGGTTAGCGTCAGGACAAGTAGGGTTAGAGTCAGGACAACTAGGGTTAGCGTCAGGACAACTAGCGTTAGCGTCAGGACAAGTAGGGTTAGCGTCAGGACAAGTAGGGTTAGCGTCAGGACAACTAGGGTTAGCATCAGGACAACTAGGGTTAGCATCAGGACAACTAGGGTTAGCGTCAGGACAACTCGGGTTAGCGTCAGGACAACTCGGGTTAGCGTCAGGACAAATCGGGTTAGCGTCAGGACAACTCGGGTTAGCGTCAGGACAACTCGGGTTAGCGTCAGGACAACTACGGTTAGCGTCAGGACAACTCGGGTTAGCGTCAGGACAACTCGGGTTAGCGTCAGGACAACTAGGGTTAGCGTAAGGACAACTAGGGTTAGCGTCAGGACAAGTAGGGTTAGCGTCAGGACAAGTAGGGTTAGCGTCAGGACAAGTACGGTTAGCGTCAGGACAAGTAGGGTTAGCGTCAGGACAACTAGGGTTAACGTCAGGACAACTAGGGTTAGCGTCAGGACAACTAGGGTTAGCGTCAGGACAACTAGGGTTAGCGTCAGGACAGCTAGGGTTAGCGTCAGGACAACTAGGGTTAGCGTCAGGACAACTAGGGTTAGCGTCAGGACAGCTAGGGTTAGCGTCAGAACAACTAGGGTTAGCGTCAGGACAACTAGGGTTAGCGTCAGGACAACTAGGGTTAGCGTCAGGACAACTAGGGTTAGCGTCAGGACAAGTAGGGTAGGCGTCAGGACAACTAGGGTTAGCGTCAGGAAAACTAGGGTTAGCGTCAGGACAACTAGGGTTAGCGTCAGAACAACTAGGGTTAGCGTCAGGACAACTAGGGTTAGCGTCAGGACAACTAGGGTTAGCGTCAGGACAACTAGGGTTAGCGTCAGGACAACTAGGGTTAGCGTCAGGACAACTAGGGTTAGCGTCAGGACAAGTATGGTTAGCGTCAGGACAACTAGGGTTAGCGTCAGAACAACTAGGGTTAGCGTCAGGACAACTAGGGTTAGCGTCAGGACAACTAGGGTTAGCGTCAGGACAACTAGGGTTAGCGTCAGGACAACTAGGGTTAGCGTCAGGACAAGTAGGGTTGGCGTCAGGACAACTAGGGTTAGCGTCAGGACAACTAGGGTTAGCGTCAGGACAACTAGGGTTAGCGTCAGGACAAGTAGGGTTAGCGTCAGGACAAGTAGGGTTAGCGTCAGGACAACTAGGGTTAGCGTCAGGACAACTAGAGTTAGCGTCAGGACAAGTAGGGTTAGCGTCAGGACAAGTAGGGTTAGCGTCAGGACAACTAGGGTTAGCGTCAGGACAACTAGGGTTAGCGTCAGGACAACTAGGGTTAGCGTCAGGACAGCTAGGGTTAGCGTCAGAACAACTAGGGTTAGCGTCAGGACAACTAGGGTTAGCGTCAGGACAACTAGGGTAAGCGTCAGGACAACTAGGGTTAGCGTCAGGACAACTAGGGTTAGCGTCAGGACAACTAGGGTTAGCGTCAGAACAACTAGGGTTAGCGTCAGGACAACTAGGGTTAGCGTCAGGACAACTAGGGTTAGCGTCAGGACAACTAGGATTAGCGTCAGGACAACTAGGGTTAGCGTCAGGACAACTAGGGTTAGCGTCAGGACAAGTATGGTTAGCGTCAGGACAACTAGGGTTAGCGTCAGAACAACTAGGGTTAGCGTCAGGACAACTAGGGTTAGCGTCAGGACAACTAGGGTTAGCGTCAGGACAACTAGGGTTAGCGTCAGGACAAGTAGGGTTAGCGTCAGGACAAGTAGGGTTAGCGTCAGGACAAGTAGGGTTAGCGTCAGGACAAGTAGGGTTTGCGTCAGGACAAGTAGGGTTAGCGTCAGGACAACTAGGGTTAGCGTCAGGACAACTAGGGTTAGCGTCAGGACAACTAGGGTTAGCGTCAGGACAAGTATGGTTAGCGTCAGGACAACTAGGGTTAGCGTCAGGACAACTAGGGTTAGCGTCAGGACAAGTAGGGTTAGCGTCAGGACAACTAGGGTTAGCGTCAGGACAACTAGGGTTAGCGTCAGGACAAGTAGGGTTAGCGTCAGGACAACTAGGGTTAGCGTCAGGACAACTAGGGTTAGCGTCAGGACAACTAAGGTTAGCGTCAGGACAACTAGGGTTAGCGTCAGGACAACTAGGGTTGGCGTCAGGACAACTAGGGTTGGCGTCAGGACAACTAGGTTTAGCGTCAGGACAACTAGGGTTGGCGTCAGGACAACTAGGGTTGGCGTCAGGACAACTAGGGTAGGCGTCAGGACAACTAGGGTTAGCGTCAGGACAACTAGGGTTAGCGTCATTACAACTAGGGTTAGCGTCAGGACAACTATGGTTAGCGTTAGGACAAGTAGGGTTAGCGTCAGGACAAGTAGGGCTAGCGACAGGACAAGTAGGGTTAGCGTCAGGACAACTAGGGTTGGCATCAGGACAACTAGGGTTAGCATCAGGACAACTAGGGTTGGCGTCAGGACAACTAGGGTTGGCGTCAGGACAACTAGGGTAGGCGTCAGGACAACTAGGGTTAGCGTCAGGACAACTAGGGTTAGCGTCAGGACAACTAGGGTTAGCGTCAGGACAACTAGGGTTAGCGTTAGGACAACTAGGGTTAGCGTCAGGACAAGTAGGGTTAGCGTCAGGACAACTAGGGTTAGCGTCAGGACAACTAGGGTTAGCGTCAGGACAACTAGGGTTAGAGTCAGGACAACTAGGGTTAGCGTCAGGACAACTAGGGTTAGCGTCAGGACAACTAGGGTTAGCGTCAGTACAACTAGGGTTAGCGTCAGGACAACTAGGGTTGGCGTCAGGACAAGTAGGGTTAGCGTCAGGACAACTAGGGTTAGCGTCAGGACAACTAGGGTTAGCGTCAGGACAAGTAGGGTTAGCGTCAGGACAAGTAGGGTTAGCGTCAGGACAATTAGGGTTAGCGTCAGGACAACTAGGGTTAGCGTCAGGACAACTAGGGTTAGCGTCAGGACAAGTAGGGTTAGCGTCAGGACAAGTAGGGTTAGCGTCAGGACAAGTAGGGTTAGCGTCAGGACAACTAGGGTTAGCGTCAGGACAAGTAGGGTTAGCGTCAGGACAAGTAGGGTTAGCGTCAGGACAAGTAGGGTTAGCGTCAGGACAACTAGGGTTAGCGTCAGGACAACTAGGGTTAGCGTCAGGACAGCTAGGGTTAGCGTCAGAACAGCTAGGGTTAGCGTCAGGACAACTAGGGTTAGCGTCAGGACAACTAGGGTAAGCGTCAGGACAACTAGGGTTAGCGTCAGGACAACTAGGGTTAGCGTCAGGACAACTAGGGTTAGCGTCAGAACAACTAGGGTTAGCGTCAGGACAACTAGGGTTAGCGTCAGGACAACTAGGATTAGCGTCAGGACAACTAGGGTTAGCGTCAGGACAACTAGGGTTAGCGTCAGGACAAGTATGGTTAGCGTCAGGACAACTAGGGTTAGCGTCAGAACAACTAGGGTTAGCGTCAGGACAACTAGGGTTAGCGTCAGGACAACTAGGGTTAGCGTCAGGACAACTAGGGTTAGCGTCAGGACAAGTAGGGTTAGCGTCAGGACAAGTAGGGTTAGCGTCAGGACAAGTAGGGTTAGCGTCAGGACAAGTAGGGTTTGCGTCAGGACAAGTAGGGTTAGCGTCAGGACAACTAGGGTTAGCGTCAGGACAACTAGGGTTAGCGTCAGGACAAGTATGGTTAGCGTCAGGACAACTAGGGTTAGCGTCAGGACAACTAGGGTTAGCGTCAGGACAACTAGGGTTAGCGTCAGGACAAGTAGGGTTAGCGTCAGGACAACTAGGGTTAGCGTCAGGACAACTAGGGTTAGCGTCAGGACAAGTAGGGTTAGCGTCAGGACAAGTAGGGTTAGCGTCAGGACAACTAGGGTTAGCGTCAGGACAACTAGGGTTAGCGTCAGGACAAGTAGGGTTAGCGTCAAGACAACTAGGGTTAGCTTCAGGACAACTAGGGTTAGCGTCAGGACAACTAGGGTTAGCGTCAGGACAACTAGGGTTAGCGTCAGGACAACTAGGGTTAGCGTCAGGACAACTAGGGTTAGCGTCAGGACAACTAGGGTTAGCGTCAGGACAACTAGGGTTAGCGTCAGGACAACTAGGGTTAGCGTCAGGACAACTAGGGTTAGCGTCAGGACAACTAGGGTTAGCGTCAGGACAACTAGGGTTAGCGTCAGGACAACTAGGGTTAGCGTCAGGACAACTAGGGTTAGCGTCAGGACAACTAGGGTTAGCGTCAGGACAACTAGGGTTGGCGTCAGGACAACTAGGTTTAGCGTCAGGACAACTAGGGTTGGCGTCAGGACAACTCGGGTTAGCGTCAGGACAACTCGGGTTAGCGTCAGGACAACTCGGGTTAGCGTCAGGACAACTCGGGTTAGCGTCAGGACAAGTAGGGTTAGCGTCAGGACAAGTAGGGTTAGCGTCAGGACAAGTAGGGTTAGCGTCAGGACAACTAGGGTTAGCGTCAGGACAACTAGGGTTAGCGTCAAGACAAGTAGGGTTAGCGTCAGGACAACTAGGGTTAGCGTCAGGACAACTAGGGTTAGCGTCAGGACAAGTAGGGTTAGAGTCAGGACAACTAGGGTTAGCGTCAGGACAACTAGGGTTAACGTCAGGACAAGTAGGGTTAGCGTCAGGACAAGTAGGGTTAGCGTCAGGTCAAGTAGGGGTAGCGTCAGGTCAAGTAGGGGTAGCGTCAGGACAAGTAGGGTTAGCGTCAGGACAATTAGGGTTAGCGTCAGGACAACTAGGGTTAGCGTCAGGACAACTAGGGTTAGCGTCAGGACAAGTAGGGTTAGCGTTAGGACAAGTAGGGTTAGCGTCAGGACAACTAGGGTTAGCGTCAGAACAACTAGGGTTAGCGTCAGGACAAGTAGGGTTAGCGTCAGGACAACTAGGGTTAGCGTCAGGACAACTAGGGTTAGCGTCAGGACAACTAGGGTTAGCGTCAGGACAAGTAGGGTTAGCGTCAGGACAAATAGGGTTAGCGTCAGGACAACTAGGGTTAGCGTCAGGACAACTAGGGTTAGCGTCAGGACAAGTAGGGTTAGCGTCAGGACAAGTAGGGTTAGCGTCAGGACAACTAGGGTTAGCGTCAGGACAAGTAGGGTTAGCGTCAGGACAACTAGGGTAAGCGTCAGGACAACTAGGGTTAGCGTCAGGAAAACTAGGGTTAGCGTCAGGACAACTAGGGTTAGCGTCAGAACAACTAGGGTAAGCATCAGGACAACTAGGGTTAGCGTCAGGACAACTAGGGTTAGCGTCAGGACAACTAGGATTAGCGTCAGGACAACTAGGGTTAGCGTCAGGACAAGTATGGTTAGCGTCAGGACAACTAGGGTTAGCGTCAGAACAACTAGGGTTAGCGTCAGGACAAGTATGGTTAGCGTCAGGACAACTAGGGTTAGCGTCAGAACAACTAGGGTTAGCGTCAGGACAACTAGGGTTAGCGTCAGGACAACTAGGGTTAGCGTCAGGACAACTAGGGTTAGCGTCAGGACAACTAGGGTTAGCGTCAGGGCAAGTAGGGTTAGCGTCAGGTCAACTACGGTTAGCGTCAGGACAACTAGGGTTAGCCTCAGGACAACTAGGGTTAGCGTCAGGACAAGTAGGGTTAGAGTCAGGACAAGTAGGGTTAGAGTCAGGTCAAGTAGGGGTAGCGTCAGGTCAAGTAGGGGTAGCGTCAGGACAGGTAGGGTTAGCGTCAGGACAAGTAGGGTTAGCGTCAGGACAACTAGGGTTAGCGTCAGGACAAGTAGGGTTAGAGTCAGGACAAGTAGGGTTAGAGTCAGGACAAGTAGGGTTAGCGTCAGGACAACTAGGGTTAGCGTCAGGACAACTAGGGTTAGCGTCAGGACAAGTAGGGTTAGAGTCAGGACAACTAGGGTTAGCATCAGGACAACTAGCGTTAGCGTCAGGACAAGTAGGGTTAGCGTCAGGACAAGTAGGGTTAGCGTCAGGACAACTAGGGTTAGCATCAGGACAACTAGGGTTAGCATCAGGACAACTAGGGTTAGCGTCAGGACAACTCGGGTTAGCGTCAGGACAACTCGGGTTAGCGTCAGGACAAATCGGGTTAGCGTCAGGACAACTCGGGTTAGCGTCAGGACAACTCGGGTTAGCGTCAGGACAACTACGGTTAGCGTCAGGACAACTCGGGTTAGCGTCAGGACAACTCGGGTTAGCGTCAGGACAACTAGGGTTAGCGTAAGGACAACTCGGGTTAGCGTCAGGACAAGTAGGGTTAGCGTCAGGACAAGTAG
Organism: Phyllobates terribilis; assembly: GCF_046119375.1. Lineage (NCBI taxonomy): Eukaryota > Metazoa > Chordata > Amphibia > Anura > Dendrobatidae > Phyllobates > Phyllobates terribilis. The sequence continues at coordinate 772,770 of NW_027363156.1, read as the reverse complement.
GGTTAGCGTCAGGACAAGTAGGGTTAGCGTCAGGACAAGTAGGGTTAGCGTCAGGACAACTAGGGTTAACGTCAGGACAACTAGGGTTAGCGTCAGGACAACTAGGGTTAGCGTCAGGACAACTAGGGTTAGCGTCAGGACAGCTAGGGTTAGCGTCAGGACAACTAGGGTTAGCGTCAGGACAACTAGGGTTAGCGTCAGGACAGCTAGGGTTAGCGTCAGAACAACTAGGGTTAGTGTCAGGACAACTAGGGTTAGCGTCAGGACAACTAGGGTTAGCGTCAGGACAACTAGGGTTAGCGTCAGGACAACTAGGGTAAGCGTCAGGACAACTAGGGTTAGCGTCAGGAAAACTAGGGTTAGCGTCAGGACAACTAGGGTTAGCGTCAGAACAACTAGGGTTAGCGTCAGGACAACTAGGGTTAGCGTCAGGACAACTAGGGTTAGCGTCAGGACAACTAGGGTTAGCGTCAGGACAACTAGGGTTAGCGTCAGGACAACTAGGGTTAGCGTCAGGACAACTAGGGTTAGCGTCAGGACAAGTATGGTTAGCGTCAGGACAACTAGGGTTAGCGTCAGAACAACTAGGGTTAGCGTCAGGACAACTAGGGTTAGCGTCAGGACAACTAGGGTTAGCGTCAGGACAACTAGGGTTAGCGTCAGGACAACTAGGGTTAGCGTCAGTACAACTAGGGTTAGCGTCAGGACAAGTAGGGTTGGCGTCAGGACAACTAGGGTTAGCGTCAGGACAACTAGGGTTAGCGTCAGGACAACTAGGGTTAGCGTCAGGACAAGTAGGGTTAGCGTCAGGACAAGTAGGGTTAGCGTCAGGACAACTAGGGTTAGCGTCAGGACAACTAGGGTTAGCGTCAGGACAACTAGGGTTAGCGTCAGGACAACTAGGGTTAGCGTCAGGACAAGTAGGGTTAGCGTCAGGACAACTAGGGTTAGCGTCAGGACAACTAGGGTTAGCGTCAGGACAACTAGGGTTAGCGTCAGGACAGCTAGGGTTAGCGTCAGAACAACTAGGGTTAGCGTCAGGACAACTAGGGTTAGCGTCAGGACAACTAGGGTAAGCGTCAGGACAACTAGGGTTAGCGTCAGGACAACTAGGGTTAGCGTCAGGACAACTAGGGTTAGCGTCAGAACAACTAGGGTTAGCGTCAGGACAACTAGGGTTAGCGTCAGGACAACTAGGGTTAGCGTCAGGACAACTAGGATTAGCGTCAGGACAACTAGGGTTAGCGTCAGGACAACTAGGGTTAGCGTCAGGACAAGTATGGTTAGCGTCAGGACAACTAGGGTTAGCGTCAGAACAACTAGGGTTAGCGTCAGGACAACTAGGGTTAGCGTCAGGACAACTAGGGTTAGCGTCAGGACAACTAGGGTTAGCGTCAGGACAAGTAGGGTTAGCGTCAGGACAAGTAGGGTTAGCGTCAGGACAAGTAGGGTTAGCGTCAGGACAAGTAGGGTTTGCGTCAGGACAAGTAGGGTTAGCGTCAGGACAACTAGGGTTAGCGTCAGGACAACTAGGGTTAGCGTCAGGACAACTAGGGTTAGCGTCAGGACAAGTATGGTTAGCGTCAGGACAACTAGGGTTAGCGTCAGGACAACTAGGGTTAGCGTCAGGACAAGTAGGGTTAGCGTCAGGACAACTAGGGTTAGCGTCAGGACAACTAGGGTTAGCGTCAGGACAAGTAGGGTTAGCGTCAGGACAACTAGGGTTAGCGTCAGGACAACTAGGGTTAGCGTCAGGACAACTAAGGTTAGCGTCAGGACAACTAGGGTTAGCGTCAGGACAACTAGGGTTGGCGTCATGACAACTAGGGTTGGCGTCAGGACAACTAGGTTTAGCGTCAGGACAACTAGGGTTGGCGTCAGGACAACTAGGGTTGGCGTCAGGACAACTAGGGTAGGCGTCAGGACAACTAGGGTTAGCGTCAGGACAACTAGGGTTAGCGTCAGGACAACTCGGGTTAGCGTCAGGACAACTCGGGTTAGCGTCAGGACAAATCGGGTTAGCGTCAGGACAACTCGGGTTAGCGTCAGGACAACTCGGGTTAGCGTCAGGACAACTACGGTTAGCGTCAGGACAACTCGGGTTAGCGTCAGGACAACTCGGGTTAGCGTCAGGACAACTAGGGTTAGCGTAAGGACAACTCGGGTTAGCGTCAGGACAAGTAGGGTTAGCGTCAGGACAAGTAGGGTTAGCGTCAGGACAAGTAGGGTTAGCGTCAGGACAAGTAGGGTTAGCGTCAGGACAACTAGGGTTAACGTCAGGACAACTAGGGTTAGCGTCAGGACAACTAGGGTTAGCGTCAGGACAACTAGGGTTAGCGTCAGGACAGCTAGGGTTAGCGTCAGGACAACTAGGGTTAGCGTCAGAACAACTAGGGTTAGCGTCAGGACAACTAGGGTTAGCGTCAGGACAACTAGGGTTAGCGTCAGGACAACTAGGGTTAGCGTCAGGACAACTAGGGTAAGCGTCAGGACAACTAGGGTTAGCGTCAGGAAAACTAGGGTTAGCGTCAGGACAACTAGGGTTAGCGTCAGAACAACTAGGGTTAGCGTCAGGACAACTAGGGTTAGCGTCAGGACAACTAGGGTTAGCGTCAGGACAACTAGGGTTAGCGTCAGGACAACTAGGGTTAGCGTCAGGACAACTAGGGTTAGCGTCAGGACAACTAGGGTTAGCGTCAGGACAAGTATGGTTAGCGTCAGGACAACTAGGGTTAGCGTCAGAACAACTAGGGTTAGCGTCAGGACAACTAGGGTTAGCGTCAGGACAACTAGGGTTAGCGTCAGGACAACTAGGGTTAGCGTCAGGACAACTAGGGTTAGCGTCAGTACAACTAGGGTTAGCGTCAGGACAAGTAGGGTTGGCGTCAGGACAACTAGGGTTAGCGTCAGGACAACTAGGGTTAGCGTCAGGACAACTAGGGTTAGCGTCAGGACAAGTAGGGTTAGCGTCAGGACAAGTAGGGTTAGCGTCAGGACAACTAGGGTTAGCGTCAGGACAACTAGGGTTAGCGTCAGGACAACTAGGGTTAGCGTCAGGACAAGTAGGGTTAGCGTCAGGACAAGTAGGGTTAGCGTCAGGACAACTAGGGTTAGCGTCAGGACAACTAGGGTTAGCGTCAGGACAACTAGGGTTAGCGTCAGGACAGCTAGGGTTAGCGTCAGAACAACTAGGGTTAGCGTCAGGACAACTAGGGTAAGCGTCAGGACAACTAGGGTTAGCGTCAGGACAACTAGGGTTAGCGTCAGGACAACTAGGGTTAGCGTCAGAACAACTAGGGTTAGCGTCAGGACAACTAGGGTTAGCGTCAGGACAACTAGGGTTAGCGTCAGGACAACTAGGATTAGCGTCAGGACAACTAGGGTTAGCGTCAGGACAACTAGGGTTAGCGTCAGGACAAGTATGGTTAGCGTCAGGACAACTAGGGTTAGCGTCAGAACAACTAGGGTTAGCGTCAGGACAACTAGGGTTAGCGTCAGGACAACTAGGGTTAGCGTCAGGACAACTAGGGTTAGCGTCAGGACAACTAGGGTTAGCGTCAGAACAACTAGGGTTAGCGTCAGGACAACTAGGGTTAGCGTCAGGACAACTAGGATTAGCGTCAGGACAACTAGGGTTAGCGTCAGGACAACTAGGGTTAGCGTCAGGACAAGTATGGTTAGCGTCAGGACAACTAGGGTTAGCGTCAGAACAACTAGGGTTAGCGTCAGGACAACTAGGGTTAGCGTCAGGACAACTAGGGTTAGCGTCAGGACAACTAGGGTTAGCGTCAGGACAAGTAGGGTTAGCGTCAGGACAAGTAGGGTTAGCGTCAGGACAAGTAGGGTTAGCGTCAGGACAAGTAGGGTTTGCGTCAGGACAAGTAGGGTTAGCGTCAGGACAACTAGGGTTAGCGTCAGGACAACTAGGGTTAGCGTCAGGACAAGTATGGTTAGCGTCAGGACAACTAGGGTTAGCGTCAGGACAACTAGGGTTAGCGTCAGGACAAGTAGGGTTAGCGTCAGGACAACTAGGGTTAGCGTCAGGACAACTAGGGTTAGCGTCAGGACAAGTAGGGTTAGCGTCAAGACAACTAGGGTTAGCTTCAGGACAACTAGGGTTAGCGTCAGGACAACTAGGGTTAGCGTCAGGACAACTAGGGTTAGCGTCAGGACAACTAGGGTTAGCGTCAGGACAACTAGGGTTAGCGTCAGGACAACTAGGGTTAGCGTCAGGACAACTAGGGTTAGCGTCAGGACAACTAGGGTTAGCGTCAGGACAACTAGGGTTAGCGTCAGGACAACTAGGGTTAGCGTCAGGACAACTAGGGTTAGCGTCAGGACAACTAGGGTTAGCGTCAGGACAACTAGGGTTGGCGTCAGGACAACTAGGTTTAGCGTCAGGACAACTAGGGTTGGCGTCAGGACAACTCGGGTTAGCGTCAGGACAACTCGGGTTAGCGTCAGGACAACTCGGGTTAGCGTCAGGACAACTCGGGTTAGCGTCAGGACAAGTAGGGTTAGCGTCAGGACAAGTAGGGTTAGCGTCAGGACAAGTAGGGTTAGCGTCAGGACAACTAGGGTTAGCGTCAGGACAACTAGGGTTAGCGTCAAGACAAGTAGGGTTAGCGTCAGGACAACTAGGGTTAGCGTCAGGACAACTAGGGTTAGCGTCAGGACAACTAGGGTTAGCGTCAGGACAACTAGGGTTAGCGTCAGGACAACTAGGGTTAGCGTCAGGACAACTAGGGTTAGCGTCAGGACAACTAGGGTTAGCGTCAGGACAACTAGGGTTAGCGTCAGGACAACTAGGGTTGGCGTCAGGACAACTAGGTTTAGCGTCAGGACAACTAGGGTTGGCGTCAGGACAACTCGGGTTAGCGTCAGGACAACTCGGGTTAGCGTCAGGACAACTCGGGTTAGCGTCAGGACAACTCGGGTTAGCGTCAGGACAAGTAGGGTTAGCGTCAGGACAAGTAGGGTTAGCGTCAGGACAAGTAGGGTTAGCGTCAGGACAACTAGGGTTAGCGTCAGGACAACTAGGGTTAGCGTCAGGACAGCTAGGGTTAGCGTCAGGACAACTAGGGTTAGCGTCAGGACAACTAGGGTTAGCGTCAGGACAGCTAGGGTTAGCGTCAGAACAACTAGGGTTAGCGTCAGGACAACTAGGGTTAGCGTCAGGACAACTAGGGTTAGCGTCAGGACAACTAGGGTTAGCGTCAGGACAACTAGGGTAAGCGTCAGGACAACTAGGGTTAGCGTCAGGAAAACTAGGGTTAGCGTCAGGACAACTAGGGTTAGCGTCAGAACAACTAGGGTTAGCGTCAGGACAACTAGGGTTAGCGTCAGGACAACTAGGGTTAGCGTCAGGACAACTAGGGTTAGCGTCAGGACAACTAGGGTTAGCGTCAGGACAACTAGGGTTAGCGTCAGGACAACTAGGGTTAGCGTCAGGACAAGTATGGTTAGCGTCAGGACAACTAGGGTTAGCGTCAGAACAACTAGGGTTAGCGTCAGGACAACTAGGGTTAGCGTCAGGACAACTAGGGTTAGCGTCAGGACAACTAGGGTTAGCGTCAGGACAACTAGGGTTAGCGTCAGTACAACTAGGGTTAGCGTCAGGACAAGTAGGGTTGGCGTCAGGACAACTAGGGTTAGCGTCAGGACAACTAGGGTTAGCGTCAGGACAACTAGGGTTAGCGTCAGGACAAGTAGGGTTAGCGTCAGGACAAGTAGGGTTAGCGTCAGGACAACTAGGGTTAGCGTCAGGACAACTAGGGTTAGCGTCAGGACAACTAGGGTTAGCGTCAGGACAACTAGGGTTAGCGTCAGGACAAGTAGGGTTAGCGTCAGGACAAGTAGGGTTAGCGTCAGAACAACTAGGGTTAGCGTCAGGACAACTAGGGTTAGCGTCAGGACAACTAGGATTAGCGTCAGGACAACTAGGGTTAGCGTCAGGACAACTAGGGTTAGCGTCAGGACAAGTATGGTTAGCGTCAGGACAACTAGGGTTAGCGTCAGAACAACTAGGGTTAGCGTCAGGACAACTAGGGTTAGCGTCAGGACAACTAGGGTTAGCGTCAGGACAACTAGGGTTAGCGTCATGACAAGTAGGGTTAGCGTCAGGACAAGTAGGGTTAGCGTCAGGACAAGTAGGGTTAGCGTCAGGACAAGTAGGGTTTGCGTCAGGACAAGTAGGGTTAGCGTCAGGACAACTAGGGTTAGCGTCAGGACAACTAGGGTTAGCGTCAGGACAAGTATGGTTAGCGTCAGGACAACTAGGGTTAGCGTCAGGACAACTAGGGTTAGCGTCAGGACAAGTAGGGTTAGCGTCAGGACAAGTAGGGTTAGCGTCAGGACAACTAGGGTTAGCGTCAGGACAACTAGGGTTAGCGTCAGGACAAGTAGGGTTAGCGTCAAGACAACTAGGGTTAGCTTCAGGACAACTAGGGTTAGCGTCAGGACAACTAGGGTTAGCGTCAGGACAACTAGGGTTAGCGTCAGGACAACTAGGGTTAGCGTCAGGACAACTAGGGTTAGCGTCAGGACAACTAGGGTTAGCGTCAGGACAACTAGGGTTAGCGTCAGGACAACTAGGGTTAGCGTCAGGACAACTAGGGTTAGCGTCAGGACAACTAGGGTTAGCGTCAGGACAACTAGGGTTAGCGTCAGGACAACTAGGGTTAGCGTCAGGACAACTAGGGTTAGCGTCAGGACAACTAGGGTTGGCGTCAGGACAACTAGGTTTAGCGTCAGGACAACTAGGGTTGGCGTCAGGACAACTCGGGTTAGCGTCAGGACAACTCGGGTTAGCGTCAGGACAACTCGGGTTAGCGTCAGGACAACTCGGGTTAGCGTCAGGACAAGTAGGGTTAGCGTCAGGACAAGTAGGGTTAGCGTCAGGACAAGTAGGGTTAGCGTCAGGACAACTAGGGTTAGCGTCAGGACAACTAGGGTTAGCGTCAAGACAAGTAGGGTTAGCGTCAGGACAACTAGGGTTAGCGTCAGGACAACTAGGGTTAGCGTCAGGACAAGTAGGGTTAGAGTCAGGACAACTAGGGTTAGCGTCAGGACAACTAGGGTTAACGTCAGGACAAGTAGGGTTAGCGTCAGGACAAGTAGGGTTAGCGTCAGGTCAAGTAGGGGTAGCGTCAGGTCAAGTAGGGGTAGCGTCAGGACAAGTAGGGTTAGCGTCAGGACAATTAGGGTTAGCGTCAGGACAACTAGGGTTAGCGTCAGGACAACTAGGGTTAGCGTCAGGACAAGTAGGGTTAGCGTTAGGACAAGTAGGGTTAGCGTCAGGACAATTAGGGTTAGCGTCAGAACAACTAGGGTTAGCGTCAGGACAAGTAGGGTTAGCGTCAGGACAACTAGGGTTAGCGTCAGGACAACTAGGGTTAGCGTCAGGACAACTAGGGTTAGCGTCAGGACAAGTAGGGTTAGCGTCAGGACAAATAGGGTTAGCGTCAGGACAACTAGGGTTAGCGTCAGGACAACTAGGGTTAGCGTCAGGACAAGTAGGGTTAGCGTCAGGACAAGTAAGGTTAGCGTCAGGACAACTAGGGTTAGCGTCAGGACAAGTAGGGTTAGCGTCAGGACAACTAGGGTAAGCGTCAGGACAACTAGGGTTAGCGTCAGGAAAACTAGGGTTAGCGTGAGGACAACTAGGGTTAGCGTCAGAACAACTAGGGTAAGCATCAGGACAACTAGGGTTAGCGTCAGGACAACTAGGGTTAGCGTCAGGACAACTAGGATTAGCGTCAGGACAACTAGGGTTAGCGTCAGGACAAGTATGGTTAGCGTCAGGACAACTAGGGTTAGCGTCAGAACAACTAGGGTTAGCGTCAGGACAAGTATGGTTAGCGTCAGGACAACTAGGGTTAGCGTCAGAACAACTAGGGTTAGCGTCAGGACAACTAGGGTTAGCGTCAGGACAACTAGGGTTAGCGTCAGGACAACTAGGGTTAGCGTCAGGACAACTAGGGTTAGCGTCAGGGCAAGTAGGGTTAGCGTCAGGTCAACTACGGTTAGCGTCAGGACAACTAGGGTTAGCCTCAGGACAACTAGGGTTAGCGTCAGGACAAGTAGGGTTAGAGTCAGGACAAGTAGGGTTAGAGTCAGGTCAAGTAGGGGTAGCGTCAGGTCAAGTAGGGGTAGCGTCAGGACAGGTAGGGTTAGCGTCAGGACAAGTAGGGTTAGCGTCAGGACAACTAGGGTTAGCGTCAGGACAAGTAGGGTTAGAGTCAGGACAAGTAGGGTTAGAGTCAGGACAAGTAGGGTTAGCGTCAGGACAACTAGGGTTAGCGTCAGGACAACTAGGGTTAGCGTCAGGACAAGTAGGGTTAGAGTCAGGACAACTAGGGTTAGCATCAGGACAACTAGCGTTAGCGTCAGGACAAGTAGGGTTAGCGTCAGGACAAGTAGGGTTAGCGTCAGGACAACTAGGGTTAGCATCAGGACAACTAGGGTTAGCATCAGGACAACTAGGGTTAGCGTCAGGACAACTCGGGTTAGCGTCAGGACAACTCGGGTTAGCGTCAGGACAAATCGGGTTAGCGTCAGGACAACTCGGGTTAGCGTCAGGACAACTCGGGTTAGCGTCAGGACAACTAGGGTTAGCGTCAGGACAACTCGGGTTAGCGTCAGGACAACTCGGGTTAGCGTCAGGACAACTAGGGTTAGCGTAAGGACAACTCGGGTTAGCGTCAGGACAAGTAGGGTTAGCGTCAGGACAAGTAGGGTTAGCGTCAGGACAAGTAGGGTTAGCGTCAGGACAAGTAGGGTTAGCGTCAGGACAACTAGGGTTAACGTCAGGACAACTAGGGTTAGCGTCAGGACAACTAGGGTTAGCGTCAGGACAACTAGGGTTAGCGTCAGGACAGCTAGGGTTAGCGTCAGGACAACTAGGGTTAGCGTCAGGACAACTAGGGTTAGCGTCAGGACAGCTAGGGTTAGCGTCAGAACAACTAGGGTTAGCGTCAGGACAACTAGGGTTAGCGTCAGGACAACTAGGGTTAGCGTCAGGACAACTAGGGTTAGCGTCAGGACAACTAGGGTAAGCGTCAGGACAACTAGGGTTAGCGTCAGGAAAACTAGGGTTAGCGTCAGGACAACTAGGGTTAGCGTCAGAACAACTAGGGTTAGCGTCAGGACAACTAGGGTTAGCGTCAGGACAACTAGGGTTAGCGTCAGGACAACTAGGGTTAGCGTCAGGACAACTAGGGTTAGCGTCAGGACAACTAGGGTTAGCGTCAGGACAAGTATGGTTAGCGTCAGGACAACTAGGGTTAGCGTCAGAACAACTAGGGTTAGCGTCAGGACAACTAGGGTTAGCGTCAGGACAACTAGGGTTAGCGTCAGGACAACTAGGGTTAGCGTCAGGACAACTAGGGTTAGCGTCAGTACAACTAGGGTTAGCGTCAGGACAAGTAGGGTTTGCGTCAGGACAACTAGGGTTAGCGTCAGGACAACTAGGGTTAGCGTCAGGACAACTAGGGTTAGCGTCAGGACAAGTAGGGTTAGCGTCAGGACAAGTAGGGTTAGCGTCAGGACAACTAGGGTTAGCGTCAGGACAACTAGGGTTAGCGTCAGGACAACTAGGGTTAGCGTCAGGACAACTAGGGTTAGCGTCAGGACAAGTAGGGTTAGCGTCAGGACAAGTAGGGTTAGCGTCAGGACAACTAGGGTTAGCGTCAGGACAACTAGGGTTAGCGTCAGGACAACTAGGGTTAGCGTCAGGACAGCTAGGGTTAGCGTCAGAACAACTAGGGTTAGCGTCAGGACAACTAGGGTTAGCGTCAGGACAACTAGGGTAAGCGTCAGGACAACTAGGGTTAGCGTCAGGACAACTAGGGTTAGCGTCAGGACAACTAGGGTTAGCGTCAGAACAACTAGGGTTAGCGTCAGGACAACTAGGGTTAGCGTCAGGACAACTAGGGTTAGCGTCAGGACAACTAGGATTAGCGTCAGGACAACTAGGGTTAGCGTCAGGACAACTAGGGTTAGCGTCAGGACAAGTATGGTTAGCGTCAGGACAACTAGGGTTAGCGTCAGAACAACTAGGGTTAGCGTCAGGACAACTAGGGTTAGCGTCAGGACAACTAGGGTTAGCGTCAGGACAACTAGGGTTAGCGTCAGGACAAGTAGGGTTAGCGTCAGGACAAGTAGGGTTAGCGTCAGGACAAGTAGGGTTAGCGTCAGGACAAGTAGGGTTTGCGTCAGGACAAGTAGGGTTAGCGTCAGGACAACTAGGGTTAGCGTCAGGACAACTAGGGTTAGCGTCAGGACAACTAGGGTTAGCGTCAGGACAAGTATGGTTAGCGTCAGGACAACTAGGGTTAGCGTCAGGACAACTAGGGTTAGCGTCAGGACAAGTAGGGTTAGCGTCAGGACAACTAGGGTTAGCGTCAGGACAACTAGGGTTAGCGTCAGGACAAGTAGGGTTAGCGTCAGGACAACTAGGGTTAGCGTCAGGACAACTAGGGTTAGCGTCAGGACAACTAAGGTTAGCGTCAGGACAACTAGGGTTAGCGTCAGGACAACTAGGGTTGGCGTCATGACAACTAGGGTTGGCGTCAGGACAACTAGGTTTAGCGTCAGGACAACTAGGGTTGGCGTCAGGACAACTAGGGTTGGCGTCAGGACAACTAGGGTAGGCGTCAGGACAACTAGGGTTAGCGTCAGGACAACTAGGGTTAGCGTCAGGACAACTCGGGTTAGCGTCAGGACAACTCGGGTTAGCGTCAGGACAAATCGGGTTAGCGTCAGGACAACTCGGGTTAGCGTCAGGACAACTCGGGTTAGCGTCAGGACAACTACGGTTAGCGTCAGGACAACTCGGGTTAGCGTCAGGACAACTCGGGTTAGCGTCAGGACAACTAGGGTTAGCGTAAGGACAACTCGGGTTAGCGTCAGGACAAGTAGGGTTAGCGTCAGGACAAGTAGGGTTAGCGTCAGGACAAGTAGGGTTAGCGTCAGGACAAGTAGGGTTAGCGTCAGGACAACTAGGGTTAACGTCAGGACAACTAGGGTTAGCGTCAGGACAACTAGGGTTAGCGTCAGGACAACTAGGGTTAGCGTCAGGACAGCTAGGGTTAGCGTCAGGACAACTAGGGTTAGCGTCAGGACAACTAGGGTTAGCGTCAGGACAGCTAGGGTTAGCGTCAGAACAACTAGGGTTAGCGTCAGGACAACTAGGGTTAGCGTCAGGACAACTAGGGTTAGCGTCAGGACAACTAGGGTTAGCGTCAGGACAACTAGGGTAAGCGTCAGGACAACTAGGGTTAGCGTCAGGAAAACTAGGGTTAGCGTCAGGACAACTAGGGTTAGCGTCAGAACAACTAGGGTTAGCGTCAGGACAACTAGGGTTAGCGTCAGGACAACTAGGGTTAGCGTCAGGACAACTAGGGTTAGCGTCAGGACAACTAGAGTTAGCGTCAGGACAACTAGGGTTAGCGTCAGGACAACTAGGGTTAGCGTCAGGACAAGTATGGTTAGCGTCAGGACAACTAGGGTTAGCGTCAGAACAACTAGGGTTAGCGTCAGGACAACTAGGGTTAGCGTCAGGACAACTAGGGTTAGCGTCAGGACAACTAGGGTTAGCGTCAGTACAACTAGGGTTAGCGTCAGGACAAGTAGGGTTGGCGTCAGGACAACTAGGGTTAGCGTCAGGACAACTAGGGTTAGCGTCAGGACAACTAGGGTTAGCGTCAGGACAAGTAGGGTTAGCGTCAGGACAAGTAGGGTTAGCGTCAGGACAACTAGGGTTAGCGTCAGGACAACTAGGGTTAGCGTCAGGACAACTAGGGTTAGCGTCAGGACAACTAGGGTTAGCGTCAGGACAAGTAGGGTTAGCGTCAGGACAAGTAGGGTTAGCGTCAGGACAACTAGGGTTAGCGTCAGGACAACTAGGGTTAGCGTCAGGACAACTAGGGTTAGCGTCAGGACAGCTAGGGTTAGCGTCAGAACAACTAGGGTTAGCGTCAGGACAACTAGGGTAAGCGTCAGGACAACTAGGGTTAGCGTCAGGACAACTAGGGTTAGCGTCAGGACAACTAGGGTTAGCGTCAGAACAACTAGGGTTAGCGTCAGGACAACTAGGGTTAGCGTCAGGACAACTAGGGTTAGCGTCAGGACAACTAGGATTAGCGTCAGGACAACTAGGGTTAGCGTCAGGACAACTAGGGTTAGCGTCAGGACAAGTATGGTTAGCGTCAGGACAACTAGGGTTAGCGTCAGAACAACTAGGGTTAGCGTCAGGACAACTAGGGTTAGCGTCAGGACAACTAGGGTTAGCGTCAGGACAAGTAGGGTTAGCGTCAGGACAAGTAGGGTTAGCGTCAGGACAAGTAGGGTTAGCGTCAGGACAAGTAGGGTTTGCGTCAGGACAAGTAGGGTTAGCGTCAGGACAACTAGGGTTAGCGTCAGGACAACTAGGGTTAGCGTCAGGACAACTAGGGTTAGCGTCAGGACAACTAGGGTTAGCGTCAAGACAAGTAGGGTTAGCGTCAGGACAACTAGGGTTAGCGTCAGGACAACTAGGGTTAGCGTCAGGACAACTAGGGTTAGCGTCAGGACAACTAGGGTTAGCGTCAGGACAACTAGGGTTAGCGTCAGGACAACTAGGGTTAGCGTCAGGACAACTAGGGTTAGCGTCAGGACAACTAGGGTTAGCGTCAGGACAACTAGGGTTGGCGTCAGGACAACTAGGTTTAGCGTCAGGACAACTAGGGTTGGCGTCAGGACAACTCGGGTTAGCGTCAGGACAACTCGGGTTAGCGTCAGGACAACTCGGGTTAGCGTCAGGACAACTCGGGTTAGCGTCAGGACAAGTAGGGTTAGCGTCAGGACAAGTAGGGTTAGCGTCAGGACAAGTAGGGTTAGCGTCAGGACAACTAGGGTTAGCGTCAGGACAACTAGGGTTAGCGTCAGGACAGCTAGGGTTAGCGTCAGGACAACTAGGGTTAGCGTCAGGACAACTAGGGTTAGCGTCAGGACAGCTAGGGTTAGCGTCAGAACAACTAGGGTTAGCGTCAGGACAACTAGGGTTAGCGTCAGGACAACTAGGGTTAGCGTCAGGACAACTAGGGTTAGCGTCAGGACAACTAGGGTAAGCGTCAGGACAACTAGGGTTAGCGTCAGGAAAACTAGGGTTAGCGTCAGGACAACTAGGGTTAGCGTCAGAACAACTAGGGTTAGCGTCAGGACAACTAGGGTTAGCGTCAGGACAACTAGGGTTAGCGTCAGGACAACTAGGGTTAGCGTCAGGACAACTAGGGTTAGCGTCAGGACAACTAGGGTTAGCGTCAGGACAACTAGGGTTAGCGTCAGGACAAGTATGGTTAGCGTCAGGACAACTAGGGTTAGCGTCAGAACAACTAGGGTTAGCGTCAGGACAACTAGGGTTAGCGTCAGGACAACTAGGGTTAGCGTCAGGACAACTAGGGTTAGCGTCAGGACAACTAGGGTTAGCGTCAGTACAACTAGGGTTAGCGTCAGGACAAGTAGGGTTGGCGTCAGGACAACTAGGGTTAGCGTCAGGACAACTAGGGTTAGCGTCAGGACAACTAGGGTTAGCGTCAGGACAAGTAGGGTTAGCGTCAGGACAAGTAGGGTTAGCGTCAGGACAACTAGGGTTAGCGTCAGGACAACTAAGGTTAGCGTCAGGACAACTAGGGTTAGCGTCAGGACAACTAGGGTTAGCGTCAGGACAAGTAGGGTTAGCGTCAGGACAAGTAGGGTTAGCGTCAGAACAACTAGGGTTAGCGTCAGGACAACTAGGGTTAGCGTCAGGACAACTAGGATTAGCGTCAGGACAACTAGGGTTAGCGTCAGGACAACTAGGGTTAGCGTCAGGACAAGTATGGTTAGCGTCAGGACAACTAGGGTTAGCGTCAGAACAACTAGGGTTAGCGTCAGGACAACTAGGGTTAGCGTCAGGACAACTAGGGTTAGCGTCAGGACAACTAGGGTTAGCGTCATGACAAGTAGGGTTAGCGTCAGGACAAGTAGGGTTAGCGTCAGGACAAGTAGGGTTAGCGTCAGGACAAGTAGGGTTTGCGTCAGGACAAGTAGGGTTAGCGTCAGGACAACTAGGGTTAGCGTCAGGACAACTAGGGTTAGCGTCAGGACAAGTATGGTTAGCGTCAGGACAACTAGGGTTAGCGTCAGGACAACTAGGGTTAGCGTCAGGACAAGTAGGGTTAGCGTCAGGACAAGTAGGGTTAGCGTCAGGACAACTAGGGTTAGCGTCAGGACAACTAGGGTTAGCGTCAGGACAAGTAGGGTTAGCGTCAAGACAACTAGGGTTAGCTTCAGGACAACTAGGGTTAGCGTCAGGACAACTAGGGTTAGCGTCAGGACAACTAGGGTTAGCGTCAGGACAACTAGGGTTAGCGTCAGGACAACTAGGGTTAGCGTCAGGACAACTAGGGTTAGCGTCAGGACAACTAGGGTTAGCGTCAGGACAACTAGGGTTAGCGTCAGGACAACTAGGGTTAGCGTCAGGACAACTAGGGTTAGCGTCAGGACAACTAGGGTTAGCGTCAGGACAACTAGGGTTAGCGTCAGGACAACTAGGGTTAGCGTCAGGACAACTAGGGTTGGCGTCAGGACAACTAGGTTTAGCGTCAGGACAACTAGGGTTGGCGTCAGGACAACTCGGGTTAGCGTCAGGACAACTCGGGTTAGCGTCAGGACAACTCGGGTTAGCGTCAGGACAACTCGGGTTAGCGTCAGGACAAGTAGGGTTAGCGTCAGGACAAGTAGGGTTAGCGTCAGGACAAGTAGGGTTAGCGTCAGGACAACTAGGGTTAGCGTCAGGACAACTAGGGTTAGCGTCAAGACAAGTAGGGTTAGCGTCAGGACAACTAGGGTTAGCGTCAGGACAACTAGGGTTAGCGTCAGGACAAGTAGGGTTAGAGTCAGGACAACTAGGGTTAGCGTCAGGACAACTAGGGTTAACGTCAGGACAAGTAGGGTTAGCGTCAGGACAAGTAGGGTTAGCGTCAGGTCAAGTAGGGGTAGCGTCAGGTCAAGTAGGGGTAGCGTCAGGACAAGTAGGGTTAGCGTCAGGACAATTAGGGTTAGCGTCAGGACAACTAGGGTTAGCGTCAGGACAACTAGGGTTAGCGTCAGGACAAGTAGGGTTAGCGTTAGGACAAGTAGGGTTAGCGTCAGGACAATTAGGGTTAGCGTCAGAACAACTAGGGTTAGCGTCAGGACAAGTAGGGTTAGCGTCAGGACAACTAGGGTTAGCGTCAGGACAACTAGGGTTAGCGTCAGGACAACTAGGGTTAGCGTCAGGACAAGTAGGGTTAGCGTCAGGACAAATAGGGTTAGCGTCAGGACAACTAGGGTTAGCGTCAGGACAACTAGGGTTAGCGTCAGGACAAGTAGGGTTAGCGTCAGGACAAGTAAGGTTAGCGTCAGGACAACTAGGGTTAGCGTCAGGACAAGTAGGGTTAGCGTCAGGACAACTAGGGTAAGCGTCAGGACAACTAGGGTTAGCGTCAGGAAAACTAGGGTTAGCGTCAGGACAACTAGGGTTAGCGTCAGAACAACTAGGGTAAGCATCAGGACAACTAGGGTTAGCGTCAGGACAACTAGGGTTAGCGTCAGGACAACTAGGATTAGCGTCAGGACAACTAGGGTTAGCGTCAGGACAAGTATGGTTAGCGTCAGGACAACTAGGGTTAGCGTCAGAACAACTAGGGTTAGCGTCAGGACAAGTATGGTTAGCGTCAGGACAACTAGGGTTAGCGTCAGAACAACTAGGGTTAGCGTCAGGACAACTAGGGTTAGCGTCAGGACAACTAGGGTTAGCGTCAGGACAACTAGGGTTAGCGTCAGGACAACTAGGGTTAGCGTCAGGGCAAGTAGGGTTAGCGTCAGGTCAACTACGGTTAGCGTCAGGACAACTAGGGTTAGCCTCAGGACAACTAGGGTTAGCGTCAGGACAAGTAGGGTTAGAGTCAGGACAAGTAGGGTTAGAGTCAGGTCAAGTAGGGGTAGCGTCAGGTCAAGTAGGGGTAGCGTCAGGACAGGTAGGGTTAGCGTCAGGACAAGTAGGGTTAGCGTCAGGACAACTAGGGTTAGCGTCAGGACAAGTAGGGTTAGAGTCAGGACAAGTAGGGTTAGAGTCAGGACAAGTAGGGTTAGCGTCAGGACAACTAGGGTTAGCGTCAGGACAACTAGGGTTAGCGTCAGGACAAGTAGGGTTAGAGTCAGGACAACTAGGGTTAGCATCAGGACAACTAGCGTTAGCGTCAGGACAAGTAGGGTTAGCGTCAGGACAAGTAGGGTTAGCGTCAGGACAACTAGGGTTAGCATCAGGACAACTAGGGTTAGCATCAGGACAACTAGGGTTAGCGTCAGGACAACTCGGGTTAGCGTCAGGACAACTCGGGTTAGCGTCAGGACAAATCGGGTTAGCGTCAGGACAACTCGGGTTAGCGTCAGGACAACTCGGGTTAGCGTCAGGACAACTACGGTTAGCGTCAGGACAACTCGGGTTAGCGTCAGGACAACTCGGGTTAGCGTCAGGACAACTAGGGTTAGCGTAAGGACAACTCGGGTTAGCGTCAGGACAAGTAGGGTTAGCGTCAGGACAAGTAGGGTTAGCGTCAGGACAAGTAGGGTTAGCGTCAGGACAAGTAGGGTTAGCGTCAGGACAACTAGGGTTAACGTCAGGACAACTAGGGTTAGCGTCAGGACAACTAGGGTTAGCGTCAGGACAACTAGGGTTAGCGTCAGGACAGCTAGGGTTAGCGTCAGGACAACTAGGGTTAGCGTCAGGACAACTAGGGTTAGCGTCAGGACAGCTAGGGTTAGCGTCAGAACAACTAGGGTTAGCGTCAGGACAACTAGGGTTAGCGTCAGGACAACTAGGGTTAGCGTCAGGACAACTAGGGTTAGCGTCAGGACAACTAGGGTAAGCGTCAGGACAACTAGGGTTAGCGTCAGGAAAACTAGGGTTAGCGTCAGGACAACTAGGGTTAGCGTCAGAACAACTAGGGTTAGCGTCAGGACAACTAGGGTTAGCGTCAGGACAACTAGGGTTAGCGTCAGGACAACTAGGGTTAGCGTCAGGACAACTAGGGTTAGCGTCAGGACAACTAGGGTTAGCGTCAGGACAAGTATGGTTAGCGTCAGGACAACTAGGGTTAGCGTCAGAACAACTAGGGTTAGCGTCAGGACAACTAGGGTTAGCGTCAGGACAACTAGGGTTAGCGTCAGGACAACTAGGGTTAGCGTCAGGACAACTAGGGTTAGCGTCAGTACAACTAGGGTTAGCGTCAGGACAAGTAGGGTTTGCGTCAGGACAACTAGGGTTAGCGTCAGGACAACTAGGGTTAGCGTCAGGACAACTAGGGTTAGCGTCAGGACAAGTAGGGTTAGCGTCAGGACAAGTAGGGTTAGCGTCAGGACAACTAGGGTTAGCGTCAGGACAACTAGGGTTAGCGTCAGGACAACTAGGGTTAGCGTCAGGACAACTAGGGTTAGCGTCAGGACAAGTAGGGTTAGCGTCAGGACAAGTAGGGTTAGCGTCAGGACAACTAGGGTTAGCGTCAGGACAACTAGGGTTAGCGTCAGGACAACTAGGGTTAGCGTCAGGACAGCTAGGGTTAGCGTCAGAACAACTAGGGTTAGCGTCAGGACAACTAGGGTTAGCGTCAGGACAACTAGGGTAAGCGTCAGGACAACTAGGGTTAGCGTCAGGACAACTAGGGTTAGCGTCAGGACAACTAGGGTTAGCGTCAGAACAACTAGGGTTAGCGTCAGGACAACTAGGGTTAGCGTCAGGACAACTAGGGTTAGCGTCAGGACAACTAGGATTAGCGTCAGGACAACTAGGGTTAGCGTCAGGACAACTAGGGTTAGCGTCAGGACAAGTATGGTTAGCGTCAGGACAACTAGGGTTAGCGTCAGAACAACTAGGGTTAGCGTCAGGACAACTAGGGTTAGCGTCAGGACAACTAGGGTTAGCGTCAGGACAACTAGGGTTAGCGTCAGGACAAGTAGGGTTAGCGTCAGGACAAGTAGGGTTAGCGTCAGGACAAGTAGGGTTAGCGTCAGGACAAGTAGGGTTTGCGTCAGGACAAGTAGGGTTAGCGTCAGGACAACTAGGGTTAGCGTCAGGACAACTAGGGTTAGCGTCAGGACAACTAGGGTTAGCGTCAGGACAAGTATGGTTAGCGTCAGGACAACTAGGGTTAGCGTCAGGACAACTAGGGTTAGCGTCAGGACAAGTAGGGTTAGCGTCAGGACAACTAGGGTTAGCGTCAGGACAACTAGGGTTAGCGTCAGGACAAGTAGGGTTAGCGTCAGGACAACTAGGGTTAGCGTCAGGACAACTAGGGTTAGCGTCAGGACAACTAAGGTTAGCGTCAGGACAACTAGGGTTAGCGTCAGGACAACTAGGGTTGGCGTCATGACAACTAGGGTTGGCGTCAGGACAACTAGGTTTAGCGTCAGGACAACTAGGGTTGGCGTCAGGACAACTAGGGTTGGCGTCAGGACAACTAGGGTAGGCGTCAGGACAACTAGGGTTAGCGTCAGGACAACTAGGGTTAGCGTCAGGACAACTCGGGTTAGCGTCAGGACAACTCGGGTTAGCGTCAGGACAAATCGGGTTAGCGTCAGGACAACTCGGGTTAGCGTCAGGACAACTCGGGTTAGCGTCAGGACAACTACGGTTAGCGTCAGGACAACTCGGGTTAGCGTCAGGACAACTCGGGTTAGCGTCAGGACAACTAGGGTTAGCGTAAGGACAACTCGGGTTAGCGTCAGGACAAGTAGGGTTAGCGTCAGGACAAGTAGGGTTAGCGTCAGGACAAGTAGGGTTAGCGTCAGGACAAGTAGGGTTAGCGTCAGGACAACTAGGGTTAACGTCAGGACAACTAGGGTTAGCGTCAGGACAACTAGGGTTAGCGTCAGGACAACTAGGGTTAGCGTCAGGACAGCTAGGGTTAGCGTCAGGACAACTAGGGTTAGCGTCAGGACAACTAGGGTTAGCGTCAGGACAGCTAGGGTTAGCGTCAGAACAACTAGGGTTAGCGTCAGGACAACTAGGGTTAGCGTCAGGACAACTAGGGTTAGCGTCAGGACAACTAGGGTTAGCGTCAGGACAACTAGGGTAAGCGTCAGGACAACTAGGGTTAGCGTCAGGAAAACTAGGGTTAGCGTCAGGACAACTAGGGTTAGCGTCAGAACAACTAGGGTTAGCGTCAGGACAACTAGGGTTAGCGTCAGGACAACTAGGGTTAGCGTCAGGACAACTAGGGTTAGCGTCAGGACAACTAGAGTTAGCGTCAGGACAACTAGGGTTAGCGTCAGGACAACTAGGGTTAGCGTCAGGACAAGTATGGTTAGCGTCAGGACAACTAGGGTTAGCGTCAGAACAACTAGGGTTAGCGTCAGGACAACTAGGGTTAGCGTCAGGACAACTAGGGTTAGCGTCAGGACAACTAGGGTTAGCGTCAGGACAACTAGGGTTAGCGTCAGTACAACTAGGGTTAGCGTCAGGACAAGTAGGGTTGGCGTCAGGACAACTAGGGTTAGCGTCAGGACAACTAGGGTTAGCGTCAGGACAACTAGGGTTAGCGTCAGGACAAGTAGGGTTAGCGTCAGGACAAGTAGGGTTAGCGTCAGGACAACTAGGGTTAGCGTCAGGACAACTAGGGTTAGCGTCAGGACAACTAGGGTTAGCGTCAGGACAACTAGGGTTAGCGTCAGGACAAGTAGGGTTAGCGTCAGGACAAGTAGGGTTAGCGTCAGGACAACTAGGGTTAGCGTCAGGACAACTAGGGTTAGCGTCAGGACAACTAGGGTTAGCGTCAGGACAGCTAGGGTTAGCGTCAGAACAACTAGGGTTAGCGTCAGGACAACTAGGGTAAGCGTCAGGACAACTAGGGTTAGCGTCAGGACAACTAGGGTTAGCGTCAGGACAACTAGGGTTAGCGTCAGAACAACTAGGGTTAGCGTCAGGACAACTAGGGTTAGCGTCAGGACAACTAGGGTTAGCGTCAGGACAACTAGGATTAGCGTCAGGACAACTAGGGTTAGCGTCAGGACAACTAGGGTTAGCGTCAGGACAAGTATGGTTAGCGTCAGGACAACTAGGGTTAGCGTCAGAACAACTAGGGTTAGCGTCAGGACAACTAGGGTTAGCGTCAGGACAACTAGGGTTAGCGTCAGGACAACTAGGGTTAGCGTCAGGACAAGTAGGGTTAGCGTCAGGACAAGTAGGGTTAGCGTCAGGACAAGTAGGGTTAGCGTCAGGACAAGTAGGGTTTGCGTCAGGACAAGTAGGGTTAGCGTCAGGACAACTAGGGTTAGCGTCAGGACAACTAGGGTTAGCGTCAGGACAACTAGGGTTAGCGTCAGGACAAGTATGGTTAGCGTCAGGACAACTAGGGTTAGCGTCAGGACAACTAGGGTTAGCGTCAGGACAAGTAGGGTTAGCGTCAGGACAACTAGGGTTAGCGTCAGGACAACTAGGGTTAGCGTCAGGACAAGTAGGGTTAGCGTCAGGACAACTAGGGTTAGCGTCAGGACAACTAGGGTTAGCGTCAGGACAACTAAGGTTAGCGTCAGGACAACTAGGGTTAGCGTCAGGACAACTAGGGTTGGCGTCAGGACAACTAGGGTTGGCGTCAGGACAACTAGGTTTAGCGTCAGGACAACTAGGGTTGGCGTCAGGACAACTAGGGTTGGCGTCAGGACAACTAGGGTAGGCGTCAGGACAACTAGGGTTAGCGTCAGGACAACTAGGGTTAGCGTCATTACAACTAGGGTTAGCGTCAGGACAACTATGGTTAGCGTTAGGACAAGTAGGGTTAGCGTCAGGACAAGTAGGGCTAGCGACAGGACAAGTAGGGTTAGCGTCAGGACAACTAGGGTTGGCATCAGGACAACTAGGGTTAGCGTCAGGACAACTAGGGTTGGCGTCAGGACAACTAGGGTTGGCGTCAGGACAACTAGGGTAGGCGTCAGGACAACTAGGGTTAGCGTCAGGACAACTAGGGTTAGCGTCAGGACAACTAGGGTTAGCGTCAGGACAACTAGGGTTAGCGTTAGGACAACTAGGGTTAGCGTCAGGACAAGTAGGGTTAGCGTCAGGACAACTAGGGTTAGCGTCAGGACAACTAGGGTTAGCGTCAGGACAACTAGGGTTAGCGTCAGGACAACTAGGGTTAGAGTCAGGACAACTAGGGTTAGCGTCAGGACAACTAGGGTTAGCGTCAGGACAACTAGGGTTAGCGTCAGTACAACTAGGGTTAGCGTCAGGACAACTAGGGTTGGCGTCAGGACAAGTAGGGTTAGCGTCAGGACAACTAGGGTTAGCGTCAGGACAACTAGGGTTAGCGTCAGGACAAGTAGGGTTAGCGTCAGGACAAGTAGGGTTAGCGTCAGGACAATTAGGGTTAGCGTCAGGACAACTAGGGTTAGCGTCAGGACAACTAGGGTTAGCGTCAGGACAAGTAGGGTTAGCGTCAGGACAAGTAGGGTTAGCGTCAGGACAAGTAGGGTTAGCGTCAGGACAACTAGGGTTAGCGTCAGGACAACTAGGGTTAGCGTCAGGACAGCTAGGGTTAGCGTCAGAACAGCTAGGGTTAGCGTCAGGACAACTAGGGTTAGCGTCAGGACAACTAGGGTAAGCGTCAGGACAACTAGGGTTAGCGTCAGGACAACTAGGGTTAGCGTCAGGACAACTAGGGTTAGCGTCAGAACAACTAGGGTTAGCGTCAGGACAACTAGGGTTAGCGTCAGGACAACTAGGATTAGCGTCAGGACAACTAGGGTTAGCGTCAGGACAACTAGGGTTAGCGTCAGGACAAGTATGGTTAGCGTCAGGACAACTAGGGTTAGCGTCAGAACAACTAGGGTTAGCGTCAGGACAACTAGGGTTAGCGTCAGGACAACTAGGGTTAGCGTCAGGACAACTAGGGTTAGCGTCAGGACAAGTAGGGTTAGCGTCAGGACAAGTAGGGTTAGCGTCAGGACAAGTAGGGTTAGCGTCAGGACAAGTAGGGTTTGCGTCAGGACAAGTAGGGTTAGCGTCAGGACAACTAGGGTTAGCGTCAGGACAACTAGGGTTAGCGTCAGGACAACTAGGGTTAGCGTCAGGACAAGTATGGTTAGCGTCAGGACAACTAGGGTTAGCGTCAGGACAACTAGGGTTAGCGTCAGGACAACTAGGGTTAGCGTCAGGACAAGTAGGGTTAGCGTCAGGACAACTAGGGTTAGCGTCAGGACAACTAGGGTTAGCGTCAGGACAAGTAGGGTTAGCGTCAGGACAACTAGGGTTAGCGTCAGGACAACTAGGGTTAGCGTCAGGACAAGTAGGGTTAGCGTCAGGACAACTAGGGTTGGCATCAGGACAACTAGGGTTAGCATCAGGACAACTAGGGTTGGCGTCAGGACAACTAGGGTTGGCGTCAGGACAACTAGGGTAGGCGTCAGGACAACTAGGGTTAGCGTCAGGACAACTAGGGTTAGCGTCAGGACAACTATGGTTAGCGTCAGGACAAGTAGGGTTAGCGTCAGGACAAGTAGGGTTAGCGTCAGGACAACTAGGGTTAGCGTCAGGACAAGTAGGGTTAGCGTCAAGACAACTAGGGTTAGCTTCAGGACAACTAGGGTTAGCGTCAGGACAACTAGGGTTAGCGTCAGGACAACTAGGGTTAGCGTCAGGACAACTAGGGTTAGCGTCAGGACAACTAGGGTTAGCGTCAGGACAACTAGGGTTAGCGTCAGGACAACTAGGGTTAGCGTCAGGACAACTAGGGTTAGCGTCAGGACAACTAGGGTTGGCGTCAGGACAACTAGGGTTAGCGTCAGGACAACTAGGGTTAGCGTCAGGACAACTAGGGTTAGCGTCAGGACAACTAGGGTTGGCGTCAGGACAACTAGGTTTAGCGTCAGGACAACTAGGGTTGGCGTCAGGACAACTCGGGTTAGCGTCAGGACAACTCGGGTTAGCGTCAGGACAACTCGGGTTAGCGTCAGGACAAGTAGGGTTAGCGTCAGGACAAGTAGGGTTAGCGTCAGGACAACTAGGGTTAGCGTCAGGACAACTAGGGTTAGCGTCAAGACAAGTAGGGTTAGCGTCAGGACAACTAGGGTTAGCGTCAGGACAACTAGGGTTAGCGTCAGGACAAGTAGGGTTAGAGTCAGGACAACTAGGGTTAGCGTCAGGACAACTAGGGTTAACGTCAGGACAAGTAGGGTTAGCGTCAGGACAAGTAGGGTTAGCGTCAGGTCAAGTAGGGGTAGCGTCAGGTCAAGTAGGGGTAGCGTCAGGACAAGTAGGGTTAGCGTCAGGACAATTAGGGTTAGCGTCAGGACAACTAGGGTTAGCGTCAGGACAACTAGGGTTAGCGTCAGGACAAGTAGGGTTAGCGTTAGGACAAGTAGGGTTAGCGTCAGGACAACTAGGGTTAGCGTCAGAACAACTAGG
Organism: Phyllobates terribilis; assembly: GCF_046119375.1. Lineage (NCBI taxonomy): Eukaryota > Metazoa > Chordata > Amphibia > Anura > Dendrobatidae > Phyllobates > Phyllobates terribilis. Next base: position 749,312 of record NW_027363156.1, on the reverse strand, counting down.
GTTAGCGTCAGGACAAGTAGGGTTAGCGTCAGGACAACTAGGGTTAGCGTCAGGACAACTAGGGTTAGCGTCAGGACAACTAGGGTTAGCGTCAGGACAAGTAGGGTTAGCGTCAGGACAAATAGGGTTAGCGTCAGGACAACTAGGGTTAGCGTCAGGACAACTAGGGTTAGCGTCAGGACAAGTAGGGTTAGCGTCAGGACAAGTAGGGTTAGCGTCAGGACTACTAGGGTTAGCGTCAGGACAAGTAGGGTTAGCGTCAGGACAACTAGGGTAAGCGTCAGGACAACTATGGTTAGCGTCAGGAAAACTAGGGTTAGCGTCAGGACAACTAGGGTTAGCGTCAGAACAACTAGGGTAAGCATCAGGACAACTAGGGTTAGCGTCAGGACAACTAGGGTTAGCGTCAGGACAACTAGGATTAGCGTCAGGACAACTAGGGTTAGCGTCAGGACAAGTATGGTTAGCGTCAGGACAACTAGGGTTAGCGTCAGAACAACTAGGGTTAGCGTCAGGACAAGTATGGTTAGCGTCAGGACAACTAGGGTTAGCGTCAGAACAACTAGGGTTAGCGTCAGGACAACTAGGGTTAGCGTCAGGACAACTAGGGTTAGCGTCAGGACAACTAGGGTTAGCGTCAGGACAACTAGGGTTAGCGTCAGGGCAAGTAGGGTTAGCGTCAGGTCAACTACGGTTAGCGTCAGGACAACTAGGGTTAGCCTCAGGACAACTAGGGTTAGCGTCAGGACAACTAGGGTTAGCGTCAGGACAACTAGGGTTAGCGTCAGTACAACTAGGGTTAGCGTCAGGACAACTAGGGTTGGCGTCAGGACAAGTAGGGTTAGCGTCAGGACAACTAGGGTTAGCGTCAGGACAACTAGGGTTAGCGTCAGGACAAGTAGGGTTAGCGTCAGGACAAGTAGGGTTAGCGTCAGGACAAGTAGGGTTAGCGTCAGGACAACTAGGGTTAGCGTCAGGACAACTAGGGTTAGCATCAGGAGAACTCGGGTTAGCGTCAGGACAACTCAGGTTAGCGTCAGGACAAATCGGGTTAGCGTCAGGACAAATCGGGTTAGCGTCAGGACAACTCGGGTTAGCGTCAGGACAACTCGGGTTAGCGTCAGGACAACTCGGGTTAGCGTCAGGACAAATCGGGTTAGCGTCAGGACAAATCGGGTTAGCGTCAGGACAACTCGGGTTAGCGTCAGGACAACTCGGGTTAGCGTCAGGACAACTCGGGTTAGCGTCAGGACAAGTAGGGTTAGCATCAGGACAAGTAGGGTTAGCGTCAGGTCAAGTAGGGGTATCGTCAGGACAAGTAGGGTTAGCGTCAGGACAAGTAGGGTTAGCGTCAGGACAACTAGGGTTAGCGTCAGGACAACTAGGGTTAGCGTCAGGACAAGTAGGGTTAGCGTCAGGACAAGTAGGGTTAGCGTCAGGACAACTAGGGTTAGCGTCAGGACAACTAGGGTTAGCGTCAGGACAACTAGGGTTAGCGTCAGGACAACTAGGGTTAGCGTCAGGACAACTAGGGTTAGCGTCAGGATAACTAGGGTTAGCGTCAGGATAACTAGGGTTAGCGTCAGGACAACTAGGGTTAGCGTCAGGACAACTAGGGTTAGCGTCAGGACAAGTAGGGTTAGCGTCAGGACAACTAGGGTTAGCGTCAGGACAACTAGGGTTAGCGTCAGGACAACTAGGGTTAGCGTCAGGACAAGTAGGGTTAGCGTCACTACAAATAGGGTTAGCGTCAGGACAACTAGGGTTAGTGTCAGGACAAGTAGGGTTAGCGTCAGGACAACTAGGGTTAGCGTCAGGACAAGTAGGGTTAGCGTCAGGACAACTAGGGTTAGCGTCAGGACAACTAGGGTTAGCGTCAGGACAACTAGGGTTAGCGTCAGGACAACTAGGGTTAGCGTCAGGACAACTAGGGTTAGCGTCAGGACAAGTAGGGTTAGCGTCAGGACAAGTAGGGTTAGCGTCAGGACAACTAGGGTTAGCGTCAGAACAACTAGGGTTAGCGTCAGGACAAGTAGGGTTAGCGTCAGGACAACTAGGGTTAGCGTCAGGACAAGTAGTGTTAGCGTCAGGACAAGTAGGGTTAGCGTCAGGACAACTAGGGTTAGCGTCAGAACAACTAGGGTTAGCGTCAGAACAACTAGGGTTAGCGTCAGGACAAGTAGGGTTAGCGTCAGGACAACTAGGGTTAGCGTCAGGACAAGTAGGGTTAGCGTCAGGACAACTAGGGTTAGCGTCAGGACAACTAGGGTTAGCGTCAGAACAACTAGGGTTAGCGTCAGGACAAGTAGGGTTAGCGTCAGGACAACTAGGGTTAGCGTCAGGACAACTAGGGTTAGCGTCAGGACAACTAGGGTTAGCGTCAGGACAACTAGGGTTAGCGTCAGGACAACTAGGGTTAGCGTCAGGACAACTAGGGTTAGCGTCAGGACAACTAGGGTTAGCGTCAGGACAACTAGGGTTAGCGTCAGGATAACTAGGGTTAGCGTCAGGACAACTAGGGTTAGCGTCAGGACAAGTAGGGTTAGCGTCAGGACAAGTAGGGTTAGCGTCAGGACAAGTAGGGTTAGCGTCAGGACAACTAGGGTTAGCGTCAGAACAAGTAGGGTTAGCGTCAGGACAACTAGGGTTAGCTTCAGGACAAGTAGGGTTAGCGTCAGGACAACTAGGGTTAGCGTCAGGACAACTAGGGTTAGCGTCAGGACAACTAGGGTTAGCGTCAGGACAACTAGGGTTAGCGTCAGGACAAGTAGGGTTAGCGTCAGGACAAGTAGGGTTAGCGTCAGGTCAAGTAGGGGTAGCGTCAGGACAAGTAGGGTTAGCGTCAGGACAAGTAGGGTTAGCGTCAGGACAAGTAGGGTTAGCGTCAGGACAACTAGGGTTAGCGTCAGGACAACTAGGGTTAGCGTCAGGACAAGTAGGGTTAGTGTCAGGACAAGTAGGGTTAGCGTCAGGACAACTAGGGTTAGCGTCAGAACAACTAGGGTTAGCGTCAGGACAAGTAGGGTTAGCGTCAGGACAACTAGGGTTAGCGTCAGGACAAGTAGTGTTAGCGTCAGGACAAGTAGGGTTAGCGTCAGGACAACTAGGGTTAGCGTCAGAACAACTAGGGTTAGCGTCAGGACAAGTAGGGTTAGCGTCAGGACAAGTAGGGTTAGCGTCAGGACAACTAGGGTTAGCGTCAGGACAAGTAGGGTTAGCGTCAGGACAACTAGGGTTAGCGTCAGGACAACTAGGGTTAGCGTCAGGACAACTAGGGTTAGCGTCAGGACAAGTAGGGTTAGCGTCAGTACAACTAGGGTTAGCGTCAGACAACTAGGGTTAGCGTCAGGACAACTAGGGTTAGCGTCAGGACAAGTAGGGTTAGCGTCAGGACAAGTAGGGTTAGCGTCAGGACAAGTAGGGTTAGCGTCAGGACAAGTAGGGTTAGCGTCAGGACAACTAGGGTTAGCGTCAGGACAACTAGGGTTAGTGTCAGGACAAGTAGGGTTAGCGTCAGGACAAGTAGGGTTAGTGTCCGGACAACTAGGGTTAGCGTCAGGACAAGTAGGGTTAGCGTCAGGACAACTAGGGTTAGCGTCAGGACAAGTAGGGTTAGCGTCAGGACAAGTAGGGTTAGCGTCAGGACAACTAGGGTTAGCGTCAAGACAAGTAGGGTTAGCGTCAGGACAAGTAGGGTTAGCGTCAGGACAACTAGGGTTAGCGTCAGGACAACTAGGGTTAGCGTCAGGACAACTAGGGTTAGCGTCAAGACAAGTAGGGTTAGCGTCAGGACAAGTAGGGTTAGCGTCAGGACAAGTAGGGTTAGCGTCAGGACAACTAGGGTTAGCGTCAGGACAACTAGGGTTAGCATCAGGACAACTAGGGTTAGCGTCAGGACAACTAGGGATAGCGTCAGGACAACTAGGGTTAGCGTCAGGACAAGTAGGGTTAGCGTCAGGACAAGTAGGGTTAGCGTCAGGACAAGTAGGGTTAGCGTCAGGACAACTAGGGTTAGCGTCAGGACAAGTAGGGTTAGCGTCAGGACAACTAGGGTTAGCGTCAGGACAACTAGGGTTAGCGTCAGGACAAGTAGGGTTAGCGTCAGGACAACTAGGGTTAGCGTCAGGACAATTAGGGTTAGCGTCAGGACAACTAGGGTAAGCGTCAGTACAAGTAGGGTTAGCGTCAGGACAACCAGGGTTAGCGTCAGGACAAGTAGGGTTAGCGTCAGGACATCTAGGGTTAGCGTCAGGACAACTAGGGTTAGCGTCAGGACAACTAGGGTTAGCGTCAGGACAACTAGGGTTAGCGTCAGGACAACTAGGGTTAGCATCAGGACAACTAGGGTTAGCGTCAGGACAACTAGGGTTAGCGTCAGGACAACTAGGGTTAGCGTCAGGACAACTAGGGTTAGCATCAGGACAACCAGGGTTAGCGTCAGGACAAGTAGGGTTAGCGTCAGGACAACTAGGGTTAGCGTCAGAACAAGTAGGGTTAGCGTCAGGACAACTAGGGTTAGCGTCAGGACAAGTAGGGTTAGCGTCAGGACAACTAGGGTTAGTGTCAGGACAACTAGGGTTACCGTCAGGACAAGTAGGGTTAGCGTCAGGACAACTAGGGTTAGAATCAGGACAACTAGGGTTAGCGTCAGGAAAACTAGGGTTAGCGTCAGGACAAGTAGGGTTAGCGTCAGGACAAGTAGGGTTAGCGTCAGGACAAGTAGGGTTAGCGTCAGGACGAGTAGCGTTAGCGTCAGGACAACTAGGGTTAGCGTCAGGACGACTAGGGTTAGCGTCAGGACGACTAGGGTTAGCGTCAGGACGACTAGGGTTAGCGTCAGGACGACTAGGGTTAGCGTCAGGACAACTAGGGTTAGCGTCAGGACAACTAGGGTTAGCGTCAGGACGACTAGGGTTAGCGTCAGGACAACTAGGGTTAGCGTCAAGACAAGTAGGGTTAGCGTCAGGACAAGTAGGGTTAGCGTCAGGACAACTAGGGTTAGCGTCAGGACAACTAGGGTTAGCGTCAGGACAACTAGGGTTAGCGTCAAGACAAGTAGGGTTAGCTTCAGGACAAGTAGGGTTAGCGTCAGGACAACTAGGGTTAGCGTCAGGACAACTAGGGTTAGCGTCAGGACGACTAGGGTTAGCATCAGGACAAGTAGGGTTAGCGTCAGGACAACTAGGGTTAGCGTCGGGACAACTAGGGTTAGCGTCAGGACAAGTAGGGTTAGCATCAGGACAACTAGGGTTAGCGTCAGGACAACAAGGGTTAGCGTCAGGACAAGTAGGGTTAGCATCAGGAAAACTAGGGTTAGCGTCAGGACAAGTAGAGTTAGCGTCAGGACAACTAGGGTTAGCGTCAGGACAACTAGGGTTGGCGTCAGGACAACTAGGGTTAGCGTCAGGACAACTAGGGTTAGCGTCAGGACAACTAGGGTTAGCGTCAGGACAACTAGAGTTAGCGTCAGGACAACTAGGGTTAGCGTCAGGACAAGTAGGGTTAGCGTCAGGACAAGTAGGGTTAGCGTCAGGACAAGTAGGGTTAGCGTCAGGACAAGTAGGGTTAGCGTCAGGACGACTAGGGTTAGCGTCAGGACGACTAGGGTTAGCATCAGGACGACTAGGGTTAGCGTCAGGACGACTAGGGTTAGCGTCAGGACGACTAGGGTTAGCGTCAGGACGACTAGGGTTAGCGTCAGGACAACTAGGGTTAGCGTCAGGACAACTAGGGTTAGCGTCAAGACAAGTAGGGTTAGCGTCAGGACAAGTAGGGTTAGCGTCAAGACAACTAGGGTTAGCGTCAAGACAAGTAGGGTTAGCGTCAGGACAAGTAGGGTTAGCGTCAGGACAAGTAGGGTTAGCATCAGGACAACTAGGGTTAGCGTCAGGACAACTAGGGTTAGCGTCAGGACAACTAGGGTTAGCGTCAAGACAAGTAGGGTTAGCTTCAGGACAAGTAGGGTTAGCGTCAGGACAACTAGGGTTAGCGTCAGGACAACTAGGGTTAGCGTCAGGACGACTAGGGTTAGCATCAGGACAAGTAGGGTTAGCGTCAGGACAACTAGGGTTAGCGTCAGGACAACTAGGGTTAGCGTCAGGACAAGTAGGGTTAGCATCAGGACAACTAGGGTTAGCGTCAGGACAACAAGGGTTAGCGTCAGGACAAGTAGGGTTAGCATCAGGAAAACTAGGGTTAGCGTCAGGACAAGTAGAGTTAGCGTCAGGACAACTAGGGTTAGCGTCAGGACAACTAGGGTTGGCGTCAGGACAACTAGGGTTAGCGTCAGGACAACTAGGGTTAGCGTCAGGACAACTAGGGTTAGCGTCAGGACAACTAGGGTTAGCGTCAGGACAACTAGGGTTAGCGTCAGGACAACTAGAGTTAGCGTCAGGACAACTAGGGTTAGCGTCAGGACAAGTAGGGTTAGCGTCAGGACAAGTAGGGTTAGCGTCAGGACAAGTAGGGTTAGCGTCAGGACAAGTAGGGTTAGCGTCAGGACGACTAGGGTTAGCGTCAGGACGACTAGGGTTAGCATCAGGACGACTAGGGTTAGCGTCAGGACGACTAGGGTTAGCGTCAGGACGACTAGGGTTAGCGTCAGGACGACTAGGGTTAGCGTCAGGACGACTAGGGTTAGCGTCAGGACGACTAGGGTTAGCGTCAGGACGACTAGGGTTAGCGTCAGGACAACTAGGGTTAGCGTCAGGACAACTAGGGTTAGCGTCAGGACAACTAGGGTTAGCGTCAAGACAAGTAGGGTTAGCGTCAGGACAAGTAGGGTTAGCGTCAAGACAACTAGGGTTAGCGTCAAGACAAGTAGGGTTAGCGTCAGGACAAGTAGGGTTAGCGTCAGGACAAGTAGGGTTAGCGTCAGGACAACTAGGGTTAGCGTCAGGACAAGTAGTGTTAGCGTCAGGACAACTAGGGTTAGCGTCAGGACAACTAGGGTTAGCGTCAGGACAACTAGGGATAGCGTCAGGACAACTAGGGTTAGCGTCAGGACAAGTAGGGTTAGCGTCAGGACAACTAGGGTTAGCGTCAGGACAACTATGGTTAGCGTTAGGACAAGTAGGGTTAGCGTCAGGACAACTAGAGTTAGCGTCAGGACAACTAGGGTTAGCGTCAGGACAAGTAGGGTTAGCGTCAGGACAAGTAGGGTTAGCGTCAGGACAAGTAGGGTTAGCGTCAGGACAAGTAGGGTTAGCGTCAGGACGACTAGGGTTAGCGTCAGGACGACTAGGGTTAGCATCAGGACGACTAGGGTTAGCGTCAGGACGACTAGGGTTAGCGTCAGGACGACTAGGGTTAGCGTCAGGACGACTAGGGTTAGCGTCAGGACGACTAGGGTTAGCGTCAGGACGACTAGGGTTAGCGTCAGGACGACTAGGGTTAGCGTCAGGACAACTAGGGTTAGCGTCAGGACAACTAGGGTTAGCGTCAGGACAACTAGGGTTAGCGTCAAGACAAGTAGGGTTAGCGTCAGGACAAGTAGGGTTAGCGTCAAGACAACTAGGGTTAGCGTCAAGACAAGTAGGGTTAGCGTCAGGACAAGTAGGGTTAGCGTCAGGACAAGTAGGGTTAGCGTCAGGACAACTAGGGTTAGCGTCAGGACAAGTAGTGTTAGCGTCAGGACAACTAGGGTTAGCGTCAGGACAACTAGGGTTAGCGTCAGGACAACTAGGGATAGCGTCAAGACAACTAGGGTTAGCGTCAGGACAAGTAGGGTTAGCGTCAGGACAACTAGGGTTAGCGTCAGGACAACTATGGTTAGCGTTAGGACAAGTAGGGTTAGCGTCAGGACAAGTAGGGCTAGCGTCAGGACAAGTAGGGTTAGCGTCAGGACAACTAGGGTTGGCGTCAGGACAACTAGGGTTAGCGTCAGGACAACTAGGGTTAGCGTCAGGACAACTAGGGTTAGCGTCAGGACAACTATGGTTAGCGTTAGGACAAGTAGGGTTAGCGTCAGGACAAGTAGGGCTAGCGTCAGGACAAGTAGGGTTAGCGTCAGGACAACTAGGGTTGGCGTCAGGACAACTAGGGTTAGCGTCAGGACAACTAGGGTTGGCGTCAAGACAACTAGGGTTGGCGTCAGGACAACTAGGGTAGGCGTCAGGACAACTAGGGTTCGCGTCAGGACAACTAGGGTTAGCGTCAGGACAACTATGGTTAGCGTCAGGACAAGTAGGGTTAGCGTCAGGACAAGTAGGGTTAGCGTCAGGACAACTAGGGTTAGCGTCAGGACAACTAGGGTTAGCGTCAGGACAACTAGGGTTAGCGTCAGGACAAGTAGGGTTAGCGTCAAGACAACTAGGGTTAGCTTCAGGACAACTAGGGTTAGCGTCAGGACAACTAGGGTTAGCGTCAGGACAACTAGGGTTAGCGTCAGGACAACTAGGGTTAGCGTCAGGACAACTAGGGTTAGCGTCAGGACAAGTAGGGTTAGCGTCAGGACAACTAGGGTTAGCGTCAGGACAACTAGGGTTAGCGTCAGGACAACTAGGGTTAGCGTCAGGACAACTAGGGTTAGCGTTAGGACAAGTAGGGTTAGCGTCAGGACAAGTAGGGTTAGCGTCAGGACAAGTAGGGTTAGCGTCAGGACAAGTAGGGTTAGCGTCAGGACAACTAGGGTTAGCGTCAGGACAACTAGGGTTAGCGTCAGGACAACTAGGGTTAGAGTCAGGACAACTAGGGTTAGCGTCAGGACAACTCGGGTTAGCGTCAGGACAACTCGGGTTAGCGTCAGGACAACTCGGGTTAGCGACAGGACAACTCGTGTTAGCGTCAGGACAACTCGGGTTAGCGTCAGGACAACTAGGGTTAGCGTCAGGACAACTCGGGTTAGCGTCAGGACAACTCGGGTTAGCGTCAGGACAAGTAGGGTTAGCGTCAGGACAACTAGGGTTAGCGTCAGGACAACTAGGGTTAGCGTCAGGACAACTAGGGTTAGCGTCAGGACAACTCGGGTTAGCGTCAGGACAACTCGGGTTAGCGTCAGGACAACTCGGGTTAGCGTCAGGACAACTCGGGTTAGCGTCAGGACAACTCGGGTTAGCGTCAGGACAACTCGGGTTAGCGTCAGGACAACTCGGGTTAGCGTCAGGACAACTCGGGTTAGCGTCAGGACAACTAGGGTTAGCGTCAGGACAACTAGGGTTAGCGTCAGGACAACTAGGGTTAGCGTCAGGACAAGTAGGGTTAGCATCAAGACAACTAGGGTTAGCGTCAGGACAACTAGGGTTAGCGTCAGGACAACTAGGGTTAGCGTCAGGACAACTAGGGCTAGCGTCAGGACAACTAGGGTTAGCGTCAGGACAACTAGGGTTAGCGTCAGGACAACTAGGGTTTAGCATCAGGACAAGTAGGGTTAGCGTCAGGAAAACTAGGGTTAGCGTCAGGACAACTAGGGTTAGCGTCAGGACAACTAGGGTTAGCGTCAGGACAAGTAGGGTTAGCGTCAGGACAACTAGGGTTAGCGTCAGGACAAGTAGGGTTAGCGTCAGGACAAGTAGGGTTAGAGTCAGGACAAGTAGGGTTAGCGTCAGGACAACTAGGGTTAGCGTCAGGACAACTAGGGTTAGCATCAGGACAAGTAGGGTTAGAGTCAGGACAACTAGGGTTAGCGTCAGGACAACTAGGGTTAGCGTCAGGACAACTAGGGTTAGCGTCAGGACAACTAGGGTTAGCGTCAGGACAAGTATGGTTAGCGTCAGGACAACTAGGGTTAGCGTCAGGACAACTACGGTTAGCGTCAGGACAAGTAGGGTTAGCGTCAGGACAACTAGGGTTAGCGTCAGGACAACTAGGGTTAGCGTCAGGACAAGTAGGGTTAGCGTCAGGACAACTAGGGTTAGCGTCAGGACAACTAGGGTTAGCGTCAGGACAACTAAGGTTAGCGTCCGGACAACTAGGGTTAGCGTCAGGACAACTAGGGTTAGCGTCAGGACAACTAGGGTTGGCGTCAGGACAACTAGGGTTAGCGTCAGGACAACTAGGGTTGGCGTCAGGACAACTAGGGTTGGCGTCAGGACAACTAGGGTAGGCGTCAGGACAACTAGGGTTAGCGTCAGGACAACTAGGGTTAGCGTCAGGACAACTAGGGTTAGCGTCAGGACAACTAGGATTAGCGTCAGGACAACTAGGGTTAGCGTCAGGACAACTAGGGTTAGCGTCAGGACAAGTATGGTTAGCGTCAGGACAACTAGGGTTAGCGTCAGAACAACTAGGGTTAGCGTCAGGACAACTAGGGTTAGCGTCAGGACAACTAGGGTTAGCGTCAGGACAACTAGGGTTAGCGTCAGGACAAGTAGGGTTAGAGTCAGGACAAGTAGGGTTAGCGTCAGGACAAGTTGGGTTAGCGTCAGGACAAGTAGGGTTTGCGTCAGGACAAGTAGGGTTAGCGTCAGGACAAGTAGGGTTAGCGTCAGGACAACTAGGGTTAGCGTCAGGACAACTAGGGTTAGCGTCAGGACAACTAGGGTTAGCGTCAGGACAAGTATGGTTAGCGTCAGGACAACTAGGGTTAGCGTCAGGACAAGTAGGGTTAGCGTCAGGACAAGTAGGGTTAGCGTCAGGACAACTAGGGTTAGCGTCAGGACAACTAGGGTTAGCGTCAGGACAAGTAGGGTTAGCGTCAGGACAAGTAGGGTTAGCGTCAGGACAACTAGGGTTAGCGTCAGGACAACTAAGTTTAGCGTCAGGACAACTAGGGTTAGCGTCAGGACAACTAGGGTTAGCGTCAGGACAACTAGGGTTGGCGTCAGGACAACTAGGTTTAGCGTCAGGACAACTAGGGTTGGCGTCAGGACAACTAGGGTTGGCGTCAGGACAACTAGGGTAGGCGTCAGGACAACTAGGGTTAGCGTCAGGACAACTAGGGTTAGCGTCATTACAACTAGGGTTAGCGTCAGGACAACTAGGGTTAGCGTCAGGACAACTAGGGTTAGCGTCAGGACAACTAGGGTTAGCGTCAGGACAAGTATGGTTAGCGTCAGGACAACTAGGGTTAGCGTCAGGACAACTACGGTTAGCGTCAGGACAACTAGGGTTAGCGTCAGGACAACTAGGGTTAGCGTCAGGACAACTAGGGTTAGCGTCAGGACAAGTAGGGTTAGCGTCAGGACAACTAGGGTTAGCGTCAGGACAACTAGGGTTAGCGTCAGGACAACTAAGGTTAGCGTCAGGACAACTAGGGTTAGCGTCAGGACAACTAGGGTTAGCGTCAGGACAACTAGGGTTGGCGTCAGGACAACTAGGGTTAGCGTCAGGACAACTAGGGTTGGCATCAGGACAACTAGGGTTGGCATCAGGACAACTAGGGTTAGCGTCAGGACAACTAGGGTTAGCGTCAGGACAACTAGGGTTAGCGTCAGGACAACTAGGGTTAGCGTCAGGACAACTAGGATTAGCGTCAGGACAACTAGGGTTAGCGTCAGGACAACTAGGGTTAGCGTCAGGACAAGTATGGTTAGCGTCAGGACAACTAGGGTTAGCGTCAGAACAACTAGGGTTAGCGTCAGGACAACTAGGGTTAGCGTCAGGACAACTAGGGTTAGCGTCAGGACAACTAGGGTTAGCGTCAGGACAAGTAGGGTTAGCATCAGGACAAGTAGGGTTAGCGTCAGGACAAGTAGGGTTAGCGTCAGGACAAGTAGGGTTTGCGTCAGGACAAGTAGGGTTAGCGTCAGGACAACTAGGGTTAGCGTCAGGACAACTAGGGTTAGCGTCAGGACAACTAGGGTTAGCGTCAGGACAACTAGGGTTAGCGTCAGGACAAGTATGGTTAGCGTCAGGACAACTAGGGTTAGCGTCAGGACAAGTAGGGTTAGCGTCAGGACAAGTAGGGTTAGCGTCAGGACAACTAGGGTTAGCGTCAGGACAACTAGGGTTAGCGTCAGGACAAGTAGGGTTAGCGTCAGGACAACTAGGGTTAGCGTCAGGACAACTAGGGTTAGCGTCAGGACAACTAAGGTTAGCGTCAGGACAACTAGGGTTAGCGTCAGGACAACTAGGGTTAGCGTCAGGACAACTAGGGTTAGCGTCAGGACAACTAGGGTTGGCGTCAGGACAACTAGGTTTAGCGTCAGGACAACTAGGGTTGGCGTCAGGACAACTAGGGTAGGCGTCAGGACAACTAGGGTTAGCGTCAGGACAACTAGGGTTAGCGTCATTACAACTAGGGTTAGCGTCAGGACAACTATGGTTAGCGTTAGGACAAGTAGGGTTAGCGTCAGGACAAGTAGGGCTAGCGACAGGACAAGTAGGGTTAGCGTCAGGACAACTAGGGTTGGCATCAGGACAACTAGGGTTAGCATCAGGACAACTAGGGTTGGCGTCAGGACAACTAGGGTTGGCGTCAGGACAACTAGGGTAGGCGTCAGGACAACTAGGGTTAGCGTCAGGACAACTAGGGTTAGCGTCAGGACAACTAGGGTTAGCGTCAGGACAACTAGGGTTAGCGTCAGGACAACTAGGGTTAGCGTCAGGACAACTAGGGTTAGCGTCAGGACAAGTAGGGTTAGCGTCAGGACAAGTAGGGTTAGCGTCAGGACAACTAGGGTTAGCGTCAGGACAACTCGGGTTAGCGTCAGGACAACTCGGGTTAGCGTCAGGACAACTAGGGTTAGCGTCAGGACAACTCGGGTTAGCGTCAGGACAACTCGGGTTAGCGTCAGGACAACTAGGGTTAGCGTCAGGACAAGTAGGGTTAGCGTCAAGACAACTAGGGTTAGCGTCAGGACAAGTAGGGTTAGCGTCAGGACAACTAGGGTTAGCGTCAGGACAACTAGGGTTAGCGTCAGGACAACTAGGGTTAGCGTCAGGACAACTAGGGTTAGCGTCAGGACAACTAGGGTTAGCGTCAGGACAACTAGGGTTAGCGTCAGGACAACTAGGGTTAGCGTCAGGACAACTAGGGTTAGCGTCAGGATAACTAGGGTTAGCGTCAGGACAACTAGGGTTAGCGTCAGGACAAGTAGGGTTAGCGTCAGGACAAGTAGGGTTAGCGTCAGGACAAGTAGGGTTAGCGTCAGGACAACTAGGGTTAGCGTCAGAACAAGTAGGGTTAGCGTCAGGACAACTAGGGTTAGCTTCAGGACAAGTAGGGTTAGCGTCAGGACAACTAGGGTTAGCGTCAGGACAACTAGGGTTAGCGTCAGGACAACTAGGGTTAGCGTCAGGACAACTAGGGTTAGCGTCAGGACAAGTAGGGTTAGCGTCAGGACAAGTAGGGTTAGCGTCAGGTCAAGTAGGGGTAGCGTCAGGACAAGTAGGGTTAGCGTCAGGACAAGTAGGGTTAGCGTCAGGACAAGTAGGGTTAGCGTCAGGACAACTAGGGTTAGCGTCAGGACAACTAGGGTTAGCGTCAGGACAAGTAGGGTTAGTGTCAGGACAAGTAGGGTTAGCGTCAGGACAACTAGGGTTAGCGTCAGAACAACTAGGGTTAGCGTCAGGACAAGTAGGGTTAGCGTCAGGACAACTAGGGTTAGCGTCAGGACAAGTAGTGTTAGCGTCAGGACAAGTAGGGTTAGCGTCAGGACAACTAGGGTTAGCGTCAGAACAACTAGGGTTAGCGTCAGGACAAGTAGGGTTAGCGTCAGGACAAGTAGGGTTAGCGTCAGGACAACTAGGGTTAGCGTCAGGACAAGTAGGGTTAGCGTCAGGACAACTAGGGTTAGCGTCAGGACAACTAGGGTTAGCGTCAGGACAACTAGGGTTAGCGTCAGGACAAGTAGGGTTAGCGTCAGTACAACTAGGGTTAGCGTCAGACAACTAGGGTTAGCGTCAGGACAACTAGGGTTAGCGTCAGGACAAGTAGGGTTAGCGTCAGGACAAGTAGGGTTAGCGTCAGGACAAGTAGGGTTAGCGTCAGGACAACTAGGGTTAGCGTCAGGACAACTAGGGTTAGTGTCAGGACAAGTAGGGTTAGCGTCAGGACAAGTAGGGTTAGTGTCCGGACAACTAGGGTTAGCGTCAGGACAAGTAGGGTTAGCGTCAGGACAACTAGGGTTAGCGTCAGGACAAGTAGGGTTAGCGTCAGGACAAGTAGGGTTAGCGTCAGGACAACTAGGGTTAGCGTCAAGACAAGTAGGGTTAGCGTCAGGACAAGTAGGGTTAGCGTCAGGACAACTAGGGTTAGCGTCAGGACAACTAGGGTTAGCGTCAGGACAACTAGGGTTAGCGTCAAGACAAGTAGGGTTAGCGTCAGGACAAGTAGGGTTAGCGTCAGGACAAGTAGGGTTAGCGTCAGGACAACTAGGGTTAGCGTCAGGACAAGTAGTGTTAGCATCAGGACAACTAGGGTTAGCGTCAGGACAACTAGGGATAGCGTCAGGACAACTAGGGTTAGCGTCAGGACAAGTAGGGTTAGCGTCAGGACAAGTAGGGTTAGCGTCAGGACAAGTAGGGTTAGCGTCAGGACAACTAGGGTTAGCGTCAGGACAAGTAGGGTTAGCGTCAGGACAACTAGGGTTAGCGTCAGGACAACTAGGGTTAGCGTCAGGACAAGTAGGGTTAGCGTCAGGACAACTAGGGTTAGCGTCAGGACAACTAGGGTTAGCGTCAGGACAACTAGGGTAAGCGTCAGTACAAGTAGGGTTAGCGTCAGGACAACCAGGGTTAGCGTCAGGACAAGTAGGGTTAGCGTCAGGACATCTAGGGTTAGCGTCAGGACAACTAGGGTTAGCGTCAGGACAACTAGGGTTAGCGTCAGGACAACTAGGGTTAGCGTCAGGACAACTAGGGTTAGCATCAGGACAACTAGGGTTAGCGTCAGGACAACTAGGGTTAGCGTCAGGACAACTAGGGTTAGCGTCAGGACAACTAGGGTTAGCATCAGGACAACCAGGGTTAGCGTCAGGACAAGTAGGGTTAGCGTCAGGACAACTAGGGTTAGCGTCAGAACAAGTAGGGTTAGCGTCAGGACAACTAGGGTTAGCGTCAGGACAAGTAGGGTTAGCGTCAGGACAACTAGGGTTAGTGTCAGGACAACTAGGGTTACCGTCAGGACAAGTAGGGTTAGCGTCAGGACAACTAGGGTTAGCATCAGGACAACTAGGGTTAGCGTCAGGAAAACTAGGGTTAGCGTCAGGACAAGTAGGGTTAGCGTCAGGACAAGTAGGGTTAGCGTCAGGACAAGTAGGGTTAGCGTCAGGACGAGTAGCGTTAGCGTCAGGACAACTAGGGTTAGCGTCAGGACGACTAGGGTTAGCGTCAGGACGACTAGGGTTAGCGTCAGGACGACTAGGGTTAGCGTCAGGACGACTAGGGTTAGCGTCAGGACAACTAGGGTTAGCGTCAGGACAACTAGGGTTAGCGTCAGGACGACTAGGGTTAGCGTCAGGACAACTAGGGTTAGCGTCAAGACAAGTAGGGTTAGCGTCAGGACAAGTAGGGTTAGCGTCAGGACAACTAGGGTTAGCGTCAGGACAACTAGGGTTAGCGTCAGGACAACTAGGGTTAGCGTCAAGACAAGTAGGGTTAGCTTCAGGACAAGTAGGGTTAGCGTCAGGACAACTAGGGTTAGCGTCAGGACAACTAGGGTTAGCGTCAGGACGACTAGGGTTAGCATCAGGACAAGTAGGGTTAGCGTCAGGACAACTAGGGTTAGCGTCGGGACAACTAGGGTTAGCGTCAGGACAAGTAGGGTTAGCATCAGGACAACTAGGGTTAGCGTCAGGACAACAAGGGTTAGCGTCAGGACAAGTAGGGTTAGCATCAGGAAAACTAGGGTTAGCGTCAGGACAAGTAGAGTTAGCGTCAGGACAACTAGGGTTAGCGTCAGGACAACTAGGGTTGGCGTCAGGACAACTAGGGTTAGCGTCAGGACAACTAGGGTTAGCGTCAGGACAACTAGGGTTAGCGTCAGGACAACTAGAGTTAGCGTCAGGACAACTAGGGTTAGCGTCAGGACAAGTAGGGTTAGCGTCAGGACAAGTAGGGTTAGCGTCAGGACAAGTAGGGTTAGCGTCAGGACAAGTAGGGTTAGCGTCAGGACGACTAGGGTTAGCGTCAGGACGACTAGGGTTAGCATCAGGACGACTAGGGTTAGCGTCAGGACGACTAGGGTTAGCGTCAGGACGACTAGGGTTAGCGTCAGGACGACTAGGGTTAGCGTCAGGACAACTAGGGTTAGCGTCAGGACAACTAGGGTTAGCGTCAAGACAAGTAGGGTTAGCGTCAGGACAAGTAGGGTTAGCGTCAAGACAACTAGGGTTAGCGTCAAGACAAGTAGGGTTAGCGTCAGGACAAGTAGGGTTAGCGTCAGGACAAGTAGGGTTAGCGTCAGGACAACTAGGGTTAGCGTCAGGACGACTAGGGTTAGCGTCAGGACAACTAGGGTTAGCGTCAAGACAAGTAGGGTTAGCGTCAGGACAAGTAGGGTTAGCATCAGGACAACTAGGGTTAGCGTCAGGACAACTAGGGTTAGCGTCAGGACAACTAGGGTTAGCGTCAAGACAAGTAGGGTTAGCTTCAGGACAAGTAGGGTTAGCGTCAGGACAACTAGGGTTAGCGTCAGGACAACTAGGGTTAGCGTCAGGACGACTAGGGTTAGCATCAGGACAAGTAGGGTTAGCGTCAGGACAACTAGGGTTAGCGTCAGGACAACTAGGGTTAGCGTCAGGACAAGTAGGGTTAGCATCAGGACAACTAGGGTTAGCGTCAGGACAACAAGGGTTAGCGTCAGGACAAGTAGGGTTAGCATCAGGAAAACTAGGGTTAGCGTCAGGACAAGTAGAGTTAGCGTCAGGACAACTAGGGTTAGCGTCAGGACAACTAGGGTTGGCGTCAGGACAACTAGGGTTAGCGTCAGGACAACTAGGGTTAGCGTCAGGACAACTAGGGTTAGCGTCAGGACAACTAGGGTTAGCGTCAGGACAACTAGGGTTAGCGTCAGGACAACTAGAGTTAGCGTCAGGACAACTAGGGTTAGCGTCAGGACAAGTAGGGTTAGCGTCAGGACAAGTAGGGTTAGCGTCAGGACAAGTAGGGTTAGCGTCAGGACAAGTAGGGTTAGCGTCAGGACGACTAGGGTTAGCGTCAGGACGACTAGGGTTAGCATCAGGACGACTAGGGTTAGCGTCAGGACGACTAGGGTTAGCGTCAGGACGACTAGGGTTAGCGTCAGGACGACTAGGGTTAGCGTCAGGACGACTAGGGTTAGCGTCAGGACGACTAGGGTTAGCGTCAGGACGACTAGGGTTAGCGTCAGGACAACTAGGGTTAGCGTCAGGACAACTAGGGTTAGCGTCAGGACAACTAGGGTTAGCGTCAAGACAAGTAGGGTTAGCGTCAGGACAAGTAGGGTTAGCGTCAAGACAACTAGGGTTAGCGTCAAGACAAGTAGGGTTAGCGTCAGGACAAGTAGGGTTAGCGTCAGGACAAGTAGGGTTAGCGTCAGGACAACTAGGGTTAGCGTCAGGACAAGTAGTGTTAGCGTCAGGACAACTAGGGTTAGCGTCAGGACAACTAGGGTTAGCGTCAGGACAACTAGGGATAGCGTCAGGACAACTAGGGTTAGCGTCAGGACAAGTAGGGTTAGCGTCAGGACAACTAGGGTTAGCGTCAGGACAACTATGGTTAGCGTTAGGACAAGTAGGGTTAGCGTCAGGACAAGTAGGGCTAGCGTCAGGACAAGTAGGGTTAGCGTCAGGACAACTAGGGTTGGCGTCAGGACAACTAGGGTTAGCGTCAGGACAACTAGGGTTAGCGTCAGGACAACTAGGGTTAGCGTCAGGACAACTAGGGTTAGCGTCAGGACAACTAGGGTTAGCGTCAGGACAACTATGGTTAGCGTTAGGACAAGTAGGGTTAGCGTCAGGACAAGTAGGGCTAGCGTCAGGACAAGTAGGGTTAGCGTCAGGACAACTAGGGTTGGCGTCAGGACAACTAGGGTTAGCGTCAGGACAACTAGGGTTGGCGTCAAGACAACTAGGGTTGGCGTCAGGACAACTAGGGTAGGCGTCAGGACAAGTAGGGTTAGCGTCAGGACAAGTAGGGTTAGCGTCAGGACAACTAGGGTTAGCGTCAGGACAACTAGGGTTAGCGTCAGGACAACTAGGGTTAGCGTCAGGACAAGTAGGGTTAGCGTCAAGACAACTAGGGTTAGCTTCAGGACAACTAGGGTTAGCGTCAGGACAACTAGGGTTAGCGTCAGGACAACTAGGGTTAGCGTCAGGACAACTAGGGTTAGCGTCAGGACAACTAGGGTTAGCGTCAGGACAAGTAGGGTTAGCGTCAGGACAACTAGGGTTAGCGTCAGGACAACTAGGGTTAGCGTCAGGACAACTAGGGTTAGCGTCAGGACAACTAGGGTTAGCGTTAGGACAAGTAGGGTTAGCGTCAGGACAAGTAGGGTTAGCGTCAGGACAAGTAGGGTTAGCGTCAGGACAAGTAGGGTTAGCGTCAGGACAACTAGGGTTAGCGTCAGGACAACTAGGGTTAGCGTCAGGACAACTAGGGTTAGAGTCAGGACAACTAGGGTTAGCGTCAGGACAACTCGGGTTAGCGTCAGGACAACTCGGGTTAGCGTCAGGACAACTCGGGTTAGCGACAGGACAACTCGTGTTAGCGTCAGGACAACTCGGGTTAGCGTCAGGACAACTAGGGTTAGCGTCAGGACAACTCGGGTTAGCGTCAGGACAACTCGGGTTAGCGTCAGGACAAGTAGGGTTAGCGTCAGGACAACTAGGGTTAGCGTCAGGACAACTAGGGTTAGCGTCAGGACAACTAGGGTTAGCGTCAGGACAACTCGGGTTAGCGTCAGGACAACTCGGGTTAGCGTCAGGACAACTCGGGTTAGCGTCAGGACAACTCGGGTTAGCGTCAGGACAACTCGGGTTAGCGTCAGGACAACTCGGGTTAGCGTCAGGACAACTCGGGTTAGCGTCAGGACAACTCGGGTTAGCGTCAGGACAACTAGGGTTAGCGTCAGGACAACTAGGGTTAGCGTCAGGACAACTAGGGTTAGCGTCAGGACAAGTAGGGTTAGCATCAAGACAACTAGGGTTAGCGTCAGGACAACTAGGGTTAGCGTCAGGACAACTAGGGTTAGCGTCAGGACAACTAGGGCTAGCGTCAGGACAACTAGGGTTAGCGTCAGGACAACTAGGGTTAGCGTCAGGACAACTAGGGTTTAGCATCAGGACAAGTAGGGTTAGCGTCAGGAAAACTAGGGTTAGCGTCAGGACAACTAGAGTTAGCGTCAGGACAACTAGGGTTAGCGTCAGGACAAGTAGGGTTAGCGTCAGGACAAGTAGGGTTAGCGTCAGGACAAGTAGGGTTAGCGTCAGGACAAGTAGGGTTAGCGTCAGGACGACTAGGGTTAGCGTCAGGACGACTAGGGTTAGCATCAGGACGACTAGGGTTAGCGTCAGGACGACTAGGGTTAGCGTCAGGACGACTAGGGTTAGCGTCAGGACGACTAGGGTTAGCGTCAGGACAACTAGGGTTAGCGTCAGGACAACTAGGGTTAGCGTCAAGACAAGTAGGGTTAGCGTCAGGACAAGTAGGGTTAGCGTCAAGACAACTAGGGTTAGCGTCAAGACAAGTAGGGTTAGCGTCAGGACAAGTAGGGTTAGCGTCAGGACAAGTAGGGTTAGCGTCAGGACAACTAGGGTTAGCGTCAGGACGACTAGGGTTAGCGTCAGGACAACTAGGGTTAGCGTCAAGACAAGTAGGGTTAGCGTCAGGACAAGTAGGGTTAGCATCAGGACAACTAGGGTTAGCGTCAGGACAACTAGGGTTAGCGTCAGGACAACTAGGGTTAGCGTCAAGACAAGTAGGGTTAGCTTCAGGACAAGTAGGGTTAGCGTCAGGACAACTAGGGTTAGCGTCAGGACAACTAGGGTTAGCGTCAGGACGACTAGGGTTAGCATCAGGACAAGTAGGGTTAGCGTCAGGACAACTAGGGTTAGCGTCAGGACAACTAGGGTTAGCGTCAGGACAAGTAGGGTTAGCATCAGGACAACTAGGGTTAGCGTCAGGACAACAAGGGTTAGCGTCAGGACAAGTAGGGTTAGCATCAGGAAAACTAGGGTTAGCGTCAGGACAAGTAGAGTTAGCGTCAGGACAACTAGGGTTAGCGTCAGGACAACTAGGGTTGGCGTCAGGACAACTAGGGTTAGCGTCAGGACAACTAGGGTTAGCGTCAGGACAACTAGGGTTAGCGTCAGGACAACTAGGGTTAGCGTCAGGACAACTAGGGTTAGCGTCAGGACAACTAGAGTTAGCGTCAGGACAACTAGGGTTAGCGTCAGGACAAGTAGGGTTAGCGTCAGGACAAGTAGGGTTAGCGTCAGGACAAGTAGGGTTAGCGTCAGGACAAGTAGGGTTAGCGTCAGGACGACTAGGGTTAGCGTCAGGACGACTAGGGTTAGCATCAGGACGACTAGGGTTAGCGTCAGGACGACTAGGGTTAGCGTCAGGACGACTAGGGTTAGCGTCAGGACGACTAGGGTTAGCGTCAGGACGACTAGGGTTAGCGTCAGGACGACTAGGGTTAGCGTCAGGACGACTAGGGTTAGCGTCAGGACAACTAGGGTTAGCGTCAGGACAACTAGGGTTAGCGTCAGGACAACTAGGGTTAGCGTCAAGACAAGTAGGGTTAGCGTCAGGACAAGTAGGGTTAGCGTCAAGACAACTAGGGTTAGCGTCAAGACAAGTAGGGTTAGCGTCAGGACAAGTAGGGTTAGCGTCAGGACAAGTAGGGTTAGCGTCAGGACAACTAGGGTTAGCGTCAGGACAAGTAGTGTTAGCGTCAGGACAACTAGGGTTAGCGTCAGGACAACTAGGGTTAGCGTCAGGACAACTAGGGATAGCGTCAGGACAACTAGGGTTAGCGTCAGGACAAGTAGGGTTAGCGTCAGGACAACTAGGGTTAGCGTCAGGACAACTATGGTTAGCGTTAGGACAAGTAGGGTTAGCGTCAGGACAAGTAGGGCTAGCGTCAGGACAAGTAGGGTTAGCGTCAGGACAACTAGGGTTGGCGTCAGGACAACTAGGGTTAGCGTCAGGACAACTAGGGTTAGCGTCAGGACAACTAGGGTTAGCGTCAGGACAACTATGGTTAGCGTTAGGACAAGTAGGGTTAGCGTCAGGACAAGTAGGGCTAGCGTCAGGACAAGTAGGGTTAGCGTCAGGACAACTAGGGTTGGCGTCAGGACAACTAGGGTTAGCGTCAGGACAACTAGGGTTGGCGTCAAGACAACTAGGGTTGGCGTCAGGACAACTAGGGTAGGCGTCAGGACAACTAGGGTTCGCGTCAGGACAACTAGGGTTAGCGTCAGGACAACTATGGTTAGCGTCAGGACAAGTAGGGTTAGCGTCAGGACAAGTAGGGTTAGCGTCAGGACAACTAGGGTTAGCGTCAGGACAACTAGGGTTAGCGTCAGGACAACTAGGGTTAGCGTCAGGACAAGTAGGGTTAGCGTCAAGACAACTAGGGTTAGCTTCAGGACAACTAGGGTTAGCGTCAGGACAACTAGGGTTAGCGTCAGGACAACTAGGGTTAGCGTCAGGACAACTAGGGTTAGCGTCAGGACAACTAGGGTTAGCGTCAGGACAAGTAGGGTTAGCGTCAGGACAACTAGGGTTAGCGTCAGGACAACTAGGGTTAGCGTCAGGACAACTAGGGTTAGCGTCAGGACAACTAGGGTTAGCGTTAGGACAAGTAGGGTTAGCGTCAGGACAAGTAGGGTTAGCGTCAGGACAAGTAGGGTTAGCGTCAGGACAAGTAGGGTTAGCGTCAGGACAACTAGGGTTAGCGTCAGGACAACTAGGGTTAGCGTCAGGACAACTAGGGTTAGAGTCAGGACAACTAGGGTTAGCGTCAGGACAACTCGGGTTAGCGTCAGGACAACTCGGGTTAGCGTCAGGACAACTCGGGTTAGCGACAGGACAACTCGTGTTAGCGTCAGGACAACTCGGGTTAGCGTCAGGACAACTAGGGTTAGCGTCAGGACAACTCGGGTTAGCGTCAGGACAACTCGGGTTAGCGTCAGGACAAGTAGGGTTAGCGTCAGGACAACTAGGGTTAGCGTCAGGACAACTAGGGTTAGCGTCAGGACAACTAGGGTTAGCGTCAGGACAACTCGGGTTAGCGTCAGGACAACTCGGGTTAGCGTCAGGACAACTCGGGTTAGCGTCAGGACAACTCGGGTTAGCGTCAGGACAACTCGGGTTAGCGTCAGGACAACTCGGGTTAGCGTCAGGACAACTCGGGTTAGCGTCAGGACAACTCGGGTTAGCGTCAGGACAACTAGGGTTAGCGTCAGGACAACTAGGGTTAGCGTCAGGACAACTAGGGTTAGCGTCAGGACAAGTAGGGTTAGCATCAAGACAACTAGGGTTAGCGTCAGGACAACTAGGGTTAGCGTCAGGACAACTAGGGTTAGCGTCAGGACAACTAGGGCTAGCGTCAGGACAACTAGGGTTAGCGTCAGGACAACTAGGGTTAGCGTCAGGACAACTAGGGTTTAGCATCAGGACAAGTAGGGTTAGCGTCAGGAAAACTAGGGTTAGCGTCAGGACAACTAGGGTTAGCGTCAGGACAACTAGGGTTAGCGTCAGGACAAGTAGGGTTAGCGTCAGGACAACTAGGGTTAGCGTCAGGACAAGTAGGGTTAGCGTCAGGACAAGTAGGGTTAGAGTCAGGACAAGTAGGGTTAGCGTCAGGACAACTAGGGTTAGCGTCAGGACAACTAGGGTTAGCATCAGGACAAGTAGGGTTAGAGTCAGGACAACTAGGGTTAGCGTCAGGACAACTAGGGTTAGCGTCAGGACAACTAGGGTTAGCGTCAGGACAACTAGGGTTAGCGTCAGGACAAGTATGGTTAGCGTCAGGACAACTAGGGTTAGCGTCAGGACAACTACGGTTAGCGTCAGGACAAGTAGGGTTAGCGTCAGGACAACTAGGGTTAGCGTCAGGACAACTAGGGTTAGCGTCAGGACAAGTAGGGTTAGCGTCAGGACAACTAGGGTTAGCGTCAGGACAACTAGGGTTAGCGTCAGGACAACTAAGGTTAGCGTCCGGACAACTAGGGTTAGCGTCAGGACAACTAGGGTTAGCGTCAGGACAACTAGGGTTGGCGTCAGGACAACTAGGGTTAGCGTCAGGACAACTAGGGTTGGCGTCAGGACAACTAGGGTTGGCGTCAGGACAACTAGGGTAGGCGTCAGGACAACTAGGGTTAGCGTCAGGACAACTAGGGTTAGCGTCAGGACAACTAGGGTTAGCGTCAGGACAACTAGGATTAGCGTCAGGACAACTAGGGTTAGCGTCAGGACAACTAGGGTTAGCGTCAGGACAAGTATGGTTAGCGTCAGGACAACTAGGGTTAGCGTCAGAACAACTAGGGTTAGCGTCAGGACAACTAGGGTTAGCGTCAGGACAACTAGGGTTAGCGTCAGGACAACTAGGGTTAGCGTCAGGACAAGTAGGGTTAGAGTCAGGACAAGTAGGGTTAGCGTCAGGACAAGTTGGGTTAGCGTCAGGACAAGTAGGGTTTGCGTCAGGACAAGTAGGGTTAGCGTCAGGACAAGTAGGGTTAGCGTCAGGACAACTAGGGTTAGCGTCAGGACAACTAGGGTTAGCGTCAGGACAACTAGGGTTAGCGTCAGGACAAGTATGGTTAGCGTCAGGACAACTAGGGTTAGCGTCAGGACAAGTAGGGTTAGCGTCAGGACAAGTAGGGTTAGCGTCAGGACAACTAGGGTTAGCGTCAGGACAACTAGGGTTAGCGTCAGGACAAGTAGGGTTAGCGTCAGGACAAGTAGGGTTAGCGTCAGGACAACTAGGGTTAGCGTCAGGACAACTAAGGTTAGCGTCAGGACAACTAGGGTTAGCGTCAGGACAACTAGGGTTAGCGTCAGGACAACTAGGGTTGGCGTCAGGACAACTAGGTTTAGCGTCAGGACAACTAGGGTTGGCGTCAGGACAACTAGGGTTGGCGTCAGGACAACTAGGGTAGGCGTCAGGACAACTAGGGTTAGCGTCAGGACAACTAGGGTTAGCGTCATTACAACTAGGGTTAGCGTCAGGACAACTAGGGTTAGCGTCAGGACAACTAGGGTTAGCGTCAGGACAACTAGGGTTAGCGTCAGGACAAGTATGGTTAGCGTCAGGACAACTAGGGTTAGCGTCAGGACAACTACGGTTAGCGTCAGGACAACTAGGGTTAGCGTCAGGACAACTAGGGTTAGCGTCAGGACAACTAGGGTTAGCGTCAGGACAAGTAGGGTTAGCGTCAGGACAACTAGGGTTAGCGTCAGGACAACTAGGGTTAGCGTCAGGACAACTAAGGTTAGCGTCAGGACAACTAGGGTTAGCGTCAGGACAACTAGGGTTAGCGTCAGGACAACTAGGGTTGGCGTCAAGACAACTAGGGTTAGCGTCAGGACAACTAGGGTTGGCATCAGGACAACTAGGGTTGGCGTCAGGACAACTAGGGTTAGCGTCAGGACAACTAGGGTTAGCGTCAGGACAACTAGGGTTAGCGTCAGGACAACTAGGGTTAGCGTCAGGACAACTAGGATTAGCGTCAGGACAACTAGGGTTAGCGTCAGGACAACTAGGGTTAGCGTCAGGACAAGTATGGTTAGCGTCAGGACAACTAGGGTTAGCGTCAGAACAACTAGGGTTAGCGTCAGGACAACTAGGGTTAGCGTCAGGACAACTAGGGTTAGCGTCAGGACAACTAGGGTTAGCGTCAGGACAAGTAGGGTTAGCATCAGGACAAGTAGGGTTAGCGTCAGGACAAGTAGGGTTAGCGTCAGGACAAGTA
The DNA here is from genome assembly GCF_046119375.1 of Phyllobates terribilis. Taxonomy (NCBI): domain Eukaryota; kingdom Metazoa; phylum Chordata; class Amphibia; order Anura; family Dendrobatidae; genus Phyllobates; species Phyllobates terribilis. The sequence continues at coordinate 724,533 of NW_027363156.1, read as the reverse complement.
GGGTTTGCGTCAGGACAAGTAGGGTTAGCGTCAGGACAACTAGGGTTAGCGTCAGGACAACTAGGGTTAGCGTCAGGACAACTAGGGTTAGCGTCAGGACAACTAGGGTTAGCGTCAGGACAAGTATGGTTAGCGTCAGGACAACTAGGGTTAGCGTCAGGACAAGTAGGGTTAGCGTCAGGACAAGTAGGGTTAGCGTCAGGACAACTAGGGTTAGCGTCAGGACAACTAGGGTTAGCGTCAGGACAAGTAGGGTTAGCGTCAGGACAACTAGGGTTAGCGTCAGGACAACTAGGGTTAGCGTCAGGACAACTAAGGTTAGCGTCAGGACAACTAGGGTTAGCGTCAGGACAACTAGGGTTAGCGTCAGGACAACTAGGGTTGGCGTCAGGACAACTAGGTTTAGCGTCAGGACAACTAGGGTTGGCGTCAGGACAACTAGGGTAGGCGTCAGGACAACTAGGGTTAGCGTCAGGACAACTAGGGTTAGCGTCATTACAACTAGGGTTAGCGTCAGGACAACTATGGTTAGCGTTAGGACAAGTAGGGTTAGCGTCAGGACAAGTAGGGCTAGCGACAGGACAAGTAGGGTTAGCGTCAGGACAACTAGGGTTGGCATCAGGACAACTAGGGTTAGCATCAGGACAACTAGGGTTGGCGTCAGGACAACTAGGGTTGGCGTCAGGACAACTAGGGTAGGCGTCAGGACAACTAGGGTTAGCGTCAGGACAACTAGGGTTAGCGTCAGGACAACTAGGGTTAGCGTCAGGACAACTAGGGTTAGCGTCAGGACAACTAGGGTTAGCGTCAGGACAACTAGGGTTAGCGTCAGGACAAGTAGGGTTAGCGTCAGGACAAGTAGGGTTAGCGTCAGGACAACTAGGGTTAGCGTCAGGACAACTCGGGTTAGCGTCAGGACAACTCGGGTTAGCGTCAGGACAACTAGGGTTAGCGTCAGGACAACTCGGGTTAGCGTCAGGACAACTCGGGTTAGCGTCAGGACAACTAGGGTTAGCGTCAGGACAAGTAGGGTTAGCGTCAAGACAACTAGGGTTAGCGTCAGGACAACTAGGGTTAGCGTCAGGACAACTAGGGTTAGCGTCAGGACAACTCGGGTTAGCGTCAGGACAACTCGGGTTAGCGTCAGGACAACTCGGGTTAGCGTCAGGACAACTCGGGTTAGCGTCAGGACAACTCGGGTTAGCGTCAGGACAACTCGGGTTAGCGTCAGGACAACTAGGGTTAGCGTCAGGACAACTAGGGTTAGCGTCAGGACAACTAGGGTTAGCGTCAGGACAAGTAGGGTTAGCGTCAAGACAACTAGGGTTAGCGTCAGGACAACTAGGGTTAGCGTCAGGACAACTAGGGTTAGCGTCAGGACAACTAGGGCTAGCGTCAGGACAACTAGGGTTAGCGTCAGGACAACTAGGGTTAGCGTCAGGACAACTAGGGTTTAGCATCAGGACAAGTAGGGTTAGCGTCAGGAAAACTAGGGTTAGCGTCAGGACAACTAGGGTTAGCGTCAGGACAACTAGGGTTAGCGTCAGGACAAGTAGGGTTAGCGTCAGGACAACTAGGGTTAGCGTCAGGACAACTAGGGTTAGCGTCAGGACAAGTAGGGTTAGAGTCAGGACAAGTAGGGTTAGCGTCAGGACAACTAGGGTTAGCGTCAGGACAACTAGGGTTAGCATCAGGACAAGTAGGGTTAGAGTCAGGACAACTAGGGTTAGCGTCAGGACAACTAGGGTTAGCGTCAGGACAACTAGGGTTAGCGTCAGGACAACTAGGGTTAGCGTCAGGACAAGTATGGTTAGCGTCAGGACAACTAGGGTTAGCGTCAGGACAACTACGGTTAGCGTCAGGACAAGTAGGGTTAGCGTCAGGACAACTAGGGTTAGCGTCAGGACAACTAGGGTTAGCGTCAGGACAAGTAGGGTTAGCGTCAGGACAACTAGGGTTAGCGTCAGGACAACTAGGGTTAGCGTCAGGACAACTAAGGTTAGCGTCAGGACAACTAGGGTTAGCGTCAGGACAACTAGGGTTAGCGTCAGGACAACTAGGGTTGGCGTCAGGACAACTAGGGTTAGCGTCAGGACAACTAGGGTTGGCGTCAGGACAACTAGGGTTGGCGTCAGGACAACTAGGGTAGGCGTCAGGACAACTAGGGTTAGCGTCAGGACAACTAGGGTTAGCGTCAGGACAACTAGGGTCAGCGTCAGGACAACTATGGTTAGCGTTAGGACAAGTAGGGTTAGCGTCAGGACAAGTAGGGCTAGCGTCAGGACAAGTAGGGTTAGCGTCAGGACAACTAGGGTTGGCATCAGGACAACTAGGGTTAGCATCAGGACAACTAGGGTTGGCGTCAGGACAACTAGGGTTGGCGTCAGGACAACTAGGGTAGGCGTCAGGACAACTAGGGTTAGCGTCAGGACAACTAGGGTTAGCGTCAGGACAACTATGGTTAGCGTCAGGACAAGTAGGGTTAGCGTCAGGACAAGTAGGGTTAGCGTCAGGACAACTAGGGTTAGCGTCAGGACAACTAGGGTTAGCGTCAGGACAACTAGGGTTAGCGTCAGGACAACTAGGGTTAGCGTCAGGACAAGTAGGGTTAGCGTCAAGACAACTAGGGTTAGCTTCAGGACAACTAGGGTTAGCGTCAGGACAACTAGGGTTAGCGTCAGGACAAGTAGGGTTAGCGTCAGGACAAGTAGGGTTAGCGTCAGGACAACTAGGGTTAGCGTCAGGACAACTAGGGTTAGCGTCAGGACAACTAGGGTTAGCGTCAGGACAACTCGGGTTAGCGTCAGGACAACTAGGATTAGCGTCAGGACAACTAGGGTTAGCGTCAGGACAAGTAGGGTTAGCGTCAAGACAACTAGGGTTAGGGTCAGGACAACTAGGGTTAGCGTCAGGACAACTAGGGTTAGCGTCAGGACAACTCGGGTTAGCATCAGTACAACTCGGGTTAGCGTCAGGACAACTCGGGTTAGCATCAGGACAACTCGGGTTAGCGTCAGGACAACTCGGGTTAGCGTCAGGACAACTCGGGTTAGCGTCAGGACAACTAGGGTTAGCGTCAGGACAACTAGGGTTAGCGTCAGGACAACTAGGGTTAGCGTCAGGACAACTAGGGTTAGCGTCAGGACAAGTAGGGTTAGCGTCAAGACAACTAGGGTTAGCGTCAGGACAACTAGGGTTAGCGTCAGGACAACTAGGGTTAGCGTCAGGACAACTAGGGCTAGCGTCAGGACAACTAGGGTTAGCGTCAGGACAACTAGGGTTAGCGTCAGGACAACTAGGGTTAGCGTCATTACAACTAGGGTTAGCGTCAGGACAACTATGGTTAGCGTTAGGACAAGTAGGGTTAGCGTCAGGACAAGTAGGGCTAGCGACAGGACAAGTAGGGTTAGCGTCAGGACAACTAGGGTTGGCATCAGGACAACTAGGGTTAGCATCAGGACAACTAGGGTTGGCGTCAGGACAACTAGGGTTGGCGTCAGGACAACTAGGGTAGGCGTCAGGACAACTAGGGTTAGCGTCAGGACAACTAGGGTTAGCGTCAGGACAACTAGGGTTAGCGTCAGGACAACTAGGGTTAGCGTCAGGACAAGTAGGGTTAGCGTCAGGACAAGTAGGGTTAGCGTCAGGACAACTAGGGTTAGCGTCAGGACAACTCGGGTTAGCGTCAGGACAACTCGGGTTAGCGTCAGGACAACTAGGGTTAGCGTCAGGACAACTCGGGTTAGCGTCAGGACAACTCGGGTTAGCGTCAGGACAACTAGGGTTAGCGTCAGGACAAGTAGGGTTAGCGTCAAGACAACTAGGGTTAGCGTCAGGACAACTAGGGTTAGCGTCAGGACAACTAGGGTTAGCGTCAGGACAACTCGGGTTAGCGTCAGGACAACTCGGGTTAGCGTCAGGACAACTCGGGTTAGCGTCAGGACAACTCGGGTTAGCGTCAGGACAACTCGGGTTAGCGTCAGGACAACTCGGGTTAGCGTCAGGACAACTAGGGTAAGCGTCAGGACAACTAGGGTTAGCGTCAGGACAACTAGGGTTAGCGTCAGGACAAGTAGGGTTAGCGTCAAGACAACTAGGGTTAGCGTCAGGACAACTAGGGTTAGCGTCAGGACAACTAGGGTTAGCGTCAGGACAACTAGGGCTAGCGTCAGGACAACTAGGGTTAGCGTCAGGACAACTAGGGTTAGCGTCAGGACAACTAGGGTTTAGCATCAGGACAAGTAGGGTTAGCGTCAGGAAAACTAGGGTTAGCGTCAGGACAACTAGGGTTAGCGTCAGGACAACTAGGGTTAGCGTCAGGACAAGTAGGGTTAGCGTCAGGACAACTAGGGTTAGCGTCAGGACAACTAGGGTTAGCGTCAGGACAAGTAGGGTTAGAGTCAGGACAAGTAGGGTTAGCGTCAGGACAACTAGGGTTAGCGTCAGGACAACTAGGGTTAGCATCAGGACAAGTAGGGTTAGAGTCAGGACAACTAGGGTTAGCGTCAGGACAACTAGGGTTAGCGTCAGGACAACTAGGGTTAGCGTCAGGACAAGTATGGTTAGCGTCAGGACAACTAGGGTTAGAGTCAGGACAACTACGGTTAGCGTCAGGACAAGTAGGGTTAGCGTCAGGACAACTAGGGTTAGCGTCAGGACAACTAGGGTTAGCGTCAGGACAAGTAGGGTTAGCGTCAGGACAACTAGGGTTAGCGTCAGGACAACTAGGGTTAGCGTCAGGACAACTAAGGTTAGCGTCAGGACAACTAGGGTTAGCGTCAGGACAACTAGGGTTAGCGTCAGGACAACTAGGGTTGGCGTCAGGACAACTAGGGTTAGCGTCAGGACAACTAGGGTTGGCGTCAGGACAACTAGGGTTGGCGTCAGGACAACTAGGGTAGGCGTCAGGACAACTAGGGTTAGCGTCAGGACAACTAGGGTTAGCGTCAGGACAACTAGGGTTAGCGTCAGGACAACTATGGTTAGCGTTAGGACAAGTAGGGTTAGCGTCAGGACAAGTAGGGCTAGCGTCAGGACAAGTAGGGTTAGCGTCAGGACAACTAGGGTTGGCATCAGGACAACTAGGGTTAGCATCAGGACAACTAGGGTTGGCGTCAGGACAACTAGGGTTGGCGTCAGGACAACTAGGGTAGGCGTCAGGACAACTAGGGTTAGCGTCAGGACAACTAGGGTTAGCGTCAGGACAACTATGGTTAGCGTCAGGACAAGTAGGGTTAGCGTCAGGACAAGTAGGGTTAGCGTCAGGACAACTAGGGTTAGCGTCAGGACAACTAGGGTTAGCGTCAGGACAACTAGGGTTAGCGTCAGGACAACTAGGGTTAGCGTCAGGACAAGTAGGGTTAGCGTCAAGACAACTAGGGTTAGCTTCAGGACAACTAGGGTTAGCGTCAGGACAACTAGGGTTAGCGTCAGGACAACTAGGGTTAGCGTCAGGACAAGTAGGGTTAGCGTCAGGACAAGTAGGGTTAGCGTCAGGACAACTAGGGTTAGCGTCAGGACAACTAGGGTTAGCGTCAGGACAACTAGGGTTAGCGTCAGGACAACTCGGGTTAGCGTCAGGACAACTAGGATTAGCGTCAGGACAACTAGGGTTAGCGTCAGGACAAGTAGGGTTAGCGTCAAGACAACTAGGGTTAGCGTCAGGACAACTAGGGTTAGCGTCAGGACAACTAGGGTTAGCGTGAGGACAACTCGGGTTAGCATCAGGACAACTCGGGTTAGCGTCAGGACAACTCGGGTTAGCGTCAGGACAACTCGGGTTAGCGTCATGACAACTCGGGTTAGCGTCAGGACAACTCGGGTTAGCGTCAGGACAACTCGGGTTAGCGTCAGGACAACTAGGGTTAGCGTCAGGACAACTAGGGTTAGCGTCAGGACAACTAGGGTTAGCGTCAGGACAACTAGGGTTAGCGTCAGGACAAGTAGGGTTAGCGTCAAGACAACTAGGGTTAGCGTCAGGACAACTAGGGTTAGCGTCAGGACAACTAGGGTTAGCGTCAGGACAACTAGGGCTAGCGTCAGGACAACTAGGGTTAGCGTCAGGACAACTAGGGTTAGCGTCAGGACAACTAGGGTTTATCATCAGGACAAGTAGGGTTAGCGTCAGGACAACTAGGGTTAGCGTCAGGACAACTAGCGTTAGCGTCAGGACAAGTAGGGTTAGCGTCAGGACAAGTAGGGTTAGCGTCAGGACAACTAGGGTTAGCGTCAGGACAACTAGGGTTAGCATCAGGACAACTAGGGTTAGCGTCAAGACAACTCGGGTTAGCGTCAGGACAACTCGGGTTAGCGTCAGGACAAATCGGGTTAGCGTCAGGACAACTCGGGTTAGCGTCAGGACAACTCGGGTTAGCGTCAGGACAACTACGGTTAGCGTCAGGACAACTCGGGTTAGCGTCAGGACAACTCGGGTTAGCGTCAGGACAACTAGGGTTAGCGTAAGGACAACTCGGGTTAGCGTCAGGACAAGTAGGGTTAGCGTCAGGACAAGTAGGGTTAGCGTCAGGACAACTAGGGTTAGCGTCAGGACAACTCGGGTTAGCGTCAGGACAACTAGGGTTAGCGTCAGGACAACTCGGGTTAGCGTCAGGACAACTCGGGTTAGCGTCAGGACAACTAGGGTTAGCGTCAGGACAAGTAGGGTTAGCGTCAAGACAACTAGGGTTAGCGTCAGGACAACTAGGGTTAGCGTCAGGACAACTAGGGTTGGCGTCAGGACAACTAGGTTTAGCGTCAGGACAACTAGGGTTGGCGTCAGGACAACTAGGGTAGGCGTCAGGACAACTAGGGTTAGCGTCAGGACAACTAGGGTTAGCGTCATTACAACTAGGGTTAGCGTCAGGACAACTATGGTTAGCGTTAGGACAAGTAGGGTTAGCGTCAGGACAAGTAGGGCTAGCGACAGGACAAGTAGGGTTAGCATCAGGACAACTAGGGTTGGCATCAGGACAACTTGGGTTAGCATCAGGACAACTAGGGTTGGCGTCAGGACAACTAGGGTTGGCGTCAGGACAACTAGGGTAGGCGTCAGGACAACTAGGGTTAGCGTCAGGACAACTAGGGTTAGCGTCAGGACAACTAGGGTTAGCGTCAGGACAACTAGGGTTAGCGTCAGGACAACTAGGGTTAGCGTCAGGACAACTAGGGTTAGCGTCAGGACAAGTAGGGTTAGCGTCAGGACAAGTAGGGTTAGCGTCAGGACAACTAGGGTTAGCGTCAGGACAACTCGGGTTAGCGTCAGGACAACTCGGGTTAGCGTCAGGACAACTAGGGTTAGCGTCAGGACAACTCGGGTTAGCGTCAGGACAACTCGGGTTAGCGTCAGGACAACTAGGGTTAGCGTCAGGACAAGTAGGGTTAGCGTCAAGACAACTAGGGTTAGCGTCAGGACAACTAGGGTTAGCGTCAGGACAACTAGGGTTAGCGTCAGGACAACTCGGGTTAGCGTCAGGACAACTCGGGTTAGCGTCAGGACAACTCGGGTTAGCGTCAGGACAACTCGGGTTAGCGTCAGGACAACTCGGGTTAGCGTCAGGACAACTCGGGTTAGCGTCAGGACAACTCGGGTTAGCGTCAGGACAACTAGGGTTAGCGTCAGGACAACTAGGGATAGCGTCAGGACAACTAGGGTTAGCGTCAGGACAAGTAGGGTTAGCGTCAAGACAACTAGGGTTAGCGTCAGGACAACTAGGGTTAGCGTCAGGACAACTAGGGTTAGCGTCAGGACAACTAGGGCTAGCGTCAGGACAACTAGGGTTAGCGTCAGGACAACTAGGGTTAGCGTCAGGACAACTAGGGCTAGCGTCAGGACAACTAGGGTTAGCGTCAGGACAACTAGGGTTAGCGTCAGTACAACTAGGGTTTAGCATCAGGACAAGTAGGGTTAGCGTCAGGAAAACTAGGGTTAGCGTCAGGACAACTAGGGTTAGCGTCAGGACAACTAGGGTTAGCGTCAGGACAAGTAGGGTTAGCGTCAGGACAACTAGGGTTAGCGTCAGGACAACTAGGGTTAGCATCAGGACAAGTAGGGTTAGAGTCAGGACAACTAGGGTTAGCGTCAGGACAACTAGGGTTAGCGTCAGGACAACTAGGGTTAGCGTCAGGACAACTAGGGTTAGCGTCAGGACAAGTATGGTTAGCGTCAGGACAACTAGGGTTAGCGTCAGGACAACTACGGTTAGCGTCAGGACAAGTAGGGTTAGCGTCAGGACAACTAGGGTTAGCGTCAGGACAACTAGGGTTAGCGTCAGGACAAGTAGGGTTAGCGTCAGGACAACTAGGGTTAGCGTCAGGACAACTAGGGTTAGCGTCAGGACAACTAAGGTTAGCGTCAGGACAACTAGGGTTAGCGTCAGGACAACTAGGGTTAGCGTCAGGACAACTAGGGTTGGCGTCAGGACAACTAGGGTTAGCGTCAGGACAACTAGGGTTGGCGTCAGGACAACTAGGGTTGGCGTCAGGACAACTAGGGTAGGCGTCAGGACAACTAGGGTTAGCGTCAGGACAACTAGGGTTAGCGTCAGGACAACTAGGGTTAGCGTCAGGACAACTATGGTTAGCGTTAGGACAAGTAGGGTTAGCATCAGGACAAGTAGGGCTAGCGTCAGGACAAGTAGGGTTAGCGTCAGGACAACTAGGGTTGGCATCAGGACAACTAGGGTTAGCATCAGGACAACTAGGGTTGGCGTCAGGACAACTAGGGTTGGCGTCAGGACAACTAGGGTAGGCGTCAGGACAACTAGGGTTAGCGTCAGGACAACTAGGGTTAGCGTCAGGACAACTATGGTTAGCGTCAGGACAAGTAGTGTTAGCGTCAGGACAAGTAGGGTTAGCGTCAGGACAACTAGGGTTAGCGTCAGGACAACTAGGGTTAGCGTCAGGACAACTAGGGTTAGCGTCAGGACAACTAGGGTTAGCGTCAGGACAAGTAGGGTTAGCGTCAAGACAACTAGGGTTAGCTTCAGGACAACTAGGGTTAGCGTCAGGACAACTAGGGTTAGCGTCAGGACAACTAGGGTTAGCGTCAGGACAAGTAGGGTTAGCGTCAGGACAAGTAGGGTTAGCGTCAGGACAACTAGGGTTAGCGTCAGGACAACTAGGGTTAGCGTCAGGACAACTAGGGTTAGCGTCAGGACAACTCGGGTTAGCGTCAGGACAACTAGGATTAGCGTCAGGACAACTAGGGTTAGCGTCAGGACAAGTAGGGTTAGCGTCAAGACAACTAGGGTTAGCGTCAGGACAACTAGGGTTAGCGTCAGGACAACTAGGGTTAGCGTCAGGACAACTCGGGTTAGCATCAGGACAACTCGGGTTAGCGTCAGGACAACTCGGGTTAGCGTCAGGACAACTCGGGTTAGCGTCAGGACAACTCGGGTTAGCGTCAGGACAACTCGGGTTAGCGTCAGGACAACTCGGGTTAGCGTCAGGACAACTAGGGTTAGCGTCAGGACAACTAGGGTTAGCGTCAGGACAACTAGGGTTAGCGTCAGGACAACTAGGGTTAGCGTCAGGACAAGTAGGGTTAGCGTCAAGACAACTAGGGTTAGCGTCAGGACAACTAGGGTTAGCGTCAGGACAACTAGGGTTAGCGTCAGGACAACTAGGGCTAGCGTCAGGACAACTAGGGTTAGCGTCAGGACAACTAGGGTTAGCGTCAGGACAACTAGGGTTTAGCATCAGGACAAGTAGGGTTAGCGTCAGGACAACTAGGGTTAGCGTCAGGACAACTAGGGTTAGCGTCAGGACAACTAGGGTTAGCGTCAGGACAAGTAGGGTTAGCGTCAGGACAACTAGGGTTAGCGTCAGGACAAGTAGGGTTAGAGTCAGGACAAGTAGGGTTAGAGTCAGGACAAGTAGGGTTAGAGTCAGGACAAGTAGGGTTAGAGTCAGGACAAGTAGGGTTAGCGTCAGGACAACTAGGGTTAGCGTCAGGACAACTAGGGTTAGCGTCAGGACAAGTAGGGTTAGAGTCAGGACAACTAGGGTTAGCGTCAGGACAACTAGCGTTAGCGTCAGGACAAGTAGGGTTAGCGTCAGGACAAGTAGGGTTAGCGTCAGGACAACTAGGGTTAGCGTCAGGACAACTAGGGTTAGCATCAGGACAACTAGGGTTAGCGTCAGGACAACTCGGGTTAGCGTCAGGACAACTCGGGTTAGCGTCAGGACAAATCGGGTTAGCGTCAGGACAACTCGGGTTAGCGTCAGGACAACTCGGGTTAGCGTCAGGACAACTACGGTTAGCGTCAGGACAACTCGGGTTAGCGTCAGGACAACTCGGGTTAGCGTCAGGACAACTAGGGTTAGCGTAAGGACAACTCGGGTTAGCGTCAGGACAAGTAGGGTTAGCGTCAGGACAAGTAGGGTTAGCGTCAGGACAACTAGGGTTAGCGTCAGGACAAGTAGGGTTAGCGTCAGGACAACTCGGGTTAGCGTCAGGACAACTAGGGTTAGCGTCAGGACAACTAGGGTTAGCGTCAGGACAACTCGGGTTAGCGTCAGGACAACTCGGGTTAGCGTCAGGACAACTAGGGTTAGCGTCAGGACAAGTAGGGTTAGCGTCAAGACAACTAGGGTTAGCGTCAGGACAACTAGGGTTAGCGTCAGGACAACTAGGGTTAGCGTCAGGACAACTCGGGTTAGCGTCAGGACAACTCGGGTTAGCGTCAGGACAACTCGGGTTAGCGTCAGGACAACTCGGGTTAGCGTCAGGACAACTCGGGTTAGCGTCAGGACAACTCGGGTTAGCGTCAGGACAACTAGGGTTAGCGTCAGGACAACTAGGGTTAGCGTCAGGACAACTAGGGTTAGCGTCAGGACAAGTAGGGTTAGCGTCAAGACAACTAGGGTTAGCGTCAGGACAACTAGGGTTAGCGTCAGGACAACTAGGGTTAGCGTCAGGACAACTAGGGCTAGCGTCAGGACAACTAGGGTTAGCGTCAGGACAACTAGGGTTAGCGTCAGGACAACTAGGGTTTAGCATCAGGACAAGTAGGGTTAGCGTCAGGAAAACTAGGGTTAGCGTCAGGACAACTAGGGTTAGCGTCAGGACAACTAGGGTTAGCGTCAGGACAAGTAGGGTTAGCGTCAGGACAACTAGGGTTAGCGTCAGGACAACTAGGGTTAGCGTCAGGACAAGTAGGGTTAGAGTCAGGACAAGTAGGGTTAGCGTCAGGACAACTAGGGTTAGCGTCAGGACAACTAGGGTTAGCATCAGGACAAGTAGGGTTAGAGTCAGGACAACTAGGGTTAGCGTCAGGACAACTAGGGTTAGCGTCAGGACAACTAGGGTTAGCGTCAGGACAAGTATGGTTAGCGTCAGGACAAGTAGGGTTAGCGTCAGGACAACTACGGTTAGCGTCAGGACAAGTAGGGTTAGCGTCAGGACAACTAGGGTTAGCGTCAGGACAACTAGGGTTAGCGTCAGGACAAGTAGGGTTAGCGTCAGGACAACTAGGGTTAGCGTCAGGACAACTAGGGTTAGCGTCAGGACAACTAAGGTTAGCGTCAGGACAACTAGGGTTAGCGTCAGGACAACTAGGGTTAGCGTCAGGACAACTAGGGTTGGCGTCAGGACAACTAGGGTTAGCGTCAGGACAACTAGGGTTGGCGTCAGGACAACTAGGGTTGGCGTCAGGACAACTAGGGTAGGCGTCAGGACAACTAGGGTTAGCGTCAGGACAACTAGGGTTAGCGTCAGGACAACTAGGGTTAGCGTCAGGACAACTATGGTTAGCGTTAGGACAAGTAGGGTTAGCGTCAGGACAAGTAGGGCTAGCGTCAGGACAAGTAGGGTTAGCGTCAGGACAACTAGGGTTGGCATCAGGACAACTAGGGTTAGCATCAGGACAACTAGGGTTGGCGTCAGGACAACTAGGGTTGGCGTCAGGACAACTAGGGTAGGCGTCAGGACAACTAGGGTTAGCGTCAGGACAACTAGGGTTAGCGTCAGGACAACTATGGTTAGCGTCAGGACAAGTAGGGTTAGCGTCAGGACAAGTAGGGTTAGCGTCAGGACAACTAGGGTTAGCGTCAGGACAACTAGGGTTAGCGTCAGGACAACTAGGGTTAGCGTCAGGACAACTAGGGTTAGCGTCAGGACAAGTAGGGTTAGCGTCAAGACAACTAGGGTTAGCTTCAGGACAACTAGGGTTAGCGTCAGGACAACTAGGGTTAGCGTCAGGACAACTAGGGTTAGCGTCAGGACAAGTAGGGTTAGCGTCAGGACAAGTAGGGTTAGCGTCAGGACAACTAGGGTTAGCGTCAGGACAACTAGGGTTAGCGTCAGGACAACTAGGGTTAGCGTCAGGACAACTAGGGTTAGCGTCAGGACAACTCGGGTTAGCGTCAGGACAACTAGGATTAGCGTCAGGACAACTAGGGTTAGCGTCAGGACAAGTAGGGTTAGCGTCAAGACAACTAGGGTTAGCGTCAGGACAACTAGGGTTAGCGTCAGGACAACTCGGGTTAGCGTCAGGACAACTCGGGTTAGCGTCAGGACAACTCGGGTTAGCGTCAGGACAACTCGGGTTAGCGTCAGGACAACTCGGGTTAGCGTCAGGACAACTAGGGTTAGCGTCAGGACAACTAGGGTTAGCGTCAGGACAACTAGGGTTAGCGTCAGGACAAGTAGGGTTAGCGTCAAGACAACTAGGGTTAGCGTCAGGACAACTAGGGTTAGCGTCAGGACAACTAGGGTTAGCGTCAGGACAACTAGGGCTAGCGTCAGGACAACTAGGGTTAGCGTCAGGACAACTAGGGTTAGCGTCAGGACAACTAGGGTTAGCGTCAGGACAAGTAGGGTTAGCGTCAGGACAACTAGGGTTAGCGTCAGGACAAGTAGGGTTAGAGTCAGGACAAGTAGGGTTAGCGTCAGGACAACTCGGGTTAGCGTCAGGACAACTCGGGTTAGCGTCAGGACAACTAGGGTTAGCGTAAGGACAACTCGGGTTAGCGTCAGGACAAGTAGGGTTAGCGTCAGGACAAGTAGGGTTAGCGTCAGGACAACTAGGGTTAGCGTCAAGACAAGTAGGGTTAGCGTCAGGACAAGTAGGGTTAGCGTCAGGACAACTAGGGTTAACGTCAGGACAACTAGGGTTAGCGTCAGGACAACTAGGGTTAGCGTCAGGACAACTAGGGTTAGCGTCAGGACAGCTAGGGTTAGCGTCAGGACAACTAGGGTTAGCGTCAGGACAACTAGGGTTAGCGTCAGGACAGCTAGGGTTAGCGTCAGAAGAACTAGGGTTAGCGTCAGGACAACTAGGGTTAGCGTCAGGACAACTAGGGTTAGCGTCAGGACAACTAGGGTTAGCGTCAGGACAACTAGGGTAAGCGTCAGGACAACTAGGGTTAGCGTCAGGAAAACTAGGGTTAGCGTCAGGACAACTAGGGTTAGCGTCAGAACAACTAGGGTTAGCGTCAGGACAACTAGGGTTAGCGTCAGGACAACTAGGGTTAGCGTCAGGACAACTAGGGTTAGCGTCAGGACAACTAGGGTTAGCGTCAGGACAACTAGGGTTAGCGTCAGGACAAGTATGGTTAGCGTCAGGACAACTAGGGTTAGCGTCAGAACAACTAGGGTTAGCGTCAGGACAACTAGGGTTAGCGTCAGGACAACTAGGGTTAGCGTCAGGACAACTAGGGTTAGCGTCAGTACAACTAGGGTTAGCGTCAGGACAACTAGGGTTGGCGTCAGGACAAGTAGGGTTAGCGTCAGGACAACTAGGGTTAGCGTCAGGACAACTAGGGTTAGCGTCAGGACAAGTAGGGTTAGCGTCAGGACAAGTAGGGTTAGCGTCAGGACAATTAGGGTTAGCGTCAGGACAACTAGGGTTAGCGTCAGGACAACTAGGGTTAGCGTCAGGACAAGTAGGGTTAGCGTTAGGACAAGTAGGGTTAGCGTCAGGACAACTAGGGTTAGCGTCAGGACAACTAGGGTTAGCGTCAGGACAACTAGGGTTAGCGTCAGGACAACTAGGGTTAGCATCAGGACAGCTAGGGTTAGCGTCAGAACAACTAGGGTTAGCGTCAGGACAACTAGGGTTAGCGTCAGGACAACTAGGGTAAGCGTCAGGACAACTAGGGTTAGCGTCAGGTCAACTAGGGTTAGCGTCAGGACAACTAGGGTTAGCGTCAGAACAACTAGGGTTAGCGTCAGGACAACTAGGGTTAGCGTCAGGACAACTAGGGTTAGCGTCAGGACAACTAGGATTAGCGTCAGGACAACTAGGGTTAGCGTCAGGACAACTAGGGTTAGCGTCAGGACAAGTATGGTTAGCGTCAGGACAACTAGGGTTAGCGTCAGAACAACTAGGGTTAGCGTCAGGACAACTAGGGTTAGCGTCAGGACAACAAGGGTTAGCGTCAGGACAAGTAGGGTTAGCGTCAGGACAAGTAGGGTTAGCGTCAGGACAAGTAGGGTTAGCGTCAGGACAAGTAGGGTTTGCGTCAGGACAACTAGGGTTAGCGTCAGGACAACTAGGGTTAGCGTCAGGACAACTAGGGTTAGCGTCAGGACAACTAGGGTTAGCGTCAGGACAAGTATGGTTAGCGTCAGGACAACTAGGGTTAGCGTCAGGACAACTAGGGTTAGCGTCAGGACAAGTAGGGTTAGCGTCAGGACAACTAGGGTTAGCGTCAGGACAACTAGGGTTAGCGTCAGGACAAGTAGGGTTAGCGTCAGGACAACTAGGGTTAGCGTCAGGACAACTAGGGTTAGCGTCAGGACAACTAAGGTTAGCGTCAGGACAACTAGGGTTAGCGTCAGGACAACTAGGGTTAGCGTCAGGACAACTAGGGTTGGCGTCAGGACAACTAGGTTTAGCGTCAGGACAACTAGGGTTGGCGTCAGGACAACTAGGGTTGGCGTCAGGACAACTAGGGTAGGCGTCAGGACAACTAGGGTTAGCGTCAGGACAACTAGGGTTAGCGTCATTACAACTAGGGTTAGCGTCAGGACAACTATGGTTAGCGTTAGGACAAGTAGGGTTAGCGTCAGGACAAGTAGGGCTAGCGACAGGACAAGTAGGGTTAGCGTCAGGACAACTAGGGTTGGCATCAGGACAACTAGGGTTAGCATCAGGACAACTAGGGTTGGCGTCAGGACAACTAGGGTTGGCGTCAGGACAACTAGGGTAGGCGTCAGGACAACTAGGGTTAGCGTCAGGACAACTAGGGTTAGCGTCAGGACAACTAGGGTTAGCGTCAGGACAACTAGGGTTAGCGTTAGGACAACTAGGGTTAGCGTCAGGACAAGTAGGGTTAGCGTCAGGACAACTAGGGTTAGCGTCAGGACAACTAGGGTTAGCGTCAGGACAACTAGGGTTAGCGTCAGGACAACTAGGGTTAGAGTCAGGACAACTAGGGTTAGCGTCAGGACAACTAGGGTTAGCGTCAGGACAACTAGGGTTAGCGTCAGTACAACTAGGGTTAGCGTCAGGACAACTAGGGTTGGCGTCAGGACAAGTAGGGTTAGCGTCAGGACAACTAGGGTTAGCGTCAGGACAACTAGGGTTAGCGTCAGGACAAGTAGGGTTAGCGTCAGGACAAGTAGGGTTAGCGTCAGGACAATTAGGGTTAGCGTCAGGACAACTAGGGTTAGCGTCAGGACAACTAGGGTTAGCGTCAGGACAAGTAGGGTTAGCGTCAGGACAAGTAGGGTTAGCGTCAGGACAAGTAGGGTTAGCGTCAGGACAACTAGGGTTAGCGTCAGGACAACTAGGGTTAGCGTCAGGACAGCTAGGGTTAGCGTCAGAACAGCTAGGGTTAGCGTCAGGACAACTAGGGTTAGCGTCAGGACAACTAGGGTAAGCGTCAGGACAACTAGGGTTAGCGTCAGGACAACTAGGGTTAGCGTCAGGACAACTAGGGTTAGCGTCAGAACAACTAGGGTTAGCGTCAGGACAACTAGGGTTAGCGTCAGGACAACTAGGATTAGCGTCAGGACAACTAGGGTTAGCGTCAGGACAACTAGGGTTAGCGTCAGGACAAGTATGGTTAGCGTCAGGACAACTAGGGTTAGCGTCAGAACAACTAGGGTTAGCGTCAGGACAACTAGGGTTAGCGTCAGGACAACTAGGGTTAGCGTCAGGACAACTAGGGTTAGCGTCAGGACAAGTAGGGTTAGCGTCAGGACAAGTAGGGTTAGCGTCAGGACAAGTAGGGTTAGCGTCAGGACAAGTAGGGTTTGCGTCAGGACAAGTAGGGTTAGCGTCAGGACAACTAGGGTTAGCGTCAGGACAACTAGGGTTAGCGTCAGGACAACTAGGGTTAGCGTCAGGACAAGTATGGTTAGCGTCAGGACAACTAGGGTTAGCGTCAGGACAAGTAGGGTTAGCGTCAGGACAACTAGGGTTAGCGTCAGGACAACTAGGGTTAGCGTCAGGACAAGTAGGGTTAGCGTCAGGACAACTAGGGTTAGCGTCAGGACAACTAGGGTTAGCGTCAGGACAAGTAGGGTTAGCGTCAGGACAACTAGGGTTGGCATCAGGACAACTAGGGTTAGCATCAGGACAACTAGGGTTGGCGTCAGGACAACTAGGGTTGGCGTCAGGACAACTAGGGTAGGCGTCAGGACAACTAGGGTTAGCGTCAGGACAACTAGGGTTAGCGTCAGGACAACTATGGTTAGCGTCAGGACAAGTAGGGTTAGCGTCAGGACAAGTAGGGTTAGCGTCAGGACAACGAGGGTTAGCGTCAGGACAACTAGGGTTAGCGTCAGGACAACTAGGGTTAGCGTCAGGACAACTAGGGTTAGCGTCAGGACAAGTAGGGTTGGCGTCAGGACAACTCGGGTTAGCGTCAGGACAACTCGGGTTAGCGTCAGGACAACTCGGGTTAGCGTCAGGACAACTCGGGTTAGCGTCAGGACAAGTAGGGTTAGCGTCAGGACAAGTAGGGTTAGCGTCAGGACAAGTAGGGTTAGCGTCAGGACAACTAGGGTTAGCGTCAGGACAACTAGGGTTAGCGTCAAGACAAGTAGGGTTAGCGTCAGGACAACTAGGGTTAGCGTCAGGACAACTAGGGTTAGCGTCAGGACAAGTAGGGTTAGAGTCAGGACAACTAGGGTTAGCGTCAGGACAACTAGGGTTAACGTCAGGACAAGTAGGGTTAGCGTCAGGACAAGTAGGGTTAGCGTCAGGTCAAGTAGGGGTAGCGTCAGGTCAAGTAGGGGTAGCGTCAGGACAAGTAGGGTTAGCGTCAGGACAATTAGGGTTAGCGTCAGGACAACTAGGGTTAGCGTCAGGACAACTAGGGTTAGCGTCAGGACAAGTAGGGTTAGCGTTAGGACAAGTAGGGTTAGCGTCAGGACAACTAGGGTTAGCGTCAGAACAACTAGGGTTAGCGTCAGGACAAGTAGGGTTAGCGTCAGGACAACTAGGGTTAGCGTCAGGACAACTAGGGTTAGCGTCAGGACAACTAGGGTTAGCGTCAGGACAAGTAGGGTTAGCGTCAGGACAAATAGGGTTAGCGTCAGGACAACTAGGGTTAGCGTCAGGACAACTAGGGTTAGCGTCAGGACAAGTAGGGTTAGCGTCAGGACAAGTAGGGTTAGCGTCAGGACAACTAGGGTTAGCGTCAGGACAAGTAGGGTTAGCGTCAGGACAACTAGGGTAAGCGTCAGGACAACTAGGGTTAGCGTCAGGAAAACTAGGGTTAGCGTCAGGACAACTAGGGTTAGCGTCAGAACAACTAGGGTAAGCATCAGGACAACTAGGGTTAGCGTCAGGACAACTAGGGTTAGCGTCAGGACAACTAGGATTAGCGTCAGGACAACTAGGGTTAGCGTCAGGACAAGTATGGTTAGCGTCAGGACAACTAGGGTTAGCGTCAGAACAACTAGGGTTAGCGTCAGGACAAGTATGGTTAGCGTCAGGACAACTAGGGTTAGCGTCAGAACAACTAGGGTTAGCGTCAGGACAACTAGGGTTAGCGTCAGGACAACTAGGGTTAGCGTCAGGACAACTAGGGTTAGCGTCAGGACAACTAGGGTTAGCGTCAGGGCAAGTAGGGTTAGCGTCAGGTCAACTACGGTTAGCGTCAGGACAACTAGGGTTAGCCTCAGGACAACTAGGGTTAGCGTCAGGACAACTAGGGTTAGCGTCAGGACAACTAGGGTTAGCATCAGTACAACTAGGGTTAGCGTCAGGACAACTAGGGTTGGCGTCAGGACAAGTAGGGTTAGCGTCAGGACAACTAGGGTTAGCGTCAGGACAACTAGGGTTAGCGTCAGGACAAGTAGGGTTAGCGTCAGGACAAGTAGGGTTAGCGTCAGGACAAGTAGGGTTAGCGTCAGGACAACTAGGGTTAGCGTCAGGACAACTAGGGTTAGCATCAGGAGAACTCGGGTTAGCGTCAGGACAACTCAGGTTAGCGTCAGGACAAATCGGGTTAGCGTCAGGACAAATCGGGTTAGCGTCAGGACAACTCGGGTTAGCGTCAGGACAACTCAGGTTAGCGTCAGGACAGCTCGGGTTAGCGTCAGGACAAATCGGGTTAGCGTCAGGACAAATCGGGTTAGCGTCAGGACAACTCGGGTTAGCGTCAGGACAACTCGGGTTAGCGTCAGGACAACTCGGGTTAGCGTCAGGACAAGTAGGGTTAGCGTCAGGACAACTAGGGTTAGCGTCAAGACAAGTAGGGTTAGCGTCAGGACAACTAGGGTTAGCGTCAAGACAAGTAGGGTTAGCGTCAGGACAACTAGGGTTAGCGTCAGGACAAGTAGGGTTAGAGTCAGGACAACTAGGGTTAGCGTCAGGACAACTAGGGTTAACGTCAGGACAAGTAGGGTTAGCATCAGGACAAGTAGGGTTAGCGTCAGGTCAAGTAGGGGTATCGTCAGGACAAGTAGGGTTAGCGTCAGGACAAGTAGGGTTAGCGTCAGGACAACTAGGGTTAGCGTCAGGACAACTAGGGTTAGCGTCAGGACAAGTAGGGTTAGCGTCAGGACAAGTAGGGTTAGCGTCAGGACAACTAGGGTTAGCGTCAGAACAACTAGGGTTAGCGTCAGGACAAGTAGGGTTAGCGTCAGGACAACTAGGGTTAGCGTCAGGACAAGTAGGGTTAGAGTCAGGACAACTAGGGTTAGCGTCAGGACAACTAGGGTTAACGTCAGGACAAGTAGGGTTAGCATCAGGACAAGTAGGGTTAGCGTCAGGTCAAGTAGGGGTATCGTCAGGACAAGTAGGGTTAGCGTCAGGACAACTAGGATTAGCGTCAGGACAAGTAGGGTTAGCGTCTGGACAACTAGGGTTAGCGTCAGGACAACTAGGGTTAGCGTCAGGACAAGTAGGGTTAGCGTCAGGACAACTAGGGTTAGCGTCAGGACAACTAGGGTTAGCGTCAGGACAACTAGGATTAGCGTCAGGACAACTAGGGTTAGCGTCAGGACAACTAGGGTTAGCGTCAGGACAACTAGGGTTGGCGTCAGGACAACTAGGGTTGGCGTCAGGACAACTAGGGTTAGCGTCAGGACAACTAGGGTTGGCGTCAGGACAACTAGGGTTGGAGTCAGGACAACTAGGGTATTCGTCAGGACAACTAGGGTTAGCGTCAGGACAACTAGGGTTAGCGTCAGGACAACTAGGGTTAGCGTCAGGACAACTAGGGTTAGCATCAGGACAAGTAGGGTTAGCGTCAGGACAAGTAGGGTTAGCGTCAGGACAAGTAGGGTTAGCGTCAGGACAACTAGGGTTAGCGTCAGGACAACTAGGGTTAGCGTCAGGACAACTAGGGTTAGCGTCAGGACAACTAGGGTTAGCGTCAGGGCAAGTAGGGTTAGCGTCAGGTCAACTACGGTTAGCGTCAGGACAACTAGGGTTAGCCTCAGGACAACTAGGGTTAGCCTCAGGACAACTAGGGTTAGCGTCAGTACAACTAGGGTTAGCGTCAGGACAACTAGGGTTGGCGTCAGGACAAGTAGGGTTAGCGTCAGGACAACTAGGGTTAGCGTCCGGACAACTAGGGTTAGCGTCAGGACAAGTAGGGTTAGCGTCAGGACAAGTAGGGTTAGCGTCAGGACAATTAGGGTTAGCGTCAGGACAACTAGGGTTAGCGTCAGGACAACTAGGGTTAGCGTCAGGACAAGTAGGGTTAGCGTCAGGACAAGTAGGGTTAGCGTCAGGACAACTAGGGTTAGCGTCAGGACAACTAGGGTTAGCGTCAGGACAACTAGGGTTAGCGTCAGGACAGCTAGGGTTAGCGTCAGAACAACTAGGGTTAGCGTCAGGACAACTAGGGTTAGCGTCAGGACAACTAGGGTTAGCGTCAGGACAACTAGGGTAAGCGTCAGGACAACTAGGGTTAGCGTCAGGAAAACTAGGGTTAGCGTCAGGACAACTAGGGTTAGCGTCAGGACAACTAGGGTTAGCGTCAGAACAACTAGGGTTAGCGTCAGGACAACTAGGATTAGCGTCAGGACAACTAGGATTAGCGTCAGGACAACTAGGGTTAGCGTCAGGACAACTAGGGTTAGCGTCAGGACAAGTATGGTTAGCGTCAGGACAACTAGGGTTAGCGTCAGAACAACTAGGGTTAGCGTCAGGACAACTAGGGTTAGCGTCAGGACAACTAGGGTTAGCGTCAGGACAACTAGGGTTAGCGTCAGGGCAAGTAGGGTTAGCGTCAGGTCAACTACGGTTAGCGTCAGGACAACTAGGGTTAGCCTCAGGACAACTAGGGTTAGCGTCAGGACAACTAGGGTTAGCGTCAGGACAACTAGGGTTAGCGTCAGGACAACTAGGGTTAGCGTCAGGACAACTAGGGTTGGCGTCAGGACAAGTAGGGTTAGCGTCAGGACAACTAGGGTTAGCGTCAGGACAACTAGGGTTAGCGTCAGGACAAGTAGGGTTAGCGTCAGGACAAGTAGGGTTAGCGTCAGGACAAGTAGGGTTATCGTCAGGACAACTAGGGTTAGCATCAGGACAACTAGGGTTAGCGTCAGGACAAGTAGGGTTAGCGTCAGGACAAGTAGGGTTAGCGTCAGGACAACTAGGGTTAGCGTCAGGACAACTAGGGTTAGCGTCAGGACAACTAGGGTTAGCGTCAGGACAACTAGGGTTAGCGTCAGGACAAGTAGGGTTAGCGTCAGGACAAGTAGGGTTAGCGTCAGGACAAGTAGGGTTAGCGTCAGGACAACTAGGGTTAGCGTCAGGACAAGTAGGGTTAGCGTCAGGACAAGTAGGGTTAGCGTCAGGACAAGTAGGGTTAGCGTCAGGACAACTAGGGTTAGCGTCAGGACAACTAGGGTTAGCGTCAGGACAGCTAGGGTTAGCGTCAGAACAACTAGGGTTAGCGTCAGAACAACTAGGGTTAGCGTCAGGACAACTAGGGTTAGCGTCAGGACAACTAGGGTAAGCGTCAGGACAACTAGGGTTAGCGTCAGGAAAACTAGGGTTAGCGTCAGGACAACTAGGGTTAGCGTCAGAACAACTAGGGTTAGCATCAGGACAACTAGGGTTAGCGTCAGGACAACTAGGATTAGCGTCAGGACAACTAGGGTTAGCGTCAGGACAACTAGGGTTAGCGTCAGGACAAGTATGGTTAGCGTCAGGACAACTAGGGTTAGCGTCAGAACAACTAGGGTTAGCGTCAGGACAACTAGGGTTAGCGTCAGGACAACTAGGGTTAGCGTCAGGACAACTAGGTTTAGCGTCAGGGCAAGTAGGGTTAGCGTCAGGTCAACTACGGTTAGCGTCAGGACAACTAGGGTTAGCCTCAGGACAACTAGGGTTAGCGTCAGGACAACTAGGGTTAGCGTCAGGACAACTAGGGTTAGCGTCAGTACAACTAGGGTTAGCGTCAGGACAACTAGGGTTGGCGTCAGGACAAGTAGGGTTGGCGTCAGGACAACTAGGGTTAGCGTCAGGACAACTAGGGTTAGCGTCAGGACAAGTAGGGTTAGCGTCAGGACAACTAGGGTTAGCGTCAGGACAACTAGGGTTAGCGTCAGGACAACTAGGGTTAGCGTCAGGACAACTAGGGTTAGCGTCAGGACAACTAGGGTTAGCGTCAGGACAACTAGGGTTAGCATCAGGACAACTAGGGTTAGCGTCAGGACAACTAGGGTTAGCGTCAGGACAACTAGGGTTGGCGTCAGGACAACTAGGTTTAGCGTCAGGACAACTAGGGTTGGCGTCAGGACAACTCGGGTTAGCGTCAGGACAACTCGGGTTAGCGTCAGGACAACTCGGGTTAGCGTCAGGACAACTCGGGTTAGCGTCAGGACAAGTAGGGTTAGCGTCAGGACAAGTAGGGTTAGTGTCAGGACAAGTAGGGTTAGCGTCAGGACAACTAGGGTTAGCGTCAGGACAACTAGGGTTAGCGTCAAGACAAGTAGGGTTAGCGTCAGGACAACTAGGGTTAGCGTCAGGACAACTAGGGTTAGCGTCAGGACAAGTAGGGTTAGAGTCAGGACAACTAGGGTTAGCGTCAGGACAACTAGGGTTAACGTCAGGACAAGTAGGGTTAGCGTCAGGACAAGTAGGGTTAGCGTCAGGTCAAGTAGGGGTAGCGTCAGGTCAAGTAGGGGTAGCGTCAGGACAAGTAGGGTTAGCGTCAGGACAATTAGGGTTAGCGTCAGGACAACTAGGGTTAGCGTCAGGACAACTAGGGTTAGCGTCAGGACAAGTAGGGTTAGCGTTAGGACAAGTAGGGTTAGCGTCAGGACAACTAGGGTTAGCGTCAGAACAACTAGGGTTAGCGTCAGGACAAGTAGGGTTAGCGTCAGGACAACTAGGGTTAGCGTCAGGACAACTAGGGTTAGCGTCAGGACAACTAGGGTTAGCGTCAGGACAAGTAGGGTTAGCGTCAGGACAAATAGGGTTAGCGTCAGGACAACTAGGGTTAGCGTCAGGACAACTAGGGTTAGCGTCAGGACAAGTAGGGTTAGCGTCAGGACAAGTAGGGTTAGCGTCAGGACAACTAGGGTTAGCGTCAGGACAAGTAGGGTTAGCGTCAGGACAACTAGGGTAAGCGTCAGGACAACTAGGGTTAGCGTCAGGAAAACTAGGGTTAGCGTCAGGACAACTAGGGTTAGCGTCAGAACAACTAGGGTAAGCATCAGGACAACTAGGGTTAGCGTCAGGACAACTAGGGTTAGCGTCAGGACAACTAGGATTAGCGTCAGGACAACTAGGGTTAGCGTCAGGACAAGTATGGTTAGCGTCAGGACAACTAGGGTTAGCGTCAGAACAACTAGGGTTAGCGTCAGGACAAGTATGGTTAGCGTCAGGACAACTAGGGTTAGCGTCAGAACAACTAGGGTTAGCGTCAGGACAACTAGGGTTAGCGTCAGGACAACTAGGGTTAGCGTCAGGACAACTAGGGTTAGCGTCAGGACAACTAGGGTTAGCGTCAGGGCAAGTAGGGTTAGCGTCAGGTCAACTACGGTTAGCGTCAGGACAACTAGGGTTAGCCTCAGGACAACTAGGGTTAGCGTCAGGACAACTAGGGTTAGCGTCAGGACAACTAGGGTTAGCGTCAGTACAACTAGGGTTAGCGTCAGGACAACTAGGGTTGGCGTCAGGACAAGTAGGGTTAGCGTCAGGACAACTAGGGTTAGCGTCAGGACAACTAGGGTTAGCGTCAGGACAAGTAGGGTTAGCGTCAGGACAAGTAGGGTTAGCGTCAGGACAAGTAGGGTTAGCGTCAGGACAACTAGGGTTAGCGTCAGGACAACTAGGGTTAGCATCAGGAGAACTCGGGTTAGCGTCAGGACAACTCAGGTTAGCGTCAGGACAAATCGGGTTAGCGTCAGGACAAATCGGGTTAGCGTCAGGACAACTAGGGTTAGCGTCAGGACAACTCAGGTTAGCGTCAGGACAACTCGGGTTAGCGTCAGGACAAATCGGGTTAGCGTCAGGACAAATCGGGTTAGCGTCAGGACAACTCGGGTTAGCGTCAGGACAACTCGGGTTAGCGTCAGGACAACTCGGGTTAGCGTCAGGACAAGTAGGGTTAGCGTCAGGACAACTAGGGTTAGCGTCAAGACAAGTAGGGTTAGCGTCAGGACAACTAGGGTTAGCGTCAGGACAAGTAGGGTTAGAGTCAGGACAACTAGGGTTAGCGTCAGGACAACTAGGGTTAACGTCAGGACAAGTAGGGTTAGCATCAGGACAAGTAGGGTTAGCGTCAGGTCAAGTAGGGGTATCGTCAGGACAAGTAGGGTTAGCGTCAGGACAAGTAGGGTTAGCGTCAGGACAACTAGGGTTAGCGTCAGGACAACTAGGGTTAGCGTCAGGACAAGTAGGGTTAGCGTCAGGACAAGTAGGGTTAGCGTCAGGACAACTAGGGTTAGCGTCAGAACAACTAGGGTTAGCGTCAGGACAAGTAGGGTTAGCGTCAGGACAACTAGGGTTAGCGTCAGGACAAGTAGGGTTAGAGTCAGGACAACTAGGGTTAGCGTCAGGACAACTAGGGTTAACGTCAGGACAAGTAGGGTTAGCATCAGGACAAGTAGGGTTAGCGTCAGGTCAAGTAGGGGTATCGTCAGGACAAGTAGGGTTAGCGTCAGGACAACTAGGATTAGCGTCAGGACAAGTAGGGTTAGCGTCTGGACAACTAGGGTTAGCGTCAGGACAACTAGGGTTAGCGTCAGGACAAGTAGGGTTAGCGTCAGGACAACTAGGGTTAGCGTCAGGACAACTAGGGTTAGCGTCAGGACAACTAGGATTAGCGTCAGGACAACTAGGGTTAGCGTCAGGACAACTAGGGTTAGCGTCAGGACAACTAGGGTTGGCGTCAGGACAACTAGGGTTGGCGTCAGGACAACTAGGGTTAGCGTCAGGACAACTAGGGTTGGCGTCAGGACAACTAGGGTTGGAGTCAGGACAACTAGGGTATTCGTCAGGACAACTAGGGTTAGCGTCAGGACAACTAGGGTTAGCGTCAGGACAACTAGGGTTAGCGTCAGGACAACTAGGGTTAGCATCAGGACAAGTAGGGTTAGCGTCAGGACAAGTAGGGTTAGCGTCAGGACAAGTAGGGTTAGCGTCAGGACAACTAGGGTTAGCGTCAGGACAACTAGGGTTAGCGTCAGGACAACTAGGGTTAGCGTCAGGGCAAGTAGGGTTAGCGTCAGGTCAACTACGGTTAGCGTCAGGACAACTAGGGTTAGCCTCAGGACAACTAGGGTTAGCCTCAGGACAACTAGGGTTAGCGTCAGTACAACTAGGGTTAGCGTCAGGACAACTAGGGTTGGCGTCAGGACAAGTAGGGTTAGCGTCAGGACAACTAGGGTTAGCGTCCGGACAACTAGGGTTAGCGTCAGGACAAGTAGGGTTAGCGTCAGGACAAGTAGGGTTAGCGTCAGGACAATTAGGGTTAGCGTCAGGACAACTAGGGTTAGCGTCAGGACAACTAGGGTTAGCGTCAGGACAAGTAGGGTTAGCGTCAGGACAAGTAGGGTTAGCGTCAGGACAACTAGGGTTAGCGTCAGGACAACTAGGGTTAGCGTCAGGACAACTAGGGTTAGCGTCAGGACAACTAGGGTTAGCGTCAGGACAGCTAGGGTTAGCGTCAGAACAACTAGGGTTAGCGTCAGGACAACTAGGGTTAGCGTCAGGACAACTAGGGTTAGCGTCAGGACAACTAGGGTAAGCGTCAGGACAACTAGGGTTAGCGTCAGGAAAACTAGGGTTAGCGTCAGGACAACTAGGGTTAGCGTCAGGACAACTAGGGTTAGCGTCAGAACAACTAGGGTTAGCGTCAGGACAACTAGGGTTAGCGTCAGGACAACTAGGATTAGCGTCAGGACAACTAGGATTAGCGTCAGGACAACTAGGGTTAGCGTCAGGACAACTAGGGTTAGCGTCAGGACAAGTATGGTTAGCGTCAGGACAACTAGGGTTAGCGTCAGAACAACTAGGGTTAGCGTCAGGACAACTAGGGTTAGCGTCAGGACAACTAGGGTTAGCGTCAGGACAACTAGGGTTAGCGTCAGGGCAAGTAGGGTTAGCGTCAGGTCAACTACGGTTAGCGTCAGGACAACTAGGGTTAGCCTCAGGACAACTAGGGTTAGCGTCAGGACAACTAGGGTTAGCGTCAGGACAACTAGGGTTAGCGTCAGGACAACTAGGGTTAGCGTCAGGACAACTTGGGTTGGCGTCAGGACAAGTAGGGTTAGCGTCAGGACAACTAGGGTTAGCGTCAGGACAACTAGGGTTAGCGTCAGGACAAGTAGGGTTAGCGTCAGGACAAGTAGGGTTAGCGTCAGGACAAGTAGGGTTATCGTCAGGACAACTAGGGTTAGCATCAGGACAACTAGGGTTAGCGTCAGGACAAGTAGGGTTAGCGTCAGGACAAGTAGGGTTAGCGTCAGGACAACTAGGGTTAGCGTCAGGACAACTAGGGTTAGCGTCAGGACAAGTAGGGTTAGCGTCAGGACAACTAGGGTTAGCGTCAGGACAACTAGGGTTAGCGTCAGGACAAGTAGGGTTAGCGTCAGGACAACTAGGGTTAGCGTCAGGACAACTAGGGTTAGCGTCAGGACAACTAGGGTTAGCGTCAGGACAACTAGGGTTAGCGTCAGGACAAGTAGGGTTAGCGTCAGGACAAGTAGGGTTAGCGTCAGGACAAGTAGGGTTAGCGTCAGGACAACTAGGGTTAGCGTCAGGACAAGTAGGGTTAGCGTCAGGACAAGTAGGGTTAGCGTCAGGACAAGTAGGGTTAGCGTCAGGACAACTAGGGTTAGCGTCAGGACAACTAGGGTTAGCGTCAGGACAGCTAGGGTTAGCGTCAGAACAACTAGGGTTAGCGTCAGAACAACTAGGGTTAGCGTCAGGACAACTAGGGTTAGCGTCAGGACAACTAGGGTAAGCGTCAGGACAACTAGGGTTAGCGTCAGGAAAACTAGGGTTAGCGTCAGGACAACTAGGGTTAGCGTCAGAACAACTAGGGTTAGCGTCAGGACAACTAGGGTTAGCGTCAGGACAACTAGGATTAGCGTCAGGACAACTAGGGTTAGCGTCAGGACAACTAGGGTTAGCGTCAGGACAAGTATGGTTAGCGTCAGGACAACTAGGGTTAGCGTCAGAACAACTAGGGTTAGCGTCAGGACAACTAGGGTTAGCGTCAGGACAACTAGGGTTAGCGTCAGGACAACTAGGTTTAGCGTCAGGGCAAGTAGGGTTAGCGTCAGGTCAACTACGGTTAGCGTCAGGACAACTAGGGTTAGCCTCAGGACAACTAGGGTTAGCGTCAGGACAACTAGGGTTAGCGTCAGGACAACTAGGGTTAGCGTCAGTACAACTAGGGTTAGCGTCAGGACAACTAGGGTTGGCGTCAGGACAAGTAGGGTTGGCGTCAGGACAACTAGGGTTAGCGTCAGGACAACTAGGGTTAGCGTCAGGACAAGTAGGGTTAGCGTCAGGACAAGTAGGGTTAGCGTCAGGACAAGTAGGGTTATCGTCAGGACAACTAGGGTTAGCATCAGGACAAGTAGGGTTAGCGTCAGGACAAGTAGGGTTAGCGTCAGGACAACTAGGGTTAGCGTCAGGACAACTAGGGTTAGCGTCAGGACAAGTAGGGTTAGCGTCAGGACAACTAGGGTTAGCGTCAGGACAACTAGGGTTAGCGTCAGGACAAGTAGGGTTAGCGTCAGGACAACTAGGGTTAGCGTCAGGACAACTAGGGTTAGCGTCAGGACAACTAGGGTTAGCGTCAGGACAAGTAGGGTTAGCGTCAGGACAAGTAGGGTTAGCGTCAGGACAACTAGGGTTAGCGTCAGGACAAGTAGGGTTAGCGTCAGGACAACTAGGGTTAGCGTCAGGACAACTAGGGTTAGCGTCAGGACAAGTAGGGTTAGCGTCAGGACAACTAGGGTTAGCGTCAGGACAACTAGGGTTAGCGTCAGGACAAGTAGGGTTAGCGTCAGGACAACTAGGGTTAGCGTCAGGACAACTAGGGTTAGCGTCAGGACAACTAGGGTTAGCGTCAAGACAACTAGGGTTAGCTTCAGGACAAGTAGGGTTAGCGTCAGGACAACTCGGGTTAGCGTCAGGACAACTCGGGTTAGCGTCAGGACAACTCGGGTTAGCGTCAGGACAACTCGGGTTAGCGTCAGGACAAGTAGGGTTAGCGTCAGGACAAGTAGGGTTAGCGTCAGGACAACTAGGGTTAGCGTCAAGATAAGTAGGGTTAGCGTCAGGACAACTAGGGTTAGCGTCAGGACAACTAGGGTTAGCGTCAGGACAAGTAGGGTTAGAGTCAGGACAACTAGGGTTAGCGTCAGGACAAGTAGGGTTAACGTCAGGACAAGTAGGGTTAGCGTCAGGACAAGTAGGGTTAGCGTCAGGTCAAGTAGGGGTAGCGTCAGGACAAGTAGGGTTAGCGTCAGGACAAGTAGGGTTAGCGTCAGGACAACTAGGGTTAGCGTCAGGACAACTAGGGTTAGCGTCAGGACAAGTAGGGTTAGCGTCAGGACAAGTAGGGTTAGCGTCAGGACAACTAGGGTTAGCGTCAGAACAACTAGGGTTAGCGTCAGGACAACTAGGGTTAGCGTCAGGACAACTTGGGTTAGCGTCAGGACAACTAGGGTTAGCGTCAGGACAACTAGGGTTAGCGTCAGGACAACTAGGGTTAGCGTCAGGACAAGTAGCGTTAGCGTCAGGACAACTAGGGTTAGCGTCAGGACAACTAGGGTTAGCGTCAGGACAACTAGGGTTAGCGTCAGGACAACTAGGGTTAGCGTCAGGACAACTAGGGTTAGCGTCAGGACAAGTAGGGTTAGCGTCAGGACAAGTAGGGTTAGCGTCAGGACAACTAGGGTTAGCGTCAGGACAAGTAGGGTTAGCGTCAGAACAACTAGGGTTAGCGTCAGGACAACTAGGGTTAGCCTCAGGACAAGTAGGGTTAGCGTCAGGACAACTAGGGTTAGCGTCAGGACAACTAGGGTTAGCGTCAGGACAAGTAGGGTTAGCGTCAGGACAACTAGGGTTAGCGTCAGGACAACTAGGGTTAGCGTCAGGACAACTAGGGTTAGCGTCAAGACAACTAGGGTTAGCTTCAGGACAAGTAGGGTTAGCGTCAGGACAACTCGGGTTAGCGTCAGGACAACTCGGGTTAGCGTCAGGACAACTCGGGTTAGCGTCAGGACAACTCGGGTTAGCGTCAGGACAAGTAGGGTTAGCGTCAGGACAAGTAGGGTTAGCGTCAGGACAACTAGGGTTAGCGTCAAGATAAGTAGGGTTAGCGTCAGGACAACTAGGGTTAGCGTCAGGACAACTAGGGTTAGCGTCAGGACAAGTAGGGTTAGAGTCAGGACAACTAGGGTTAGCGTCAGGACAAGTAGGGTTAACGTCAGGACAAGTAGGGTTAGCGTCAGGACAAGTAGGGTTAGCGTCAGGTCAAGTAGGGGTAGCGTCAGGACAAGTAGGGTTAGCGTCAGGACAAGTAGGGTTAGCGTCAGGACAACTAGGGTTAGCGTCAGGACAACTAGGGTTAGCGTCAGGACAAGTAGGGTTAGCGTCAGGACAAGTAGGGTTAGCGTCAGGACAACTAGGGTTAGCGTCAGAACAACTAGGGTTAGCGTCAGGACAACTAGGGTTAGCGTCAGGACAACTTGGGTTAGCGTCAGGACAACTAGGGTTAGCGTCAGGACAACTAGGGTTAGCGTCAGGACAAGTAGGGTTAGCGTCAGGACAAATATGGTTAGCGTCAGGACAACTAGGGTTAGCGTCAGGACAACTAGGGTTAGCGTCATGACAAGTAGGGTTAGCGTCAGGACAACTAGGGTTAGCGTCAGGACAACTAGGGTTAGCGTCAGGACAAGTAGGGTTAGCGTCAGGACAACTAGGGTAAGCGTCAGGACAACTAGGGTTAGCGTCAGGAAAACTAGGGTTAGCGTCAGGACAACTAGGGTTAGCGTCAGAACAACTAGGGTAAGCATCAGGACAACTAGGGTTAGCGTCAGGACAACTAGGGTTAGCGTCAGGACAACTAGGATTAGCGTCAGGACAACTAGGGTTAGCGTCAGGACAAGTATGGTTAGCGTCAGGACAACTAGGGTTAGCGTCAGAACAACTAGGGTTAGCGTCAGGACAAGTATGGTTAGCGTCAGGACAACTAGGGTTAGCGTCAGAACAACTAGGGTTAGCGTCAGGACAACTAGGGTTAGCGTCAGGACAACTAGGGTTAGCGTCAGGACAACTAGGGTTAGCGTCAGGGCAAGTAGGGTTAGCGTCAGGTCAACTACGGTTAGCGTCAGGACAACTAGGGTTAGCCTCAGGACAACTAGGGTTAGCGTCAGGACAACTAGGGTTAGCGTCAGGACAACTAGGGTTAGCGTCAGTACAACTAGGGTTAGCGTCAGGACAACTAGGGTTGGCGTCAGGACAAGTAGGGTTAGCGTCAGGACAACTAGGGTTAGCGTCAGGACAACTAGGGTTAGCGTCAGGACAAGTAGGGTTAGCGTCAGGACAAGTAGGGTTAGCGTCAGGACAACTAGGGTTAGCGTCAGGACAAGTAGGGTTAGCGTCAGGACAAGTAGGGTTAGCGTCAGGACAACTAGGGTTAGCGTCAGGACAACTAGGGTTAGCGTCAGGACAAGTAGGGTTAGCGTCAGGACAACTAGGGTTAGCGTCAGGACAAGTAGGGTTAGCGTCAGGACAAGTAGGGTTAGCGTCAGGACAAGTAGGGTTAGCGTCAGGACAACTAGGGTTAGCGTCAGGACAACTAGGGTTAGCGTCAGGACAACTAGGGTTAGCGTCAGGACAAGTAGGGTTAGCGTCAGGACAAGTAGGGTTAGCGTCAGGACAACTAGGGTTAGCGTCAGGACAACTAGGGTTAGCGTCAGGACAACTAGGGTTAGCATCAGGACAAGTAGGGTTAGCGTCAGGACAACTAGGGTTAGCGTCAGGACAAGTAGGGTTAGCGTCAGGACAAGTAGGGTTAGCGTCAGGACAACTAGGGTTAGCGTCAGGACAACTAGGGTTGGCGTCAAGACAACTAGGTTTAGCTTCAGGACAAGTAGGGTTAGCGTCAGGACAACTAGGGTTAGCGTCAGGACAACTAGGGTTAGCGTCAGGACAAGTAGGGTTAGCGTCAGGACAAGTAGGTTTAGCGTCAGGACAACTAGGGTTAGCGTCAGGACAACTAGGGTTAGCGTCAGGACAACTAGGGTTAGCGTCAGGACAACTAGGGTTAGCGTCAGGACAACTAGGGTTAGCATCAGGACAACTAGGGTTAGCATCAGGAGAACTCGAGTTAGCGTCAGGACAACTCGGGTTAGCGTCAGGACAACTCAGGTTAGCGTCAGGACAAATCGGGTTAGCGTCAGGACAACTCGGGTTAGCGTCAGGACAACTCGGGTTAGCGTCAGGACAACTCGGGTTAGCCTCAGGACAACTCGGGTTAGCGTCAGGACAACTCGGGTTAGCGTCAGGACAACTCGGGTTAGCGTCAGGACAACTCGGGTTAGCGTCAGGACAAGTAGGGTTAGCGTCAGGACAACTAGGGTTAGCGTCAAGACAAGTAGGGTTAGCGTCAGGACAACTAGGGTTAGCGTCAGGACAACTAGGGTTAGCGTCAGGACAAGTAGGGTTAGAGTCAGGACAACTAGGGTTAGCGTCAGGACAACTAGGGTTAACGTCAGGACAAGTAGGGTTAGCATCAGGACAAGTAGGGTTAGCGTCAGGTCAAGTAGGGGTATCGTCAGGACAAGTAGGGTTAGCGTCAGGACAAGTAGGGTTAGCGTCAGGACAACTAGGGTTAGCGTCAGGACAACTAGGGTTAGCGTCAGGACAAGTAGGGTTAGCGTCAGGACAAGTAGGGTTAGCGTCAGGACAACTAGGGTTAGCGTCAGAACAACTAGGGTTAGCGTCAGGACAAGTAGGGTTAGCGTCAGGACAACTAGGGTTAGCGTCAGGACAAGTAGGGTTAGTGTCAGGACAACTAGGGTTAGCGTCAGGACAACTAGGGTTAGCGTCAGGACAAGTAGGGTTAGCGTCACTACAAATAGGGTTAGCGTCAGGACAACTAGGGTTAGCGTCAGGACAACTAGGGTTAGCGTCAGGACAAGTAGGGTTAGCGTCAGGACAACTAGGGTTAGCTAGGGTTAGCGTCAGGACAACTAGGGTTAGCGTCAGGACAACTAGGGTTAGCGTCAGGACAAGTAGGGTTAGCGTCACTACAAATAGGGTTAGCGTCAGGACAACTAGGGTTAGCGTCAGGACAACTAGGGTTAGCGTCAGGACAACTAGGGTTAGCGTCAGGACAACTAGGGTTAGCGTCACTACAAATAGGGTTAGCATCAGGACAACTAGGGTTAGCGTCAGGACAACTAGGGTTAGCGTCAGGACAAGTAGGGTTAGCGTCAGGACAACTAGGGTTAGCGTCAGGACAAGTAGGGTTAGCGTCAGGACAACTAGGGTTAGCGTCAGGACAAGTAGGGTTAGCGTCAGGACAAGTAGGGTTAGCGTCAGGACAAGTAGGGTTAGCGTCAGGACAACTAGGGTTAGCGTCAGGACAACTAGGGTTAGCGTCAGGACAACTAGGGTTAGCGTCAGGACAACTAGGGTTAGCGTCAGGACAACTAGGATTAGCGTCAGGACAACTAGGGTTAGCGTCAGGACAACTAGGGTTAGCGTCAGGACAACTAGGGTTGGCGTCAGGACAACTAGGGTTGGCGTCAGGACAACTAGGGTTAGCGTCAGGACAACTAGGGTTGGCGTCAGGACAACTAGGGTTGGAGTCAGGACAACTAGGGTTAGCGTCAGGACAACTAGGGTTAGCGTCAGGACAACTAGGGTTAGCGTCAGGACAACTCGGGTTAGCGTCAGGACAACTCAGGTTAGCGTCAGGACAAATCGGGTTAGCGTCAGGACAACTCGGGTTAGCGTCAGGACAACTCGGGTTAGCGTCAGGACAACTCGGGTTAGCGTCAGGACAACTCGGGTTAGCGTCAGGACAAATCGGGTTAGCGTCAGGACAACTCGGGTTAGCGTCAGGACAAGTAGGGTTAGCGTCAGGACAACTAGGGTTAGCGTCAAGACAAGTAGGGTTAGCGTCAGGACAACTAGGGTTAGCGTCAGGACAACTAGGGTTAGCGTCAGGACAACTAGGGTTAGCGTCAGGACAAGTAGGGTTAGAGTCAGGACAACTAGGGTTAGCATCAGGACAACTAGGGTTAACGACAGGACAAGTAGGGTTAGCATCAGGACAAGTAGGGTTAGCGTCAGGTCAAGTAGGGGTAGCGTCAGGACAAGTAGGGTTAGCATCAGGACAAGTAGGGTTAGAGTCAGGACAACTAGGGTTAGCGTCAGGACAAGTAGGGTTAGCGTCAGGACAAGTAGGGTTAGAGTCAGGACAACTAGGGTTAGCGTCAGGACAAGTAGGGTTAGCGTCAGGACAAGTAGGGTTAGCGTCAGGACAAGTAGGGTTAGCGTCAGGACAACTAGGGTTAGCGTCAGGACAAGTAGGGTTAGCGTCAGGACAACTAGGGTTAGCGTCAGGACAAGTAGGGTTAGCGTCAGGACAACTAGGGTTAGCGTCAGGACAACTAGGGTTAGCGTCAGGACAACTAGGGTTAGCGTCAGGACAAGTAGGGTTAGCGTCACTACAAATAGGGTTAGCGTCAGGACAACTAGGGTTAGCGTCAGGACAACTAGGGTTAGCGTCAGGACAAGTAGGGTTAGCGTCAGGACAACTAGGGTTAGCGTCAGGACAAGTAGGGTTAGCGTCAGGACAACTAGGGTTAGCGTCAGGACAAGTAGGGTTAGCGTCAGGACAAGTAGGGTTAGCGTCTGGACAACTAGGGTTAGCGTCAGGACAACTAGGGTTAGCGTCAGGACAAGTAGGGTTAGCGTCAGGACAACTAGGGTTAGCGTCAGGACAACTAGGGTTAGCGTCAGGACAACTAGGATTAGCGTCAGGACAACTAGGGTTAGCGTCAGGACAACTAGGGTTAGCGTCAGGACAACTAGGGTTAGCGTCAGGACAACTAGGGTTGGCGTCAGGACAACTAGGGTTAGCGTCAGGACAACTAGGGTTGGCGTCAGGACAACTAGGGTTGGAGTCAGGACAACTAGGGTATTCGTCAGGACAACTAGGGTTAGCGTCAGGACAACTAGGGTTAGCGTCAGGACAACTAGGGTTAGCGTCAGGACAACTAGGGTTAGCATCAGGACAAGTAGGGTTAGCGTCAGGACAAGTAGGGTTAGTGTCAGGACAAGTAGGGTTAGCGTCAGGACAACTAGGGTTAGCGTCAGGACAACTAGGGTTAGCGTCAGGACAAGTAGGGTTAGCGTCAGGACAAGTAGGGTTAGCGTCAGGACAACTAGGGTTAGCGTCAGAACAACTAGGGTTAGCGTCAGGACAAGTAGGGTTAGCGTCAGGACAACTAGGGTTAGCGTCAGGACAAGTAGTGTTAGCGTCAGGACAAGTAGGGTTAGTGTCAGGACAACTAGGGTTAGCGTCAGAACAACTAGGGTTAGCGTCAGGACAAGTAGGGTTAGCGTCAGGACAACTAGGGTTAGCGTCAGGACAAGTAGGGTTAGTGTCAGGACAACGAGGGTTAGCGTCAGGACAACTAGGGTTAGCGTCAGGACAACTAGGGTTAGCGTCAGAACAACTAGGGTTAGCGTCAGGACAAGTAGGGTTAGCGTCAGGACAACTAGGGTTAGCGTCAGGACAAGTAGGGTTAGCGTCAGGACAACTAGGGTTAGCGTCAGGACAACTAGGGTTAGCGTCAGGACAACTAGGGTTAGCGTCAGGACAACTAGGGTTAGCGTCAGGACAACTAGGGTTAGCGTCAGGACAACTAGGGTTAGCGTCAGGACAACTAGGATTAGCGTCAGGACAACTAGGGTTAGCGTCAGGACAAGTATGGTTAGCGTCAGGACAACTAGGGTTAGCGTCAGAACAACTAGGGTTAGCGTCAGGACAAGTATGGTTAGCGTCAGGACAACTAGGGTTAGCGTCAGAACAACTAGGGTTAGCGTCAGGACAACTAGGGTTAGCGTCAGGACAACTAGGGTTAGCGTCAGGACAACTAGGGTTAGCGTCAGGACAACTAGGGTTAGCGTCAGGGCAAGTAGGGTTAGCGTCAGGTCAACTACGGTTAGCGTCAGGACAACTAGGGTTAGCCTCAGGACAACTAGGGTTAGCGTCAGGACAACTAGGGTTAGCGTCAGGACAACTAGGGTTAGCGTCAGTACAACTAGGGTTAGCGTCAGGACAACTAGGGTTGGCGTCAGGACAAGTAGGGTTAGCGTCAGGACAACTAGGGTTAGCGTCAGGACAACTAGGGTTAGCGTCAGGACAAGTAGGGTTAGCGTCAGGACAAGTAGGGTTAGCGTCAGGACAAGTAGGGTTAGCGTCAGGACAACTAGGGTTAGCGTCAGGACAACTAGGGTTAGCATCAGGAGAACTCGGGTTAGCGTCAGGACAACTCAGGTTAGCGTCAGGACAAATCGGGTTAGCGTCAGGACAAATCGGGTTAGCGTCAGGACAACTAGGGTTAGCGTCAGGACAACTCAGGTTAGCGTCAGGACAACTCGGGTTAGCGTCAGGACAAATCGGGTTAGCGTCAGGACAAATCGGGTTAGCGTCAGGACAACTCGGGTTAGCGTCAGGACAACTCGGGTTAGCGTCAGGACAACTCGGGTTAGCGTCAGGACAAGTAGGGTTAGCGTCAGGACAACTAGGGTTAGCGTCAAGACAAGTAGGGTTAGCGTCAGGACAACTAGGGTTAGCGTCAGGACAAGTAGGGTTAGAGTCAGGACAACTAGGGTTAGCGTCAGGACAACTAGGGTTAACGTCAGGACAAGTAGGGTTAGCATCAGGACAAGTAGGGTTAGCGTCAGGTCAAGTAGGGGTATCGTCAGGACAAGTAGGGTTAGCGTCAGGACAAGTAGGGTTAGCGTCAGGACAACTAGGGTTAGCGTCAGGACAACTAGGGTTAGCGTCAGGACAAGTAGGGTTAGCGTCAGGACAAGTAGGGTTAGCGTCAGGACAACTAGGGTTAGCGTCAGAACAACTAGGGTTAGCGTCAGGACAAGTAGGGTTAGCGTCAGGACAACTAGGGTTAGCGTCAGGACAAGTAGGGTTAGAGTCAGGACAACTAGGGTTAGCGTCAGGACAACTAGGGTTAACGTCAGGACAAGTAGGGTTAGCATCAGGACAAGTAGGGTTAGCGTCAGGTCAAGTAGGGGTATCGTCAGGACAAGTAGGGTTAGCGTCAGGACAACTAGGATTAGCGTCAGGACAAGTAGGGTTAGCGTCTGGACAACTAGGGTTAGCGTCAGGACAACTAGGGTTAGCGTCAGGACAAGTAGGGTTAGCGTCAGGACAACTAGGGTTAGCGTCAGGACAACTAGGGTTAGCGTCAGGACAACTAGGATTAGCGTCAGGACAACTAGGGTTAGCGTCAGGACAACTAGGGTTAGCGTCAGGACAACTAGGGTTGGCGTCAGGACAACTAGGGTTGGCGTCAGGACAACTAGGGTTAGCGTCAGGACAACTAGGGTTGGCGTCAGGACAACTAGGGTTGGAGTCAGGACAACTAGGGTATTCGTCAGGACAACTAGGGTTAGCGTCAGGACAACTAGGGTTAGCGTCAGGACAACTAGGGTTAGCGTCAGGACAACTAGGGTTAGCATCAGGACAAGTAGGGTTAGCGTCAGGACAAGTAGGGTTAGCGTCAGGACAAGTAGGGTTAGCGTCAGGACAACTAGGGTTAGCGTCAGGACAACTAGGGTTAGCGTCAGGACAACTAGGGTTAGCGTCAGGTCAACTACGGTTAGCGTCAGGACAACTAGGGTTAGCCTCAGGACAACTAGGGTTAGCCTCAGGACAACTAGGGTTAGCGTCAGTACAACTAGGGTTAGCGTCAGGACAACTAGGGTTGGCGTCAGGACAAGTAGGGTTAGCGTCAGGACAACTAGGGTTAGCGTCCGGACAACTAGGGTTAGCGTCAGGACAAGTAGGGTTAGCGTCAGGACAAGTAGGGTTAGCGTCAGGACAATTAGGGTTAGCGTCAGGACAACTAGGGTTAGCGTCAGGACAACTAGGGTTAGCGTCAGGACAAGTAGGGTTAGCGTCAGGACAAGTAGGGTTAGCGTCAGGACAACTAGGGTTAGCGTCAGGACAACTAGGGTTAGCGTCAGGACAACTAGGGTTAGCGTCAGGACAACTAGGGTTAGCGTCAGGACAGCTAGGGTTAGCGTCAGAACAACTAGGGTTAGCGTCAGGACAACTAGGGTTAGCGTCAGGACAACTAGGGTTAGCGTCAGGACAACTAGGGTAAGCGTCAGGACAACTAGGGTTAGCGTCAGGAAAACTAGGGTTAGCGTCAGGACAACTAGGGTTAGCGTCAGGACAACTAGGGTTAGCGTCAGAACAACTAGGGTTAGCGTCAGGACAACTAGGGTTAGCGTCAGGACAACTAGGATTAGCGTCAGGACAACTAGGATTAGCGTCAGGACAACTAGGGTTAGCGTCAGGACAACTAGGGTTAGCGTCAGGACAAGTATGGTTAGCGTCAGGACAACTAGGGTTAGCGTCAGAACAACTAGGGTTAGCGTCAGGACAACTAGGGTTAGCGTCAGGACAACTAGGGTTAGCGTCAGGACAACTAGGGTTAGCGTCAGGGCAAGTAGGGTTAGCGTCAGGTCAACTACGGTTAGCGTCAGGACAACTAGGGTTAGCCTCAGGACAACTAGGGTTAGCGTCAGGACAACTAGGGTTAGCGTCAGGACAACTAGGGTTAGCGTCAGGACAACTAGGGTTAGCGTCAGGACAACTAGGGTTGGCGTCAGGACAAGTAGGGTTAGCGTCAGGACAACTAGGGTTAGCGTCAGGACAACTAGGGTTAGCGTCAGGACAAGTAGGGTTAGCGTCAGGACAAGTAGGGTTAGCGTCAGGACAAGTAGGGTTATCGTCAGGACAACTAGGGTTAGCATCAGGACAACTAGGGTTAGCGTCAGGACAAGTAGGGTTAGCGTCAGGACAAGTAGGGTTAGCGTCAGGACAACTAGGGTTAGCGTCAGGACAACTAGGGTTAGCGTCAGGACAAGTAGGGTTAGCGTCAGGACAACTAGGGTTAGCGTCAGGACAACTAGGGTTAGCGTCAGGACAAGTAGGGTTAGCGTCAGGACAACTAGGGTTAGCGTCAGGACAACTAGGGTTAGCGTCAGGACAACTAGGGTTAGCGTCAGGACAACTAGGGTTAGCGTCAGGACAAGTAGGGTTAGCGTCAGGACAAGTAGGGTTAGCGTCAGGACAAGTAGGGTTAGCGTCAGGACAACTAGGGTTAGCGTCAGGACAAGTAGGGTTAGCGTCAGGACAAGTAGGGTTAGCGTCAGGACAAGTAGGGTTAGCGTCAGGACAACTAGGGTTAGCGTCAGGACAACTAGGGTTAGCGTCAGGACAGCTAGGGTTAGCGTCAGAACAACTAGGGTTAGCGTCAGAACAACTAGGGTTAGCGTCAGGACAACTAGGGTTAGCGTCAGGACAACTAGGGTAAGCGTCAGGACAACTAGGGTTAGCGTCAGGAAAACTAGGGTTAGCGTCAGGACAACTAGGGTTAGCGTCAGAACAACTAGGGTTAGCGTCAGGACAACTAGGGTTAGCGTCAGGACAACTAGGATTAGCGTCAGGACAACTAGGGTTAGCGTCAGGACAACTAGGGTTAGCGTCAGGACAAGTATGGTTAGCGTCAGGACAACTAGGGTTAGCGTCAGAACAACTAGGGTTAGCGTCAGGACAACTAGGGTTAGCGTCAGGACAACTAGGGTTAGCGTCAGGACAACTAGGTTTAGCGTCAGGGCAAGTAGGGTTAGCGTCAGGTCAACTACGGTTAGCGTCAGGACAACTAGGGTTAGCCTCAGGACAACTAGGGTTAGCGTCAGGACAACTAGGGTTAGCGTCAGGACAACTAGGGTTAGCGTCAGTACAACTAGGGTTAGCGTCAGGACAACTAGGGTTGGCGTCAGGACAAGTAGGGTTGGCGTCAGGACAACTAGGGTTAGCGTCAGGACAACTAGGGTTAGCGTCAGGACAAGTAGGGTTAGCGTCAGGACAAGTAGGGTTAGCGTCAGGACAAGTAGGGTTATCGTCAGGACAACTAGGGTTAGCATCAGGACAAGTAGGGTTAGCGTCAGGACAAGTAGGGTTAGCGTCAGGACAACTAGGGTTAGCGTCAGGACAACTAGGGTTAGCGTCAGGACAAGTAGGGTTAGCGTCAGGACAACTAGGGTTAGCGTCAGGACAACTAGGGTTAGCGTCAGGACAAGTAGGGTTAGCGTCAGGACAACTAGGGTTAGCGTCAGGACAACTAGGGTTAGCGTCAGGACAACTAGGGTTAGCGTCAGGACAAGTAGGGTTAGCGTCAGGACAAGTAGGGTTAGCGTCAGGACAACTAGGGTTAGCGTCAGGACAAGTAGGGTTAGCGTCAGGACAACTAGGGTTAGCGTCAGGACAACTAGGGTTAGCGTCAGGACAAGTAGGGTTAGCGTCAGGACAACTAGGGTTAGCGTCAGGACAACTAGGGTTAGCGTCAGGACAAGTAGGGTTAGCGTCAGGACAACTAGGGTTAGCGTCAGGACAACTAGGGTTAGCGTCAGGACAACTAGGGTTAGCGTCAAGACAACTAGGGTTAGCTTCAGGACAAGTAGGGTTAGCGTCAGGACAACTCGGGTTAGCGTCAGGACAACTCGGGTTAGCGTCAGGACAACTCGGGTTAGCGTCAGGACAACTCGGGTTAGCGTCAGGACAAGTAGGGTTAGCGTCAGGACAAGTAGGGTTAGCGTCAGGACAACTAGGGTTAGCGTCAAGATAAGTAGGGTTAGCGTCAGGACAACTAGGGTTAGCGTCAGGACAACTAGGGTTAGCGTCAGGACAAGTAGGGTTAGAGTCAGGACAACTAGGGTTAGCGTCAGGACAAGTAGGGTTAACGTCAGGACAAGTAGGGTTAGCGTCAGGACAAGTAGGGTTAGCGTCAGGTCAAGTAGGGGTAGCGTCAGGACAAGTAGGGTTAGCGTCAGGACAAGTAGGGTTAGCGTCAGGACAACTAGGGTTAGCGTCAGGACAACTAGGGTTAGCGTCAGGACAAGTAGGGTTAGCGTCAGGACAAGTAGGGTTAGCGTCAGGACAACTAGGGTTAGCGTCAGAACAACTAGGGTTAGCGTCAGGACAACTAGGGTTAGCGTCAGGACAACTTGGGTTAGCGTCAGGACAACTAGGGTTAGCGTCAGGACAACTAGGGTTAGCGTCAGGACAACTAGGGTTAGCGTCAGGACAACTAGGGTTAGCGTCAGGACAAGTAGGGTTAGCGTCAGGACAACTAGGGTTAGCGTCAGGACAACTAGGGTTAGCGTCAGGACAAGTAGGGTTAGCGTCAGGACAACTAGGGTTAGCGTCAGGACAACTAGGGTTAGCGTCAGGACAACTAGGGTTAGCGTCAGGACAAGTAGGGTTAGCGTCAGGACAAGTAGGGTTAGCGTCAGGACAACTAGGGTTAGCGTCAGGACAAGTAGGGTTAGCGTCAGAACAACTAGGGTTAGCGTCAGGACAACTAGGGTTAGCGTCAGGACAAGTAGGGTTAGCGTCAGGACAACTAGGGTTAGCGTCAGGACAACTAGGGTTAGCGTCAGGACAAGTAGGGTTAGCGTCAGGACAACTAGGGTTAGCGTCAGGACAACTAGGGTTAGCGTCAGGACAACTAGGGTTAGCGTCAAGACAACTAGGGTTAGCTTCAGGACAAGTAGGGTTAGCGTCAGGACAACTCGGGTTAGCGTCAGGACAACTCGGGTTAGCGTCAGGACAACTCGGGTTAGCGTCAGGACAACTCGGGTTAGCGTCAGGACAAGTAGGGTTAGCGTCAGGACAAGTAGGGTTAGCGTCAGGACAACTAGGGTTAGCGTCAAGATAAGTAGGGTTAGCGTCAGGACAACTAGGGTTAGCGTCAGGACAACTAGGGTTAGCGTCAGGACAAGTAGGGTTAGAGTCAGGACAACTAGGGTTAGCGTCAGGACAAGTAGGGTTAACGTCAGGACAAGTAGGGTTAGCGTCAGGACAAGTAGGGTTAGCGTCAGGTCAAGTAGGGGTAGCGTCAGGACAAGTAGGGTTAGCGTCAGGACAAGTAGGGTTAGCGTCAGGACAACTAGGGTTAGCGTCAGGACAACTAGGGTTAGCGTCAGGACAAGTAGGGTTAGCGTCAGGACAAGTAGGGTTAGCGTCAGGGCAACTAGGGTTAGCGTCAGAACAACTAGGGTTAGCGTCAGGACAACTAGGGTTAGCGTCAGGACAACTTGGGTTAGCGTCAGGACAACTAGGGTTAGCGTCAGGACAACTAGGGTTAGCGTCAGGACAAGTAGGGTTAGCGTCAGGACAAATATGGTTAGCGTCAGGACAACTAGGGTTAGCGTCAGGACAACTAGGGTTAGCGTCATGACAAGTAGGGTTAGCGTCAGGACAACTAGGGTTAGCGTCAGGACAACTAGGGTTAGCGTCAGGACAAGTAGGGTTAGCGTCAGGACAACTAGGGTAAGCGTCAGGACAACTAGGGTTAGCGTCAGGAAAACTAGGGTTAGCGTCAGGACAACTAGGGTTAGCGTCAGAACAACTAGGGTAAGCATCAGGACAACTAGGGTTAGCGTCAGGACAACTAGGGTTAGCGTCAGGACAACTAGGATTAGCGTCAGGACAACTAGGGTTAGCGTCAGGACAAGTATGGTTAGCGTCAGGACAACTAGGGTTAGCGTCAGAACAACTAGGGTTAGCGTCAGGACAAGTATGGTTAGCGTCAGGACAACTAGGGTTAGCGTCAGAACAACTAGGGTTAGCGTCAGGACAACTAGGGTTAGCGTCAGGACAACTAGGGTTAGCGTCAGGACAACTAGGGTTAGCGTCAGGGCAAGTAGGGTTAGCGTCAGGTCAACTACGGTTAGCGTCAGGACAACTAGGGTTAGCCTCAGGACAACTAGGGTTAGCGTCAGGACAACTAGGGTTAGCGTCAGGACAACTAGGGTTAGCGTCAGTACAACTAGGGTTAGCGTCAGGACAACTAGGGTTGGCGTCAGGACAAGTAGGGTTAGCGTCAGGACAACTAGGGTTAGCGTCAGGACAACTAGGGTTAGCGTCAGGACAAGTAGGGTTAGCGTCAGGACAAGTAGGGTTAGCGTCAGGACAACTAGGGTTAGCGTCAGGACAAGTAGGGTTAGCGTCAGGACAAGTAGGGTTAGCGTCAGGACAACTAGGGTTAGCGTCAGGACAACTAGGGTTAGCGTCAGGACAAGTAGGGTTAGCGTCAGGACAACTAGGGTTAGCGTCAGGACAAGTAGGGTTAGCGTCAGGACAAGTAGGGTTAGCGTCAGGACAAGTAGGGTTAGCGTCAGGACAACTAGGGTTAGCGTCAGGACAACTAGGGTTAGCGTCAGGACAAGTAGGGTTAGCGTCAGGACAAGTAGGGTTAGCGTCAGGACAACTAGGGTTAGCGTCAGGACAACTAGGGTTAGCGTCAGGACAACTAGGGTTAGCATCAGGACAAGTAGGGTTAGCGTCAGGACAACTAGGGTTAGCGTCAGGACAAGTAGGGTTAGCGTCAGGACAAGTAGGGTTAGCGTCAGGACAACTAGGGTTAGCGTCAGGACAACTAGGGTTAGCGTCAAGACAACTAGGGTTAGCTTCAGGACAAGTAGGGTTAGCGTCAGGACAACTAGGGTTAGCGTCAGGACAACTAGGGTTAGCGTCAAGACAACTAGGGTTAGCTTCAGGACAAGTAGGGTTAGCGTCAGGACAACTAGGGTTAGCGTCAGGACAACTAGGGTTAGCGTCAGGACAAGTAGGGTTAGCGTCAGGACAACTAGGGTTAGCGTCAAGACAACTAGGGTTAGCTTCAGG
This sequence comes from Phyllobates terribilis, assembly GCF_046119375.1. Taxonomy (NCBI): domain Eukaryota; kingdom Metazoa; phylum Chordata; class Amphibia; order Anura; family Dendrobatidae; genus Phyllobates; species Phyllobates terribilis. Next base: position 681,684 of record NW_027363156.1, on the reverse strand, counting down.
ACAAGTAGGGTTAGCGTCAGGACAACTAGGGTTAGCGTCAGGACAACTAGGGTTAGCGTCAGGACAACTAGGGTTAGCGTCAGGACAACTAGGGTTAGCGTCAGTACAACTAGGGTTAGCGTCAGGACAACTAGGGTTGGCGTCAGGACAAGTAGGGTTAGCGTCAGGACAACTAGGGTTAGCGTCAGGACAACTAGGGTTAGCGTCAGGACAAGTAGGGTTAGCGTCAGGACAAGTAGGGTTAGCGTCAGGACAACTAGGGTTAGCGTCAGGACAAGTAGGGTTAGCGTCAGGACAAGTAGGGTTAGCGTCAGGACAACTAGGGTTAGCGTCAGGACAACTAGGGTTAGCGTCAGGACAAGTAGGGTTAGCGTCAGGACAACTAGGGTTAGCGTCAGGACAAGTAGGGTTAGCGTCAGGACAAGTAGGGTTAGCGTCAGGACAAGTAGGGTTAGCGTCAGGACAACTAGGGTTAGCGTCAGGACAACTAGGGTTAGCGTCAGGACAAGTAGGGTTAGCGTCAGGACAAGTAGGGTTAGCGTCAGGACAACTAGGGTTAGCGTCAGGACAACTAGGGTTAGCGTCAGGACAACTAGGGTTAGCATCAGGACAAGTAGGGTTAGCGTCAGGACAACTAGGGTTAGCGTCAGGACAAGTAGGGTTAGCGTCAGGACAAGTAGGGTTAGCGTCAGGACAACTAGGGTTAGCGTCAGGACAACTAGGGTTAGCGTCAAGACAACTAGGGTTAGCTTCAGGACAAGTAGGGTTAGCGTCAGGACAACTAGGGTTAGCGTCAGGACAACTAGGGTTAGCGTCAGGACAAGTAGGGTTAGCGTCAGGACAAGTAGGTTTAGCGTCAGGACAACTAGGGTTAGCGTCAGGACAACTAGGGTTAGCGTCAGGACAACTAGGGTTAGCGTCAGGACAACTAGGGTTAGCGTCAGGACAACTAGGGTTAGCATCAGGACAACTAGGGTTAGCATCAGGAGAACTCGAGTTAGCGTCAGGACAACTCGGGTTAGCGTCAGGACAACTCAGGTTAGCGTCAGGACAAATCGGGTTAGCGTCAGGACAACTCGGGTTAGCGTCAGGACAACTCGGGTTAGCGTCAGGACAACTCGGGTTAGCCTCAGGACAACTCGGGTTAGCGTCAGGACAACTCGGGTTAGCGTCAGGACAACTCGGGTTAGCGTCAGGACAACTCGGGTTAGCGTCAGGACAACTCGGGTTAGCGTCAGGACAAGTAGGGTTAGCGTCAGGACAACTAGGGTTAGCGTCAAGACAAGTAGGGTTAGCGTCAGGACAACTAGGGTTAGCGTCAGGACAACTAGGGTTAGCGTCAGGACAAGTAGGGTTAGAGTCAGGACAACTAGGGTTAGCGTCAGGACAACTAGGGTTAACGTCAGGACAAGTAGGGTTAGCATCAGGACAAGTAGGGTTAGCGTCAGGTCAAGTAGGGGTATCGTCAGGACAAGTAGGGTTAGCGTCAGGACAAGTAGGGTTAGCGTCAGGACAACTAGGGTTAGCGTCAGGACAACTAGGGTTAGCGTCAGGACAAGTAGGGTTAGCGTCAGGACAAGTAGGGTTAGCGTCAGGACAACTAGGGTTAGCGTCAGAACAACTAGGGTTAGCGTCAGGACAAGTAGGGTTAGCGTCAGGACAACTAGGGTTAGCGTCAGGACAAGTAGGGTTAGTGTCAGGACAACTAGGGTTAGCGTCAGGACAACTAGGGTTAGCGTCAGGACAAGTAGGGTTAGCGTCACTACAAATAGGGTTAGCGTCAGGACAACTAGGGTTAGCGTCAGGACAACTAGGGTTAGCGTCAGGACAAGTAGGGTTAGCGTCAGGACAACTAGGGTTAGCTAGGGTTAGCGTCAGGACAACTAGGGTTAGCGTCAGGACAACTAGGGTTAGCGTCAGGACAAGTAGGGTTAGCGTCACTACAAATAGGGTTAGCGTCAGGACAACTAGGGTTAGCGTCAGGACAACTAGGGTTAGCGTCAGGACAACTAGGGTTAGCGTCAGGACAACTAGGGTTAGCGTCACTACAAATAGGGTTAGCATCAGGACAACTAGGGTTAGCGTCAGGACAACTAGGGTTAGCGTCAGGACAAGTAGGGTTAGCGTCAGGACAACTAGGGTTAGCGTCAGGACAAGTAGGGTTAGCGTCAGGACAACTAGGGTTAGCGTCAGGACAAGTAGGGTTAGCGTCAGGACAAGTAGGGTTAGCGTCAGGACAAGTAGGGTTAGCGTCAGGACAACTAGGGTTAGCGTCAGGACAACTAGGGTTAGCGTCAGGACAACTAGGGTTAGCGTCAGGACAACTAGGGTTAGCGTCAGGACAACTAGGATTAGCGTCAGGACAACTAGGGTTAGCGTCAGGACAACTAGGGTTAGCGTCAGGACAACTAGGGTTGGCGTCAGGACAACTAGGGTTGGCGTCAGGACAACTAGGGTTAGCGTCAGGACAACTAGGGTTGGCGTCAGGACAACTAGGGTTGGAGTCAGGACAACTAGGGTTAGCGTCAGGACAACTAGGGTTAGCGTCAGGACAACTAGGGTTAGCGTCAGGACAACTCGGGTTAGCGTCAGGACAACTCAGGTTAGCGTCAGGACAAATCGGGTTAGCGTCAGGACAACTCGGGTTAGCGTCAGGACAACTCGGGTTAGCGTCAGGACAACTCGGGTTAGCGTCAGGACAACTCGGGTTAGCGTCAGGACAAATCGGGTTAGCGTCAGGACAACTCGGGTTAGCGTCAGGACAAGTAGGGTTAGCGTCAGGACAACTAGGGTTAGCGTCAAGACAAGTAGGGTTAGCGTCAGGACAACTAGGGTTAGCGTCAGGACAACTAGGGTTAGCGTCAGGACAACTAGGGTTAGCGTCAGGACAAGTAGGGTTAGAGTCAGGACAACTAGGGTTAGCATCAGGACAACTAGGGTTAACGACAGGACAAGTAGGGTTAGCATCAGGACAAGTAGGGTTAGCGTCAGGTCAAGTAGGGGTAGCGTCAGGACAAGTAGGGTTAGCATCAGGACAAGTAGGGTTAGCGTCAGGACAACTAGGGTTAGCGTCAGGACAAGTAGGGTTAGCGTCAGGACAAGTAGGGTTAGCGTCAGGACAAGTAGGGTTAGCGTCAGGACAACTAGGGTTAGCGTCAGGACAAGTAGGGTTAGCGTCAGGACAACTAGGGTTAGCGTCAGGACAAGTAGGGTTAGCGTCAGGACAACTAGGGTTAGCGTCAGGACAACTAGGGTTAGCGTCAGGACAACTAGGGTTAGCGTCAGGACAAGTAGGGTTAGCGTCACTACAAATAGGGTTAGCGTCAGGACAACTAGGGTTAGCGTCAGGACAACTAGGGTTAGCGTCAGGACAAGTAGGGTTAGCGTCAGGACAACTAGGGTTAGCGTCAGGACAAGTAGGGTTAGCGTCAGGACAACTAGGGTTAGCGTCAGGACAAGTAGGGTTAGCGTCAGGACAAGTAGGGTTAGCGTCTGGACAACTAGGGTTAGCGTCAGGACAACTAGGGTTAGCGTCAGGACAAGTAGGGTTAGCGTCAGGACAACTAGGGTTAGCGTCAGGACAACTAGGGTTAGCGTCAGGACAACTAGGATTAGCGTCAGGACAACTAGGGTTAGCGTCAGGACAACTAGGGTTAGCGTCAGGACAACTAGGGTTAGCGTCAGGACAACTAGGGTTGGCGTCAGGACAACTAGGGTTGGCGTCAGGACAACTAGGGTTAGCGTCAGGACAACTAGGGTTGGCGTCAGGACAACTAGGGTTGGAGTCAGGACAACTAGGGTATTCGTCAGGACAACTAGGGTTAGCGTCAGGACAACTAGGGTTAGCGTCAGGACAACTAGGGTTAGCGTCAGGACAACTAGGGTTAGCATCAGGACAAGTAGGGTTAGCGTCAGGACAAGTAGGGTTAGTGTCAGGACAAGTAGGGTTAGCGTCAGGACAACTAGGGTTAGCGTCAGGACAACTAGGGTTAGCGTCAGGACAAGTAGGGTTAGCGTCAGGACAAGTAGGGTTAGCGTCAGGACAACTAGGGTTAGCGTCAGAACAACTAGGGTTAGCGTCAGGACAAGTAGGGTTAGCGTCAGGACAACTAGGGTTAGCGTCAGGACAAGTAGTGTTAGCGTCAGGACAAGTAGGGTTAGTGTCAGGACAACTAGGGTTAGCGTCAGAACAACTAGGGTTAGCGTCAGGACAAGTAGGGTTAGCGTCAGGACAACTAGGGTTAGCGTCAGGACAAGTAGGGTTAGTGTCAGGACAACGAGGGTTAGCGTCAGGACAACTAGGGTTAGCGTCAGGACAACTAGGGTTAGCGTCAGAACAACTAGGGTTAGCGTCAGGACAAGTAGGGTTAGCGTCAGGACAACTAGGGTTAGCGTCAGGACAAGTAGGGTTAGCGTCAGGACAACTAGGGTTAGCGTCAGGACAACTAGGGTTAGCGTCAGGACAACTAGGGTTAGCGTCAGGACAACTAGGGTTAGCGTCAGGACAACTAGGGTTAGCGTCAGGACAACTAGGGTTAGCGTCAGGATAACTAGGGTTAGCGTCAGGACAACTAGGGTTAGCGTCAGGACAACTAGGGTTAGCGTCAGGACAAGTAGGGTTAGCGTCAGGACAACTAGGGTTAGCGTCAGGACAACTAGGGTTAGCGTCAGGACAACTAGGGTTAGCGTCAGGACAAGTAGGGTTAGCGTCACTACAAATAGGGTTAGCGTCAGGACAACTAGGGTTAGCGTCAGGACAAGTAGGGTTAGCGTCAGGACAACTAGGGTTAGCGTCAGGACAAGTAGGGTTAGCGTCAGGACAACTAGGGTTAGCGTCAGGACAACTAGGGTTAGCGTCAGGACAACTAGTGTTAGCGTCAGGACAACTAGGGTTAGCGTCAGGACAACTAGGGTTAGCGTCAGGACAACTAGGGTTAGCGTCAGGACAAGTAGGGTTAGCGTCAGGACAAGTAGGGTTAGCGTCAGGACAACTAGGGTTAGCGTCAGAACAACTAGGGTTAGCGTCAGGACAAGTAGGGTTAGCGTCAGGACAACTAGGGTTAGCGTCAGGACAAGTAGTGTTAGCGTCAGGACAAGTAGGGTTAGCGTCAGGACAACTAGGGTTAGCGTCAGAACAACTAGGGTTAGCGTCAGAACAACTAGGGTTAGCGTCAGGACAAGTAGGGTTAGCGTCAGGACAACTAGGGTTAGCGTCAGGACAAGTAGGGTTAGCGTCAGGACAACTAGGGTTAGCGTCAGGACAACTAGGGTTAGCGTCAGAACAACTAGGGTTAGCGTCAGGACAAGTAGGGTTAGCGTCAGGACAACTAGGGTTAGCGTCAGGACAACTAGGGTTAGCGTCAGGACAACTAGGGTTAGCGTCAGGACAACTAGGGTTAGCGTCAGGACAACTAGGGTTAGCGTCAGGACAACTAGGGTTAGCGTCAGGACAACTAGGGTTAGCGTCAGGACAACTAGGGTTAGCGTCAGGACAACTAGGGTTAGCGTCAGGATAACTAGGGTTAGCGTCAGGACAACTAGGGTTAGCGTCAGGACAAGTAGGGTTAGCGTCAGGACAAGTAGGGTTAGCGTCAGGACAAGTAGGGTTAGCGTCAGGACAACTAGGGTTAGCGTCAGAACAAGTAGGGTTAGCGTCAGGACAACTAGGGTTAGCGTCAGGACAAGTAGGGTTAGCGTCAGGACAACTAGGGTTAGCGTCAGGACAACTAGGGTTAGCGTCAGGACAACTAGGGTTAGCGTCAGGACAACTAGGGTTAGCGTCAGGACAAGTAGGGTTAGCGTCAGGACAAGTAGGGTTAGCGTCAGGTCAAGTAGGGGTAGCGTCAGGACAAGTAGGGTTAGCGTCAGGACAAGTAGGGTTAGCGTCAGGACAACTAGGGTTAGCGTCAGGACAACTAGGGTTAGCGTCAGGACAAGTAGGGTTAGCGTCAGGACAAGTAGGGTTAGCGTCAGGACAACTAGGGTTAGCGTCAGAACAACTAGGGTTAGCGTCAGGACAAGTAGGGTTAGCGTCAGGACAACTAGGGTTAGCGTCAGGACAAGTAGTGTTAGCGTCAGGACAAGTAGGGTTAGCGTCAGGACAACTAGGGTTAGCGTCAGAACAACTAGGGTTAGCGTCAGGACAAGTAGGGTTAGCGTCAGGACAAGTAGGGTTAGCGTCAGGACAACTAGGGTTAGCGTCAGGACAAGTAGGGTTAGCGTCAGGACAACTAGGGTTAGCGTCAGGACAACTAGGGTTAGCGTCAGGACAACTAGGGTTAGCGTCAGGACAACTAGGGTTAGCGTCAGGACAAGTAGGGTTAGCGTCAGTACAACTAGGGTTAGCGTCAGACAACTAGGGTTAGCGTCAGGACAACTAGGGTTAGCGTCAGGACAACTAGGGTTAGCGTCAGGACAAGTAGGGTTAGCGTCAGGACAACTAGGGTTAGCGTCAGAACAAGTAGGGTTAGCGTCAGGACAACTAGGGTTAGTGTCAGGACAAGTAGGGTTAGCGTCAGGACAAGTAGGGTTAGTGTCCGGACAACTAGGGTTAGCGTCAGGACAAGTAGGGTTAGCGTCAGGACAACTAGGGTTAGCGTCAGGACAAGTAGGGTTAGCGTCAGGACAAGTAGGGTTAGCGTCAGGACAAGTAGGGTTAGCGTCAGGACAAGTAGGGTTAGCGTCAGGACAACTAGGGTTAGCGTCAGGACAACTAGGGTTAGTGTCAGGACAAGTAGGGTTAGCGTCAGGACAAGTAGGGTTAGTGTCCGGACAACTAGGGTTAGCGTCAGGACAAGTAGGGTTAGCGTCAGGACAACTAGGGTTAGCGTCAGGACAAGTAGGGTTAGCGTCAGGACAAGTAGGTTTAGCGTCAGGACAAGTAGGGTTAGCGTCAGGACAAGTAGGGTTAGCGTCAGGACAACTAGGGTTAGCGTCAGGACAAGTAGGGTTAGCGTCAGGACAACTAGGGTTAGCGTCAGGACAAGTAGGGTTAGCGTCAGGACAAGTAGGGTTAGCGTCAGGACAACTAGGGTTAGCGTCAGGACAACTAGGGTTAGCGTCAGGACAAGTAGGGTTAGCGTCAGGACAAGTAGGGTTAGCGTCAGAACAACTAGGGTTAGCGTCAGGACAAGTAGGGTTAGCGTCAGGACAACTAGGGTTAGCGTCAGGACAACTAGGGTTAGCGTCAGGACAACTAGGGTTAGCGTCAGACAACTAGGGTTAGCGTCAGGACAACTAGGGTTAGCGTCAGGACAAGTAGGGTTAGCGTCAGGACAACTAGGGTTAGCGTCAGGACAACTAGGGTTAGCGTCAGGACAACTAGGGTTAGCATCAGGACAAGTAGGGTTAGAGTCAGGACAACTAGGGTTAGCGTCAGGACAACTAGGGTTAGCGTCAGGACAAGTAGGGTTAGCGTTAGGACAAGTAGGGTTAGCGTCAGGTCAAGTAGGGGTAGCGTCAGGACGATTAGGGTTAGCGTCAGGACGACTAGGGTTAGCGTCAGGACAACTTGGGTTAGCGTCAGGACGACTAGGGTTAGCGTCAGGACGACTAGGGTTAGCGTCAGGACAACTAGGGTTAGCGTCAGGACAACTCGGGTTAGCGTCAGGACAACTAGGGTTAGCGTCAGGACAAGTAGGGTTAGCGTCAGGACAAGTAGGGTTAGCGTCAGGACAAGTAGGGTTAGCGTCAGGACAAGTAGGGTTAGCGTCAGGACGACTAGGGTTAGCATCAGGACGACTAGGGTTAGCGTCAGGACGACTAGGGTTAGCGTCAGGACAACTAGGGTTAGCGTCAGGACGACTATGGTTAGCGTCAGGACGACTAGGGTTAGCGTCAGGACGACTAGGGTTAGCGTCAAGACAAGTAGGGTTAGCGTCAGGACAAGTAGGGTTAGCGTCAGGACAACTAGGGTTAGCATCAGGACAACTAGGGTTAGCGTCAGGACAACTAGGGTTAGCGTCAAGACAAGTAGGGTTAGCGTCAGGACAAGTAGGGTTAGCGTCAGGACAAGTAGGGTTAGCGTCAGGACAACTAGGGTTAGCATCAGGACAAGTAGTGTTAGCATCAGGACAACTAGGGTTAGCGTCAGGACAACTAGGGATAGCGTCAGGACAACTAGGGTTAGCGTCAGGACAAGTAGGGTTAGCGTCAGGACAAGTAGGGTTAGCGTCAGGACAAGTAGGGTTAGCGTCAGGACAACTAGGGTTAGCGTCAGGACAAGTAGGGTTAGCGTCAGGACAACTAGGGTTAGCGTCAGGACAACTAGGGTTAGCGTCAGGACAAGTAGGGTTAGCGTCAGGACAACTAGGGTTAGCGTCAGGACAACTAGGGTTAGCGTCAGGACAACTAGGGTTAGCGTCAGTACAAGTAGGGTTAGCGTCAGGACAAGTAGGGTTAGCGTCAGGACATCTAGGGTTAGCGTCAGGACAACTAGGGTTAGCGTCAGGACAACTAGGGTTAGCGTCAGGACAACTAGGGTTAGCGTCAGGACAACTAGGGTTAGCATCAGGACAACTAGGGTTAGCGTCAGGACAACTAGGGTTAGCGTCAGGACAACTAGGGTTAGCGTCAGGATAACTAGGGTTAGCGTCAGGACAACTAGGGTTAGCATCAGGACAACCAGGGTTAGCGTCAGGACAAGTAGGGTTAGCGTCAGGACAACTAGGGTTAGCGTCAGGACAACTAGGGTTAGCGTCAGAACAAGTAGGGTTAGCGTCAGGACAACTAGGGTTAGCGTCAGGACAAGTAGGGTTAGCGTCAGGACAACTAGGGTTAGTGTCAGGACAACTAGGGTTACCGTCAGGACAAGTAGGGTTAGCGTCAGAACAACTAGGGTTAGCATCAGGACAACTAGGGTTAGCGTCAGGAAAACTAGGGTTAGCGTCAGGACAAGTAGGGTTAGCGTCAGGACAAGTAGGGTTAGCGTCAGGACAAGTAGGGTTAGCGTCAGGACGAGTAGCGTTAGCGTCAGGACAACTAGGGTTAGCGTCAGGACGACTAGGGTTAGCGTCAGGACGACTAGGGTTAGCGTCAGGACGACTAGGGTTAGCGTCAGGACGACTAGGGTTAGCGTCAGGACAACTAGGGTTAGCGTCAGGACAAGTAGGGTTAGCATCAGGACAACTAGGGTTAGCGTCAGGACAACAAGGGTTAGCGTCAGGACAAGTAGGGTTAGCATCAGGAAAACTAGGGTTAGCGTCAGGACAAGTAGAGTTAGCGTCAGGACAACTAGGGTTAGCGTCAGGACAACTAGGGTTAGCGTCAGGACAACTAGGGTTAGCGTCAGGACAACTAGGGTTAGCGTCAGGACAACTAGGGTTAGCGTCAGGACAACTAGGGTTAGCGTCAGGACAACTAGGGTTAGCGTCAGGATAACTAGGGTTAGCGTCAGGACAACTAGGGTTAGCGTCAGGACAACTAGGGTTAGCGTCAGGACAAGTAGGGTTAGCGTCAGGACAACTAGGGTTAGCGTCAGGACAACTAGGGTTAGCGTCAGGACAACTAGGGTTAGCGTCAGGACAAGTAGGGTTAGCGTCACTACAAATAGGGTTAGCGTCAGGACAACTAGGGTTAGCGTCAGGACAAGTAGGGTTAGCATCAGGACAACTAGGGTTAGCGTCAGGACAAGTAGGGTTAGCGTCAGGACAACTAGGGTTAGCGTCAGGACAACTAGGGTTAGCGTCAGGACAACTAGGGTTAGCGTCAGGACAAGTAGGGTTAGCGTCAGGACAAGTAGGGTTAGCGTCAGGACAACTAGGGTTAGCGTCAGAACAACTAGGGTTAGCGTCAGGACAAGTAGGGTTAGCGTCAGGACAACTAGGGTTAGCGTCAGGACAAGTAGTGTTAGCATCAGGACAAGTAGGGTTAGCGTCAGGACAACTAGGGTTAGCGTCAGAACAACTAGGGTTAGCGTCAGAACAACTAGGGTTAGCGTCAGGACAAGTAGGGTTAGCGTCAGGACAACTAGGGTTAGCGTCAGGACAAGTAGGGTTAGCGTCAGGACAACTAGGGTTAGCGTCAGGACAACTAGGGTTAGCGTCAGAACAACTAGGGTTAGCGTCAGGACAAGTAGGGTTAGCGTCAGGACAACTAGGGTTAGCGTCAGGACAACTAGGGTTAGCGTCAGGACAACTAGGGTTAGCGTCAGGACAACTAGGGTTAGCGTCAGGACAACTAGGGTTAGCGTCAGGACAACTAGGGTTAGCGTCAGGACAACTAGGGTTAGCGTCAGGACAACTAGGGTTAGCGTCAGGACAACTAGGGTTAGCGTCAGGACAACTAGGGTTAGCGTCAGGATAACTAGGGTTAGCGTCAGGACAACTAGGGTTAGCGTCAGGACAAGTAGGGTTAGCGTCAGGACAAGTAGGGTTAGCGTCAGGACAAGTAGGGTTAGCGTCAGGACAACTAGGGTTAGCGTCAGAACAAGTAGGGTTAGCGTCAGGACAACTAGGGTTAGCGTCAGGACAAGTAGGGTTAGCGTCAGGACAACTAGGGTTAGCGTCAGGACAACTAGGGTTAGCGTCAGGACAACTAGGGTTAGCGTCAGGACAACTAGGGTTAGCGTCAGGACAAGTAGGGTTAGCGTCAGGACAAGTAGGGTTAGCGTCAGGTCAAGTAGGGGTAGCGTCAGGACAAGTAGGGTTAGCGTCAGGACAAGTAGGGTTAGCGTCAGGACAACTAGGGTTAGCGTCAGGACAACTAGGGTTAGCGTCAGGACAAGTAGGGTTAGCGTCAGGACAACTAGGGTTAGCGTCAGGACAAGTAGTGTTAGCGTCAGGACAAGTAGGGTTAGCGTCAGGACAACTAGGGTTAGCGTCAGAACAACTAGGGTTAGCGTCAGGACAAGTAGGGTTAGCGTCAGGACAAGTAGGGTTAGCGTCAGGACAACTAGGGTTAGCGTCAGGACAAGTAGGGTTAGCGTCAGGACAACTAGGGTTAGCGTCAGGACAACTAGGGTTAGCGTCAGGACAACTAGGGTTAGCGTCAGGACAACTAGGGTTAGCATCAGGACAAGTAGGGTTAGCGTCAGTACAACTAGGGTTAGCGTCAGACAACTAGGGTTAGCGTCAGGACAACTAGGGTTAGCGTCAGGACAACTAGGGTTAGCGTCAGGGCAAGTAGGGTTAGCGTCAGGACAACTAGGGTTAGCGTCAGAACAAGTAGGGTTAGCGTCAGGACAACTAGGGTTAGTGTCAGGACAAGTAGGGTTAGCGTCAGGACAAGTAGGGTTAGTGTCCGGACAACTAGGGTTAGCGTCAGGACAAGTAGGGTTAGCGTCAGGACAACTAGGGTTAGCGTCAGGACAAGTAGGGTTAGCGTCAGGACAAGTAGGGTTAGCGTCAGGACAAGTAGGGTTAGCGTCAGGACAAGTAGGGTTAGCGTCAGGACAACTAGGGTTAGCGTCAGGACAACTAGGGTTAGTGTCAGGACAAGTAGGGTTAGCGTCAGGACAAGTAGGGTTAGTGTCCGGACAACTAGGGTTAGCGTCAGGACAAGTAGGGTTAGCGTCAGGACAACTAGGGTTAGCGTCAGGACAAGTAGGGTTAGCGTCAGGACAAGTAGGTTTAGCGTCAGGACAAGTAGGGTTAGCGTCAGGACAAGTAGGGTTAGCGTCAGGACAACTAGGGTTAGCGTCAGGACAAGTAGGGTTAGCGTCAGGACAACTAGGGTTAGCGTCAGGACAAGTAGGGTTAGCGTCAGGACAAGTAGGGTTAGCGTCAGGACAACTAGGGTTAGCGTCAGGACAACTAGGGTTAGCGTCAGGACAAGTAGGGTTAGCGTCAGGACAAGTAGGGTTAGCGTCAGAACAACTAGGGTTAGCGTCAGGACAAGTAGGGTTAGCGTCAGGACAACTAGGGTTAGCGTCAGGACAACTAGGGTTAGCGTCAGGACAACTAGGGTTAGCGTCAGACAACTAGGGTTAGCGTCAGGACAACTAGGGTTAGCGTCAGGACAAGTAGGGTTAGCGTCAGGACAACTAGGGTTAGCGTCAGGACAACTAGGGTTAGCGTCAGGACAACTAGGGTTAGCGTCAGGACAAGTAGGGTTAGAGTCAGGACAACTAGGGTTAGCGTCAGGACAACTAGGGTTAGCGTCAGGACAAGTAGGGTTAGCGTTAGGACAAGTAGGGTTAGCGTCAGGTCAAGTAGGGGTAGCGTCAGGACGATTAGGGTTAGCGTCAGGACGACTAGGGTTAGCGTCAGGACAACTTGGGTTAGCGTCAGGACGACTAGGGTTAGCGTCAGGACGACTAGGGTTAGCGTCAGGACAACTAGGGTTAGCGTCAGGACAACTCGGGTTACCGTCAGGACAACTAGGGTTAGCGTCAGGACAAGTAGGGTTAGCGTCAGGACAAGTAGGGTTAGCGTCAGGACAAGTAGGGTTAGCGTCAGGACAAGTAGGGTTAGCGTCAGGACGACTAGGGTTAGCATCAGGACGACTAGGGTTAGCGTCAGGACGACTAGGGTTAGCGTCAGGACAACTAGGGTTAGCGTCAGGACGACTATGGTTAGCGTCAGGACGACTAGGGTTAGCGTCAGGACGACTAGGGTTAGCGTCAAGACAAGTAGGGTTAGCGTCAGGACAAGTAGGGTTAGCGTCAGGACAACTAGGGTTAGCATCAGGACAACTAGGGTTAGCGTCAGGACAACTAGGGTTAGCGTCAAGACAAGTAGGGTTAGCGTCAGGACAAGTAGGGTTAGCGTCAGGACAAGTAGGGTTAGCGTCAGGACAACTAGGGTTAGCATCAGGACAAGTAGTGTTAGCATCAGGACAACTAGGGTTAGCGTCAGGACAACTAGGGATAGCGTCAGGACAACTAGGGTTAGCGTCAGGACAAGTAGGGTTAGCGTCAGGACAAGTAGGGTTAGCGTCAGGACAAGTAGGGTTAGCGTCAGGACAACTAGGGTTAGCGTCAGGACAAGTAGGGTTAGCGTCAGGACAACTAGGGTTAGCGTCAGGACAACTAGGGTTAGCGTCAGGACAAGTAGGGTTAGCGTCAGGACAACTAGGGTTAGCGTCAGGACAACTAGGGTTAGCGTCAGGACAACTAGGGTTAGCGTCAGTACAAGTAGGGTTAGCGTCAGGACAAGTAGGGTTAGCGTCAGGACATCTAGGGTTAGCGTCAGGACAACTAGGGTTAGCGTCAGGACAACTAGGGTTAGCGTCAGGACAACTAGGGTTAGCGTCAGGACAACTAGGGTTAGCATCAGGACAACTAGGGTTAGCGTCAGGACAACTAGGGTTAGCGTCAGGACAACTAGGGTTAGCGTCAGGATAACTAGGGTTAGCGTCAGGACAACTAGGGTTAGCATCAGGACAACCAGGGTTAGCGTCAGGACAAGTAGGGTTAGCGTCAGGACAACTAGGGTTAGCGTCAGGACAACTAGGGTTAGCGTCAGAACAAGTAGGGTTAGCGTCAGGACAACTAGGGTTAGCGTCAGGACAAGTAGGGTTAGCGTCAGGACAACTAGGGTTAGTGTCAGGACAACTAGGGTTACCGTCAGGACAAGTAGGGTTAGCGTCAGAACAACTAGGGTTAGCATCAGGACAACTAGGGTTAGCGTCAGGAAAACTAGGGTTAGCGTCAGGACAAGTAGGGTTAGCGTCAGGACAAGTAGGGTTAGCGTCAGGACAAGTAGGGTTAGCGTCAGGACGAGTAGCGTTAGCGTCAGGACAACTAGGGTTAGCGTCAGGACGACTAGGGTTAGCGTCAGGACGACTAGGGTTAGCGTCAGGACGACTAGGGTTAGCGTCAGGACGACTAGGGTTAGCGTCAGGACAACTAGGGTTAGCGTCAGGACAAGTAGGGTTAGCATCAGGACAACTAGGGTTAGCGTCAGGACAACAAGGGTTAGCGTCAGGACAAGTAGGGTTAGCATCAGGAAAACTAGGGTTAGCGTCAGGACAAGTAGAGTTAGCGTCAGGACAACTAGGGTTAGCGTCAGGACAACTAGGGTTGGCGTCAGGACAACTAGGGTTAGCGTCAGGACAACTAGGGTTAGCGTCAGGACAACTAGGGTTAGCGTCAGGACAACTAGGGTTAGCGTCAGGACAACTAGGGTTAGCGTCAGAACAAGTAGGGTTAGCGTCAGGACAACTAGGGTTAGCGTCAGGACAAGTAGGGTTAGCGTCAGGACAACTAGGGTTAGCGTCAGGACAACTAGGGTTAGCGTCAGGACAACTAGGGTTAGCGTCAGGACAACTAGGGTTAGCGTCAGGACAAGTAGGGTTAGCGTCAGGACAAGTAGGGTTAGCGTCAGGTCAAGTAGGGGTAGCGTCAGGACAAGTAGGGTTAGCGTCAGGACAAGTAGGGTTAGCGTCAGGACAACTAGGGTTAGCGTCAGGACAACTAGGGTTAGCGTCAGGACAAGTAGGGTTAGCGTCAGGACAAGTAGGGTTAGCGTCAGGACAACTAGGGTTAGCGTCAGAACAACTAGGGTTAGCGTCAGGACAAGTAGGGTTAGCGTCAGGACAACTAGGGTTAGCGTCAGGACAAGTAGTGTTAGCGTCAGGACAAGTAGGGTTAGCGTCAGGACAACTAGGGTTAGCGTCAGAACAACTAGGGTTAGCGTCAGGACAAGTAGGGTTAGCGTCAGGACAAGTAGGGTTAGCGTCAGGACAACTAGGGTTAGCGTCAGGACAAGTAGGGTTAGCGTCAGGACAACTAGGGTTAGCGTCAGGACAACTAGGGTTAGCGTCAGGACAACTAGGGTTAGCGTCAGGACAACTAGGGTTAGCGTCAGGACAAGTAGGGTTAGCGTCAGTACAACTAGGGTTAGCGTCAGACAACTAGGGTTAGCGTCAGGACAACTAGGGTTAGCGTCAGGACAACTAGGGTTAGCGTCAGGACAAGTAGGGTTAGCGTCAGGACAACTAGGGTTAGCGTCAGAACAAGTAGGGTTAGCGTCAGGACAACTAGGGTTAGTGTCAGGACAAGTAGGGTTAGCGTCAGGACAAGTAGGGTTAGTGTCCGGACAACTAGGGTTAGCGTCAGGACAAGTAGGGTTAGCGTCAGGACAACTAGGGTTAGCGTCAGGACAAGTAGGGTTAGCGTCAGGACAAGTAGGGTTAGCGTCAGGACAAGTAGGGTTAGCGTCAGGACAAGTAGGGTTAGCGTCAGGACAACTAGGGTTAGCGTCAGGACAACTAGGGTTAGTGTCAGGACAAGTAGGGTTAGCGTCAGGACAAGTAGGGTTAGTGTCCGGACAACTAGGGTTAGCGTCAGGACAAGTAGGGTTAGCGTCAGGACAACTAGGGTTAGCGTCAGGACAAGTAGGGTTAGCGTCAGGACAAGTAGGTTTAGCGTCAGGACAAGTAGGGTTAGCGTCAGGACAAGTAGGGTTAGCGTCAGGACAACTAGGGTTAGCGTCAGGACAAGTAGGGTTAGCGTCAGGACAACTAGGGTTAGCGTCAGGACAAGTAGGGTTAGCGTCAGGACAAGTAGGGTTAGCGTCAGGACAACTAGGGTTAGCGTCAGGACAACTAGGGTTAGCGTCAGGACAAGTAGGGTTAGCGTCAGGACAAGTAGGGTTAGCGTCAGAACAACTAGGGTTAGCGTCAGGACAAGTAGGGTTAGCGTCAGGACAACTAGGGTTAGCGTCAGGACAACTAGGGTTAGCGTCAGGACAACTAGGGTTAGCGTCAGACAACTAGGGTTAGCGTCAGGACAACTAGGGTTAGCGTCAGGACAAGTAGGGTTAGCGTCAGGACAACTAGGGTTAGCGTCAGGACAACTAGGGTTAGCGTCAGGACAACTAGGGTTAGCGTCAGGACAAGTAGGGTTAGAGTCAGGACAACTAGGGTTAGCGTCAGGACAACTAGGGTTAGCGTCAGGACAAGTAGGGTTAGCGTTAGGACAAGTAGGGTTAGCGTCAGGTCAAGTAGGGGTAGCGTCAGGACGATTAGGGTTAGCGTCAGGACGACTAGGGTTAGCGTCAGGACAACTTGGGTTAGCGTCAGGACGACTAGGGTTAGCGTCAGGACGACTAGGGTTAGCGTCAGGACAACTAGGGTTAGCGTCAGGACAACTCGGGTTAGCGTCAGGACAACTAGGGTTAGCGTCAGGACAAGTAGGGTTAGCGTCAGGACAAGTAGGGTTAGCGTCAGGACAAGTAGGGTTAGCGTCAGGACAAGTAGGGTTAGCGTCAGGACGACTAGGGTTAGCATCAGGACGACTAGGGTTAGCGTCAGGACGACTAGGGTTAGCGTCAGGACAACTAGGGTTAGCGTCAGGACGACTATGGTTAGCGTCAGGACGACTAGGGTTAGCGTCAGGACGACTAGGGTTAGCGTCAAGACAAGTAGGGTTAGCGTCAGGACAAGTAGGGTTAGCGTCAGGACAACTAGGGTTAGCATCAGGACAACTAGGGTTAGCGTCAGGACAACTAGGGTTAGCGTCAAGACAAGTAGGGTTAGCGTCAGGACAAGTAGGGTTAGCGTCAGGACAAGTAGGGTTAGCGTCAGGACAACTAGGGTTAGCATCAGGACAAGTAGTGTTAGCATCAGGACAACTAGGGTTAGCGTCAGGACAACTAGGGATAGCGTCAGGACAACTAGGGTTAGCGTCAGGACAAGTAGGGTTAGCGTCAGGACAAGTAGGGTTAGCGTCAGGACAAGTAGGGTTAGCGTCAGGACAACTAGGGTTAGCGTCAGGACAAGTAGGGTTAGCGTCAGGACAACTAGGGTTAGCGTCAGGACAACTAGGGTTAGCGTCAGGACAAGTAGGGTTAGCGTCAGGACAACTAGGGTTAGCGTCAGGACAACTAGGGTTAGCGTCAGGACAACTAGGGTTAGCGTCAGTACAAGTAGGGTTAGCGTCAGGACAAGTAGGGTTAGCGTCAGGACATCTAGGGTTAGCGTCAGGACAACTAGGGTTAGCGTCAGGACAACTAGGGTTAGCGTCAGGACAACTAGGGTTAGCGTCAGGACAACTAGGGTTAGCATCAGGACAACTAGGGTTAGCGTCAGGACAACTAGGGTTAGCGTCAGGACAACTAGGGTTAGCGTCAGGATAACTAGGGTTAGCGTCAGGACAACTAGGGTTAGCATCAGGACAACCAGGGTTAGCGTCAGGACAAGTAGGGTTAGCGTCAGGACAACTAGGGTTAGCGTCAGGACAACTAGGGTTAGCGTCAGAACAAGTAGGGTTAGCGTCAGGACAACTAGGGTTAGCGTCAGGACAAGTAGGGTTAGCGTCAGGACAACTAGGGTTAGTGTCAGGACAACTAGGGTTACCGTCAGGACAAGTAGGGTTAGCGTCAGAACAACTAGGGTTAGCATCAGGACAACTAGGGTTAGCGTCAGGAAAACTAGGGTTAGCGTCAGGACAAGTAGGGTTAGCGTCAGGACAAGTAGGGTTAGCGTCAGGACAAGTAGGGTTAGCGTCAGGACGAGTAGCGTTAGCGTCAGGACAACTAGGGTTAGCGTCAGGACGACTAGGGTTAGCGTCAGGACGACTAGGGTTAGCGTCAGGACGACTAGGGTTAGCGTCAGGACGACTAGGGTTAGCGTCAGGACAACTAGGGTTAGCGTCAGGACAACTAGGGTTAGCGTCAGGACAAGTAGGGTTAGCATCAGGACAACTAGGGTTAGCGTCAGGACAACAAGGGTTAGCGTCAGGACAAGTAGGGTTAGCATCAGGAAAACTAGGGTTAGCGTCAGGACAAGTAGAGTTAGCGTCAGGACAACTAGGGTTAGCGTCAGGACAACTAGGGTTGGCGTCAGGACAACTAGGGTTAGCGTCAGGACAACTAGGGTTAACGTCAGGACAACTAGGGTTAGCGTCAGGACAACTAGGGTTAACGTCAGGACAACTAGGGTTAGCGTCAGGACAAGTAGGGTTAGCGTCAGGACAACTAGGGTTAGCGTCAGGACAACTAAGGTTAGCGTCAGGGCAACTAGGGTTAGCCGCAGGACAAGTAGGGTTAGCGTCAGGACAACTAGGGTTAGCGTCAGGACAACTAGGGTTAGCGTCAGGACAAGTAGGGTTAGCGTCAGGACAACTAGGATTAGCGTCAGGACAACTAGGGTTAGCGTCAGGACAAGTAGGGTTAGCGTCAGGACAACTAGGGTTAGCGTCAGGACAACTAGGGTTATCGTCAGGACAAGTAGGGTTAGCGTCAGGACAACTAGGGTTAGCGTCAGGACAACTAGGGTTAGCGTCAGGACAACTAGGGTTAGCCTCAGGACAAGTAGGGTTAGCATCAGGACAACTAGGGTTAGCGTCAGGACAACTAGGGTTAGCGTCAGGACAAGTAGGGTTAGCGTCAGGACAACTAGGGTTAGCGTCAGGACAACTAGGGTTAGCATCAGGACAAGTAGGGTTAGCGTCAGGACAAGTAGGGTTAGCGTCAGGACAAGTAGGGTTAGCGTCAGGACAACTAGGGTTAGCGTCAGGACAACTAGGGTTAGCATCAGGACAAGTAGGGTTAGCGTCAGGACAAGTAGGGTTAGCGTCAGGACAAGTAGGGTTAGCGTCAGGACAAGTAGGGTTAGCGTCAGGACGATTAGGGTTAGCGTCAGGACGACTAGGGTTAGCGTCAGGACAACTAGGGTTAGCGTCAGGACAACTAGGGTTAGCGTCAGGACAACTAGGGTTAGCGTCAGGACAACTAGGGTTAGCGTCAGGACAACTAGGGTTAGCGTCAAGACAAGTAGGGTTAGCGTCAGGACAAGTAGGGTTAGCGTCAGGACAACTAGGGTTAGCGTCAGGACAAGTAATGTTAGCGTCAGGACAACTAGGGTTAGCGTCAGGACAACTAGGGTTAGCGTCAGGACAACTAGGGTTAGCGTCAGGACAACTAGGGTTAGCGTCAGGACAAGTAGGGTTAGCGTCAGGACAAGTAGGGTTATCGTCAGGACAAGTAGGGTTAGCGTCAGGACAATTAGGGTTAGCGTCAGGAGAAGTAGGGTTAGCGTCAGGACAACTAGGGTTAGCGTCAGGACAAGTAGGGTTAGCGTCAGGACAACTAGGGTTAGCGTCTGGACAAGTAGGGTTAGCGTCAGGACAACTAGGGTTAGCGTCAGGACAACTAGGGTTAGCGTCAGGACAACTAGGGTTAGCGTCAGTACAAGTAGGGTTAGCGTCAGGACAACCAGGGTTAGCATCAGGACAACCAGGGTTAGCGTCAGGACAAGTAGGGTTAGCGTCAGGACATCTAGGGTTAGCGTCAGGACAACTAGGGTAAGCGTCAGGACAACTAGGGTTAGCGTCAGGACAACTAGGGTTAGCATCAGGACAACTAGGGTTAGCGTCAGGACAACTAGGGTTAGCGTCAGGACAACTAGGGTTAGCGTCAGGACAACTAGGGTTAGCGTCAGGACATCTAGGGTTAGCGTCAGGACAACTAGGGTTAGCGTCAGGACAACTAGGGTTAGCGTCAGGACAACTAGGGTTAGCGTCAGGACAACTAGGGTTAGCATCAGGACAACTAGGGTTAGCGTCAGGACAACTAGGGTTAGCGTCAGGACAAGTAGGGTTAGCGTCAGGACAAGTAGGGTTAGCGTCAGGACAAGTAGGGTTAGCGTCAGGACAACTAGGGTTAGCGTCAGGACGACTAGGGTTAGCGTCAGGACAACTAGGGTTAGCGTCAGGACAACTAGGGTTAGCGTCAGGACGACTAGGGTTAGCGTCAGGACAACTAGGGTTAGCGTCAGGACGACTAGGGTTAGCGTCAAGACAAGTAGGGTTAGCGTCAGGACAAGTAGTGTTAGCGTCAGGACAACTAGGGTTAGCGTCAGGACAAGTAATGTTAGCGTCAGGACAACTAGGGTTAGCGTCAGGACAACTAGGGTTAGCGTCAGGACAACTAGGGTTAGCGTCAGGACAACTAGGGTTAGCATCAGGACAACTAGGGTTAGCGTCAGGACAACTAGGGTTAGCGTCAGGATAACTAGGGTTAACGTCAGGACAACTAGGGTTAGCGTCAGGACAACTAGGGTTAGCGTCAGGACAACTAGGGTTAGCGTCAGGAGAAGTAGGGTTAGCGTCAGGACAACTAGGGTTAGCGTCAGGACAACTAGGGTTAGCGTCAGAACAAGTAGGGTTAGCGTCAGGACAACTAGGGTTAGCGTCAGGACAAGTAGGGTTAGCGTCAGGACAACTAGGGTTAGTGTCAGGACAACTAGGGTTAGCGTCAGGAAAAGTAGGGTTAGCGTCAGGAAAACTAGGGTTAGCATCAGGACAACTAGGGTTAGCGTCAGGACAAGTAGGGTTAGCGTCAGGACAAGTAGGGTTAGCGTCTGGACAAGTAGGGTTAGCGTCTGGACAAGTAGGGTTAGCGTCAGGACAACTAGGGTTAGCGTCAGGACAACTAGGGTTAGCGTCAGGAAAACTAGGGTTAGCATCAGGACAACTAGGGTTAGCGTCAGGACAAGTAGGGTTAGCGTCAGGACAAGTAGGGTTAGCGTCAGGACAACTAGGGTTAGCGTCAGGACAGCTAGGGTTAGCGTCAGGACAACTAGGGTTAGCGTCAGGACAATTAGGGTTAGCGTCAGGACAACTAGTGTTAGCGTCAGGACAAGTAGGGTTAGCGTCAGGACAACTAGGGTTAACGTCAGGACAACTAGGGTTAGCGTCAGGACAAGTAGGGTTAGCGTCAGGACAACTAGGGTTAGCGTCAGGACAACTAAGGTTAGCGTCAGGGCAACTAGGGTTAGCCGCAGGACAAGTAGGGTTAGCCGCAGGACAACTAGGGTTAGCGTCAGGACAAGTAGGGTTAGCGTCAGGACAACTAGGGTTAGCGTCAGGACAACTAGGGTTAGCGTCAGGACAAGTAGGGTTAGCGTCAGGACAACTAGGGTTAGCGTCAGGACAAGTAGGGTTAGCGTCAGGACAAGTAGGGTTAGCCTCAGGACAACTAGGGTTAGCGTCAGGACAACTAGGGTTAGCGTCAGGACAACTAGGGTTAGCGTCAGGACAAGTAGGGTTAGCGTCAGGACAAGTAGGGTTAGCGTCAGGACAACTAGGGTTAGCGTCAGGACAACTAGGGTTAGCGTCAGGACAAGTAGGGTTAGCGTCAGGACAACTAGGGTTAGCGTCAGGACAACTAGGGTTAGCATCAGGACAAGTAGGGTTAGCGTCAGGAAAACTAGGGTTAGCGTCAGGACAAGTAGAGTTAGCGTCAGGACAACTAGGGTTAGCGTCAGGACAACTAGGGTTAGCGTCAGGACAACTAGGGTTAGCGTCAGGACAACTAGGGTTAGCGTCAGGACAACTAGAGTTAGCGTCAGGACAACTAGGGTTAGCGTCAGGACAACTAGGGTTAGCGTCAGGACAACTAGGGTTAGCGTCAGGACAAGTAGGGTTAGCGTCAGGACAACTAGGGTTAGCGTCAGGACAACTAGGGTTAGCGTCAGGACAACTAGGGTTAGCGTCAGGACAAGTAGAATTAGCGTCAGGACAAGTAGGGTTAGCGTCAGGACAACTAGGGTTAGCGTCAGGACGATTAGGGTTAGCGTCAGGACGACTAGGGTTAGCGTCAGGACAACTAGGGTTAGCGTCAGGACAACTAGGGTTAGCGTCAGGACAACTAGGGTTAGCGTCAGGACAACTAGGGTTAGCGTCAGGACGACTAGGGTTAGCGTCAAGACAAGTAGGGTTAGCGTCAGGACAAGTAGGGTTAGCGTCAGGACAACTAGGGTTAGCGTCAGGACAAGTAATGTTAGCGTCAGGACAACTAGGGTTAGCGTCAGGACAACTAGGGTTAGCGTCAGGACAACTAGGGTTAGCGTCAGGACAACTAGGGTTAGCGTCAGGACAAGTAGGGTTAGCGTCAGGACAAGTAGGGTTATCGTCAGGACAAGTAGGGTTAGCGTCAGGACAATTAGGGTTAGCGTCAGGACAACTAGGGTTAGCGTCAGGACAACTAGGGTTAGCGTCAGGACAAGTAGGGTTAGCGTCAGGACAACTAGGGTTAGCGTCAGGACAAGTAGGGTTAGCGTCAGGACAACTAGGGTTAGCATCAGGACAACTAGGGTTAGCGTCAGGACAACTAGGGTTAGCGTCAGGACAACTAGGGTTAGCGTCAGGACAAGTAGGGTTAGCGTCAGGACAACCAGGGTTAGCGTCAGGACAAGTAGGGTTAGCGTCAGGACATCTAGGGTTAGCGTCAGGACAACTAGGGTTAGCGTCAGGACAACTAGGGTTAGCGTCAGGACAACTAGGGTTAGCATCAGGACAACTAGGGTTAGCGTCAGGACAACTAGGGTTAGCGTCAGGATAACTAGGGTTAACGTCAGGACAACTAGGGTTAGGGTCAGGACAACTAGGGTTATCGTCAGGACAACTAGGGTTAGCATCAGGAGAAGTAGGGTTAGCGTCAGGACAACTAGGGTTAGCGTCAGGACAACTAGGGTTAGCGTCAGAACAAGTAGGGTTAGCGTCAGGACAACTAGGGTTAGCGTCAGGACAAGTAGGGTTAGCGTCAGGACAACTAGGGTTAGTGTCAGGACAACTAGGGTTAGCGTCAGGAAAAGTAGGGTTAGCGTCAGGACAACTAGGGTTAGCGTCAGGACAACTAGGGTTAGCGTCAGGAAAACTAGGGTTAGCGTCAGGACAACTAGGGTTAGCGTCAGGACAAGTAGGGTTAGCGTCAGGACAAGTAGGGTTAGCGTCTGGACAAGTAGGGTTAGCGTCAGGACAACTAGGGTTAGCGTCAGGACAACTATGGTTAGCGTCAGGACAAATAGGGTTAGCGTCAGGAAAACTAGGGTTAGCATCAGGACAAGTAGGGTTAGCGTCAGGACAAGTAGGGTTAGCGTCAGGACAAGTAGGGTTATCGTCAGGACAAGTAGGGTTAGCGTCAGGACAATTAGTGTTAGCGTCAGGACAACTAGGGTTAGCGTCAGGACAACTAGGGTTAGCGTCAGGACAAGTAGGGTTAGCGTCAGGACAACTAGGGTTAGCGTCAGGACAACTAGGGTTAGCGTCAGGACAAGTAGGGTTAGCGTCAGGACAACTAGGGTTAGCGTCAGGACAACTAGGGTTAGCGTCAGGACAACTAGGGTTAGCGTCAGGACAACTAGGGTTAGCGTCAGGACAAGTAGGGTTAGCGTCAGGACAACCAGGGTTAGCGTCAGGACAAGTAGGGTTAGCGTCAGGACAAGTAGGGTTAGCGTCAGGACAACTAGGGTTAGCGTCAGGACAGCTAGGGTTAGCGTCAGGACAACTAGGGTTAGCGTCAGGACAATTAGGGTTAGCGTCAGGACAACTAGTGTTAGCGTCAGGACAAGTAGGGTTAGCGTCAGGACAACTAGGGTTAACGTCAGGACAACTAGGGTTAGCGTCAGGACAAGTAGGGTTAGCGTCAGGACAACTAGGGTTAGCGTCAGGACAACTAAGGTTAGCGTCAGGGCAACTAGGGTTAGCCGCAGGACAAGTAGGGTTAGCGTCAGGACAACTAGGGTTAGCGTCAGGACAACTAGGGTTAGCGTCAGGACAAGTAGGGTTAGCGTCAGGACAAGTAGGGTTAGCGTCAGGACAACTAGGGTTAGCGTCAGGACAAGTAGGGTTAGCGTCAGGACAACTAGGGTTAGCGTCAGGACAACTAGGGTTAGCGTCAGGACAACTAGGGTTAGCGTCAGGACAAGTAGGGTTAGCGTCAGGAAAACTAGGGTTAGCGTCAGGACAAGTAGAGTTAGCGTCAGGACAACTAGGGTTAGCGTCAGGACAACTAGGGTTGGCGTCAGGACAACTAGGGTTAGCGTCAGGACAACTAGGGTTAGCGTCAGGACAACTAGGGTTAGCGTCAGGACAACTAGGGTTAGCGTCAGGACAACTAGAGTTAGCGTCAGGACAACTAGAGTTAGCGTCAGGACAACTAGGGTTAGCGTCAGGACAAGTAGGGTTAGCGTCAGGACAACTAGGGTTAGCGTCAGGACAACTAGGGTTAGCGTCAGGACAAGTAGGGATAGCGTCAGGACAAGTAGGGTTAGCGTCAGGACAACTAGGGTTAGCGTCAGGACAACTAGGGTTAGCGTCAGGACAACTAGGGTTAGCGTCAGGACAAGTAGGGTTAGCGTCAGGACCAGTAGGGTTATCGTCAGGACAAGTAGGGTTAGCGTCAGGACAATTAGGGTTAGCGTCAGGACAACTAGGGTTAGCGTCAGGACAACTAGGGTTAGCGTCAGGACAAGTAGGGTTAGCGTCAGGACAACTAAGGTTAGTGTCAGGACAAGTAGGGTTAGCGTCAGGACAACTAGGGTTAGCATCAGGACAACTAGGGTTAGCGTCAGGACAACTAGGGTTAGCGTCAGGACAACTAGGGTTAGCGTCAGGACAAGTAGTGTTAGCGTCAGGACAACCAGGGTTAGCGTCAGGACAAGTAGGGTTAGCGTCAGGACATCTAGGGTTAGCGTCAGGACAACTAGGGTTAGCGTCAGGACAACTAGGGTTAGCATCAGGACAACTAGGGTTAGCGTCAGGACAACTAGGGTTAGCGTCAGGATAACTAGGGTTAGCGTCAGGACAACTAGGGTTAGCGTCAGGACAACTAGGGTTAGCGTCTGGACAACTAGGGTTAGCGTCAGGACAAGTAGGGTTAGCGTCAGGACAACTAGGGTTAGCGTCAGGACAACTAGGGTTAGCGTCAGAACAAGTAGGGTTAGCGTCAGGACAACTAGGTTTAGCGTCAGGACAAGTAGGGTTAGCGTCAGGAAAACTAGGGTTAGTGTCAGGACAACTAGGGTTAGCGTCAGGAAAAGTAGGGTTAGCGTCAGGACAACTAGGGTTAGCGTCAGGACAACTAGGGTTAGCGTCAGGACAACTAGGGTTAGCGTCAGGACAACTAGGGTTAGCGTCAGGACAACTAGGGTTAGCGTCAGGACAACTAGGGTTAGCGTCAGGACAACTAGGGTTAGCGTCAGGAGAACTAGAGTTAGCGTCAGGACAACTAGGGTTAGCGTCAGGACAACTAGGGTTAGCATCAGGACAACTAGGGTTAGCGTCAGGACAACTAGGGTTAGCGTCAGGATAACTAGGGTTAGCGTCAGGACAACTAGGGTTAGCGTCAGGACAACTAGGGTTAGCGTCTGGACAACTAGGGTTAGCGTCAGGACAAGTAGGGTTAGCGTCAGGACAACTAGGGTTAGCGTCAGGACAACTAGGGTTAGCGTCAGAACAAGTAGGGTTAGCGTCAGGACAACTAGGTTTAGCGTCAGGACAAGTAGGGTTAGCGTCAGGACAACTAGGGTTAGCGTCAGGACAACTAGGGTTAGCGTCAGGAAAAGTAGGGTTAGCGTCAGGACAACTAGGGTTAGCGTCAGGACAACTAGGGTTAGCGTCAGGACAAGTAGGGTTAGCGTCAGGACAAGTAGGGTTAGCGTCAGGACAACTAGGGTTAGCGTCAGGACAACTAGGGTTAGCGTCAGGGCAACTAGGGTTAGCCTCAGGACAAGTAGGGTTAGCGTCAGGACAACTAGGGTTAGCGTCAGGACAACTAGGGTTAGCGTCAGGACAACTAGGGTTAGCGTCAGGACAACTAGGGTTAGCGTCAGGACAAGTAGAGTTAGCGTCAGGACAACTAGGGTTAACGTCAGGACAACTAGGGTTAGCGTCAGGACAACTAGGGTTAGCGTCAGGACAACTAGGGTTAGCGTCAGGACAAGTAGGGTTAGCGTCAGGACAACTAGGGTTAGCGTCAGGACAACTAGGGTTAGCGTCAGGACAAGTAGGGTTAGCGTCAGGACAACTAGGGTTAGCGTCAGGACAAGTAGGGTTAGCGTCAGGACAAGTAGGGTTAGTGTCAGGACAACTAGGGTTAGCGTCAGGACAAGTAGGGTTAGCGTCAGGACAACTAGGGTTAGCGTCAGGACAACTAGGGTTAGCGTCAGGACAACTAGGGTTATCGTCAGGATAACTAGGGTTAGCGTCAGGACAAGTAGGGTTAGCGTCAGCACAACTAGGGTTAGCGTCAGGAAAACTAGGGTTAGCGTCAGGACAAGTAGAGTTAGCGTCAGGACAACTAGGGTTAGCGTCAGGACAACTAGGGTTAGCGTCAGGACAACTAGGGTTAGCGTCAGGACAACTAGGGTTAGCATCACGACAACTAGGGTTAGCGTCACGACAACTAGGGTTAGCGTCAGGACAACTAGGGTTAGCGTCAGGACAACTAGGGTTAGCGTCAGGACAACTAGGGTTAGCGTCAGGAAAACTAGGGTTAGCGTCAGGACAAGTAGGGTTAGCGTCAGGACAACTAGGGTTAGCGTCAGGACAACTAGGGTTAGCGTCAGGACAACTAGGGTTAGCGTCAGGACAAGTAGGGTTAGCGTCAGGACAAGTAGGGTTAGCGTCAGGACAACTAGGGTTAGCGTCAGGACAAGTAGGGTTAGCGTCAGGACAACTAGGGTTAGCGTCAGGACAACTAGGGTTAGCGTCAGGACAACTAGGGTTAGCGTCAGGACAAGTAGGGTTAGCGTCAGGAAAACTAGGGTTAGCGTCAGGACAAGTAGAGTTAGCGTCAGGACAACTAGAGTTAGCGTCAGGACAACTAGAGTTAGCGTCAGGACAACTAGGGTTAGCGTCAGGACAAGTAGGGTTAGCGTCAGGACAACTAGGGTTAGCGTCAGGACAACTAGGGTTAGCGTCAGGACAAGTAGGGATAGCGTCAGGACAAGTAGGGTTAGCGTCAGGACAACTAGGGTTAGCGTCAGGACAACTAGGGTTAGCGTCAGGACAACTAGGGTTAGCGTCAGGACAAGTAGGGTTAGCGTCAGGACCAGTAGGGTTATCGTCAGGACAAGTAGGGTTAGCGTCAGGACAATTAGGGTTAGCGTCAGGACAACTAGGGTTAGCGTCAGGACAACTAGGGTTAGCGTCAGGACAAGTAGGGTTAGCGTCAGGACAACTAAGGTTAGTGTCAGGACAAGTAGGGTTAGCGTCAGGACAACTAGGGTTAGCATCAGGACAACTAGGGTTAGCGTCAGGACAACTAGGGTTAGCGTCAGGACAACTAGGGTTAGCGTCAGGACAAGTAGTGTTAGCGTCAGGACAACCAGGGTTAGCGTCAGGACAAGTAGGGTTAGCGTCAGGACATCTAGGGTTAGCGTCAGGACAACTAGGGTTAGCGTCAGGACAACTAGGGTTAGCATCAGGACAACTAGGGTTAGCGTCAGGACAACTAGGGTTAGCGTCAGGATAACTAGGGTTAGCGTCAGGACAACTAGGGTTAGCGTCAGGACAACTAGGGTTAGCGTCAGGACAACTAGGGTTAGCGTCTGGACAACTAGGGTTAGCGTCAGGACAAGTAGGGTTAGCGTCAGGACAACTAGGGTTAGCGTCAGGACAACTAGGGTTAGCGTCAGAACAAGTAGGGTCAGCGTCAGGACAACTAGGTTTAGCGTCAGGACAAGTAGGGTTAGCGTCAGGACAACTAGGGTTAGTGTCAGGACAACTAGGGTTAGCGTCAGGAAAAGTAGGGTTAGCGTCAGGACAACTAGGGTTAGCGTCAGGACAACTAGGGTTAGCGTCAGGACAACTAGGGTTAGCGTCAGGACAACTAGGGTTAGCGTCAGGACAACTAGGGTTAGCGTCAGGACAACTAGGGTTAGCGTCAGGACAACTAGGGTTAGCGTCAGGAGAACTAGAGTTAGCGTCAGGACAACTAGGGTTAGCGTCAGGACAACTAGGGTTAGCGTCAGGACAACTAGGGTTAGCGTCAGGACAAGTAGGGTTAGCGTCAGGACAACTAGGGTTAGCGTCAGGACAAGTAGGGTTAGCGTCAGGACAACTAGGGTTAGCGTCAGGACAACTAGGGTTAGCGTCAGGACAACTAGGGTTAGCGTCAGGACAAGTAGGGTTAGCGTCAGGACCAGTAGGGTTATCGTCAGGACAAGTAGGGTTAGCGTCAGGACAATTAGGGTTAGCGTCAGGACAACTAGGGTTAGCGTCAGGACAACTAGGGTTAGCGTCAGGACAAGTAGGGTTAGCATCAGGACAACTAGGGTTAGCGTCAGGACAACTAAGGTTAGTGTCAGGACAAGTAGGGTTAGCGTCAGGACAACTAGGGTTAGCATCAGGACAACTAGGGTTAGCATCAGGACAACTAGGGTTAGCGTCAGGACAACTAGGGTTAGCGTCAGGACAAGTAGTGTTAGCGTCAGGACAACCAGGGTTAGCGTCAGGACAAGTAGGGTTAGCGTCAGGACATCTAGGGTTAGCGTCAGGACAACTAGGGTTAGCGTCAGGACAACTAGGGTTAGCATCAGGACAACTAGGGTTAGCGTCAGGACAACTAGGGTTAGCGTCAGGATAACTAGGGTTAGCGTCAGGACAACTAGGGTTAGCGTCAGGACAACTAGGGTTAGCGTCTGGACAACTAGGGTTAGCGTCAGGACAAGTAGGGTTAGCGTCAGGACAACTAGGGTTAGCGTCAGGACAACTAGGGTTAGCGTCAGAACAAGTAGGGTTAGCGTCAGGACAACTAGGTTTAGCGTCAGGACAAGTAGGGTTAGCGTCAGGACAACTAGGGTTAGCGTCAGGACAACTAGGGTTAGCGTCAGGAAAAGTAGGGTTAGCGTCAGGACAACTAGGGTTAGCGTCAGGACAACTAGGGTTAGCGTCAGGACAAGTAGGGTTAGCGTCAGGACAAGTAGGGTTAGCGTCAGGACAACTAGGGTTAGCGTCAGGACAACTAGGGTTAGCGTCAGGGCAACTAGGGTTAGCCTCAGGACAAGTAGGGTTAGCGTCAGGACAACTAGGGTTAGCGTCAGGACAACTAGGGTTAGCGTCAGGACAACTAGGGTTAGCGTCAGGACAACTAGGGTTAGCGTCATGACAACTAGGGTTAGCGTCAGGACAAGTAGAGTTAGCGTCAGGACAACTAGGGTTAACGTCAGGACAACTAGGGTTAGCGTCAGGACAACTAGGGTTAGCGTCAGGACAACTAGGGTTAGCATCAGGACAACTAGGGTTAGCGTCAGGACAAGTAGGGTTAGCGTCAGGACAACTAGGGTTAGCGTCAGGACAACTAGGGTTAGCGTCAGGACAAGTAGGGTTAGCGTCAGGACAACTAGGGTTAGCGTCAGGACAAGTAGGGTTAGCGTCAGGACAAGTAGGGTTAGTGTCAGGACAACTAGGGTTAGCGTCAGGACAAGTAGGGTTAGCGTCAGGACAACTAGGGTTAGCGTCAGGACAACTAGGGTTAGCGTCAGGACAACTAGGGTTAGCGTCAGGATAACTAGGGTTAGCGTCAGGACAAGTAGGGTTAGCGTCAGCACAACTAGGGTTAGCGTCAGGAAAACTAGGGTTAGCGTCAGGACAAGTAGAGTTAGCGTCAGGACAACTAGGGTTAGCGTCAGGACAACTAGGGTTAGCGTCAGGACAACTAGGGTTAGCGTCAGGACAACTAGGGTTAGCGTCAGGACAACTAGGGTTAGCGTCACGACAACTAGGGTTAGCGTCACGACAACTAGGGTTAGCGTCAGGACAACTAGGGTTAGCGTCAGGACAACTAGGGTTAGCGTCAGGACAACTAGGGTTAGCGTCAGGAAAACTAGGTTTAGCGTCAGGACAAGTAGGGTTAGCGTCAGGACAACTAGGGTTAGCGTCAGGACAACTAGGGTTAGCGTCAGGACAAGTAGGGTTAGCATCAGGACAACTAGGGTTAGCGTCAGGACAACTAGGGTTAGCGTCAGGACAACTAGGGTTAGCGTCAGGACGACTAGGGTTAGCATCAGGACGACTAGGATTAGCGTCAGGACAACTAGGGTTAGCGTCAGGACAACTAGGGTTAGCGTCAGGACGACTAGGGTTAGCGTCAGGACAACTAGGGTTAGCGTCAGGACAACTAGGGTTAGCGTCAGGACAACTAGGGTTAGCGTCAAGACAAGTAGGGTTAGCGTCAGGACAAGTAGGGTTAGCGTCAGGACAACTAGGGTTAGCGTCAGGACAACTCGGGTTAGCGTCAAGACAAGTAGGGTTAGCATCAGGACAAGTAGGGTTAGCGTCAGGACAAGTAGGGTTAGCGTCAGGACAACTAGGGTTAGCGTCAGGACAACTAGGGTTAGCGTCAGGACAAGTAGTGTTAGCGTCAGGACAACTAGGGTTAGCGTCAGGACAACTAGGGATAGCGTCAGGACAACTAGGGATAGCGTCAGGACAACTAGGGTTAGCGTCAGGACAAGTAGGGTTAGCGTCAGGACAAGTAGGGTTAGCGTCAGGACAAGTAGGGTTAGCGTCAGGACAACTAGGGTTAGCGTCAGGACAAGTAGGGTTAGCGTCAGGACAACTAGGGTTAGCGTCAGGACAAGTAGGGTTAGCGTCAGGACAAGTAGGGTTAGCGTCAGGACAACTAGGGTTAGCGTCAGGACAACTAGGGTTAGCGTCAGTACAAGTAGGGTTAGCGTCAGGACAACCAGGGTTAGCGTCAGGACAAGTAGGGTTAGCGTCAGGACATCTAGGGTTAGCGTCAGGACAACTAGGGTTAGCGTCAGGACAACTAGGGTTAGCGTCAGGACAACTAGGGTTAGCATCAGGACAACTAGGGTTAGCGTCAGGACAACTAGGGTTAGCGTCAGGACAACTAGGGTTAGCGTCAGGATTACTAGGGTTAGCGTCAGGACAACTAGGGTTAGCATCAGGACAACCAGGGTTAGCGTCAGGACAAGTAGGGTTAGCGTCAGGACAACTAGGGTTAGCGTCAGGACAACTAGGGTTAGCGTCAGGACAACTAGGGTTAGCGTCAGGACAAGTAGGGTTAGCGTCAGGACAACTAGGGTTAGTGTCAGGACAACTAGGGTTAGCGTCAGGACAAGTAGGGTTAGCGTCAGGACAAGTAGGGTTAGCGTCAGGACAAGTAGGGTTAGCGTCAGGACAAGTAGGGTTAGCGTCAGGACAAGTAGGGTTAGCGTCAGGACAAGTAGGGTTAGCGTCAGGACGAGTAGCGTTAGCGTCAGGACGACTAGGGTTAGCGTCAGGACGACTAGGGTTAGCGTCAGGACGACTAGGGTTAGCGTCAGGACGACTAGGGTTAGCGTCAGGACGACTAGGGTTAGCGTCAGGACGACTAGGGTTAGCGTCAGGACGACTAGGGTTAGCGTCAGGACAACTAGGGTTAGCGTCAGGACAATTAGGGTTAGCGTCAGGACAACTAGGGTTAGCGTCAGGACAACTAGGGTTAGCGTCAGGACAACTAGGGTTAGCGTCAGGACAACTAGGGTTAGCATCAGGACAACTAGGGTTAGCGTCACGACAACTAGGGTTAGCGTCAGGATAACTAGGGTTAGCGTCAGGACAACTAGGGTTAGCGTCAGGACAACTAGGGTTAGCGTCAGGACAACTAGGGTTAGCGTCAGGACAACTAGGGTTAGCGTCTGGACAAGTAGGGTTAGCGTCAGGACAACTAGGGTTAGCGTCAGGACAAGTAGGGTTAGCCTCAGGACAACTAGGGTTAGCGTCAGGACAACTAGGGTTAGCGTCAGGACAACTAGGGTTAGCGTCAGGACAACTAGGGTTAGCGTCAGGACGACTAGCGTTAGCGTCAGGACGACTAGGGTTAGCATCAGGACGACTAGGATTAGCGTCAGGACAACTAGGGTTAGCGTCAGGACAAGTAGGGTTAGCGTCAGGACAACTAGGGTTAGCGTCAGGACAAGTAGGGTTAGCGTCAGGACAACTAGGGTTAGCATCAGGACAACTAGGGTTAGCGTCAGGACAACTAGGGTTAGCGTCAGGACAACTAGGGTTAGCGTCAGGACAAGTAGGGTTAGCGTCAGGACAACTAGGGTTAGTGTCAGGACAACTAGGGTTAGCGTCAGGACAAGTAGGGTTAGCGTCAGGACAAGTAGGGTTAGCGTCAGGACAAGTAGGGTTAGCGTCAGGACAAGTAGGGTTAGCGTCAGGACAAGTAGGGTTAGCGTCAGGACAAGTAGGGTTAGCGTCAGGACGAGTAGCGTTAGCGTCAGGACGACTAGGGTTAGCGTCAGGACGACTAGGGTTAGCGTCAGGACGACTAGGGTTAGCGTCAGGACAACTAGGGTTAGCGTCAGGACAATTAGGGTTAGCGTCAGGACAACTAGGGTTAGCGTCAGGACAACTAGGGTTAGCGTCAGGACAACTAGGGTTAGCGTCAGGACAACTAGGGTTAGCATCAGGACAACTAGGGTTAGCGTCACGACAACTAGGGTTAGCGTCAGGATAACTAGGGTTAGCGTCAGGACAACTAGGGTTAGCGTCAGGACAACTAGGGTTAGCGTCAGGACAACTAGGGTTAGCGTCAGGACAACTAGGGTTAGCGTCTGGACAAGTAGGGTTAGCGTCAGGACAACTAGGGTTAGCGTCAGGACAAGTAGGGTTAGCCTCAGGACAACTAGGGTTAGCGTCAGGACAACTAGGGTTAGCGTCAGGACAACTAGGGTTAGCGTCAGGACAACTAGGGTTAGCGTCAGGACGACTAGCGTTAGCGTCAGGACGACTAGGGTTAGCATCAGGACGACTAGGATTAGCGTCAGGACAACTAGGGTTAGCGTCAGGACAAGTAGGGTTAGCGTCAGGACAACTAGGGTTAGCGTCAGGACAAGTAGGGTTAGCGTCAGGACAACTAGGGTTAGCATCAGGACAACTAGGGTTAGCGTCAGGACAACTAGGGTTAGCGTCAGGACAACTAGGGTTAGCGTCAGGACAAGTAGGGTTAGCGTCAGGACAACCAGGGTTAGCGTCAGGACAAGTAGGGTTAGCGTCAGGACATCTAGGGTTAGCGTCAGGACAACTAGGGTTAGCGTCAGGACAACTAGGGTTAGCGTCAGGACAACTAGGGTTAGCATCAGGACAACTAGGGTTAGCGTCAGGACAACTAGGGTTAGCGTCAGGATAACTAGGGTTAACGTCAGGACAACTAGGGTTAGCGTCAGGACAACTAGGGTTATCGTCAGGACAACTAGGGTTAGCATCAGGAGAAGTAGGGTTAGCGTCAGGACAACTAGGGTTAGCGTCAGGACAACTAGGGTTAGCGTCAGAACAAGTAGGGTTAGCGTCAGGACAACTAGGGTTAGCGTCAGGACAAGTAGGGTTAGCGTCAGGACAACTAGGGTTAGTGTCAGGACAACTAGGGTTAGCGTCAGGAAAAGTAGGGTTAGCGTCAGGACAACTAGGGTTAGCGTCAGGACAACTAGGGTTAGCGTCAGGAAAACTAGGGTTAGCGTCAGGACAACTAGGGTTAGCGTCAGGACAAGTAGGGTTAGCGTCAGGACAAGTAGGGTTAGCGTCTGGACAAGTAGGGTTAGCGTCAGGACAACTAGGGTTAGCGTCAGGACAACTAGGGTTAGGGTCAGGACAAATAGGGTTAGCGTCAGGAAAACTAGGGTTAGCATCAGGACAAGTAGGGTTAGCGTCAGGACAAGTAGGGTTAGCGTCAGGACAAGTAGGGTTATCGTCAGGACAAGTAGGGTTAGCGTCAGGACAATTAGGGTTAGCGTCAGGACAACTAGGGTTAGCGTCAGGACAACTAGGGTTAGCGTCAGGACAAGTAGGGTTAGCGTCAGGACAACTAGGGTTAGCGTCAGGACAACTAGGGTTAGCGTCAGGACAAGTAGGGTTAGCGTCAGGACAACTAGGGTTAGCGTCAGGACAACTAGGGTTAGCGTCAGGACAACTAGGGTTAGCGTCAGGACAACTAGGGTTAGCGTCAGGACAAGTAGGGTTAGCGTCAGGACAACCAGGGTTAGCGTCAGGACAAGTAGGGTTAGCGTCAGGACAAGTAGGGTTAGCGTCAGGACAACTAGGGTTAGCGTCAGGACAGCTAGGGTTAGCGTCAGGACAACTAGGGTTAGCGTCAGGACAATTAGGGTTAGCGTCAGGACAACTAGTGTTAGCGTCAGGACAAGTAGGGTTAGCGTCAGGACAACTAGGGTTAACGTCAGGACAACTAGGGTTAGCGTCAGGACAAGTAGGGTTAGCGTCAGGACAACTAGGGTTAGCGTCAGGACAACTAAGGTTAGCGTCAGGGCAACTAGGGTTAGCCGCAGGACAAGTAGGGTTAGCGTCAGGACAACTAGGGTTAGCGTCAGGACAACTAGGGTTAGCGTCAGGACAAGTAGGGTTAGCGTCAGGACAAGTAGGGTTAGCGTCAGGACAACTAGGGTTAGCGTCAGGACAAGTAGGGTTAGCGTCAGGACAACTAGGGTTAGCGTCAGGACAACTAGGGTTAGCGTCAGGACAACTAGGGTTAGCGTCAGGACAAGTAGGGTTAGCGTCAGGAAAACTAGGGTTAGCGTCAGGACAAGTAGAGTTAGCGTCAGGACAACTAGGGTTAGCGTCAGGACAACTAGGGTTGGCGTCAGGACAACTAGGGTTAGCGTCAGGACAACTAGGGTTAGCGTCAGGACAACTAGGGTTAGCGTCAGGACAACTAGGGTTAGCGTCAGGACAACTAGAGTTAGCGTCAGGACAACTAGAGTTAGCGTCAGGACAACTAGGGTTAGCGTCAGGACAAGTAGGGTTAGCGTCAGGACAACTAGGGTTAGCGTCAGGACAACTAGGGTTAGCGTCAGGACAAGTAGGGATAGCGTCAGGACAAGTAGGGTTAGCGTCAGGACAACTAGGGTTAGCGTCAGGACAACTAGGGTTAGCGTCAGGACAACTAGGGTTAGCGTCAGGACAAGTAGGGTTAGCGTCAGGACCAGTAGGGTTATCGTCAGGACAAGTAGGGTTAGCGTCAGGACAATTAGGGTTAGCGTCAGGACAACTAGGGTTAGCGTCAGGACAACTAGGGTTAGCGTCAGGACAAGTAGGGTTAGCGTCAGGACAACTAAGGTTAGTGTCAGGACAAGTAGGGTTAGCGTCAGGACAACTAGGGTTAGCATCAGGACAACTAGGGTTAGCGTCAGGACAACTAGGGTTAGCGTCAGGACAACTAGGGTTAGCGTCAGGACAAGTAGTGTTAGCGTCAGGACAACCAGGGTTAGCGTCAGGACAAGTAGGGTTAGCGTCAGGACATCTAGGGTTAGCGTCAGGACAACTAGGGTTAGCGTCAGGACAACTAGGGTTAGCATCAGGACAACTAGGGTTAGCGTCAGGACAACTAGGGTTAGCGTCAGGATAACTAGGGTTAGCGTCAGGACAACTAGGGTTAGCGTCAGGACAACTAGGGTTAGCGTCAGGACAACTAGGGTTAGCGTCTGGACAACTAGGGTTAGCGTCAGGACAAGTAGGGTTAGCGTCAGGACAACTAGGGTTAGCGTCAGGACAACTAGGGTTAGCGTCAGAACAAGTAGGGTTAGCGTCAGGACAACTAGGTTTAGCGTCAGGACAAGTAGGGTTAGCGTCAGGACAACTAGGGTTAGTGTCAGGACAACTAGGGTTAGCGTCAGGAAAAGTAGGGTTAGCGTCAGGACAACTAGGGTTAGCGTCAGGACAACTAGGGTTAGCGTCAGGATAACTAGGGTTAGCGTCAGGACAACTAGGGTTAGCGTCAGGACAACTAGGGTTAGCGTCTGGACAACTAGGGTTAGCGTCAGGACAAGTAGGGTTAGCGTCAGGACAACTAGGGTTAGCGTCAGGACAACTAGGGTTAGCGTCAGAACAAGTAGGGTTAGCGTCAGGACAACTAGGTTTAGCGTCAGGACAAGTAGGGTTAGCGTCAGGACAACTAGGGTTAGCGTCAGGACAACTAGGGTTAGCGTCAGGAAAAGTAGGGTTAGCGTCAGGACAACTAAGGTTAGCGTCAGGACAACTAGGGTTAGCGTCAGGACAAGTAGGGTTAGCGTCAGGACAAGTAGGGTTAGCGTCAGGACAACTAGGGTTAGCGTCAGGACAACTAGGGTTAGCGTCAGGGCAACTAGGGTTAGCCTCAGGACAAGTAGGGTTAGCGTCAGGACAACTAGGGTTAGCGTCAGGACAACTAGGGTTAGCGTCAGGACAACTAGGGTTAGCGTCAGGACAACTAGGGTTAGCGTCAGGACAACTAGGGTTAGCGTCAGGACAAGTAGAGTTAGCGTCAGGACAACTAGGGTTAACGTCAGGACAACTAGGGTTAGCGTCAGGACAACTAGGGTTAGCGTCAGGACAACTAGGGTTAGCGTCAGGACAAGTAGGGTTAGCGTCAGGACAACTAGGGTTAGCGTCAGGACAACTAGGGTTAGCGTCAGGACAAGTAGGGTTAGCGTCAGGACAACTAGGGTTAGCGTCAGGACAAGTAGGGTTAGCGTCAGGACAAGTAGGGTTAGTGTCAGGACAACTAGGGTTAGCGTCAGGACAAGTAGGGTTAGCATCAGGACAACTAGGGTTAGCGTCAGGACAACTAGGGTTAGCGTCAGGACAACTAGGGTTAGCGTCAGGATAACTAGGGTTAGCGTCAGGACAAGTAGGGTTAGCGTCAGCACAACTAGGGTTAGCGTCAGGAAAACTAGGGTTAGCGTCAGGACAAGTAGAGTTAGCGTCAGGACAACTAGGGTTAGCGTCAGGACAACTAGGGTTAGCGTCAGGACAACTAGGGTTAGCGTCAGGACAACTAGGGTTAGCGTCAGGACAACTAGGGTTAGCGTCACGACAACTAGGGTTAGCGTCACGACAACTAGGGTTAGCGTCAGGACAACTAGGGTTAGCGTCAGGACAACTAGGGTTAGCGTCAGGACAACTAGGGTTAGCGTCAGGAAAACTAGGGTTAGCGTCAGGACAAGTAGGGTTAGCGTCAGGACAACTAGGGTTAGCGTCAGGACAACTAGGGTTAGCGTCAGGACAACTAGGGTTAGCGTCAGGACAAGTAGGGTTAGCGTCAGGACAAGTAGGGTTAGCGTCAGGACAACTAGGGTTAGCGTCAGGACAAGTAGGGTTAGCGTCAGGACAACTAGGGTTAGCGTCAGGACAACTAGGGTTAGCGTCAGGACAACTAGGGTTAGCGTCAGGACAAGTAGGGTTAGCGTCAGGAAAACTAGTGTTAGCGTCAGGACAAGTAGAGTTAGCGTCAGGACAACTAGGGTTGGCGTCAGGACAACTAGGGTTAGCGTCAGGACAACTAGGGTTAGCGTCAGGACAACTAGGGTTAGCGTCAGGACAACTAGGGTTAGCGTCAGGACAACTAGAGTTAGCGTCAGGACAACTAGAGTTAGCGTCAGGACAACTAGGGTTAGCGTCAGGACAAGTAGGGTTAGCGTCAGGACAACTAGGGTTAGCGTCAGGACAACTAGGGTTAGCGTCAGGACAAGTAGGGATAGCGTCAGGACAAGTAGGGTTAGCGTCAGGACAACTAGGGTTAGCGTCAGGACAACTAGGGTTAGCGTCAGGACAACTAGGGTTAGCGTCAGGACAAGTAGGGTTAGCGTCAGGACCAGTAGGGTTATCGTCAGGACAAGTAGGGTTAGCGTCAGGACAATTAGGGTTAGCGTCAGGACAACTAGGGTTAGCGTCAGGACAACTAGGGTTAGCGTCAGGACAAGTAGGGTTAGCGTCAGGACAACTAAGGTTAGTGTCAGGACAAGTAGGGTTAGCGTCAGGACAACTAGGGTTAGCATCAGGACAACTAGGGTTAGCGTCAGGACAACTAGGGTTAGCGTCAGGACAACTAGGGTTAGCGTCAGGACAAGTAGTGTTAGCGTCAGGACAACCAGGGTTAGCGTCAGGACAAGTAGGGTTAGCGTCAGGACATCTACGGTTAGCGTCAGGACAACTAGGGTTAGCGTCAGGACAACTAGGGTTAGCATCAGGACAACTAGGGTTAGCGTCAGGACAACTAGGGTTAGCGTCAGGATAACTAGGGTTAGCGTCAGGACAACTAGGGTTAGCGTCAGGACAACTAGGGTTAGCGTCAGGACAACTAGGGTTAGCGTCTGGACAACTAGGGTTAGCGTCAGGACAAGTAGGGTTAGCGTCAGGACAACTAGGGTTAGCGTCAGGACAACTAGGGTTAGCGTCAGAACAAGTAGGGTCAGCGTCAGGACAACTAGGTTTAGCGTCAGGACAAGTAGGGTTAGCGTCAGGACAACTAGGGTTAGTGTCAGGACAACTAGGGTTAGCGTCAGGAAAAGTAGGGTTAGCGTCAGGACAACTAGGGTTAGCGTCAGGACAACTAGGGTTAGCGTCAGGACAACTAGGGTTAGCGTCAGGACAACTAGGGTTAGCGTCAGGACAACTAGGGTTAGCGTCAGGACAACTAGGGTTAGCGTCAGGACAACTAGGGTTAGCGTCAGGAGAACTAGAGTTAGCGTCAGGACAACTAGGGTTAGCGTCAGGACAACTAGGGTTAGCGTCAGGACAACTAGGGTTAGCGTCAGGACAAGTAGGGTTAGCGTCAGGACAACTAGGGTTAGCGTCAGGACAAGTAGGGTTAGCGTCAGGACAACTAGGGTTAGCGTCAGGACAACTAGGGTTAGCGTCAGGACAACTAGGGTTAGCGTCAGGACAAGTAGGGTTAGCGTCAGGACCAGTAGGGTTATCGTCAGGACAAGTAGGGTTAGCGTCAGGACAATTAGGGTTAGCGTCAGGACAACTAGGGTTAGCGTCAGGACAACTAGGGTTAGCATCAGGACAAGTAGGGTTAGCATCAGGACAACTAGGGTTAGCGTCAGGACAACTAAGGTTAGTGTCAGGACAAGTAGGGTTAGCGTCAGGACAACTAGGGTTAGCATCAGGACAACTAGGGTTAGCATCAGGACAACTAGGGTTAGCGTCAGGACAACTAGGGTTAGCGTCAGGACAAGTAGTGTTAGCGTCAGGACAACCAGGGTTAGCGTCAGGACAAGTAGGGTTAGCGTCAGGACATCTAGGGTTAGCGTCAGGACAACTAGGGTTAGCGTCAGGACAACTAGGGTTAGCATCAGGACAACTAGGGTGAGCGTCAGGACAACTAGGGTTAGCGTCAGGATAACTAGGGTTAGCGTCAGGACAACTAGGGTTAGCGTCAGGACAACTAGGGTTAGCGTCTGGACAACTAGGGTTAGCGTCAGGACAAGTAGGGTTAGCGTCAGGACAACTAGGGTTAGCGTCAGGACAACTAGGGTTAGCGTCAGAACAAGTAGGGTTAGCGTCAGGACAACTAGGTTTAGCGTCAGGACAAGTAGGGTTAGCGTCAGGACAACTAGGGTTAGGGTCAGGACAACTAGGGTTAGCGTCAGGAAAAGTAGGGTTAGCGTCAGGACAACTAGGGTTAGCGTCAGGACAACTAGGGTTAGCGTCAGGACAAGTAGGGTTAGCGTCAGGACAAGTAGGGTTAGCGTCAGGACAACTAGGGTTAGCGTCAGGACAACTAGGGTTAGCGTCAGGGCAACTAGGGTTAGCCTCAGGACAAGTAGGGTTAGCGTCAGGACAACTAGGGTTAGCGTCAGGACAACTAGGGTTAGCGTCAGGACAACTAGGGTTAGCGTCAGGACAACTAGGGTTAGCGTCAGGACAACTAGGGTTAGCGTCAGGACAAGTAGAGTTAGCGTCAGGACAACTAGGGTTAACGTCAGGACAACTAGGGTTAGCGTCAGGACAACTAGGGTTAGCGTCAGGACAACTAGGGTTAGCATCAGGACAACTAGGGTTAGCGTCAGGACAAGTAGGGTTAGCGTCAGGACAACTAGGGTTAGCGTCAGGACAACTAGGGTTAGCGTCAGGACAAGTAGGGTTAGCGTCAGGACAACTAGGGTTAGCGTCAGGACAAGTAGGGTTAGCGTCAGGACAAGTAGGGTTAGTGTCAGGACAACTAGGGTTAGCGTCAGGACAAGTAGGGTTAGCGTCAGGACAACTAGGGTTAGCGTCAGGACAACTAGGGTTAGCGTCAGGACAACTAGGGTTAGCGTCAGGATAACTAGGGTTAGCGTCAGGACAAGTAGGGTTAGCGTCAGCACAACTAGGGTTAGCGTCAGGAAAACTAGGGTTAGCGTCAGGACAAGTAGAGTTAGCGTCAGGACAACTAGGGTTAGCGTCAGGACAACTAGGGTTAGCGTCAGGACAACTAGGGTTAGCGTCAGGACAACTAGGGTTAGCGTCAGGACAACTAGGGTTAGCGTCACGACAACTAGGGTTAGCGTCACGACAACTAGGGTTAGCGTCAGGACAACTAGGGTTAGCGTCAGGACAACTAGGGTTAGCGTCAGGACAACTAGGGTTAGCGTCAGGAAAACTAGGGTTAGCGTCAGGACAAGTAGGGTTAGCGTCAGGACAACTAGGGTTAGCGTCAGGACAACTAGGGTTAGCGTCAGGACAAGTAGGGTTAGCATCAGGACAACTAGGGTTAGCGTCAGGACAACTAGGGTTAGCGTCAGGACAACTAGGGTTAGCGTCAGGACGACTAGGGTTAGCGTCAGGACGACTAGGGTTAGCATCAGGACGACTAGGATTAGCGTCAGGACAACTAGGGTTAGCGTCAGGACAACTAGGGTTAGCGTCAGGACGACTAGGGTTAGCGTCAGGACAACTAGGGTTAGCGTCAGGACAACTAGGGTTAGCGTCAGGACAACTAGGGTTAGCGTCAAGACAAGTAGGGTTAGCGTCAGGACAAGTAGGGTTAGCGTCAGGACAACTAGGGTTAGCGTCAGGACAACTAGGGTTAGCGTCAGGACAACTCGGGTTAGCGTCAAGACAAGTAGGGTTAGCGTCAGGACAAGTAGGGTTAGCGTCAGGACAAGTAGGGTTAGCGTCAGGACAACTAGGGTTAGCGTCAGGACAACTAGGGTTAGCGTCAGGACAAGTAGTGTTAGCGTCAGGACAACTAGGGTTAGCGTCAGGACAACTAGGGATAGCGTCAGGACAACTAGGGTTAGCGTCAGGACAAGTAGGGTTAGCGTCAGGACAAGTAGGGTTAGCGTCAGGACAAGTAGGGTTAGCGTCAGGACAACTAGGGTTAGCGTCAGGACAAGTAGGGTTAGCGTCAGGACAACTAGGGTTAGCGTCAGGACAAGTAGGGTTAGCGTCAGGACAAGTAGGGTTAGCGTCAGGACAACTAGGGTTAGCGTCAGGACAACTAGGGTTAGCGTCAGTACAAGTAGGGTTAGCGTCAGGACAACCAGGGTTAGCGTCAGGACAAGTAGGGTTAGCGTCAGGACATCTAGGGTTAGCGTCAGGACAACTAGGGTTAGCGTCAGGACAACTAGGGTTAGCGTCAGGACAACTAGGGTTAGCATCAGGACAACTAGGGTTAGCGTCAGGACAACTAGGGTTAGCGTCAGGACAACTAGGGTTAGCGTCAGGATTACTAGGGTTAGCGTCAGGACAACTAGGGTTAGCATCAGGACAACCAGGGTTAGCGTCAGGACAAGTAGGGTTAGCGTCAGGACAACTAGGGTTAGCGTCAGGACAACTAGGGTTAGCGTCAGGACAACTAGGGTTAGCGTCAGGACAACTAGGGTTAGCGTCAGGACAAGTAGGGTTAGCGTCAGGACAACTAGGGTTAGTGTCAGGACAACTAGGGTTAGCGTCAGGACAAGTAGGGTTAGCGTCAGGACAAGTAGGGTTAGCGTCAGGACAAGTAGGGTTAGCGTCAGGACAAGTAGGGTTAGCGTCAGGACAAGTAGGGTTAGCGTCAGGACAAGTAGGGTTAGCGTCAGGACGAGTAGCGTTAGCGTCAGGACGACTAGGGTTAGCGTCAGGACGACTAGGGTTAGCGTCAGGACAACTAGGGTTAGCGTCAGGACAACTAGGGTTAGCGTCAGGACAACTAGGGTTAGCGTCAGGACAACTAGGGTTAGCGTCAGGACAACTAGGGTTAGCGTCAGGACAACTAGGGTTAGCATCAGGACAACTAGGGTTAGCGTCACGACAACTAGGGTTAGCGTCAGGATAACTAGGGTTAGCGTCAGGACAACTAGGGTTAGCGTCAGGACAACTAGGGTTAGCGTCAGGACAACTAGGGTTAGCGTCAGGACAACTAGGGTTAGCGTCTGGACAAGTAGGGTTAGCGTCAGGACAACTAGGGTTAGCGTCAGGACAAGTAGGGTTAGCCTCAGGACAACTAGGGTTAGCGTCAGGACAACTAGGGTTAGCGTCAGGACAACTAGGGTTAGCGTCAGGACAACTAGGGTTAGCGTCAGGACGACTAGCGTTAGCGTCAGGACGACTAGGGTTAGCATCAGGACGACTAGGATTAGCGTCAGGACAACTAGGGTTAGCGTCAGGACAACTAGGGTTAGCGTCAGGACGACTAGGGTTAGCGTCAGGACGACTAGGGTTAGCGTCAGGACGACTAGGGTTAGCGTCAAGACAAGTAGGGTTAGCGTCAGGACAAGTAGGGTTAGCGTCAGGACAACTAGGGTTAGCGTCAGGACAACTAGGGTTAGCGTCAGGACAACTAGGGTTAGCGTCAAGACAAGTAGGGTTAGCGTCAGGACAAGTAGGGTTAGCGTCAGGACAAGTAGGGTTAGCGTCAGGACAACTAGGGTTAGCGTCAGGACAAGTAGTGTTAGCGTCAGGACAACTAGGGTTAGCGTCAGGACAACTAGGGTTAGCATCAGGACAACTAGGGATAGCATCAGGACAACTAGGGTTAGCGTCAGGACAAGTAGGGTTAGCGTCAGGACAAGTAGGGTTAGCGTCAGGACAAGTAGGGTTAGCGTCAGGACAACTAGGGCTAGCGTCAGGACAAGTAGGGTTAGCGTCAGGACAACTAGGGTTAGCGTCAGGACAACTAGGGTTAGCGTCAGGACAAGTAGGGTTAGCGTCAGGACAACTAGGGTTAGCGTCAGGACAACTAGGGTTAGCGTCAGTACAAGTAGGGTTAGCGTCAGGACAACCAGGGTTAGCGTCAGGACAAGTAGGGTTAGCGTCAGGACATCTAGGGTTAGCGTCAGGACAACTAGGGTTAGCGTCAGGACAACTAGGGTTAGCGTCAGGACAACTAGGGTTAGCATCAGGACAACTAGGGTTAGCGTCAGGACAACTAGGGTTAGCATCAGGACAACTAGGGTTAGCGTCAGGATAACTAGGGTTAGCGTCAGGACAACTAGGGTTAGCATCAGGACAACCAGGGTTAGCGTCAGGACAAGTAGGGTTAGCGTCAGGACAACTAGGGTTAGCGTCAGGACAACTAGGGTTAGCGTCAGAACAAGTAGGGTTAGCGTCAGGACAACTAGGGTTAGCGTCAGGACAACTAGGGTTAGCGTCAGAACAAGTAGGGTTAGCGTCAGGACAACTAGGGTTAGCGTCAGGACAACTAGGGTTAGCGTCAGGACAACTAGGGTTAGCGTCAGGACAAGTAGGGTTAGCGTCAGGACAAGTAGGGTTAGCGTCAGGACAAGTAGGGTTAGCGTCAGGACGATTAGGGTTAGCGTCAGGACGACTAGGGTTAGCGTCAGGACGACTAGGGTTAGCGTCAGGACGACTAGGGTTAGCGTCAGGACGACTAGGGTTAGCGTCAGGACAACTAGGGTTAGCGTCAGGACAACTAGGGTTAGCGTCAGGACAACTAGGGTTAGCGTCAGGACAATTAGGGTTAGCGTCAGGACAACTAGGGTTAGCGTCAGGACAAGTAGGGTTAGCGTCAGGACAACTAGGGTTAACGTCAGGACAACTAGGGTTAGCGTCAGGACAAGTAGGGTTAGCGTCAGGACAACTAGGGTTAGCGTCAGGACAACTAGGGTTAGCGTCAGGGCAACTAGGGTTAGCCTCAGGACAAGTAGGGTTAGCATCAGGACAACTAGGGTTAGCGTCAGGACAACTAGGGTTAGCGTCAGGACAAGTAGGGTTAGCGTCAGGACAACTAGGGTTAGCGTCAGGACAACTCGGGTTAGCGTCAAGACAAGTAGGGTTAGCGTCAGGACAACTAGGGTTAGCATCAGGACAACTAGGGTTAGCGTCAGGACAACTAGGGTTAGCGTCAGGACAAGTAGGGTTAGCGTCAGGAAAACTAGGGTTAGCGTCAGGACAAGTAGAGTTAGTGTCAGGACAACTAGGGTTAGCGTCAGGACAACTAGGGTTGGCGTCAGGACAACTAGGGTTAGCGTCAGGACAACTAGGGTTAGCGTCAGGACAACTAGGGTTAGCGTCAGGACAACTAGAGTTAGCGTCAGGACAACTAGGGTTAGCGTCAGGACAACTAGGGTTAGCGTCAGGACAACTAGGGTTAGCGTCAGGACAACTAGGGTT
Source organism: Phyllobates terribilis (assembly GCF_046119375.1). Taxonomy (NCBI): domain Eukaryota; kingdom Metazoa; phylum Chordata; class Amphibia; order Anura; family Dendrobatidae; genus Phyllobates; species Phyllobates terribilis. The sequence goes on along the minus strand of NW_027363156.1, from coordinate 637,694 downwards.
AGCGTCAGGACAAGTAGGGTTAGCGTCAGGACAACTAGGGTTAGCGTCAGGACAACTAGGGTTAGCATCAGGACAAGTAGGGTTAGCGTCAGGACAAGTAGGGTTAGCGTCAGGACAACTAGGGTTAGCGTCAGGACAACTAGGGTTAGCGTCAGGACGATTAGGGTTAGCGTCAGGACGACTAGGGTTAGCGTCAGGACAACTAGGGTTAGCGTCAGGACAACTAGGGTTAGCGTCAGGACAACTAGGGTTAGCGTCAGGACGACTAGGGTTAGCGTCAAGACAAGTAGGGTTAGCGTCAGGACAAGTAGGGTTAGCGTCAGGACAACTAGGGTTAGCGTCAGGACAAGTAATGTTAGCGTCAGGACAACTAGGGTTAGCGTCAGGACAACTAGGGTTAGCGTCAGGACAACTAGGGTTAGCGTCAGGACAACTAGGGTTAGCGCCAGGACAAGTAGGGTTAGCGTCAGGACAAGTAGGGTTATCGTCAGGACAAGTAGGGTTAGCGTCAGGACAATTAGGGTTAGCGTCAGGACAACTAGGGTTAGCGTCAGGACAAGTAGGGTTAGCGTCAGGACAACTAGGGTTAGCGTCAGGACAACTAGGGTTAGTGTCAGGACAAGTAAGGTTAGCGTCAGGACAACTAGGGTTAGCGTCAGGACAACTAGGGTTAGCGTCAGGACAACTAGGGTTAGCGTCAGGACAAGTAGGGTTAGCGTCAGGACAACCAGGGTTAGCGTCAGGACAAGTAGGGTTAGCGTCAGGACATCTAGGGTTAGCGTCAGGACAACTAGGGTTAGCGTCAGGACAACTAGGGTTAGCGTCAGGACAACTAGGGTTAGCATCAGGACAACTAGGGTTAGCGTCAGGACAACTAGGGTTAGCGTCAGGATAACTAGGGTTAACGTCAGGACAACTAGGGTTAGCGTCAGGACAACTAGGGTTAGCGTCAGGACAACTAGGGTTAGCGTCAGGAGAAGTAGGGTTAGCGTCAGGACAACTAGGGTTAGCGTCAGGACAACTAGGGTTAGCGTCAGAACAAGTAGGGTTAGCGTCAGGACAACTAGGGTTAGCGTCAGGACAAGTAGGGTTAGCGTCAGGACAACTAGGGTTAGTGTCAGGACAACTAGGGTTAGCGTCAGGAAAAGTAGGGTTAGCGTCAGGACAACTAGGGTTAGCGTCAGGACAACTAGGGTTAGCGTCAGGAAAACTAGGGTTAGCATCAGGACAACTAGGGTTAGCGTCAGGACAAGTAGGGTTAGCGTCAGGACAAGTAGGGTTAGCGTCTGGACAAGTAGGGTTAGCGTCAGGACAACTAGGGTTAGCGTCAGGACAACTAGGGTTAGCGTCAGGACAACTAGGGTTAGCGTCAGGAAAACTAGGGTTAGCATCAGGACAACTAGGGTTAGCGTCAGGACAAGTAGGGTTAGCGTCAGGACAACTAGGGTTAGCGTCAGGACAACTAGGGTTAGCGTCAGGACAGCTAGGGTTAGCGTCAGGACAACTAGGGTTAGCGTGAGGACAATTAGGGTTAGCGTCAGGACAACTAGTGTTAGCGTCAGGACAAGTAGGGTTAGCGTCAGGACAACTAGGGTTAACGTCAGGACAACTAGGGTTAGCGTCAGGACAAGTAGGGTTAGCGTCAGGACAACTAGGGTTAGCGTCAGGACAACTAAGGTTAGCGTCAGGGCAACTAGGGTTAGCCGCAGGACAAGTAGGGTTAGCGTCAGGACAACTAGGGTTAGCGTCAGGACAAGTAGGGTTAGCGTCAGGACAACTAGGGTTAGCGTCAGGACAACTAGGGTTAGCGTCAGGACAAGTAGGGTTAGCGTCAGGACAACTAGGGTTAGCGTCAGGACAACTAGGGTTAGCGTCAGGACAAGTAGGGTTAGCGTCAGGACAACTAGGGTTAGCGTCAGGACAAGTAGGGTTAGCGTCAGGACAACTAGGGTTAGCCTCAGGACAAGTAGGGTTAGCATCAGGACAACTAGGGTTAGCGTCAGGACAACTAGGGTTAGCGTCAGGACAAGTAGGGTTAGCGTCAGGACAACTAGGGTTAGCGTCAGGACAACTAGGGTTAGCGTCAGGACAAGTAGGGTTAGCGTCAGGACAACTAGGGTTAGCGTCAGGACAACTAGGGTTAGCGTCAGGACAACTAGGGTTAGCGTCAGGACAAGTAGGGTTAGCGTCAGGAAAACTAGGGTTAGCGTCAGGACAAGTAGAGTTAGCGTCAGGACAACTAGGGTTAGCGTCAGGACAACTAGGGTTGGCGTCAGGACAACTAGGGTTAGCGTCAGGACAACTAGGGTTAGCGTCAGGACAACTAGGGTTAGCGTCAGGACAACTAGGGTTAGCGTCAGGACAACTAGAGTTAGCGTCAGGACAACTAGGGTTAGCGTCAGGACAACTAGGGTTAGCGTCAGGACAACTAGGGTTAGCGTCAGGACAAGTAGGGTTAGCGTCAGGACAACTAGGGTTAGCGTCAGGACAACTAGGGTTAGCATCAGGACAAGTAGGGTTAGCGTCAGGACAAGTAGGGTTAGCGTCAGGACAAGTAGGGTTAGCATCAGGACAACTAGGGTTAGCGTCAGGACGATTAGGGTTAGCGTCAGGACGACTAGGGTTAGCGTCAGGACAACTAGGGTTAGCGTCAGGACAACTAGGGTTAGCGTCAGGACAACTAGGGTTAGCGTCAGGACAACTAGGGTTAGCGTCAGGACGACTAGGGTTAGCGTCAAGACAAGTAGGGTTAGCGTCAGGACAAGTAGGGTTAGCGTCAGGACAACTAGGGTTAGCGTCAGGACAACTAGGGTTAGCGTCAGGACAACTAGGGTTAGCGTCAGGACAAGTAGGGTTAGCGTCAGGAAAACTAGGGTTAGCGTCAGGACAAGTAGAGTTAGCGTCAGGACAACTAGGGTTAGCGTCAGGACAACTAGGGTTGGCGTCAGGACAACTAGGGTTAGCGTCAGGACAACTAGGGTTAGCGTCAGGACAACTAGGGTTAGCGTCAGGACAACTAGGGTTAGCGTCAGGACAACTAGAGTTAGCGTCAGGACAACTAGGGTTAGCGTCAGGACAACTAGGGTTAGCGTCAGGACAACTAGGGTTAGCGTCAGGACAAGTAGGGTTAGCGTCAGGACAACTAGGGTTAGCGTCAGGACAACTAGGGTTAGCATCAGGACAAGTAGGGTTAGCGTCAGGACAAGTAGGGTTAGCGTCAGGACAAGTAGGGTTAGCATCAGGACAACTAGGGTTAGCGTCAGGACGATTAGGGTTAGCGTCAGGACGACTAGGGTTAGCGTCAGGACAACTAGGGTTAGCGTCAGGACAACTAGGGTTAGCGTCAGGACAACTAGGGTTAGCGTCAGGACAACTAGGGTTAGCGTCAGGACGACTAGGGTTAGCGTCAAGACAAGTAGGGTTAGCGTCAGGACAAGTAGGGTTAGCGTCAGGACAACTAGGGTTAGCATCAGGACAAGTAATGTTAGCGTCAGGACAACTAGGGTTAGCGTCAGGACAACTAGGGTTAGCGTCAGGACAACTAGGGTTAGCGTCAGTACAACTAGGGTTAGCGTCAGGACAAGTAGGGTTAGCGTCAGGACAAGTAGGGTTATCGTCAGGACAAGTAGGGTTAGCGTCAGGACAATTAGGGTTAGCGTCAGGACAACTAGGGTTAGCGTCAGGACAACTAGGGTTAGCGTCAGGACAAGTAGGGTTAGCGTCAGGACAACTAGGGTTAGCGTCAGGACAACTAGGGTTAGTGTCAGGACAAGTAGGGTTAGCGTCAGGACAACTAGGGTTAGCGTCAGGACAACTAGGGTTAGCGTCAGGACAACTAGGGTTAGCGTCAGTACAACTAGGGTTAGCGTCAGGACAAGTAGGGTTAGCGTCAGGACAACTAGGGTTAGCGTCAGGACAACTAGGGTTAGCGTCAGGAAAACTAGGGTTAGCATCAGGACAACTAGGGTTAGCGTCAGGACAAGTAGGGTTAGCGTCAGGACAAGTAGGGTTAGCGTCTGGACAAGTAGGGTTAGCGTCAGGACAACTAGGGTTAGCGTCAGGACAACTAGGGTTAGCGTCAGGACAACTAGGGTTAGCGTCAGGAAAACTAGGGTTAGCATCAGGACAACTAGGGTTAGCGTCAGGACAAGTAGGGTTAGCGTCAGGACAAGTAGGGTTAGCGTCAGGACAACTAGGGTTAGCGTCAGGACAGCTAGGGTTAGCGTCAGGACAACTAGGGTTAGCGTCAGGACAACTAGTGTTAGCGTCAGGACAAGTAGGGTTAGCGTCAGGACAACTAGGGTTAACGTCAGGACAACTAGGGTTAGCGTCAGGACAAGTAGGGTTAGCGTCAGGACAACTAGGGTTAGCGTCAGGACAACTAAGGTTAGCGTCAGGGCAACTAGGGTTAGCCGCAGGACAAGTAGGGTTAGCGTCAGGACAACTAGGGTTAGCGTCAGGACAACTAGGGTTAGCGTCAGGACAACTAGGGTTAGCGTCAGGACAACTAGGGTTAGCGTCAGGACAAGTAGGGTTAGCGTCAGGAAAACTAGGGTTAGCGTCAGGACAAGTAGAGTTAGCGTCAGGACAACTAGGGTTAGCGTCAGGACAACTAGGGTTGGCGTCAGGACAACTAGGGTTAGCGTCAGGACGACTAGGGTTAGCGTCAGGACAACTAGGGTTAGCGTCAGGACAACTAGGGTTAGCGTCAGGACGACTAGGGTTAGCGTCAAGACAAGTAGGGTTAGCGTCAGGACAAGTAGGGTTAGCGTCAGGACAACTAGGGTTAGCATCAGGACAAGTAATGTTAGCGTCAGGACAACTAGGGTTAGCGTCAGGACAACTAGGGTTAGCGTCAGGACAACTAGGGTTAGCGTCAGTACAACTAGGGTTAGCGTCAGGACAAGTAGGGTTAGCGTCAGGACAAGTAGGGTTATCGTCAGGACAAGTAGGGTTAGCGTCAGGACAATTAGGGTTAGCGTCAGGACAACTAGGGTTAGCGTCAGGACAACTAGGGTTAGCGTCAGGACAAGTAGGGTTAGCGTCAGGACAACTAGGGTTAGCGTCAGGACAACTAGGGTTAGTGTCAGGACAAGTAGGGTTAGCGTCAGGACAACTAGGGTTAGCGTCAGGACAACTAGGGTTAGCGTCAGGACAACTAGGGTTAGCGTCAGTACAACTAGGGTTAGCGTCAGGACAAGTAGGGTTAGCGTCAGGACAACTAGGGTTAGCGTCAGGACAACTAGGGTTAGCGTCAGGAAAACTAGGGTTAGCATCAGGACAACTAGGGTTAGCGTCAGGACAAGTAGGGTTAGCGTCAGGACAAGTAGGGTTAGCGTCTGGACAAGTAGGGTTAGCGTCAGGACAACTAGGGTTAGCGTCAGGACAACTAGGGTTAGCGTCAGGACAACTAGGGTTAGCGTCAGGAAAACTAGGGTTAGCATCAGGACAACTAGGGTTAGCGTCAGGACAAGTAGGGTTAGCGTCAGGACAAGTAGGGTTAGCGTCAGGACAACTAGGGTTAGCGTCAGGACAGCTAGGGTTAGCGTCAGGACAACTAGGGTTAGCGTCAGGACAACTAGTGTTAGCGTCAGGACAAGTAGGGTTAGCGTCAGGACAACTAGGGTTAACGTCAGGACAACTAGGGTTAGCGTCAGGACAAGTAGGGTTAGCGTCAGGACAACTAGGGTTAGCGTCAGGACAACTAAGGTTAGCGTCAGGGCAACTAGGGTTAGCCGCAGGACAAGTAGGGTTAGCGTCAGGACAACTAGGGTTAGCGTCAGGACAACTAGGGTTAGCGTCAGGACAACTAGGGTTAGCGTCAGGACAACTAGGGTTAGCGTCAGGACAAGTAGGGTTAGCGTCAGGAAAACTAGGGTTAGCGTCAGGACAAGTAGAGTTAGCGTCAGGACAACTAGGGTTAGCGTCAGGACAACTAGGGTTGGCGTCAGGACAACTAGGGTTAGCGTCAGGACAACTAGGGTTAGCGTCAGGACAACTAGGGTTAGCGTCAGGACAACTAGAGTTAGCGTCAGGACAACTAGGGTTAGCGTCAGGACAACTAGGGTTAGCGTCAGGACAACTAGGGTTAGCGTCAGGACAAGTAGGGTTAGCGTCAGGACAAGTAGGGTTATCGTCAGGACAAGTAGGGTTAGCGTCAGGACAATTAGGGTTAGCGTCAGGACAACTAGGGTTAGCGTCAGGACAACTAGGGTTAGCGTCAGGACAAGTAGGGTTAGCGTCAGGACAACTAGGGTTAGCGTCAGGACAACTAGGGTTAGTGTCAGGACAAGTAGGGTTAGCGTCAGGACAACTAGGGTTAGCGTCAGGACAACTAGGGTTAGCGTCAGGACAACCAGGGTTAGCGTCAGGACAAGTAGGGTTAGCGTCAGGACATCTAGGGTTAGCGTCAGGACAACTAGGGTTAGCGTCAGGACATCTAGGGTTAGCGTCAGGACAACTAGGGTTAGCGTCAGGACGACTAGGGTTAGCGTCAGGACAACTAGGGTTAGCGTCAGGACAACTAGGGTTAGCGTCAGGACAACTAGGGTTAGCGTCAGGACAACTAGGGTTAGCGTCAGGAGAAGTAGGGTTAGCGTCAGGACAACTAGGGTTAGCGTCAGGACAACTAGGGTTAGCGTCAGAACAAGTAGGGTTAGCGTCAGGACAACTAGGGTTAGCGTCAGGACAAGTAGGGTTAGCGTCAGGACAACTAGGGTTAGTGTCAGGACAACTAGGGTTAGCGTCAGGAAAAGTAGGGTTAGCGTCAGGACAACTAGGGTTAGCGTCAGGACAAGTAGGGTTAGCGTCAGGACAACTAGGGTTAGCGTCAGGACAAGTAGGGTTAGCGTCAGGACAACTAGGGTTAGCGTCAGGAAAACTAGGGTTAGCATCAGGACAACTAGGGTTAGCGTCAGGACAAGTAGGGTTAGCGTCAGGACAAGTAGGGTTAGCGTCTGGACAAGTAGGGTTAGCGTCAGGAAAACTAGGGTTAGCATCAGGACAACTAGGGTTAGCGTCAGGACAAGTAGGGTTAGCGTCAGGACAAGTAGGGTTAGCGTCAGGACAACTAGGGTTAGCGTCAGGACAGCTAGGGTTAGCGTCAGGACAACTAAGGTTAGCGTCAGGGCAACTAGGGTTAGCCGCAGGACAAGTAGGGTTAGCGTCAGGACAACTAGGGTTAGCGTCAGGACAACTAGGGTTAGCGTCAGGACAAGTAGGGTTAGCGTCAGGACAACTAGGGTTAGCGTCAGGACAACTAGGGTTAGCGTCAGGACAACTAGGGTGAGCGTCAGGACAAGTAGGGTTAGCGTCAGGACAACTAGGGTTAGCGTCAGGACAACTAGGGTTAGCTTCAGGAGAAGTAGGGTTAGCGTCAGGACAACTAGGGTTAGCGTCAGGACAACTAGGGTTAGCGTCAGAACAAGTAGGGTTAGCGTCAGGACAACTAGGGTTAGCGTCAGGACAAGTAGGGTTAGCGTCAGGACAACTAGGGTTAGTGTCAGGACAACTAGGGTTAGCGTCAGGAAAAGTAGGGTTAGCGTCAGGACAACTAGGGTTAGCGTCAGGACAACTAGGGTTAGCGTCAGGACAACTAGGGTTAGCGTCAGGAAAACTAGGGTTAGCATCAGGACAACTAGGGTTAGCGTCAGGACAAGTAGGGTTAGCGTCAGGACAAGTAGGGTTAGCGTCTGAACAAGTAGGGTTAGCGTCAGGACAACTAGGGTTAGCGTCAGGACAACTAGGGTTAGCGTCAGGAAAACTAGGGTTAGCATCAGGACAACTAGGGTTAGCGTCAGGACAAGTAGGGTTAGCGTCAGGACAAGTAGGGTTAGCGTCAGGACAACTAGGGTTAGCGCAGGACAGCTAGGGTTAGCGTCAGGACAACTAGGGTTAGCGTCAGGACAATTAGGGTTAGCGTCAGGACAACTAGTGTTAGCGTCAGGACAAGTAGGGTTAGCGTCAGGACAACTAGGGTTAACGTCAGGACAACTAGGGTTAGCGTCAGGACAAGTAGGGTTAGCATCAGGACAACTAGGGTTAGCGTCAGGACAACTAAGGTTAGCGTCAGGGCAACTAGGGTTAGCCGCAGGACAAGTAGGGTTAGCGTCAGGACAACTAGGGTTAGCGTCAGGACAACTAGGGTTAGAGTCAGGACAAGTAGGGTTAGCGTCAGGACAACTAGGGTTAGCGTCAGGACAACTAGGGTTAGCGTCAGGACAACTAGGGTTAGCGTCAGGACAACTAGGGTTAGCGTCAGGACAACTAGGGTTAGCGTCAGGACAACTAGGGTTAGCGTCAGGACAAGTAGGGTTAGCGTCAGGAAAACTAGGGTTAGCGTCAGGACAAGTAGAGTTAGCATCAGGACAACTAGGGTTAGCGTCAGGACAACTAGGGTTAGCGTCAGGACAAGTAGGGTTAGCGTCAGGACAATTAGGGTTAGCGTCAGGACAACTAGGGTTAGCGTCAGGACAAGTAGGGTTAGCATCAGGACAACTATGGTTAGCGTCAGGACAACTAAGGTTAGTGTCAGGACAAGTAGGGTTAGCGTCAGGACAACTAGGGTTAGCATCAGGACAACTAGGGTTAGCGTCAGGACAACTAGGGTTAGCGTCAGGACAACTAGGGTTAGCGTCAGGACAAGTAGTGTTAGCGTCAGGACAACCAGGGTTAGCGTCAGGACAAGTAGGGTTAGCGTCAGGACATCTAGGGTTAGCGTCAGGACAACTAGGGTTAGCGTCAGGACAACTAGGGTTAGCATCAGGACAACTAGGGTTAGCGTCAGGACAACTAGGGTTAGCGTCAGGATAACTAGGGTTAGCGTCAGGACAACTAGGGTTAGCGTCAGGACAACTAGGGTTAGCGTCTGGACAACTAGGGTTAGCGTCAGGACAAGTAGGGTTAGCGTCAGGACAACTAGGGTTAGCGTCAGGACAACTAGGGTTAGCGTCAGAACAAGTAGGGTTAGCGTCAGGACAACTAGGGTTAGCGTCAGGACAAGTAGGGTTAGCGTCAGGACAACTAGGGTTAGTGTCAGGACAACTAGGGTTAGCGTCAGGAAAAGTAGGGTTAGCGTCAGGACAACTAGGGTTAGCGTCAGGACAACTAGGGTTAGCGTCAGGACAAGTAGGGTTAGCGTCAGGACAACTAGGGTTAGCGTCAGGACAACTAGGGTTAGCGTCAGGACAACTAGGGTTAGCGTCAGGGCAACTAGGGTTAGCCTCACGACAAGTAGGGTTAGCGTCAGGACAACTAGGGTTAGCGTCAGGACAACTAGGGTTAGCGTCAGGACAAGTAGGGTTAGCGTCAGGACAACTAGGGTTAGCGTCAGGAAAACTAGGGTTAGCGTCAGGACAAGTAGAGTTAGCGTCAGGACAACTAGGGTTAACGTCAGGACAACTAGGGTTAGCCTCAGGACAACTAGGGTTAGCGTCAGGACAACTAGGGTTAGCGTCAGGACAACTAGGGTTAGCGTCAGGACAAGTAGGGTTAGCGTCAGGACAACTAGAGGTAGCGTCAGGACAAGTAGGGTTAGCGTCAGGACAAGTAGGGTTAGCGTCAGGACAACTAGGGTTAGCGTCAGGACAACTAGGGTTAGCGTCAGGACAACTAGGGTTAGCGTCAGGACAAGTAGGGTTAGCGTCAGGACAACTAGGGTTAGCGTCAGGACAAGTAGGGTTAGTGTCAGGACAACTAGGGTTAGCGTCAGGACAACTAGGGTTAGCGTCAGGACAACTAGGGTTAGCGTCAGGACAACTAGGGTTAGCGTCAGGACAACTAGGGTTAGCGTCAGGACAACTAGGGTTAGCGTCAGGATAACTAGGGTTAGCGTCAGGACAACTAGGGTTAGCGTCAGGACAACTAGGGTTAGCGTCAGGACAACTAGGGTTAGCGTCAGGACAACTAGGGTTAGCGTCAGGACAACTAGGGTTAGCGTCTGGACAAGTAGGGTTAGCGTCAGGACAACTAGGGTTAGCGTCAGGACAAGTAGGGTTAGCCTCAGGACAACTAGGGTTAGCGTCAGGACAACTAGGGTTAGCGTCAGGACAACTAGGGTTAGCGTCAGGAAAACTAGGGTTAGCGTCTGGACAAGTAGGGTTAGCGTCAGGACAACTAGGGTTAGCGTCAGGACAAGTAGGGTTAGCATCAGGACAACTAGGGTTAGCGTCAGGACAACTAGGGTTAGCGTCAGGACAACTAGGGTTAGCGTCAGTACAACTAGGGTTAGCGTCAGGACAACTAGGGTTAGCGTCAGGACAACTAGGGTTAGCGTCAGGAAAACTAGGGTTAGCGTCAGGACAACTAGGGTTAGCGTCAGGACAACTAGGGTTAGCGACAGGACAAGTAGGGTTAGCGTCAGGACAAGTAGGGTTAGCGTCAGGACAACTAGGATTAGCATCAGGACAACTAGGGTTAGCATCAGGACAAGTAGGGTTAGCGACAGGACAACTAGGGTTAGCGTCAGGATAACTAGGGTTAGCGTCAGGACAACTAGGGTTAGCGTCAGGACAACTAGGGTTAGCGTCAGGACAACTAGGGTTAGCGTCAGGACAACTAGGGTTAGCGTCAGGAAAACTAGGGTTAGCGTCTGGACAAGTAGGGTTAGCGTCAGGACAACTAGGGTTAGCATCAGGACAACTAGGGTTAGCGTCAGGACAACTAGGGTTAGCGTCAGGACAACTAGGGTTAGCGTCAGGAAAACTAGGGTTAGCGTCAGGACAACTAGGGTTAGCGTCAGGACAAGTAGGGTTAGCGTCAGGACAAGTAGGGTTAGCGTCAGGACAAGTAGGGTTAGCGTCAGGACAAGAAGGGTTAGCGTCAGGACAAGTAGGGTTAGCGTCAGGACAACTAGGGTTAGCGTCAGGACAACTAGGGTTAGCGTCAGGACAACTAGGGTTAGCGTCAGGAAAACTAGGGTTAGCGTCAGGACAACTAGGGTTAGCGTCAGGACAAGTAGGGTTAGCGTCAGGACAAGTAGGGTTAGCGTCAGGACAAGTAGGGTTAGCGTCAGGACAAGAAGGGTTAGCGTCAGGACAAGTAGGGTTAGCGTCAGGACAACTAGGGTTAGCGTCAGGACAACTAGGGTTAGCGTCAGGACAACTAGGGTTAGCGTCAGGACAACTAGGGTTAGCGTCAGGACAACTAGGGTTAGCGTCAGGACAACTAGGGTTAGCATCAGGACAAGTAGGGTTAGCGTCAGGACAACTAGGGTTAGCGTCAGGACAACTAGGGTTAGCGTCAGGACAAGTAGGGTTAGCGTCAGGACAACTAGGGTTAGCATCAGGACAACTAGGGTTAGCGTCAGGACAACTAGGGTTAGCGTCAGTACAACTAGGGTTAGCGTCAGGACAAGTAGGGTTAGCGTCAGGACAAGTAGGGTTAGCGTCAGGACAACTAGGGTTAGCGTCAGGACAAGTAGGGTTAGCGTCAGGACAAGTAGGGTTAGCGTCAGGACAACTAGGGTTAGCATCAGGACAACTAGGGTTAGCGTCAGGACAACTAGGGTTAACGTCAGTACAACTAGGGTTAGCGTCAGGACAACTAGGGTTAGCGTCAGGACAACTAGGGTTAGCGTCAGGACAACTAGGGTTAGCGTCAGGACAAGTAGGGTTAGCGTCAGGACAAGTAGGGTTAGCGTCAGGACAAGTAGGGTTAGCGTCAGGACAAATAGGGTTAGCGTCAGGACAAGTAGGGTTAGCGTCAGGGCAACTAGGGTTAGCCTCAGGACAAGTAGGGTTAGCGTCAGGACAACTAGGGTTAGCGTCAGGACAACTAGGGTTAGCGTCAGGACAACTAGGGTTAGCATCAGGACAAGTAGGGTTAGCGTCAGGACAACTAGGGTTAGCGTCAGGACAACTAGGGTTAGCGTCAGGACAAGTAGGGTTAGCGTCAGGACAACTAGGGTTAGCATCAGGACAACTAGGGTTAGCGTCAGGACAAGTATGGTTAGCGTCAGGACAACTAGGGTTAGCGTCAGGACAACTAGGGTTAGCGTCAGGACAACTAGGGTTAGCGTCAGAACAACTAGGGTTAGCGTCAGGACAACTAGGGTTAGCGTCAGGACAACTAGGGTTAGCGTCAGGACAAGTAGGGTTAGCGTCAGGACAACTAGGGTTAGCGTCAGTACAACTAGGGTTAGCGTCAGGGCAACTAGGGTTAGCCTCAGGACAACTAGGGTTAGCGTCAGGACAACTAGGGTTAGCATCAGGACAACTAGGGTTAGCGTCAGGACAACTAGGGTTAGCATCAGGACAACTAGGGTTAGCGTCAGGACAAGTAGGGTTAGCGTCAGGACAACCACGGTTAGCGTCAGGACAAGTAGGGTTAGCGTCAGGACATCTAGGGTCAGCGTCAGGACAACTAGGGTTAGCGTCAGGACAACTAGGGTTAGCGTCAGGACAACTAGGTTAGCGTCAGGACAACTAGGGTTAGCGTCAGGACAACTAGGGTTAGCGTCAGGACAACTAGGGTTAGCGTCAGGATAACTAGGGTTAGCGTCAGGACAACTAGGGTTAGCGTCAGGACAACTAGGGTTAGCGTCAGGACAACTAGGCTTAGCGTCAGGAAAACTAGGGTTAGCGTCAGGACAACTAGGGTTAGCGTCAGGACAACTAGGGTTAGCGTCAGGACAAGTAGGGTTAGCATCAGGACAACTAGGGTTAGCGTCAGGACAAGTAGGGTTAGCATCAGGACAACTAGGGTTAGTGTCAGGACAACTAGGGTTAGGGTCAGGACAAGTAGGGTTAGCGTCAGGACAACTAGGGTTAGCGTCAGGACAACTAGGGTTAGTGTCAGGACAACTAGGGTTAGCGTCAGGACAAGTAGGGTTAGCGTCAGGACAACTAGGGTTAGCGTCAGGAAAACTAGGGTTAGCGTCAGGACAAGTAGGGTTAGCGTCAGGACAAGTAGGGTTAGCGTCAGGACAAGTAGGGTTAGCGTCAGGACAACTAGGGTTAGCGTCAGGACAACTAGGGTTAGCATCAGGACAAGTAGGGTTAGCGTCAGGACAACTAGGGTTAGCGTCAGGACAACTAGGGTTAGCGTCAGGACAAGTAGGGTTAGCGTCAGGACAACTAGGGTTAGCATCAGGACAACTAGGGTTAGCGTCAGGACAACTAGGGTTAGCGTCAGTACAACTAGGGTTAGCGTCAGGACAACTAGGGTTAGCGTCAGGACAACTAGGGTTAGCGTCAGGACAACTAGGGTTAGCGTCAGGACAAGTAGGGTTAGCGTCAGGACAACTAGGGTTAGCGTCAGGACAACTAGGGTTAGCGTCAGGACAAGTAGGGTTAGCGTCAGGACAAATAGGGTTAGCGTCAGGACAACTAGGGTTAGCGTCAGGTCAACTAGGGTTAGCCTCAGGACAAGTAGGGTTAGCGTCAGGACAACTAGGGTTAGCGTCAGGACAACTAGGGTTAGCATCAGGACAACTAGGGTTAGCGTCAGGACAACTAGGGTTAGCGTCAGGACAAGTAGGGTTAGCGTCAGGACAAGTAGGGTTAGCGTCAGGACAACTAGGGTTAGCGTCAGGACAACTAGGGTTAGCGTCAGGACAAGTAGGGTTAGCGTCAGGACAAGTAGGGTTAGCGTCAGGACAACTAGGGTTAGCATCAGGACAACTAGGGTTAGCGTCAGGACAACTAGGGTTAGCGTCAGTACAACTAGGGTTAGCGTCAGGACAAGTAGGGTTAGCGTCAGGACAAGTAGGGTTAGCGTCAGGACAAGTAGGGTTAGCGTCAGGACAACTAGGGTTAGCGTCAGGACAACTAGGGTTAGCGTCAGGACAACTAGGGTTAGCGTCAGGACAACTAGGGTTAGCATCAGGACAACTAGGGTTAGTGTCAGGACAACTAGGGTTAACGTCAGTACAACGAGGGTTAGCGTCAGGACAACTAGGGTTAGCGTCAGGACAAGTAGGGTTAGCGTCAGGACAACTAGGGTTAGCGTCAGGACAACTAGGGTTAGCGTCAGGACAAGTAGGGTTAGCGTCAGGACAAGTAGGGTTAGCGTCAGGACAAATAGGGTTAGCGTCAGGACAAGTAGGGGTAGCGTCAGGGCAACTAGGGTTAGCCTCAGGACAAGTAGGGTTAGCGTCAGGACAACTAGGGTTAGCGTCAGGACAACTAGGGTTAGCGTCAGGACAACTAGGGTTAGCGTCAGGACAAGTAGGGTTAGCGTCAGGACAACTAGGGTTAGCGTCAGGACAACTAGGGTTAGCGTCAGGACAAGTAGGGTTAGCGTCAGGACAACTAGGGTTAGCATCAGGACAACTAGGGTTAGCGTCAGGACAAGTAGGGTTAGCATCAGGACAACTAGGGTTAGCGTCAGGACAACTAGGGTTAGCGACAGGACAACTAGGGTTAGCGTCAGTACAACTAGGGTTAGCGTCAGGACAACTAGGGTTAGCGTCAGGACAACTAGGGTTAGCGTCAGGACAAGTAGGGTTAGCGTCAGGACAACTAGGGTTAGCGTCAGTACAACTAGGGTTAGCGTCAGGGCAACTAGGGTTAGCCTCAGGACAACTAGGGTTAGCGTCAGGACAACTAGGGTTAGCATCAGGACAACTAGGGTTAGCGTCAGGACAACTAGGGTTAGCGTCAGGACAACTAGGTTTAGCGTCAGGACAAGTAGGGTTAGCGTCAGGACAACTAGGGTTAGCGTCAGGACAACTAGGGTTAGCGTCAGGACAACTAGGGTTAGAGTCAGGAAAACTAGGGTTAGCGTCAGGACAAGTAGAGTTAGCGTCAGGACTACAAGGGTTAGCATCAGGACAACTAGGGTTAGCGTCAGGACAAGTAGGGTTAGCATCAGGACAAGGAGGGTTAGCGTCAGGACAACTAGGGTTAGCATCAGGACAACTAGGGTTAGCGTCAGGACAACTAGGGTTAGTGTCAGGACAACTAGGGTTAGCGTCAGGACAAGTAGGGTTAGCGTCAGGACAAGTAGGGTTAGCATCAGGACAAGGAGGGTAAGCGTCAGGACAAGTAGGGTTAGCGTCAGGACAACTAGGGTTAGCATCAGGACAACTAGGGTTAGCGTCAGGACAACTAGGGTTAGCGTCAGGACAAGTAGGGTTAGCGTCAGTACAACTAGGGTTAGCGTCAGGACAACTATGGTTAGCGTCAGGACAAGTAGGGTTAGCGTCAGGACAACTAGGGTTAGCGTCAGGACAACTAGGGTTGGCGTCAGGACAACTAGGGTTAGCGTCAGGACAACTAGGGTTAGCGTCAGGACAACTAGGGTTAGCGTCAGGACAAGTAGGGTTAGCGTCAGGACAACCACGGTTAGCGTCAGGACAAGTAGGGTTAGCGTCAGGACATCTAGGGTCAGCGTCAGGACAACTAGGGTTAGCGTCAGGACAACTAGGGTTAGCGTCAGGACAACTAGGTTAGCATCAGGACAACTAGGGTTAGCGTCAGGACAACTAGGGTTAGCGTCAGGACAACTAGGGTTAGCGTCAGGATAACTAGGGTTAGCGTCAGGACAACTAGGGTTAGCGTCAGGACAACTAGGGTTAGCGTCAGGACAACTAGGCTTAGCGTCAGGAAAACTAGGGTTAGCGTCAGGACAACTAGGGTTAGCGTCAGGACAACTAGGGTTAGCGTCAGGACAAGTAGGGTTAGCATCAGGACAACTAGGGTTAGCGTCAGGACAAGTAGGGTTAGCATCAGGACAACTAGGGTTAGTGTCAGGACAACTAGGGTTAGGGTCAGGACAAGTAGGGTTAGCGTCAGGACAACTAGGGTTAGCGTCAGGACAACTAGGGTTAGCGTCAGGACAAGTAGGGTTAGCGTCAGGACAACTAGGGTTAGCGTCAGGAAAACTAGGGTTAGCGTCAGGACAAGTAGGGTTAGCGTCAGGACAAGTAGGGTTAGCGTCAGGACAAGTAGGGTTAGCGTCAGGACAAGTAGGGTTAGCGTCAGGACAACTAGGGTTAGCGTCAGGACAACTAGGGTTAGCATCAGGACAAGTAGGGTTAGCGTCAGGACAACTAGGGTTAGCGTCAGGACAACTAGGGTTAGCGTCAGGACAAGTAGGGTTAGCGTCAGGACAACTAGGGTTAGCGTCAGGACAACTAGGGTTAGCGTCAGGACAACTAGGGTTAGCGTCAGTACAACTAGGGTTAGCGTCAGGACAACTAGGGTTAGCGTCAGGACAACTAGGGTTAGCGTCAGGACAACTAGGGTTAGCGTCAGGACAACTAGGGTTAGCGTCAGGACAACTAGGGTTAGCGTCAGGACAAGTAGGGTTAGCGTCAGGACAAATAGGGTTAGCGTCAGGACAACTAGGGTTAGCCTCAGGACAAGTAGGGTTAGCCTCAGGACAAGTAGGGTTAGCGTCAGGACAACTAGGGTTAGCGTCAGGACAACTAGGGTTAGCATCAGGACAAGTAGGGTTAGCGTCAGGACAACTAGGGTTAGCGTCAGGACAACTAGGGTTAGCGTCAGGACAAGTAGGGTTAGCGTCAGGACAACTAGGGTTAGCATCAGGACAACTAGGGTTAGCGTCAGGACAACTAGGGTTAGCCTCAGGACAACTAGGGTTAGCGTCAGGACAACTAGGGTTAGCGTCTGGACAAGTAGGGTTTGCGTCAGGACAACTAGGGTTAGCGTCAGGACAAGTAGGGTTAGCATCAGGACAACTAGGGTTAGCGTCAGGACAACTAGGGTTAGCGTCAGGACAACTAGGGTTAGCGACAGGACAACTAGGGTTAGCGTCAGGAAAACTAGGGTTAGCGTCAGGACAACTAGGGTTAGCGACAGGACAAGTAGGGTTAGCGTCAGGACAAGTAGGGTTAGCGTCAGGACAAGTAGGGTTAGCGTCAGGACAACTAGGATTAGCGTCAGGACAACTAGGGTTAGCATCAGGACAAGTAGGGTTAGCGTCAGGACAACTAGGGTTAGCGACAGGACAACTAGGGTTAGCGTCAGGATAACTAGGGTTAGCGTCAGGACAACTAGGGTTAGCGTCAGGACAACTAGGGTTAGCGTCAGGACAACTAGGGTTAGCGTCAGGAAAACTAGGGTTAGCGTCTGGACAAGTAGGGTTAGCGTCAGGACAACTAGGGTTAGCATCAGGACAACTAGGGTTAGCGTCAGGACAACTAGGGTTAGCGTCAGGACAACTAGGGTTAGCGTCAGGAAAACTAGGGTTAGCGTCAGGACAACTAGGGTTAGCGTCAGGACAAGTAGGGTTAGCGTCAGGACAAGTAGGGTTAGCGTCAGGACAAGTAGGGTTAGCGTCAGGACAAGTAGGGTTAGCGTCAGGACAACTAGGGTTAGCGTCAGGACAACTAGGGTTAGCGTCAGGACAAGTAGGGTTAGCGTCAGGACAACTAGGGTTAGCGTCAGGACAACTAGGGTTAGCGTCAGGACAACTAGGGTTAGCATCAGTACAACTAGGGTTAGCGTCAGGACAACTAGGGTTAGCGTCAGGACAACTAGGGTTAGCGTCAGGACAACTAGGGTTAGCGTCAGGACAAGTAGGGTTAGCGTCAGGACAACTAGGGTTAGCGTCAGGACAACTAGGGTTAGCGTCAGGACAAGTAGGGTTAGCGTCAGGACAAATAGGGTTAGCGTCAGGACAACTAGGGTTAGCGTCAGGGCAACTAGGGTTAGCCTCAGGACAAGTAGGGTTAGCGTCAGGACAAGTAGGGTTAGCGTCAGGACAACTAGGGTTAGCGTCAGGACAAGTAGGGTTAGCGTCAGGACAACTAGGGTTAGCGTCAGGACAAGTAGGGTTAGCGTCAGGACAAGTAGGGTTAGCGTCAGGACAACTAGGGTTAGCGTCAGGACAAGTAGGGTTAGCGTCAGGACAAGTAGGGTTAGCGTCAGGACAACTATGGTTAGCGTCAGGACAAGAAGGATTAGCGTCAGGACAACTAGCGTTAGCGTCAGGACAACTAGGGTTAGCGTCAGGACAACTAGGGTTAGCGTCAGGACAACTAGGGATAGCATCAGGACAACTAGGGTTAGCGTCAGGACAACTAGGGTTAGCGTCAGTACAACTAGGGTTAGCGTCAGGACAAGTAGGGTTAGCATCAGGACAACTAGGGTTAGCATCAGGACAAGTAGGGTTAGCGTCAGGACAACTAGGGTTAGCGTCAGGACAAGTAGGGTTAGCGTCAGGACAACTAGGGTTAGCGTCAGGACAAGTAGGGTTAGCGTCAGGACAGCTAGGGTTAGCGTCAGGACAGCTGGGGTTAGCGTCAGGACAGCTAGGGTTAGCGTCAGGACAACTAGGGCTAGCGTCAGGACAAGTAGGGTTAGCGTCAGGACAAGTAGGGTTAGCGTCAGGACAAGTAGGGTTAGCGTCAGGACAACTAGGGTTAGCGTCAGGACAACTAGGGTTAGCGTCAGGACAACTAGGGTTAGCGTAAGGACAACTAGGGTTAGCGTCAGGACAAGTAGGGTTAGCGTCAGGACAACTAGGGTTAGCGTCAGGACAAGTAGGGTTAGCGTCAGGACAACTAGGGTTAGCGTCAGGACAACTAGGGTTAGCGTCAGGACAAGTAGGGTTAGCGTCAGGACAACTAGGGTTAGCGTCAGGACAAGTAGGGTTAGCGTCAGGACAAGTAGGGTTAGCGTCAGGACAAGTAGGGTTAGCGTCAGGACAAGTAGGGTTAGCGTCAGGACAAGTAGGGTTAGCGTCAGGACAACTAGGGTTAGCGTCAGGACAACTAGGGTTAGCGTCAGGACAACTAGGGTTAGCGTCAGGACAACTAGGGTTAGCGTAAGGACAACTAGGGTTATCATCAGGACAACTAGTGTTAGCGTCAGGCAACTAGGGTTAGCGTCAGGAAAACTAGGGTTAGCGTCAGGACAACTAGGGTTAGCGTCAGGACAACTCGGGTTAGCGTCAGGACAACTAGGGTTAGCGTCAGGACAATTCGGGTTAGCGTCAGGACAAGTAGGGTTAGCGTCAGGACAAGTAGGGTTAGCGTCAGGACAAGTAGGGTTAGCATCAGGACAACTAGGGTTAGCGTCAGGACAAGTAGGGTTAGCGTCAGGACAACTAGGGTTAGCGTCAGGACAACTAGGGTTAGCGTCAGGACAACTAGGGTTATCGTCAGGACAACTAGGGTTAGCGTCAGGACAACTAGGGTTAGCGTCAGGACAACTAGGGTTAGCGTCAGGACAACTCGGGTTAGCGTCAGGACAACTAGGGTTAGCGTCAGGACAACTCGGGTTAGCGTCAGGACAACTCGGGTTAGCGTCAGGACAACTAGGGTTAGCGTCAGGACAACTCGGGTTAGCGTCAGGACAACTAGGGTTAGCGTCAGGACAACTAGGGTTAGCGTCAGGACAAGTAGGGTTAGCGTCAGGACAACTAGGGTTAGCGTCAGGACAACTAGAGTTACCGTTAGGACAACTAGGGTTAGCGTCAGGACAACTAGGGTTAGCGTTAGGACAACTAGGGTTAGCGTCAGGACAACTCGGGATAGCGTCAGGACAACTCGGGTTAGCGTCAGGACAACTCGGGTTAGCGTCAGGACAACTCGGGTTAGCGTCAGGACAAGTAGGGTTAGCGTCAGGACAAGTAGGGTTAGCGTCAGGACAAGTAGGGTTAGCGTCAGGACAACTAGGGTTAGCGTCAGGACAACTAGGGTTAGCATCAGGACAAGTAGGGTTAGCGTCAGGACAACTAGGGTTAGCGTCAGGACAACTAGGGTTAGCGTCAGGACAAGTAGGGTTAGCGTCAGGACAACTAGGGTTAGCATCAGGACAACTAGGGTTAGCGTCAGGACAACTAGGGTTAGCGTCAGTACAACTAGGGTTAGCGTCAGGACAACTAGGGTTAGCGTCAGGACAACTAGGGTTAGCGTCAGGACAACTAGGGTTAGCGTCAGGACAAGTAGGGTTAGCGTCAGGACAACTAGGGTTAGCGTCAGGACAACTAGGGTTAGCGTCAGGACAAGTAGGGTTAGCGTCAGGACAAATAGGGTTAGCGTCAGGACAACTAGGGTTAGCGTCAGGTCAACTAGGGTTAGCCTCAGGACAAGTAGGGTTAGCGTCAGGACAACTAGGGTTAGCGTCAGGACAACTAGGGTTAGCATCAGGACAACTAGGGTTAGCGTCAGGACAACTAGGGTTAGCGTCAGGACAAGTAGGGTTAGCGTCAGGACAAGTAGGGTTAGCGTCAGGACAACTAGGGTTAGCGTCAGGACAACTAGGGTTAGCGTCAGGACAAGTAGGGTTAGCGTCAGGACAAGTAGGGTTAGCGTCAGGACAACTAGGGTTAGCATCAGGACAACTAGGGTTAGCGTCAGGACAACTAGGGTTAGCGTCAGTACAACTAGGGTTAGCGTCAGGACAAGTAGGGTTAGCGTCAGGACAAGTAGGGTTAGCGTCAGGACAAGTAGGGTTAGCGTCAGGACAACTAGGGTTAGCGTCAGGACAACTAGGGTTAGCGTCAGGACAACTAGGGTTAGCGTCAGGACAACTAGGGTTAGCATCAGGACAACTAGGGTTAGTGTCAGGACAACTAGGGTTAACGTCAGTACAACGAGGGTTAGCGTCAGGACAACTAGGGTTAGCGTCAGGACAAGTAGGGTTAGCGTCAGGACAACTAGGGTTAGCGTCAGGACAACTAGGGTTAGCGTCAGGACAAGTAGGGTTAGCGTCAGGACAAGTAGGGTTAGCGTCAGGACAAATAGGGTTAGCGTCAGGACAAGTAGGGGTAGCGTCAGGGCAACTAGGGTTAGCCTCAGGACAAGTAGGGTTAGCGTCAGGACAACTAGGGTTAGCGTCAGGACAACTAGGGTTAGCGTCAGGACAACTAGGGTTAGCGTCAGGACAAGTAGGGTTAGCGTCAGGACAACTAGGGTTAGCGTCAGGACAACTAGGGTTAGCGTCAGGACAAGTAGGGTTAGCGTCAGGACAACTAGGGTTAGCATCAGGACAACTAGGGTTAGCGTCAGGACAAGTAGGGTTAGCATCAGGACAACTAGGGTTAGCGTCAGGACAACTAGGGTTAGCGACAGGACAACTAGGGTTAGCGTCAGTACAACTAGGGTTAGCGTCAGGACAACTAGGGTTAGCGTCAGGACAACTAGGGTTAGCGTCAGGACAAGTAGGGTTAGCGTCAGGACAACTAGGGTTAGCGTCAGTACAACTAGGGTTAGCGTCAGGGCAACTAGGGTTAGCCTCAGGACAACTAGGGTTAGCGTCAGGACAACTAGGGTTAGCATCAGGACAACTAGGGTTAGCGTCAGGACAACTAGGGTTAGCGTCAGGACAACTAGGTTTAGCGTCAGGACAAGTAGGGTTAGCGTCAGGACAACTAGGGTTAGCGTCAGGACAACTAGGGTTAGCGTCAGGACAACTAGGGTTAGAGTCAGGAAAACTAGGGTTAGCGTCAGGACAAGTAGAGTTAGCGTCAGGACTACAAGGGTTAGCATCAGGACAACTAGGGTTAGCGTCAGGACAAGTAGGGTTAGCATCAGGACAAGGAGGGTTAGCGTCAGGACAACTAGGGTTAGCATCAGGACAACTAGGGTTAGCGTCAGGACAACTAGGGTTAGTGTCAGGACAACTAGGGTTAGCGTCAGGACAAGTAGGGTTAGCGTCAGGACAAGTAGGGTTAGCATCAGGACAAGGAGGGTAAGCGTCAGGACAAGTAGGGTTAGCGTCAGGACAACTAGGGTTAGCATCAGGACAACTAGGGTTAGCGTCAGGACAACTAGGGTTAGCGTCAGGACAAGTAGGGTTAGCGTCAGTACAACTAGGGTTAGCGTCAGGACAACTATGGTTAGCGTCAGGACAAGTAGGGTTAGCGTCAGGACAACTAGGGTTAGCGTCAGGACAACTAGGGTTGGCGTCAGGACAACTAGGGTTAGCGTCAGGACAACTAGGGTTAGCGTCAGGACAACTAGGGTTAGCGTCAGGACAAGTAGGGTTAGCGTCAGGACAACCACGGTTAGCGTCAGGACAAGTAGGGTTAGCGTCAGGACATCTAGGGTCAGCGTCAGGACAACTAGGGTTAGCGTCAGGACAACTAGGGTTAGCGTCAGGACAACTAGGTTAGCATCAGGACAACTAGGGTTAGCGTCAGGACAACTAGGGTTAGCGTCAGGACAACTAGGGTTAGCGTCAGGATAACTAGGGTTAGCGTCAGGACAACTAGGGTTAGCGTCAGGACAACTAGGGTTAGCGTCAGGACAACTAGGCTTAGCGTCAGGAAAACTAGGGTTAGCGTCAGGACAACTAGGGTTAGCGTCAGGACAACTAGGGTTAGCGTCAGGACAAGTAGGGTTAGCATCAGGACAACTAGGGTTAGCGTCAGGACAAGTAGGGTTAGCATCAGGACAACTAGGGTTAGTGTCAGGACAACTAGGGTTAGGGTCAGGACAAGTAGGGTTAGCGTCAGGACAACTAGGGTTAGCGTCAGGACAACTAGGGTTAGCGTCAGGACAAGTAGGGTTAGCGTCAGGACAACTAGGGTTAGCGTCAGGAAAACTAGGGTTAGCGTCAGGACAAGTAGGGTTAGCGTCAGGACAAGTAGGGTTAGCGTCAGGACAAGTAGGGTTAGCGTCAGGACAAGTAGGGTTAGCGTCAGGACAACTAGGGTTAGCGTCAGGACAACTAGGGTTAGCATCAGGACAAGTAGGGTTAGCGTCAGGACAACTAGGGTTAGCGTCAGGACAACTAGGGTTAGCGTCAGGACAAGTAGGGTTAGCGTCAGGACAACTAGGGTTAGCGTCAGGACAACTAGGGTTAGCGTCAGGACAACTAGGGTTAGCGTCAGTACAACTAGGGTTAGCGTCAGGACAACTAGGGTTAGCGTCAGGACAACTAGGGTTAGCGTCAGGACAACTAGGGTTAGCGTCAGGACAACTAGGGTTAGCGTCAGGACAACTAGGGTTAGCGTCAGGACAAGTAGGGTTAGCGTCAGGACAAATAGGGTTAGCGTCAGGACAACTAGGGTTAGCCTCAGGACAAGTAGGGTTAGCCTCAGGACAAGTAGGGTTAGCGTCAGGACAACTAGGGTTAGCGTCAGGACAACTAGGGTTAGCATCAGGACAAGTAGGGTTAGCGTCAGGACAACTAGGGTTAGCGTCAGGACAACTAGGGTTAGCGTCAGGACAAGTAGGGTTAGCGTCAGGACAACTAGGGTTAGCATCAGGACAACTAGGGTTAGCGTCAGGACAACTAGGGTTAGCCTCAGGACAACTAGGGTTAGCGTCAGGACAACTAGGGTTAGCGTCTGGACAAGTAGGGTTTGCGTCAGGACAACTAGGGTTAGCGTCAGGACAAGTAGGGTTAGCATCAGGACAACTAGGGTTAGCGTCAGGACAACTAGGGTTAGCGTCAGGACAACTAGGGTTAGCGACAGGACAACTAGGGTTAGCGTCAGGAAAACTAGGGTTAGCGTCAGGACAACTAGGGTTAGCGACAGGACAAGTAGGGTTAGCGTCAGGACAAGTAGGGTTAGCGTCAGGACAAGTAGGGTTAGCGTCAGGACAACTAGGATTAGCGTCAGGACAACTAGGGTTAGCATCAGGACAAGTAGGGTTAGCGTCAGGACAACTAGGGTTAGCGACAGGACAACTAGGGTTAGCGTCAGGATAACTAGGGTTAGCGTCAGGACAACTAGGGTTAGCGTCAGGACAACTAGGGTTAGCGTCAGGACAACTAGGGTTAGCGTCAGGAAAACTAGGGTTAGCGTCTGGACAAGTAGGGTTAGCGTCAGGACAACTAGGGTTAGCATCAGGACAACTAGGGTTAGCGTCAGGACAACTAGGGTTAGCGTCAGGACAACTAGGGTTAGCGTCAGGAAAACTAGGGTTAGCGTCAGGACAACTAGGGTTAGCGTCAGGACAAGTAGGGTTAGCGTCAGGACAAGTAGGGTTAGCGTCAGGACAAGTAGGGTTAGCGTCAGGACAAGTAGGGTTAGCGTCAGGACAACTAGGGTTAGCGTCAGGACAACTAGGGTTAGCGTCAGGACAAGTAGGGTTAGCGTCAGGACAACTAGGGTTAGCGTCAGGACAACTAGGGTTAGCGTCAGGACAACTAGGGTTAGCATCAGTACAACTAGGGTTAGCGTCAGGACAACTAGGGTTAGCGTCAGGACAACTAGGGTTAGCGTCAGGACAACTAGGGTTAGCGTCAGGACAAGTAGGGTTAGCGTCAGGACAACTAGGGTTAGCGTCAGGACAACTAGGGTTAGCGTCAGGACAAGTAGGGTTAGCGTCAGGACAAATAGGGTTAGCGTCAGGACAACTAGGGTTAGCGTCAGGGCAACTAGGGTTAGCCTCAGGACAAGTAGGGTTAGCGTCAGGACAAGTAGGGTTAGCGTCAGGACAACTAGGGTTAGCGTCAGGACAAGTAGGGTTAGCGTCAGGACAACTAGGGTTAGCGTCAGGACAAGTAGGGTTAGCGTCAGGACAAGTAGGGTTAGCGTCAGGACAACTAGGGTTAGCGTCAGGACAAGTAGGGTTAGCGTCAGGACAAGTAGGGTTAGCGTCAGGACAACTATGGTTAGCGTCAGGACAAGAAGGATTAGCGTCAGGACAACTAGCGTTAGCGTCAGGACAACTAGGGTTAGCGTCAGGACAACTAGGGTTAGCGTCAGGACAACTAGGGATAGCATCAGGACAACTAGGGTTAGCGTCAGGACAACTAGGGTTAGCGTCAGTACAACTAGGGTTAGCGTCAGGACAAGTAGGGTTAGCATCAGGACAACTAGGGTTAGCATCAGGACAAGTAGGGTTAGCGTCAGGACAACTAGGGTTAGCGTCAGGACAAGTAGGGTTAGCGTCAGGACAACTAGGGTTAGCGTCAGGACAAGTAGGGTTAGCGTCAGGACAGCTAGGGTTAGCGTCAGGACAGCTGGGGTTAGCGTCAGGACAGCTAGGGTTAGCGTCAGGACAACTAGGGCTAGCGTCAGGACAAGTAGGGTTAGCGTCAGGACAAGTAGGGTTAGCGTCAGGACAAGTAGGGTTAGCGTCAGGACAACTAGGGTTAGCGTCAGGACAACTAGGGTTAGCGTCAGGACAACTAGGGTTAGCGTAAGGACAACTAGGGTTAGCGTCAGGACAAGTAGGGTTAGCGTCAGGACAACTAGGGTTAGCGTCAGGACAAGTAGGGTTAGCGTCAGGACAACTAGGGTTAGCGTCAGGACAACTAGGGTTAGCGTCAGGACAAGTAGGGTTAGCGTCAGGACAACTAGGGTTAGCGTCAGGACAAGTAGGGTTAGCGTCAGGACAAGTAGGGTTAGCGTCAGGACAAGTAGGGTTAGCGTCAGGACAAGTAGGGTTAGCGTCAGGACAAGTAGGGTTAGCGTCAGGACAACTAGGGTTAGCGTCAGGACAACTAGGGTTAGCGTCAGGACAACTAGGGTTAGCGTCAGGACAACTAGGGTTAGCGTAAGGACAACTAGGGTTATCATCAGGACAACTAGTGTTAGCGTCAGGCAACTAGGGTTAGCGTCAGGAAAACTAGGGTTAGCGTCAGGACAACTAGGGTTAGCGTCAGGACAACTCGGGTTAGCGTCAGGACAACTAGGGTTAGCGTCAGGACAATTCGGGTTAGCGTCAGGACAAGTAGGGTTAGCGTCAGGACAAGTAGGGTTAGCGTCAGGACAAGTAGGGTTAGCATCAGGACAACTAGGGTTAGCGTCAGGACAAGTAGGGTTAGCGTCAGGACAACTAGGGTTAGCGTCAGGACAACTAGGGTTAGCGTCAGGACAACTAGGGTTATCGTCAGGACAACTAGGGTTAGCGTCAGGACAACTAGGGTTAGCGTCAGGACAACTAGGGTTAGCGTCAGGACAACTCGGGTTAGCGTCAGGACAACTAGGGTTAGCGTCAGGACAACTCGGGTTAGCGTCAGGACAACTCGGGTTAGCGTCAGGACAACTAGGGTTAGCGTCAGGACAACTCGGGTTAGCGTCAGGACAACTAGGGTTAGCGTCAGGACAACTAGGGTTAGCGTCAGGACAAGTAGGGTTAGCGTCAGGACAACTAGGGTTAGCGTCAGGACAACTAGAGTTACCGTTAGGACAACTAGGGTTAGCGTCAGGACAACTAGGGTTAGCGTTAGGACAACTAGGGTTAGCGTCAGGACAACTCGGGATAGCGTCAGGACAACTCGGGTTAGCGTCAGGACAACTCGGGTTAGCGTCAGGACAACTCGGGTTAGCGTCAGGACAACTCGAGTTAGCGTCAGGACAACTCGGGTTAGCGTCAGGACAACTCGGGTTAGCGTCAGGACAACTCGGGTTAGCGTCAGGACAACTAGGTTTAGCGTCAGGACAACTAGGGTTAGCGTCAGGACAATTAGGATTAGCGTCAGGACAATTAGGATTAGCGTCAGGACAACTCGGGTTAGCGTCAGGACAACTCGGGTTAGCGTCAGGACAACTCGAGTTAGCGTCAGGACAACTCGGGTTAGCGTCAGGACAACTCGGGTTAGCGTCAGGACAACTCGGGTTAGCGTCAGGACAAGTAGGGTTAGCATCAGGACAACTAGGGTTAGTGTCAGGACAACTAGGGTTAGGGTCAGGACAAGTAGGGTTAGCGTCAGGACAACTAGGGTTAGCGTCAGGACAACTAGGGTTAGCGTCAGGACAAGTAGGGTTAGCGTCAGGACAACTAGGGTTAGCGTCAGGAAAACTAGGGTTAGCGTCAGGACAAGTAGGGTTAGCGTCAGGACAAGTAGGGTTAGCGTCAGGACAAGTAGGGTTAGCGTCAGGACAACTAGGGTTAGCGTCAGGACAACTAGGGTTAGCATCAGGACAAGTAGGGTTAGCGTCAGGACAACTAGGGTTAGCGTCAGGACAACTAGGGTTAGCGTCAGGACAAGTAGGGTTAGCGTCAGGACAACTAGGGTTAGCATCAGGACAACTAGGTTTAGCGTCAGGACAACTAGGGTTAGCGTCAGTACAACTAGGGTTAGCGTCAGGACAACTAGGGTTAGCGTCAGGACAACTAGGGTTAGCGTCAGGACAAGTAGGGTTAGCGTCAGGACAAGTAGGGTTAGCGTCAGGACAACTAGGGTTAGCGTCAGGACAACTAGGGTTAGCGTCAGGACAAGTAGGGTTAGCGTCAGGACAAATAGGGTTAGCGTCAGGACAACTAGGGTTAGCCTCAGGACAAGTAGGGTTAGCGTCAGGACAACTAGGGTTAGCGTCAGGACAACTAGGGTTAGCGTCAGGACAACTAGGGTTAGCATCAGGACAAGTAGGGTTAGCATCAGGACAAGTAGGGTTAGCGTCAGGACAACTAGGGTTAGCGTCAGGACAACTAGGGTTAGCGTCAGGACAAGTAGGGTTAGCGTCAGGACAACTAGGGTTAGCATCAGGACAACTAGGGTTAGCGTCAGGACAACTAGGGTTAGCGTCAGTACAACTAGGGTTAGCGTCAGGACAACTAGGGTTAGCGTCTGGACAAGTAGGGTTAGCGTCAGGACAACTAGGGTTAGCGTCAGGACAAGTAGGGTTAGCATCAGGACAACTAGGGTTAGTGTCAGGACAACGAGGGTTAGCGTCAGGACAACTAGGGTTAGCGACAGGACAACTAGGGTTAGCGTCAGGAAAACTAGGGTTAGCGTCAGGACAACTAGGGTTAGCGACAGGACAAGTAGGGTTAGCGTCAGGACAAGTAGGGTTAGCGTCAGGACAAGTAGGGTTAGCGTCAGGACAACTAGGATTAGCGTCAGGACAACTAGGGTTAGCATCAGGACAAGTAGGGTTAGCGTCAGGACAACTAGGGTTAGCGACAGGACAACTAGGGTTAGCGTCAGGATAACTAGGGTTAGCGTCAGGACAACTAGGGTTAGCGTCAGGACAACTAGGGTTAGCGTCAGGACAACTAGGGTTAGCGTCAGGAAAACTAGGGTTAGCGTCTGGACAAGTAGGGTTAGCGTCAGGACAACTAGGGTTAGCATCAGGACAACTAGGGTTAGCGTCAGGACAACTAGGGTTAGCGTCAGGACAACTAGGGTTAGCGTCAGGACAACTAGGGTTAGCGTCAGGACAACTAGGGTTAGCGTCAGGACAACTAGGGTTAGCTTCAGGACAAGTAGGGTTAGCGTCAGGACAAGTAGGGTTAGCGTCAGGACAACTAGGGTTAGCGTCAGGACAACTAGGGTTAGCGTCAGGACAACTAGGGTTAGCGTCAGGACAAGTAGGGTTAGCGTCAGGACAAGTAGGGTTAGCGTCAGGACAACTAGGGTTAGCGTCAGGACAAGTAGGGTTAGCGTCAGGACAACTAGGGTTAGCATCAGGACAACTAGGGTTAGCGTCAGGACAACTAGGGTTAGCATCAGTACAACTAGGGTTAGCGTCAGGACAACTAGGGTTAGCGTCAGGACAACTAGGGTTAGCGTCAGGACAAGTAGGGTTAGCGTCAGGACAACTAGGGTTAGCGTCAGGACAACTAGGGTTAGCGTCAGGACAAGTAGGGTTAGCGTCAGGACAACTAGGGTTATCGTCAGGACAACTAGGGTTAGCGTCAGGACAAGTAGGGTTAGCGTCAGGACAACTAGGGTTAGCGTCAGGACAACTAGGGTTAGCGTCAGGACAACTAGGGTTATCGTCAGGACAACTAGGGTTAGCGTCAGGACAAGTAGGGTTAGCGTCAGGACAACTAGGGTTAGCGTCAGGACAACTAGGGTTAGCGTCAGGACAACTAGGGTTAGCGTCAGGACAAGTAGGGTTAGCGTCAGGACAACTAGGGTTAGCGTCAGGACAAGTAGGGTTAGCGTCAGGACAACTAGGGTTAGCGTCAGGACAACTAGGGTTATCGTCAGGACAAGTAGGGTTATCGTCAGGACAACTAGGGTTAGCGTAAGGACAACTAGGGTTAGCGTCAGGACAAGTAGGGTTAGCGTCAGGACAACTAGGGTTAGCGTCAGGACAAGTAGGGTTAGCGTCAGGACAACTAGGGTTAGCGTCAGGACAACTAGGGTTAGCGTCAGGACAAGTAGGGTTAGCGTCAGGACAAGTAGGGTTAGCATCAGGACAACTAGGGTTAGCGTCAGGACAAGTAGGGTTAGCGTCAGGACAACTAGGGTTAGCGTCAGGACAAGTAGGGTTAGCGTCAGGACAACTAGGGTTAGCGTCAGGACAAGTAGGGTTAGCGTCAGGACAGCTAGGGTTAGCGTCAGGACAGCTAGGGTTAGCGTCAGGACAGCTAGGGTTAGCGTCAGGACAACTAGGGCTAGCGTCAGGACAAGTAGGGTTAGCGTCAGGACAAGTAGGGTTAGCGTCAGGACAAGTAGGGTTAGCGTCAGGACAACTAGGGTTAGCGTCAGGACAACTAGGGTTAGCGTCAGGACAACTAGGGTTAGCGTAAGGACAACTAGGGTTAGCGTCAGGACAAGTAGGGTTAGCGTCAGGACAACTAGGGTTAGCGTCAGGACAAGTAGGGTTAGCGTCAGGACAACTAGGGTTAGCGTCAGGACAACTAGGGTTAGCGTCAGGACAAGTAGGGTTAGCGTCTGGACAACTAGGGTTAGCGTCAGGACAAGTAGGGTTAGCGTCAGGACAAGTAGGGTTAGCGTCAGGACAAGTAGGGTTAGCGTCAGGACAACTAGGGTTAGCGTCAGGACAAGTAGGGTTAGCGTCAGGACAACTAGGGTTAGCGTCAGGACAACTAGGGTTAGCGTCAGGACAACTAGGGTTAGCGTAAGGACAACTAGGGTTATCATCAGGACAACTAGTGTTAGCGTCAGGCAACTAGGGTTAGAGTCAGGAAAACTAGGGTTAGCGTCAGGACAACTAGGGTTAGCGTCAGGACAACTCGGGTTAGCGTCAGGACAACTAGGGTTAGCGTCAGGACAATTCGGGTTAGCGTCAGGACAAGTAGGGTTAGCGTCAGGACAAGTAGGGTTAGCGACAGGACAAGTAGGGTTAGCATCAGGACAACTAGGGTTAGCGTCAGGACAAGTAGGGTTAGCGTCAGGACAACTAGGGTTAGCGTCAGGACAACTAGGGTTAGCGTCAGGACAACTAGGGTTATCGTCAGGACAACTAGGGTTAGCGTCAGGACAACTAGGGTTAGCGTCAGGACAACTAGGGTTAGCGTCAGGACAACTCGGGTTAGCGTCAGGACAACTAGGGTTAGCGTCAGGACAACTCGGGTTAGCGTCAGGACAACTCGGGTTAGCGTCAGGACAACTAGGGTTAGCGTCAGGACAACTCGGGTTAGCGTCAGGACAACTAGGGTTAGCGTCAGGACAACTAGGGTTAGCGTCAGGACAAGTAGGGTTAGCGTCAGGACAACTAGGGTTAGCATCAGGACAACTAGAGTTAGCGTTAGGACAACTAGGGTTAGCGTCAGGACAACTAGGGTTAGCGTTAGGACAACTAGGGTTAGCGTCAGGACAACTCGGGTTAGCGTCAGGACAACTCGGGTTAGCGTCAGGACAACTCGGGTTAGCGTCAGGACAACTCGGGTTAGCGTCAGGACAACTCGAGTTAGTGTCAGGACAACTCGGGTTAGCGTCAGGACAACTCGGGTTAGCGTCAGGACAAGTAGGGTTAGCGTCAGGACAACTCGGGTTAGCGTCAGGACAACTAGGTTTAGCGTCAGGACAACTAGGGTTAGCGTCAGGACAATTAGGATTAGCGTCAGGACAATTAGGATTAGCGTCAGGACAACTCGGGTTAGCGTCAGGACAACTCGGGTTAGCGTCAGGACAACTCGAGTTAGCGTCAGGACAACTCGGGTTAGCGTC
The DNA here is from genome assembly GCF_046119375.1 of Phyllobates terribilis. Taxonomy (NCBI): domain Eukaryota; kingdom Metazoa; phylum Chordata; class Amphibia; order Anura; family Dendrobatidae; genus Phyllobates; species Phyllobates terribilis. The sequence goes on along the minus strand of NW_027363156.1, from coordinate 607,014 downwards.
AGGACAACTCGGGTTAGCGTCAGGACAACTCGGGTTAGCGTCAGGACAAGTAGGGTTAGCATCAGGACAACTAGGGTTAGTGTCAGGACAACTAGGGTTAGGGTCAGGACAAGTAGGGTTAGCGTCAGGACAACTAGGGTTAGCGTCAGGACAACTAGGGTTAGCGTCAGGACAAGTAGGGTTAGCGTCAGGACAACTAGGGTTAGCGTCAGGAAAACTAGGGTTAGCGTCAGGACAAGTAGGGTTAGCGTCAGGAAAAGTAGGGTTAGCGTCAGGACAAGTAGGGTTAGCGTCAGGACAAGTAGGGTTAGCGTCAGGACAACTAGGGTTAGCGTCAGGACAACTAGGGTTAGCATCAGGACAAGTAGGGTTAGCGTCAGGACAACTAGGGTTAGCGTCAGGACAACTAGGGTTAGCGTCAGGACAAGTAGGGTTAGCATCAGGACAACTAGGGTTAGCATCAGGACAACTAGGGTTAGCGTCAGGACAACTAGGGTTAGCGTCAGTACAACTAGGGTTAGCGTCAGGACAACTAGGGTTAGCGTCAGGACAACTAGGGTTAGCGTCAGGACAACTAGGGTTAGCGTCAGGACAAGTAGGGTTAGCGTCAGGACAACTAGGGTTAGCGTCAGGACAACTAGGGTTAGCGTCAGGACAAGTAGGGTTAGCGTCAGGACAAATAGGGTTAGCGTCAGGACAATTAGGGTTAGCGTCAGGGCAACTAGGGTTAGCCTCAGGACAAGTAGGGTTAGCGTCAGGACAACTAGGGTTAGCGTCAGGACAACTAGGGTTAGCGTCAGGACAACTAGGGTTAGCATCAGGACAAGTAGGGTTAGCGTCAGGACAACTAGGGTTAGCGTCAGGACAACTAGGGTTAGCGTCAGGACAAGTAGGGTTAGCGTCAGGACAACTAGGGTTAGCATCAGGACAACTAGGGTTAGCGTCAGGACAACTAGGGTTAGCGTCAGTACAACTAGGGTTAGCGTCAGGACAACTAGGGTTAGCGTCTGGACAAGTAGGGTTAGCGTCAGGACAACTAGGGTTAGCGTCAGGACAAGTAGGGTTAGCATCAGGACAACTAGGGTTAGTGTCAGGACAACTAGGGTTAGCGTCAGGACAACTAGGGTTAGCGACAGGACAACTAGGGTTAGCGTCAGGAAAACTAGGGTTAGCGTCAGGACAACTAGGGTTAGCGACAGGACAAGTAGGGTTAGCGTCAGGACAAGTAGGGTTAGCGTCAGGACAAGTAGGGTTAGCGTCAGGACAACTAGGATTAGCGTCAGGACAACTAGGGTTAGCATCTGGACAAGTAGGGTTAGCGTCAGGACAACTAGGGTTAGCGACAGGACAACTAGGGTTAGCGTCAGGATAACTAGGGTTAGCGTCAGGACAACTAGGGTTAGCGTCAGGACAACTAGGGTTAGCGTCAGGACAACTAGGGTTAGCGTCAGGACAACTAGGGTTAGCGTCAGGAAAACTAGGGTTAGCGTCTGGACAAGTAGGGTTAGCGTCAGGACAACTAGGGTTAGCATCAGGACAACTAGGGTTAGCGTCAGGACAACTAGGGTTAGCGTCAGGACAACTAGGGTTAGCGTCAGGAAAACTAGGGTTAGCGTCAGGACAACTAGGGTTAGCGTCAGGACAAGTAGGGTTAGCGTCAGGACAAGTAGGGTTAGCGTCAGGACAAGTAGGGTTAGCGTCAGGACAAGTAGGGTTAGCGTCAGGACAACTAGGGTTAGCGTCAGGACAACTAGGGTTAGCGTCAGGACAAATAGGGTTAGCGTCAGGACAAGTAGGGTTAGCGTCAGGACAACTAGGGTTAGCGTCAGGACAAGTAGGGTTAGCGTCAGGACAACCAGGGTTAGCATCAGGACAACTAGGGTTAGCGTCAGGACAACTAGGGTTAGCATCAGTACAACTAGGGTTAGCGTCAGGACAACTAGGGTTAGCGTCAGGACAACTAGGGTTAGCGTCAGGACAAGTAGGGTTAGCGTCAGGACAACTAGGGTTAGCGTCAGGACAACTAGGGTTAGCGTCAGGACAAGTAGGGTTAGCGTCAGGACAAATAGGGTTAGCGTCAGGACAACTAGGGTTAGCGTCAGGGCAACTAGGGTTAGCCTCAGGACAAGTAGGGTTAGCGTCAGGACAAGTAGGGTTAGCGTCAGGACAACTAGGGTTAGCGTCAGGACAAGTAGGGTTAGCGTCAGGACAACTAGGGTTAGCGTCAGGACAAGTAGGGTTAGCGTCAGGACAAGTAGGGTTAGCGTCAGGACAACTAGGGTTAGCGTCAGGACAACTAGGGTTAGCGTCAGGACAAGTAGGGTTAGCGTCAGGACAACTATGGTTAGCGTCAGGACAAGAAGTATTAGCGTCAGGACAACTAGGGTTAGCGTCAGGACAACTAGGGTTAGCGTCAGGACAACTAGGGATAGCATCAGGACAACTAGGGTTAGCGTCAGGACAACTAGGGTTAGCGTCAGTACAACTAGGGTTAGCGTCAGGACAACTAGGGTTAGCGTCAGGACAACTAGAGTTAGCGTCAGGACAACTAGGGTTAGCGTCAGGACAACTAGGGTTAGCGTCAGGACAAGTAGGGTTAGCGTCAGGACAACTAGGGTTAGCGTCAGGACAACTAGGGTTAGCGTCAGGACAACTAGGGTTAGCGTCAGGACAAGTAGGGTTAGCGTCAGGACAAGTAGGGTTAGCGTCAGGACAACTAGGGTTAGCGTCAGGACAAGTAGGGTTAGCATCAGGACAACTAGGGTTAGCGTCAGGACAACTAGGGTTAGTGTCAGGACAACTAGGGTTAGCGTCAGGACAAGTAGGGTTAGCGTCAGGACAACTAGGGTTAGCGTCAGGACAACTAGGGTTAGCGTCAGGACAACTAGGGTTAGCGTCAGGAAAACTAGGGTTAGAGTCAGGACAACTAGGGTTAGCGTCAGGACAAGTAGGGTTAGCGTCAGGACAACTAGGGTTAGCGTCAGGACAACTAGGGTTAGCGTCAGGACAAGTAGGGTTAGCGTCAGGACAACTAGGGTTAGCGTCAGGACAACTAGGGTTAGCGTCAGGACAACTAGGGTTAGCGTCAGGACAACTAGGGTTAGCGTCAGTACAACTAGGGTTAGCGTCAGGACAACTAGGGTTAGCGTCAGGACAACTAGAGTTAGCGTCAGGACAACTAGGGTTAGCGTCAGGACAACTAGGGTTAGCGTCAGGACAAGTAGGGTTAGCGTCAGGATAACTAGGGTTAGCGTCAGGACAACTAGGGTTAGCGTCAGGACAACTAGGGTTAGCGTCAGGACAAGTAGGGTTAGCATCAGGACAACTAGGGTTAGCGTCAGGACAACTAGGGTTAGCGTCAGGACAACTAGGGTTAGCGTCAGTACAACTAGGGTTAGCGTCAGGACAACTAGGGTTAGCGTCAGGACAACTAGAGTTAGCGTCAGGACAACTAGGGTTAGCGTCAGGACAACTAGGGTTAGCGTCAGGACAAGTAGGGTTAGCGTCAGGACAACTAGGGTTAGCGTCAGGACAACTAGGGTTAGCGTCAGGACAACTAGGGTTAGCGTCAGGACAAGTAGGGTTAGCGTCAGGACAAGTAGGGTTAGCGTCAGGACAACTAGGGTTAGCGTCAGGACAAGTAGGGTTAGCATCAGGACAACTAGGGTTAGCGTCAGGACAACTAGGGTTAGTGTCAGGACAACTAGGGTTAGCGTCAGGACAAGTAGGGTTAGCGTCAGGACAACTAGGGTTAGCGTCAGGACAACTAGGGTTAGCGTCAGGACAACTAGGGTTAGCGTCAGGAAAACTAGGGTTAGAGTCAGGACAACTAGGGTTAGCGTCAGGACAAGTAGGGTTAGCGTCAGGACAACTAGGGTTAGCGTCAGGACAACTAGGGTTAGCGTCAGGACAAGTAGGGTTAGCGTCAGGACAACTAGGGTTAGCGTCAGGACAACTAGGGTTAGCGTCAGGACAACTAGGGTTAGCGTCAGGACAACTAGGGTTAGCGTCAGTACAACTAGGGTTAGCGTCAGGACAACTAGGGTTAGCGTCAGGACAACTAGAGTTAGCGTCAGGACAACTAGGGTTAGCGTCAGGACAACTAGGGTTAGCGTCAGGACAAGTAGGGTTAGCGTCAGGATAACTAGGGTTAGCGTCAGGACAACTAGGGTTAGCGTCAGGACAACTAGGGTTAGCGTCAGGACAAGTAGGGTTAGCGTCAGGACAACTAGGGTTAGCGTCAGGACAAGTAGGGTTAGCGTCAGGACAACTAGGGTTAGCGTCAGGACAAGTAGGGTTAGCGTCAGGACAACTAGGGTTAGCGTCAGGACAACTAGGGTTAGCGTCAGGACAAGTAGGGTTAGCGTCAGGACAAGTAGGGTTAGCGTCAGGACAACTAGGGTTAGCGTCAGGACAACTAGGGTTAGCGTCAGGAAAACTAGGGTTAGAGTCAGGACAACTAGGGTTAGCGTCAGGACAAGTAGGGTTAGCGTCAGGACAACTAGGGTTAGCGTCAGGACAAGTAGGGTTAGCGTCAGGACAACTAGGGTTAGCGTCAGGACAACTAGGGTTAGCGTCAGGACAACTAGGGTTAGCATCAGGACAACTAGGGTTAGCGTTAGGACAAGTAGGGTTAGCGTCAGGACAAGTAGGGTTAGCGTCAGGACAAGTAGGGTTAGCGTCAGGACAACTAGGGTTAGCGTCAGGACAAATAGGGTTAGCGTAAGGAAAAGTAGGGTTAGCGTCAGGACAAGTAGGGTTAGCGTCAGGACAACTAGGGTTAGCGTCAGGACAACTCGAGTTAGCGTCAGGACAACTCAGGTTAGCGTCAGGACAACTCGGGTTAGCATCAGGACAAGTAGGGTTAGCGTCAGGACAACTAGAGTTAGCGTCAGGACAACTAGGGTTAGCGTCAGGACAAGTAGGGTTAGCGTCAGGACAACTAGGGTTAGCGTCAAGACAACTAGGGTTAGCGTCAGGACAACTAGGGTTAGCGTCAGGACAAGTAGGGTTAGCGTCAGGACAAGTAGGGTTAGCGTCACGACAACTAGGGTTAGCGTCAGGACAAGCAGGGTTAGCGTCAGGACAACTAGGGTTAGCGTCAGGACAACTAGGGCTAGCGTCAGGACAAGTAGGGTTAGCGTCAGGACAACTAGGGTTAGCGTCAGGACAACTAGGGTTAGCGTCAGGACAACTAGGGTTAGCGTCAGGACAACTAGGGTTAGCGTCAGGACAACTAGCGTTAGCGTCAGGACAAGTAGGGTTAGCGTCAGGACAACTAGGGTTAGCGTCAGGACAAGTAGGGTTAGCGTCAGGACAAGTAGGGTTAGCGTCAGGACAACTAGGGTTAGCGTCAGGACAACTAGGGTTAGCGTCAGGACAACTAGGGTTAGCGTCAGGACAACTAGGGTTATCGTCAGGACAACCAGGGTTAGCGTCAGGACAACTAGGGTTAGAGTCAGGACAACTCGGGTTAGCGTCAGGACAACTAGGGTTAGCGTCAGGACAACTCGGGTTAGCGTCAGGACAACTCGGGTTAGCGTCAGGACAACTAGGGTTAGCGTCAGGACAACTAGGGTTAGCGTCAGGACAACTAGGGTTAGCGTCAGGACAACTAGGGTTAGCGTCAGGACAAGTAGGGTTAGCGTCAGGACAACTAGGGTTAGCGTCAGGACAACTAGAGTTAGCGTTAGGACAACTAGGGTTAGCGTCAGGACAACTAGGGTTAGCGTCAGGACAACTCGGGTTAGCGTCAGGACAACTCGGGTTAGCGTCAGGACAACTCGGGTTAGCGTCAGGACAACTCGGGTTAGCGTCAGGACAACTCGAGTTAGTGTCAGGACAACTCGGGTTAGCGTCAGTACAACTCGGGTTAGCGTCAGGACAAGTAGGGTTAGCGTCAGGACAAGTAGGGTTAGCGTCAGGACAACTAGGGTTAGCGTCAGGACAAGTAGGGTTAGCATCAGGACAACTAGGGTTAGCGTCAGGACAACTAGGGGTAGCGTCAGGACAACTAGGGTTAGCGTCAGGACAAGTAGGGTTAGCGTCAGGACAACTAGGGTTAGCGTCAGGACAAGTAGGGTTAGCGTCAGGACAACTAGGGTTAGCGTCAGGACAACTAGGGTTAGCGTCAGGACAACTAGGGTTAGCGTCAGGACAACTAGGGTTAGCGTCAGGACAAGTAGGGTTAGCGTCAGGACAACTAGTGTTAGCGTCAGGACAACTAGGGTTAGCGTCAGGACAAGTAGGGTTAGCGTCAGGACAACTAGGGTTAGCATCAGGACAACTAGGGTTAGCGTTAGGACAAGTAGGGTTAGCGTCAGGACAAGTAGGGTTAGCGTCAGGACAACTAGGGTTAGCGTCAGGACAAATAGGGTTAGCGTAAGGAAAAGTAGGGTTAGCGTCAGGACAACTAGGGTTAGCGTCAGGACAACTAGGGTTAGCATCAGGACAACTCGAGTTAGCGTCAGGACAACTCGGGTTAGCGTCAGGACAACTCGGGTTAGCGTCAGGACAAGTAGGGTTAGCGTCAGGACAAGTAGGGTTAGCGTCAGGACAACTAGAGTTAGCGTCAGGACAACTAGGGTTAGCGTCAGGACAAGTAGGGTTAGCGTCAGGACAACTAGGGTTAGCGTCAAGACAACTAGGTTTAGCGTCAGGACAACTAGGGTTAGCGTCAGGACAAGTAGGGTTAGCGTCAGGACAAGTAGGGTTAGCGTCACGACAACTAGGGTTAGCGTCAGGACAACTAGGGTTAGCGTCAGGACAACTAGGGTTAGCGACAGGACAACTAGGGTTAGCGTCAGGACAACTAGGGTTAGCGTCAGGACAACTAGGGTTAGCGTCAGGACAAGTAGGGTTAGCGTCAGGACAACTAGGGTTAGCGTCAGTACAACTAGGGTTAGCGTCAGTACAACTAGGGTTAGCGTCAGGACAACTAGGGTTAGTGTCAAGACAACTAGGGTTAGCGTCAGGACAACTAGGGTTAGCGTCAGGACAAGTAGGGTTAGCGTCAGGACAAGTAGGGTTAGCGTCAGGACAAGTAGGGTTAGCGTCAGGACAAGTAGGGTTAGCGTCAGGACAAGTAGGGTTAGCGTCAGGACAACTAGGGTTAGCGTCAGGACAACTCGGGTTAGCGTCAGGACAACTCGGGTTAGCGTCAGGACAACTCGGGTTAGCGTCAGGACAACTAGGGTTAGCGTCAGGACAACTAGGGTTAGCGTCAGGACAACTAGGGTTAGCGTCAGGACAAGTAGGGTTAGCGTCAGGACAAGTAGGGTTAGCGTCAGGACAACTAGGGTTAGCATCAGGACAACTAGGGTTAGCGTCAGGACAACTAGGGTTAGCGTCAGGACAAGTAGGGTTAGCGTCAGGACAAGTAGGGTTAGCGTCAGGACAAGTAGGGTTAGAGTCAGGACAACTAGGGTTAGCATCAGGACAACTAGAGTTAGCGTCAGGACAAGTAGGGTTAGCGTCAGGACAACTAGGGTTAGCTTCAGGACAACTAGGTTTAGCGTCAGGACAACTAGGGTTAGCGTCAGGACAACTAGGGTTAGCGTCAGGACAACTAGGGTTAGCGTCAGGACAAGTAGGGTTAGCGTCAGGACAACTAGGGTTAGCGTCAGGACAAGTAGGGTTAGCGTCAGGACAACTAGGGTTAGCGTCAGGACAAGTAGGGTTAGCGTCAGGACAAGTAGGGTTAGCGTCAGGACAACTAGGGTTAGCGTCAGGACAGCTAGGGTTAGCGTCAGGACAACTAGGGCTAGCGTCAGGACAAGTAGGGTTAGCGTCAGGACAAGTAGGGTTAGCGTCAGGACAACTAGGGTTAGCGTCAGGACAACTAGGGTTAGCGTAAGGACAACTAGGGTTAGCGTCAGGACAAGTAGGGTTAGCGTCAGGACAAGTAGGGTTAGCATCAGGACAACTAGGGTTAGCGTCAGGACAACTAGGGTTAGCGTCAGGACAACTCGGGTTAGCGTCAGGACAACTCGGGTTAGCGTCAGGACAACTAGGGTTAGCGTCAGGACAAGTAGGGTTAGCATCAGGACAACTAGGGTTAGCGTCAGGACAACTAGGGGTAGCGTCAGGACAACTAGGGTTAGCGTCAGGACAAGTAGGGTTAGCGTCAGGACAACTAGGGTTAGCGTCAGGACAAGTAGGGTTAGCGTCAGGACAACTAGGGTTAGCGTCAGGACAACTAGGGTGAGCGTCAGGACAAGTAGGGTTAGCGTCAGGACAACTAGTGTTAGCGTCAGGACAACTAGAGTTAGCGTCAGGACAAGTAGGGTTAGCGTCAGGACAACTAGGGTTAGCATCAGGACAACTAGGGTTAGCGTTAGGACAAGTAGGGTTAGCGTCAGGACAAGTAGGGTTAGCGTCAGGACAACTAGGGTTAGCGTCAGGACAAATAGGGTTAGCGTAAGGAAAAGTAGGGTTAGCGTCAGGACAAGTAGGGTTAGCGTCAGGACAACTAGGGTTAGCATCAGGACAACTCGAGTTAGCGTCAGGACAACTCGGGTTAGCGTCAGGACAACTCGGGTTAGCGTCAGGACAAGTAGGGTTAGCGTCAGGACAACTAGAGTTAGCGTCAGGACAACTAGGGTTAGCGTCAGGACAAGTAGGGTTAGCGTCAGGACAACTAGGGTTAGCGTCAAGACAACTAGGGTTAGCGTCAGGACAACTAGGGTTAGCGTCAGGACAAGTAGGGTTAGCGTCACGACAAGTAGGGTTAGCGTCACGACAACTAGGGTTAGCGTCAGGACAACTAGGGTTAGCGTCAGGACAAGTAGGGTTAGCGTCAGGACAACTAGGGTTAGCGTCAGGACAACTAGGGTTAGCGTCAGGACAAGTAGGGTTAGCGTCAGGACAACTAGGGTTAGCGTCAGGACAACTAGGGTTAGCGTCAGTACAACTAGGGTTAGCGTCAGGACAACTAGGGTTAGCGTCAAGACAACTAGGGTTAGCGTCAGGACAACTAGGGTTAGCGTCAGGACAACTAGGGTTAGCGTCAGGACAAGTAGGGTTAGCGTCAGGACAAGTAGGGTTAGCGTCAGGACAAGTAGGGTTAGCGTCAGGACAAGTAGGGTTAGCGTCAGGACAAGTAGGGTTAGCGTCAGGACAACTAGGGTTAGCGTCAGGACAAGTAGGGTTAGCGTCAGGACAAGTAGGGTTAGCGTCAGGACAACTCGGGTTAGCGTCAGGACAACTCGGGTTAGCGTCAGGACAACTAGGGTTAGCGTCAGGACAACTAGGGTTAGCGTCAGGACAACTAGGGTTAGCGTCAGGACAACTAGGGTTAGCGTCAGGACAACTAGGGTTAGCGTCAGGACAAGTAGGGTTAGCGTCAGGACAACTAGGGTTAGCGTCAGGACAAGTAGGGTTAGCGTCAGGACAACTAGGGTTAGCGTCAGGACAAGTAGGGTTAGCGTCAGGACAACTGGGGTTAGCGTCAGGACAACTAGGGATAGCGTCAGGACAAGTAGGGTTAGCGTCAGGACAAGTAGGGTTAGCGTCAGGACAACTAGGGTTAGCGTCAGGACAAGTAGGGTTAGCGTCAGGACAAGTAGAGTTAGCGTCAGGACAACTAGGGTTAGCGTCAGGACAAGTAGGGTTAGCGTCAGGACAACTAGGGTTAGCGTCAGGACAACTAGGGTTAGCGTCAGGACAACTAGGGTTAGCGTCAGGACAACTAGGGTTAGAGTCAGGACAACTCGGGTTAGCGTCAGGACAACTAGGGTTAGCGTCAGGACAACTCGGGTTAGCGTCAGGACAACTCGGGTTAGCGTCAGGACAACTAGGGTTAGCGTCAGGACAACTCGGGTTAGCGTCAGGACAACTAGGGTTAGCGTCAGGACAAGTAGGGTTAGCGTCAGGACAACTAGGGTTAGCGTCAGGACAACTAGAGTTAGCGTTAGGACAACTAGGGTTAGCGTCAGGACAACTAGGGTTAGCGTTAGGACAACTAGGGTTAGCGTCAGGACAACTCGGGTTAGCGTCAGGACAACTCGGGTTAGCATCAGGACAACTCGGGTTAGCGTCAGGACAACTCGGGTTAGCGTCAGGACAACTCGAGTTAGTGTCAGGACAACTCGGGTTAGCGTCAGTACAACTCGGGTTAGCGTCAGGACAAGTAGGGTTAGCGTCAGGACAACTAGGGTTAGCGTCAGGACAACTAGGGTTAGCGTCAGGACAAGTAGGGTTAGCATCAGGACAACTAGGGTTAGCGTCAGGACAACTAGGGGTAGCGTCAGGACAACTAGGGTTAGCATCAGGACAACTAGGGTTAGCGTCAGGACAACTAGGGTTAGCGTCAGGACAAGTAGGGTTAGCGTCAGGACAACTAGGGTTAGCGTCAGGACAACTAGGGTTAGCGTCAGGACAACTAGGGTTAGCGTCAGGACAAGTAGGGTTAGCGTCAGGACAACTAGTGTTAGCGTCAGGACAACTAGGGTTAGCGTCAGGACAAGTAGGGTTAGCGTCAGGACAACTAGGGTTAGCATCAGGACAACTAGGGTTAGCGTTAGGACAAGTAGGGTTAGCGTCAGGACAAGTAGGGTTAGCGTCAGGACAACTAGGTTTAGCGTCAGGACAAATAGGGTTAGCGTAAGGACAAGTAGGGTTAGCGTCAGGACAAGTAGGGTTAGCGTCAGGACAACTAGGGTTAGCATCAGGACAACTCGAGTTAGCGTCAGGACAATTCGGGTTACCGTCAGGACAACTCGGGTTAGCGTCAGGACAAGTAGGGTTAGCGTCAGGACAACTAGAGTTAGCGTCAGGACAACTAGGGTTAGCGTCAGGACAAGTAGGGTTAGCGTCAGGACAACTAGGGTTAGCGTCAGGACAAGTAGGGTTAGCGTCAGGACAACTAGTGTTAGCGTCAGGACAACTAGGGTTAGCGTCAGGACAAGTAGGGTTAGCGTCAGGACAACTAGGGTTAGCGTCAGGACAACTAGGGTTAGCGTCAGGACAACTAGGGTTAGCGTCAGGACAAGTAGGGTTAGCGTCACGACAACTAGGGTTAGCGTCAGGACAACTAGGGTTAGCGTCAGGACAACTAGGGTTAGCGTCAGGACAAGTAGGGTTAGCGTCAGGACAAGTAGGGTTAGCGTCAGGACAAGTAGGGTTAGCGTCAGGACAAGTAGGGTTAGCGTCAGGACAACTAGGGTTAGCGTCAGTACAACTAGGGTTAGCGTCAGGACAACTAGGGTTAGCGTCAGGACAACTAGGGTTAGCGTCAGGACAAGTAGGGTTAGCGTCAGGACAAGTAGGGTTAGCGTCAGGACAAGTAGGGTTAGCGTCAGGACAACTAGGGTTAGCGTCAGGACAACTAGGGTTAGCGTCAGGACAACTAGGGTTAGCGTCAGGACAACTCGAGTTAGCGTCAGGACAACTCGGGTTAGCGTCAGGACAACTCGGGTCAGCGTCAGGACAACTCGGGTTAGCGTCAGGACAACTAGGGTTAGCGTCAGGACAACTAGGGTTAGCGTCAGGACAACTAGGGTTAGCGTCAGGACAACTAGGGTTAGCGTCAAGACAACTAGGGTTAGCGTCAGGACAAGTAGGGTTAGCGTCAGGACAACTAGGGTTAGCGTCAGGACAACTAGGGTTAGCGTCAGGACAACTAGGGTTAGCGTCAGGACAGCTAGGGTTAGCGTCAGGACAACTAGGGCTAGCGTCAGGACAAGTAGGGTTAGCGTCAGGACAACTAGGGTTAGCGTCAGGACAACTAGGGTTAGCGTCAGGACAACTAGGGTTAGCGTCAGGACAAGTAGGGTTAGCGTCAGGACAACTAGGGTTAGCGTCAGGACAAGTAGGGTTAGCATCAGGACAACTAGGGTTAGCGTCAGGACAACTAGGGTAAGCGTCAGGACAACTAGGGTTAGCGTCAGGACAACTCGGGTTAGCGTCAGGACAACTCGGGTTAGCGTCAGGACAACTCGAGTTAGCGTCAGGACAACTCGGGTTAGCGTCAGTACAACTCGGGTTAGCGTCAGGACAAGTAGGGTTAGCGTCAGGACAAATAGGGTTAGCGTCAGGACAACTAGGGTTAGCGTCAGGACAAGTAGGGTTAGCGTCAGGACAACTAGGGTTAGCGTCAGGACAACTAGGGTTAGCGTCAGGACAACTAGGGTTAGCGTCAGGACAACTAGGGTTAGCGTCAGGACAAGTAGGGTTAGCGTCAGGACAACTAGTGTTAGCATCAGGACAACTAGGGTTAGCGTCAGGACAAGTAGGGTTAGCGTCAGGACAACTAGGGTTAGCATCAGGACAACTAGGGTTAGCGTTAGGACAAGTAGGGTTAGCGTCAGGACAAGTAGGGTTAGCGTCAGGACAACTAGGGTTAGCGTCAGGACAAATAGGGTTAGCGTAAGGAAAAGTAGGGTTAGCGTCAGGACAAGTAGGGTTAGCGTCAGGACAACTAGGGTTAGCATCAGGACAACTCGAGTTAGCGTCAGGACAACTCGAGTTAGCGTCAGGACAACTCGGGTTAGCGTCAGGACAAGTAGGGTTAGCGTCAGGACAACTAGAGTTAGCGTCAGGACAACTAGGGTTAGCGTCAGGACAAGTAGGGTTAGCGTCAGGACAACTAGGGTTAGCGTCAAGACAACTAGGGTTAGCATCAGGACAACTAGGGTTAGCGTCAGGACAAGTAGGGTTAGCGTCAGGACAAGTAGGGTTAGCGTCACGACAACTAGGGTTAGCGTCAGGACAACTAGGGTTAGCGTCAGGACAAGTAGGGTTAGCGTCAGGACAACTAGGGTTAGCGTCAGGACAACTAGGGTTAGCGTCAGGACAACTAGGGTTAGCGTCAGTACAACTAGGGTTAGCGTCAGGACAACTAGGGTTAGCGTCAGGACAAGTAGGGTTAGCGTCAGGACAAATGGGGTTAGCGTCAGGACAACTAGGGTTAGCGTCAGGACAAGTAGGGTTAGCGTCAGGACAACTAGGGTTAGCGTCAGGACAACTAGGGTTAGCGTCAGGACAACTAGGGTTAGCGTCAGGACAACTAGGGTTAGCGTCAGGACAACTAGGGTTAGCGTCAGGACAACTAGGGTTAGAGTCAGGACAACTCGGGTTAGCGTCAGGACAACTAGGGTTAGCGTCAGGACAACTCGGGTTAGCGTCAGGACAACTCGGGTTAGCGTCAGGACAACTCGGGTTAGCGTCAGGACAACTAGGGTTAGCGTCAGGACAACTCGGGTTAGCGTCAGGACAACTAGGGTTAGCGTCAGGACAAGTAGGGTTAGCGTCAGGACAACTAGGGTTAGCGTCAGGACAACTAGAGTTAGCGTTAGGACAACTAGGGTTAGCGTCAGGACAACTAGGGTTAGCGTTAGGACAACTAGGGTTAGCGTCAGGACAACTCGGGTTAGCGTCAGGACAACTCGGGTTAGCATCAGGACAACTCGGGTTAGCGTTAGGACAACTAGGGTTAGCATCAGGACAACTAGGGTTAGCGTTAGGACAACTAGGGTTAGCGTTAGGACAACTAGGGTTAGCGTTAGGACAAGTAGGGTTAGCGTCAGGACAAGTAGGGTTAGCGTCAGGACAAATAGGGTTAGCGTAAGGACAAGTAGGGTTAGCGTCAGGACAAGTAGGGTTAGCGTCAGGACAACTAGGGTTAGCATCAGGAAAACTCGAGTTAGCGTCAGGACAACTCGAGTTAGCGTCAGGACAATTCGGGTTACCGTCAGGACAACTCGGGTTAGCGTCAGGACAAGTAGGGTTAGCGTCAGGACAACTAGAGTTAGCGTCAGGACAACTAGGGTTAGCGTCAGGACAAGTAGGGTTAGCGTCAGGACAACTAGGGTTAGCGTCAAGACAACTAGGGTTAGCGTCAGGACAACTAGGGTTAGCGTCAGGACAAGTAGGGTTAGCGTCAGGACAAGTAGGGTTAGCGTCAGGACAACTAGGGTTAGCGTCAGGACAACTAGGGTTAGCGTCAGGACAAGTAGGGTTAGCGTCAGGACAACTAGGGTTAGCGTCAGGACAACTAGGGTTAGCATCAGGACAAGTAGGGTTAGCGTCAGGACAACTAGGGTTAGCGTCAGGACAACTAGGGTTAGCGTCAGGACAACTAGGGTTAGCGTCAGGACAACTAGGGTTAGCGTCAGGACAACTAGGGTTAGCGTCAGGACAACTAGGGTTAGCGTCAGGACAACTAGGGTTAGCGTCAGGACAACTAGGGTTAGCGTCAGGACAACTAGGGTTAGCGTCAGGACAAATAGGGTTAGCGTCAGGACAAGTAGGGTTAGCGTCAGGACAAGTAGGGTTAGCGTCAGGACAACTAGGGTTAGCGTCAGGACAACTAGGGTTAGCGTCAGGACAACTAGGGTTAGCGTCAGGACAAGTAGGGTTAGCGTCAGGACAACTAGGGTTAGCGTCAGGACAACTAGGGTTAGCGTCAGGACAACTAGGGTTAGCGTCAGGACAACTAGGGTTAGCGTCAGGACAAGTAGGGTTAGCGTCAGGACAAGTAGGGTTAGCGTCAGGACAAGTAGGGTTAGCGTCAGGACAAGTAGGGTTAGCGTCAGGACAGCTAGGGTTAGCGTCAGGACAACTTGGGCTAGCGTCAGGACAAGTAGGGTTAGCGTCAGGACAAGTAGGGTTAGCGTCAGGACAAGTAGGGTTAGCGTCAGGACAACTAGGGTTAGCGTCAGGACAACTAGGGTTAGCGTAAGGACAAGTAGGGTTAGCGTCAGGACAAGTAGGGTTAGCGTCAGGACAACTAGGGTTAGCGTCAGGACAAGTAGGGTTAGCGTCAGGACAAGTAGGGTTAGCGTCAGGACAACTAGGGTTAGCGTCAGGACAAGTAGGGTTAGCGTCAGGACAAGTAGGGTTAGCGTCAGGACAACTAGGGTTAGCGTCAGGACAAGTAGGGTTAGCGTCAGGACAACTAGGGTTAGCGTCAGGACAACTAGGGTTAGCGTCAGGACAACTAGGGTTAGCGTCAGGACAAGTAGGGTTAGCGTCAGGACAACTAGGGTTAGCGTCAGGACAACTAGGGTTAGCGTCAGGACAACTAGGGTTAGCGTCAGGACAACTAGGGTTAGCGTCAGGACAACTAGGGTTAGCGTCAGGACAACTAGGGTTAGCGTCAGGACAACTAGGGTTAGCTTCAGGACAACTAGGTTTAGCGTCAGGACAACTAGGGTTAGCGTCAGGACAACTAGGGTTAGCGTCAGGACAACTAGGGTTAGCGTCAGGACATCTAGGGTTAGCGTCAGGACAAGTAGGGTTAGCGTCAGGACAACTAGGGTTAGCGTCAGGACAACTTGGGCTAGCGTCAGGACAAGTAGGGTTAGCGTCAGGACAAGTAGGGTTAGCGTCAGGACAAGTAGGGTTAGCGTCAGGACAACTAGGGTTAGCGTCAGGACAACTAGGGTTAGCGTAAGGACAAGTAGGGTTAGCGTCAGGACAAGTAGGGTTAGCGTCAGGACAACTAGGGTTAGCGTCAGGACAAGTAGGGTTAGCGTCAGGACAAGTAGGGTTAGCGTCAGGACAACTAGGGTTAGCGTCAGGACAAGTAGGGTTAGCGTCAGGACAAGTAGGGTTAGCGTCAGGACAACTAGGGTTAGCGTCAGGACAAGTAGGGTTAGCGTCAGGACAACTAGGGTTAGCGTCAGGACAACTAGGGTTAGCGTCAGGACAACTAGGGTTAGCGTCAGGACAAGTAGGGTTAGCGTCAGGACAACTAGGGTTAGCGTCAGGACAACTAGGGTTAGCGTCAGGACAACTAGGGTTAGCGTCAGGACAACTAGGGTTAGCGTCAGGACAACTAGGGTTAGCGTCAGGACAACTAGGGTTAGCGTCAGGACAACTAGGGTTAGCTTCAGGACAACTAGGTTTAGCGTCAGGACAACTAGGGTTAGCGTCAGGACAACTAGGGTTAGCGTCAGGACAACTAGGGTTAGAGTCAGGACATCTAGGGTTAGCGTCAGGACAAGTAGGGTTAGCGTCAGGACAACTAGGGTTAGCGTCAGGACAAGTAGGGTTAGCGTCAGGACAAGTAGGGTTAGCGTCAGGACAACTAGGGTTAGCGTCAGGACAACTAGGGTTAGCGTCAGGACAAGTAGGGTTAGCGTCAGGACAACTAGGGTTAGCGTCAGGACAACTAGGGTTAGCGTCAGGACAAGTAAGGTTAGCGTCAGGACAACTAGGGTTAGCGTCAGGACAAGTAGGGTTAGCATCAGGACAACTAGGGTTAGCGTCAGGACAACTAGGGTTAGCGTCAGGACAAGTAGGGTTAGCGTCAGGACAAGTAGGGTTAGCGTCAGGACAAGTAGGGTTAGCGTCAGGACAGCTAGGGTTAGCGTCAGGACAACTAGGGCTAGCGTCAGGACAAGTAGGGTTAGCGTCAGGACAAGTAGGGTTAGCGTCAGGACAACTAGGGTTAGCGTCAGGACAACTAGGGTTAGCGTAAGGACAACTAGGGTTAGCGTCAGGACAAGTAGGGTTAGCGTCAGGACAACTAGGGTTAGCGTCAGGACAAGTAGGGTTAGCGTCAGGACAACTAGGGTTAGCGTCAGGACAACTAGGGTTAGCGTCAGGACAAGTAGGGTTAGCGTCAGGACAACTAGGGTTAGCGTCAGGACAAGTAGGGTTAGCGTCAGGACAACTAGGGTTAGCGTCAGGACAAGTAGGGTTAGCGTCAGGACAAGTAGGGTTAGCGTCAGGACAAGTAGGGTTAGCGTCAGGACAACTAGGGTTAGCGTCAGGACAACTAGGGTTAGCGTCAGGACAAGTAGGGTTAGCGTCAGGACAACCAGGGTTAGCGTCAGGACAACTAGGGTTAGCGTCAGGACAACTAGGGTTAGCGTAAGGACAACTAGGGTTATCATCAGGACAACTAGTGTTAGCGTCAGGCAACTAGGGTTAGCGTCAGGACAACTAGGGTTAGCGTCAGGACAACTAGGGTTAGCGTCAGGACAACTCGGGTTAGCGTCAGGACAACTAGGGTTAGCGTCAGGACAACTCGGGTTAGCGTCAGGACAAGTAGGGTTAGCGTCAGGACAAGTAGGGTTAGCGTCAGGACAAGTAGGGTTAGCATCAGGACAACTAGGGTTAGCGTCAGGACAAGTAGGGTTAGCGTCAGGACAACTAGGGTTAGCGTCAGGACAACTAGGGTTAGCATCAGGACAACTAGGGTTAGCGTCAGGACAACTAGGGTTAGCGTCAGGACAACTCGGGTTAGCGTCAGGACAACTCGGGTTAGCGTCAGGACAACTCGGGTTAGCGTCAGGACAACTAGGGTTAGCGTCAGGACAACTAGGGTTAGCGTCAGGACAAGTAGGGTTAGCGTCAGGACAACTAGGGTTAGCGTCAGGACAACTAGAGTTAGCGTTAGGACAACTCGGGTTAGCGTCAGGACAACTAGGGTTAGCGTTAGGACAACTCGGGTTAGCGTCAGGACAACTCGGGTTAGCGTCAGGACAACTCGGGTTAGCGTCAGGACAACTAGGGTTAGCGTCAGGACAATTCGGGTTAGCGTCAGGACAACTAGGGTTAGCGTCAGGACAACTAGGGTTAGCGTCAGGACAACTAGGGTTAGCGTCAGGACAACTAGGGTTAGCGTCAGGACAACTAGGGTTAGCGTCAGGACAACTAGAGTTAGCGTTAGGACAACTAGGGTTAGCGTCAGGACAACTAGGGTTAGCGTTAGGACAACTAGGGTTAGCGTCAGGACAACTAGGGTTAGCGTCAGGACAACTCGGGTTAGCGTCAGGACAACTCGGGTTAGCGTCAGGACAACTCGGGTTAGCGTCAGGACAACTCGAGTTAGCGTCAGGACAACTCGGGTTAGCGTCAGGACAACTCGGGTTAGCGTCAGGACAAGTAGGGTTAGCGTCAGGACAAGTAGGGTTAGCGTCAGGACAACTAGGTTTAGCGTCAGGACAACTAGGGTTATCATCAGGACAACTAGTGTTAGCGTCAGGCAACTAGGGTTAGCGTCAGGACAACTAGGGTTAGCGTCAGGACAACTAGGGTTAGCGTCAGGACAACTCGGGTTAGCGTCAGGACAACTAGGGTTAGCGTCAGGACAACTCGGGTTAGCGTCAGGACAAGTAGGGTTAGCGTCAGGACAAGTAGGGTTAGCGTCAGGACAACTAGGGTTAGCGTCAGGACAACTAGGGTTAGCGTCAGGACAACTAGGGTTAGCGTCAGGACAACTAGGGTTAGCTTCAGGACAACTAGGTTTAGCGTCAGGACAACTAGGGTTAGCGTCAGGACAACTAGGGTTAGCGTCAGGACAACTAGGGTTAGCGTCAGGACATCTAGGTTTAGCGTCAGGACAAGTAGGGTTAGCGTCAGGACAACTAGGGTTAGCGTCAGGACAAGTAGGGTTAGCGTCAGGACAAGTAGGGTTAGCGTCAGGACAACTAGGGTTAGCGTCAGGACAACTAGGGTTAGCGTCAGGACAAGTAGGGTTAGCGTCAGGACAACTAGGGTTAGCGTCAGGACAACTAGGGTTAGCGTCAGGACAAGTAGGGTTAGCGTCAGGACAACTAGGGTTAGCGTCAGGACAAGTAGGGTTAGCGTCAGGACAACTAGGGTTAGCGTCAGGACAACTAGGGTTAGCGTCAGGACAAGTAGGGTTAGCGTCAGGACAAGTAGGGTTAGCGTCAGGACAAGTAGGGTTAGCGTCAGGACAGCTAGGGTTAGCGTCAGGACAACTAGGGCTAGCGTCAGGACAAGTAGGGTTAGCGTCAGGACAAGTAGGGTTAGCGTCAGGACAACTAGGGTTAGCGTCAGGACAACTAGGGTTAGCGTCAGGACAAGTAGGGTTAGCGTCAGGACAACTAGGGTTAGCGTCAGGACAAGTAGGGTTAGCGTCAGGACAACTAGGGTTAGCGTCAGGACAACTAGGGTTAGCGTCAGGACAAGTAGGGTTAGCGTCAGGACAACTAGGGTTAGCGTCAGGACAAGTAGGGTTAGCGTCAGGACAACTAGGGTTAGCGTCAGGACAAGTAGGGTTAGCATCAGGACAACTCGGGTTAGCGTCAGGACAACTAGGGTTAGCGTCAGGACAACTCGGGTTAGCGTCAGGACAAGTAGGGTTAGCGTCAGGACAAGTAGGGTTAGCGTCAGGACAACTAGGGTTAGCGTCAGGACAACTAGGGTTAGCGTCAGGACAACTAGGGTTAGCGTCAGGACAACTAGGGTTAGCGTCAGGACAACTAGGGTTAGCATCAGGACAACTAGGGTTAGCGTCAGGACAACTAGGGTTAGCATCAGGACAACTCGGGTTAGCGTCAGGACAACTCGGGTTAGCGTCAGGACAACTCGGGTTAGCGTCAGGACAACTAGGGTTAGCGTCAGGACAAGTAGGGTTAGCGTCAGGACAAGTAGGGTTAGCGTCAGGACAACTAGGGTTAGCGTCAGGACAACTAGAGTTAGCGTTAGGACAACTCGGGTTAGCGTCAGGACAACTAGGGTTAGCGTTAGGACAACTCGGGTTAGCGTCAGGACAACTCGGGTTAGCGTCAGGACAACTCGGGTTAGCGTCAGGACAACTAGGGTTAGCGTCAGGACAATTCGGGTTAGCGTCAGGACAACTAGGGTTAGCGTCAGGACAACTAGGGTTAGCGTCAGGACAACTAGGGTTAGCGTCAGGACAACTAGGGTTAGCGTCAGGACAACTAGAGTTAGCGTTAGGACAACTAGGGTTAGCGTCAGGACAACTAGGGTTAGCGTTAGGACAACTAGGGTTAGCGTCAGGACAACTCGGGTTAGCGTCAGGACAACTCGGGTTAGCGTCAGGACAACTCGGGTTAGCGTCAGGACAACTCGAGTTAGCGTCAGGACAACTCGGGTTAGCGTCAGGACAAGTAGGGTTAGCGTCAGGACAAGTAGGGTTAGCGTCAGGACAACTAGGTTTAGCGTCAGGACAACTAGGGTTATCATCAGGACAACTAGTGTTAGCGTCAGGCAACTAGGGTTAGCGTCAGGACAACTAGGGTTAGCGTCAGGACAACTAGGGTTAGCGTCAGGACAACTCGGGTTAGCGTCAGGACAACTAGGGTTAGCGTCAGGACAACTCGGGTTAGCGTCAGGACAAGTAGGGTTACCGTCAGGACAAGTAGGGTTAGCGTCAGGACAAGTAGGGTTAGCGTCAGGACAACTAGGGTTAGTGTCAGGACAACTAGGGTTAGCGTCAGGACAACTAGGTTTAGCGTCAGGACAACTAGGGTTAGCGTCAGGACAACTAGGGTTAGCGTCAGGACAACTCGGGTTAGCGTCAGGACAACTAGGGTTAGCGTCAGGACAACTAGGGTTAGCGTCAGGACAACTCGGGTTAGCGTCAGGACAACTCGGGTTAGCGTCAGGACAACTCGGGTTAGCGTCAGGACAACTAGGGTTAGCGTCAGGACAACTAGGGTTAGCGTCAGGACAATTCGGGTTAGCGTCAGGACAACTAGGGTTAGCGTCAGGACAACTAGGGTTAGCGTCAGGACAAGTAGGGTTAGCGTCAGGACAACTAGGGTTAGCGTCAGGACAACTAGAGTTAGCGTTAGGACAACTAGGGTTAGCGTCAGGACAACTAGGGTTAGCGTTAGGACAACTAGGGTTAGCGTCAGGACAACTCGGGTTAGCGTCAGGACAACTCGGGTTAGCGTCAGGACAACTCGGGTTAGCGTCAGGACAACTCGAGTTAGTGTCAGGACAACTCGGGTTAGCGTCAGGACAAGTAGGGTTAGCGTCAGGACAAGTAGGGTTAGCGTCAGGACAACTAGGTTTAGCGTCAGGACAACTAGGGTTAGCGTCAGGACAAGTAGGATTAGCGTCAGGACAACTAGGGTTAGCGTCAGGACAACTCGGGTTAGCATCAGGACAACTAGGGTTAGCATCAGGACAACTAGGGTTAGCGTCAGGACAACTAGGGTTAGCGTCAGGACAACTAGGGTTAGCGTCAGGACAACTAGGGTTAGCGTCAGGACAACTAGGGTTAGCGTCAGGACAACTCGGGTTAGCGTCAGGACAACTAGGGTTAGCGTCAGGACAACTCGGGTTAGCGTCAGGACAACTCGGGTTAGCGTCAGGACAACTCGGGTTAGCGTCAGGACAACTAGGGTTAGCGTCAGGACAATTCGGGTTAGCGTCAGGACAATTCGGGTTAGCGTCAGGACAATTCGGGTTAGCGTCAGGACAACTAGGGTTAGCGTCAGGACAAGTAGGGTTAGCGTCAGGACAACTAGGGTTAGCGTCAGGACAACTAGAGTTAGCGTTAGGACAACTAGGGTTAGCGTCAGGACAACTAGGGTTAGCGTTAGGACAACTAGGGTTAGCGTCAGGACAACTCGGGTTAGCGTCAGGACAACTCGGGTTAGCGTCAGGACAACTCGGGTTAGCGTCAGGACAACTCGAGTTAGTGTCAGGACAACTCGGGTTAGCGTCAGGACAACTCGGGTTAGCGTCAGGACAAGTAGGGTTAGCGTCAGGACAAGTAGGGTTAGCGTCAGGACAACTAGGTTTAGCGTCAGGACAAGTAGGGTTAGCGTCAGGACAACTAGGGTTAGCGTCAGGACAACTAGGGTTAGCGTCAGGACAAGTAGGGTTAGCGTCAGGACAAGTAGGGTTAGCGTCAGGACAAGTAGGGTTAGCGTCAGGACAACTAGGGTTAGCGTCAGGACAAGTAGGGTTAGCGTCAGGACAAGTAGGGTTAGCGTCAGGACAACTGGGGTTAGCGTCAGGACAACTATGGTTAGCGTCAGGACAAGTAGGGTTAGCGTCAGGACAAGTAGGGTTAGCGTCAGGACAAGTAGGGTTAGCGTCAGGACAAGTAGGGTTAGCGTCAGGACAAGTAGGGTTAGCGTCAGGACAACTAGGGTTAGCGTCAGGACAACTAGGGTTAGCGTCAGGACAACTAGGGTTAGCGTCAGGACAACTAGGGTTAGCGTCAGGACAACTAGGGTTAGCGTCAGGACAACTAGGGTTAGCGTCAGGACAACTCGGGTTAGCGTCAGGACAACTCGGGTTAGCGTCAGGACAAGTAGGGTTAGCGTCAGGACAACTCGGGTTAGCGTCAGGACAACTAGGGTTAGCGTCAGGACAACTAGGGTTAGCGTCAGGACAACTAGGGTTAGCGTCAGGACAACTAGGGTTAGCGTCAGGACAACTAGGGTTATCGTCAGGACAACTAGGGTTAGCGTCAGGACAAGTAGGGTTAGCGTCAGGACAAGTAGGGTAAGCGTCAGGACAAGTAGGGTTAGCGTCAGGACAACTAGGGTTAGCGTCAGGACAAGTAGGGTTAGCGTCAGGACAACTGGGTTTAGCGTCAGGACAACTAGGGTTAGCGTCAGGACAACTAGGGTTAGCGTCAGGACAAGTAGGGTTAGCGTAAGGACAAGTAGGGTTAGCGTCAGGACAAGTAGGGTTAGCGTCAGGACAACTAGGGTTAGCGTCAGGACAAGTAGGGTTAGCGTCAGGACAACTAGGGTTAGCGTCAGGACAACTAGGGTTAGCGTCAGGACAACTAGGGTTAGCGTCAGGACAACTAGGGTTAGCGTCAGGACAACTAGGGTTATCGTCAGGACAAGTAGGGTTAGCGTCAGTACAACTAGGGTTAGCGTCAGGACAACTAGGGTTAGAGTCAGGACAACTCGGGTTAGCGTCAGGACAACTAGGGTTAGCGTCAGGACAACTCGGGTTAGCGTCAGGACAACTCGGGTTAGCGTCAGGACAACTCGGGTTAGCGTCAGGACAACTCGGGTTAGCGTCAGGACAACTAGGGTTAGCGTCAGGACAACTCGGGTTAGCGTCAGGACAACTAGGGTTAGCATCAGGACAAGTAGGGTTAGCGTCAGGACAACTATAGTTAGCGTTAGGACAACTAGGGTTAGCGTCAGGACAACTAGGGTTAGCGTCAGGACAACTAGAGTTAGCGTTAGGACAACTAGGGTTAGCGTCAGGACAACTAGGGTTAGCGTTAGGACAACTAGGGTTAGCGTCAGGACAACTCGGGTTAGCGTCAGGACAACTCGGGTTAGCGTCAGGACAACTCGGGTTAGCGTCAGGACAACTCGAGTTAGCGTCAGGACAACTCGGGTTAGCGTCAGGACAACTCGGGTTAGCGTCAGGACAAGTAGGGTTAGCGTCAGGACAAGTAGGGTTAGCGTCAGGACAACTAGGTTTAGCGTCAGGACAACTAGGGTTATCATCAGGACAACTAGTGTTAGCGTCAGGCAACTAGGGTTAGCGTCAGGACAACTAGGGTTAGCGTCAGGACAACTAGGGTTAGCGTCAGGACAACTCGGGTTAGCGTCAGGACAACTAGGGTTAGCGTCAGGACAACTCGGGTTAGCGTCAGGACAAGTAGGGTTACCGTCAGGACAAGTAGGGTTAGCGTCAGGACAAGTAGGGTTAGCGTCAGGACAACTAGGGTTAGTGTCAGGACAACTAGGGTTAGCGTCAGGACAACTAGGTTTAGCGTCAGGACAACTAGGGTTAGCGTCAGGACAACTAGGGTTAGCGTCAGGACAACTCGGGTTAGCGTCAGGACAACTAGGGTTAGCGTCAGGACAACTAGGGTTAGCGTCAGGACAACTCGGGTTAGCGTCAGGACAACTCGTGTTAGCGTCAGGACAACTCGGGTTAGCGTCAGGACAACTAGGGTTAGCGTCAGGACAACTAGGGTTAGCGTCAGGACAAGTAGGGTTAGCGTCAGGACAAGTAGGGTTAGCGTCAGGACAACTAGGTTTAGCGTCAGGACAACTAGGGTTAGCGTCAGGACAAGTAGGATTAGCGTCAGGACAACTAGGGTTAGCGTCAGGACAACTCGGGTTAGCATCAGGACAACTAGGGTTAGCATCAGGACAACTAGGGTTAGCGTCAGGACAACTAGGGTTAGCGTCAGGACAACTAGGGTTAGCGTCAGGACAACTAGGGTTAGCGTCAGGACAACTAGGGTTAGCGTCAGGACAACTCGGGTTAGCGTCAGGACAACTAGGGTTAGCGTCAGGACAACTCGGGTTAGCGTCAGGACAACTCGGGTTAGCGTCAGGACAACTCGGGTTAGCGTCAGGACAACTAGGGTTAGCGTCAGGACAATTCGGGTTAGCGTCAGGACAATTCGGGTTAGCGTCAGGACAATTCGGGTTAGCGTCAGGACAACTAGGGTTAGCGTCAGGACAAGTAGGGTTAGCGTCAGGACAACTAGGGTTAGCGTCAGGACAACTAGAGTTAGCGTTAGGACAACTAGGGTTAGCGTCAGGACAACTAGGGTTAGCGTCAGGACAACTCGGGTTAGCGTCAGGACAACTCGGGTTAGCGTCAGGACAACTCGGGTTAGCGTCAGGACAACTCGAGTTAGTGTCAGGACAACTCGGGTTAGCGTCAGGACAACTCGGGTTAGCGTCAGGACAAGTAGGGTTAGCGTCAGGACAAGTAGGGTTAGCGTCAGGACAACTAGGTTTAGCGTCAGGACAAGTAGGGTTAGCGTCAGGACAACTAGGGTTAGCGTCAGGACAACTAGGGTTAGCGTCAGGACAAGTAGGGTTAGCGTCAGGACAAGTAGGGTTAGCGTCAGGACAAGTAGGGTTAGCGTCAGGACAACTAGGGTTAGCGTCAGGACAAGTAGGGTTAGCGTCAGGACAAGTAGGGTTAGCGTCAGGACAACTGGGGTTAGCGTCAGGACAACTATGGTTAGCGTCAGGACAAGTAGGGTTAGCGTCAGGACAAGTAGGGTTAGCGTCAGGACAAGTAGGGTTAGCGTCAGGACAAGTAGGGTTAGCGTCAGGACAAGTAGGGTTAGCGTCAGGACAACTAGGGTTAGCGTCAGGACAACTAGGGTTAGCGTCAGGACAACTAGGGTTAGCGTCAGGACAACTAGGGTTAGCGTCAGGACAACTAGGGTTAGCGTCAGGACAACTAGGGTTAGCGTCAGGACAACTAGGGTTAGCGTCAGGACAACTCGGGTTAGCGTCAGGACAACTCGGGTTAGCGTCAGGACAAGTAGGGTTAGTGTCAGGACAACTCGGGTTAGCGTCAGGACAACTAGGGTTAGCGTCAGGACAACTAGGGTTAGCGTCAGGACAACTAGGGTTAGCGTCAGGACAACTAGGGTTAGCGTCAGGACAACTAGGGTTATCGTCAGGACAACTAGGGTTAGCGTCAGGACAAGTAGGGTTAGCGTCAGGACAAGTAGGGTAAGCGTCAGGACAAGTAGGGTTAGCGTCAGGACAACTAGGGTTAGCGTCAGGACAAGTAGGGTTAGCGTCAGGACAACTGGGTTTAGCGTCAGGACAACTAGGGTTAGCGTCAGGACAACTAGGGTTAGCGTCAGGACAAGTAGGGTTAGCGTCAGGACAAGTAGGGTTAGCGTCAGGACAAGTAGGGTTAGCGTCAGGACAACTAGGGTTAGCGTCAGGACAAGTAGGGTTAGCGTCAGGACAACTAGGGTTAGCGTCAGGACAACTAGGGTTAGCGTCAGGACAACTAGGGTTAGCGTCAGGACAACTAGGGTTAGCGTCAGGACAACTAGGGTTATCGTCAGGACAAGTAGGGTTAGCGTCAGTACAACTAGGGTTAGCGTCAGGACAACTAGGGTTAGAGTCAGGACAACTCGGGTTAGCGTCAGGACAACTAGGGTTAGCGTCAGGACAACTCGGGTTAGCGTCAGGACAACTCGGGTTAGAGTCAGGACAACTCGGGTTAGCGTCAGGACAACTCGGGTTAGCGTCAGGACAACTAGGGTTAGCGTCAGGACAACTCGGGTTAGCGTCAGGACAACTAGGGTTAGCATCAGGACAAGTAGGGTTAGCGTCAGGACAACTATAGTTAGCGTTAGGACAACTAGGGTTAGCGTCAGGACAACTAGGGTTAGCGTTAGGACAACTAGGGTTAGCGTCAGGACAACTCGGGTTAGCGTCAGGACAACTCGGGTTAGCGTCAGGACAACTCGGGTTAGCGTCAGGACAACTCGGGTTAGCGTCAGGACAACTCGGGTTAGCGTCAGGACAACTCGGGTTAGCGTCAGGACAACTAGGGTTAGCGTCAGGACAACTCGGGTTAGCGTCAGGACAACTAGGGTTAGCATCAGGACAACTAGGGTTAGCGTCAGGACAAGTAGGGTTAGCGTCAGGACAACTAGAGTTAGCGTTAGGACAACTAGGGTTAGCGTCAGGACAACTAGGGTTAGCGTCAGGACAACTCGGGTTAGCGTCAGGACAACTCGGGTTAGCGTCAGGACAACTCGAGTTAGCGTCAGGACAACTCGGGTTAGCGTCAGGACAACTCGAGTTAGTGTCAGGACAACTCGGGTTAGCATCAGGACAACTCAGGTTAGCGTCAGGACAAGTAGGGTTAGCGTCAGGACAAGTAGCGTTAGCGTCAGGACAACTAGGTTTAGCGTCAGGACAACTAGGGTTAGCGTCAGGACAAATAGGATTAGCGTCAGGACAACTCGGGTTAGCGTCAGGACAACTAGGGTTAGCGTCAGGACAACTAGGGTTAGCATCAGGACAACTAGGGTTAGCGTCAGGACAACTAGGGTTAGCGTCAGGACAAGTAGGGTTAGCGTCAGGACAACTAGGGTTAGCATCAGGACAACTAGGGTTAGCGTTAGGACAAGTAGGGTTAGCGTCAGGACAAGTAGGGTTAGCGTCAGGACAACTAGGGTTAGCGTCAGGACAAATAGGGTTAGCGTCAGGACAACTAGGGTTAGCATCAGGACAACTCGAGTTAGCGTCAGGACAACTCGGGTTAGCGTCAGGACAACTCGGGTTAGCGTCAGGACAACTCGGGTTAGCGTCAGGACAAGTAGGGTTAGCGTCAGGACAACTAGGGTTAGCGTCAGGACAACTAGGGTTAGCGTCAGGACAACTAGGGTTAACGTCAAGACAACTAGGGTTAGCGTCAGGACAACTCGGGTTAGCGTCAGGACAACTCGGGTTAGCGTCAGGACAACTCGGGTTAGCGTCAGGACAACTCGGGTTAGCGTCAGGACAACTCGGGTTAGCGTCAGGACAAGTAGGGTTAGCGTCAGGACAAGTAGGGTTAGCGTCAGGACAACTAGGTTTAGCGTCAGGACAACTAGGGTTAGCGTCAGGACAAGTAGGATTAGCGTCAGGACAACTAGGGTTAGCGTCAGGACAACTCGGGTTAGCATCAGGACAACTAGGGTTAGCATCAGGACAACTAGGGTTAGCGTCAGGACAACTAGGGTTAGCGTCAGGACAACTAGGGTTAGCGTCAGGACAACTAGGGTTAGCGTCAGGACAACTAGGGTTAGCGTCAGGACAACTAGGGTTAGCGTCAGGACAACTAGGGTTAGCGTCAGGACAACTCGGGTTAGCGTCAGGACAACTAGGGTTAGCGTCAGGACAACTCGGGTTAGCGTCAGGACAACTCGGGTTAGCGTCAGGACAACTCGGGTTAGCGTCAGGACAACTAGGGTTAGCGTCAGGACAATTCGGGTTAGCGTCAGGACAATTCGGGTTAGCGTCAGGACAATTCGGGTTAGCGTCAGGACAACTAGGGTTAGCGTCAGGACAAGTAGGGTTAGCGTCAGGACAACTAGGGTTAGCGTCAGGACAACTAGAGTTAGCGTTAGGACAACTAGGGTTAGCGTCAGGACAACTAGGGTTAGCGTTAGGACAACTAGGGTTAGCGTCAGGACAACTCGGGTTAGCGTCAGGACAACTCGGGTTAGCGTCAGGACAACTCGGGTTAGCGTCAGGACAACTCGAGTTAGTGTCAGGACAACTCGGGTTAGCGTCAGGACAACTCGGGTTAGCGTCAGGACAAGTAGGGTTAGCGTCAGGACAAGTAGGGTTAGCGTCAGGACAACTAGGTTTAGCGTCAGGACAAGTAGGGTTAGCGTCAGGACAACTAGGGTTAGCGTCAGGACAACTAGGGTTAGCGTCAGGACAAGTAGGGTTAGCGTCAGGACAAGTAGGGTTAGCGTCAGGACAAGTAGGGTTAGCGTCAGGACAAATAGGGTTAGCGTCAGGACAAGTAGGGTTAGCGTCAGGACAAGTAGGGTTAGCGTCAGGACAACTGGGGTTAGCGTCAGGACAACTATGGTTAGCGTCAGGACAAGTAGGGTTAGCGTCAGGACAAGTAGGGTTAGCGTCAGGACAAGTAGGGTTAGCGTCAGGACAAGTAGGGTTAGCGTCAGGACAAGTAGGGTTAGCGTCAGGACAACTAGGGTTAGCGTCAGGACAACTAGGGTTAGCGTCAGGACAACTAGGGTTAGCGTCAGGACAACTAGGGTTAGCGTCAGGACAACTAGGGTTAGCGTCAGGACAACTAGGGTTAGCGTCAGGACAACTAGGGTTAGGGTCAGGACAACTCGGGTTAGCGTCAGGACAACTCGGGTTAGCGTCAGGACAAGTAGGGTTAGTGTCAGGACAACTCGGGTTAGCGTCAGGACAACTAGGGTTAGCGTCAGGACAACTAGGGTTAGCGTCAGGACAACTAGGGTTAGCGTCAGGACAACTAGGGTTAGCGTCAGGACAACTAGGGTTATCGTCAGGACAACTAGGGTTAGCGTCAGGACAAGTAGGGTTAGCGTCAGGACAAGTAGGGTAAGCGTCAGGACAAGTAGGGTTAGCGTCAGGACAACTAGGGTTAGCGTCAGGACAAGTAGGGTTAGCGTCAGGACAACTGGGTTTAGCGTCAGGACAACTAGGGTTAGCGTCAGGACAACTAGGGTTAGCGTCAGGACAAGTAGGGTTAGCGTCAGGACAAGTAGGGTTAGCGTCAGGACAAGTAGGGTTAGCGTCAGGACAACTAGGGTTAGCGTCAGGACAAGTAGGGTTAGCGTCAGGACAACTAGGGTTAGCGTCAGGACAACTAGGGTTAGCGTCAGGACAACTAGGGTTAGCGTCAGGACAACTAGGGTTAGCGTCAGGACAACTAGGGTTATCGTCAGGACAAGTAGGGTTAGCGTCAGTACAACTAGGGTTAGCGTCAGGACAACTAGGGTTAGAGTCAGGACAACTCGGGTTAGCGTCAGGACAACTAGGGTTAGCGTCAGGACAACTCGGGTTAGCGTCAGGACAACTCGGGTTAGCGTCAGGACAACTCGGGTTAGCGTCAGGACAACTCGGGTTAGCGTCAGGACAACTAGGGTTAGCGTCAGGACAACTCGGGTTAGCGTCAGGACAACTAGGGTTAGCATCAGGACAAGTAGGGTTAGCGTCAGGACAACTATAGTTAGCGTTAGGACAACTAGGGTTAGCGTCAGGACAACTAGGGTTAGCGTTAGGACAACTAGGGTTAGCGTCAGGACAACTCGGGTTAGCGTCAGGACAACTCGGGTTAGCGTCAGGACAACTCGGGTTAGCGTCAGGACAACTCGGGTTAGCGTCAGGACAACTCGGGTTAGCGTCAGGACAACTCGGGTTAGCGTCAGGACAACTAGGGTTAGCGTCAGGACAACTCGGGTTAGCGTCAGGACAACTAGGGTTAGCATCAGGACAACTAGGGTTAGCGTCAGGACAAGTAGGGTTAGCGTCAGGACAACTAGAGTTAGCGTTAGGACAACTAGGGTTAGCGTCAGGACAACTAGGGTTAGCGTCAGGACAACTCGGGTTAGCGTCAGGACAACTCGGGTTAGCGTCAGGACAACTCGAGTTAGCGTCAGGACAACTCGGGTTAGCGTCAGGACAACTCGAGTTAGTGTCAGGACAACTCGGGTTAGCATCAGGACAACTCAGGTTAGCGTCAGGACAAGTAGGGTTAGCGTCAGGACAAGTAGCGTTAGCGTCAGGACAACTAGGTTTAGCGTCAGGACAACTAGGGTTAGCGTCAGGACAAATAGGATTAGCGTCAGGACAACTCGGGTTAGCGTCAGGACAACTAGGGTTAGCGTCAGGACAACTAGGGTTAGCATCAGGACAACTAGGGTTAGCGTCAGGACAACTAGGGTTAGCGTCAGGACAAGTAGGGTTAGCGTCAGGACAACTAGGGTTAGCATCAGGACAACTAGGGTTAGCGTTAGGACAAGTAGGGTTAGCGTCAGGACAAGTAGGGTTAGCGTCAGGACAACTAGGGTTAGCGTCAGGACAAATAGGGTTAGCGTCAGGACAACTAGGGTTAGCATCAGGACAACTCGAGTTAGCGTCAGGACAACTCGGGTTAGCGTCAGGACAACTCGGGTTAGCGTCAGGACAACTCGGGTTAGCGTCAGGACAAGTAGGGTTAGCGTCAGGACAACTAGGGTTAGCGTCAGGACAACTAGGGTTAGCGTCAGGACAACTAGGGTTAACGTCAAGACAACTAGGGTTAGCGTCAGGACAACTCGGGTTAGCGTCAGGACAACTCGGGTTAGCGTCAGGACAACTCGGGTTAGCGTCAGGACAACTCGGGTTAGCGTCAGGACAACTCGGGTTAGCGTCAGGACAAGTAGGGTTAGCGTCAGGACAACTAGGGTTAGCGTCAGGACAAGTAGGGTTAGCGTCAGGACAACTAGGGTTAGCGTCAGGACAACTAGGGTTAGCGTCAGGACAAGTAGGGTTAGCGTCAGGACATCTAGGGTTAGCGTCAGGACAACTAGGGTTAGCGTCAGGACAACTAGGGTTAGCGTCAGGACAAGTAGGGTTAGCGTCAGGACAACTAGGGTTAGCGTCAGGACAAGTAGGGTTAGCGTCAGGACAACTAGGGTTAGCGTCAGGACAACTAGGGTTAGCGTCAGGACAACTAGGGCTAGCGTCAGGACAAGTAGGGTTAGCGTCAGGACAACTAGGGTTAGCGTCAGGACAACTAGGGTTAGCGTCAGGACAACTAGGGTTAGCGTCAGGACAACTAGCGTTAGCGTCAGGACAACTAGGGTTAGCGTCAGGACAACTAGGGTTAGCGTCAGGACAACTAGGGTTAGCGTCAGGACAACTAGGGTTAGCGTCAGGACAACTAGGGTTAGCGTCAGGACAAGTAGGGTTAGCGTCAGGATAACTAGGTTTAGCGTCAGGACAAGTAGGGTTAGCGTCAGGACAACTAGGGTTAGCGTCAGGACAAGTAGGGTTAGCGTCAGGACAAGTAGGGTTAGCGTCAGGACAACTGGGGTTAGCGTCAGGACAACTATGGTTAGCGTCAGGACAAGTAGGGTTAGCGTCAGGACAAGTAGGGTTAGCGTCAGGACAAGTAGGGTTAGCGTCAGGACAAGTAGGGTTAGCGTCAGGACAAGTAGGGTTAGCGTCAGGACAACTAGGGTTAGCGTCAGGACAACTAGGGTTAGCGTCAGGACAACTAGGGTTAGCGTCAGGACAACTAGGGTTAGCGTCAGGACAACTAGGGTTAGCGTCAGGACAACTAGGGTTAGCGTCAGGACAACTAGGGTTAGCGTCAGGACAACTCGGGTTAGCGTCAGGACAACTCGGGTTAGCGTCAGGACAAGTAGGGTTAGTGTCAGGACAACTCGGGTTAGCGTCAGGACAACTAGGGTTAGCGTCAGGACAACTAGGGTTAGCGTCAGGACAACTAGGGTTAGCGTCAGGACAACTAGGGTTAGCGTCAGGACAACTAGGGTTATCGTCAGGACAACTAGGGTTAGCGTCAGGACAAGTAGGGTTAGCGTCAGGACAAGTAGGGTAAGCGTCAGGACAAGTAGGGTTAGCGTCAGGACAACTAGGGTTAGCGTCAGGACAAGTAGGGTTAGCGTCAGGACAACTGGGTTTAGCGTCAGGACAACTAGGGTTAGCGTCAGGACAACTAGGGTTAGCGTCAGGACAAGTAGGGTTAGCGTCAGGACAAGTAGGGTTAGCGTCAGGACAAGTAGGGTTAGCGTCAGGACAACTAGGGTTAGCGTCAGGACAAGTAGGGTTAGCGTCAGGACAACTAGGGTTAGCGTCAGGACAACTAGGGTTAGCGTCAGGACAACTAGGGTTAGCGTCAGGACAACTAGGGTTAGCGTCAGGACAACTAGGGTTATCGTCAGGACAAGTAGGGTTAGCGTCAGTACAACTAGGGTTAGCGTCAGGACAACTAGGGTTAGAGTCAGGACAACTCGGGTTAGCGTCAGGACAACTAGGGTTAGCGTCAGGACAACTCGGGTTAGCGTCAGGACAACTCGGGTTAGCGTCAGGACAACTCGGGTTAGCGTCAGAACAACTAGGGTTAGCGTCAGGACAACTCGGGTTAGCGTCAGGACAACTAGGGTTAGCATCAGGACAAGTAGGGTTAGCGTCAGGACAACTATAGTTAGCGTTAGGACAACTAGGGTTAGCGTCAGGACAACTAGGGTTAGCGTTAGGACAACTAGGGTTAGCGTCAGGACAACTCGGGTTAGCGTCAGGACAACTCGGGTTAGCGTCAGGACAACTCGGGTTAGCGTCAGGACAACTCGGGTTAGCGTCAGGACAACTCGGGTTAGCGTCAGGACAACTCGGGTTAGCGTCAGGACAACTAGGGTTAGCGTCAGGACAACTCGGGTTAGCGTCAGGACAACTAGGGTTAGCATCAGGACAACTAGGGTTAGCGTCAGGACAAGTAGGGTTAGCGTCAGGACAACTAGAGTTAGCGTTAGGACAACTAGGGTTAGCGTCAGGACAACTAGGGTTAGCGTCAGGACAACTCGGGTTAGCGTCAGGACAACTCGGGTTAGCGTCAGGACAACTCGAGTTAGCGTCAGGACAACTCGGGTTAGCGTCAGGACAACTCGAGTTAGTGTCAGGACAACTCGGGTTAGCATCAGGACAACTCAGGTTAGCGTCAGGACAAGTAGGGTTAGCGTCAGGACAAGTAGCGTTAGCGTCAGAACAACTAGGTTTAGCGTCAGGACAACTAGGGTTAGCGTCAGGACAAATAGGATTAGCGTCAGGACAACTCGGGTTAGCGTCAGGACAACTAGGGTTAGCGTCAGGACAACTAGGGTTAGCATCAGGACAACTAGGGTTAGCGTCAGGACAACTAGGGTTAGCGTCAGGACAAGTAGGGTTAGCGTCAGGACAACTAGGGTTAGCATCAGGACAACTAGGGTTAGCGTTAGGACAAGTAGGGTTAGCGTCAGGACAAGTAGGGTTAGCGTCAGGACAACTAGGGTTAGCGTCAGGACAAATAGGGTTAGCGTCAGGACAACTAGGGTTAGCATCAGGACAACTCGAGTTAGCGTCAGGACAACTCGGGTTAGCGTCAGGACAACTCGGGTTAGCGTCAGGACAACTCGGGTTAGCGTCAGGACAAGTAGGGTTAGCGTCAGGACAACTAGGGTTAGCGTCAGGACAACTAGGGTTAGCGTCAGGACAACTAGGGTTAACGTCAAGACAACTAGGGTTAGCGTCAGGACAACTCGGGTTAGCGTCAGGACAACTCGGGTTAGCGTCAGGACAACTCGGGTTAGCGTCAGGACAACTCGGGTTAGCGTCAGGACAACTCGGGTTAGCGTCAGGACAAGTAGGGTTAGCGTCAGGACAACTAGGGTTAGCGTCAGGACAAGTAGGGTTAGCGTCAGGACAACTAGGGTTAGCGTCAGGACAACTAGGGTTAGCGTCAGGACAAGTAGGGTTAGCGTCAGGACAACTAGGGTTAGCGTCAGGACAACTAGGGTTAGCGTCAGGACAACTAGGGTTAGCGTCAGGACAAGTAGGGTTAGCGTCAGGACAACTAGGGTTAGCGTCAGGACAAGTAGGGTTAGCGTCAGGACAACTAGGGTTAGCGTCAGGACAACTAGGGTTAGCGTCAGGACAACTAGGGCTAGCGTCAGGACAAGTAGGGTTAGCGTCAGGACAACTAGGGTTAGCGTCAGGACAACTAGGGTTAGCGTCAGGACAACTAGGGTTAGCGTCAGGACAACTAGCGTTAGCGTCAGGACAACTAGGGTTAGCGTCAGGACAACTAGGGTTAGCGTCAGGACAACTAGGGTTAGCGTCAGGACAACTAGGGTTAGCGTCAGGACAACTAGGGTTAGCGTCAGGACAAGTAGGGTTAGCGTCAGGATAACTAGGTTTAGCGTCAGGACAAGTAGGGTTAGCGTCAGGACAAGTAGGGTTAGCGTCAGGACAACTAGGGTTAGCGTCAGGACAACTAGGGTTAGCGTCAGGACAACTAGGGTTAGCGTCAGGACAAGTAGGGCTAGCGTCAGGACAAGTAGGGTTAGCGTCAGGACAAGTAGGGTTAGCGTCAGGACAAGTAGGGTTAGCGTCAGGACAACTAGGGTTAGCGTCAGGACAACTCGGGTTAGCGTCAGGACAACTAGGGTTAGCATCAGGACAACTAGGGTTAGCGTCAGGACAACTAGGGTTAGCGTCAGGACAAGTAGGGTTAGCGTCAGGACAACTAGGGTTAGCATCAGGACAACTAGGGTTAGCGTTAGGACAAGTAGGGTTAGCGTCAGGACAAGTAGGGTTAGCGTCAGGACAACTAGGGTTAGCGTCAGGACAAATAGGGTTAGCGTCAGGACAAGTAGGGTTAGCGTCAGGACAAGTAGGGTTAGGGTCAGGACAACTAGGGTTAGCATCAGGACAACTCGAGTTAGCGTCAGGACAACTCGGGTTAGCGTCAGGACAACTCGGGTTAGCGTCAGGACAACTCGGGTTAGCGTCAGGACAAGTAGGGTTAGCGTCAGGACAACTAGGGTTAGCGTCAGGACAACTAGGGTTAGCGTCAGGACAACTAGGGTTAACGTCAAGACAACTAGGGTTAGCGTCAGGACAACTCGGGTTAGCGTCAGGACAACTCGGGTTAGCGTCAGGACAACTCGGGTTAGCGTCAGGACAACTCGGGTTAGCGTCAGGACAAGTAGGGTTAGCGTCAGGACAACTAGGGTTAGCGTCAGGACAACTAGGGTTAGCGTCAGGACAAGTAGGGTTAGCGTCAGGACAACTAGGGTTAGCGTCAGGACAATTAGGGTTAGCGTCAGGACAAGTAGGGTTAGCGTCAGGACAACTAGGGTTAGCGTCAGGACAACTAGGGTTAGCGTCAGGACAACTAGGGTTAGCGTCAGGACAACTAGGGTTAGCGTCAGGACAAGTAGGGTTAGCGTCAGGACAACTAGGGTTAGCGTCAGGACAAGTAGGGTTAGCGTCAGGACAACTAGGGTTAGCGTCAGGACAACTAGGGTTAGCATCAGGACAACTAGGGTTAGCGTCAGGACAACTAGGGCTAGCGTCAGGACAAGTAGGGTTAGCGTCAGGACAAGTAGGGTTAGCGTCAGGACAACTAGGGTTAGCGTCAGGACAACTAGGGTTAGCGTCAGGACAACTAGCGTTAGCGTCAGGACAACTAGGGTTAGCGTCAGGACAACTAGGGTTAGCGTCAGGACAACTAGGGTTAGCGTCAGGACAACTAGGGTTAGCGTCAGGACAACTAGGGTTAGCGTCAGGACAACTAGGGTTAGCGTCAGGACAAGTAGGGTTAGCGTCAGGACAACTAGGTTTAGCGTCAGGACAAGTAGGGTTAGCGTCAGGACAAGTAGGGTTAGCGTCAGGACAAGTAGGGTTAGCGTCAGGACAACTAGGGTTAGCGTCAGGACAACTAGGGTTAGCGTCAGGACAACTAGGGTTAGCGTCAGGACAAGTAGGGTTAGCGTCAGGACAAGTAGGGTTAGCGTCAGGACAAGTAGGGTTAGCGTCAGGACAACTAGGGTTAGCGTCAGGACAACTCGGGTTAGCGTCAGGACAAGTAGGGTTAGCGTCAGGACAACTCGGGTTAGCGTCAGTACAACTCGGGTTAGCGTCAGGACAACTAGGGTTAGCGTCAGGACAACTAGGGTTAGCGTCAGGACAACTAGGGTTATCGTCAGGACAACTAGGGTTAGCGTCAGGACAACTAGGGTTAGCGTCAGGACAACTAGGGTTAGCGTCAGGACAAGTAGGGTTAGCGTCAGGACAACTAGGGTTAGCGTCAGGACAACTAGGGTTAGCGTCAGGACAAGTAGGGTTAGCGTCAGGACAACTGGGGTTAGCGTCAGGACAACTATGGTTAGCGTCAGGACAAGTAGGGTTAGCGTCAGGACAACTAGGGTTAGCGTCAGGACAAGTAGAGTTAGCGTCAGGACAAGTAGGGTTAGCGTCAGGACAAGTAGGGTTACCGTCAGGACAACTAGGGTTAGCGTCAGGACAAGTAGGGTTAGCGTCAGGACAACTAGGGTTAGCGTCAGGACAAGTAGGGTTAGCGTCAGGACAACTAGGGTTAGCGTCAGGACAACTAGGGTTAGCGTCAGGACAACTAGGGTTAGCGTCAGGACAACTCGGGTTAGCGTCAGGACAAGTAGGGTTAGCGTCAGGACAACTCGGGTTAGCGTCAGTACAACTCGGGTTAGCGTCAGGACAACTAGGGTTAGCGTCAGGACAACTAGGGTTAGCGTTAGGACAACTAGGGTTAGCGTCAGGACAACTCGGGTTAGCGTCAGGACAACTCGGGTTAGCGTCAGGACAACTCGGGTTAGCGTCAGGACAACTCGAGTTAGTGTCAGGACAACTCGGGTTAGCGTCAGGACAACTCAGGTTAGCGTCAGGACAAGTAGGGTTAGCGTCAGGACAAGTAGGGTTAGC
This sequence comes from Phyllobates terribilis, assembly GCF_046119375.1. NCBI lineage: Eukaryota > Metazoa > Chordata > Amphibia > Anura > Dendrobatidae > Phyllobates > Phyllobates terribilis. Next base: position 570,586 of record NW_027363156.1, on the reverse strand, counting down.
GTCAGGACAACTAGGTTTAGCGTCAGGACAACTAGGGTTAGCGTCAGGACAAGTAGGATTAGCGTCAGGACAACTAGGGTTAGCGTCAGGACAACTCGGGTTAGCATCAGGACAACTCGAGTTAGTGTCAGGACAAGTAGGGTTAGCGTCAGGACAACTCGGGTTAGCGTCAGGACAACTAGGGTTAGCGTCAGGACAACTAGGGTTAGCGTCAGGACAACTAGGGTTAGCGTCAGGACAAGTAGGGTTAGCGTCAGGACAAGTAGGGTTAGCGTCAGGACAAGTAGGGTTAGCGTCAGGACAACTAGGGTTAGCGTCAGGACAACTAGGGTTAGCGTCAGGACAAATAGGGTTAGCGTCAGGACAAGTAGGGTTAGCGTCAGGACAAGTAGGGTTAGCGTCAGGACAACTAGGGTTAGCATCAGGACAACTCGAGTTAGCGTCAGGACAACTCGGGTTAGCGTCAGGACAACTCGGGTTAGCGTCAGGACAACTCGGGTTAGCGTCAGGACAAGTAGGGTTAGCGTCAGGACAAGTAGGGTTAGCGTCAGGACAAGTAGGGTTAGCGTCAGGACAACTAGGGTTAGCGTCAGGACAACTAGGGTTAGCGTCAGGACAACTAGGGTTAGCGTCAAGACAACTAGGGTTAGCGTCAAGACAACTAGGGTTAGCGTCAGGACAACTAGGGTTAGCGTCAGGACAAGTAGGGTTAGCGTCAGGACAAGTAGGGTTAGCGTCAGGACAACTAGGGTTAGCGTCAGGACAAGTAGGTTTAGCGTCAGGACAACTAGGGTTAGCGTCAGGACAACTAGGGTTAGCGTCAGGACAACTAGGGTTAGCGTCAGGACAACTAGGGTTAGCGTCAGGACAACTAGGGTTAGCGTCAGGACAAGTAGGGTTAGCGTCAGGACAAGTAGGGTTAGCGTCAGGACAAGTAGGGTTAGCGTCAGGACAACTAGGGTTAGCATCAGGACAACTAGGGTTAGCATCAGGACAACTAGGGTTAGCGTCAGGACAAGTAGGGTTAGCGTCAGGACAACTAGGGTTAGCGTCAGGACAACTAGGGTTAGCATCAGGACAACTAGGGTTAGCGTCAGGACAAGTAGGGTTAGCGTCAGGACAACTAGGGTTAGCGTCAGGACAACTAGGGTTAGCATCAGGACAACTAGGGTTAGCGTCAGGACAACTAGGGTTAGCTTCAGGACAACTAGGGTTAGCGTCAGGACAACTAGGGTTAGCGTCAGGACAACTAGGGTTAGCGTCAGGACAACTAGGGTTAGCGTCAGGACAACTAGGGTTAGCGTCAGGACATCTAGGGTTAGCGTCAGGACAAGTAGGGTTAGCGTCAGGACAAGTAGGGTTAGCGTCAGGACAAGTAGGGTTAGCGTCAGGACAAGTAGGGTTAGCGTCAGGACAAGTAGGGTTAGCGTCAGGACAACTAGGGTTAGCGTCAGGACAACTAGCGTTAGCGTCAGGACAAGTAGCGTTAGCGTCAGGACAAGTAGGGTTAGCGTCAGGACAAGTAGGGTTAGCGTCAGGACAAGTAGGGTTAGCGTCAGGACAACTAGGGTTAGCGTCAGGACAACTAGGGTTAGCGTCAGGACAACTCGGGTTAGCGTCAGGACAACTCGGGTTAGCGTCAGGACAGGTAGGGTTAGCGTCAGGACAACTCGGGTTAGCGTCAGGACAACTCGGGTTAGCGTCAGTACAACTCGGGTTAGCGTCAGAACAACTAGGGTTAGCGTCAGGACAACTAGGGTTAGCGTCAGGACAACTAGGGTTATCGTCAGGACAACTAGGGTTAGCGTCAGGACAAGTAGGGTTAGCGTCAGGACAAGTAGGGTTAGCGTCAGGACAAGTAGGGTTAGCGTCAGGACAAGTAGGGTTAGCGTCAGGACAACTAGGGTTAGCGTCAGGACAAGTAGGGTTAGCGTCAGGACAACTGGGGTTAGCGTCAGGACAACTATGGTTAGCGTCAGGACAAGTAGGGTTAGCGTCAGGACAACTAGGGTTAGCGTCAGGACAACTAGGGTTAGCGTCAGGACAAGTAGGGTTAGCGTCAGGACAAGTAGGGTTAGCGTCAGGACAAGTAGGGTTAGCGTCAGGACAACTGGGGTTAGCGTCAGGACAACTAGGGTTAGCGTCAGGACAAGTATGGTTAGCGTCAGGACAACTAGGGTTAGCGTCAGGACAAGTAGGGTTAGCGTCAGGACAAGTAGGGTTAGCGTCAGGACAAGTAGGGTTAGCGTCAGGACAAGTAGGGTTAGCGTCAGGACAAGTAGGGTTAGCGTCAGGACAAGTAGGGTTAGCGTCAGGAAAACTAGGGTTAGCGTCAGGACAACTAGGGTTAGCGTCAGGACAACTAGGGTTAGCGTCAGGACAACTAGGGTTAGCGTCAGGACAACTAGGGTTATCGTCAGGACAACTAGGGTTAGCGTCAGGACAACTAGGGTTAGCGTCAGGACAACTCGGGTTAGCGTCAGGACAACTAGGGTTAGCGTCAGGACAACTCGGGTTAGCGTCAGGACAACTAGGGTTAGCATCAGGACAAGTAGGGTTAGCGTCAGGACAACTAGAGTTAGCGTTAGGACAACTAGGGTTAGCGTCAGGACAACTAGGGTTAGCGTTAGGACAACTAGGGTTAGCGTCAGGACAACTCGGGTTAGCGTCAGGACAACTCGGGTTAGCATCAGGACAACTCGGGTTAGCATCAGGACAACTCGGGTTAGCGTCAGGACAACTCGGGTTAGCGTCAGGACAACTCGGGTTAGCGTCAGGACAACTCGAGTTAGCGTCAGGACAACTCGGGTTAGCGTCAGGACAACTCGGGTTAGCGTCAGGACAAGTAGGGTTAGCGTCAGGACAACTAGGGTTAGCGTCAGGACAACTAGGTTTAGCGTCAGGACAACTAGGGTTAGCGTCAGGACAAGTAGGATTAGCGTCAGGACAACTAGGGTTAGCGTCAGGACAACTCGGGTTAGCATCAGGACAACTCGAGTTAGTGTCAGGACAAGTAGGGTTAGCGTCAGGTCAACTAGGGTTATCGTCAGGACAACTAGGGTTAGCGTCAGGACAACTAGGGTTAGCGTCAGGACAAGTAGGGTTAGCATCAGGACAAGTAGGGTTAGCGTCAGGACAAGTAGGGTTAGCGTCAGGACAACTAGGGTTAGCGTCAGGACAAGTAGGGTTAGCGTCAGGACAACTGGGGTTAGCGTCAGGACAACTAGGGTTAGCGTCAGGACAACTAGGGTTAGCGTCAGGACAACTAGGGTTAGCGTCAGGACAAGTAGGGCTAGCGTCAGGACAACTAGGGTTAGCGTCAGGACAACTAGGGTTAGCGTCAGGACAACTAGGGTTAGCGTCAGGACAAGTAGGGTTAGCGTCAGGACAAGTAGGGTTAGCGTCAGGACAAGTAGGGTTAGCGTCAGGACAAGTAGGGTTAGCGTCAGGACAAGTAGGGTTAGCGTCAGGACAAGTAGGGTTAGCGTCAGGACAACTAGGGTTAGCGTCAGGACAACTAGGGTTAGCGTCAGGACAAGTAGGGTTAGCGTCAGGACAACTAGGGTTAGCGTCAGGACAAGTAGGGTTAGCGTCAGGACAACTAGGGTTAGCATCAGGACAACTAGGGTTAGCGTCAGGACAACTAGGGCTAGCGTCAGGACAAGTAGGGTTAGCGTCAGGACAACTAGGGTTAGCGTCAGGACAACTAGGGTTAGCGTCAGGACAACTAGGGTTAGCGTCAGGACAAGTAGGGTTAGCGTCAGGACAACTAGGGTTAGCGTCAGGACAACTAGGGTTAGCGTCAGGACAACTAGGGTTAGCGTCAGGACAACTAGGGTTAGCGTCAGGACAACTAGGGTTAGCGTCAGGACAAGTAGGGTTAGCGTCAGGACAACTAGGGTTAGCGTCAGGACAACTAGGGTTAGCGTCAGGACAAGTAGGGTTAGCGTCAGGACAACTAGGTTTAGCGTCAGGACAAGTAGGGTTAGCGTCAGGACAAGTAGGGTTAGCGTCAGGACAACTAGGGTTAGCGTCAGGACAACTAGGGTTAGCGTCAGGACAACTAGGGTTAGCGTCAGGACAAGTAGGGTTAGCGTCAGGACAAGTAGGGTTAGCGTCAGGACAACTAGGGTTAGCGTCAGGACAACTCGGGTTAGCGTCAGGACAAGTAGGGTTAGCGTCAGGACAACTCGGGTTAGCGTCAGTACAACTCGGGTTAGCGTCAGGACAACTAGGGTTAGCGTCAGGACAACTAGGGTTAGCGTCAGGACAACTAGGGTTATCGTCAGGACAGCTAGGGTTAGCGTCAGGACAACTAGGGTTAGCGTCAGGACAAGTAGGGTTAGCGTCAGGACAAGTAGGGTTAGCGTCAGGACAAGTAGGGTTAGCGTCAGGACAAGTAGGGTTAGCGTCAGGACAACTAGGGTTAGCGTCAGGACAACTAGGGTTAGCGTCAGGACAAGTAGGGTTAGCGTCAGGACAACTAGGGTTAGCGTCAGGACAACTAGGGTTAGCGTCAGGACAACTAGGGTTAGCGTCAGGACAACTCGGGTTAGCGTCAGGACAAGTAGGGTTAGCGTCAGGACAACTCGGGTTAGCGTCAGTACAACTCGGGTTAGCGTCAGGACAACTAGGGTTAGCGTCAGGACAACTAGGGTTAGCGTCAGGACAACCAGGGTTAGCGTTAGGACAACTAGGGTTAGCGTCAGGACAACTCGGGTTAGCGTCAGGACAACTCGGGTTAGCGTCAGGACAACTCGGGTTAGCGTCAGGACAACTCGAGTTAGTGTCAGGACAACTCGGGTTAGCGTCAGGAAAACTCAGGTTAGCGTCAGGACAAGTAGGGTTAGCGTCAGGACAAGTAGGGTTAGCGTCAGGACAACTAGGTTTAGCGTCAGGACAACTAGGGTTAGCGTCAGGACAAGTAGGATTAGCGTCAGGACAACTAGGGTTAGCGTCAGGACAACTCGGGTTAGCATCAGGACAACTAGGGTTAGCATCAGGACAACTAGGGTTAGCGTCAGGACAACTAGGGTTAGCATCAGGACAACTAGGGTTATCGTCAGGACAACTAGGGTTAGCGTCAGGACAACTAGGGTTAGCGTCAGGACAAGTAGGGTTAGCGTCAGGACAAGTAGGGTTAGCGTCAGGACAACTAGGGTTAGCGTCAGGACAACTAGGGTTAGCGTCAGGACAAGTAGGGTTAGCGTCAGGACAACTGGGGTTAGCGTCAGGACAACTAGGGTTAGCGTCAGGACAACTAGGGTTAGCGTCAGGACAACTAGGGTTAGCGTCAGGACAAGTAGGGTTAGCGTCAGGACAAGTAGGGTTAGCGTCAGGACAAGTAGGGTTAGCGTCAGGACAACTAGGGTTAGCGTCAGGACAACTAGGGTTAGCGTCAGGACAACTAGGGTTAGCGTCAGGACAACTAGGGTTAGCGTCAGGACAACTAGGGTTAGCGTCAGGACAACTAGGGTTAGCGTCAGGACAACTAGGGTTAGCGTCAGGACAACTAGGGTTAGAGTCAGGACAACTCGGGTTAGCATCAGGACAACTAGGGTTAGCGTCAGGACAACTCGGGTTAGCGTCAGGACAACTCGGGTTAGCGTCAGGACAACTCGGGTTAGCGTCAGGACAACTAGGGTTAGCGTCAGGACTACTCGGGTTAGCGTCAGGACAACTAGGGTTAGCATCAGGACAAGTAGGGTTAGCGTCAGGACAACTAGAGTTAGCGTTAGGACAACTAGGGTTAGCGTCAGGACAACTAGGGTTAGCGTTAGGACAACTAGGGTTAGCGTCAGGACAACTCGGGTTAGCGTCAGGACAACTCGGGTTAGCATCAGGACAACTCGGGTTAGCGTCAGGACAACTCGGGTTAGCGTCAGGACAACTCGGGTTAGCGTCAGGACAACTCGGGTTAGCGTCAGGACAACTCGAGTTAGTGTCAGGACAACTCGGGTTAGCGTCAGGACAACTCGGGTTAGCGTCAGGACAAGTAGGGTTAGCGTCAGGACAACTAGGGTTAGCGTCAGGACAACTAGGTTTAGCATCAGGACAACTAGGGTTAGCGTCAGGACAAGTAGGATTAGCGTCAGGACAACTAGGGTTAGCGTCAGGACAACTCGGGTTAGCGTCAGGACAACTCGAGTTAGTGTCAGGACAAGTAGGGTTAGCGTCAGGTCAACTAGGGTTAGCGTCAGGACAACTAGGGTTAGCGTCAGGACAACTAGGGTTAGCGTCAGGACAAGTAGGGTTAGCATCAGGACAAGTAGGGTTAGCGTCAGGACAAGTAGGGTTAGCGTCAGGACAACTAGGGTTAGCGTCAGGACAACTAGGGTTAGCGTCAGGACAACTGGGGTTAGCGTCAGGACAAGTAGGGTTAGCGTCAGGACAAGTAGGGTTAGCGTCAGGACAAGTAGGGTTAGCGTCAGGACAAGTAGGGTTAGCGTCAGGACAAGTAGGGTTAGCGTCAGGACAAGTAGGGTTAGCGTCAGGACAACTAGGGTTAGCGTCAGGACAAGTAGGGTTAGCGTCAGGACAACTAGGGTTAGCGTCAGGACAACTAGGGTTAGCGTCAGGACAACTAGGGTTAGCGTCAGGACAACTCGGGTTAGCGTCAGGACAAGTAGGGTTAGCGTCAGGACAACTCGGGCTAGCGTCAGGACAACTCGGGCTAGCGTCAGTACAACTCGGGTTAGCGTCAGGACAACTAGGGTTAGCGTCAGGACAACTAGGGTTAGCGTCAGGACAACTAGGGTTAGCGTCAGGACAAGTAGGGTTAGCGTCAGGACAAGTAGGGTTAGCGTCAGGACAAGTAGGGTTAGCGTCAGGACAAGTAGGGTTAGCGTCAGGACAACTAGGGTTAGCGTCAGGACAAGTAGGGTTAGCGTCAGGACAACTGGGGTTAGCGTCAGGACAAGTAGGGTTAGCGTCAGGACAACTGGGGTTAGCGTCAGGACAACTAGGGTTAGCGTCAGGACAAGTAGGGTTAGCGTCAGGACAACTAGGGTTAGCGTCAGGACAAGTAGGGTTAGCGTCAGGACAAGTAGGGTTAGCGTCAGGACAAGTAGGGTTAGCGTCAGGACAAGTAGGGTTAGCGTCAGGACAACTAGGGTTAGCGTCAGGACAACTAGGGTTAGCGTCAGGACAACTAGGGTTAGCGTCAGGACAACTAGGGTTAGCGTCAGGACAACTAGGGTTATCGTCGGGACAACTAGGGTTATCGTCGGGACAACTAGGGTTAGCGTCAGGACAACTAGGGTTAGAGTCAGGACAACTCGGGTTAGCGTCAGGACAACTCGGGTTAGCGTCAGGACAACTCGTGTTAGCGTCAGGACAACTCGGGTTAGCGTCAGGACAACTCGGGTTAGCGTCAGGACAACTAGGGTTAGCGTCAGGACAACTCGGGTTAGCGTCAGGACAACTCGGGTTAGCGTCAGGACAACTCGGGTTAGCGTCAGGACAACTAGGGTTAGCATCAGGACAAGTAGGGTTAGCGTCAGGACAACTAGAGTTAGCGTTAGGACAACTAGGGTTAGCGTCAGGACAACTAGGGTTAGCGTTAGGACAACTAGGGTTAGCGTCAGGACAACTCGGGTTAGCGTCAGGACAACTCGGGTTAGCATCAGGACAACTCGGGTTAGCGTCAGGACAACTCGGGTTAGCGTCAGGACAACTCGAGTTAGTGTCAGGACAACTCGGGTTAGCGTCAGTACAACTCGGGTTAGCGTCAGTACAACTCGGGTTAGCGTCAGGACAAGTAGGGTTAGCGTCAGGACAACTCGGATTAGCGTCAGGACAACTCGGGTTAGCGTCAGGACAACTAGGGTTAGCGTCAGGACAACTAGGGTTAGCGTCAGGACAAGTAGGGTTAGCGTCAGGACAACTAGGGTTAGCGTCAGGACAACTAGGGTTAGCGTCAGGACAAGTAGGGTTAGCGCCAGGACAACTAGGGTTAGCATCAGGACAACTAGGGTTAGCGTTAGGACAAGTAGGGTTAGCGTCAGGACAAATAGGGTTAGCGTAAGGACAAGTAGGGTTAGCGTAAGGACAAGTAGGGTTAGCGTCAGGACAAGTAGGGTTAGCGTCAGGACAACTAGGGTTAGCATCAGGACAACTCGAGTTAGCGTCAGGACAACTCGGGTTAGCGTCAGGACAACTCGGGTTAGCGTCAGGACAAGTAGGGTTAGCGTCAGGACAACTAGAGTTAGCGTCAGGACAACTAGGGTTAGCGTCAGGACAACTAGGGTTAGCGTCAGGACAACTAGGGTTAGCGTCAAGACAACTAGGGTTAGCGTCAGGACAACTAGGGTTAGCGTCAGGACAAGTAGGGTTAGCGTCACGACAACTAGGGTCAGCGTCAGGACAAGTAGGGTTAGCGTCAGGACAAGTAGGGTTAGCGTCAGGACAAGTAGGGTTAGCGTCAGGACAACTAGGGTTAGCGTCAGGACAACTAGGGTTAGCGTCAGGACAAGTAGGGTTAGCGTCAGGACAACTAGGGTTAGCGTCAGGACAACTAGGGTTAGCGTCAGTACAACTAGGGTTAGCATCAGGACAACTAGGGTTAGTGTTAGGACAACTAGGGTTAGCGTCAGGACAACTAGGGTTAGCGTCAGGACAAGTAGGGTTAGCGTCAGGACAACTAGGGTTAGCATCAGGACAACTAGGGTTAGCGTCAGGACAAGTAGGGTTAGCGTCAGGACAACTAGGGTTAGCGTCAGGACAAGTAGGGTTAGCGTCAGGACAAGTAGGGTTAGCGTCAGGACAAGTTGGTTTAGCGTCAGGACAACTAGGGTTAGCGTCAGGACAACTAGGGTTAGCATCAGGACAACTAGGGTTAGCGTCAGGACAAGTAGGGTTAGCGTCAGGCCAACTAGGGTTAGCTTCAGGACAACTAGGGTTAGCGTCAGGACAACTAGAGTTAGCGTCAGGACAACTAGGGTTAGCGTCAGGACAAGTAGGGTTAGCATCAGGACAAGTAGGGTTAGCGTCAGGACAACTAGGGTTAGCGTCAGGACAACTAGGGTTAGCGTCAGGACAACTCGGGTTAGCGTCAGGACAACTAGGGTTAGCGTCAGGACAACTCGGGTTAGCGTCAGGACAAGTAGGGTTAGCGTCAGGACAACTCGGATTAGCGTCAGGACAACTCGGGTTAGCGTCAGGACAACTAGGGTTAGCGTCAGGACAACTAGGGTTAGCGTCAGGACAACTAGGGTTAGCGTCAGGACAACTAGGGTTAGCGTCAGGACAACTAGGGTTAGCGTCAGGACAACTAGGGTTAGCGTCAGGACAAGTAGGGTTAGCGTCAGGACAAGTAGGGTTAGCATCAGGACAACTAGGGTTAGCGTCAGGACAACTTGGGTTAGCGTCAGGACAAGTAGGGTTAGCGTCAGGACAAGTAGGGTTAGCGTCAGGACAACTAGGGTTAGCGTCAGGACAACTAGGGTTAGCGTCAAGACAACTAGGGTTAGCGTCAGGACAACTAGGGTTAGCGTAAGGACAACTAGGGTTATCGTCAGGACACTAGGGTTAGCGTCAGGCAACTAGGGTTAGCGTCAGGACAACTAGAGTTAGCGTCAGGACAACTCGGGTTAGCGTCAGGACAACTAGGGTTAGCGTCAGGACAACTCGGGTTAGCGTCAGGACAAGTAGGGTTAGCGTCAGGACAACTCAGATTAGCGTCAGGACAACTCGGGTTAGCGTCAGGACAACTCGGGTTAGCGTCAGGACAACTAGGGTTAGCGTCAGGACAACTAGGGTTAGCGTCAGGACAACTAGGGTTAGCGTCAGGACAACTAGGGTTAGCGTCAGGACAACTAGGGTTAGCGTCAGGACAACTAGGGTTAGCGTCAGGACAACTAGGGTTAGCGTCAGGACAAGTAGGGTTAGCGTCAGGACAAGTAGGGTTAGCGTCAGGACAAGTAGGGTTAGCGTCAGGACAACTAGGGTTAGCGTCAGGACAACTAGGGTTAGCGTCAGGACAAGTAGGGTTAGCGTCAGGACAACTAGGGTTAGCGTCAGGACAAGTAGGGTTAGCGTCAGGACGAGTAGGGTTAGCGTCAGGACGAGTAGGGTTAGCGTCAGGACAACTAGGGTTAGCGTCAGGACAAGTAGGGTTAGCGTCAGGACAACTAGGGTTAGCGTCAGGACAACTAGGGTTAGCGTCAGGACAACTAGGGTTAGCGTCAGGACAACTCGGGTTAGCGTCAGGACAACTAGGGTTAGCGTCAGGACAACTCGGGTTAGCGTCAGGACAACTCGGGTTAGCGTCAGGACAACTAGGGTTAGCGTCAGGACAACTCGGGTTAGCGTCAGGACAACTAGGGTTAGCGTCAGGACAACTCGGGTTAGCGTCAGGACAACTCGGGTTAGCGTCAGGACAACTAGGGTTAGCGTCAGGACAAGTAGGGTTAGCGTCAGGACAACTAGAGTTAGCGTTAGGACAACTAGGGTTAGCGTCAGGACAACTAGGGTTAGCGTCAGGACAACTAGGGTTAGCGTTAGGACAACTAGGGTTAGCGTCAGGACAACTCGGGTTAGCGTCAGGACAACTCGGGTTAGCGTCAGGACAACTCGGGTTAGCGTCAGGACAACTCGAGTTAGCGTCAGGACAACTCGAGTTAGCGTCAGGACAACTCGGGTTAGCGTCAGGACAACTCGGGTTAGCGTCAGGACAAGTAGGGTTAGCGTCAGGACAAGTAGGGTTAGCGTCAGGACAACTAGGGTTAGCGTCAGGACAACTAGGGTTAGCGTCAGGACAAGTAGGGTTAGCGTCAGGACAACTAGGGTTAGCATCAGGACAACTAGGGTTAGCGTCAGGACAACTAGGGTTAGCGTCAGGACAAGTAGGGTTAGCGTCAGGACAACTAGGGTTAGCGTCAGGACAAGTAGGGTTAGCGTCAGGACAACTAGGGTTAGCGTCAGGACAACTAGGGTTAGCGTCAGGACAAGTAGGGTTAGCGTCAGGACAACTAGGGTTAGCGTCAGGACAACTAGGGTTAGCGTCAGGACAAGTAGGGTTAGCGTCAGGACAAGTAGGGTTAGCGTCAGGACAACTAGGGTTAGCGTCAGGACAACTAGGGTTAGCGTCAGGACAAGTAGGGTTAGCGTCCGGACAACTAGGGTTAGCATCAGGACAACTAGGTTTAGCGTCAGGACAAGTAGGGTTAGCGTCAGGACAAGTAGGGTTAGCGTCAGGACAACTAGGGTTAGCGTCAGGACAAGTAGGGTTAGCGTCAGGACAAGTAGGGTTAGCGTCAGGACAACTAGGGTTAGCGTCAGGACAACTAGGGTTAGCGTCAGGACAACTAGGGTTAGCGTCAGGACAACTAGGGTTAGCGTCAGGACAAGTAGGGTTAGCGTCAGGACAACTAGGGTTAGCGTCAGGACAACTAGGGTTAGCATCAGGACAACTAGGGTTAGCGTCAGGACAAGTAGGGTTAGCGTCAGGACAACTAGGGTTAGCGTCAGGACAAACAGGGTTAGCGTCAGGACAAGTAGGGTTAGCGTCAGGACAAGTAGGGTTAGCGTCAGGACAACTAGGGTTAGCGTCAGGACAACTCGAGTTAGCGTCAGGACAACTCGGGTTAGCGTCAGGACAACTCGGGTTAGCATCAGGACAAGTAGGGTTAGCGTCAGGACAACTAGGGTTAGCGTCAGGACAACTAGGGTTAGCGTCAGGACAACTAGGGTTAACGTCAAGACAACTAGGGTTAGCGTCAGGACAACTTGGGTTAGCGTCAGGACAAGTAGGGTTAGCGTCAGGACAACTAGGGTTAGCGTCAGGACAAGTAGGGTTAGCGTCAGGACAAGTAGGGTTAGCGTCAGGACAACTAGGGTTAGCGTCAGGACAAGTAGGGTTAGCGTCAGGACAACTAGGGTTAGCGTCAGGACAACTAGGGTTAGCGTCAGGACAACTAGGGTTAGCGTCAGGACAATTAGGGTTAGCGTCAGGACAACTAGGGTTAGCGTCAGGACAAGTAGGGTTAGCGTCAGGACAAGTAGGGTTAGCGTCAGGACAAGTAGGGTTAGCGTCAGGACAACTAGGGTTAGCGTCAGGACAACTAGGGTTAGCATCAGGACAAGTAGGGTTAGCGTCAGGACAAGTAGGGTTAGCGTCAGGACAACTAGGGTTAGCGTCAGGACATCTAGGGTTAGCGTCAGGACAAGTAGGGTTAGCGTCAGGACAAGTAGGGTTAGCGTCAGGACAACTAGGGTTAGCGTCAGGACAACTAGGGTTAGCGTCAGGACAACTAGGGTTAGCTTCAGGACAACTAGGGTTAGCATCAGGACAACTAGTGTTAGCGTCAGGACAACTAGGGTTAGCGTCAGGACATCTAGGGTTAGCGTCAGGACAACTAGGGTTAGCGTCAGGACAAGTAGGGTTAGCGTCAGGACAAGTAGGGTTAGCGTCAGGACAAGTAGGGTTAGCGTCAGGACAACTAGGGTTAGCGTCAGGACAACTAGGGTTAGCGTCAGGACAACTAGGGTTAGCGTCAGGACAAGTAGGGTTAGCGTCAGGACAACTAGGGTTAGCGTCAGGACAACTAGGGTTAGCGTCAGGACAACTAGGGTTAGCGTCAGGACAACTCGAGTTAGCGTCAGGACAACTCGGGTTAGCGTCAGGACAACTCGGGTTAGCGTCAGGACAACTCGGGTTAGCGTCAGGACAAGTAGGGTTAGCGTCAGGACAAGTAGGGTTAGCGTCAGGACAACTAGGGTTAGCGTCAGGACAACTAGGGTTAGCGTCAGGACAACTAGGGTTAGCGTCAGGACAACTAGGGTTAGCGTCAGGACAACTAGGGTTAGCGTCAGGACAAGTAGGGTTAGCGTCAGGACAACTAGGGTTAGCGTCAGGACAACTAGGGTTAGCGTCAGGACAACTAGGGTTAGCGTCAGGACAAGTAGGGTTAGCGTCAGGACAACTAGGGTTAGCGTCAGGACAAGTAGGGTTAGCGTCAGGACAAGTAGGGTTAGCGTCAGGACAATTAGGGTTAGCGTCAGGACAACTAGGGTTAGCGTCAGGACAAGTAGGGTTAGCGTCAGGACAACTAGGGTTAGCGTCAGGACAACTAGGGTTAGCGTCAGGACAAGTAGGGTTAGCGTCAGGAAAAGTAGGGTTAGCGTCAGGACAAGTAGGGTTAGCGTCAGGACAAGTAGGGTTAGCGTCAGGACAAGTAGGGTTAGCGTCAGGACAACTAGGGTTAGCGTCAGGACAACTAGGGTTAGCGTCAGGACAAGTAGGGTTAGCGTCAGGACAACTAGGGTTAGCGTCAGGACAAGTAGGGTTAGCGTCAGGACGAGTAGGGTTAGCGTCAGGACGAGTAGGGTTAGCGTCAGGACAACTAGGGTTAGCGTCAGGACAAGTAGGGTTAGCGTCAGGACAACTAGGGTTAGCGTCAGGACAACTAGGGTTAGCGTCAGGACAACTAGGGTTAGCGTCAGGACAACTCGGGTTAGCGTCAGGACAACTAGGGTTAGCGTCAGGACAACTCGGGTTAGCGTCAGGACAACTCGGGTTAGCGTCAGGACAACTAGGGTTAGCGTCAGGACAACTCGGGTTAGCGTCAGGACAACTAGGGTTAGCGTCAGGACAACTCGGGTTAGCGTCAGGACAACTCGGGTTAGCGTCAGGACAACTAGGGTTAGCGTCAGGACAAGTAGGGTTAGCGTCAGGACAACTAGAGTTAGCGTTAGGACAACTAGGGTTAGCGTCAGGACAACTAGGGTTAGCGTCAGGACAACTAGGGTTAGCGTTAGGACAACTAGGGTTAGCGTCAGGACAACTCGGGTTAGCGTCAGGACAACTCGGGTTAGCGTCAGGACAACTCGGGTTAGCGTCAGGACAACTCGAGTTAGCGTCAGGACAACTCAAGTTAGCGTCAGGACAACTCGGGTTAGCGTCAGGACAACTCGGGTTAGCGTCAGGACAAGTAGGGTTAGCGTCAGGACAAGTAGGGTTAGCGTCAGGACAACTAGGGTTAGCGTCAGGACAACTAGGGTTAGCGTCAGGACAAGTAGGGTTAGCGTCAGGACAACTAGGGTTAGCGTCAGGACAACTAGGGTTAGCGTCAGGACAACTAGGGTTAGCGTCAGGACAAGTAGGGTTAGCGTCAGGACAACTAGGGTTAGCGTCAGGACAAGTAGGGTTAGCGTCAGGACAACTAGGTTTAGCGTCAGGACAAGTAGGGTTAGCGTCAGGACAAGTAGGGTTAGCGTCAGGACAACTAGGGTTAGCGTCAGGACAAGTAGGGTTAGCGTCAGGACAAGTAGGGTTAGCGTCAGGACAAGTAGGGTTAGCGTCAGGACAACTAGGGTTAGCGTCAGGACAACTAGGGTTAGCGTCAGGACAACTAGGGTTAGCGTCAGGACAACTAGGGTTAGCGTCAGGACAAGTAGGGTTAGCGTCAGGACAACTAGGGTTAGCGTCAGGACAACTAGGGTTAGCATCAGGACAACTAGGGTTAGCGTCAGGACAAGTAGGGTTAGCGTCAGGACAACTAGGGTTAGCGTCAGGACAAACAGGGTTAGCGTCAGGACAAGTAGGGTTAGCGTCAGGACTAGTAGGGTTAGCGTCAGGACAACTAGGGTTAGCGTCAGGACAACTCGAGTTAGCGTCAGGACAACTCGGGTTAGCGTCAGGACAACTCGGGTTAGCGTCAGGACAAGTAGGGTTAGCGTCAGGACAACTAGGGTTAGCGTCAGGACAACTAGGGTTAGCGTCAGGACAACTAGGGTTAACGTCAAGACAACTAGGGTTAGCGTCAGGACAACTAGGGTTAGCGTCAGGACAAGTAGGGTTAGCGTCAGGACAACTAGGGTTAGCGTCAGGACAAGTAGGGTTAGCGTCAGGACAAGTAGGGTTAGCGTCAGGACAACTAGGGTTAGCGTCAGGACAAGTAGGGTTAGCGTCAGGACAACTAGGGTTAGCGTCAGGACAACTAGGGTTAGCGTCAGGACAACTAGGGTTAGCGTCAGGACAATTAGGGTTAGCGTCAGGACAACTAGGGTTAGCGTCAGGACAAGTAGGGTTAGCGTCAGGACAAGTAGGGTTAGCGTCAGGACAAGTAGGGTTAGCGTCAGGACAACTAGGGTTAGCGTCAGGACAACTAGGGTTAGCGTCAGGACAAGTAGGGTTAGCGTCAGGACAAGTAGGGTTAGCGTCAGGACAACTAGGGTTAGCGTCAGGACAACTAGGGTTAGCGTCAGGACAAGTAGGGTTAGCGTCAGGACAAGTAGGGTTAGCGTCAGGACAACTAGGGTTAGCGTCAGGACAACTAGGGTTAGCGTCAGGACAACTAGGGTTAGCTTCAGGACAACTAGGGTTAGCGTCAGGACAACTAGGGTTAGCGTCAGGACAACTAGGGTTAGCGTCAGGACATCTAGGGTTAGCGTCAGGACAACTAGGGTTAGCGTCAGGACAAGTAGGGTTAGCGTCAGGACAAGTAGGGTTAGCGTCAGGACAAGTAGGGTTAGCGTCAGGACAACTAGGGTTAGCGTCAGGACAACTAGGGTTAGCGTCAGGACAACTAGGGTTAGCGTCAGGACAAGTAGGGTTAGCGTCAGGACAACTAGGGTTAGCGTCAGGACAACTAGGGTTAGCGTCAGGACAAGTAGGGTTAGCGTCAGGACAACTCGAGTTAGCGTCAGGACAACTCTGGTTAGCGTCAGGACAACTCGGGTTAGCGTCAGGACAACTCGGGTTAGCGTCAGGACAAGTAGGGTTAGCGTCAGGACAACTAGGGTTAGCGTCAGGACAACTAGGGTTAGCGTCAGGACAACTAGGGTTAGCGTCAGGACAACTAGGGTTAGCGTCAGGACAACTAGGGTTAGCGTCAGGACAACTAGGGTTAGCGTCAGGACAACTAGGGTTAGCGTCAGGACAAGTAGGGTTAGCGTCAGGACAAGTAGGGTTAGCGTCAGGACAACTAGGGTTAGCGTCAGGACAACTAGGGTTAGCGTCAGGACAAGTAGGGTTAGCGTCAGGACAACTAGGGTTAGCGTCAGGACAAGTAGGGTTAGCGTCAGGACAAGTAGGGTTAGCGTCAGGACAATTAGGGTTAGCGTCAGGACAACTAGGGTTAGCGTCAGGACAAGTAGGGTTAGCGTCAGGACAACTAGGGTTAGCGTCAGGACAACTAGGGTTAGCGTCAGGACAAGTAGGGTTAGCGTCAGGACAAGTAGGGTTAGCGTCAGGACAAGTAGGGTTAGCGTCAGGACAAGTAGGGTTAGCGTCAGGACAAGTAGGGTTAGCGTCAGGACAACTAGGGTTAGCGTCAGGACAAGTAGGGTTAGCGTCAGGACAACTAGGGTTAGCGTCAGGACAACTAGGGTTAGCGTCAGGACAACTAGGGTTAGCGTCAGGACAACTAGGGTTAGCGTCAGGACAACTAGGGTTAGCGTCAGGACAACTAGGGTTAGCGTCAGGACAACTAGGGTTAGCGTCAGGACATCTAGGGTTAGCGTCAGGACAAGTAGGGTTAGCGTCAGGACAAGTAGGGTTAGCGTCAGGACAAGTAGGGTTAGCGTCAGGACAAGTAGGGTTAGCGTCAGGACAACTAGGGTTAGCGTCAGGACAACTAGGGTTAGCGTCAGGACAACTAGGGTTAGCGTCAGGACAAGTAGGGTTAGCGTCAGGACAAGTAGGGTTAGCGTCAGGACAAGTAGGGTTAGCGTCAGGACAACTAGGGTTAGCATCAGGACAACTCGAGTTAGCATCAGGACAACTAGGGTTAGCGTCAGGACAACTAGGGTTAGCGTCAGGACATCTAGGGTTAGCGTCAGGACAAGTAGGGTTAGCGTCAGGACAAGTAGGGTTAGCGTCAGGACAAGTAGGGTTAGCGTCAGGACAAGTAGGGTTAGCGTCAGGACAAGTAGGGTTAGCGTCAGGACAAGTAGGGTTAGCGTCAGGACAACTAGGGTTAGCGTCAGGACAACTAGGGTTAGCGTCAGGACAACTAGGGTTAGCGTCAGGACAACTAGGGTTAGCGTCAGGACAAGTAGGGTTAGCGTCAGGACAAGTAGGGTTAGCATCAGGACAAGTAGGGTTAGCGTCAGGACAACTAGGGTTAGCGTCAGGACAACTCGAGTTAGCATCAGGACAACTCGGGTTAGCGTCAGGACAACTCGGGTTAGCGTCAGGACAAGTAGGGTTAGCGTCAGGACAAGTAGGGTTAGCGTCAGGACAACTAGGGTTAGCGTCAGGACAACTAGGGTTAATGTCAAGACAACTAGGGTTAGCGTCAGGACAACTAGGGTTAGCGTCAGGACAACTAGGGTTAGCGTCAGGACAACTAGGGTTAGCGTCAGGACAACTAGGGTTAGCGTCAGGACAAGTAGGGTTAGCGTCAGGACAACTAGGGTTAGCGTCAGGACAACTAGGGTTAGCGTCAGGACAAGTAGGGTTAGCGTCAGGACAACTAGGGTTAGCGTCAGGACAACTAGGGTTAGCGTCAGGACAATTAGGGTTAGCGTCAGGACAATTAGGGTTAGCGTCAGGACAACTAGGGTTAGCGTCAGGACAAGTAGGGTTAGCGTCAGGACAACTAGGGTTAGCGTCAGGACAACTAGGGTTAGCGTCAGGACAAGTAGGGTTAGCGTCAGGACAAGTAGGGTTAGCGTCAGGACAACTAGGGTTAGCGTCAGGACAACTAGGGTTAGCGTCAGGACAAGTAGGGTTAGCGTCAGGACAACTAGGGTTAGCGTCAGGACAACTAGGGTTAGCGTCAGGACAACTAGGGTTAGCGTCAGGACAAGTAGGGTTAGCTTCAGGACAACTAGGGTTAGCGTCAGGACAACTAGGGTTAGCGTCAGGACAACTAGGGTTAGCGTCAGGACAACTAGGGTTAGCGTCAGGACATCTAGGGTTAGCGTCAGGACAAGTAGGGTTAGCGTCAGGACAAGTAGGGTTAGCGTCAGGACAAGTAGGGTTAGCGTCAGGACAAGTAGGGTTAGCGTCAGGACAAGTAGGGTTAGCGTCAGGACAACTAGGGTTAGCGTCAGGACAAGTAGGGTTAGCGTCAGGACAAGTAGGGTTAGCGTCAGGACAAGTAGGGTTAGCGTCAGGACAAGTAGGGTTAGCGTCAGGACAACTAGGGTTAGCGTCAGGACAACTAGGGTTAGCATCAGGACAACTCGAGTTAGCATCAGGACAACTCGGGTTAGCGTCAGGACAACTCGGGTTAGCGTCAGGACAAGTAGGGTTAGCGTCAGGACAAGTAGGGTTAGCGTCAGGACAACTAGGGTTAGCGTCAGGACAACTAGGGTTAGCGTCAGGACAACTAGGGTTAATGTCAAGACAACTAGGGTTAGCGTCAGGACAACTAGGGTTAGCGTCAGGACAAGTAGGGTTAGCGTCAGGACAACTAGGGTTAGCGTCAGGACAAGTAGGGTTAGCGTCAGGACAACTAGGGTTAGCGTCAGGACAACTAGGGTTAGCGTCAGGACAACTAGGGTTAGCGTCAGGACAACTAGGGTTAGCGTCAGGAGAAGTAGGGTTAGCGTCAGGACAAGTAGGGTTAGCATCAGGACAAGTAGGGTTAGCGTCAGGACAACTAGGGTTAGCGTCAGGACAACTCGGGTTAGCGTCAGGACAACTCGGGTTAGCGTCAGGACAACTCGGGTTAGCGTCAGGACAACTCGGGTTAGCGTCAGGACAACTCGAGTTAGCGTCAGGACAACTCGAGTTAGCGTCAGGACAACTCGAGTTAGCGTCAGGACAACTCGGGTTAGCGTCAGGACAACTCGGGTTAGCGTCAAGACAACTCGGGTTAGCGTCAGGACAACTAGGGTTAGCGTCAGGACAACTAGGGTTAGCGTCAGGACAAGTAGGGTTAGCGTCAGGACAAGTAGGGTTAGCGTCAGGACAACTAGGGTTAGCGTCAGGACAACTCGGGTTAGCGTCAGGACAACTCGGGTTAGCGTCAGGACAACTCGGGTTAGCGTCAGGACAACTCGGGTTAGCGTCAGGACAAGTAGGGTTAGCGTCAGGACAAGTAGGGTTAGCGTCAGGACAACTAGGGTTAGCGTCAGGACAACTAGGGTTAGCGTCAGGACAACTCGGGTTAGCGTCAGGACAACTCGGGTTAGCGTCAGGACAACTCGGGTTAGCGTCAGGACAACTCGGGTTAGCGTCAGGACAACTCTGGTTAGCGTCAGGACAACTCGGGTTAGCGTCAGGACAACTCGGGTTAGCGTCAGGACAACTCGGGTTAGCGTCAGGACAACTAGGGTTAGCGTCAGGACAACTCGGGTTAGCGTCAGGACAACTCGGGTTAGCGTCAGGACAACTCGGGTTAGCGTCAGGACAACTCGGGTTAGCGTCAGGACAACTCGGGTTAGCGTCAGGACAACTCGAGTTAGCGTCAGGACAACTCGGGTTAGCGTCAGGACAACTCGGGTTAGCGTCAGGACAAGTAGGGTTAGCGTCAGGACAACTAGGGTTAGCGTCAGGACAACTAGGGTTAGCGTCAGGACAAGTAGGGTTAGCGTCAGGACAACTAGGGTTAGCGTCAGGAAAACTAGGGTTAGCGTTAGGACAAGTAGGGTTAGCGTCAGGACAAGTAGGGTTAGCGTCAGGACAACTAGGGTTAGCGTCAGGACAAATAGGGTTAGCGTAAGGACAAGTAGGGTTAGCGTCAGGACAAGTAGGGTTAGCGTCAGGACAACTAGGGTTAGCATCAGGACAACTCGAGTTAGCGTCAGGACAACTCGGGTTAGCGTCAGGACAACTCGGGTTAGCGTCAGGACAAGTAGGGTTAGCGTCAGGACAACTAGAGTTAGCGTCAGGACAACTAGGGTTAGCGTCAGGACAACTAGGGTTAGCGTCAGGACAACTAGGGTTAGCGTCAGGACAACTAGGGTTAGCGTCAGGACAAGTAGGGTTAGCGTCACGACAACTAGGGTTAGTGTCAGGACAACTAGGGTTAGCGTCAGGACAAGTAGGGTTAGCGTCAGGACAACTAGGGTTAGCGTCAGGACAACTAGGGTTAGCGTCAGGACAACTAGGGTTAGCGTCAGGACAACTAGGGTTAGCGTCAGGACAACTAGGGTTAGCGTCAGTACAACTAGGGTTAGCGTCAGTACAACTAGGGTTAGCGTCAGGACAACTAGGGTTAGCGTCAGGACAAGTAGGGTTAGCGTCAGGACAACTAGGGTTAGCGTCAGGACAAGTAGGGTTAGCGTGAGGACAAGTAGGGTTAGCGTCAGGACAACTAGGGTTAGCGTCAGGACAACTAGGGTTAGCGTCAGGACAAGAAGGCTTAGCGTCAGGACAACTAGGGTTAGCGTCAGGACAACTAGGGTTAGCGTCAGGACAACTAGGGTTAGCGTCAGGACAATTAGGGTTAGCGTCAGGACAAGTAGGGTTAGCGTCAGGACAAGTAGGGTTAGCGTCAGGACAAGTAGGGTTAGCGTCAGGACAACTAGGGTTAGCGTCAGGACAACTAGGGTTAGCGTCAGGACAAGTAGGGTTAGCGTCAGGACAAGTAGGGTTAGCGTCAGGACAAGTAGGGTTAGCGTCAGGACAAGTAGGGTTAGCGTCAGGATAACTAGGGTTAGCGTCAGGACAAGTAGGGTTAGCGTCAGGACAAGTAGGGTTAGCGTCAGGACAACTAGGGTTAGCGTCAGGACAACTAGGGTTAGCGTCAGGACAACTAGGGTTAGCTTCAGGACAACTAGGGTTAGCTTCAGGACAACTAGGGTTAGCTTCAGGACAACTAGGGTTAGCGTCAGGACAACTAGGGTTAGCGTCAGGACAACTAGGGTTAGCGTCAGGACAACTAGGGTTAGCGTCAGGACATCTAGGGTTAGCGTCAGGACAAGTAGGGTTAGCGTCAGGACAAGTAGGGTTAGCGTCAGGACAAGTAGGGTTAGCGTCAGGACAAGTAGGGTTAGGGTCAGGACAAGTAGGGTTAGCGTCAGGACAAGTAGGGTTAGCGTCAGGACAACTAGGGTTAGCGTCAGGACAACTAGGGTTAGCGTCAGGACAACTAGGGTTAGCGTCAGGACAACTAGGGTTAGCGTCAGGACAACTAGGGTTAGCGTCAGGACAACTAGGGTTAGCGTCAGGACAACTAGGGTTAGTGTCAGGACAACTAGGGTTAGCGTCAGTACAACTAGGGTTAGCGTCAGTACAACTAGGGTTAGCGTCAGGACAAGTAGGGTTAGCGTCAGGACAAGTAGGGTTAGCGTCAGGACAAGTAGGGTTAGCGTCAGGACAACTAGGGTTAGCGTCAGGACAAGTAGGGTTAGCGTCAGGACAAGTAGGGTTAGCGTCAGGACAAGTAGGGTTAGCGTCAGGACAACTAGGGTTAGCGTCAGGACAACTAGGGTTAGCGTCAGGACAACTAGGGTTAGCGTCAGGACAATTAGGGTTAGCGTCAGGACAAGTAGGGTTAGCGTCAGGACAAGTAGGGTTAGCGTCAGGACAACTAGGGTTAGCGTCAGGACAAGTAGGGTTAGCGTCAGGACAAGTAGGGTTAGCGTCAGGACAAGTAGGGTTAGCGTCAGGACAAGTAGGGTTAGCGTCAGGATAACTAGGGTTAGCGTCAGGACAAGTAGGGTTAGCGTCAGGACAAGTAGGGTTAGCGTCAGGACAACTAGGGTTAGCGTCAGGACAACTAGGGTTAGCGTCAGGACAACTAGGGTTAGCTTCAGGACAACTAGGGTTAGCTTCAGGACAACTAGGGTTAGCTTCAGGACAACTAGGGTTAGCGTCAGGACAACTAGGGTTAGCGTCAGGACAACTAGGGTTAGCGTCAGGACAACTAGGGTTAGCGTCAGGACAACTAGTGTTAGCGTCAGGACATCTAGGGTTAGCGTCAGGACAAGTAGGGTTAGCGTCAGGACAAGTAGGGTTAGCGTCAGGACAACTAGGGTTAGCGTCAGGACAACTAGGTTAGCGTCAGGACAAGTAGGGTTAGCGTCAGGACAACTAGGGTTAGCGTCAGGAAAACTAGGGTTAGCGTTAGGACAAGTAGGGTTAGCGTCAGGACAAGTAGGGTTAGCGTCAGGACAACTAGGGTTAGCGTCAGGACAAATAGGGTTAGCGTAAGGACAAGTAGGGTTAGCGTCAGGACAAGTAGGGTTAGCGTCAGGACAACTAGGGTTAGCATCAGGACAACTCGAGTTAGCGTCAGGACAACTCGGGTTAGCGTCAGGACAACTCGGGTTAGCGTCAGGACAAGTAGGGTTAGCGTCAGGACAACTAGAGTTAGCGTCAGGACAACTAGGGTTAGCGTCAGGACAACTAGGGTTAGCGTCAGGACAACTAGGGTTAGCGTCAGGACAACTAGGGTTAGCGTCAGGACAAGTAGGGTTAGCGTCACGACAACTAGGGTTAGCGTCAGGACAACTAGGGTTAGCGTCAGGACAAGTAGGGTTAGCGTCAGGACAACTAGGGTTAGCGTCAGGACAACTAGGGTTAGCGTCAGGACAACTAGGGTTAGCGTCAGGACAACTAGGGTTAGCGTCAGGACAACTAGGGTTAGCGTCAGTACAACTAGGGTTAGCGTCAGTACAACTAGGGTTAGCGTCAGGACAACTAGGGTTAGCGTCAGGACAAGTAGGGTTAGCGTCAGGACAACTAGGGTTAGCGTCAGGACAAGTAGGGTTAGCGTCAGGACAAGTAGGGTTAGCGTCAGGACAACTAGGGTTAGCGTCAGGACAACTAGGGTTAGCGTCAGGACAAGAAGGCTTAGCGTCAGGACAACTAGGGTTAGCGTCAGGACAACTAGGGTTAGCGTCAGGACAACTAGGGTTAGCGTCAGGACAATTAGGGTTAGCGTCAGGACAAGTAGGGTTAGCGTCAGGACAAGTAGGGTTAGCGTCAGGACAAGTAGGGTTAGCGTCAGGACAACTAGGGTTAGCGTCAGGACAACTAGGGTTAGCGTCAGGACAAGTAGGGTTAGCGTCAGGACAAGTAGGGTTAGCGTCAGGACAAGTAGGGTTAGCGTCAGGACAAGTAGGGTTAGCGTCAGGATAACTAGGGTTAGCGTCAGGACAAGTAGGGTTAGCGTCAGGACAAGTAGGGTTAGCGTCAGGACAACTAGGGTTAGCGTCAGGACAACTAGGGTTAGCGTCAGGACAACTAGGGTTAGCTTCAGGACAACTAGGGTTAGCTTCAGGACAACTAGGGTTAGCTTCAGGACAACTAGGGTTAGCGTCAGGACAACTAGGGTTAGCGTCAGGACAACTAGGGTTAGCGTCAGGACAACTAGGGTTAGCGTCAGGACATCTAGGGTTAGCGTCAGGACAAGTAGGGTTAGCGTCAGGACAAGTAGGGTTAGCGTCAGGACAAGTAGGGTTAGCGTCAGGACAAGTAGGGTTAGGGTCAGGACAAGTAGGGTTAGCGTCAGGACAAGTAGGGTTAGCGTCAGGACAACTAGGGTTAGCGTCAGGACAACTAGGGTTAGCGTCAGGACAACTAGGGTTAGCGTCAGGACAACTAGGGTTAGCGTCAGGACAACTAGGGTTAGCGTCAGGACAACTAGGGTTAGCGTCAGGACAACTAGGGTTAGTGTCAGGACAACTAGGGTTAGCGTCAGTACAACTAGGGTTAGCGTCAGTACAACTAGGGTTAGCGTCAGGACAAGTAGGGTTAGCGTCAGGACAAGTAGGGTTAGCGTCAGGACAAGTAGGGTTAGCGTCAGGACAACTAGGGTTAGCGTCAGGACAAGTAGGGTTAGCGTCAGGACAAGTAGGGTTAGCGTCAGGACAAGTAGGGTTAGCGTCAGGACAACTAGGGTTAGCGTCAGGACAACTAGGGTTAGCGTCAGGACAACTAGGGTTAGCGTCAGGACAATTAGGGTTAGCGTCAGGACAAGTAGGGTTAGCGTCAGGACAAGTAGGGTTAGCGTCAGGACAACTAGGGTTAGCGTCAGGACAAGTAGGGTTAGCGTCAGGACAAGTAGGGTTAGCGTCAGGACAAGTAGGGTTAGCGTCAGGACAAGTAGGGTTAGCGTCAGGATAACTAGGGTTAGCGTCAGGACAAGTAGGGTTAGCGTCAGGACAAGTAGGGTTAGCGTCAGGACAACTAGGGTTAGCGTCAGGACAACTAGGGTTAGCGTCAGGACAACTAGGGTTAGCTTCAGGACAACTAGGGTTAGCGTCAGGACATCTAGGGTTAGCGTCAGGACAAGTAGGGTTAGCGTCAGGACAAGTAGGGTTAGCGTCAGGACAAGTAGGGTTAGCGTCAGGACAAGTAGGGTTAGGGTCAGGACAAGTAGGGTTAGCGTCAGGACAAGTAGGGTTAGCGTCAGAACAACTAGGGTTAGCGTCAGGACAACTAGGGTTAGCGTCAGGACAACTAGGGTTAGCGTCAGGACAACTAGGGTTAGCGTCAGGACAACTAGGGTTAGCGTCAGGACAACTAGGGTTAGCGTCAGGACAACTAGGGTTAGCGTCCGGACAAGTAGGGTTAGCGTCCGGACAACTAGGGTTAGCGTCAGGACAACTAGGTTTAGCGTCAGGACAAGTAGGGTTAGCGTCAGGACAAGTAGGGTTAGCGTCAGGACAACTAGGGTTAGCGTCAGGACAAATAGGGTTAGCGTAAGGACAAGTAGGGTTAGCGTCAGGACAAGTAGGGTTAGCGTCAGGACAACTAGGGTTAGCGTCAGGACAACTCGAGTTAGCGTCAGGACAACTCGGGTTAGCGTCAGGACAACTCGGGTTAGCGTCAGGACAACTCGGGTTAGCGTCAGGACAAGTAGGGTTAGCGTCAGGACAACTAGGGTTAGCGTCAGGACAAGTAGGGTTAGCGTCAGGACAAGTAGGGTTAGCGTCAGGACAACTAGGGTTAGCATCAGGACAACTAGGGTTAGCGTTAGGACAAGTAGGGTTAGCGTCAGGACAACTAGGGTTAGCGTCAGGACAAGTAGGGTTAGCGTCAGGACAAGTAGGGTTAGCGTCAGGACAAGTAGGGTTAGCGTCAGGACAACTAGGGTTAGCGTCAGTACAACTCGGGTTAGCGTCAGGACAACTCGGGTTAGCGTCAGGACAACTCGGGTTAGCGTCAGGACAAGTAGGGTTAGCGTCAGGACAACTAGGGTTAGCGTCAGGACAACTAGGGTTAGCGTCAGGACAACTAGGGTTAGCGTCAGGACAAGTAGGGTTAGCGTCAGGACAACTCGGGTTAGCGTCAGGACAACTCGGGTTAGCGTCAGGACAACTAGGGTTAGCGTCAGGACAACTAGGGTTAGCGTCAGGACAACTAGGGTTTGCGTCAGGACAACTAGGGTTAGCGTCAGGACAACTAGAGTTAGCGTCAGGACAATTAGGGTTAGCGTCAGGACAAGTAGGGTTAGCGTCAGGACAAGTAGGGTTAGCGTCAGGACAACTAGGGTTAGCGTCAGGACAACTAGGGTTAGCGTCAGGACAACTAGGGTTAGCGTCAGGACAACTAGGGTTAGAGTCAGGACAACTAGGGTTAGCGTCAGGACAAGTAGGGTTAGCGTCAGGACAAGTAGGGTTAGCGTCAGGACAAGTAGGGTTAGCGTCAGGACAACTAGGGTTAGCATCAGGACAACTAGGGTTAGCGTCAGGACAAGTAGGGTTAGCGTCAGGACAACTAGGGTTAGCTTCAGGACAACTAGGGTTAGCGTCAGGACAACTAGGGTTAGCTTCAGGACAACTAGGGTTAGCGTCAGGACAACTAGGGTTAGCGTCAGGACAACTAGGGTTAGCGTCAGGACAACTAGGGTTAGCGTCAGGACAACTAGGGTTAGCGTCAGGACATCTAGGGTTAGCGTCAGGACAAGTAGGGTTAGCGTCAGGACAAGTAGGGTTAGCGTCAGGACAAGTAGGGTTAGCGTCAGGACAAGTAGGATTAGGGTCAGGACAAGTAGGGTTAGCGTCAGGACAAGAAGGGTTAGCGTCAGAACAACTAGGGTTAGCGTCAGGACAAGTATGGTTAGCGTCAGGACAACTAGGGTTAGCGTCAGGACAACTAGGGTTAGCGTCAGGACAACTAGGGTTAGCGTCAGGACAACTAGGGTTAGCGTCAGGACAACTAGGGTTAGCGTCAGGACAAGTAGGGTTAGCGTCAGGACAAGTAGGGTTAGCGTCAGGACAACTAGGGTTAGCGTCAGGACAACTCGAGTTAGCGTCAGGACAACTCGGGTTAGCGTCAGGACAACTCGGGTTAGCGTCAGGACAACTCGGGTTAGCGTCAGGACAAGTAGGGTTAGCGTCAGGACAACTAGGGTTAGCGTCAGGACAAGTAGGGTTAGCGTCAGGACAAGTAGGGTTAGCGTCAGGACAACTAGGGTTAGCATCAGGACAACTAGGGTTAGCGTTAGGACAAGTAGGGTTAGCGTCAGGACAACTAGGGTTAGCGTCAGGACAAGTAGGGTTAGCGTCAGGACAAGTAGGGTTAGCGTCAGGACAAGTAGGGTTAGCGTCAGGACAACTAGGGTTAGCGTCAGTACAACTCGGGTTAGCGTCAGGACAACTCGGGTTAGCGTCAGGACAACTCGGGTTAGCGTCAGGACAAGTAGGGTTAGCGTCAGGACAACTAGGGTTAGCGTCAGGACAACTAGGGTTAGCGTCAGGACAACTAGGGTTAGCGTCAGGACAAGTAGGGTTAGCGTCAGGACAACTCGGGTTAGCGTCAGGACAACTCGGGTTAGCGTCAGGACAACTAGGGTTAGCGTCAGGACAACTAGGGTTAGCGTCAGGACAACTAGGGTTAGCGTCAGGACAACTAGGGTTAGCGTCAGGACAACTAGAGTTAGCGTCAGGACAATTAGGGTTAGCGTCAGGACAAGTAGGGTTAGCGTCAGGACAAGTAGGGTTAGCGTCAGGACAACTAGGGTTAGCGTCAGGACAACTAGGGTTAGCGTCAGGACAACTAGGGTTAGCGTCAGGACAACTAGGGTTAGAGTCAGGACAACTAGGGTTAGCGTCAGGACAAGTAGGGTTAGCGTCAGGACAAGTAGGGTTAGCGTCAGGACAAGTAGGGTTAGCGTCAGGACAACTAGGGTTAGCATCAGGACAACTAGGGTTAGCGTCAGGACAAGTAGGGTTAGCGTCAGGACAACTAGGGTTAGCTTCAGGACAACTAGGGTTAGCGTCAGGACAACTAGGGTTAGCGTCAGGACAACTAGGGTTAGCGTCAGGACAACTAGGGTTAGCGTCAGGACAACTAGGGTTAGCGTCAGGACATCTAGGGTTAGCGTCAGGACAAGTAGGGTTAGCGTCAGGACAAGTAGGGTTAGCGTCAGGACAAGTAGGGTTAGCGTCAGGACAAGTAGGATTAGGGTCAGGACAAGTAGGGTTAGCGTCAGGACAAGAAGGGTTAGCGTCAGAACAACTAGGGTTAGCGTCAGGACAAGTATGGTTAGCGTCAGGACAACTAGGGTTAGCGTCAGGACAACTAGGGTTAGCGTCAGGACAACTAGGGTTAGCGTCAGGACAACTAGGGTTAGCGTCAGGACAACTAGGGTTAGCGTCAGGACAAGTAGGGTTAGCGTCCGGACAACTAGGGTTAGCATCAGGACAACTAGGTTTAGCGTTAGGACAAGTAGGGTTAGCGTCAGGACAACTAGGGTTAGCGTCAGGACAAATAGGGTTAGCGTCAGGACAAATAGGGTTAGCGTAAGGACAAGTAGGGTTAGCGTCAGGACAAGTAGGGTTAGCGTCAGGACAACTAGGGTTAGCGTCAGGACAACTCGAGTTAGCGTCAGGACAACTCGGGTTAGCGTCAGGACAACTCGGGTTAGCGTCAGGACAACTCGGGTTAGCGTCAGGACAACTCGGGTTAGCGTCAGGACAACTATGGTTAGCGTCAGGACAACTAGGGTTATCGTCAGGACAACTAGGGTTAGCGTCAGGACAACTAGGGTTAGCGTCAGGACAACTAGAGTTAGCGTCAGGACAAGTAGGGTTAGCGTCAGGACAAGTAGGGTTAGCGTCAGGACAAGTATTGTTAGCGTCAGGACAACTAGGGTTAGCGTCAGGACAACTAGGGTTAGCGTCAGGACAACTAGGGTTAGCGTCAGGACAAGTAGGGTTAGCGTCAGGACAAGTAGGGTTAGCGTCAGGACAAGTAGGGTTAGCGTCAGGACAAGTAGGGTTAGCGTCAGGACAAGTAGGGTTAGCGTCAGGACAAGTAGGGTTAGCGTCAGGACAACTAGGGTTAGCGTCAGGACAACTAGGGTTAGCGTCAGGACAACTAGGGTTAGCGTCAGGACAACTAGGGTTAGCGTCAGGACAACTAGGGTTAGCGTCAGGACAACTAGGGTTAGCGTTAGGACAAGTAGGGTTAGCGTCAGGACAAGTAGGGTTAGCGTCAGGACAACTAGGGTTAGCGTCAGGACAAATAGGGTTAGCGTCAGGACAAGTAGGGTTAGCGTCAGGACAAGTAGGGTTAGCGTCAGGACAACTAGGGTTAGCGTCAGGACAACTAGGGTTAACGTCAAGACAACTAGGGTTAGCGTCAGGACAACTAGGGTTAGCGTCAGGACAAGTAGGGTTAGCGTCAGGACAAGTAGGGTTAGCGTCAGGACAAGTAGGGTTAGCGTCAGGACAAGTAGGGTTAGCGTCAGGACAACTAGGGTTAGCGTCAGGACAACTAGAGTTAGCGTCAGGACAACTAGGGTTAGCGTCAGGACAACTAGGGTTAGCGTCAGGACAACTAGGGTTAGCGTCAGGACAATAATGTTAGCGTCAGGACAACTAGGGTTAGCGTCAGGACAAGTAGGGTTAGCGTCAGGACAAGTAGGGTTAGCGTCAGGACAACTAGGGTTAGCGTCAGGACAACTAGGGTTAGCGTCAGGACAAGTAGGGTTAGCGTCAGGACAAGTAGGGTTAGCGTCAGGACAAGTAGGGTTAGCGTCAGGACAACTAGGGTTAGCGTCAGGACAACTAGGGTTAGCGTCAGGACAAGTAGGGTTAGCGTCAGGACAACTAGGGTTAGCATCAGGACAACTAGGGTTAGCATCAGGACAACTAGGGTTAGCGTCAGGACAAGTAGGGTTAGCGTCAGGACAACTAGGGTTAGCTTCAGGACAACTAGGGTTAGCGTCAGGACAACTAGGGTTAGCGTCAGGACATCTAGGGTTAGCGTCAGGACAAGTAGGGTTAGCGTCAGGACAAGTAGGGTTAGCGTCAGGACAAGTAGGGTTAGCGTCAGGACAACTAGGGTTAGCGTCAGGACAACTAGGGTTAGCGTCAGGACAAGTAGGGTTAGCGTCAGGACAAGTAGGGTTAGCGTCAGGACAAGTAGGGTTAGCGTCAGGACAAGTAGGGTTAGCGTCAGGACAACTAGGGTTAGCGTCAGGACAACTCGAGTTAGCGTCAGGACAACTCGGGTTAGCGTCAGGACAACTCGGGTTAGCGTCAGGACAACTCGGGTTAGCGTCAGGACAACTCGGGTTAGCGTCAGGACAACTCGGGTTAGCGTCAGGACAACTCGGGTTAGCGTCAGGACAACTCGGGTTAGCGTCAGGACAACTAGGGTTAGCGTCAGGACAACTAGGGTTAACGTCAGGACAACTAGGGTTAGCGTCAGGACAACTAGGGTTAGCGTCAGGACAAGTAGGGTTAGCGTCAGGACAACTAGGGTTAGCGTCAGGACAAGTAGGGTTAGCGTCAGGACAAGTAGGGTTAGCGTCAGGACAAGTAGGGTTAGCGTCAGGACAACTAGGGTTAGCGTCAGGACAACTAGGGTTAGCGTCAGGACAAGTAGGGTTAGCGTCAGGACAACTAGGGTTAGCGTCAGGACAACTAGGGTTAGCGTCAGGACAACTAGGGTTAGCGTCAGGACAACTAGGGTTAGCGTCAGGACAAGTAGGGTTAGCGTCAGGACAACTAGGGTTAGCGTCAGGACAACTAGGGTTAGCATCAGGACAACTAGGGTTAACGTCAAGACAACTAGGGTTAGCGTCAGGACAACTAGGGTTAGCGTCAGGACAAGTAGGGTTAGCGTCAGGACAACTAGGGTTAGCGTCAGGACAAGTAGGGTTAGCGTCAGGACAAGTAGGGTTAGCGTCAGGACAACTAGGGTTAGCGTCAGGACAACTAGAGTTAGCGTCAGGACAAGTAGGGTTAGCGTCAGGACAACTAGGGTTAGCGTCAGGACAACTAGGGTTAGCGTCAGGACAATTAGGGTTAGCGTCAGGACAACTAGGGTTAGCGTCAGGACAACTAGGGTTAGCGTCAGGACAAGTAGGGTTAGCGTCAGGACAAGTAGGGTTAGCGTCAGGACAACTAGGGTTAGCGTCAGGACAAGTAGGGTTAGCGTCAGGACAACTAGGGTTAGCGTCAGGACAACTAGGGTTAGCGTCAGGACAAGTAGGGTTAGCGTCAGGACAAGTAGGGTTAGCGTCAGGACAAGTAGGGTTAGCGTCAGGACAAGTAGGGTTAGCGTCAGGACAACTAGGGTTAGCATCAGGACAAGTAGGGTTAGCGTCAGGACAACTAGGGTTAGCTTCAGGACAACTAGGGTTAGCGTCAGGACAACTAGGGTTAGCGTCAGGACAACTAGGGTTAGCGTCAGGACAAGTAGGGTTAGCGTCAGGACAAGTAGGGTTAGCGTCAGGACAAGTAGGGTTAGCGTCAGGACAAGTAGGGTTAGCGTCAGGACAAGTAGGGTTAGCGTCAGGACAAGTAGGGTTAGCGTCAGGACAAGTAGGGTTAGCGTCAGGACAACTAGGTTAGCGTCAGGACAACTCGGGTTAGCGTCAGGACAACTCGGGTTAGCGTCAGGACAACTCGGGTTAGCGTCAGGACAACTCGAGTTAGCGTCAGGACAACTCGGGTTAGCGTCAGGACAACTCGGGTTAGCGTCAGGACAACTCGGGTTAGCGTCAGGACAAGTAGGGTTAGCGTCAGGACAACTAGGGTTAGCATCAGGACAACTAGGGTTAGCGTCAGGACAACTAGGGTTAGCGTCAGGACAAGTAGGGTTAGCGTCAGGACAACTAGGGTTAGCGTCAGGACAAGTAGGGTTAGCGTCAGGACAACTAGGGTTAGCGTCAGGACAACTAGGGTTAGCGTCAGGACAACTAGGGTTAGCGTCAGGACAAGTAGGGTTAGCGTCAGGACAAGTAGGGTTAGCGTCAGGACAACTAGGGTTAGCGTCAGGACAACTAGGGTTAGCGTCAGGACAACTAGGGTTAGCGTCAGGACAACTAGGGTTAGCGTCAGGACAAGTAGGGTTAGCGTCAGGACAACTAGGGTTAGCGTCAGGACAAGTAGGGTTAGCGTCAGGACAAGTCGGGTTAGCGTCAGGACAAGTAGGGTTAGCGTCAGGACAACTAGGGTTAGCATCAGGACAACTAGGGCTAGCGTCAGGACAAGTAGGGTTAGCGTCAGGACAAGTAGGGTTAGCGTCAGGACAACTAGGGTTAGCGTCAGGACAACTAGGGTTAGCGTCAGGACAACTAGGGTTAGCGTCAGGACAACTAGGGTTAGCGTCAGGACAAGTAGGGTTAGCGTCAGGACAACTAGGGTTAGCGTCAGGACAAGTAGGGTTAGCGTCAGGACAACTAGGGTTAGCGTCAGGACAACTAGGGTTAGCGTCAGGACAACTAGGGTTAGCATCAGGACACTAGGCTTAGCGTCAGGACAAGTAGGGTTAGCGTCAGGACAACTAGGTTTAGCGTCAGGACAACTAGGGTTAGCGTCAGGACAAGTAGGGTTAGCGTCAGGACAACTAGGGTTAGCGTCAGGACAACTAGGGTTAGCGTCAGGACAACTCGGGTTAGCGTCAGGACAAGTAGGGTTAGCGTCAGGACAACTCGGGTTAGCGTCAGGACAACTTGGGTTAGCGTCAGGACAACTAGGGTTAGCGTCAGGACAACTAGGGTTAGCGTCAGGACAACTAGGGTTATCGTCAGGACAACTAGGGTTAGCGTCAGGACAACTAGGGTTAGCATCAGGACAAGTAGGGTTAGCGTCAGGACAACTAGGGTTAGCGTCAGGACAACTAGGGTTAGCGTCAGGACAAGTAGGGTTAGCGTCAGGACAACTAGGGTTAGCGTCAGGACAAGTAGGGTTAGCGTCAGGACAACTAGGGTTAGCGTCAGGACAACTAGGGTTAGCGTCAGGACAACTAGGGTTAGCGTCAGGACAAGTAGGTTTAGCGTCAGGACAAGTAGGTTTAGCGTCAGGACAAGTAGGGTTAGCGTCAGGACAAATAGGGTTAGCTTCAGGACAACTAGGGTTAGCGTCAGGACAACTAGGGTTAGCGTCAGGACAACTAGGGTTAGCGTCAGGACAACTAGGGTTAGCGTCAGGACAAATAGGGTTATCGTCAGGACAACTAGGGTTAGCGTCAGGACAACTAGGGTTAGAGTCAGGACAACTCGGGTTAGCGTCAGGACAACTAGGGTTAGCGTCAGGACAACTCGGGTTAGCGTCAGGACAACTCGGGTTAGCGTCAGGACAAATCGGGTTAGCGTCAGGACAACTCGGGTTAGAGTCAGGACAACTAGGGTTAGCGTCAGGACAACTCGGGTTAGCGTCAGGACAAGTAGGGTTAGCGTCAGGACAAGTAGGGTTAGCGTCAGGACAACTAGGGTTAGCGTCAGGACAACTAGAGTTAGCGTTAGGACAACTAGGGTTAGCGTCAGGACAACTAGGGTTAGCGTTAGGACAACTAGGGTTAGCGTCAGGACAACTCGGGTTAGCGTCAGGACAACTCGAGTTAGTGTCAGGACAACTCGGGTTAGCGTCAGGACAACTCGGGTTAGCGTCAGGACAAGTAGGGTTAGCGTCAGGACAAGTAGGGTTAGCGTCAGGACAACTAGGGTTAGCGTCAGGACAAGTAGGGTTAGCGTCAGGACAAGTAGGGTTAGCGTCAGGACAAGTAGGGTTAGCGTCAGGACAACTAGGGTTAGCGTCAGGACAAGTAGGGTTATCGTCAGGACAACTAGGGTTAGCGTCAGGACAACTAGGGTTAGCGTCAGGACAACTAGGGTTAGCGTCAGGACAAGTAGGGTTAGCGTCAGGACAACTAGGGTTAGCGTCAGGACAACTAGGGTTAGCGTCAGGACAAGTAGGGTTAGCGTCAGGACAACTAGGGTTAGCGTCAGGACAACTAGGGTTAGCGTTAGGACAAGTAGGGTTAGCGTCAGGACTAGTGTTGAGCATTCCGATACTGAAATATCGGGTATCGGCCGATATTCACTGTATCGGAATTCCGATACTTAATTCCGATACTTTTATAATATCGAATACCGGAATCGGAAGTTCCCATAATGCCTGCGCTCTGCAGTGTCTGTGAAGGATGACAAGCTGGATGGCAGCGCTCAGCTGCGATCCAGCTTGTCATCAGAATGCCATCCCAGCGTGGGAGAATTCTCCTGACTGTTTAAAAGCCGGCGCGCGGTAAAAAGCCGCCGGCTTTTAAACAATCACGCAGCCCCATACTGCTTCCCCGCAGCCTCCCACCCCGATCCTCCGCTCCCCCCGCCACCTCCAATCCCAATCGTAAATTAGGACCGGGCGGGGAGTGCAGCACCAAGGAGCGAAGGACCCGGGCGGGGAAGCCGGCAGTGAAAAGACTTCACCGCCGGCTTTCCCGTTCTGTGCTGCGCTTTCCCGCCGGTTATTTCAAATGAACAGCTGAGGTATCAGGTGATGCCGATCAGCTGTTCATTTGAAGTCGCCGCGGTGCCCTCAGAGGGTTCATGTGAGTTCATGCTTGACTGCATGAACTCACATCAACTTTCCCACGGCCGCACAGGTCAGCCACACCTCCCACACAGCCCGTCATGATTAGTGTGTGTGCGGGGTGTGTGTGCGGGGTGTGTGTGTGTGTGCGGGGTGTGTGTGTGTGGGTGTGTGTGCGGGGTGTCTGTGCGTGCAGGCAGACATAGGCCGATGTGACACTACTACTCCCATCGGCCTATGTCTATCCCCCGTCCACTCCTGCCAGCAGGATCAGCTCGATGGGAGCAGTAGTTCCCATCAGCCTGATCCTGCTATTTAAATTGCCCTACTGTGTCCCCAATAAATTTTAAATACATGTCATTGGTGGCCAGTGGTTACCTAAAAGAAATTAGTTCATACATTACCTGTCCCCGCCGATCGCCACCTAAAATAAAGTAAAAAATAAAAAACTACACCTATACTCACCTAGACACCTAATTCCCCGAAGCCATCGATCTCCTGTAATAAAATATAAAATAATAAACCACAACCTTATCCTTACCCCTCCGTAGCAGTCCACGAGTGTCCCACGAAGATCTCCAGTTCAGAGCAGCCACATAGAATGTGACCGCTCTGAACCGCTGCCGCCGCTAGAATGACGGGGCCGTAAGGGTTCACCGGAGTTCAGGCAGCGCTGCTCCGGTTAGCTCCTTTACGGCACTGCTGTATCGTGAGAAATTCCCACGGTACAGCACTGCCGTAATGGAGGTCTCCGGAGCTGCGCTGCCTGAATGCACTCCGGTGACCTCAGTCAGTGGCTCCCGCTGCCGGGAGCGGACGTGTTCCCGGCAGCGTGAGCTTACAGCAGCCATGCACAGCTGTCACCATCTCCAGATGTGACAGCTGTGCATGGGAGATGAGCGCAGGAACGTGGACAGGTAACTATTTTTTTTTTAGTAAACTAAGAATTAAATAAAATGGTGTTTTATTTCAAATAAATTTTTTTTTTCTGGGTGTAGTGTGTTTTTTCTTTTTAACACTTTGTAGGTTAGTAATGGGGGTGTCATATAGACGGCCATCATTACTAACCTGGGCTTCATGGCAGCTGGCGCTGACATGAACCCCACCACTATTACCCCCTGCCACCGCACCAGGGCAGCGTGGAAGAGCGAGGCTAAGTGCCAGAATTGGCGCATCCTATGGATGCGCCATTTCTGGGGCGGCTGACGGCTGGTGTTTCTAGCCTGGGAGGGGGCCAATATTCATGGCACCCTTCCTGAGCTATTAATATCAGCCCCCAGCTGTCTGCCTAGCCTTTGCTAGCTATTAAAATAGGGGGGACCCCATGTCATTTTTTTTGGGGGGGTCCCCCATTTTAATAGCTAGTAAAGGCTAGGTATTCAGCTGGGGGCTGATATTAGTAGCCTGGGAAGCTCCGTGGGTTTTACCCCCTTCCCAGGCTTCAAACATCTGCCCCAGCCGTCTGCTTAACCTCCGCTAGAGACAAAAATTAGGGGGGCCCCCACGTCATTTTTTTGGGGGGGGTCCTCCATTTTAATAGCTAGTAAAGGCTAGGTATTCAGCTGGGGGCTGATATTAGTAGCCTGGGAAGCTCCGTGGGTATTACCCCCTTCCCAGGCTTCAAACATCTGCCCCAGCTGTCTGCTTAACCTCCGCTAGAGACTAAAATTATTGGGGATCCCACGCCATTTTTTTTTAAAATAAATCCTTTATTTTAACACTAAATGACATTTGAGGACTTAATAAAGATGCAGTCCCTAAATTATTATTTATTTTTTAATAAATTTTTCCCAAAACTTTTGACGTGGGATTCGCCATATTTTTGTATGCCAGCCAGGTACAGCATCCAGCTTCTATGAACACGCCATTTTCCGGGGCGGCCGCGGACTGCAATTTTCAGCGGGGGGGGGGGGGGGCAGAAACTTGGGCCTCCCTGCGCTGCAGATTCCATCCCCCAGCTGCCTAGTTATACCTGGCTGGACACAAAAATAGGGAGAAGCTCCACGTTTTTTTTTTTTAATTATTTCATGAAATTCATGGAATAATTAAGAAAAAAAGGGCTTCCCTATATTGTTGTGTCCGGCTAGGTACAAATAGGCAGCTGGTGGTTGGGGGCAGCCCGTTCCTGCCTGCTGTACCTGGCTGGACACAAATATAGTGTGAAGCCCCACGTCAATTTTTTTTTAATTATTTCAGGAAATTCATGAAATAATTAAAAAAAAAAATGTGTGGCGCTTCGCCCTATTTTTGTGTCCAGCCAGGTACAACTAGGCAGCTGGGGGCTGGAATCTGCAGCGCAGGGAGACCCAAGCTTTCTGGGCCCCACCCGCTGCAAATTGCAGTCCGCAGCCGCCCCGGAAAATGGCGCGTTCATAGAAGCGCCATCTTCTGGCGCTGTACCCAACTCATCCAGGGCCCTGGTGCGGTGGCTCACTGGGTAATAAAGGGGTTAAGGCCAGCTTGGCATTATCAGCTGGCCCTAAGCCCGAAATTCATGGGGTCACGCCAATATTAGACATGACCGCCATGAATTTCTAGTAAAGTATTTAAAAAAAACACAAACACCCAGAAAAAAGTCCTTTAATTGAAATAAAGACACAATTCTTTATTGTTCTAAATTAAACCATACTTACCGCCACGCCCATTCCAGCTGAAGCAAACGATCTCCTGCAATAAAAGTAAAATAATAAAGCAACCTCATCCTTACCTTTCCATGGTTCCCAGGACAGCTTCAGCTCTGCTACATCGAGATGACAGGCTGGACCGCAGCAGAACGCTGCCATCTAGCCTGTCATCCCACGGACACTGAGAAGCGCAGGCATGCTTGCGCTCCTCAGTGTCTCTCTGTGACGTCATCCAGATGAGCCGAGGTCATGTCCAATGAACTCAGCTCACCTCATGCACGTCACTGACAGCGTGGGAAAATTCTCCTGCACTCAGCGCTTCAGCGTGAGAATTCTCCCACGCTGTCAGTGACGTGCATGAGGTGCGCCGAGTTCATTGGACATGACCTCACCTCATGCACGTCACTGACAGCGTGGGAAAATTCTCACGCTGAAGCGCTGAGTGCAGGAGAATTCTCCCACGCTGTCAGTGACGTACATGAGGTGAGCCGAGTTCATTGTCGGCTAATCTGGATGCCGTCACAGCCAGACACTGAGGAGTGGAAGTATGCCTGCGCTTCTCAGTGTCTGCGGGATGACAGGCTGGATGGCAGCGTTCTGCTGCGGTCCAGCCTGTCATCTCGATGTAGCAGAGCTGGACCGGTCCTGGGAACCATGGGAAGGTAAGGATGAGGTTGCTTTATTATTTTTCTTTTATTGCAGGAGATCGTTGGCTTCAGCTGGAATGGGCGTGATGGTAAGTATGGTTTAATTTAGAACAATAAAGGATTGTGTCTTTATTTCAATTAAAGGACTTTATTCTGGGTGTTTGTGTTTTTTTTAAATACTTTACTAGAAATTCATGGTGGTCATGTCTAATATTGGCGTGACCCCATGAATTTCGGGCTTAGGGCCAGCTGATAATGCCAAGCTGGCCTTAACCCCTTTATTACCCAGTGAGCCACCGCACCAGGGCCCTGGATGAGTTGGGTACAGCGCCAGAAGATGGCGCTTCTATGAATGCGCCATTTTCCGGGGCGGCTGCGGACTGCAATTTGCAGCGGGTGGGGTCCAGAAAGCTTGGGCCTCCCTGCGCTGCAGATTCCAGCCCCCAGCTGCCTAGTTGTACCTGGCTGGACACAAAAATAGGGCGAAGCTCCACGTTTTTTTTTTTTAAATTCATGAAATTCATGGAATAATTAAGAAAAAAAGGGCTTCCCTATATTGTTGTGTCCGGCCAGGTACAAATAGGCAGCTGGTGGTTGGGGGCAGCCCGTTCCTGCCTGCTGTACCTGACTGGACACAAATATAGGGCGAAGCCCCACATCAATTTTTTTAAATTATTTCATGAATTTCCTGAAATGATTTAAAAAAAATTGACGTGGGGCTTCGCACTATATTTGTGTCCAGCCAGGTACAGCAGGCAGGAACGGGCTGCCCCCAACCACCAGCTGCCTATTTGTACCTGGTTGGACACAACAATATAGGGAAGCCCTTTTTTTCTTAATTATTTCATGAATTTCATGAAATAATTAAAAAAAAAAAAAATACGTGAAGCTTCTCCCTATTTTTGTGTCCAGCCAGGTACAACTAGGCAGCTGGGGGATGGAATCTGCAGCGCAGGGAGGCCCAAGCTTTCTGCCCCCCGCTGAAAATTGCAGTCCGCAGCCACCCCGGAAAATGGCTGGATGCTGTACCTGGCTGGCATACAAAAATATGGCGAAGCCCACGTCAAAAGTTTTGGGAAAAATTAATTAAAAAATAAATAATAATTTAGGGACTGCATCTTTATTAACTCCTCAAATGTCATTTAGTGTTAAAATAAAGGATTTATTTTAAAAAAAATTGACGTGGGGCTTCGCCCTATATTTGTGTCCAGCCAGGTACAGCAGGCAGGAATGGGCTGCCCCCAACCACCAGCTGCCTATTTGTACCTGGTTGGACACAACAATATAGGGAAGCCCTTTTTTTCTTAATTATTCCATGAATTGCATGAAATAATTAAAAAAAAAAAATGCGTGGGGCTTCGCCCTATTTTTGTGCCCAGCCAGGTACAACTAGGCAGCTGGGAGCTGGAATCCGCAGCGCAGGGAGGCCCAAGCTTTCTGGGCCACCCCCGCTGCAAATTGCAGTCCGCAGCCGCCCCAGAAAATGGCGCGTTCATAGAAGCGCCATCTTCTGGCGCTGTACCCAACTCATCCAGGGCCCTGGTGCGGTGGCTCACTGGGTAATAAAGGGGTTAAGGCCAGCTTGGCATTATCAGCTGGCCCTAAGCCCAAAATTCATGGGGTCACGCCAATATTAGACATGACCACCATGAATTTCTAGTAAAGTATTTAAAAAAACACAACACCCAGAAAAAAGTCCTTTAATTGAAATAAACACACAATTCTTTATTGTTCTAAATTAAACCATACTTACCACCACGCCCATTCCAGCTGAAGCCAATGATCTCCTGCAATAAAAGTAAAATAATAAAGCAACATCATCCTTACCTTTCCATGGCTCCCACGACAGCTTCAGCTCTGCTACATCGAGATGACAGGCTGGACCGCAGCAGAACGCTGCCATCCATCCTGTCATCCCGCAGACACTGAGAAGCGCAGGCATACTTCCACTCCTCAGTGTCTGGCTGTGACGGCATCCAGATGAACCGAGGTCATGTCCAATGAACTCAGCTCACCTCATGTACGTCACTGACAGCGTGGGAAAATTCTCCTGCACTCAGCGCTTCAGCGTGAGAATTTTCCCACGCTGTCAGTGACGTGCAAGAGGTGAGCTGAGTTCATTGGACATGACCTCACCTCATGTATGTCACTGACAGCGTGGGAGAATTCTCACGCTGAAGCGCTGAGTGCAGGAGAATTTTCCCACGCTGTCAGTGACGTGCATGAGGTGAGCTGAGTTCATTGGACATGAACTCGGCTCATCTGGATGACGTCACAGAGAGACACTGAGGAGCGCAAGCATGCCTGCGCTTCTCAGTGTCTGCGGGATGACAGGCTGGATGGCAGCTTTCTGCTGCGGTCCAGCCTGTCATCTCGATGTAGCAGAGCTGGAGCTGTCCTGGGAACCATCGAAAGGTAAGGATGAGGTTGCTTTATTATTTTTCTTTTATTGCAGGAGATCGTTGGCTTCAGCTGGAATGGGCGTGATGGTAAGTATGGTTTAATTTAGAACAATAAAGAATTGTGTCTTTATTTCAATTAAAGGACTTTACTCTGGGTGTTTGTGTTTTCTTTTAACTTTGACTATGGGGTTAGTAATGGGGGTGTCTTATAGACGCCTCTCCATTACTAACCTGGGCTTGATGTCAGCTGGCATTATAAGCTGACATCAACCCCAACCCTATTACCCCCTGCCACCGCACCAGGGCAGCGTGGAAGAGCGAGGCTAAGTGCCAGAATTGGCGCATCCTATGGATGCGCCATTTCTGGGGCGGCTGACGGCTGGTGTTTCTAGCCTGGGAGGGGGCCAATATTCATGGCACCCTTCCTGGGCTATTAATATCAGCCCCCAGCTGTCTGCCTAGCCTGTGCTAGCTATTAAATTAGGGGGGACCCCACGTTATTTTTTTGGGGGGGTTCCCCCATTTTAATAGCTAGTAAAGGCTAGGTATTCAGCTGGGGGCTGATATTAGTAGCCTGGGAAGCTCCGTGGGTATTACCCCCTTCCCAGGCTTCAAACATTTGCCCCAGCTGTCTGCTTAACCTCCGCTAGAGCCTAAAATTAAGGGGAACCCCACGCCAATTTTTTTTTAAATAAATCCTTTATTTTAACACTACATGACAAGTACAGTAATCAACACTGTCACTGTACTTCATATATATGTGACTGACATGTTTCGATCTATCTAATCTATGTGTGATTCTCTATTCCTTCTATTCTAAATTGTCGGGTACAGATGCTGAATTGCCGGCCGGCTTTCTTAAAGAGACGGTGCATGAAAACACTATTATTTTTTTAAATAAATCCTTTACACTAAATGACAAGTACAGTAAGCAACACTGTCACTGTACTTCATATATATGTGACTGACATGTTTCTATCTATCTAATCTATGTGTGAAGCTCTATTCTTTCTGTTATAAATTGTCGGGTACCGCTGCTGAATTGCCGGCCGGCTTTTTTAAAGAGACGGTGCACGAAAACACTAATATTTTTTTTTAATAAATCCTTTACACTAAATGACAAGTACAGTAAGCAACACTGTCACTGTACTTCATATATATGTGACTGACATGTTTCTATCTATCTAATCTATGTGTGATTCTCTATTCTGTCTGTTATAAATTGTCGGGTACAGATGCTGAATTGCCGGCCAGCTTTTTTAAAGAGACGGTGCACGAAAACACTAATATTTTTTTTAATAAATCCTTTACACTAAATGACAAGTACAGTAAGCAACACAGTCACTGTACTTCATATATATGTGACTGACATGTTTCTATCTATCTAATCTATGTGTGAAGCTCTATTCTTTCTGTTGTAAATTGTCGGGTACCGGTGTATGCCGCTGATGAATTGCCGGCTTTTCATGTCATTCTACATTATTCTTAGTTGTTTTACTTCATGTAGAATTAACCTACAAGGAAAGAAAGGGTTTATTTTCATTCCGATATTTGTGTCCCATTGACTTGCATTGGTTTCCGGTATCGGAATCGGCGATATCCGATACTTTTTGGGTATCGGCCCGATCCAATCCGATACGATATTTCCTGATATCGGAAGGTATCGCTCAACACTAGTCAGGACAAGTAGGGTTAGCGTCAGGACAACTAGGGTTAGCGTCAGGACAAATAGGGTTAGCGTAAGGACAAGTAGGGTTAGCGTCAGGACAAGTAGGGTTAGCGTCAGGACAACTAGGGTTAGCATCAGGACAACTCGAGTTAGCGTCAGGACAACTCGGGTTAGCGTCAGGACAACTCGGGTTAGCGTCAGGAAAAGTAGGGTTAGCGTCAGGACAACTAGAGTTAGCGTCAGGACAACTAGGGTTAGCGTCAGGACAACTAGGGTTAGCGTCAAG
The DNA here is from genome assembly GCF_046119375.1 of Phyllobates terribilis. Classification (NCBI taxonomy): domain Eukaryota; kingdom Metazoa; phylum Chordata; class Amphibia; order Anura; family Dendrobatidae; genus Phyllobates; species Phyllobates terribilis. The sequence continues at coordinate 529,346 of NW_027363156.1, read as the reverse complement.
ACAACTAGGGTTAGCGTCAGGACAACTAGGGTTAGCGTCAGGACAAGTAGGGTTAGCGTCACGACAACTAGGGTTAGCGTCAGGACAACTAGGGTTAGCGTCAGGACAAGTAGGGTTAGCGTCAGGACAACTAGGGTTAGCGTCTGGACAACTAGGGTTAGCGTCAGGACAACTAGGGTTAGCGTCAGTACAACTAGGGTTAGCGTCAGGACAACTAGGGTTAGTGTCAGGACAACTAGGGTTAGCGTCAGGACAACTAGGGTTAGCGTCAGGACAACTAGGGTTAGCGTCAGGACAAGTAGGGTTAGCGTCAGGACAACTAGGGTTAGCATCAGGACAACTAGGGTTAGCGTCAGGACAAGTAGGGTTAGCGTCAGGACAAGTAGGGTTAGCGTCAGGACAACTAGGGTTAGCGTCAGTACAACTAGGGTTAGCGTCAGGACAAGTAGGGTTAGAGTCAGGACAAGTAGGGTTAGCGTCAGGACAACTAGGGTTAGCATCAGGACAACTAGGGTTAGCGTCAGGACAAGTAGGGTTAGCGTCAGGCCAACTAGGGTTAGCTTCAGGACAACTAGGGTTAGCGTCAGGACAACTAGGTTTAGCGTCAGGACAACTAGGGTTAGCGTCAGGACAAGTAGGGTTAGCGTCAGGACAAGTAGGGTTAGCGTCAGGACAACTAGGGATAGCGTCAGGACAACTAGGGTTAGAGTCAGGACAACTCGGGTTAGCGTCAGGACAACTAGGGTTAGCGTCAGGACAACTCGGGTTAGCGTCAGGACAAGTAGGGTTAGCGTCAGGACAACTCGGGTTAGCGTCAGGACAACTCGGGTTAGCGTCAGGACAACTAGGGTTAGCGTCAGGACAAGTAGGGTTAGCGTCAGGACAACTAGGGTTAGCGTCAGGACAACTAGGGTTAGCGTCAGGACAAGTAGGGTTAGCGTCAGGACAACTAGGGTTAGCGTCAGGACAAGTAGGGTTAGCGTCAGGACAAGTAGGGTTAGCGTCAGGACAACTAGGGTTAGCGTCAGGACAACTAGGGTTAGCGTCAGGACAAGTAGGGTTAGCGTCAGGACAAGTAGGGTTAGCGTCAGGACAACTAGAGTTAGCGTCAGGACAACTAGGGTTAGCGTCAGGACAACTAGGGTTAGCGTCAGGACAACTAGGGTTAGCGTAAGGACAACTAGGGTTATCATCAGGACAACTAGGGTTAGCGTCAGGCAACTAGGGTAAGCGTCAGGACAACTAGGGTTAGCGTCAGGACAACTAGGGTTAGCGTCAGGACAAGTAGGGTTAGTGTCAGGACAACTAGGGTTAGCGTCAGGACAACTAGGGTTAGCGTCAGGACAACTAGGGTTAGCGTAAGGACAACTAGGGTTATCGTCAGGACAACTAGGGTTAGCGTCAGGCAACTAGGGTTAGCGTCAGGACAACTAGGGTTAGCGTCAGGACAACTAGGGTTAGCGTCAGGACAACTCGGGTTAGCGTCAGGACAACTAGGGTTAGCGTCAGGACAACTCGGGTTAGCGTCAGGACAAGTAGGGTTAGCGTCAGGACAACTCGGATTAGCGTCAGGACAACTCTGGTTAGCGTCAGGACAACTCGGGTTAGCGTCAGGACAACTAGGGTTAGCGTCAGGACAACTCGGGTTAGCGTCAGGACAACTAGGGTTAGCGTCAGGACAAGTAGGGTTAGCGTCAGGACAACTAGGGTTAGCGTCAGGACAACTAGAGTTAGCGTTAGGACAACTAGGGTTAGCGTCAGGACAACTAGGGTTAGCGTTAGGACAACTAGGGTTAGCGTCAGGACAACTCGGGTTAGCGTCAGGACAACTCGGGTTAGCATCAGGACAACTCGGGTTAGCGTCAGGACAACTCGGGTTAGCGTCAGGACAACTCGAGTTAGTGTCAGGACAACTCGGGTTAGCGTCAGGACAACTCGGGTTAGCGTCAGGACAAGTAGGGTTAGCGTCAGGACAAGTAGGGTTAGCGTCAGGACAACTAGGGTTAGCGTCAGGACAAGTAGGGTTAGCGTCAGGACAACTAGGGTTAGCGTCAGGACAACTAGGGTTAGCATCAGGACAAGTAGGGTTAGCGTCAGGACAAGTAGGGTTAGCGTCAGGACAACTAGGGTTAGCGTCAGGACAACTAGGGTTAGCGTCAGGACAAGTAGGGTTAGCGTCAGGACAAGTAGGGTTAGCGTCAGGACAACTAGGGTTAGCATCAGGACAACTAGGGTTAGCGTCAGGACAACTAGGGTTAGCGTCAGGACAAGTAGGGTTAGCGTCAGGACAACTAGGGTTAGCGTCAGGACAACTAGGGTTAACGTCAGGACAAGTAGGGTTAGCGTCAGGACAACTAGGGTTAGCATCAGGACAACTAGGGTTAGCGTTAGGACAAGTAGGGTTAGCGTCAGGACAAGTAGGGTTAGCGTCAGGACAACTAGGGTTAGCGTCAGGACAAATAGGGTTAGCGTAAGGACAAGTAGGGTTAGCGTCAGGACAAGTAGGGTTAGCGTCAGGACAACTAGGGTTAGCATCAGGACAACTCGAGTTAGCGTCAGGACAACTCGGGTTAGCGTCAGGACAACTCGGGTTAGCGTCAGGACAAGTAGGGTTAGCGTCAGGACAACTAGAGTTAGCGTCAGGACAACTAGGGTTAGCGTCAGGACAACTAGGGTTAGCGTCAAGACAACTAGGGTTAGCGTCAGGACAACTAGGGTTAGCGTCAGGACAAGTAGGGTTAGCGTCACGACAACTAGGGTTAGCGTCAGGACAACTAGGGTTAGCGTCAGGACAAGTAGGGTTAGCGTCAGGACAAGTAGGGTTAGCGTCAGGACAACTAGGGTTAGCGTCAGGACAACTAGGGTTAGCGTCAGTACAACTAGGGTTAGCGTCAGGACAACTAGGGTTAGTGTCAGGACAACTAGGGTTAGCGTCAGGACAACTAGGGTTAGCGTCAGAACAACTAGGGTTAGCGTCAGGACAACTAGAGTTAGCGTTAGGACAACTAGGGTTAGCGTCAGGACAACTAGGGTTAGCGTTAGGACAACTAGGGTTAGCGTCAGGACAACTCGGGTTAGCGTCAGGACAACTCGGGTTAGCGTCAGGACAACTCGGGTTAGCGTCAGGACAACTCGGGTTAGCGTCAGGACAACTCGAGTTAGTGTCAGGACAACTCGGGTTAGCGTCAGGACAACTCGGGTTAGCGTCAGGACAAGTAGGGTTAGCATCAGGACAAGTAGGGTTAGCGTCAGGACAACTAGGGTTAGCGTCAGGACAAGTAGGGTTAGCGTCAGGACAACTAGGGTTAGCGTCAGGACAACTAGGGTTAGCGTCAGGACAACTAGGGTTAGCGTCAGGACAAGTAGGGTTAGCGTCAGGACAAGTAGGGTTAGCGTCAGGACAACTAGGGTTAGCGTCAGGACAACTAGGGATAGCGTCATTACAAGTAGGGTTAGCGTCAGGACAAGTAGGGTTAGCGTCAGGACAACTAGGGTTAGCATCAGGACAACTAGGGTTAGCGTCAGGACAACTAGGGTTAGCGTCAGGACAAGTAGGGTTAGCGTCAGGACAACTAGGGTTAGCGTCAGGACAACTAGGGTTAACGTCAGGACAAGTAGGGTTAGCGTTAGGACAACTAGGGTTAGCATCAGGACAACTAGGGTTAGCGTTAGGACAAGTAGGGTTAGCGTCAGGACAAGTAGGGTTAGCGTCAGGACAACTAGGGTTAGCGTCAGGACAAATAGGGTTAGCGTAAGGACAAGTAGGGTTAGCGTCAGGACAAGTAGGGTTAGCGTCAGGACAACTAGGGTTAGCATCAGGACAACTCGAGTTAACGTCAGGACAACTCGGGTTAGCGTCAGGACAACTCGGGTTAGCGTCAGGACAAGTAGGGTTAGCGTCAGGACAACTAGAGTTAGCGTCAGGACAACTAGGGTTAGCGTCAGGACAACTAGGGTTAGCGTCAAGACAACTAGGGTTAGCGTCAGGACAACTAGGGTTAGCGTCAGGACAAGTAGGGTTAGCGTCACGACAACTAGGGTTAGCGTCAGGACAACTAGGGTTAGCGTCAGGACAAGTAGGGTTAGCGTCAGGACAAGTAGGGTTAGCGTCAGGACAACTAGGGTTAGCGTCAGGACAACTAGGGTTAGCGTCAGTACAACTAGGGTTAGCGTCAGGACAACTAGGGTTAGCGTCAGGACAACTAGGGTTAGCGTCAGGACAACTAGGGTTAGCGTCAGGACAACTAGGGTTAGCGTCAGGACAACTAGGGTTAGCATCAGGACAACTAGGGTTAGCGTCAGGACAAGTAGGGTTAGCGTCAGGACAAGTAGGGTTAGCGTCAGGACAACTAGGGTTAGCGTCAGTACAACTAGGGTTAGCGTCACTACAACTAGGGTTAGCGTCAGGACAAGTAGGGTTAGCGTCAGGACAACTAGGGTTAGCGTCAGGACAAGTAGGGTTAGCGTCAGGACAAGTAGGGTTAGCGTCAGGACAAGTAGGGTTAGCGTCAGGACAGCTAGGGTTAGCGTCAGGACAAGTAGGGTTAGCGTCAGGACAACTAGGGTTAGCGTCAGGACAACTAGGGTTAGCGTCAGGACAAGTAGGGTTAGCGTCAGGACAAGTAGGGTTAGCGTCAGGACAACTAGGGTTAGCGTCAGGACAACTAGGGTTAGCGTCAGGACAAGTAGGGTTAGCGTCAGGACAAGTAGGGTTAGCGTCAGGACAACTAGGGTTAGCGTCAGGACAACTAGGGTTAGCGTCAGGACAAGTAGGGTTAGCGTCAGGACAACTAGGGTTAGCTTCAGGACAACTAGGGTTAGCGTCAGGACAACTAGGGTTAGCTCAGGACAACTAGGGTTAGCGTCAGGACAACTAGGGTTAGCGTCAGGACATCTAGGGTTAGCGTCAGGACAAGTAGGGTTAGCTTCAGGACAACTAGGGTTAGCGTCAGGACAAGTAGGGTTAGCGTCAGGACAAGTAGGGTTAGCGTCAGGACAAGTAGGGTTAGCGTCAGGACAACTAGGGTTAGCGTCAGGACAACTAGGGTTAGCGTCAGGACAAGTAGGGTTAGCGTCAGGACAAGTAGGGTTAGCGTCAGGACAAGTAGGGTTAGCGTCAGGACAACTAGGGTTAGCGTCAGGACAACTAGGGTTAGCGTCAGGACAACTCGGGTTAGCGTCAGGACAACTCGGGTTAGCGTCAGGACAACTCGGGTTAGCGTCAGGACAACTCGGGTTAGCGTCAGGACAACTCGGGTTAGCGTCAGGACAACTCGAGTTAGTGTCAGGACAACTCGGGTTAGCGTCAGGACAACTCGGGTTAGCGTCAGGACAACTCGGGTTAGCGTCAGGACAAGTAGGGTTAGCGTCAGGACAACTAGGGTTAGCGTCAGGACAACTAGGGTTAGCGTCAGGACAAGTAGGGTTAGCGTCAGGACAAGTAGGGTTAGCGTCAGGACAACTAGGGTTAGCGTCAGGACAAGTAGGGTTAGCGTCAGGACAACTAGGGCTAGCGTCAGGACAACTAGGGTTAGCGTCAGGACAAGTAGGGTTAGCGTCAGGACAACTAGGGTTAGCGTCAGGACAAGTAGGGTTAGCGTCAGGTCAAGTAGGGTTAGCGTCAGGACAAGTAGGGTTAGCGTCAGGACAACTAGGGTTAGCGTCAGGACAACTAGGGCTAGCGTCAGGACAAGTAGGGTTAGCGTCAGGACCAGTAGGGTTAGCGTCAGGACAACTAGGGTTAGCGTCAGGACAACTAGGGTTAGCGTCAGGACAACTAGGGTTAGCGTCAGGACAACTAGCGTTAGCGTCAGGACAAGTAGGGTTAGCGTCAGGACAACTAGGGTTAGCGTCAGGACAAGTAGGGTTAGCGTCAGGACAACTAGGGTTAGCGTCAGGACAACTAGGGTTAGCGTCAGGACAAGTAGGGTTAGCGTCAGGACAACTAGGGTTAGCGTCAGGACAAGTAGGGTTAGCGTCAGGACAACTAGGGTTAGCGTCAGGACAACTAGGGTTAGCGTCAGGACAAGTAGGGTTAGCGTCAGGACAACTAGGGTTAGCGTCAGGACAACTAGGGTTAGCGTCAGGACAACTCGGGTTAGCGTCAGGACAAGTAGGGTTAGCGTCAGGACAACTCGGGTTAGCGTCAGGACAACTCGGGTTAGCGTCAGGACAACTAGGGTTAGCGTCAGGACAACTAGGGTTAGCGTCAGGACAACTAGGGTTATCGTCAGGACAACTAGGGTTAGCGTCAGGACAACTAGGGTTAGCATCAGGACAAGTAGGGTTAGCGTCAGGACAACTAGGGTTAGCGTCAGGACAAGTAGGGTTAGCGTCAGGACAAGTAGGGTTAGCGTCAGGACAAGTAGGGTTAGCGTCAGGACAAGTAGGGTTAGTGTCAGGACAACCAGGGTTAGCGTCAGGACAACTAGGGTTAGCGTCAGGACAACTAGGGTTAGCGTCAGGACAAGGAGGGTTAGCGTCAGGACAAGTAGGGTTAGCGTCAGGACAACTAGGGTTAGCGTCAGGACAACTAGGGTTAGTGTCAGGACAACCAGGGTTAGCGTCAGGACAACTAGGGTTAGCGTCAGGACAACTAGGGTTAGCGTCAGGACAAGGAGGGTTAGCGTCAGGACAAGTAGGGTTAGCGTCAGGACAACTAGGGTTAGCATCAGGACAACTAGGGTTAGCGTCAGGACAACTAGGGTTATCGTCAGGACAACTAGGGTTAGCGTCAGGACAACTAGGGTTAGCATCAGGACAAGTAGGGTTAGCGTCAGGACAACTAGGGTTAGCGTCAGGAAAAGTAGGGTTAGCGTCAGGACAAGTAGGGTTAGCGTCAGGACAAGTAGGGTTAGCGTCAGGACAAGTAGGGTTAGTGTCAGGACAACCAGGGTTAGCGTCAGGACAACTAGGGTTAGCGTCAGGACAACTAGGGTTAGCGTCAGGACAAGGAGGGTTAGCGTCAGGACAAGTAGGGTTAGCATCAGGACAACTAGGGTTAGCGTCAGGACAACTAGGGTTAGTGTCAGGACAACCAGGGTTAGCGTCAGGACAACTAGGGTTAGCGTCAGGACAACTAGGGTTAGCGTCAGGACAAGGAGGGTTAGCGTCAGGACAAGTAGGGTTAGCGTCAGGACAACTAGGGTTAGCATCAGGACAACTAGGGTTAGCGTCAGGACAAGTAGGGTTAGCGTCAGGACAAGTAGGGTTAGCGTCAGGACAATTAGGGTTAGCGTCAGTACAACTAGGGTTAGCGTCAGGACAAGTAGGGTTAGCGTCAGGACAAGTAGGGTTAGCGTCAGGACATCAAGGGTTAGCATGAGGACAACTAGGGTTAGCGTCAGGACAAGTAGGGTTAGCGTCAGGACAACTAGGGTTAGCTTCAGGACAACTAGGGTTAGCGTCAGGACAACTAGGGTTAGCGTCAGGACAACTAGGGTTAGCGTCAGGACAAGTAGGGTTAGCGTCAGGACAACTAGGGTTAGCGTCAGGACAAGTAGGGTTAGCGTCAGGACAAGTAGGGATAGCGTCAGGACAAGTAGGGTTAGTGTCAGGACAACTATGGTTAGCGTCAGGACAACTAGGGTTAGCGTCAGGACAACTAGGGTTAGCGTCAGGACAACTAGGGTTAGCGTCAGTACAAGTAGGGTTAGCGTCAGGACAAGTAGGGTTAGCATCAGGACAAGTAGGGTTAGCGTCAGGACAACTACGGTTAGCAACAGGACAAGTAGGGGTAGCGTCAGGACAAGTAGGGTTAGCGTCAGGACAAGTAGGGTTAGCGTCAGGACAACTAGGATTAGCGTCAGGACAAGTAGGGTTAGCATCAGGACAAGTAGGGTTAACGTCAGGACAACTAGGGTTAGCGTCAGGACAACTAGGGTTAGCGTCAGGACAACTAGGCTTAGCATCAGGACAAGTAGGGTTAGCGTCAGGACAACTAGGGTTAGCGTCAGGACAAGTAGGGTTAGCATCAGGACAACTAGGATTAGCGTCAGGACAACTAGGGTTAACGTCAGGACAACTAGGGTTAGCGTCAGGACAAGTAGGGTTAGCGTCAGGACGAGTAGGGTTAGCGTCAGGACAACTAGGGTTAGCGTCAGGAGAACTAGGGTTAGCGTCAGGACAACTAGGGTTAGCGTCAGGACAACTAGGGTTAGCGTCATGACAACTAGGGTTAGCGTCAGGACAACTAGGGTTAGCGTCAGGAAAACTAGGGTTAGCGTCAGGACAAGTAGGGTTAGCGTCAGGACAACTAGGGTTAGCGTCAGGACATCTAGGGTTAGCGTCAGGACAACTAGGGTTAGCGTCAAGACAACTAGGGTTAGCGTCAGGACAACTAGGGTTGGCATCAGGACATGTAGGGTTAGCGTCAGGACAACTAGGATTAGCGTCAGGACAACTAGGGTTAGCGTCAGGACAAGTAGGGTTAGCGTCAGGACAACTAGGGTTAGCATCAGGACAACTAGGGTTAGCGTCATGACAACTAGGGTTAGCGTCAGGACAACTAGGGTTAGCGTCAGGACAACTAGGGATAGCGTCACGACAAGTAGGGTTAGCGTCAGGACAAGTAGGGTTAGCGTCAGGACAACTCGGGTTAGCGTCAGGACAACTAGGGTTAGCGTCAGGACATCTAGGGTTAGCGTCAGGACAACTAGGGTTAGCGTCAGGACAACGAGGGTTAGCGTCAGGACAACTAGGGTTGGCATCAGGACAAGTAGGGTTAGCGTCAGGACAACTAGGCTTAGCTTCAGGACAACTAGGGTTTGCGTCAGGACAAGTAGGGTTAGCGTCAGGACAAGTAGAGTTAGCGTGAGGACAACTAGGGTTAGCGTCAGGACAAGTAGGGTTAGCGTCAGGACAAGTAGGGATAGCGTCAGGACAAGTAGGGTTAGTGTCAGGACAACTATGGTTAGCGTCAGGACAACTAGGGTTAGCGTCAGGACAACTAGGGTTAGCGTCATGACAACTAGGGTTAGCGTCAGGACAACTAGGGTTAGCGTCAGGAAAACTAGGGTTAGCGTCAGGACAAGTAGGGTTAGCGTCAGGACAACTAGGGTTAGCGTCAGGACATCTAGGGTTAGCGTCAGGACAACTAGGGTTAGCGTCAAGACAACTAGGGTTAGCGTCAGGACAACTAGGGTTGGCATCAGGACATGTAGGGTTAGCGTCAGGACAACTAGGATTAGCGTCAGGACAACTAGGGTTAGCGTCAGGACAAGTAGGGTTAGCGTCAGGACAACTAGGGTTAGCATCAGGACAACTAGGGTTAGCGTCATGACAACTAGGGTTAGCGTCAGGACAACTAGGGTTAGCGTCAGGACAACTAGGGATAGCGTCACGACAAGTAGGGTTAGCGTCAGGACAAGTAGGGTTAGCGTCAGGACAACTCGGGTTAGCGTCAGGACAACTAGGGTTAGCGTCAGGACATCTAGGGTTAGCGTCAGGACAACTAGGGTTAGCGTCAGGACAACGAGGGTTAGCGTCAGGACAACTAGGGTTGGCATCAGGACAAGTAGGGTTAGCGTCAGGACAACTAGGCTTAGCTTCAGGACAACTAGGGTTTGCGTCAGGACAAGTAGGGTTAGCGTCAGGACAAGTAGAGTTAGCGTGAGGACAACTAGGGTTAGCGTCAGGACAAGTAGGGTTAGCGTCAGGACAAGTAGGGATAGCGTCAGGACAAGTAGGGTTAGTGTCAGGACAACTATGGTTAGCGTCAGGACAACTAGGGTTAGCGTCAGGACAACTAGGGTTAGCGTCAGGACAACTAGGGTTAGCGTCAGTACAAGTAGGGTTAGCGTCAGGACAAGTAGGGTTAGCATCAGGACAAGTAGGGTTAGCGTCAGGACAACTACGGTTAGCAACAGGACAAGTAGGGGTAGCGTCAGGACAAGTAGGGTTAGCGTCAGGACAAGTAGGGTTAGCGTCAGGACAACTAGGATTAGCGTCAGGACAAGTAGGGTTAGCATCAGGACAAGTAGGGTTAACGTCAGGACAACTAGGGTTAGCGTCAGGACAACTAGGGTTAGCGTCAGGACAACTAGGCTTAGCATCAGGACAAGTAGGGTTAGCGTCAGGACAACTAGGGTTAGCGTCAGGACAAGTAGGGTTAGCATCAGGACAACTAGGATTAGCGTCAGGACAACTAGGGTTAACGTCAGGACAACTAGGGTTAGCGTCAGGACAAGTAGGGTTAGCGTCAGGACGAGTAGGGTTAGCGTCAGGACAACTAGGGTTAGCGTCAGGAGAACTAGGGTTAGCGTCAGGACAACTAGGGTTAGCGTCAGGACAACTAGGGTTAGCGTCATGACAACTAGGGTTAGCGTCAGGACAACTAGGGTTAGCGTCAGGAAAACTAGGGTTAGCGTCAGGACAAGTAGGGTTAGCGTCAGGACAAATAGGGTTAGCGTCAGGACATCTAGGGTTAGCGTCAGGACAACTAGGGTTAGCGTCAAGACAACTAGGGTTAGCGTCAGGACAACTAGGGTTGGCATCAGGACATGTAGGGTTAGCGTCAGGACAACTAGGATTAGCGTCAGGACAACTAGGGTTAGCGTCAGGACAAGTAGGGTTAGCGTCAGGACAACTAGGGTTAGCATCAGGACAACTAGGGTTAGCGTCATGACAACTAGGGTTAGCGTCAGGACAACTAGGGTTAGCGTCAGGACAACTAGGGATAGCGTCACGACAAGTAGGGTTAGCGTCAGGACAAGTAGGGTTAGCGTCAGGACAACTCGGGTTAGCGTCAGGACAACTAGGGTTAGCGTCAGGACATCTAGGGTTAGCGTCAGGACAACTAGGGTTAGCGTCAGGACAACGAGGGTTAGCGTCAGGACAACTAGGGTTGGCATCAGGACAAGTAGGGTTAGCGTCAGGACAACTAGGCTTAGCTTCAGGACAACTAGGGTTTGCGTCAGGACAAGTAGGGTTAGCGTCAGGACAAGTAGAGTTAGCGTGAGGACAACTAGGGTTAGCGTCAGGACAACTAGGGTTAGCGTCAGGACAAGTAGGGTTAGCATCAGGACAAGTAGGGTTAGCGTCAGGACAACTAGGGTTAGCATCAGGACAAGTAGGGTTAGCGTCAGGACAACTAGGGTTAGCGTCAGGACAAGTAGGGTTAGCGTCAGGACAACTAGGGTTAGCGTCAGGACAACTAGGGTTAGCGTCAGGACAAGTAGGGTTAGCGTCAGGACAACTAGGGTTAGCGTCAAGACAACTAGGGTTAGCGTCAGGACAACTAGGGTTAGCGTCAGGACAAGTAGGGTTAGCGTCAGGACAACTAGGGTTAGCGTCAGGACAAGTAGGGTTAGCGTCAGAACAAGTAGGGTTAGCGTCAGGACAACTAGGGTTAGCGTCAGGACAACTAGGGTTAGCGTCAGGACAAGTAGGGTTAGCGTTAGGACAACTAGGGTTAGCGTCAGGACAACTAGGGTTAGCGTCAGGACAACTAGGGTTAGCGTCAGGACAACTAGGGTTAGTGTCAGGACAACCAGGGTTAGCGTCAGGACAACTAGGGTTAGCGTCAGGACAACTAGGGTTAGCGTCAGGACAAGGAGGGTTAGCGTCAGGACAAGTAGGGTTAGCGTCAGGACAACTAGGGTTAGCATCAGGACAACTAGGGTTAGCGTCAGGACAAGTAGGGTTAGCGTCAGGACAAGTAGGGTTAGCGTCAGGACAACTAGGGTTAGCGTCAGTACAACTAGGGTTAGCGTCAGGACAAGTAGGGTTAGCATCAGGACAAGTAGGGTTAGCGTCAGAACAACTAGGGTTAGCATCAGGACAACTAGGGTTAGCGTCAGGACAAGTAGGGTTAGCGTCAGGACAACTAGGATTAGCTTCAGGACAACTAGGGTTAGCGTCAGGACAACTAGGGTTAGCGTCAGGACAACTAGGGTTAGCGTCAGGACAAGTAGGGTTAGCGTCAGGACAACTAGGGTTAGCGTCAGGACAAGTAGGGTTAGCGTCAGGACAAGTAGGGTTAACGTCAGGACAAGTAGGGTTAGCGTCAGGACAACTATGGTTAGCGTCAGGACAACTAGGGTTAGCGTCAGGACAACTAGGGTTAGCGTCAGGACAACTAGGGTTAGCGTCAGGACAAGTAGGGTTAGCGTCAGGACAACTAGGGTTAGCGTCAGGACAACTAGGGTTAGCGTCAGGACAAGTAGGGTTAGCGTCAGAACAACTAGGGTTAGCGTCAGGACAACTAGGGTTAGCGTCAGGACAAGTAGGGTTAGCGTCAGGACAACTAGGGTTAGCGTCAAGACAACTAGAGTTAGCGTCAGGACAACTAGGGTTAGCGTCAGGACAAGTAGGGTTAGCGTCAGGACAACTAGGGTTAGCGTCAGGACAAGTAGGGTTAGCGTCAGGACAAGTAGGGTTAGCGTCAGGACAACTAGGGTTAGCGTCAGGACAACTAGGGTTAGCGTCAGGACAAGTAAGATTAGCGTCAGGACAACTAGGGTTAGCGTCAGGACAACTAGGGTTATCGTCAGGACAACTAGGGTTAGTGTCAGGACAACCAGGGTTAGCGTCAGGACAACTAGGGTTAGCGTCAGGACAACTAGGGTTAGCGTCAGGACAAGGAGGGTTAGCGTCAGGACAAGTAGGGTTAGCGTCAGGACAACTAGGGTTAGCATCAGGACAACTAGGGTTAGCGTCAGGACAAGTAGGGTTAGCGTCAGGACAAGTAGGGTTAGAGTCAGGACAACTAGGGTTAGCGTCAGTACAACTAGGGTTAGCGTCAGGACAAGTAGGGTTAGCATCAGGACAAGTAGGGTTAGCGTCAGGACAACTAGGGTTAGCATCAGGACAACTAGGGTTAGCGTCAGGACAAGTAGGGTTAGCGTCAGGACAACTAGGGTTAGCTTCAGGACAACTAGGGTTAGCGTCAGGACAACTAGGGTTAGCGTCAGGACAACTAGGGTTAGCGTCAGGACAAGTAGGGTTAGCGTCAGGACAACTAGGGTTAGCGTCAGGACAAGTAGGGTTAGCGTCAGGACAAGTAGGGTTAGCGTCAGGACAAGTAGGGTTAGCGTCAGGACAACTATGGTTAGCGTCAGGACAACTAGGGTTAGCGTCAGGACAACTAGGGTTAGCGTCAGGACAACTAGGGTTAGCGTCAGGACAAGTAGGGTTAGCGTCAGGACAAGTAGGGTTAGCATCAGGACAAGTAGGGTTAGCGTCAGGACAATTACGGTTAGCAACAGGACAAGTAGGGGTAGCGTCAGGACAAGTAGGGTTAGCGTCAGGACAAGTAGGGTTAGCGTCAGGACAACTAGGGTTAGCGTCAGGACAAGTAGGGTTAGCATCAGGACAAGTAGGGTTAGCGTCAGGACAACTAGGGTTAGCGTCAGGACAACTAGGGTTAGCGTCAGGACAACTAGGGTTAGCATCAGGACAAGTAGGGTTAGCGTCAGGACAAGAAAGGGTTAGCGTCAGGACAACTAGGATTAGCGTCAGGACAACTAGGGTTAGCGTCAGGACAACTAGGGTTAGCGTCAGGACAACTAGGGTTAGCGTCAGGACAAGTAGGGTTAGCGTCAGGACGAGTAGGGTTAGCGTCAGGACAACTAGGGTTAGCGTCAGGAGAACTAGGGTTAGCGTCAGGACATCTAGGGTTAGCGTCAGGACAACTAGGGTTAGCGTCAAGACAACTAGTGTTAGCGTCAGGACAACTAGGGTTGGCATCAGGACAAGTAGGGTTGGCGTCAGGACAACTAGGATTAGCGTCAGGACAACTAGGGTTAGCGTCAGGACAAGTAGGGTTAGCGTCAGGACAAGTAGAGTTAGCGTGAGGACAACTAGGGTTAGCGTCAGGACAACTAGGGTTAGCATCAGGACAACTAGGGTTAGCGTCAGGACAACTAGGGTTAGCGTCAGGACAACTAGGGTTAGCATCAGGACAACTAGGGTTAGCGTCATGACAACTAGGGTTAGCGTCAGGACAACTAGGGTTAGCGTCAGGACAACTAGGGTTAGCGTCACGACAAGTAGGGTTAGCGTCAGGACAACTAGGGTTAGCGTCAGGACAACTCGGGTTAGAGTCAGGACAACTCGGGTTAGCGTCAGGACAACTAGGGTTAGCGTCAGGACAACTAGGGTTAGCGTCAGGACAAGTAGGGTTAGCGTCAGGACAACTAGGGTTAGCGTCAGGACAACTAGGGTTAGCGTCATGACAACTAGGGTTAGCATCAGGACAACTAGGGTTTGCGTCAGGACAACTAGGGTTAGCGTCAGGACAACTAGGGTTAGCGTCACGACAAGTAGGGTTAGCGTCAGTACAAGTAGGGTTAGCGTCAGGACAACTAGGGTTAGCGTCAGGACAACTAGGGTTAGCGTCAGGACATCTAGGGTTAGCGTCAGGACAACTAGGGTTAGCGTCAAGACAACTAGGGTTAGCGTCAGGACAACTAGGGTTGGCATCAGGACAAGTAGGGTTAGCGTCAGGACAACTAGGATTAGCGTCAGGACAAGTAGGGTTAGCATCAGGACAAGTAGAGTTAGCGTGAGGACAACTAGGGTTAGCGTCAGGGCAACTAGGGTTAGCGTCAGGACAAGTAGGGTTAGCTTCAGGACAACTAGGGTTAGCGTCAGGACAACTAGGGTTAGCGTCAGGACAAGTAGGGTTAGCGTCAGGATAACTAGGGTTAGCATCAGGACAACTAGGGTTAGCGTCAGGACAAGTAGGGTTAGCGTCAGAACAAGTAGGATTAGCGTCAGGACAACTAGGGTTAGCGTCAGGACAACTAGGGTTAGCGTCAGGACAACTAGGGTTGGCATCAGGACAAGTAGGGTTAGCGTCAGGACAACTAGGATTAGCGTCAGGACAACTAGGGTTAGCGTCAGGACAAGTAGGGTTAGCGTCAGGACAAGTAGAGTTAGCGTGAGGACAACTAGGGTTAGCGTCAGGGCAACTAGGGTTAGCGTCAGGACAAGTAGGGTTAGCGTCAGGACAACTAGGGTTAGCGTCAGGACAACTAGGGTTAGCGTCAGGACAAGTAGGGTTAGCGTCAGGATAACTAGGGTTAGCATCAGGACAACTAGGGTTAGCGTCAGGACAAGTAGGGTTAGCGTCAGAACAAGTAGGATTAGAGTCAGGACAACTAGGGTTAGCGTCAGGACAACTAGGGTTAGCGTCAGGAAAACTAGGGTTAGCGTCAGGACAAGTAGGGTTAGCGTCAGGACAACTAGGGTTAGCGTCAGGAAAACTAGGGTTAGCGTCAGGACAAGTAGAGTTAGCGTCAGGACAAGTAGAATTAGCGTCAGCACAAGTAGGATTAGCGTCAGGACAACTAGGGTTAGCGTCAGGACAACTAGGGTTAGTGTCAGGACAACCAGGGTTAGCGTCAGGACAACTAGGGTTAGCGTCAGGACAACTAGGGTTAGCGTCAGGAAAAGGAGGGTTAGCGTCAGGACAAGTAGGGTTAGCGTCAGGACAACTAGGGTTAGCATCGGGACAACTAGGGTTAGCGTCAGGACAAGTAGGGTTAGCGTCAGGACAAGTAGGGTTAGCGTCAGGACAATTAGGGTTAGCGTCAGTACAACTAGGGTTAGCGTCAGGACAAGTAGGGTTAGCGTCAGGACATCAAGGGTTAGCATGAGGACAACTAGGGTTAGCGTCAGGACAACTAGGGTTAGCGTCAGGAGAACTAGGGTTAGCGTCAGGACAAGTAGGGTTAGCGTCAGGACAATTAGGGTTAGCGTCAGTACAACTAGGGTTAGCGTCAGGACAAGTAGGGTTAGCGTCAGGACATCAAGGGTTAGCATGAGGACAACTAGGGTTAGCGTCAGGACAAGTAGGGTTAGCGTCAGGACAACTAGGGTTAGCTTCAGGACAACTAGGGTTAGCGTCAGGACAACTAGGGTTAGCGTCAGGACAACTAGGGTTAGCGTCAGGACAAGTAGGGTTAGCGTCAGGACAACTAGGGTTAGCGTCAGGACAAGTAGGGTTAGCGTCAGGACAAGTAGGGATAGCGTCAGGACAAGTAGGGTTAGTGTCAGGACAACTATGGTTAGCGTCAGGACAACTAGGGTTAGCGTCAGGACAACTAGGGTTAGCGTCAGGACAACTAGGGTTAGCGTCAGTACAAGTAGGGTTAGCGTCAGGACAAGTAGGGTTAGCATCAGGACAAGTAGGGTTAGCGTCAGGACAACTACGGTTAGCAACAGGACAAGTAGGGGTAGCGTCAGGACAAGTAGGGTTAGCGTCAGGACAAGTAGGGTTAGCGTCAGGACAACTAGGATTAGCGTCAGGACAAGTAGGGTTAGCATCAGGACAAGTAGGGTTAGCGTCAGGACAACTAGGGTTAGCGTCAGGACAACTAGGGTTAGCGTCAGGACAACTAGGGTTAGCATCAGGACAAGTAGGGTTAGCGTCAGGACAACTAGGGTTAGCGTCAGGACAAGTAGGGTTAGCATCAGGACAACTAGGATTAGCGTCAGGACAACTAGGGTTAACGTCAGGACAACTAGGGTTAGCGTCAGGACAAGTAGGGTTAGCGTCAGGACGAGTAGGGTTAGCGTCAGGACAACTAGGGTTAGCGTCAGGAGAACTAGGGTTAGCGTCAGGACAAGTAGGGTTAGCGTCAGGACAACTAGGGTTAGCGTCAGGACAACTAGGGTTAGCGTCATGACAACTAGGGTTAGCGTCAGGACAACTAGGGTTAGCGTCAGGAAAACTAGGGTTAGCGTCAGGACAAGTAGGGTTAGCGTCAGGACAACTAGGGTTAGCGTCAGGACATCTAGGGTTAGCGTCAGGACAACTAGGGTTAGCGTCAAGACAACTAGGGTTAGCGTCAGGACAACTAGGGTTGGCATCAGGACATGTAGGGTTAGCGTCAGGACAACTAGGATTAGCGTCAGGACAACTAGGGTTAGCGTCAGGACAAGTAGGGTTAGCGTCAGGACAAGTAGAGTTAGCGTGAGGACAACTAGGGTTAGCGTCAGGACAACTAGGGTTAGCATCAGGACAACTAGGGTTAGCGTCAGGACAACTAGGGTTAGCGTCAGGACAACTAGGGTTAGCATCAGGACAACTAGGGTTAGCGTCATGACAACTAGGGTTAGCGTCAGGACAACTAGGGTTAGCGTCAGGACAACTAGGGATAGCGTCACGACAAGTAGGGTTAGCGTCAGGACAAGTAGGGTTAGCGTCAGGACAACTCGGGTTAGCGTCAGGACAACTAGGGTTAGCGTCAGGACATCTAGGGTTAGCGTCAGGACAACTAGGGTTAGCGTCAGGACAACGAGGGTTAGCGTCAGGACAACTAGGGTTGGCATCAGGACAAGTAGGGTTAGCGTCAGGACAACTAGGCTTAGCGTCAGGACAACTAGGGTTTGCGTCAGGACAAGTAGGGTTAGCGTCAGGACAAGTAGAGTTAGCGTGAGGACAACTAGGGTTAGCGTCAGGACAACTAGGGTTAGCGTCAGGACAAGTAGGGTTAGCATCAGGACAAGTAGGGTTAGCGTCAGGACAACTAGGGTTAGCATCAGGACAAGTAGGGTTAGCGTCAGGACAACTAGGGTTAGCGTCAGGACAAGTAGGGTTAGCGTCAGGACAACTAGGGTTAGCGTCAGGACAACTAGGGTTAGCGTCAGGACAAGTAGGGTTAGCGTCAGGACAACTAGGGTTAGCGTCAAGACAACTAGGGTTAGCGTCAGGACAACTAGGGTTAGCGTCAGGACAAGTAGGGTTAGCGTCAGGACAACTAGGGTTAGCGTCAGGACAAGTAGGGTTAGCGTCAGAACAAGTAGGGTTAGCGTCAGGACAACTAGGGTTAGCGTCAGGACAACTAGGGTTAGCGTCAGGACAAGTAGGGTTAGCGTTAGGACAACTAGGGTTAGCGTCAGGACAACTAGGGTTAGCGTCAGGACAACTAGGGTTAGCGTCAGGACAACTAGGGTTAGTGTCAGGACAACCAGGGTTAGCGTCAGGACAACTAGGGTTAGCGTCAGGACAACTAGGGTTAGCGTCAGGACAAGGAGGGTTAGCGTCAGGACAAGTAGGGTTAGCGTCAGGACAACTAGGGTTAGCATCAGGACAACTAGGGTTAGCGTCAGGACAAGTAGGGTTAGCGTCAGGACAAGTAGGGTTAGCGTCAGGACAACTAGGGTTAGCGTCAGTACAACTAGGGTTAGCGTCAGGACAAGTAGGGTTAGCATCAGGACAAGTAGGGTTAGCGTCAGGACAACTAGGGTTAGCATCAGGACAACTAGGGTTAGCGTCAGGACAAGTAGGGTTAGCGTCAGGACAACTAGGATTAGCTTCAGGACAACTAGGGTTAGCGTCAGGACAACTAGGGTTAGCGTCAGGACAAGTAGGGTTAGCGTCAGGACAACTAGGGTTAGCGTCAGGACAAGTAGGGTTAGCGTCAGGACAAGTAGGGTTAGCGTCAGGACAAGTAGGGTTAGCGTCAGGACAACTATGGTTAGCGTCAGGACAACTAGGGTTAGCGTCAGGACAACTAGGGTTAGCGTCAGGACAAGTAGGGTTAGCGTCAGAACAACTAGGGTTAGCGTCAGGACAACTAGGGTTAGCGTCAGGACAAGTAGGGTTAGCGTCAGGACAACTAGGGTTAGCGTCAAGACAACTAGAGTTAGCGTCAGGACAACTAGGGTTAGCATCAGGACAAGTAGGGTTAGCGTCAGGACAACTAGGGTTAGCGTCAGGACAAGTAGGGTTAGCGTCAGGACAAGTAGGGTTAGCGTCAGGACAACTAGGGTTAGCGTCAGGACAACTAGGGTTAGCGTCAGGACAAGTAGGATTAGCGTCAGGACAACTAGGGTTAGCGTCAGGACAACTAGGGTTATCGTCAGGACAACTAGGGTTAGTGTCAGGACAACCAGGGTTAGCGTCAGGACAACTAGGGTTAGCGTCAGGACAACTAGGGTTAGCGTCAGGACAAGGAGGGTTAGCGTCAGGACAAGTAGGGTTAGCGTCAGGACAACTAGGGTTAGCATCAGGACAACTAGGGTTAGCGTCAGGACAAGTAGGGTTAGCGTCAGGACAAGTAGGGTTAGCGTCAGGACAACTAGGGTTAGCGTCAGTACAACTAGGGTTAGCGTCAGGACAAGTAGGGTTAGCATCAGGACAAGTAGGGTTAGCGTCAGGACAACTAGGGTTAGCATCAGGACAACTAGGGTTAGCGTCAGGACAAGTAGGGTTAGCGTCAGGACAACTAGGGTTAGCTTCAGGACAACTAGGGTTAGCGTCAGGACAACTAGGGTTAGCGTCAGGACAACTAGGGTTAGCGTCAGGACAAGTAGGGTTAGCGTCAGGACAACTAGGGTTAGCGTAAGGACAAGTAGGGTTAGCGTCAGGACAAGTAGGGTTAGCGTCAGGACAAGTAGGGTTAGCGTCAGGACAACTATGGTTAGCGTCAGGACAACTAGGGTTAGCGTCAGGACAACTAGGGTTAGCGTCAGGACAACTAGGGTTAGCGTCAGGACAAGTAGGGTTAGCGTCAGGACAAGTAGGGTTAGCATCAGGACAAGTAGGGTTAGCGTCAGGACAATTACGGTTAGCAACAGGACAAGTAGGGGTAGCGTCAGGACAAGTAGGGTTAGCGTCAGGACAAGTAGGGTTAGCGTCAGGACAACTAGGGTTAGCGTCAGGACAAGTAGGGTTAGCATCAGGACAAGTAGGGTTAGCGTCAGGACAACTAGGGTTAGCGTCAGGACAACTAGGGTTAGCGTCAGGACAACTAGGGTTAGCATCAGGACAAGTAGGGTTAGCATCAGGACAAGTAGGGTTAGCGTCAGGACAACTAGGATTAGCGTCAGGACAACTAGGGTTAGCGTCAGGACAACTAGGGTTAGCGTCAGGACAACTAGGGTTAGCGTCAGGACAAGTAGGGTTAGCGTCAGGACGAGTAGGGTTAGCGTCAGGACAACTAGGGTTAGCGTCAGGAGAACTAGGGTTAGCGTCAGGACAACTAGGGTTAGCGTCAGGACATCTAGGGTTAGCGTCAGGACAACTAGGGTTAGCGTCAAGACAACTAGGGTTAGCGTCAGGACAACTAGGGTTGGCATCAGGACAAGTAGGGTTAGCGTCAGGACAACTAGGATTAGCGTCAGGACAACTAGGGTTAGCGTCAGGACAAGTAGGGTTAGCGTCAGGACAAGTAGAGTTAGCGTGAGGACAACTAGGGTTAGCGTCAGGGCAACTAGGGTTAGCGTCAGGACAAGTAGGGTTAGCTTCAGGACAACTAGGGTTAGCGTCAGGACAACTAGGGTTAGCGTCAGGACAAGTAGGGTTAGCGTCAGGATAACTAGGGTTAGCATCAGGACAACTAGGGTTAGCGTCAGGACAAGTAGGGTTAGCGTCAGAACAAGTAGGATTAGCGTCAGGACAACTAGGGTTAGCGTCAGGACAACTAGGGTTAGCGTCAGGACAACTAGGGTTGGCATCAGGACAAGTAGGGTTAGCGTCAGGACAACTAGGATTAGCGTCAGGACAACTAGGGTTAGCGTCAGGACAAGTAGGGTTAGCGTCAGGACAAGTAGAGTTAGCGTGAGGACAACTAAGGTTAGCGTCAGAGCAACTAGGGTTAGCGTCAGGACAAGTAGGGTTAGCGTCAGGACAACTAGGGTTAGCGTCAGGACAACTAGGGTTAGCGTCAGGACAAGTAGGGTTAGCGTCAGGATAACTAGGGTTAGCATCAGGACAACTAGGGTTAGCGTCAGGACAAGTAGGGTTAGCGTCAGAACAAGTAGGATTAGAGTCAGGACAACTAGGGTTAGCGTCAGGACAACTAGGGTTAGCGTCAGGAAAACTAGGGTTAGCGTCAGGACAAGTAGGGTTAGCGTCAGGACAACTAGGGTTAGCGTCAGGAAAACTAGGGTTAGCGTCAGGACAAGTAGAGTTAGCGTCAGGACAAGTAGAATTAGCGTCAGCACAAGTAGGATTAGCGTCAGGACAACTAGGGTTAGCGTCAGGACAACTAGGGTTAGAGCCAGGACAACTAGGTTTAGCATCAGGACAACTAGGGTTAGCGTCAGGACAACTAGGGTTAGCGTCAGGACAAGTAGGGTTAGCGTCAGGACAACTAGGTTTAGCGTCAGGACAACTAGGGTTAGCGACAGGACAACTAGGGTTAGCGTCAGGACAAATAGGGTTAGCGTCAGGACAACTAGGGTTAGCGTCAGGACAAGTAGGGTTAGCGTCATGACAAGTAGGGTTAGCGTCAGGACAAGTAGGGTTAGCATCAGGACAACTAGGGTTAGCGTCAGGACAACAAGGGTTAGCGTCAGGACAACTAGGGTTAGCGTCAGGACAACTAGGGTTAGCGTCAGGACAACTAGGGTTAGCGTCAGGACAACTAGGTTAGCGTCAGGACAACTAGGGTTAGCGTCAGGACAAGTAGGGTTAGCGTCAGGACAACTAGGGTTAGCGTCAGGACAACTAGGGTTAGCGTCAGGACAAGTAGGGTTAGCGTCAGGACAAGTAGGGTTAGCGTCAGGACAACTAGGGTTAGCGTCAGGACAACTAGGGTTAGCGTCAGGACAACTAGGGTTAGCGTCAGGACAACTAGGGTTATCGTCAGGAAAAGTAGGGTTAGCGTCAGGACAAGTAGGGTTAGCGTCAGGACAACTAGGGTTAGCGTCAGGACAACTAGGGTTAGCGTCAGGACAAGTAGGATTAGCGTCAGGACAACTAGGGTTAGCGTCAGGACAACTAGGGTTAGCGTCAGGACAACTAGGGTTAGTGTCAGGACAACCAGGGTTAGCGTCAGGACAACTAGGGTTAGCGTCAGGACAACTAGGGTTAGCGTCAGGACAACTAGGGTTAGCGTCAGGACAACTAGGGTTAGCGTCACGACAAGTAGGGTTAGCGTCAGGACAAGTAGGGTTAGCGTCAGGACAACTAGGGTTAGCGTCAGGACAACTAGGGTTAGCGTCAGGACATCTAGGGTTAGCGTCAGGACAACTAGGGTTAGCGTCAAGACAACTAGGGTTAGCGTCAGGACAACTAGGGTTGGCATCAGGACAAGTAGGGTTAGCGTCAGGACAACTAGGATTAGCGTCAGGACAACTAGGGTTAGCGTCAGGACAAGTAGGGTTAGCGTCAGGACAAGTAGAGTTAGCGTGAGGACAACTAGGGTTAGCGTCAGGGCAACTAGGGTTAGCGTCAGGACAAGTAGGGTTAGCGTCAGGACAACTAGGGTTAGCGTCAGGACAACTAGGGTTAGCGTCAGGACAAGTAGGGTTAGCGTCAGGATAACTAGGGTTAGCATCAGGACAACTAGGGTTAGCGTCAGGACAAGTAGGGTTAGCGTCAGAACAAGTAGGATTAGCGTCAGGACAAATAGGGTTAGCGTCAGGACAACTAGGGTTAGCGTCAGGATAACTAGGGTTAGCATCAGGACAACTAGGGTTAGCGTCAGGACAAGTAGGGTTAGCGTCAGAACAAGTAGGATTAGCGTCAGGACAACTAGGGTTAGCGTCAGGACAACTAGGGTTAGCGTCAGGACAACTAGGGTTAGCGTCAGGACAAGTAGGGCTAGCGTCAGGACAACTAGGGTTAGCGTCAGGAAAACTAGGGTTAGCGTCAGGACAAGTAGAGTTAGCGTCAGGACAAGTAGAATTAGCGTCAGGACAAGTAGGATTAGCGTCAGGACAACTAGGGTTAGCGTCAGGACAACTAGGGTTAGAGTCAGGACAACTAGGTTTAGCATCAGGACAACTAGGGTTAGCGTCAGGACAACTAGGGTTAGCGTCAGGACAAGTAGGGTTAGCGTCAGGACAACTAGGTTTAGCGTCAGGACAACTAGGGTTAGTGTCAGGACAACTAGGGTTAGCGTCAGGACAAATAGGGTTAGCATCAGGACAACTAGGGTTAGCGTCAGGACAAGTAGGGTTAGCGTCAGGACAACTAGGGTTAGCGTCAGGACAACTAGGGTTAGCGTCAGGACAACTAGGGTTAGCGTCAGGACAACTAGGGTTAGCGTCAGGACAAGTAGGGTTAGCGTCAGGACAACTAGGGTTAGCATCAGGACAACTAGGGTTAGCGTCAGGACAAGTAGGGTTAGCGTCAGAACAAGTAGGGTTAGCGTCAGGACAACTAGGGTTAGCGTCAGGACAATCAGGGTTAGCGTCAGGACAACTAGGGTTAGCGTCAGGACAAGTAGGGTTAGCGTCAGGACAAGTAGGGTTAGCGTCAGGACAAGTAGGGTTAGCGTCAGGACAACTAGGGTTAGCGTCAGGAAAACTAGGGTTAGCGTCAGGACAACTAGCGTTAGCATCAGGACAACTAGGGTTAGCGTCAGGACAACTAGGGTTAGCGTCAGGACAAGTAGGGTTAGCGTCAGGACAAGTAGGGTTAGCGTTAGGACAAGTAGCGTTAGCGTCAGGACAACTAGGGTTAGCGTCAGGACAAGTAGGGTTAGCGTCAGGACAACTAGGGTTAGCGTCAGGACAAGTAGGGTTAGCATCAGGACAACTAGGGTTAGCATCAGGACAAGTAGGGTTAGTGTCAGGACAACTAGGGTTAGCGTCAGGACAACTAGGGTTAGCGTCAGGACAACTAGGGTTAGCGTCAGGACAACTAGGGTTAGCATCAGGACAACTAGGGTTAGTATCAGGACAACTAGGGTTAGCGTCAGGACAACTAGTGTTAGCATCAGGACAACTAGGGTTAGCGTCAGGACAAGTAGGGTTAGCGTCAGGACAACTAGGGTTAGCGTCAGGACAACTAGGGTTAGCGTCATGACAAGTAGGGTTAGCGTCAGAACAAGTAGGGTTAGCGTCAGGACAACTAGGGTTAGCGTCAGGACAACTAGGGTTAGCGTCAGGACAACTAGGGTTAGCGTCAGGACAAGTAGGGTTAGCGTCAGGAAAACTATGGTTAGCGTCAGGACAAGTAGAGTTAGCGTCAGGACAAGTAGGGTTAGCGTCAGGACAAGTAGGGTTAGCGTCAGGACAACTAGGGTTAGCGTCAGGACAACTAGGGTTAGCATCAGGACAACTAGGGTTAGCGTCAGGACAACTAGGGTTAGCGTCAGGACAAGTAGGGTTAGCGTCAGGACAAGTAGGGTTAGCGTCAGGACAAGTAGGGTTAGCGTCAGGACAAGTAGGGTTAGCGTCAGGACAACTAGGGTTAGTGTCAGGACAACTAGGGTTAGCGTCAGGACAAGTAGGGTTAGCGTCAGAACAAGTAGGGTTAGCGTCAGGACAACTAGGGTTAGCGTCAGGACAACTAGGGTTAGCGTCAGGACAACTAGGGTTAGCGTCAGGACAACTAGGGTTAGCGTCAGGAAAACTAGGGTTAGCGTCAGGACAAGTAGAGTTAGCGTCAGGACAAGTAGGGTTAGCGTCAGGACAAGTAGGGTTAGCGTCAGGACAACTAGGGTTAGCGTCAGGACAACTAGGGTTAGCATCAGGACAACTAGGGTTAGCGTCAGGACAAGTAGGGTTAGCGTCAGGACAAGTAGGGTTAGCGTCAGGACAACTAGGGTTAGCGTCAGGACAACTAGGGTTAGCGTCAGGACAACTAGGGTTAGCGTCAGGACTAGAGTTGAGCGGTGTTCGACTAGAACTGTTCGCCAATCTCAAATACGAGCTGTTTTGGGCGGTGTTCGAGTTGTTCGACGAACCCGAACGATTTGCAAAAAATTCGGCTGTTCGAGGTTATGTTCGATAACTGTTCGTGCACCAAAAGCGTGTCCTGCCTGTCTGGTGCTATTTAGAGCACCAATCATGCAGGGATTGTCTGCCACTCACTGTAATGCCACAGCCATGGTGGTTGTGGCATTACAGTGATTGCCCAAATCGATGGGAACAGTGCCAACAGTGAAACATGAAAAGCCGGCAATTCAGCAGCTGCATACACCGGTACCCGACAATTTAGAACCGAAAGAATAGAGCTTCACACATAGATTAGATAGATATAAACATGTCAGCCACATATATACGAAGTACAGTTAAAGTGCTGCTTACTGTACTTGTCATTTAGCGTAAAGGATTTATCAAAAACAATAATAGTGTTTTCGTGCACCGTCTCTTTAAAAAAGCCGTCCGGCAATTCAGCAGCGGTACCCGACAATTTAGAATAGAAGGAATAGAGAATCACACATAGATTAGATAGATAGAAACATGTCAGTCACATATATATGAAGTACAGTGACAGTGTTGATTACTGTACTTGTCATATAGTGTAAAGGATTTATCAAAAAAATATTAGTGTTTTCATGCACCATCTCTTTAAAAAAGCCGGCCGGCAATTCAGCATCTGTACCCGACAATTTAGAATAGAAGGAATAGAGAATCACACATAGATTAGATAAATAGAAACATGTCAGTCACATATATATGAAGTACAGTGACAGTGTTGCTTACTGTACTTGTCATTTAGTGTAAAGGATTTATTAAAAAAAATAATAGTGTTTTCATGCACTGTCTCTTTAAGAAAGCCGGCCGGCAATTCAGCATCTGTACCCGACAATTTATAACAGACAGAATAGAGCTTCACACATAGATTAGATAGATAGAAACATGTCAGTCACATATATATGAAGTACAGTGATAGTGTTGGTTACTGTACTTGTCATTTAGTATTAAAATAAAGGATTTATTATTAAAAAAATTGGCGTGGGGTTCCCCTTAATTTTAGGCTCTAGCGGAGGTTAAGCAGACAGCTGGGCAGATGTTTGAAGCCTGGGAAGGGGGTAATACCCACGGAGCTTCCCAGGCTACTAATATCAGCCCCCAGCTGAATACATAGCCTTTACTAGCTATTAAAATGGGGGACCCCCCCAAAAAAATGACGTGGGGTCCCCCCTAATTTAATAGCCAGCAAAGGCTAGGCAGACAGCTGGGGGCTGATATTAATAGCCCAGGAAGGGAGCCATGAATATTGGCCCCCTCCCAGGCTAGAAACACCAGCTGTCAGCCGCCCCAGAAATGGCGCATTCATAGGATGCGCCAATTCTGGCACTTAGCCTCGCTCTTCCACGCTGCCCTGGTGCGGTGGCAGGGGGTAATAGGGCTGGGGTTGATGTCAGCTTATAATGCCAGCTGACATCAAGCCCAGGTTAGTAATGGAGAGGCGTCTATAAGACACCCCCATTACTAACCCCATACTCAAAGTTAAAAAAAACACAAACACCCAGAATAAAGTCCTTTAATTGAAATAAAGACACAATTCTTTATTGTTCTAAATTAAACCATACTTACCGTCACTCCCATTCCAGCTGAAGCCAACGATCTCCTGCAATAAAAGAAAAATAATAAACCAACCTCATCCTTACCTTTCCATGGTTCCCACGACAGCTTCAGCTCTGCTACATCGAGATGACAGGCTGGACCGCAGCAGAACGCCGCCATCCAGCCTGTCATCCCGCAGACACTGAGAAGAGCAGGCTTGCTTGCGCTCCACATTGTCTCTCTGTGACGGCATAAAGATGAGCCGAGGTCATGTCCAATGAACTCGGCTCACCTCATGCACGTCACTGACAGCGTGGGAGAATTCTCCTGCACTCAGCACTTCAGCGTGAGAATTTTCCCACGCTGTCAGTGACGTGCATGAGGTGAGCCGAGCTCATTGGACATGACCTCGGCTCATCTGGATGCCGTCACAGCGAGACACTGAGGAGCGCAAGCATGCCTGCGCTTCTCAGTGTCTGCGGGATGACAGGCTGGATGGCAGCGTTCTGCTGCGGTCCAGCCTGTCATCTCGATGTAGCAGAGCGGAAGCTGTCGTGGGAACCATGGAAAGGTAAGGATGAGGTTGGTTTATTATTTTTCTTTTATTGCAGGAGATCGTTGGCTTCAGCTGGAATGGGCGTGATGGTAAGTATAGTTTAATTTAGAACAATAAAGAATTGTGTGTTTATTTCAATTAAAGGACTTTATTCTGGGTGTTGTGTTTTTTTTAAATACTTTACTAGAAATTCATGGTGGTCATGTCTAATACTGGCGTGACCCCATGAATTTTGGGCTTGGGGCCAGCTGATAATACCAAGCTGGCCCTAACCCCTTTATTACCCAGTGAGCCACCGCACCAGGGCCCTGGATGAGTTGGGTACAGCGCCAGAAGATGGCGCTTCTATGAACGCGCCATTTTCCGGGGTGGCTGCGGACTGCAATTTGCAGCGGGGGGGGCCCAGAAAGCTTGGGCCTCCCTGCGCTGCAGATTCCAGCCCCCAGCTGCCTAGTTGTACCTGGCTGGACACAAAAATAGGGCGAAGCCCCACGTATTTTTTTTTTAATTATTTCATGAAATTCATGAAATAATTAAGAAAAAAAGGCCTTCCCTATATTGTTGTGTCCGGCCAGGTACAAATAGGCAGCTGGTGGTTGGGGGCAGCCCACTCCTGCCTGCTGTACCTGGCTGGACACAAATATAGTGCGAAGCCCCACTTCAATTTTTTTAAATTATTTCAGGAAATTCATGAAATAATTAAAAAAAAATTGACGTGGGGCTTCGCACTATATTTGTGTCCAGTCAGGTGCAGCAGGCAGGAACGGGCTGCCCCCAACCACCAGCTGCCTATTTGTACCTGGCCGGACACAACAATATAGGGAAGCCCTTTTTTTCTTAATTATTTCATGAAATAATTTAAAGAAAATTGACGTGGGGCTTCGCCCTGTTTTTGTGTCCAGCCAGGTACAACTATGCAGCTGGGGGCTGGAATCCGCAGCGCAGGGAGGCCCAAGCTTTCTGGGCCACCCCCGCTGCAAATTGCATTCCGCAGCCACCCCGGAAAATGGCGCGTTCATAGAAGCGCCATCTTCTGGCGCTTTACCCAACTCATCCAGGGCCCTGATGCGGTGGCTCACTGGGTAATAAAGGGGTTAGGGCCAGCTTGGCATTATCAGCTGGCCCTAAGCCCAAAATTCATGGGGTCACGCCAATATTAGACATGACCACCATGAATTTCTAGTAAAGTATTTAAAAAAAACACAACACCCAGAAAAAGTCATTTAATTGAAATAAACACACAATTCTTTATTGCTCTAAATTAAACCATACTTACCGTCACGCCCATTCCAGCTGAAGCCAATGATCTCCTGAAATAAAAGAAAAATAATAAAGCAACATCATCCTTACCTTTCCATGGTTCCCATGACAGCTTCAGCTCTGCTACATCGAGATGACAGGCTGGACCGCAGCAGAACGCTGCCATCCAGCCTGTCATCCCGCAGACACTGAGAAGCGCAGGCTTGCTTGCGCTCCACAGTGTCTATCTGTGAGGGCATCCAGATGAGCCGAGATAATGTCCAATGAACTCGGCTCACCTCATGCACGTTACTGACAGCGTGGGAAAATTCTCCTGCACTCAGCGCTTCAGCGTAGAAGAATTCTCACACTGAAGCGCTGAGTGCAGGAGAATTCTCCCACGCTGTCAGTGACGTGCAGGAGGTGAGCTGAGTTCATTGGACATGCGCTCACCTTATGCACGTCACTGACAGCGTGGGAAAATTCTCCTGCACTCAGCACTTCAGCGTGGGAGAATTCTCACGCTGAAGCGCTGAGTGCAGGAGAATTCTCCCACGCTGTCAGTGACGTGCAGGAGGTGAGCTGAGTTCATTGGACATGAGCTCACCTTATGCACGTCACTGACAGCGTGGGAGAATTCTCCTGCACTCAGCGCTTCAGCATGAGAATTTTCCCACGCTGTCAGTGACGTGCATGAGGTGCGCCGAGTTCATTGGACATGAACTCGTCTCATCTTTATGCCGTCACAGCCAGACACTGCAGAGCGCAAGCAAGCCTGCGCTTCTCAGTGTCTGCGGGATGACAGGCTGGATGGCAGCTTTCTGCTGCGGTCCAGCCTGTCATCTCGATGTAGCAGAGCTGAAGCTGTCGTGGGAACCATGGAAAGGTAAGGATGATGTTGCTTTATTATTTTTCTTTTATTGCAGGAGATCGTTGGCTTCAGCTGGAATGGGCGTGACGGTAAGTATGGTTTAATTTAGAACAATAAAGGATTGTGTCTTTATTTCAATTAAAGGACTTTATTCTGGGTGTTTGTGTTTTCTTTTAACTTTGACTATGGGGTTAGTAATGGGGATATCTTATAGACGCCTCTCCATTACTAACCTGGGCTTGATGACAGCTGGCATTATAAGCTGACATCAACCCCAGCCCTATTACCCCCTGCCACCGCTACAGGGCAGCGTGGAAGAGCGAGGCTAAGTGCCAGAATTGGCGCATTCTATGAATGCGCCATTTCTGGGGTGGCTGATGGCTGGTGTTTCTAGCCTGGGAGGGGGCCAATATTCATGGCACCCTTCCTGGGCTATTAATATCAGCCCCCAGCTGTCTGCCTAGCCTTTGCTAGCTATTAAATTAGGGGGGACCCCACGTCATTTTTTTGGGGGGTCCCCCATTTTAATAGCTAGTAAAGGCTATGAATTCAGCTGGGGGCTCATATTAGTAGCCTGGGAAGCTCCGTGGGTATTACCCCCTCCCCAGGCTTC
Source organism: Phyllobates terribilis (assembly GCF_046119375.1). Classification (NCBI taxonomy): domain Eukaryota; kingdom Metazoa; phylum Chordata; class Amphibia; order Anura; family Dendrobatidae; genus Phyllobates; species Phyllobates terribilis. The sequence continues at coordinate 499,928 of NW_027363156.1, read as the reverse complement.
AAACATCTGCCCCAGCCGTCTGCTTAACCTCCGCTAGAGACTAAAATTAAGGGAAACCCCACGCCAATTTTTTTTAATAATAAATCCTTTATTTTAATACTAAATGACAAGTACAGTAACCAACACTATCACTGTACTTCATATGTATGTGACTGACATGTTTCTATCTATCTAATCTATGTGTGAAGCTCTATTCTGTCTGTTATAAATTGTCGGGTACAGATGCTGAATTGCCGGCCGGCTTTCTTAAAGAGACGGTGCATGAAAACACTATTATTTTTTTTAATAAATCCTTTACACTAAATGACAAGTACAGTAAGCAACATTGTCACTGTACTTCATATATATGTGACTGACATGTTTCTATCTATCTAATCTATGTGTGAAGCTCTATTCTGTCTGTTATAAATTGTCGGGTACAGTTGCTGAATTGCCGGCCGGCTTTTTTAAAGAGACAGTGCATGAAAACACTATTATATTTTTTAATAAATCCTTTACACTAAATGACAAGTACAGTAAGCAACACTGTCACTGTACTTCATATATATGTGACTGACATGTTTCTATCTATCTAATCTATGTGTGAGGCTCTATTCCTTCTTGTCTAAATTGTCGGGTACCGGTGTATGCCGCTGCTGAATTGCCGGTCGGCTTTTTTAAAGAAAGCGTCTTCTGAGCAGTTTGTCAGCTTTTGGACACCTTTGAAGGTGTTTTCTATGTGTTTCTATGTGTTTTTGTTTCCCTGCCATTGGTTTTAACGGTGTTCGACGGTGTTCTAAGGTGTTCGACGAACAGTTCGACGAACAGTTCCTCGAACATCCCGGTGTTCGACGAACCGAACCGAACCCGAACACTACAGGGGTGGCTCAACACTAGTCAGGACAACTAGGGTTAGCGTCAGGACAACTAGGGTTAGCGTTAGGACAGCTAGGCTTAGCGTCAGGACAACTAGGGTAGCATCAGGACAACTAGGGTTAGCGTCAGGACAACTAGGGTTAGCGTCAGGACAACTAGGGTTAGCGTCAGGACAAGTAGTGTTAGCGTCAGGACAAGTAGGGTTAGCGTCAGGACAAGTAGGGTTAGCGTCAGGACAACTAGGGTTAGCGTCAGCACAACTAGGGTTAGCGTCAGGACAAGTAGAGTTAGCGTCAGGAAAACTAGGGTTAGCGTCAGGACAACTAGGGTTAGCGTCAGGACAACTAGGGTTAGCGTCAGGACAACTAGGGTTAGCGTCAGGACAAATAGGGTTAGCGTCAGGACAAGTAGGGTTAGCGTCAGAACAAGTAGGGTTAGCGTCAGGACAACTAGGGTTAGCGTCAGGACAACTAGGGTTAGCGTCAGGACAACTAGGGTTAGCGTCAGGACAACTAGGGTTAGCGTCAGGACAAGTAGGGTTAGCGTCAGGACAAGTAGGGTTAGCATCAGGACAAGTAGGGTTAGCGTCAGGACAACTAGGGTTAGCGTCAGCACAACTAGGGTTAGCGTCAGGACAAGTAGGGTTAGCGTCAGGAAAACTAGGGTTAGCATCAGGACAACTAGGGTTAGCGTCAGGAAAACTAGGGTTAGCGTCAGGACAACTAGGGTTAGCGTCAGGACAACTAGGGTTAGCGTCAGGACAACTAGGGTTAGCGTCAGGACAAATAGGGTTAGCGTCAGGACAAGTAGGGTTAGCGTCAGAACAAGTAGGGTTAGCGTCAGGACAACTAGGGTTAGCGTCAGGACAACTAGGGTTAGCGTCAGGACAACTAGGGTTAGCGTCAGGACAAGTAGGGTTAGCGTCAGGACAACTAGGGTTAGCGTCAGGAAAATTAGGGTTAGCGTCAGGACAAGTAGAGTTAGCGTCAGGACAAGTAGGGTTAGCGTCAGGACAACTAGGGTTAGCGTCAGGACAACTAGGGTTAGCGTCAGGACAAATAGGGTTAGCGTCAGGACAACTAGGGTTAGCGTCAGGACAACTAGGGTTAGCGTCAGGACAACTAGGGTTAGCGTCAGGACAAGTAGGGTTAGCGTCAGGACAACTAGGGTTAGCGTCAGGACAACTAGGGTTAGCGTCAGGACAACTAGGGTTAGAGTTAGGACAGCTAGGGTTAGCGTCAGGACAACTAGGGTTAGCGTCAGGACAACTAGGGTTAGCGTCAGGACAAGTAGAGTTAGCGTCAGGACAAGTAGGGTTAGCGTCAGGAAAACTAGGGTTAGCGTCAGGACAACTAGGGTTAGCATCAGGACAACTAGGGTTAGCGTCAGGACAAGTAGGGTTAGCGTCAGGACAAGTAGGGTTAGCATCAGGACAAGTAGGGTTAGCGTCAGGACAAGTAGGGTTAGCGTCAGGACAACTAGGGTTAGCGTCAGCACAACTAGGGTTAGCGTCAGGACAAGTAGGGTTAGCGTCAGGAAAACTAGGGTTAGCGTCAGGACAACTAGGGTTAGCGTCAGGAAAACTAGGGTTAGCGTCAGGACAACTAGGGTTAGCGTCAGGACAACTAGGGTTAGCGTCAGGACAAATAGGGTTAGCGTCAGGACAAGTAGGGTTAGCGTCAGAACAAGTAGGGTTAGCGTCAGGACAACTAGGGTTAGCGTCAGGACAACTAGGGTTAGCGTCAGGACAAGTAGGGTTAGCGTCAGGACAACTAGGGTTAGCGTCAGGACAACTAGGGTTAGCGTCAGGACAAGTAGGGTTAGCGTCAGGAAAACTAGGGTTAGCGTCAGGACAACTAGGGTTAGCATCAGGACAACTAGGGTTAGCGTCAGGACAAGTAGGGTTAGCGTCAGGACAAGTAGGGTTAGCGTCAGGACAAGTAGGGTTAGCGTCAGGACAAGTAGGGTTAGCGTCAGGACAACTAGGGTTAGCGTCAGCACAACTAGGGTTAGCGTCAGGACAAGTAGGGTTAGCGTCAGGAAAACTAGGGTTAGCGTCAGGACAACTAGGGTTAGCGTCAGGAAAACTAGGGTTAGCGTCAGGACAACTAGGGTTAGCGTCAGGACAACTAGGGTTAGCGTCAGGACAAATAGGGTTAGCGTCAGGACAAGTAGGGTTAGCGTCAGAACAAGTAGGGTTAGCGTCAGGACAACTAGGGTTAGCGTCAGGACAACTAGGGTTAGCGTCAGGACAACTAGGGTTAGCGTCAGGACAACTAGGGTTAGCGTCAGGACAAGTAGGGTTAGCGTCAGGACAACTAGGGTTAGCTTCAGGAAAACTAGGGTTAGCGTCAGGACAAGTAGAGTTAGCGTCAGGACAAGTAGGGTTAGCGTCAGGACAACTAGGGTTAGCGTCAGGACAACTAGGGTTAGCGTCAGGACAAATAGGGTTAGCGTCAGGACAACTAGGGTTAGCGTCAGGACAACTAGGGTTAGCGTCAGGACAAGTAGGGTTAGCGTCAGGACAAGTAGGGTTAGCGTCAGGACAACTAGGGTTAGCGTCAGGACAACTAGGGTTAGCGTCAGGACAACTAGGGTTAGCGTTAGGACAGCTAGGGTTAGCGTCAGGACAACTAGGGTTAGCGTCAAGACAACTAGGGTTAGCGTCAGGACAAGTAGAGTTAGCGTCAGGACAACTAGGGTTAGCGTCAGGACAACTAGGGTTAGCGTCAGGACAAGTAGGGTTAGCGTCAGGAAAACTAGGGTTAGCGTCAGGACAACTAGGGTTAGCATCAGGACAACTAGGGTTAGCGTCAGGACAAGTAGGGTTAGCGTCAGGACAAGTAGGGTTAGCGTCAGGACAAGTAGGGTTAGCGTCAGGACAACTAGGGTTAGCATCAGGACAACTAGGGTTAGCGTCAGGACAACTAGGGTTAGCCTCAGGACAACTAGGGTTAGCGTCAGGACAACTAGGGTTAGCATCAGGACAACTAGGGTTAGCGTCAGGACAACTAGGGTTAGCGTCAGGACAAGTAGGGTTAGCGTCAGGACAACTAGGGTTAGCGTCAGGACAACTAGGGTTAGCATCAGGACAAGTAGGGTTAGCGTCAGGACAAGTAGGGTTAGCGTCAGGACAACTAGGGTTAGCGTCAGGACAACTAGGGTTAGCGTCAGGACAACTAGGGTTAGCGTCAGGACAACTAGGGTTAGCGTCAGGACAACTAGGGTTAGCGTCAGGACAAGTAGGGTTAGCGTCAGGACAACTAGGGTTAGCGTCAGGACAACTAGGGTTAGCATCAGTACAAGTAGGGTTAGCGTCAGGACAACTAGGGTTAGCGTCAGGACAACTAGGGTTAGCGTCAGGACAAGTAGGGTTAGCGTCAGGACAACTAGGGTTAGCGTCAGGACAACTAGGGTTAGCGTCAGGACAACTAGGGTTAGCGTCAGGACAAGTAGGGTTAGCGTCAGGACAACTAGGGTTAGCGTCAGGACAACTAGGGTTAGCGTCAGGACAACTAGGGTTAGCGTCAGGACAACTAGGGTTAGCGTCAGGAAAACTAGGGTTAGCGTCAGGACAAGTAGAGTTAGCGTCAGGACAAGTAGGGTTAGCGTCAGGACAAGTAGGGTTAGCGTCAAGACAACTTGGGTTAGCGTCAGGACAACTAGGGTTAGCATCAGGACAAATAGGGTTAGCGTCAGGACAACTAGGGTTAGCGTCGGGACAACTAGGGTTAGCGTCAGGACAACTAGGGTTAGCGTCAGGACAACTAGGGTTAGCGTCAGGACAAGTAGGGTTAGCGTCAGGACAACTAGGGTTAGCGTCAGGACAACTAGGGTTAGCGTCAGGACAGCTAGGGTTAGCGTCAGGACAACTAGGGTTAGCGTCAGGACAACTAGGGTTAGCGTCAGGACAAGTAGGGTTAGCGTCAGGACAACTAGGGTTAGCGTCAGGACAACTAGGGTTAGCGTCAGGACAAGTAGGGTTAGCGTCAGGAAAACTAGGTTTAGCGTCAGGACAACTAGGGTTAGCGTCAGGACAACTAGGGTTAGCGTCAGGACAACTAGGGTTAGCGTCAGGACAAGTAGGGTTAGCGTCAGGACAAGTAGGGTTAGCGTCAGGACAACTAGGGTTAGCGTCAGGACAACTAGGGTTAGCCTCAGGACAACTAGGGTTAGCGTCAGGACAACTAGGGTTAGCATCAGGACAACTAGGGTTAGCGTCAGGACAACTAGGGTTAGCGTCAGGACAAGTAGGGTTAGCGTCAGGACAACTAGGGTTAGCGTCAGGACAACTAGGGTTAGCATCAGGACAAGTAGGGTTAGCGTCAGGACAACTAGGGTTAGCGTCAGGACAACTAGGGTTAGCGTCAGGACAACTAGGGTTAGCGTCAGGACAAGTAGGGTTAGCGTCAGGACAACTAGGGTTAGCGTCAGGACAACTAGGGTTAGCGTCAGTACAAGTAGGGTTAGCGTCAGGACAACTAGGGTTAGCGTCAGGACAAGTAGGGTTAGCGTCAGGACAACTAGGGTTAGCGTCAGGACAACTAGGGTTAGCGTCAGGACAACTATGGTTAGCGTCAGGACAACTAGGGTTAGCGTCAGGACAACTAGGGTTAGCGTCAGGACAACTAGGGTTAGCGTCAGCACAACTAGGGTTAGCGTCAGGACAAGTAGGGTTAGCATCAGGACAAGTAGGGTTAGTGTCAGGACAACTAGGGTTAGCGTCAGCACAACTAGGGTTAGCGTCAGGACAAGTAGGGTTAGCGTCAGGAAAACTAGGGTTAGCGTCAGGACAACTAGGGTTAGCGTCAGGAAAACTAGGGTTAGCGTCAGGACAACTAGGGTTAGCGTCAGGACAACAAGGGTTAGCGTCAGGACAACTAGGGTTAGCGTCAGGACAAATAGGGTTAGCGTCAGGACAAGTAGGGTTAGCGTCAGAACAAGTAGGGTTAGCGTCAGGACAACTAGGGTTAGCGTCAGGACAACTAGGGTTAGCGTCAGGACAAGTAGGGTTAGCGTCAGGACAAGTAGGGTTAGCGTCAGGACAACTAGGGTTAGCGTCAGGAAAACTAGGGTTAGCGTCAGGACAAGTAGAGTTAGCGTCAGGACAAGTAGGGTTAGCGTCAGGACAACTAGGGTTAGCGTCAGGACAACTAGGGTTAGCGTCAGGACAAATAGGGTTAGAGTCAGGACAACTAGGGTTAGCGTCAGGACAACTAGGGTTAGCGTCAGGACAACTAGGGTTAGCGTCAGGACAACTAGGGTTAGCGTCAGGACAACTAGGGTTAGCGTCAGGACAACTAGGGTTAGCGTCAGGACAACTAGGGTTAGCGTCAGGACAACTAGGGTTAGCGTTAGGACAGCTAGGGTTAGCGTCAGGACAACTAGGGTTAGCGTCAGGACAACTAGGGTTAGCGTCAGGACAAGTAGGGTTAGCGTCAGGACAACTAGGGTTAGCGTCAGGACAACTAGGGTTAGCGTCAGGACAAGTAGGGTTAGCGTCAGGAAAACTAGGGTTAGCGTCAGGACAACTAGGGTTAGCATCAGGACAACTAGGGTTAGCGTCAGGACAAGTAGGGTTAGCGTCAGGACAAGTAGGGTTAGCGTCAGGACAAGTAGGGTTAGCGTCAGGACAACTAGGGTTAGCGTCAGGAAAACTAGGGTTAGCGTCAGGACAAGTAGAGTTAGCGTCAGGACAAGTAGGGTTAGCGTCAGGACAACTAGGGTTAGCGTCAGGACAACTAGGGTTAGCGTCAGGACAAATAGGGTTAGCGTCAGGACAACTAGGGTTAGCGTCAGGACAACTAGGGTTAGCGTCAGGACAACTAGGGTTAGCGTCAGGACAACTAGGGTTAGCGTCAGGACAACTAGGGTTAGCGTCAGGACAACTAGGGTTAGCGTCAGGACAACTAGGGTTAGCGTCAGGACAACTAGGGTTAGCGTCAGGACAACTAGGGTTAGCGTTAGGACAGCTAGGGTTAGCGTCAGGACAACTAGGGTTAGCGTCAGGACAACTAGGGTTAGCGTCAGGACAAGTAGGGTTAGCGTCAGGACAACTAGGGTTAGCGTCAGGACAACTAGGGTTAGCGTCAGGACAAGTAGGGTTAGCGTCAGGAAAACTAGGGTTAGCGTCAGGACAACTAGGGTTAGCATCAGGACAACTAGGGTTAGCGTCAGGACAAGTAGGGTTAGCGTCAGGACAAGTAGGGTTAGCGTCAGGACAAGTAGGGTTAGAGTCAGGACAACTAGGGTTAGCGTCAGCACAACTAGGGTTAGCGTCAGGACAACTAGGGTTAGCGTCAGGACAACTAGGTTTAGCGTCATTACAACTAGGGTTAGCATCAGGACAACTTGGGTTAGCGTCAGGACAACTAGGGTTAGCGTCAGGACAACTAGGGTTAGCGTCAGGACAACTAGGGTTAGCGTCAGGACAACTAGGGTTAGCGTCAGGACAAGTAGGGTTAGCGTCAGGACAAGTAGGGTTAGCGTCAGGACAACTAGGGTTAGCGTCAGGACAACTAGGGTTAGCCTCAGGACAACTAGGGTTAGCGTCAGGACAACTAGGGTTAGCATCAGGACAACTAGGGTTAGCGTCAGGACAACTAGGGTTAGCGTCAGGACAAGTAGGGTTAGCGTCAGGACAACTAGGGTTAGCGTCAGGACAACTAGGGTTAGCATCAGGACAAGTAGGGTTAGCGTCAGGACAACTAGGGTTAGCGTCAGGACAACTAGGGTTAGCGTCAGGACAACTAGGGTTAGCGTCAGGACAAGTAGGGTTAGCGTCAGGACAACTAGGGTTAGCGTCAGGACAACTAGGGTTAGCGTCAGTACAAGTAGGGTTAGCGTCAGGACAACTAGGGTTAGCGTCAGGACAAGTAGGGTTAGCGTCAGGACAACTAGGGTTAGCGTCAGGACAACTAGGGTTAGCGTCAGGACAACTATGGTTAGCATCAGGACAACTAGGGTTAGCGTCAGGACAACTAGGGTTAGCGTCAGGACAACTAGGGTTAGCGTCAGCACAACTAGGGTTAGCGTCAGGACAAGTAGGGTTAGCATCAGGACAAGTAGGGTTAGCGTCAGGACAACTAGGGTTAGCGTCAGCACAACTAGGGTTAGCGTCAGGACAAGTAGGGTTAGCGTCAGTAAAACTAGGGTTAGCGTCAGGACAACTAGGGTTAGCATCAGGAAAGCTAGGGTTAGCATCAGGACAACTAGGGTTAGCGTCAGGACAACTAGGGTTAGCGTCAGGACAACTAGGGTTAGCGTCAGGACAACTAGGGTTAGCGTCAGGACAACTAGGGTTAGCGTCAGGACAAGTAGGGTTAGCGTCAGGAAAACTAGGGTTAGCGTCAGGACAACTAGGGTTAGCATCAGGACAACTAGGGTTAGCGTCAGGACAAGTAGGGTTAGCGTCAGGACAAGTAGGGTTAGCGTCAGGACAAGTAGGGTTAGCGTCAGGACAACTAGGGTTTGCGTCAGGAAAACTAGGGTTAGCGTCAGGACAAGTAGAGTTAGCGTCAGTACAAGTAGGGTTAGCGTCAGGACAACTAGGGTTAGCGTCAGGACAACTAGGGTTAGCGTCAGGACAAATAGGGTTAGCGTCAGGACAACTAGGGTTAGCGTCAGGACAACTAGGGTTAGCGTCAGGACAACTAGGGTTAGCGTCAGGACAACTAGGGTTAGCGTCAGGACAACTAGGGTTAGCGTCAGGACAACTAGGGTTAGCGTCATGACAACTAGGGTTAGCGTCAGGACAACTAGGGTTAGCGTTAGGACAGCTAGGGTTAGCGTCAGGACAACTAGGGTTAGCGTCAGGACAACTAGGGTTAGCGTCAGGACAAGTAGGGTTAGCGTCAGGACAACTAGGGTTAGCGTCAGGACAACTAGGGTTAGCGTCAGGACAAGTAGGGTTAGCGTCAGGAAAACTAGGGTTAGCGTCAGGACAACTAGGGTTAGCATCAGGACAACTAGGGTTAGCGTCAGGACAAGTAGGGTTAGCGTCAGGACAAGTAGGGTAAGCGTCAGGACAAGTAGGGTTAGCGTCAGGACAAGTAGGGTTAGCGTCAGGACAACTAGGGTTAGCGTCAGCACAACTAGGGTTAGCGTCAGGACTACTAGGGTTAGCGTCAGGACAACTAGGTTTAGCGTCATTACAACTAGGGTTAGCATCAGGACAACTTGGGTTAGCGTCAGGACAACTAGGGTTAGCGTCAGGACAACTAGGGTTAGCGTCAGGACAACTAGGGTTAGCGTCAGGACAACTAGGGTTAGCGTCAGGACAAGTAGGGTTAGCGTCAGGACAAGTAGGGTTAGCGTCAGGACAACTAGGGTTAGCGTCAGGACAACTAGGGTTAGCCTCAGGACAACTAGGGTTAGCGTCAGGACAACTAGGGTTAGCATCAGGACAACTAGGGTTAGCGTCAGGACAACTAGGGTTAGCGTCAGGACAAGTAGGGTTAGCGTCAGGACAACTAGGGTTAGCGTCAGGACAACTAGGGTTAGCATCAGGACAAGTAGGGTTAGCGTCAGGACAACTAATGTTAGCGTCAGGACAACTAGGGTTAGCGTCAGGACAACTAGGGTTAGCGTCAGGACAAGTAGGGTTAGCGTCAGGACAACTAGGGTTAGCGTCAGGACAACTAGGGTTAGCGTCAGTACAAGTAGGGTTAGCGTCAGGACAACTAGGGTTAGCGTCAGGACAAGTAGGGTTAGCGTCAGGACAACTAGGGTTAGCGTCAGGACAACTAGGGTTAGCGTCAGGACAACTATGGTTAGCATCAGGACAACTAGGGTTAGCGTCAGGACAACTAGGGTTAGCGTCAGGACAACTAGGGTTAGCGTCAGCACAACTAGGGTTAGCGTCAGGACAAGTAGGGTTAGCATCAGGACAAGTAGGGTTAGCGTCAGGACAACTAGGGTTAGCGTCAGCACAACTAGGGTTAGCGTCAGGACAAGTAGGGTTAGCGTCAGGAAAACTAGGGTTAGCGTCAGGACAACTAGGGTTAGCGTCAGGAAAACTAGGGTTAGCGTCAGGACAACTAGGGTTAGCGTCAGGACAACTAGGGTTAGCGTCAGGACAAGTAGGGTTAGCGTCAGGACAACTAGGGTTAGCGTCAGGACAACTAGGGTTAGCGTCAGGACAAGTAGGGTTAGCGTCAGGAAAACTAGGGTTAGCGTCAGGACAACTAGGGTTAGCATCAGGACAACTAGGGTTAGCGTCAGGACAAGTAGGGTTAGCGTCAGGACAAGTAGGGTTAGCGTCAGGACAAGTAGGGTTAGCGTCAGGACAACTAGGGTTAGCGTCAGGAAAACTAGGGTTAGCGTCAGGACAAGTAGAGTTAGCGTCAGGACAAGTAGGGTTAGCGTCAGGACAACTAGGGTTAGCGTCAGGACAACTAGGGTTAGCGTCAGGACAAATAGGGTTAGCGTCAGGACAACTAGGGTTAGCGTCAGGACAACTAGGGTTAGCGTCAGGACAACTAGGGTTAGCGTCAGGACAACTAGGGTTAGCGTCAGGACAACTAGGGTTAGCGTCAGGACAACTAGGGTTAGCGTCAGGACAACTAGGGTTAGCGTCAGGACAACTAGGGTTAGCGTCAGGACAACTAGGGTTAGCGTTAGGACAGCTAGGGTTAGCGTCAGGACAACTAGGGTTAGCGTCAGGACAACTAGGGTTAGCGTCAGGACAAGTAGGGTTAGCGTCAGGACAACTAGGGTTAGCGTCAGGACAACTAGGGTTAGCGTCAGGACAAGTAGGGTTAGCGTCAGGAAAACTAGGGTTAGCGTCAGGACAACTAGGGTTAGCATCAGGACAACTAGGGTTAGCGTCAGGACAAGTAGGGTTAGCGTCAGGACAAGTAGGGTTAGCGTCAGGACAAGTAGGGTTAGCGTCAGGACAAGTAGGGTTAGCGTCAGGACAACTAGGGTTAGCGTCAGCACAACTAGGGTTAGCGTCAGGACAACTAGGGTTAGCGTCAGGACAACTAGGTTTAGCGTCATTACAACTAGGGTTAGCATCAGGACAACTTGGGTTAGCGTCAGGACAACTAGGGTTAGCGTCAGGACAACTAGGGTTAGCGTCAGGACAACTAGGGTTAGCGTCAGGACAACTAGGGTTAGCGTCAGGACAAGTAGGGTTAGCGTCAGGACAAGTAGGGTTAGCGTCAGGACAACTAGGGTTAGCGTCAGGACAACTAGGGTTAGCCTCAGGACAACTAGGGTTAGCGTCAGGACAACTAGGGTTAGCATCAGGACAACTAAGGTTAGCGTCAGGACAACTAGGGTTAGCGTCAGGACAAGTAGGGTTAGCGTCAGGACAACTAGGGTTAGCGTCAGGACAACTAGGGTTAGCATCAGGACAAGTAGGGTTAGCGTCAGGACAACTAGGGTTAGCGTCAGGACAACTAGGGTTAGCGTCAGGACAACTAGGGTTAGCGTCAGGACAAGTAGGGTTAGCGTCAGGACAACTAGGGTTAGCGTCAGGACAACTAGGGTTAGCGTCAGTACAAGTAGGGTTAGCGTCAGGACAACTAGGGTTAGCGTCAGGACAAGTAGGGTTAGCGTCAGGACAACTAGGGTTAGCGTCAGGACAACTAGGGTTAGCGTCAGGACAACTATGGTCAGCATCAGGACAACTAGGGTTAGCGTCAGGACAACTAGGGTTAGCGTCAGGACAACTAGGGTTAGCGTCAGCACAACTAGGGTTAGCGTCAGGACAAGTAGGGTTAGCATCAGGACAAGTAGGGTTAGCGTCAGGACAACTAGGGTTAGCGTCAGCACAACTAGGGTTAGCGTCAGGACAAGTAGGGTTAGCGTCAGGAAAACTAGGGTTAGCGTCAGGACAACTAGGGTTAGCGTCAGGAAAACTAGGGTTAGCGTCAGGACAACTAGGGTTAGCGTCAGGACAACTAGGGTTAGCGTCAGGACAACTAGGGTTAGCGTCAGGACAAATAGGGTTAGCGTCAGGACAAGTAGGGTTAGCGTCAGAACAAGTAGGGTTAGCGTCAGGACAACTAGGGTTAGAGTCAGGACAACTAGGGTTAGCGTCAGGACAACTAGGGTTAGCGTCAGGACAAGTAGGGTTAGCGTCAGGACAACTAGGGTTAGCGTCAGGAAAACTAGGCTTAGCGTCAGGACAAGTAGAGTTAGCGTCAGGACAAGTAGGGTTAGCGTCAGGACAACTAGGGTTAGCGTCAGGACAACTAGGGTTAGCGTCAGGACAAATAGGGTTAGCGTCAGGACAACTAGGGTTAGCGTCAGGACAACTAGGGTTAGCGTCAGGACAACTAGGGTTAGCGTCAGGACAAGTAGGGTTAGCGTCAGGACAACTAGGGTTAGCGTCAGGACAACTAGGGTTAGCGTCAGGACAACTAGGGTTAGCGTTAGGACAGCTAGGGTTAGCGTCAGGACAACTAGGGTTAGCGTCAGGACAACTAGGGTTAGCGTCAGGACAAGTAGGGTTAGCGTCAGGACAACTAGGGTTAGCGTCAGGACAACTAGGGTTAGCGTCAGGACAAGTAGGGTTAGCGTCAGGAAAACTAGGGTTAGCGTCAGGACAACTAGGGTTAGCATCAGGACAACTAGGGTTAGCGTCAGGACAAGTAGGGTTAGCGTCAGGACAAGTAGGGTTAGCGTCAGGACAAGTAGGGTTAGCGTCAGGACAAGTAGGGTTAGCGTCAGGACAACTAGGGTTAGCATCAGCACAACTAGGGTTAGCGTCAGGACAACTAGGGTTAGCGTCAGGACAACTAGGTTTAGCGTCATTACAACTAGGGTTAGCATCAGGACAACTAGGGTTAGCGTCAGGACAACTAGGGTTAGCGTCAGGACAACTAGGGTTAGCGTCAGGACAACTAGGGTTAGCGTCAGGACAAGTAGGGTTAGCGTAAGGACAAGTAGGGTTAGCGTCAGGACAAGTAGGGTTAGCGTCAGGACAACTAGGGTTAGCGTCAGGACAACTAGGGTTAGAGTCAGGACAACTAGGGTTAGCGTCAGGACAACTAGGGTTAGCGTCAGGACAACTAGGGTTAGCGTCAGGACAAGTAGGGTTAGCATCAGGACAAGTAGGGTTAGCGTCAGGACAACTAGGGTTAGCGTCAGGACAAGTAGGGTTAGCGTCAGGACAAGTAGGGTTAGCGTCAGGACAACTAGGGTTAGCGTCAGAACAACTAGGGTTAGCGTCAGGACAACTAGGGTTAGCGTCAGGACAACTAGGGTTAGCGTCAGGACAACTAGGGTTAGCGTCAGGACAACTAGGGTTAAAGTCAGGACAACTAGGGTTAGCGTCAGGACAACTAGGGTTAGCGTCAGGACAACTAGGGTTACGTCAGGACAACTAGGGTTAGCGTCAGGACAACTAGGGTTACTGTCAGGACAACTAGGATTAGCGTCAGGACAACTAGGGTTAGCGTCAGGACAACTAGGGTTAGCGTCAGGACAACTAGGGTTAGCGTCAGGACAACTAGGTTTAGCGTCATTACAACTAGGGTTAGCATCAGGACAACTAGGGTTAGCATCAGGACAACTAGGGTTAGCGTCAGGACAACTAGGTTTAGCGTCAGGACAACTAGGGTTAGCGTCAGGACAACTAGGGTTAGCGTCAGGACAAGTAGGGTTAGCGTCAGGACAAGTAGTGTTAGCGTCAGGACAAGTAGGGTTAGCATCAGGACAACTAGGGTTAGCGTCAGGACAACTAGGGTTAGCGTCAGGACAACTAGGGTTAGCATCAGGACAACTAGGGTTAGCGTCAGGACAACTAGAGTTAGCGTCAGGACAACTAGGGTTAGAGTCAGGACAACTAGGGTTAGCTTCAGGACAACTAGGGTTAGCTTCAGGACAACTAGGGTTAGCGTCAGGACAAGTAGGGTTAGCGTCAGGACAAGTAGGGTTAGCGTCAGGACAACTAGGGTTAGCGTCAGGACAACTAGTGTTAGCGTCAGGACAAGTAGGGTTAGCGTCAGGACAACTAGGGTTAGCGTCAGGACAGCTAGGGTTAGCGTCAGGACAACTAGGGTTAGAGTCAGGACAACTAGGGTTAGCGTCAGGACAACTAGGGTTAGTGTCAGGACAACTAGGGTTAGCGTCAGGACAAGTAGGGTTAGCATCAGGACAAGTAGGGTTAGCGTCAGGACAACTAGGATTATCATCAGGACAAGTACGGTTAGCGTCAGGACAAGTAGGGTTAGCGTCAGGACAACTAGGGTTAGCGTTAGAACAACTGGGGTTAGCGTCAGGACAACTAGGGTTAGCGTCAGGACAACTAGGGTTAGCGTCAGGACAACTAGGGTTAGCGTCAGGACAACTAGGGTTAAAGTCAGGACAACTAGGGTTAGCGTCAGGACAACTAGGGTTAGCGTCAGGACAACTAGGGTTACGTCAGGACAACTAGGGTTAGCGTCAGGACAACTAGGGTTACTGTCAGGACAACTAGGATTAGCGTCAGGACAACTAGGGTTAGCGTCAGGACAACTAGGGTTAGCGTCAGGACAACTAGGGTTAGCGTCAGGACAACTAGGTTTAGCGTCATTACAACTAGGGTTAGCATCAGGACAACTAGGGTTAGCATCAGGACAACTAGGGTTAGCGTCAGGACAACTAGGTTTAGCGTCAGGACAACTAGGGTTAGCGTCAGGACAACTAGGGTTAGCGTCAGGACAAGTAGTGTTAGCTTCAGGACAAGTAGTGTTAGCGTCAGGACAAGTAGGGTTAGCATCAGGACAACTAGGGTTAGCGTCAAGACAACTAGGGTTAGCGTCAGGACAACTAGGGTTAGCATCAGGACAACTAGGGTTAGCGTCAGGACAACTAGGGTTGGCGTCAGGACAACTAGGGTTAGAGTCAGGACAACTAGGGTTAGCTTCAGGACAACTAGGGTTAGCATCAGGACAACTAGGGTTAGCGTCAGGACAAGTAGGGTTAGCGTCAGGACAAGTAGGGTTAGCGTCAGGACAACAAGGGTTAGCGTCAGGACAACTAGTGTTAGCGTCAGGACAAGTAGGGTTAGCGTCAGGACAAGTAGCGTTAGCGTCAGGACAAGTAGGGTTAGCGTCTGGACAACTAGGGTTAGCGTCAGGACAACTAGGGTTAGCGTCAGGACAACTAGGATTAGCGTCAGGACAACTAGGGTTAGCGTCAGGACAACTAGGGTTAGCGTCAGGACAACTAGGTTTAGCGTCATTACAACTAGGGTTAGCATCAGGACAACTAGGGTTAGCATCAGGACAACTAGGGTTAGCGTCAGGACAACTAGGTTTAGCGTCAGGACAACTAGGGTTAGCGTCAGGACAACTAGGGTTAGCGCCAGGACAAGTAGGGTTAGCGTCAGGACAAGTAGTGTTAGCGTCAGGACAAGTAGGGTTAGCATCAGGACAACTAGGGTTAGCGTCAGGACAACTAGGGTTAGCGTCAGGACAACTAGGGTTAGCATCAGGACAACTAGGGTTAGCGTCAGGACAACTAGGGTTAGCGTCAGGACAACTAGGGTTAGAGTCAGGACAACTAGGGTTAGCTTCAGGACAACTAGGGTTAGCATCAGGACAACTAGGGTTAGCGTCAGGACAAGTAGGGTTAGCGTCAGGACAAGTAGGGTTAGCGTCAGGACAACTAGGGTTAGCGTCAGGACAACTAGTGTTAGCGTCAGGACAAGTAGGGTTAGCGTCAGGACAAGTAGCGTTAGCGTCAGGACAAGTAGGGTTAGCGTCAGGACAACTAGGGTTAGCGTCAGGACAACTAAGGTTAGCGTCAGGACAACTAGGGTTAGCGTCAGGACAGCTAGGGTTAGCGTTAGGACAGCTAGGGTTAGCGTCAGGACAAGTAGGGTTAGCGTCAGGACAAGTAGGGTGAGCGTCAGGACAAGTAGGGTTAGCGTCAGGACAAGTAGGGTTAGCGTCAGGACAGCTAGGGTTAGCGTCAGGACAACTAGGGTTAGCCTCAGGACAACTAGGGTTAGCGTCAGGACAACTAGGGTTAGCGTCAGGACAACTAGGGTTAGCGTCAGGACAACTAGGTTTAGCGTCATTACAACTAGGGTTAGCATCAGGACAACTAGGGTTAGCGTCAGGACAACTACGGTTAGCGTCAGGACAACTAGGGTTAGCGTCAGGACAACTAGGGTTAGCGTCAGGACAAGTAGGGTTAGCGTAAGGACAAGTAGGGTTAGCGTCAGGACAAGTAGGGTTAGCGTCAGAACAACTAGGGTTAGCGTCAGGACAACTAGGGTTAGCGTCAAGACAACTAGGCTTAGCGTCAGGACAACTAGGGTTAGAGTCAGGACAACTAGGGTTAGCGTCAGGACAACTAGGGTTAGCGTCAGGACAACTAGGGTTAGCGTCAGGACAAGTAGGGTTAGCATCAGGACAAGTAGGGTTAGCGTCAGGACAACTAGGGTTAGCGTCAGGACAACTAGGGTTAGCGTCAGGACAAGTAGGGTTAGCGTCAGGACAAGTAGGGTTAGCGTCAGGACAACTAGGGTTAGCGTCAGAACAACTAGGGTTAGCATCAGGACAACTAGGGTTAGCGTCAGGACAACTAGGGTTAGCCTCAGGACAACTAGGGTTAGCGTCAGGACAACTAGGGTTAGCCTCAGGACAACTAGGGTTAGCGTCAGGACAACTAGGGTTAGCGTCAGGACAACTAGGGTTAGCGTCAGGACAACTAGGTTTAGCGTCATTACAACTAGGGTTAGCATCAGGACAACTAGGGTTAGCGTCAGGACAACTAGGGTTAGCGTCAGGACAACTAGGGTTAGCGTCAGGACAAGTAGGGTTAGCGTAAGGACAAGTAGGGTTAGCGTCAGGACAAGTAGGGTTAGCGTCAGAACAACTAGGGTTAGCGTCAGGACAACTAGGGTTAGCGTCAAGACAACTAGGGTTAGCGTCAGGACAACTAGGGTTAGCGTCAGGACAAGTAGGGTTAGCATCAGGACAAGTAGGGTTAGCGTCAGGACAACTAGGGTTAGCGTCAGGACAAGTAGGGTTAGCGTCAGGACAAGTAGGGTTAGCGTCAGGACAACTAGGGTTAGCGTCAGAACAACTAGGGTTAGCGTCAGGACAACTTGGGTTAGCGTCAGGACAAGTAGGGTTAGCGTCAGGACAAGTAGGGTTAGCGTCAGGACAACTAGGGTTAGCGTCAGGACAACTAGGGTTAGCGTCAGGACAAGTAGGGTTAGCGTCAGGACAAGTAGGGTTAGCGTCAGGACAACTAGGGTTAGCGTCAGAACAACTAGGGTTAGCATCAGGACAACTAGGGTTAGCGTCAGGACAAGTAGGGTTAGCATCAGGACAAGTAGGGTTAGCGTCAGGACAACTAGGGTTAGCGTCAGGACAACTAGGGTTAGCGTCAGGACAAGTAGGGTTAGCGTCAGGACAAGTAGGGTTAGCGTCAGGACAACTAGGGTTAGCGTCAGAACAACTAGGGTTAGCGTCAGGACAACTAGGGTTAGCGTCAGGACAACTAGGGTTAGCGTCAGGACAACTAGGTTTAGCGTCAGAACAACTAGGGTTAGCATCAGGACAACTAGGGTTAGCGTCAGGACAAGTAGGGTTAGCATCAGGACAAGTAGGGTTAGCGTCAGGACAACTAGGGTTAGCGTCAGGACAACTAGGGTTAGCGTCAGGACAAGTAGGGTTAGCGTCAGGACAAGTAGGGTTAGCGTCAGGACAACTAGGGTTAGCGTCAGAACAACTAGGGTTAGCGTCAGGACAACTAGTGTTAGCGTCAGGACAACTAGGGTTAGCGTCAGGACAACTAGGTTTAGCGTCAGGACAACTAGGGTTAGCGTCAGGACAACTAGGGTTAGCATCAGGACAAGTAGGGTTAGCGTCAGGACAAGTAGGGTTAGCATCAGGACAAGTAGGGTTAGCGTCAGGACAACTAGGGTTAGCATCAGGACAACTAGGGTTAGCGTCAGGACAAGTAGGGTTAGCGTCAGGACAAGTAGGGTTAGCGTCAGGACAACTAGGGTTAGCGTCAGAACAACTAGGGTTAGCATCAGGACAACTAGGGTTAGCGTCAGGACAACTAGGGTTAGCCTCAGGACAACTAGGGTTAGCTTCAGGACAACTAGGGTTAGCGTCAGGACAACTAGGGTTAGCGTCAGGACAACTAGGTTTAGCGTCATTACAACTAGGGTTAGCTTCAGGACAACTAGGGTTAGCATCAGGACAACTAGGGTTAGCGTCAGGACAAGTAGGGTTAGCGTCAGGACAAGTAGGGTTAGCGTCAGGACAACAAGGGTTAGCGTCAGGACAACTAGTGTTAGCGTCAGGACAAGTAGGGTTAGCGTCAGGACAAGTAGCGTTAGCGTCAGGACAAGTAGGGTTAGCGTCTGGACAACTAGGGTTAGCGTCAGGACAACTAGGGTTAGCGTCAGGACAACTAGGATTAGCGTCAGGACAACTAGGGTTAGCGTCAGGACAACTAGGGTTAGCGTCAGGACAACTAGGTTTAGCGTCATTACAACTAGGGTTAGCATCAGGACAACTAGGGTTAGCATCAGGACAACTAGGGTTAGCGTCAGGACAACTAGGTTTAGCGTCAGGACAACTAGGGTTAGCGTCAGGACAACTAGGGTTAGCGCCAGGACAAGTAGGGTTAGCGTCAGGACAAGTAGTGTTAGCGTCAGGACAAGTAGGGTTAGCATCAGGACAACTAGGGTTAGCGTCAGGACAACTAGGGTTAGCGTCAGGACAACTAGGGTTAGCATCAGGACAACTAGGGTTAGCGTCAGGACAACTAGGGTTAGCGTCAGGACAACTAGGGTTAGAGTCAGGACAACTAGGGTTAGCTTCAGGACAACTAGGGTTAGCATCAGGACAACTAGGGTTAGCGTCAGGACAAGTAGGGTTAGCGTCAGGACAAGTAGGGTTAGCGTCAGGACAACTAGGGTTAGCGTCAGGACAACTAGTGTTAGCGTCAGGACAAGTAGGGTTAGCGTCAGGACAAGTAGCGTTAGCGTCAGGACAAGTAGGGTTAGCGTCAGGACAACTAGGGTTAGCGTCAGGACAACTAAGGTTAGCGTCAGGACAACTAGGGTTAGCGTCAGGACAGCTAGGGTTAGCGTTAGGACAGCTAGGGTTAGCGTCAGGACAAGTAGGGTTAGCGTCAGGACAAGTAGGGTGAGCGTCAGGACAAGTAGGGTTAGCGTCAGGACAAGTAGGGTTAGCGTCAGTACAACTAGGGTTAGCGTCAGGACAACTAGGGTTAGCCTCAGGACAACTAGGGTTAGCGTCAGGACAACTAGAGTTAGCGTCAGGACAACTAGGGTTAGCGTCAGGACAACTAGGTTTAGCGTCATTACAACTAGGGTTAGCATCAGGACAACTAGGGTTAGCGTCAGGACAACTACGGTTAGCGTCAGGACAACTAGGGTTAGCGTCAGGACAACTAGGGTTAGCGTCAGGACAAGTAGGGTTAGCGTAAGGACAAGTAGGGTTAGCGTCAGGACAAGTAGGGTTAGCGTCAGAACAACTAGGGTTAGCGTCAGGACAACTAGGGTTAGCGTCAAGACAACTAGGCTTAGCGTCAGGACAACTAGGGTTAGAGTCAGGACAACTAGGGTTAGCGTCAGGACAACTAGGGTTAGCGTCAGGACAACTAGGGTTAGCGTCAGGACAAGTAGGGTTAGCATCAGGACAAGTAGGGTTAGCGTCAGGACAACTAGGGTTAGCGTCAGGACAACTAGGGTTAGCGTCAGGACAAGTAGGGTTAGCGTCAGGACAAGTAGGGTTAGCGTCAGGACAACTAGGGTTAGCGTCAGAACAACTAGGGTTAGCATCAGGACAACTAGGGTTAGCGTCAGGACAACTAGGGTTAGCCTCAGGACAACTAGGGTTAGCGTCAGGACAACTAGGGTTAGCCTCAGGACAACTAGGGTTAGCGTCAGGACAACTAGGGTTAGCGTCAGGACAACTAGGGTTAGCGTCAGGACAACTAGGTTTAGCGTCATTACAACTAGGGTTAGCATCAGGACAACTAGGGTTAGCGTCAGGACAACTAGGGTTAGCGTCAGGACAACTAGGGTTAGCGTCAGGACAAGTAGGGTTAGCGTAAGGACAAGTAGGGTTAGCGTCAGGACAAGTAGGGTTAGCGTCAGAACAACTAGGGTTAGCGTCAGGACAACTAGGGTTAGCGTCAAGACAACTAGGGTTAGCGTCAGGACAACTAGGGTTAGCGTCAGGACAAGTAGGGTTAGCATCAGGACAAGTAGGGTTAGCGTCAGGACAACTAGGGTTAGCGTCAGGACAAGTAGGGTTAGCGTCAGGACAAGTAGGGTTAGCGTCAGGACAACTAGGGTTAGCGTCAGAACAACTAGGGTTAGCGTCAGGACAACTTGGGTTAGCGTCAGGACAACTAGGGTTAGCGTCAGGACAACTAGGTTTAGCGTCAGGACAACTAGGGTTAGCGTCAGGACAACTAGGGTTAGCGTCAGGACAAGTAGGGTTAGCGTCAGGACAAGTAGGGTTAGCATCAGGACAAGTAGGGTTAGCGTCAGGACAACTAGGGTTAGCGTCAGGACAACTAGGGTTAGCGTCAGGACAAGTAGGGTTAGCGTCAGGACAAGTAGGGTTAGCGTCAGGACAACTAGGGTTAGCGTCAGAACAACTAGGGTTAGCATCAGGACAACTAGGGTTAGCGTCAGGACAACTAGGGTTAGCGTCAGGACAAGTAGGGTTAGCATCAGGACAAGTAGGGTTAGCGTCAGGACAACTAGGGTTAGCGTCAGGACAACTAGGGTTAGCGTCAGGACAAGTAGGGTTAGCGTCAGGACAAGTAGGGTTAGCGTCAGGACAACTAGGGTTAGCGTCAGAACAACTAGGGTTAGCGTCAGGACAACTAGGGTTAGCGTCAGGACAACTAGGGTTAGCGTCAGGACAACTAGGTTTAGCGTCAGGACAACTAGGGTTAGCGTCAGGACAACTAGGGTTAGCATCAGGACAAGTAGGGTTAGCGTCAGGACAAGTAGGGTTAGCATCAGGACAAGTAGGGTTAGCGTCAGGACAACTAGGGTTAGCATCAGGACAACTAGGGTTAGCGTCAGGACAAGTAGGGTTAGCGTCAGGACAAGTAGGGTTAGCGTCAGGACAACTAGGGTTAGCGTCAGAACAACTAGGGTTAGCATCAGGACAACTAGGGTTAGCGTCAGGACAACTAGGGTTAGCCTCAGGACAACTAGGGTTAGCGTCAGGACAACTAGGGTTAGCGTCAGGACAACTAGGGTTAGCGTCAGGACAACTAGGTTTAGCGTCATTACAACTAGGGTTAGCATCAGGACAACTAGGGTTAGCATCAGGACAACTAGGGTTAGCGTCAGGACAACTAGGGTTAGCGTCAGGACAACTAGGGTTAGCGTCAGGACAAGTAGGGTTAGCGTCAGGACAAGTAGTGTTAGCGTCAGGACAAGTAGGGTTAGCATCAGGACAACTAGGGTTAGCGTCAGGACAACTAGGGTTAGCGTCAGGACAACTAGGGTTAGCATCAGGACAACTAGGGTTAGCGTCAGGACAACTAGGGTTAGCGTCAGGACAACTAGGGTTAGCGTCAGGACAACTAGGGTTAGCATCAGGACAACTAGGGTTAGCGTCAGGACAACTAGGGTTAGCGTCAGGACAACTAGGGTTAGAGTCAGGACAACTAGGGTTAGCTTCAGGACAACTAGGGTTAGCATCAGGACAACTAGGGTTAGCGTCAGGACAACTAGGGTTAGCATCAGGACAAGTAGGGTTAGCGTCAGGACAACTAGGGTTAGCGTCAGGACAACTAGTGTTAGCGTCAGGACAAGTAGGGTTAGCGTCAGGACAAGTAGCGTTAGCGTCAGGACAAGTAGGGTTAGCGTCAGGACAACTAGGGTTAGCGTCAGGACAACTAAGGTTAGCGTCAGGACAACTAGGGTTAGCGTCAGGACAACTAGGGTTAGCGTTAGGACAGCTAGTGTTAGCGTCAGGACAAGTAGGGTTAGCGTCAGGACAAGTAGGGTGAGCGTCAGGACAAGTAGGGTTAGCGTCAGGACAAGTAGGGTTAGCGTCAGGACAGCTAGGGTTAGCGTCAGGACAACTAGGGTTAGCCTCAGGACAACTAGGGTTATCGTCAGGACAACTAGGGTTAGCGTCAGGACAACTAGGGTTAGCGTCAGGACAACTAGGTTTAGCGTCATTACAACTAGGGTTAGCATCAGGACAACTAGGGTTAGCGTCAGGACAACTAGGGTTAGAGTCAGGACAACTAGGGTTAGCGTCAGGACAACTAGGGTTAGCGTCAGGACAACTAGGGTTAGCGTCAGGACAAGTAGGGTTAGCATCAGGACAAGTAGGGTTAGCGTCAGGACAACTAGGGTTAGCGTCAGGACAACTAGGGTTAGCGTCAGGACAAGTAGGGTTAGCGTCAGGACAAGTAGGGTTAGCGTCAGGACAACTAGGGTTAGCGTCAGGACAACTAGGGTTAGCATCAGGACAACTAGGGTTAGCATCAGGACAACTAGGGTTAGCGTCAGGACAACTAGGGTTAGCGTCAGGACAACTAGGGTTAGCGTCAGGACAACTAGGGTTAGCCTCAGGACAAGTAGGGTTAGCGTAAGGACAAGTAGGGTTAGCGTCAGGACAAGTAGGGTTAGCGTCAGAACAACTAGGGTTAGCGTCAGGACAACTAGGGTTAGCATCAAGACAACTAGGGTTAGCGTCAGGACAACTAGGGTTAGAGTCAGGACAACTAGGGTTAGCGTCAGGACAACTAGGGTTAGCGTCAGGACAACTAGGGTTAGCGTCAGGACAACTAGGGTTAGCGTCAGGACAAGAAGGGTTAGCATCAGGACAAGTAGGGTTAGCGTCAGGACAACTAGGGTTAGCGTCAGGACAACTAGGGTTAGCGTCAGGACAAGTAGGGTTAGCGTCAGGACAAGTAGGGTTAGCGTCAGGACAACTAGGGTTAGCGTCAGAACAACTAGGGTTAGCATCAGGACAACTAGGGTTAGCGTCAGGACAACTAGGGTTAGCCTCAGGACAACTAGGGTTAGCGTCAGGACAACTAGGGTTAGCCTCAGGACAACTAGGTTTAGCGTCAGGACAACTAGGGTTAGCGTCAGGACAACTAGGGTTAGCGTCAGGACAAGTAGGGTTAGCGTCAGGACAAGTAGGCTTAGCATCAGGACAAGTAGGGTTAGCGTCAGGACAACTAGGGTTAGCTTCAGGACAACTAGGGTTAGCGTCAGGACAAGTAGGTTTAGCGTCAGGACAAGTACGGTTAGCGTCAGGACAACTAGGGTTAGCGTCAGAACAACTAGGGTTAGCATAAGGACAACTAGGGTTAGCGTCAGGACAACTAGGGTTAGCGTCAGGACAAGTAGGGTTAGCATCAGGACAAGTAGGGTTAGCGTCAGGACAACTAGGGTTAGCGTCAGGACAACTAGGGTTAGCGTCAGGACAAGTAGGGTTAGCGTCAGGACAAGTAGGGTTAGCGTCAGGACAACTAGGGTTAGCGTCAGAACAACTAGGGTTAGCGTCAGGACAACTAGGGTTAGCGTCAGGACAACTAGGGTTAGCGTCAGGACAACTAGGTTTAGCGTCAGGACAACTAGGGTTAGCGTCAGGACAACTAGGGTTAGCATCAGGACAAGTAGGGTTAGCGTCAGGACAAGTAGGGTTAGCATCAGGACAAGTAGGGTTAGCGTCAGGACAACTAGGGTTAGCGTCAGGACAACTAGGGTTAGCGTCAGGACAAGTAGGGTTAGCGTCAGGACAAGTAGGGTTAGCGTCAGGACAACTAGGGTTAGCGTCAGTACAACTAGGGTTAGCATCAGGACAACTAGGGTTAGCGTCAGGACAACTAGGGTTAGCCTCAGGACAACTAGGGTTAGCGTCAGGACAACTAGGGTTAGCGTCAGGACAACTAGGGTTAGCGTCAGGACAACTAGGGTTAGCGTCAGGACAACTAGGTTTAGCGTCATTACAACTAGGGTTAGCATCAGGACAACTAGGGTTAGCATCAGGACAACTAGGGTTAGCGTCAGGACAACTAGGTTTAGCGTCAGGACAACTAGGGTTAGCGTCAGGACAACTAGGGTTAGCATCAGGACAAGTAGGGTTAGCGTCAGGACAAGTAGGGTTAGCATCAGGACAAGTAGGGTTAGCGTCAGGACAACTAGGGTTAGCGTCAGGACAACTAGGGTTAGCATCAGGACAAGTAGGGTTAGCGTCAGGACAAGTAGGGTTAGCGTCAGGACAACTAGGGTTAGCGTCAGGACAAGTAGGGTTAGCGTCAGGACAAGTAGGGTTAGCGTCAGGACAAGTAGGGTTAGCATCAGGACAAGTAGGGTTAGCGTCAGGACAACTAGGGTTAGCGTCAGGACAACTAGGGTTAGCGTCAGGACAAGTAGGGTTAGCGTCAGGACAAGTAGGGTTAGCGTCAGGACAACTAGGGTTAGCGTCAGAACAACTAGGGTTAGCATCAGGACAACTAGGGTTAGCGTCAGGACAACTAGGGTTAGCGTCAGGACAAGTATGGCTAGCATCAGGACAAGTAGGGTTAGCGTCAGGACAACTAGGGTTAGCGTCAGGACAACTAGGGTTAGCGTCAGGACAAGTAGGGTTAGCGTCAGGACAAGTAGGGTTAGCGTCAGGACAACTAGGGTTAGCGTCAGAACAACTAGGGTTAGCATCAGGACAACTAGGGTTAGCGTCAGGACAACTAGGGTTAGCGTCAGGACAACTAGGTTTGGCGTCAGGACAACTAGGGTTAGCGTCAGGACAACTAGGGTTAGCATCAGGACAAGTAGGGTTAGCGTCAGGACAAGTAGGGTTAGCATCAGGACAAGTAGGGTTAGCGTCAGGACAACTAGGGTTAGCGTCAGGACAACTAGGGTTAGCGTCAGGACAAGTAGGGTTAGCGTCAGGACAAGTAGGGTTAGCGTCAGGACAACTAGGGTTAGCGTCAGGACAACTAGGGTTAGCGTCAGGACAACTAGGTTTAGCGTCATTACAACTAGGGTTAGCATCAGGACAACTAGGGTTAGCGTCAGGACAACTAGGGTTAGCGTCAGGACAACTAGGGTTAGCGTCAGGACAACTAGGGTTAGCGTCAGGACAAGTAGGGTTAGCGTAAGGACAAGTAGGGTTAGCGTCAGCACAAGTAGGGTTAGCGTCAGAACAACTAGGGTTAGCGTCAGGACAACTAGGGTTAGCGTCAAGACAACTAGGGTTAGCGTCAGGACAACTAGGGTTAGAGTCAGGACAACTAGGGTTAGCGTCAGGACAACTAGGGTTAGCGTCAGGATAAGTAGGGTTAGCATCAGGACAAGTAGGGTTAGCGTCAGGACAACTAGGGTTAGCGTCAGGACAACTAGGGTTAGCGTCAGGACAAGTAGGGTTAGCGTCAGGACAACTAGGGTTAGCGTCAGAACAACTAGGGTTAGCGTCAGGACAACTAGGGTTAGCGTCAGGACAACTAGGGTTAGCGTCAGGACAACTAGGTTTAGCGTCAGGACAACTAGGGTTAGCGTCAGGACAACTAGGGTTAGCATCAGGACAAGTAGGGTTAGCGTCAGGACAACTAGGGTTAGCGTCAGGACAACTAGGGTTAGCGTCAGGACAAGTAGGGTTAGCGTCAGGACAAGTAGGGTTAGTGTCAGGACAACTAGGGTTAGCGTCAGAACAACTAGGGTTAGCATCAGGACAACTAGGGTTAGCGTCAGGACAACTAGGGTTAGCCTCAGGACAACTAGGGTTAGCGTCAGGACAACTAGGGTTAGCCTCGAGGACAACTAGGGTTAGCGTCAGGACAACTAGGGTTAGCGTCAGGACAACTAGGTTTAGCGTCATTCCAACTAGGGTTAGAATCAGGACAACTAGGGTTAGCGTCAGGACAACTAGGGTTAGCGTCAGGACAACTAGGGTTAGCGTCAGGACAAGTAGGGTTAGCGTAAGGACAAGTAGGGTTAGCGTCAGGACAAGTAGGGTTAGCGTCAGAACAACTAGGGTTAGCGTCAGGACAACTAGGGTTAGCGTCAAGACAACTAGGGTTAGCTTCAGGACAACTAGGGTTAGAGTCAGGACAACTAGGGTTAGCGTCAGGACAACTAGGGTTAGCGTCAGGACAAGTAGGGTTAGCATCAGGACAAGTAGGGTTAGCGTCAGGACAACTAGGGTTAGCGTCAGGACAACTAGGGTTAGCGTCAGGACAAGTAGGGTTAGCGTCAGGACAAGTAGGGTTAGCGTCAGGACAACTAGGGTTAGCGTCAGAACAACTAGGGTTAGCGTCAGGACAACTAGGGTTAGCGTCAGGACAACTAGGGTTAGCGTCAGGACAACTAGGTTTAGCGTCAGGACAACTAGGGTTAGCGTCAGGACAACTAGGGTTAGCATCAGGACAAGTAGGGTTAGCGTCAGGACAAGTAGTGTTAGCGTCAGGACAACTAGGGTTAGCGTCAGGACAACTAGGTTTAGCGTCATTACAACTAGGGTTAGCATCAGGACAACTAGGGTTAGCGTCAGGACAACTAGGGTTAGCGTCAGGACAACTAGGGTTAGCGTCAGGACAACTAGGGTTAGCGTCAGGACAACTAGGGTTAGCGTCAGGACAACTAGGGTTAGCGTCAGGACAACTAGGGTTAGCGTCAGGACAAGTAGGGTTAGCGTAAGGACAAGTAGGGTTAGAGTCAGGACAAGTAGGGTTAGCGTCAGAACAACTAGGGTTAGCGTCAGGACAACTAGGGTTAGCGTCAAGACAACTAGGGTTAGCGTCAGGACAACTAGGGTTAGAGTCAGGACAACTAGGGTTAGCGTCAGGACAACTAGGGTTAGCGTCAGGACAAGTAGGGTTAGCATCAGGACAAGTAGGGTTAGCGTCAGGACAACTAGGGTTAGCGTCAGGACAACTAGGGTTAGCGTCAGGACAAGTAGGGTTAGCGTCAGGACAACTAGGGTTAGCGTCAGAACAACTAGGGTTAGCGTCAGGACAACTAGGGTTAGCGTCAGGACAACTAGGGTTAGCGTCAGGACAACTAAGTTTAGCGTCAGGACAACTAGGGTTAGCGTCAGGACAACTAGGGTTAGCATCAGGACAAGTAGGGTTAGCGTCAGGACAAGTAGGGTTAGCATCAGGACAAGTAGGGTTAGCGTCAGGACAAGTAGGGTTAGCGTCAGGACAACTAGGGTTAGCGTCAGGACAAGTAGGGTTAGCGTCAGGACAAGTAGGGTTAGCGTCAGGACAACTAGGGTTAGCGTCAGAACAACTAGGGTTAGCATCAGGACAACTAGGGTTAGCGTCAGGACAACTAGGGTTAGCCTCAGGACAACTAGGGTTAGCGTCAGGACAACTAGGGTTAGCCTCGAGGACAACTAGGGTTAGCGTCAGGACAACTAGGGTTAGCGTCAGGACAACTAGGTTTAGCGTCATTACAACTAGGGTTAGCATCAGGACAACTAGGGTTAGCGTCAGGACAACTAGGGTTAGCGTCAGGACAACTAGGGTTAGCGTCAGGACAACTAGGGTTAGCGTCAGGACAACTAGGTTTAGCGTCATTACAACTAGGGTTAGCATCAGGACAACTAGGGTTAGCGTCAGGACAACTAGGGTTAGCGTCAGGACAACTAGGGTTAGCGTCAGGACAACTAGGGTTAGCGTCAGGACAACTAGGGTTAGCGTCAGGACAAGTAGGGTTAGCGTAAGGACAAGTAGGGTTAGAGTCAGGACAAGTAGGGTTAGCGTCAGAACAACTAGGGTTAGCGTCAGGACAACTAGGGTTAGCGTCAAGACAACTAGGGTTAGCGTCAGGACAACTAGGGTTAGAGTCAGGACAACTAGGGTTAGCGTCAGGACAACTAGGGTTAGCGTCAGGACAAGTAGGGTTAGCATCAGGACAAGTAGGGTTAGCGTCAGGACAACTAGGGTTAGCGTCAGGACAACTAGGGTTAGCGTCAGGACAAGTAGGGTTAGCGTCAGGACAACTAGGGTTAGCGTCAGAACAACTAGGGTTAGCGTCAGGACAACTAGGGTTAGCGTCAGGACAACTAGGGTTAGCGTCAGGACAACTAAGTTTAGCGTCAGGACAACTAGGGTTAGCGTCAGGACAACTAGGGTTAGCATCAGGACAAGTAGGGTTAGCGTCAGGACAAGTAGGGTTAGCATCAGGACAAGTAGGGTTAGCGTCAGGACAAGTAGGGTTAGCGTCAGGACAACTAGGGTTAGCGTCAGGACAACTAGGGTTAGCGTCAGGACAAGTAGGGTTAGCGTCAGGACAAGTAGGGTTAGCGTCAGGACAACTAGGGTTAGCGTCAGGACAACTAGGGTTAGCGTCAGGACAAGTAGGGTTAGCGTCAGGACAAGTAGGGTTAGCGTCAGGACAACTAGGGTTAGCGTCAGAACAACTAGGGTTAGCGTCAGGACAACTAGGGTTAGCGTCAGGACAACTAGGGTTAGAGTCAGGACAACTAGGGTTAGCGTCAGGACAACTAGGGTTAGCGTCAGGACAAGTAGGGTTAGCATCAGGACAAGTAGGGTTAGCGTCAGGACAACTAGGGTTAGCGTCAGGACAACTAGGGTTAGCGTCAGGACAAGTAGGGTTAGCGTCAGGACAACTAGGGTTAGCGTCAGAACAACTAGGGTTAGCGTCAGGACAACTAGGGTTAGCGTCAGGACAACTAGGGTTAGCGTCAGGACAACTAAGTTTAGCGTCAGGACAACTAGGGTTAGCGTCAGGACAACTAGGGTTAGCATCAGGACAAGTAGGGTTAGCGTCAGGACAAGTAGGGTTAGCATCAGGACAAGTAGGGTTAGCGTCAGGACAAGTAGGGTTAGCGTCAGGACAACTAGGGTTAGCGTCAGGACAAGTAGGGTTAGCGTCAGGACAAGTAGGGTTAGCGTCAGGACAACTAGGGTTAGCGTCAGAACAACTAGGGTTAGCATCAGGACAACTAGGGTTAGCGTCAGGACAACTAGGGTTAGCCTCAGGACAACTAGGGTTAGCGTCAGGACAACTAGGGTTAGCCTCGAGGACAACTAGGGTTAGCGTCAGGACAACTAGGGTTAGCGTCAGGACAACTAGGTTTAGCGTCATTACAACTAGGGTTAGCATCAGGACAACTAGGGTTAGCGTCAGGACAACTAGGGTTAGCGTCAGGACAACTAGGGTTAGCGTCAGGACAACTAGGGTTAGCGTCAGGACAACTAGGTTTAGCGTCATTACAACTAGGGTTAGCATCAGGACAACTAGGGTTAGCGTCAGGACAACTAGGGTTAGCGTCAGGACAACTAGGGTTAGCGTCAGGACAACTAGGGTTAGCGTCAGGACAACTAGGGTTAGCGTCAGGACAACTAGGGTTAGCGTCAGGACAAGTAGGGTTAGCGTAAGGACAAGTAGGGTTAGAGTCAGGACAAGTAGGGTTAGCGTCAGAACAACTAGGGTTAGCGTCAGGACAACTAGGGTTAGCGTCAAGACAACTAGGGTTAGCGTCAGGACAACTAGGGTTAGAGTCAGGACAACTAGGGTTAGCGTCAGGACAACTAGGGTTAGCGTCAGGACAAGTAGGGTTAGCATCAGGACAAGTAGGGTTAGCGTCAGGACAACTAGGGTTAGCGTCAGGACAACTAGGGTTAGCGTCAGGACAAGTAGGGTTAGCGTCAGGACAACTAGGGTTAGCGTCAGAACAACTAGGGTTAGCGTCAGGACAACTAGGGTTAGCGTCAGGACAACTAGGGTTAGCGTCAGGACAACTAAGTTTAGCGTCAGGACAACTAGGGTTAGCGTCAGGACAACTAGGGTTAGCATCAGGACAAGTAGGGTTAGCGTCAGGACAAGTAGGGTTAGCATCAGGACAAGTAGGGTTAGCGTCAGGACAAGTAGGGTTAGCGTCAGGACAACTAGGGTTAGCGTCAGGACAACTAGGGTTAGCGTCAGGACAAGTAGGGTTAGCGTCAGGACAAGTAGGGTTAGCGTCAGGACAACTAGGGTTAGCGTCAGGACAACTAGGGTTAGCGTCAGGACAAGTAGGGTTAGCGTCAGGACAAGTAGGGTTAGCGTCAGGACAACTAGGGTTAGCGTCAGAACAACTAGGGTTAGCGTCAGGACAACTAGGGTTAGCGTCAGGACAACTAGGGTTAGCGTCAGGACAACTAGGTTTAGCGTCAGGACAACTAGGGTTAGCGTCAGGACAACTAGGGTTAGCATCAGGACAAGTAGGGTTAGCGTCAGGACAAGTAGTGTTAGCGTCAGGACAACTAGGGTTAGCGTCAGGACAACTAGGTTTAGCGTCATTACAACTAGGGTTAGCATCAGGACAACTAGGGTTAGCGTCAGGACAACTAGGGTTAGCGTCAGGACAACTAGGGTTAGCGTCAGGACAACTAGGGTTAGCGTCAGGACAACTAGGGTTAGCGTCAGGACAACTATTGTTAGCGTCAGGACAAGTAGGGTTAGCGTAAGGACAAGTAGGGTTAGAGTCAGGACAAGTAGGGTTAGCGTCAGAACAACTAGGGTTAGCGTCAGGACAACTAGGGTTAGCGTCAAGACAACTAGGGTTAGCGTCAGGACAACTAGGGTTAGAGTCAGGACAACTAGGGTTAGCGTCAGGACAACTAGGGTTAGCGTCAGGACAAGTAGGGTTAGCATCAGGACAAGTAGGGTTAGCGTCAGGACAACTAGGGTTAGCGTCAGGACAACTAGGGTTAGCGTCAGGACAAGTAGGGTTAGCGTCAGGACAACTAGGGTTAGCGTCAGAACAACTAGGGTTAGCGTCAGGACAACTAGGGTTAGCGTCAGGACAACTAGGGTTAGCGTCAGGACAACTAAGTTTAGCGTCAGGACAACTAGGGTTAGCGTCAGGACAACTAGGGTTAGCATCAGGACAAGTAGGGTTAGCGTCAGGACAAGTAGGGTTAGCATCAGGACAAGTAGGGTTAGCGTCAGGACAAGTAGGGTTAGCGTCAGGACAACTAGGGTTAGCGTCAGGACAAGTAGGGTTAGCGTCAGGACAAGTAGGGTTAGCGTCAGGACAACTAGGGTTAGCGTCAGAACAACTAGGGTTAGCATCAGGACAACTAGGGTTAGCATCAGGACAACTAGGGTTAGCCTCAGGACAACTAGGGTTAGCGTCAGGACAACTAGGGTTAGCCTCGAGGACAACTAGGGTTAGCGTCAGGACAACTAGGGTTAGCGTCAGGACAACTAGGTTTAGCGTCATTACAACTAGGGTTAGCATCAGGACAACTAGGGTTAGCGTCAGGACAACTAGGGTTAGCGTCAGGACAACTAGGGTTAGCGTCAGGACAACTAGGGTTAGCGTCAGGACAACTAGGTTTAGCGTCATTACAACTAGGGTTAGCATCAGGACAACTAGGGTTAGCGTCAGGACAACTAGGGTTAGCGTCAGGACAACTAGGGTTAGCGTCAGGACAACTAGGGTTAGCGTCAGGACAACTAGGGTTAGCGTCAGGACAACTAGGGTTAGCGTCAGGACAACTAGGGTTAGCGTCAGGACAAGTAGGGTTAGCGTAAGGACAAGTAGGGTTAGAGTCAGGACAAGTAGGGTTAGCGTCAGAACAACTAGGGTTAGCGTCAGGACAACTAGGGTTAGCGTCAAGACAACTAGGGTTAGCGTCAGGACAACTAGGGTTAGAGTCAGGACAACTAGGGTTAGCGTCAGGACAACTAGGGTTAGCGTCAGGACAAGTAGGGTTAGCATCAGGACAAGTAGGGTTAGCGTCAGGACAACTAGGGTTAGCGTCAGGACAACTAGGGTTAGCGTCAGGACAAGTAGGGTTAGCGTCAGGACAACTAGGGTTAGCGTCAGAACAACTAGGGTTAGCGTCAGGACAACTAGGGTTAGCGTCAGGACAACTAGGGTTAGCGTCAGGACAACTAAGTTTAGCGTCAGGACAACTAGGGTTAGCGTCAGGACAACTAGGGTTAGCATCAGGACAAGTAGGGTTAGCGTCAGGACAAGTAGGGTTAGCATCAGGACAAGTAGGGTTAGCGTCAGGACAAGTAGGGTTAGCGTCAGGACAACTAGGGTTAGCGTCAGGACAAGTAGGGTTAGCGTCAGGACAAGTAGGGTTAGCGTCAGGACAACTAGGGTTAGCGTCAGAACAACTAGGGTTAGCATCAGGACAACTAGGGTTAGCGTCAGGACAACTAGGGTTAGCCTCAGGACAACTAGGGTTAGCGTCAGGACAACTAGGGTTAGCCTCGAGGACAACTAGGGTTAGCGTCAGGACAACTAGGGTTAGCGTCAGGACAACTAGGTTTAGCGTCATTACAACTAGGGTTAGCATCAGGACAACTAGGGTTAGCGTCAGGACAACTAGGGTTAGCGTCAGGACAACTAGGGTTAGCGTCAGGACAAC
This sequence comes from Phyllobates terribilis, assembly GCF_046119375.1. Lineage (NCBI taxonomy): Eukaryota > Metazoa > Chordata > Amphibia > Anura > Dendrobatidae > Phyllobates > Phyllobates terribilis. The sequence continues at coordinate 467,750 of NW_027363156.1, read as the reverse complement.
TAGGGTTAGCGTCAGGACAAGTAGGGTTAGCGTAAGGACAAGTAGGGTTAGCGTCAGGACAAGTAGGGTTAGCGTCAGAACAACTAGGGGTAGCGTCAGGACAACTAGGGTTAGCGTCAAGACAACTAGGGTTAGCGTCAGGACAACTAGGGTTAGAGTCAGGACAACTAGGGTTAGCGTCAGGACAACTAGGGTTAGCGTCAGGACAAGTAGGGTTAGCATCAGGACAAGTAGGGTTAGCGTCAGGACAACTAGGGTTAGCGTCAGGACAACTAGGGTTAGCGTCAGGACAAGTAGGGTTAGCGTCAGGACAAGTAGGGTTAGCGTCAGGACAACTAGGGTTAGCGTCAGAACAACTAGGGTTAGCGTCAGGACAACTAGGGTTAGCGTCAGGACAACTAGGGTTAGCGTCAGGACAACTAGGTTTAGCGTCAGGACAACTAGGGTTAGCGTCAGGACAACTAGGGTTAGCATCAGGACAAGTAGGGTTAGCGTCAGGACAAGTAGTGTTAGCGTCAGGACTAGTAGGGTTAGCGTCAGGACAACTAGGGTTAGCGTCAGGACAACTAGGGTTAGCGTCAGGACAACTAGGGTTAGCGTCAGGACAACTAGGGTTAGCGTCAGGACAACTAGGGTTAGCCTCAGGACAACTAGGGTTAGCGTCAGGACAACTAGGGTTAGCGTCAGGACAACTAGGATTAGCGTCAGGACAACTAGGTTTAGCGTCATTACAACTAGGATTAGCATCAGGACAACTAGGGTTAGCGTCAGGACAACTAGGGTTAGCGTCAGGACAACTAGGGTTAGCGTCAGGACAACTAGGGTTAGCGTCAGGACAAGTAGGGTTAGCGTAAGGACAAGTAGGGTTAGCGTCAGGACAAGTAGGGTTAGCGTCAGAACAACTAGGGTTAGCGTCAGGACAACTAGGGTTAGCGTCAAGACAACTAGGGTTAGCGTCAGGACAACTAGGGTTAGAGTCAGGACAACTAGGGTTAGCGTCAGGACAACTAGGGTTAGCGTCAGGACAACTAGGGTTAGCGTCAGGACAAGTAGGGTTAGCATCAGGACAAGTAGGGTTAGCGTCAGGACAACTAGGGTTAGCGTCAGGACAAGTAGGGTTAGCGTAAGGACAAGTAGGGTTAGCGTCAGGACAAGTAGGGTTAGCGTCAGAACAACTAGGGTTAGCGTCAGGACAACTAGGGTTAGCTTCAAGACAACTAGGGTTAGCGTCAGGACAACTAGGGTTAGAGTCAGGACAACTAGGGTTAGCGTCAGGACAACTAGGGTTAGCGTCAGGACAAGTAGGGTTAGCATCAGGACAAGTAGGGTTAGCGTCAGGACAACTAGGGTTAGCGTCAGGACAACTAGGGTTAGCGTCAGGACAAGTAGGGTTAGCGTCAGGACAAGTAGGGTTAGCGTCAGGACAACTAGGGTTAGCGTCAGAACAACTAGGGTTAGCGTCAGGACAACTAGGGTTAGCGTCAGGACAACTAGGGTTAGCGTCAGGACAACTAGGTTTAGCGTCAGGACAACTAGGGTTAGCGTCAGGACAACTAGGGTTAGCATCAGGACAAGTAGGGTTAGCGTCAGGACAAGTAGTGTTAGCGTCAGGACTAGTAGGGTTAGCGTCAGGACAACTAGGGTTAGCGTCAGGACAACTAGGGTTAGCGTCAGGACAACTAGGGTTAGCGTCAGGACAACTAGGGTTAGCGTCAGGACAACTAGGGTTAGAGTCAGGACAACTAGGGTTAGCGTCAGAACAACTAGGGTTAGCGTCAGGACAACTAGGGTTAGCCTCAGGACAACTAGGGTTAGCGTCAGGACAACTAGGGTTAGCGTCAGGACAACTAGGATTAGCGTCAGGACAACTAGGTTTAGCGTCATTACAACTAGGATTAGCATCAGGACAACTAGGGTTAGCGTCAGGACAACTATTGTTAGCGTCAGGACAACTAGGGTTAGCGTCAGGACAACTAGGGTTAGCGTCAGGACAAGTAGGGTTAGCGTAAGGACAAGTAGGGTTAGCGTCAGGACAAGTAGGGTTAGCGTCAGAACAACTAGGGTTAGCGTCAGGACAACTAGGGTTAGCGTCAAGACAACTAGGGTTAGCGTCAGGACAACTAGGGTTAGAGTCAGGACAACTAGGGTTAGCGTCAGGACAACTAGGGTTAGCGTCAGGACAACTAGGGTTAGCGTCAGGACAAGTAGGGTTAGCATCAAGACAAGTAGGGTTAGCGTCAGGACAACTAGGGTTAGCGTCAGGACAACTAGGGTTAGCGTCAGGACAAGTAGGGTTAGCGTCAGGACAAGTAGGGTTAGCGTCAGGACAACTAGGGTTAGCGTCAGAACAACTAGGGTTAGCGTCAGGACAACTAGGGTTAGCGTCAGGACAACTAGGGTTAGCATCAGGACAACTAGGTTTAGCGTCAGGACAACTAGGGTTAGCGTCAGGACAACTAGGGTTAGCATCAGGACAAGTAGGGTTAGCGTCAGGACAAGTAGTGTTAGCGTCAGGACAACTAGGGTTAGCGTCAGGACAACTAGGGTTAGCGTCAGGACAACTAGGGTTAGCGTCAGGACAACTAGGGTTAGAGTCAGGACAACTAGGGTTAGCGTCAGGACAACTAGGGTTAGCATCAGGACAACTAGGGTTGGCGTCAGGACAAGTAGGGTTAGCGTCAGGACAAGTAGGGTTAGCATCAGGACAAGTAGGGTTAGCGTCAGGACAACTAGGGTTAGCGTCAGGACAACTAGTGTTAGCGTCAGGACAAGTAGGGTTAGCGTCAGGACAACTAGGGTTAGCGTCAGGACAACTAGGGTTAGCGTCAGGACAAGTAGGGTTAGCGTCAGGACAAGTAGGGTTAGCGTCAGGACAACTAGGGTTAGCGTCAGAACAACTAGGGTTAGCGTCAGGACAACTAGGGTTAGCGTCAGGACAACTAGGGTTAGCGTCAGGACAACTAGGTTTAGCGTCAGGACAACTAGGGTTAGCGTCAGGACAACTAGGGTTAGCATCAGGACAAGTAGGGTTAGCGTCAGGACAAGTAGTGTTAGCGTCAGGACTAGTAGGGTTAGCGTCGGGACAACTAGGGTTAGCGTCAGGACAACTAGTGTTAGCGTCAGGACAAGTAGGGTTAGCGTCAGGACAACTAGGGTTAGCGTCAGGACAACTAGGGTTAGCGTCAGGACAAGTAGGGTTAGCGTCAGGACAAGTAGGGTTAGCGTCAGGACAACTAGGGTTAGCGTCAGAACAACTAGGGTTAGCGTCAGGACAACTAGGGTTAGCGTCAGGACAACTAGGGTTAGCGTCAGGACAACTAGGTTTAGCGTCAGGACAACTAGGGTTAGCGTCAGGACAACTAGGGTTAGCATCAGGACAAGTAGGGTTAGCGTCAGGACAAGTAGTGTTAGCGTCAGGACTAGTAGGGTTAGCGTCGGGACAACTAGGGTTAGCGTCAGGACAACTAGGGTTAGCGTCAGGACAACTAGGGTTAGCGTCAGGACAACTAGGGTTAGCGTCAGGACAACTAGGGTTAGAGTCAGGACAACTAGGGTTAGCGTCAGAACAACTAGGGTTAGCGTCAGGACAAATAGGGTTAGCCTCAGGACAACTAGGGTTAGCGTCAGGACAACTAGGGTTAGCGTCAGGACAACTAGGATTAGCGTCAGGACAACTAGGTTTAGCGTCATTACAACTAGGATTAGCATCAGGACAACTAGGGTTAGCGTCAGGACAACTAGGGTTAGCGTCAGGACAACTAGGGTTAGCGTCAGGACAACTAGGGTTAGCGTCAGGACAAGTAGGGTTAGCGTAAGGACAAGTAGGGTTAGCGTCAGGACAAGTAGGGTTAGCGTCAGAACAACTAGGGTTAGCGTCAGGACAACTAGGGTTAGCGTCAAGACAACTAGGGTTAGCGTCAGAACAACTAGGGTTAGCGTCAGGACAACTAGGGTTAGCGTCAGGACAACTAGGGTTAGCGTCAGGACAACTAGGTTTAGCGTCAGGACAACTAGGGTTAGCGTCAGGACAACTAGGGTTAGCATCAGGACAAGTAGGGTTAGCGTCAGGACAAGTAGTGTTAGCGTCAGGACTAGTAGGGTTAGCGTCGGGACAACTAGGGTTAGCGTCAGGACAACTAGGGTTAGCGTCAGGACAACTAGGGTTAGCGTCAGGACAACTAGGGTTAGCGTCAGGACAACTAGGGTTAGAGTCAGGACAACTAGGGTTAGCGTCAGAACAACTAGGGTTAGCGTCAGGACAACTAGGGTTAGCCTCAGGACAACTAGGGTTAGCGTCAGGACAACTAGGGTTAGCGTCAGGACAACTAGGATTAGCGTCAGGACAACTAGGTTTAGCGTCATTACAACTAGGATTAGCATCAGGACAACTAGGGTTAGCGTCAGGACAACTAGGGTTAGCGTCAGGACAACTAGGGTTAGCGTCAGGACAACTAGGGTTAGCGTCAGGACAAGTAGGGTTAGCGTAAGGACAAGTAGGGTTAGCGTCAGGACAAGTAGGGTTAGCGTCAGAACAACTAGGGTTAGCGTCAGGACAACTAGGGTTAGCGTCAAGACAACTAGGGTTAGCGTCAGGACAACTAGGGTTAGAGTCAGGACAACTAGGGTTAGCGTCAGGACAACTAGGGTTAGCGTCAGGACAACTAGGGTTAGCGTCAGGACAAGTAGGGTTAGCATCAGGACAAGTAGGGTTAGCGTCAGGACAACTAGGGTTAGCGTCAGGACAACTAGGGTTAGCGTCAGGACAAGTAGGGTTAGCGTCAGGACAAGTAGGGTTAGCGTCAGGACAACTAGGGTTAGCGTCAGAACAACTAGGGTTAGCGTCAGGACAACTAGGGTTAGCGTCAGGACAACTAGGGTTAGCATCAGGACAACTAGGTTTAGCGTCAGGACAACTAGGGTTAGCGTCAGGACAACTAGGGTTAGCATCAGGACAAGTAGGGTTAGCGTCAGGACAAGTAGTGTTAGCGTCAGGACAAGTAGGGTTAGCGTCAGGACAACTAGGGTTAGCGTCAGGACAACTAGGGTTAGCGTCAGGACAACTAGGGTTAGAGTCAGGACAACTAGGGTTAGCGTCAGGACAACTAGGGTTAGCATCAGGACAACTAGGGTTGGCGTCAGGACAAGTAGGGTTAGCGTCAGGACAAGTAGGGTTAGCATCAGGACAAGTAGGGTTAGCGTCAGGACAACTAGGGTTAGCGTCAGGACAACTAGTGTTAGCGTCAGGACAAGTAGGGTTAGTGTCAGGACAAGTAGCGTTAGCCTCAGGACAACTAGGGTTAGCGTCAGGACAACTAGGGTTAGCGTCAGGACAACTAGGGTTAGCGTCAGGACAACTAGGTTTAGCGTCATTACAACTAGGGTTAGCATCAGGACAACTAGGGTTAGCTTCAGGACAACTAGGGTTAGCGTCAGGACAACTAGGGTTAGCGTCAGGACAACTAGGGTTAGCGTCAGGACAAGTAGGGTTAGCGTAAGGACAAGTAGGGTTAGCGTCAGGACAAGTAGGGTTAGCGTCAGAACAACTAGGGTTAGCGTCAGGACAACTAGGGTTAGCGTCAGGACAACTAGGGTTAGCGTCAAGACAACTAGGGTTAGCGTCAGGACAACTAGGGTTAGAGTCAGGACAACTAGGGTTAGCGTCAGGACAACTAGGGTTAGCGTCAGGACAAGTAGGGTTAGCGTCAGGACAAGTAGGGTTAGCGTCAGGACAACTAGGGTTAGCGTCAGAACAACTAGGGTTAGCGTCAGGACAACTAGGGTTAGCGTCAGGACAACTAGGGTTAGCGTCAGGACAACTAGGTTTAGCGTCAGGACAACTTGGGTTAGCGTCAGGACAACTAGGGTTAGCATCAGGACAAGTAGGGTTAGCGTCAGGACAAGTAGTGTTAGCGTCAGGACAAGTAGGGTTAGCGTCAGGACAACTAGGGTTAGCGTCAGGACAACTAGGGTTAGCGTCAGGACAACTAGGGTTAGAGTCAGGACAACTAGGGTTAGCGTCAGGACAACTAGGGTTAGCGTCAGGACAACTAGGGTTAGCCTCAGGACAACTAGGGTTAGCGTCAGGACAACTAGGGTTAGCGTCAGGACAACTAGGTTTAGCGTCATTACAACTAGGGTTAGCATCAGGACAACTAGGGTTAGCGTCAGGACAACTAGGGTTAGCGTCAGGACAACTAGGGTTATCGTCAGGACAAGTAGGGTTAGTGTAAGGACAAGTAGGGTTAGCGTCAGGACAAGTTGGGTTAGCGTCAGAACAACTAGGGTTAGCGTCAGGACAACTAGGGTTAGCGTCAAGACAACTAGGGTTAGCGTCAGGACAACTAGGGTTAGAGTCAGGACAACTAGGGTTAGCGTCAGGACAACTAGGGTTAGCGTCAGGACAAGTTGGGTTAGCATCAGGACAAGTAGGGTTAGCGTCAGGACAACTAGGGTTAGCGTCAGGACAACTAGGGTTAGCGTCAGGACAAGTAGGGTTAGCGTCAGGACAAGTAGGGTTAGCGTCAGGACAACTAGGGTTAGCGTCAGAACAACTAGGGTTAGCGTCAGGACAACTAGGGTTAGCGTCAGGACAACTAGGGTTAGCGTCAGGACAAGTAGGGTTAGCGTCAGGACAAGTAGGGTTAGCGTCAGGACAACTAGGGTTAGCGTCAGAACAACTAGGGTTAGCGTCAGGACAACTAGGGTTAGTGTCAGGACAACTAGGGTTAGCGTCAGGACAACTAGGTTTAGCGTCAGGACAACTAGGGTTAGCGTCATGACAACTAGGGTTAGCATCAGGACAAGTAGGGTTAGCGTCAGGACAAGTAGTGTTAGCGTCAGGACAAGTAGGGTTAGCGTCAGGACAACTAGGGTTAGCGTCAGGACAACTAGGGTTAGCGTCAGGACAACTAGGGTTAGAGTCAGGACAACTAGGGTTAGCGTCAGGACAACTAGGGTTAGCATCAGGACAACTAGGGTTAGCGTCAGGACAAGTAGGGTTAGCGTCAGGACAAGTAGGTTTAGCGTCAGGACTAGTAGGGTTAGCGTCAGGACAACTAGGGTTAGCGTCAGGACAACTAGTGTTAGCGTCAGGACAAGTAGGGTTAGTGTCAGGACAAGTAGCGTTAGCGTCAGGACAAGTAGGGTTAGCGTCAGGACAACTAGGGTTAGCGTCAGGACAACTAGGGTTAGCGTTAGGACAGCTAGGGTTAGCGTCAGGACAAGTAGGGTTAGCGTCAGGACAAGTAGGGTTAGCATCAGGACAACTAGGGTTAGCGTCAGGACAACTAGGGTTAGCGTCAGGACAACTAGGGTTAGAGTCAGGACAACTAGGGTTAGCGTCAGGACAACTAGGGTTAGCATCAGGACAACTAGGGTTAGCGTCAGGACAAGTAGGATTAGCGTCAGGACAAGTAGGGTTAGCGTCAGGACAACTAGGTTTAGCGTCATTACAACTAGGCTTAGCATCAGGACAACTAGGGTTAGCGTCAGGACAACTAGGGTTAGCGTCAGGACAACTAGGGTTAGCGTCAGGACAAGTAGGGTTAGCGTAAGGACAAGTAGGGTTAGCGTCAGGACAAGTAGGGTTAGCGTCAGAACAACTAGGGTTAGAGTCAGGACAACTAGGGTTAGCGTCAAGACAACTAGGGTTAGCGTCAGGACAACTAGGGTTAGAGTCAGGACAACTAGGGTTAGCGTCAGGACAACTAGGGTTAGCGTCAGGACAAGTAGGGTTAGCATCAGGACAAGTAGGGTTAGCGTCAGGACAACTAGGGTTAGCGTCAGGACAACTAGGGTTAGCGTCAGGACAAGTAGGGTTAGCGTCAGGACAAGTAGGGTTAGCGTCAGGACAACTAGGGTTAGCGCCAGAACAACTAGGGTTAGCGTCAGGACAACTAGGGTTAGCGTCAGGACAACTAGGGTTAGCGTCAGGACAACTAGGTTTAGCGTCAGGACAACTAGGGTTAGCGTCAGGACAACTAGGGTTAGCATCAAGACAAGTAGGGTTAGCGTCAGGACAAGTAGGGTTAGCAGCAGGACAAGTAGGGTTAGCGTCAGGACAACTAGGGTTAGCGTCAGGACAACTAGGGTTAGCGTCAGGACAAGTAGGGTTAGCGTCAGGACAAGTAGGGTTAGCGTCAGGACAACTAGGGTTAGCGTCAGAACAACTAGGGTTAGCATCAGGACAACTAGGGTTAACGTCAGGACAACTAGGGTTAGCCTCAGGACAACTAGGGTTAGCGTCAGGACAACTAGGGTTAGCCTCAGGACAACTAGAGTTAGCGTCAGGACAACTAGGGTTAGCGTCAGGACAACTAGGGTTAGCATCAGGACAACTAGGGTTAGCGTCAGGACAACTAGGGTTGCCGTCAGGACAACTAGGGTTAGTGTCAGGACAACTAGGGTTAGCGTCAGGACAAGTAGGGTTAGCGTCAGGACAAGTAGGGTTAGCGTAAGGACAAGTAGGGTTAGCGTCAGGACAAGTAGGGTTAGCGTCAGAACAACTAGGGTTAGCGTCAGGACAACTAGGGTTAGCGTCAAGACAACTAGGGTTAGCGTCAGGACAACTAGGGTTAGAGTCAGGACAACTAGGGTTAGCGTCAGGACAACTAGGGTTAGAGTCAGGACAACTAGGGTTAGCGTCAGAACAACTAGGGTTAGCGTCAGGACAACTAGGGTTAGCCTCAGGACAACTAGGGTTAGCGTCAGGACAACTAGGGTTAGCGTCAGGACAACTAGGATTAGAGTCAGGACAACTAGGTTTAGCGTCATTACAACTAGGATTAGCATCAGGACAACTAGGGTTAGCGTCAGGACAACTAGGGTTAGCGTCAGGACAACTAGGGTTAGCGTCAGGACAACTAGGGTTAGCGTCAGGACAAGTAGGGTTAGCGTAAGGACAAGTAGGGTTAGCGTCAGGACAAGTAGGGTTAGCGTCAGAACAACTAGGGTTAGCGTCAGGACAACTAGGGTTAGCGTCAAGACAACTAGGGTTAGCGTCAGGACAACTAGGGTTAGAGTCAGGACAACTAGGGTTAGCGTCAGGACAACTAGGGTTAGCGTCAGGACAAGTAGGGTTAGCGTCAGGACAAGTAGGGTTAGCATCAGGACAAGTAGGGTTAGCGTCAGGACAACTAGGGTTAGCGTCAGGACAACTAGGGTTAGCGTCAGGACAAGTAGGGTTAGCGTCAGGACAAGTAGGGTTAGCGTCAGGACAACTAGGGTTAGCGTCAGAACAACTAGGGTTAGCGTCAGGACAACTAGGGTTAGCGTCAGGACAACTAGGGTTAGCATCAGGACAACTAGGTTTACCGTCAGGACAACTAGGGTTAGCGTCAGGACAACTAGGGTTAGCCTCAGGACAACTAGGGTTAGCGTCAGGACAACTAGGGTTAGCCTCAGGACAACTAGGGTTAGCGTCAGGACAACTAGGGTTAGCGTCAGGACAACTAGGTTTAGCGTCATTACAACTAGGGTTAGCATCAGGACAACTAGGGTTAGCGTCAGGACAACTAGGGTTAGCGTCAGGACAACTAGGGTTAGCGTCAGGACAACTAGGGTTAGCGTCAGGACAAGTAGGGTTAGCGTAAGGACAAGTAGGGTTAGCGTCAGGACAAGTAGGGTTAGCGTCAGAACAACTAGGGTTAGCGTCAGGACAACTAGGGTTAGCGTCAGGACAACTAGGGTTAGCGTCAAGACAACTAGGGTTAGCGTCAGGACAACTAGGGTTAGAGTCAGGACAACTAGGGTTAGCGTCAGGACAACTAGGGTTAGCGTCAGGACAAGTAGGGTTAGCGTCAGGACAAGTAGGGTTAGCGTCAGGACAACTAGGGTTAGCGTCAGAACAACTAGGGTTAGCGTCAGGACAACTAGGGTTAGCGTCAGGACAACTAGGGTTAGCGTCAGGACAACTAGGTTTAGCGTCAGGACAACTAGGGTTAGCGTCAGGACAACTAGGGTTAGCATCAGGACAAGTAGGGTTAGCGTCAGGACAAGTAGTGTTAGCGTCAGGACAAGTAGGGTTAGCGTCAGGACAACTAGGGTTAGCGTCAGGACAACTAGGGTTAGCGTCAGGACAACTAGGGTTAGCGTCAGGACAACTAGGGTTAGAGTCAGGACAACTAGGGTTAGCGTCAGGACAACTAGGGTTAGCGTCAGGACAACTAGGGTTAGCCTCAGGACAACTAGGGTTAGCGTCAGGACAACTAGGGTTAGCGTCAGGACAACTAGGTTTAGCGTCATTACAACTAGGGTTAGCATCAGGACAACTAGGGTTAGCGTCAGGACAACTAGGGTTAGCGTCAGGACAACTAGGGTTAGCGTCAGGACAACTAGGGTTATCGTCAGGACAAGTAGGGTTAGTGTAAGGACAAGTAGGGTTAGCGTCAGGACAAGTTGGGTTAGCGTCAGAACAACTAGGGTTAGCGTCAGGACAACTAGGGTTAGCGTCAAGACAACTAGGGTTAGCGTCAGGACAACTAGGGTTAGAGTCAGGACAACTAGGGTTAGCGTCAGGACAACTAGGGTTAGCGTCAGGACAACTAGGGTTAGCGTCAGGACAAGTAGGGTTAGCATCAGGACAAGTAGGGTTAGCGTCAGGACAACTAGGGTTAGCGTCAGGACAAGTAGGGTTAGCGTCAGGACAAGTAGGGTTAGCGTCAGGACAAGTAGGGTTAGCGTCAGGACAACTAGGGTTAGCGTCAGAACAACTAGAGTTAGCGTCAGGACAACTAGGGTTAGCGTCAGGACAACTAGGGTTAGCATCAGGACAACTAGGGTTAGCGTCAGGACAACTAGGGTTGCCGTCAGGACAACTAGGGTTAGTGTCAGGACAACTAGGGTTAGCGTCAGGACAAGTAGGGTTAGCGTCAGGACAAGTAGGGTTAGCGTAAGGACAAGTAGGGTTAGCGTCAGGACAAGTAGGGTTAGCGTCAGAACAACTAGGGTTAGCGTCAGGACAACTAGGGTTAGCGTCAAGACAACTAGGGTTAGCGTCAGGACAACTAGGGTTAGAGTCAGGACAACTAGGGTTAGCGTCAGGACAACTAGGGTTAGAGTCAGGACAACTAGGGTTAGCGTCAGAACAACTAGGGTTAGCGTCAGGACAACTAGGGTTAGCCTCAGGACAACTAGGGTTAGCGTCAGGACAACTAGGGTTAGCGTCAGGACAACTAGGATTAGAGTCAGGACAACTAGGTTTAGCGTCATTACAACTAGGATTAGCATCAGGACAACTAGGGTTAGCGTCAGGACAACTAGGGTTAGCGTCAGGACAACTAGGGTTAGCGTCAGGACAACTAGGGTTAGCGTCAGGACAAGTAGGGTTAGCGTAAGGACAAGTAGGGTTAGCGTCAGGACAAGTAGGGTTAGCGTCAGAACAACTAGGGTTAGCGTCAGGACAACTAGGGTTAGCGTCAAGACAACTAGGGTTAGCGTCAGGACAACTAGGGTTAGAGTCAGGACAACTAGGGTTAGCGTCAGGACAACTAGGGTTAGCGTCAGGACAAGTAGGGTTAGCGTCAGGACAAGTAGGGTTAGCATCAGGACAAGTAGGGTTAGCGTCAGGACAACTAGGGTTAGCGTCAGGACAACTAGGGTTAGCGTCAGGACAAGTAGGGTTAGCGTCAGGACAAGTAGGGTTAGCGTCAGGACAACTAGGGTTAGCGTCAGAACAACTAGGGTTAGCGTCAGGACAACTAGGGTTAGCGTCAGGACAACTAGGGTTAGCATCAGGACAACTAGGTTTACCGTCAGGACAACTAGGGTTAGCGTCAGGACAACTAGGGTTAGCCTCAGGACAACTAGGGTTAGCGTCAGGACAACTAGGGTTAGCCTCAGGACAACTAGGGTTAGCGTCAGGACAACTAGGGTTAGCGTCAGGACAACTAGGTTTAGCGTCATTACAACTAGGGTTAGCATCAGGACAACTAGGGTTAGCGTCAGGACAACTAGGGTTAGCGTCAGGACAACTAGGGTTAGCGTCAGGACAACTAGGGTTAGCGTCAGGACAAGTAGGGTTAGCGTAAGGACAAGTAGGGTTAGCGTCAGGACAAGTAGGGTTAGCGTCAGAACAACTAGGGTTAGCGTCAGGACAACTAGGGTTAGCGTCAGGACAACTAGGGTTAGCGTCAAGACAACTAGGGTTAGCGTCAGGACAACTAGGGTTAGAGTCAGGACAACTAGGGTTAGCGTCAGGACAACTAGGGTTAGCGTCAGGACAAGTAGGGTTAGCGTCAGGACAAGTAGGGTTAGCGTCAGGACAACTAGGGTTAGCGTCAGAACAACTAGGGTTAGCGTCAGGACAACTAGGGTTAGCGTCAGGACAACTAGGGTTAGCGTCAGGACAACTAGGTTTAGCGTCAGGACAACTAGGGTTAGCGTCAGGACAACTAGGGTTAGCATCAGGACAAGTAGGGTTAGCGTCAGGACAAGTAGTGTTAGCGTCAGGACAAGTAGGGTTAGCGTCAGGACAACTAGGGTTAGCGTCAGGACAACTAGGGTTAGCGTCAGGACAACTAGGGTTAGCGTCAGGACAACTAGGGTTAGAGTCAGGACAACTAGGGTTAGCGTCAGGACAACTAGGGTTAGCGTCAGGACAACTAGGGTTAGCCTCAGGACAACTAGGGTTAGCGTCAGGACAACTAGGGTTAGCGTCAGGACAACTAGGTTTAGCGTCATTACAACTAGGGTTAGCATCAGGACAACTAGGGTTAGCGTCAGGACAACTAGGGTTAGCGTCAGGACAACTAGGGTTAGCGTCAGGACAACTAGGGTTATCGTCAGGACAAGTAGGGTTAGTGTAAGGACAAGTAGGGTTAGCGTCAGGACAAGTTGGGTTAGCGTCAGAACAACTAGGGTTAGCGTCAGGACAACTAGGGTTAGCGTCAAGACAACTAGGGTTAGCGTCAGGACAACTAGGGTTAGAGTCAGGACAACTAGGGTTAGCGTCAGGACAACTAGGGTTAGCGTCAGGACAACTAGGGTTAGCGTCAGGACAAGTAGGGTTAGCATCAGGACAAGTAGGGTTAGCGTCAGGACAACTAGGGTTAGCGTCAGGACAAGTAGGGTTAGCGTCAGGACAAGTAGGGTTAGCGTCAGGACAAGTAGGGTTAGCGTCAGGACAACTAGGGTTAGCGTCAGAACAACTAGGGTTAGCGTCAGGACAACTAGGGTTAGTGTCAGGACAACTAGGGTTAGCGTCAGGACAACTAGGTTTAGCGTCAGGACAACTAGGGTTAGCGTCAGGACAACTAGGGTTAGCATCAGGACAAGTAGGGTTAGCGTCAGGACAAGTAGTGTTAGCGTCAGGACAAGTAGGGTTAGCGTCAGGACAACTAGGGTTAGCGTCAGGACAACTAGGGTTAGCGTCAGGACAACTAGGGTTAGAGTCAGGACAACTAGGGTTAGCGTCAGGACAACTAGGGTTAGCATCAGGACAACTAGGGTTAGCGTCAGGACAAGTAGGGTTAGCGTCAGGACAAGTAGGGTTAGCGTCAGGACTAGTAGGGTTAGCGTCAGGACAACTAGGGTTAGCGTCAGGACAACTAGTGTTAGCGTCAGGACAAGTAGGGTTAGTGTCAGGACAAGTAGCGTTAGCGTCAGGACAAGTAGGGTTAGCGTCAGGACAACTAGGGTTAGCGTCAGGACAACTAGGGTTAGCGTTAGGACAGCTAGGGTTAGCGTCAGGACAAGTAGGGTTAGCGTCAGGACAAGTAGGGTTAGCATCAGGACAACTAGGGTTAGCGTCAGGACAACTAGGGTTAGCGTCAGGACAACTAGGGTTAGAGTCAGGACAACTAGGGTTAGCGTCAGGACAACTAGGGTTAGCATCAGGACAACTAGGGTTAGCGTCAGGACAAGTAGGATTAGCGTCAGGACAAGTAGGGTTAGCGTCAGGACAACTAGGTTTAGAGTCATTACAACTAGGCTTAGCATCAGGACAACTAGGGTTAGCGTCAGGACAACTAGGGTTAGCGTCAGGACAACTAGGGTTAGCGTCAGGACAAGTAGGGTTAGCGTAAGGACAAGTAGGGTTAGCGTCAGGACAAGTAGGGTTAGCGTCAGAACAACTAGGGTTAGAGTCAGGACACCTAGGGTTAGCGTCAAGACAACTAGGGTTAGCGTCAGGACAACTAGGGTTAGAGTCAGGACAACTAGGGTTAGCGTCAGGACAACTAGGGTTAGCGTCAGGACAAGTAGGGTTAGCATCAGGACAAGTAGGGTTAGCGTCAGGACAACTAGGGTTAGCGTCAGGACAACTAGGGTTAGCGTCAGGACAAGTAGGGTTAGCGTCAGGACAAGTAGGGTTAGCGTCAGGACAACTAGGGTTAGCGTCAGAACAACTAGGGTTAGCGTCAGGACAACTAGGGTTAGCGTCAGGACAACTAGGGTTAGCGTCAGGACAACTAGGTTTAGCGTCAGGACAACTAGGGTTAGCGTCAGGACAACTAGGGTTAGCATCAAGACAAGTAGGGTTAGCGTCAGGACAAGTAGGGTTAGCGTCAGGACAACTAGGGTTAGCGTCAGAACAACAAGGGTTAGCATCAGGACAACTAGGGTTAGCGTCAGGACAACTAGGGTTAGCCTCAGGACAACTAGGGTTAGCGTCAGGACAACTAGGGTTAGCCTCAGGACAACTAGGGTTAGCGTCAGGACAACTAGGGTTAGCGTCAGGACAACTAGGGTTAGCATCAGGACAACTAGGGTTAGCGTCAGGACAACTAGGGTTACCGTCAGGACAACTAGGGTTAGCGTCAGGACAACTAGGGTTAGCGTCAGGACAAGTAGGGTTAGCGTCAGGACAAGTAGGGTTAGCGTAAGGACAAGTAGGGTTAGCGTCAGGACAAGTAGGGTTAGCGTCAGAACAACTAGGGTTAGCGTCAGGACAACTAGGGTTAGCATCAAGACAACTAGGGTTAGCGTCAGGACAACTAGGGTTAGAGTCAGGACAACTAGGGTTAGCGTCAGGACAACTAGGGTTAGCATCAGGACAAGTAGGGTTAGCGTCAGGACAACTAGGGTTAGCGTCAGGACAACTAGGGTTAGCGTCAGGACAAGTAGGGTTAGCGTCAGGACAAGTAGGGTTAGCGTCAGGACAAGTAGGGTTAGCGTCAGGACAACTAGGGTTAGCGTCAGAACAACTAGGGTTAGCATCAGGACAACTAGGGTTAGCGTCAGGACAACTAGGGTTAGCGTCAGGACAACTAGGTTTAGCGTCAGGACAACTAGGGTTAGCGTCAGGACAACTAGGGTTAGCATCAGGACAAGTAGGGTTAGCGTCAGGACAAGTAGTGTTAGCGTCAGGACAAGTAGGGTTAGCGTCAGGACAACTAGGGTTAGCGTCAGGACAACTAGGGTTAGCGTCAGGACAACTAGGGTTAGCGTCAGGACAACTAGGGTTAGAGTCAGGACAGCTAGGGTTAGCGTCAGAACAACTAGGGTTAGCGTCAGGACAACTAGGGTTAGCCTCAGGACAACTAGGGTTAGCGTCAGGACAACTAGGGTTAGCGTCAGGACAACTAGGATTAGCGTCAGGACAACTAGGTTTAGCGTCATTACAACTAGGGTTAGCATCAGGACAACTAGGGTTAGCGTCAGGACAACTAGGGTTAGCGTCAGGACAACTAGGGTTAGCGTCAGGACAACTAGGGTTAGCGTCAGGACAAGTAGGGTTAGCGTAAGGACAAGTAGGGTTAGCATCAGGACAAGTAGGGTTAGCGTCAGAACAACTAGGGTTAGCGTCAGGACAACTAGGGTTAGCGTCAAGACAACTAGGGTTAGCGTCAGGACAACTAGGGTTAGAGTCAGGACAACTAGGGTTAGCGTCAGGACAAGTAGGGTTAGCGTCAGGACAAGTAGGGTTAGCATCAGGACAAGTAGGGTTAGCGTCAGGACAACTAGGGTTAGCGTCAGGACAACTAGGGTTAGCGTCAGGACAAGTAGGGTTAGCGTCAGGACAAGTAGGGTTAGCGTCAGGACAACTAGGGTTAGCGTCAGAACAACTAGGGTTAGCGTCAGGACAACTAGGGTTAGCGTCAGGGCAACTAGGGTTAGCGTCAGGACAACTAGGTTTAGCGTCAGGACAACTAGGTTTAGCGTCAGGACAACTAGGGTTAGCATCAGGACAACTAGGGTTAGCGTCAGGACAAGTAGTGTTAGCGTCAGGACAAGTAGGGTTAGCGTCAGGACAACTAGGGTTAGCGTCAGGACAACTAGGGTTAGCGTCAGGACAACTAGGGTTAGCGTCAGGACAACTAGGGTTAGAGTCAGGACAACTAGGGTTAGCGTCAGGACAACTAGGGTTAGCATCAGGACAACTAGGGTTAGCGTCAGGACAAGTAGGGTTAGCGTCAGGACAAGTAGGGTTAGCGTCAGGACAAGTAGGGTTAGCGTCAGGACAACTAGGGTTAGCGTCAGGACAACTAGTGTTAGCGTCAGGACAAGTAGGGTTAGTGTCAGGACAAGTAGCGTTAGCGTCAGGACAAGTAGGGTTAGCGTCAGGACAAGTAGGGTTAGCGTCAGGACAACTAGGGTTAGCGTCAGAACAACTAGGGTTAGCATCAGGACAACTAGGGTTAGCGTCAGGACAACTAGGGTTAGCCTCAGGACAACTAGGGTTAGCGTCAGGACAACTAGGGTTAGCCTCAGGACAACTAGGGTTAGCGTCAGGACAACTAGGGTTAGCGTCAGGACAACTAGGGTTAGCGTCAGGACAACTAGGTTTAGCGTCATTACAACTACGGTTAGCATCAGGACAACTAGGGTTAGCGTCAGGACTACTAGGGTTAGCGTCAGGACAACTAGGGTTAGCGTCAGGACAACTAGGGTTAGCGTCAGGACAAGTAGGGTTAGCGTAAGGACAAGTAGGGTTAGCGTCAGGACAAGTAGGGTTAGCATCAGGACAAGTAGGGTTAGCGTCAGGACAACTAGGGTTAGCGTCAGGACAACTAGGGTTAGCGTCAGGACAAGTAGGGTTAGCGTCAGGACAAGTAGGGTTAGCGTCAGGACAAGTAGGGTTAGCGTCAGGACAACTAGGGTTAGCGTCAGAACAACTAGGGTTAGCATCAGGACAACTAGGGTTAGCGTCAGGACAACTAGGGTTAGCGTCAGGACAACTAGGTTTAGCGTCAGGACAACTAGGGTTAGCGTCAGGACAACTAGGGTTAGCATCAGGACAAGTAGGGTTAGCGTCAGGACAAGTAGTGTTAGCGTCAGGACAAGTAGGGTTAGCGTCAGGACAAGTAGGGTTAGCGTCAGGACAACTAGGGTTAGCGTCAGGACAACTAGGGTTAGCGTCAGGACAACTAGGGTTAGAGTCAGGACAACTAGGGTTAGCGTCAGAACAACTAGGGTTAGCGTCAGGACAACTAGGGTTAGCCTCAGGACAACTAGGGTTAGCGTCAGGACAACTAGGGTTAGCGTCAGGACAACTAGGATTAGCATCAGGACAACTAGGTTTAGCGTCATTACAACTAGGGTTAGCATCAGGACAACTAGGGTTAGCGTCAGGACAACTAGGGTTAGCGTCAGGACAACTAGGGTTAGCGTCAGGACAACTAGGGTTAGCGTCAGGACAAGTAGGGTTAGCGTAAGGACAAGTAGGGTTAGCGTCAGGACAAGTAGGGTTAGCGTCAGAACAACTAGGGTTAGCGTCAGGACAACTAGGGTTAGCGTCAAGACAACTAGGGTTAGCGTCAGGACAACTAGGGTTAGAGTCAGGACAACTAGGGTTAGCGTCAGGACAACTAGGGTTAGCGTCAGGACAAGTAGGGTTAGCATCAGGACAAGTAGGGTTAGCGTCAGGACAACTAGGGTTAGCGTCAGGACAACTAGGGTTAGCGTCAGGACAAGTAGGGTTAGCGTCAGGACAACTAGGGTTAGCGTCAGAACAACTAGGGTTAGCGTCAGGACAACTAGGGTTAGCGTCAGGGCAACTAGGGTTAGCGTCAGGACAACTAGGTTTAGCGTCAGGACAACTAGGTTTAGCGTCAGGACAACTAGGGTTAGCATCAGGACAAGTAGGGTTAGCGTCAGGACAAGTAGTGTTAGCGTCAGGACAAGTAGGGTTAGCGTCAGGACAACTAGGGTTAGCGTCAGGACAACTAGGGTTAGCGTCAGGACAACTAGGGTTAGAGTCAGGACAACTAGGGTTAGCGTCAGGACAACTAGGGTTAGCATCAGGACAACTAGGGTTAGCGTCAGGACAAGTAGGGTTAGCGTCAGGACAAGTAGGGTTAGCGTCAGGACAAGTAGGGTTAGCGTCAGGACAACTAGGGTTAGCGTCAGGACAACTAGTGTTAGCGTCAGGACAAGTAGGGTTAGTGTCAGGACAACTAGGGTTAGCGTCAGAACAACTAGGGTTAGCATCAGGACAACTAGGGTTAGCGTCAGGACAACTAGGGTTAGCCTCAGGACAACTAGGGTTAGCGTCAGGACAACTAGGGTTAGCCTCAGGACAACTAGGGTTAGCGTCAGGACAACTAGGGTTAGCGTCAGGACAACTAGGGTTAGCGTCAGGACAACTAGGTTTAGCGTCATTACAACTACGGTTAGCATCAGGACAACTAGGGTTAGCGTCAGGACTACTAGGGTTAGCGTCAGGACAACTAGGGTTAGCGTCAGGACAACTAGGGTTAGCGTCAGGACAAGTAGGGTTAGCGTAAGGACAAGTAGGGTTAGCGTCAGGACAAGAAGGGTTAGCGTCAGAACAACTAGGGTTAGCGTCAGGACAACTAGGGTTAGCGTCAAGACAACTAGGGTTAGCGTCAGGACAACTAGGGTTAGAGTCAGGACAACTAGGGTTAGCGTCAGGACAACTAGGGTTAGCGTCAGGACAAGTAGGGTTAGCATCAGGACAAGTAGGGTTAGCATCAGGACAACTAGGGTTAGCGTCAGGACAACTAGGGTTAGCGTCAGGACAAGTAGGGTTAGCGTCAGGACAAGTAGGGTTAGCGTCAGGACAACTAGGGTTAGCGTCAGAACAACTAGGGTTAGCGTCAGGACAACTAGGGTTAGCGTCAGGACAACTAGGGTTAGCGTCAGGACAACTAGGTTTAGCGTCAGGACAACTAGGGTTAGCGTCAGGACAACTAGGCTTAGCATCAGGACAAGTAGGGTTAGCGTCAGGACAAGTAGTGTTACCGTCAGGACAAGTAGGGTTAGCGTCAGGACAACTAGGGTTAGCATCAGGACAACTAGGGTTAGCGTCAGGACAACTAGGGTTAGAGTCAGGACAACTAGGGTTAGCGTCAGAACAACTAGGGTTAGCGTCAGGACAACTAGGGTTAGCCTCAGGACAACTAGGGTTAGCGTCAGGACAACTAGGGTTAGCATCAGGACAACTAGGATTAGCGTCAGGACAACTAGGTTTAGCGTCATTACAACTAGGGTTAGCATCAGGACAACTAGGGTTAGCGTCAGGACAACTAGGGTTAGCGTCAGGACAACTAGGGTTAGCGTCAGGACAACTAGGGTTAGCGTCAGGACAAGTAGGGTTAGCGTAAGGACAAGTAGGGTTAGCGTCAGGACAAGTAGGGTTAGCGTCAGAACAACTAGGGTTAGCGTCAGGACAACTAGGGTTAGCGTCAAGACAACTAGGGTTAGCGTCAGGACAACTAGGGTTAGAGTCAGGACAACTAGGGTTAGCGTCAGGACAACTAGAGTTAGCGTCAGGACAACTAGGGTTAGCGTCAGGACAAGTAGGGTTAGCATCAGGACAAGTAGGGTTAGCGTCAGGACAACTAGGGTTAGCGTCAGGACAACTAGGGTTAGCGTCAGGACAAGTAGGGTTAGCGTCAGGACAAGTAGGGTTAGCGTCAGGACAACTAGGGTTAGCGTCAGAACAACTAGGGTTAGCGTCAGGACAACTAGGGTTAGCGTCAGGACAACTAGGGTTAGCGTCAGGACAACTAGGTTTAGCGTCAGGACAACTAGGGTTAGCGTCAGGACAACTAGGGTTAGCATCAGGACAAGTAGGGTTAGCGTCAGGACAAGTAGTGTTAGCGTCAGGACAAGTAGGGTTAGCGTCAGGACAACTAGGGTTAGCGTCAGGACAACTAGGGTTAGCGTCAGGACAACTAGGGTTAGCGTCAGGACAACTAGGGTTAGAGTCAGGACAACTAGGGTTAGCGTCAGGACAACTAGGGTTAGCATCAGGACAACTAGGGTTAGCGTCAGGACAAGTAGGGTTAGCGTCAGGACAAGTAGGGTTAGCGTCAGGACAAGTAGGGTTAGCGTCAGGACAACTAGGGTTAGCGTCAGGACAACTAGTGTTAGCGTCAGGACAAGTAGTGTTAGTGTCAGGACAAGTAGCGTTAGCGTCAGGACAAGTAGGGTTAGCGTCAGGACAACTAGGGTTAGCGTCAGGACAAGTAGGGTTAGCGTCAGGACAACTAGGGTTAGCGTCAGGACAACTAGGGTTAGAGTCAGGACAACTAGGGTTAGCGTCAGAACAACTAGGGTTAGCGTCAGGACAACTAGGGTTAGCCTCAGGACAACTAGGGTTAGCGTCAGGACAACTAGGGTTAGCGTCAGGACAACTAGGATTAGCATCAGGACAACTAGGTTTAGCGTCATTACAACTAGGGTTAGCATCAGGACAACTAGGGTTAGCGTCAGGACAACTAGGGTTAGCGTCAGGACAACTAGGGTTAGCGTCAGGACAACTAGGGTTAGCGTCAAGACAACTAGGGTTAGCGTCAGGACAACTAGGGTTAGAGTCAGGACAACTAGGGTTAGCGTCAGGACAACTAGGGTTAGCGTCAGGACAAGTAGGGTTAGCATCAGGACAAGTAGGGTTAGCATCAGGACAACTAGGGTTAGCGTCAGGACAACTAGGGTTAGCGTCAGGACAAGTAGGGTTAGCGTCAGGACAAGTAGGGTTAGCGTCAGGACAACTAGGGTTAGCGTCAGAACAACTAGGGTTAGCGTCAGGACAACTAGGGTTAGCGTCAGGACAACTAGGGTTAGCGTCAGGACAACTAGGTTTAGCGTCAGGACAACTAGGGTTAGCGTCAGGACAACTAGGCTTAGCATCAGGACAAGTAGGGTTAGCGTCAGGACAAGTAGTGTTACCGTCAGGACAAGTAGGGTTAGCGTCAGGACAACTAGGGTTAGCATCAGGACAACTAGGGTTAGCGTCAGGACAACTAGGGTTAGAGTCAGGACAACTAGGGTTAGCGTCAGAACAACTAGGGTTAGCGTCAGGACAACTAGGGTTAGCCTCAGGACAACTAGGGTTAGCGTCAGGACAACTAGGGTTAGCGTCAGGACAACTAGGATTAGCGTCAGGACAACTAGGTTTAGCGTCATTACAACTAGGGTTAGCATCAGGACAACTAGGGTTAGCGTCAGGACAACTAGGGTTAGCGTCAGGACAACTAGGGTTAGCGTCAGGACAACTAGGGTTAGCGTCAGGACAAGTAGGGTTAGCGTAAGGACAAGTAGGGTTAGCGTCAGGACAAGTAGGGTTAGCGTCAGAACAACTAGGGTTAGCGTCAGGACAACTAGGGTTAGCGTCAAGACAACTAGGGTTAGCGTCAGGACAACTAGGGTTAGAGTCAGGACAACTAGGGTTAGCGTCAGGACAACTAGAGTTAGCGTCAGGACAACTAGGGTTAGCGTCAGGACAAGTAGGGTTAGCATCAGGACAAGTAGGGTTAGCGTCAGGACAACTAGGGTTAGCGTCAGGACAACTAGGGTTAGCGTCAGGACAAGTAGGGTTAGCGTCAGGACAACTAGGGTTAGCGTCAGAACAACTAGGGTTAGCGTCAGGACAACTAGGGTTAGCGTCAGGACAACTAGGGTTAGCGTCAGGACAACTAGGTTTAGCGTCAGGACAACTAGGGTTAGCGTCAGGACAACTAGGGTTAGCATCAGGACAAGTAGGGTTAGCGTCAGGACAAGTAGTGTTAGCGTCAGGACAAGTAGGGTTAGCGTCAGGACAACTAGGGTTAGCGTCAGGACAACTAGGGTTTGCGTCAGGACAACTAGGGTTAGCGTCAGGACAACTAGGGTTAGAGTCAGGACAACTAGGGTTAGCGTCAGGACAACTAGGGTTAGCATCAGGACAACTAGGGTTAGCGTCAGGACAAGTAGGGTTAGCGTCAGGACAAGTAGGGTTAGCGTCAGGACAAGTAGGGTTAGCGTCAGGACAACTAGGGTTAGCGTCAGGACAACTAGTGTTAGCGTCAGGACAAGTAGGGTTAGTGTCAGGACAAGTAGCGTTAGCGTCAGGACAAGTAGGGTTAGCGTCAGGACAACTAGGGTTAGCGTCAGGACAAGTAGGGTTAGCGTCAGGACAACTAGGGTTAGCGTCAGGACAACTAGGGTTAGCGTCAGGACAAGTAGGGTTAGCGTCAGGACAAGTAGGGTTAGCGTCAGGACAACTAGGGTTAGCGTCAGAACAACTAGGGTTAGCGTCAGGACAACTAGGGTTAGCGTCAGGACAACTAGGGTTAGCGTCAGGACAACTAGGTTTAGCGTCAGGACAACTAGGGTTAGCGTCAGGACAACTAGGCTTAGCATCAGGACAAGTAGGGTTAGCGTCAGGACAAGTAGTGTTACCGTCAGGACAAGTAGGGTTAGCGTCAGGACAACTAGGGTTAGCATCAGGACAACTAGGGTTAGCGTCAGGACAACTAGGGTTAGAGTCAGGACAACTAGGGTTAGCGTCAGAACAACTAGGGTTAGCGTCAGGACAACTAGGGTTAGCCTCAGGACAACTAGGGTTAGCGTCAGGACAACTAGGGTTAGCGTCAGGACAACTAGGATTAGCGTCAGGACAACTAGGTTTAGCGTCATTACAACTAGGGTTAGCATCAGGACAACTAGGGTTAGCGTCAGGACAACTAGGGTTAGCGTCAGGACAACTAGGGTTAGCGTCAGGACAACTAGGGTTAGCGTCAGGACAAGTAGGGTTAGCGTAAGGACAAGTAGGGTTAGCGTCAGGACAAGTAGGGTTAGCGTCAGAACAACTAGGGTTAGCGTCAGGACAACTAGGGTTAGCGTCAAGACAACTAGGGTTAGCGTCAGGACAACTAGGGTTAGAGTCAGGACAACTAGGGTTAGCGTCAGGACAACTAGAGTTAGCGTCAGGACAACTAGGGTTAGCGTCAGGACAAGTAGGGTTAGCATCAGGACAAGTAGGGTTAGCGTCAGGACAACTAGGGTTAGCGTCAGGACAACTAGGGTTAGCGTCAGGACAAGTAGGGTTAGCGTCAGGACAACTAGGGTTAGCGTCAGAACAACTAGGGTTAGCGTCAGGACAACTAGGGTTAGCGTCAGGACAACTAGGGTTAGCGTCAGGACAACTAGGTTTAGCGTCAGGACAACTAGGGTTAGCGTCAGGACAACTAGGGTTAGCATCAGGACAAGTAGGGTTAGTGTCAGGACAAGTAGTGTTAGCGTCAGGACAAGTAGGGTTAGCGTCAGGACAACTAGGGTTAGCGTCAGGACAACTAGGGTTAGCGTCAGGACAACTAGGGTTAGCGTCAGGACAACTAGGGTTAGAGTCAGGACAACTAGGGTTAGCGTCAGGACAACTAGGGTTAGCATCAGGACAACTAGGGTTAGCGTCAGGACAAGTAGGGTTAGCGTCAGGACAAGTAGGGTTAGCGTCAGGACAAGTAGGGTTAGCGTCAGGACAACTAGGGTTAGCGTCAGGACAACTAGTGTTAGCGTCAGGACAAGTAGGGTTAGTGTCAGGACAAGTAGCGTTAGCGTCAGGACAAGTAGGGTTAGCGTCAGGACAACTAGGGTTAGCGTCAGGACAAGTAGGGTTAGCGTCAGGACAACTAGGGTTAGCGTCAGGACAACTAGGGTTAGAGTCAGGACAACTAGGGTTAGCGTCAGAACAACTAGGGTTAGCGTCAGGACAACTAGGGTTAGCCTCAGGACAACTAGGGTTAGCGTCAGGACAACTAGGGTTAGCGTCAGGACAACTAGGATTAGCATCAGGACAACTAGGTTTAGCGTCATTACAACTAGGGTTAGCATCAGGACAACTAGGGTTAGCGTCAGGACAACTAGGGTTAGCGTCAGGACAACTAGGGTTAGCGTCAGGACAACTAGGGTTAGCGTCAGGACAAGTAGGGTTAACGTAAGGACAAGTAGGGTTAGCGTCAGGACAAGTAGGGTTAGCGTCAGAACAACTAGGGTTAGCGTCAGGACAACTAGGGTTAGCGTCAAGACAACTAGGGTTAGCGTCAGGACAACTAGGGTTAGAGTCAGGACAACTAGGGTTAGCGTCAGGACAACTAGGGTTAGCGTCAGGACAAGTAGGGTTAGCATCAGGACAAGTAGGGTTAGCGTCAGGACAACTAGGGTTAGCGTCAGGACAACTAGGGTTAGCGACAGGACAAGTAGGGTTAGCGTCAGGACAAGTAGGGTTAGCGTCAGGACAACTAGGGTTAGCGTCAGAACAACTAGGGTTAGCATCAGGACAACTAGGGTTAGCGTCAGGACAACTAGGGTTAGCGTCAGGACAACTAGGTTTAGCGTCAGGACAACTAGGGTTAGCGTCAGGACAACTAGGGTTAGCATCAGGACAAGTAGGGTTAGCGTCAGGACAAGTAGTGTTAGCGTCAGGACAACTAGGGTTAGCGTCAGGACAACTAGGGTTAGCGTCAGGACAACTAGGGTTAGCGTCAGGACAACTAGGGTTAGCGTCAGGACAACTAGGGTTAGAGTCAGGACAACTAGGGTTAGCGTCAGGACAACTAGGGTTAGCATCAGGACAACTAGGGTTAGCGTCAGGACAAGTAGGGTTAGCGTCAGGACAAGTAGGGTTAGCGTCAGGACAAGTAGGGTTAGCGTCAGGACAAGTAGGGTTAGCGTCAGAACAACTAGGGTTAGCGTCAGGACAACTAGGGTTAGCGTCAAGACAACTAGGGTTAGCGTCAGGACAACTAGGGTTAGAGTCAGGACAACTAGGGTTAGCGTCAGGACAACTAGGGTTAGCGTCAGGACAAGTAGGGTTAGCGTCAGAACAACTAGGGTTAGCGTCAGGACAACTAGGGTTAGCGTCAAGACAACTAGGGTTAGCGTCAGGACAACTAGGGTTAGAGTCAGGACAACTAGGGTTAGCGTAAGGACAACTAGGGTTAGCGTCAGGACAAGTAGGGTTAGCATCAGGACAAGTAGGGTTAGCATCAGGACAACTAGGGTTAGCGTCAGGACAACTAGGGTTAGCGTCAGGACAAGTAGGGTTAGCGTCAGGACAAGTAGGGTTAGCGTCAGGACAACTAGGGTTAGCGTCAGAACAACTAGGGTTAGCGTCAGGACAACTAGGGTTAGCGTCAGGACAACTAGGGTTAGCGTCAAGACAACTAGGTTTAGCGTCAGGACAACTAGGGTTAGCGTCAGGACAACTAGTGTTAGCGTCAGGACAAGTAGGGTTAGTGTCAGGACAAGTAGCGTTAGCGTCAGGACAAGTAGGGTTAGCGTCAGGACAAGTAGGGTTTGCGTCAGGACAACTAGGGTTAGCGTCAGAACAACTAGGGTTAGCATCAGGACAACTAGGGTTAGCGTCAGGACAACTAGGGTTAGCCTCAGGACAACTAGGGTTAGCGTCAGGACAACTAGGGTTAGCCTCAGGACAACTAGGGTTAGCGTCAGGACAACTAGGGTTAGCGTCAGGACAACTAGGGTTAGCGTCAGGACAACTAGGTTTAGCGTCATTACAACTACGGTTAGCATCAGGACAACTAGGGTTAGCGTCAGGACTACTAGGGTTAGCGTCAGGACAACTAGGGTTAGCGTCAGGACAACTAGGGTTAGCGTCAGGACAAGTAGGGTTAGCGTAAGGACAAGTAGGGTTAGCGTCAGGACAAGTAGGGTTAGCGTCAGAACAACTAGGGTTAGCGTCAGGACAACTAGGGTTAGCGTCAAGACAACTAGGGTTAGCGTCAGGACAACTAGGGTTAGAGTCAGGACAACTAGGGTTAGCGTCAGGACAACTAGGGTTAGCGTCAGGACAAGTAGGGTTAGCATCAGGACAAGTAGGGTTAGCATCAGGACAACTAGGGTTAGCGTCAGGACAACTAGGGTTAGCGTCAGGACAAGTAGGGTTAGCGTCAGGACAAGTAGGGTTAGCGTCAGGACAACTAGGGTTAGCGTCAGAACAACTAGGGTTAGCATCAGGACAACTAGGGTTAGCGTCAGGACAACTAGGGTTAGCGTCAAGACAACTAGGTTTAGCGTCAGGACAACTAGGGTTAGCGTCAGGACAACTAGGGTTAGCATCAGGACAAGTAGGGTTAGCGTCAGGACAACTAGGGTTAGCGTCAGGACAACTAGGATTAGCGTCAGGACAACTAGGGTTAGCATCAGGACAACTAGGGTTAGCGTCAGGACAACTAGGGTTAGCGTCAGAACAACTAGGGTTAGCGTCAGGACAACTAGGGTTAGCCTCAGGACAACTAGGGTTAGCGTCAGGACAACTAGGGTTAGCGTCAGGACAACTAGGATTAGCATCAGGACAACTAGGTTTAGCGTCATTACAACTAGGGTTAGCATCAGGACAACTAGGGTTAGCGTCAGGACAACTAGGGTTAGCGTCAGGACAACTAGGGTTAGCGTCAGGACAACTAGGGTTAGCGTCAGGACAAGTAGGGTTAGCGTAAGGACAAGTAGGGTTAGCGTCAGGACAAGTAGGGTTAGCGTCAGAACAACTAGGGTTAGCGTCAGGACAACTAGGGTTAGCGTCAAGACAACTAGGGTTAGCGTCAGGACAACTAGGGTTAGAGTCAGGACAACTAGGGTTAGCGTCAGGACAACTAGAGTTAGCGTCAGGACAACTAGGGTTAGCGTCAGGACAAGTAGGGTTAGCATCAGGACAAGTAGGGTTAGCGTCAGGACAACTAGGGTTAGCGTCAGGACAAGTAGGGTTAGCGTCAGGACAAGTAGGGTTAGCGTGAGGACAAGTAGGGTTAGCGTCAGGACAACTAGGGTTAGCGTCAGAACAACTAGGTTTAGCGTCAGGACAACTAGGGTTAGCGTCAGGACAACTAGGGTTAGCGTCAGGACAACTAGGTTTAGCGTCAGGACAACTAGGGTTAGCGTCAGGACAACTAGGGTTAGCATCAGGACAAGTAGGGTTAGCGTCAGGACAAGTAGTGTTAGCGTCAGGACAAGTAGGGTTAGCGTCAGGACAACTAGGGTTAGCGTCAGGACAACTAGGGTTAGCGTCAGGACAACTAGGGTTAGCGTCAGGACAACTAGGGTTAGAGTCAGGACAACTAGGGTTAGCGTCAGGACAACTAGGGTTAGCATCAGGACAACTAGGGTTAGCGTCAGGACAAGTAGGGTTAGCGTCAGGACAAGTAGGGTTAGCTTCAGGACAAGTAGGGTTAGCGTCAGGACAACTAGGGTTAGCGTCAGGACAACTAGTGTTAGCGTCAGGACAAGTAGGGTTAGCGTCAGGACAAGTAGCGTTAGCGTCAGGACAAGTAGGGTTAGCGTCAGGACAACTAGGGTTAGCGTCAGGACAACTAGGGTTAGCGTCAGGACAACTAGGGTTAGCGTTAGAACAGCTAGGGTTAGCGTCAGGACAAGTAGGGTTAGCGTCAGGACAAGTAGGGTTAGCATCAGGACAACTAGGGTTAGCGTCAGGACAACTAGGGTTAGCGTCAGGACAACTAGGGTTAGAGTCAGGACAACTAGGGTTAGCGTCAGGACAACTAGGGTTAGCATCAGGACAACCTGGGTTAGCGTCAGGACAAGTAGGGTTAGCGTCAGGACAAGTAGGGTTAGCGTCAGGACAACTAGGGTTAGCGTCAGGACAACTAGTGTTAGCGTCAGGACAAGTAGGGTTAGCGTCAGGACAAGTAGCGTTAGCGTCAGGACAAGTAGGGTTAGCGTCAGGACAACTAGGGTTAGCGTCAGGACAACTAAGGTTAGCGTCAGGACAACTAGGGTTAGCGTCAGGACAACTAGGGTTAGCGTTAGGACAGCTAGGGTTAGCATCAGGACAAGTAGGGTTAGAGTCAGGACAACTAGGGTTAGCGTCAGGACAACTAGGGTTAGCGTCAGGACAAGTAGGGTTAGCGTCAGGACAAGTAGGGTTAGCGTCAGGACAAGTAGGGTTAGCGTCAGGACAACTAGGGTTAGCGTCAGGACAACTAGTGTTAGCGTCAGGACAAGTAGGGTTAGCGTCAGGACAAGTAGCGTTAGCGTCAGGACAAGTAGGGTTAGCGTCAGGACAACTAGGGTTAGCGTCAGGACAACTAGGGTTAGCGTCAGGACAACTAGGGTTAGCGTTAGGACAGCTAGGGTTAGCGTCAGGACAAGTAGGGTTAGCGTCAGGACAAGTAGGGTTAGCATCAGGACAACTAGGGTTAGCGTCAGGACAACTAGGGTTAGCGTCAGGACAACTAGGGTTAGAGTAAGGACAACTAGGGTTAGCGTCAGGACAACTAGGGTTAGCATCAGGACAAGTAGGGTTAGCGTCAGGACAACTAGGGTTAGCGTCAGGACAACTAGGGTTAGCGTCAGGACAAGTAGGGTTAGCGTCAGGACAAGTAGGGTTAGCGTCAGGACAACTAGGGTTAGCGTCAGAACAACTAGGGTTAGCGTCAGGACAACTAGGGTTAGCGTCAGGACAACTAGGGTTAGCGTCAGGACAACTAGGTTTAGCGTCAGGACAACTAGGGTTAGCGTCAGGACAACTAGGGTTAGCATCAGGACAAGTAGGGTTAGTGTCAGGACAAGTAGTGTTAGCGTCAGGACAACTAGGGTTAGCGTCAGGACAACTAGGGTTAGCGTCAGGACAACTAGGGTTAGAGTCAGGACAACTAGGTTTAGCGTCAGGACAACTAGGGTTAGCGTCAGGACAACTAGGGTTAGCGTCAGGACAAGTAGGGTTAGCGTCAGGACAAGTAGGGTTAGCGTCAGGACAAGTAGGGTTAGCGTCAGGACAACTAGGGTTAGCGTCAGGACAAGTAGGGTTAGCGTCAGGACAACTAGGGTTAGCGTCAGAACAACTAGGGTTAGCATCAGGACAACTAGGGTTAGCGTCAGGACAACTAGGGTTAGCGTCAGGACAACTAGGTTTAGCGTCAGGACAACTAGGGTTAGCGTCAGGACACCTAGGGTTAGCATCAGGACAAGTAGGGTTAGCGTCAGGACAAGTAGTGTTAGCGTCAGGACAAGTAGGGTTTGCATCAGGACAACTAGGGTTAGCGTCAGGACAACTAGGGTTAGCGTCAGGACAACTAGGGTTAGCGTCAGGACAACTAGGGTTAGAGTCAGGACAACTAGGGTTAGCGTCAGGACAACTAGGGTTAGCATCAGGACAACTAGGGTTAGCGTCAGGACAAGTAGGGTTAGCGTCAGGACAAGTAGGGTTAGCGTCAGGACAAGTAGGGTTAGCGTCAGGACAACTAGGGTTAGCGTCAGGACAACTAGTGTTAGCGTCAGGACAAGTAGGGTTAGCGTCAGGACAAGTAGCGTTAGCGTCAGGACAAGTAGGGTTAGCATCAGGACAACTAGGGTTAGCGTCAGGACACCTAGGGTTAGCGTCAGGACAACTAGGGTTAGCGTTAGGACAGCTAGGGTTAGCGTCAGGACAAGTAGGGTTAGCGTCAGGACAAGTAGGGTTAGCGTCAGGACAAGTAGGGTTAGCTTCAGGACAACTAGGGTTAGCGTCAGGACAACTAGGGTTAGCGTCAGGACAACTAGGGTTAGAGTCAGGACAACTAGGGTTAGCGTCAGGACAACTAGGGTTAGCATCAGGACAACTAGGGTTAGCGTCAGGACAAGTAGGGTTAGCGTCAGGACAAGTAGGGTTAGCGTCAGGACAAGTAGGGTTAGCGTCAGGACAAGTAGGGTTAGCGTCAGGACAACTAGTGTTAGCGTCAGGACAAGTAGGGTTAGCGTCAGGACAAGTAGCGTTAGCGTCAGGACAAGTAGGGTTAGCGTCAGGACAACTAGGGTTAGCGTCAGGACAACTAAGGTTAGCGTCAGGACAACTAGGGTTAGCGTCAGGACAACTAGGGTTAGCGTTAGGACAGCTAGGGTTAGCGTCAGGACAAGTAGGGTTAGAGTCAGGACAACTAGGGTTAGCGTCAGGACAACTAGGGTTAGCGTCAGGACAACTAGGGTTAGCGTCAGGACAAGTAGGGTTAGCGTCAGGACAAGTAGGGTTAGCGTCAGGACAAGTAGGGTTAGCGTCAGGACAACTAGTGTTAGCGTCAGGACAAGTAGAGTTAGCGTCAGGACAAGTAACGTTAGCGTCAGGACAAGTAGGGTTAGCGTCAGGACAACTAGGGTTAGCGTCAGGACAACTAGGGTTAGCGTCAGGACAACTAGGGTTAGCGTTAGGACAGCTAGGGTTAGCGTCAGGACAAGTAGGGTTAGCGTCAGGACAAGTAGAGTTAGCGTCAGGACAAGTAGGGTTAGCATCAAGACAACTAGGGTTAGCGTCAGGACAACTAGGGTTAGAGTCAGGACAACTAGGGTTAGCGTCAGGACAACTAGGGTTAGCATCAGGACAACTAGGGTTAGCATCAGGACAAGTAGGGTTAGCGTCAGGACAACTAGGGTTAGCGTCAGGACAACTAGGGTTAGCGTCAGGACAACTAGTGTTAGCGTCAGGACAAGTAGGGTTAGCGTCAGGACAAGTAGCGTTAGCGTCAGGACAAGTAGGGTTAGCGTCAGGACAACTAGGGTTAGCGTCAGGACAACTAGGGTTAGCGTCAGGACAACTAGGGTTAGCGTTAGGACAGCTAGGGTTAGCGTCAGGACAAGTAGGGTTAGCGTCAGGACAACTAGGGTTAGCATCAGGACAAGTAGGGTTAGCGTCAGGACAACTAGGGTTAGCGGCAGGACAAGTAGGGTTAGCGTCAGGACAACTAGGGTTAGAGTCAGGACAACTAGGGCTAGCGTCAGGACAACTAGGGTTAGCATCAGGACAACTAGGGTTAGCGTCAGTACAAGTAGGGTTAGCGTCAGGACAAGTAGGGTTAGCGTCAGGACAACTAGGGTTAGCGTCAGGACAACTAGTGTTAGCGTCAGGACAAGTAGGGTTATCGTCAGGACAAGTAGCGTTAGCGTCAGGACAAGTAGGGTTAGCGTCAGGACAACTAGGGTTAGCGTCAGGACAACTAGGGTTAGCGTTAGGACAGCTAGGGTTAGCGTCAGGACAAGTAGGGTTAGCGTCAGGACAAGTAGGGTTAGCATCAGGACAACTAGGGTTAGCGGCAGGACAACTAGGGTTAGCGTCAGGACAACTAGGGTTAGAGTCAGGACAACTAGGGCTAGCGTCAGGACAACTAGGGTTAGCATCAGGACAACTAGGGTTAGCGTCAGTACAAGTAGGGTTAGCGTCAGGACAAGTAGGGTTAGCGTCAGGACAACTAGGGTTAGCGTCAGGACAACTAGTGTTAGCGTCAGGACAAGTAGGGTTAGCGTCAGGACAAGTAGCGTTAGCGTCAGGACAAGTAGGGTTAGCGTCAGGACAACTAGGGTTAGCGTCAGGACAACTAAGGTTAACGTCAGGACAACTAGGGTTAGCGTCAGGACAAGTAGGGTTAGCGTCAGGACAAGTAGGGTTAGCGTCAGGACAACTAGGGTTAGCGTCAGGACAACTAGTGTTAGCGTCTGGACAAGTAGGGTTAGCGTCAGGACAAGTAGCGTTAGCGTCAGGACAAGTAGGGTTAGCGTCAGGACAACTAGGGTTAGCGTCAGGACAACTAGGGTTAGCATCAGGACAACTAGGGTTAGCATTAGGACAGCTAGGGTTAGCGTCAGGACAAGTAGGGTTAGCGTCAGGACAAGTAGGGTTAGCATCAGGACAACTAGGGTTAGCGTCAGGACAACTAGGGTTAGCGTCAGGACAACTAGGGTTAGAGTCAGGACAACTAGGGTTAGCGTCAGGACAACTAGGGTTAGCATCAGGACAACTAGGGTTAGCGTCAGGACAAGTAGGGTTAGCGTCAGGACAAGTAGGGTTAGCGTCAGGACAAGTAGGGTTAGCGTCAGGACAACTAGGGTTAGCGTCAGGACAACTAGTGTTAGCGTCAGGACAAGTAGGGTTAGCGTCAGGACAAGTAGCATTAGCGTCAGGACAAGTAGGGTTAGCGTCAGGACAACTAGGGTTAGCGTCAGGACAACTAAGGTTAGCGTCAGGACAACTAGGGTTAGCGTCAGGACAACTAGGGTTAGCGGTAGGACAGCTAGGGTTAGCGTCAGGACAAGTAGGGTTAGCGTCAGGAGAAGTAGGGTTAGCGTCAGGACAAGTAGGGTTAGCGTCAGGACAGCTAGGGTTAGCGTCAGGACAACTAGGGTTAGCGTCAGGACAACTAGGGTTAGCGTCAGGACAACTAGGGTTAGCGTCAGGACAACTAGGTTTATCGTCATTACAACTAGGGTTAGCATCAGGACAACTAGGGTTAGCGTCAGGACAACTAGCGTTAGCGTCAGGACAACTAGGGTTAGCATCAGGACAACTAGGGTTAGCGTCAGGACAACTAGGGTTAGCGTCAGGACAAGTAGGGTTAGCGTAAGGACAAGTAGGGTTAGCGTCAGGACAAGTAGGGTTAGCGTCAGGACAAATAGGGTTAGCGTCAGGACAACTAGGGTTAGCGTCAGGACAACTAGTGTTAGCGTCTGGACAAGTAGGGTTAGCGTCAGGACAAGTAGCGTTAGCGTCAGGACAAGTAGGGTTAGCGTCAGGACAACTAGGGTTAGCGTCAGGACAACTAGGGTTAGCATCAGGACAACTAGGGTTAGCATTAGGACAGCTAGGGTTAGCGTCAGGACAAGTAGGGTTAGCGTCAGGACAAGTAGGGTTAGCATCAGGACAACTAGGGTTAGCGTCAGGACAACTAGGGTTAGCGTCAGGACAACTAGGGTTAGAGTCAGGACAACTAGGGTTAGCGTCAGGACAACTAGGGTTAGCATCAGGACAACTAGGGTTAGCGTCAGGACAAGTAGGGTTAGCGTCAGGACAAGTAGGGTTAGCGTCAGGACAAGTAGGGTTAGCGTCAGGACAACTAGGGTTAGCGTCAGGACAACTAGTGTTAGCGTCAGGACAAGTAGGGTTAGCGTCAGGACAAGTAGCATTAGCGTCAGGACAAGTAGGGTTAGCGTCAGGACAACTAGGGTTAGCGTCAGGACAACTAAGGTTAGCGTCAGGACAACTAGGGTTAGCGTCAGGACAACTAGGGTTAGCGTTAGGACAGCTAGGGTTAGCGTCAGGACAAGTAGGGTTAGCGTCAGGAGAAGTAGGGTTAGCGTCAGGACAAGTAGGGTTAGCGTCAGGACAGCTAGGGTTAGCGTCAGGACAACTAGGGTTAGCGTCAGGACAACTAGGGTTAGCGTCAGGACAACTAGGGTTAGCGTCAGGACAACTAGGTTTATCGTCATTACAACTAGGGTTAGCATCAGGACAACTAGGGTTAGCGTCAGGACAACTAGCGTTAGCGTCAGGACAACTAGGGTTAGCATCAGGACAACTAGGGTTAGCGTCAGGACAACTAGGGTTAGCATCAGGACAAGTAGGGTTAGCGTAAGGACAAGTAGGGTTAGCGTCAGGACAAGTAGGGTTAGCGTCAGGACAAATAGGGTTAGCGTCAGGACAACTAGGGTTAGCGTCAGGACAACTAGGGTTAGCGTCAGGACAACTAGGGTTAGAGTCAGGACAACTAGGGTTAGCGTCAGGACAACTAGGGTTAGCGTCAGGACAACTAGGGTTAGCGTCAGGACAAGTAGGGTTAGCGTCAGGACAACTAGGGTTAGCGTCAGGACAACTAGGGTTAGCATCAGGACAACTAGGGTTAGCGTCAGGACAAGTAGGGTTAGCGTCAGGACAAGTAGGGTTAGCGTCAGGACAAGTAGGGTTAGCGTCAGGACAAGTAGGGTTAGCGTCAGGACAACTAGTGTTAGCGTCAGGACAAGTAGGGTTAGCGTCAGGACAAGTAGCGTTAGCGTCAGGACAAGTAGGGTTAGCGTCAGGACAACTAGGGTTAGCGTCAGGACAACTAAGGTTAGCGTCAGGACAACTAGGGTTAGCGTCAGGACAACTAGGGTTAGCGTTAGGACAGCTAGGGTTAGCGTCAGGACAAGTAGGGTTAGAGTCAGGACAACTAGGGTTAGCGTCAGGACAACTAGGGTTAGCGTCAGGACAACTAGGGTTAGCGTCAGGACAACTAGGGTTAGCGTCAGGACAAGTAGGGTTAGCGTCAGGACAAGTAGGGTTAGCGTCAGGACAAGTAGGGTTAGCGTCAGGACAACTAGTGTTAGCGTCAGGACAAGTAGAGTTAGCGTCAGGACAAGTAACGTTAGCGTCAGGACAAGTAGGGTTAGCGTCAGGACAACTAGGGTTAGCGTCAGGACAACTAGGGTTAGCGTCAGGACAACTAGGGTTAGCATTAGGACAGCTAGGGTTAGCGTCAGGACAAGTAGGGTTAGCGTCAGGACAAGTAGAGTTAGCGTCAGGACAAGTAGGGTTAGCATCAGGACAACTAGGGTTAGCGTCAGGACAACTAGGGTTAGAGTCAGGACAACTAGGGTTAGCGTCAGGACAACTAGGGTTAGCATCAGGACAACTAGGGTTAGCATCAGGACAAGTAGGGTTAGCGTCAGGACAAGTAGGGTTAGCGTCAGGACAACTAGGGTTAGCGTCAGGACAACTAGGGTTAGCGTCAGGACAACTAGTGTTAGCGTCAGGACAAGTAGGGTTAGCGTCAGGACAAGTAGCGTTAGCGTCAGGACAAGTAGGGTTAGCGTCAGGACAACTAGGGTTAGCGTCAGGACAACTAGGGTTAGCGTCAGGACAACTAGGGTTAGCGTTAGGACAGCTAGGGTTAGCGTCAGGACAAGTAGGGTTAGCGTCAGGACAAGTAGGGTTAGCATCAGGACAACTAGGGTTAGC
Organism: Phyllobates terribilis; assembly: GCF_046119375.1. Classification (NCBI taxonomy): domain Eukaryota; kingdom Metazoa; phylum Chordata; class Amphibia; order Anura; family Dendrobatidae; genus Phyllobates; species Phyllobates terribilis. The sequence continues at coordinate 432,880 of NW_027363156.1, read as the reverse complement.
GGCAGGACAACTAGGGTTAGCGTCAGGACAACTAGGGTTAGAGTCAGGACAACTAGGGCTAGCGTCAGGACAACTAGGGTTAGCATCAGGACAACTAGGGTTAGCGTCAGTACAAGTAGGGTTAGCGTCAGGACAAGTAGGGTTAGCGTCAGGACAACTAGGGTTAGCGTCAGGACAACTAGTGTTAGCGTCAGGACAAGTAGGGTTAGCGTCAGGACAAGTAGCGTTAGCGTCAGGACAAGTAGGGTTAGCGTCAGGACAACTAGGGTTAGCGTCAGGACAACTAGGGTTAGCGTTAGGACAGCTAGGGTTAGCGTCAGGACAAGTAGGGTTAGCGTCAGGACAAGTAGGGTTAGCATCAGGACAACTAGGGTTAGCGGCAGGACAACTAGGGTTAGCGTCAGGACAACTAGGGTTAGAGTCAGGACAACTAGGGCTAGCGTCAGGACAACTAGGGTTAGCATCAGGACAACTAGGGTTAGCGTCAGTACAAGTAGGGTTAGCGTCAGGACAAGTAGGGTTAGCGTCAGGACAACTAGGGTTAGCGTCAGGACAACTAGTGTTAGCGTCAGGACAAGTAGGGTTAGCGTCAGGACAAGTAGCGTTAGCGTCAGGACAAGTAGGGTTAGCGTCAGGACAACTAGGGTTAGCGTCAGGACAACTAAGGTTAACGTCAGGACAACTAGGGTTAGCGTCAGGACAAGTAGGGTTAGCGTCAGGACAAGTAGGGTTAGCGTCAGGACAACTAGGGTTAGCGTCAGGACAACTAGTGTTAGCGTCTGGACAAGTAGGGTTAGCGTCAGGACAAGTAGCGTTAGCGTCAGGACAAGTAGGGTTAGCGTCAGGACAACTAGGGTTAGCGTCAGGACAACTAGGGTTAGCATCAGGACAACTAGGGTTAGCATTAGGACAGCTAGCGTTAGCGTCAGGACAAGTAGGGTTAGCGTCAGGACAAGTAGGGTTAGCATCAGGACAACTAGGGTTAGCGTCAGGACAACTAGGGTTAGCGTCAGGACAACTAGGGTTAGAGTCAGGACAACTAGGGTTAGCGTCAGGACAACTAGGGTTAGCATCAGGACAACTAGGGTTAGCGTCAGGACAAGTAGGGTTAGCGTCAGGACAAGTAGGGTTAGCGTCAGGACAAGTAGGGTTAGCGTCAGGACAACTAGGGTTAGCGTCAGGACAACTAGTGTTAGCGTCAGGACAAGTAGGGTTAGCGTCAGGACAAGTAGCATTAGCGTCAGGACAAGTAGGGTTAGCGTCAGGACAACTAGGGTTAGCGTCAGGACAACTAAGGTTAGCGTCAGGACAACTAGGGTTAGCGTCAGGACAACTAGGGTTAGCGTTAGGACAGCTAGGGTTAGCGTCAGGACAAGTAGGGTTAGCGTCAGGACAGCTAGGGTTAGCGTCAGGACAACTAGGGTTAGCGTCAGGACAACTAGGGTTAACGTCAGGACAACTAGGGTTAGCGTCAGGACAACTAGGTTTATCGTCATTACAACTAGGGTTAGCATCAGGACAACTAGGGTTAGCGTCAGGACAACTAGCGTTAGCGTCAGGACAACTAGGGTTAGCATCAGGACAACTAGGGTTAGCGTCAGGACAACTAGGGTTAGCGTCAGGACAAGTAGGGTTAGCGTAAGGACAAGTAGGGTTAGCGTCAGGACAAGTAGGGTTAGCGTCAGGACAAATAGGGTTAGCGTCAGGACAACTAGGGTTAGCGTCAGGACAACTAGGGTTAGCGTCAGGACAACTAGGGTTAGAGTCAGGACAACTAGGGTTAGCGTCAGGACAACTAGGGTTAGCGTCAGGACAACTAGGGTTAGCGTCAGGACAAGTAGGGTTAGCATCAGGACAAGTAGGGTTAGCGTCAGGACAACTAGGGTTAGCGTCAGGACAACTAGGGTTAGCGTCAGGACAAGTAGGGTTAGCGTCAGGACAAGTAGGGTTAGCGTCAGGACAAGTAGGGTTAGCGTCAGAACAACTAGGGTTAGCGTCAGGACTACTAGGGTTAGCGTCAGGACAACTAGGGTTAGCGTCAGGACAACTAGGGTTAGCGTCAGGACAACTAGGGTTAGCGTCAGGACAACTAGGGTTAAAGTCAGGACAACTAGGGTTAGCGTCAGGACAACTAGGGTTAGCGTCAGGACAACTAGGGTTACGTCAGGACAACTAGGGTTAGTGTCAGGACAAGTAGGGTTAGCGTCAGGACAAGTAGGGTTAGCGTCAGGACAAGTAGGGTTAGCGTCAGGACAACTAGGGTTAGCGTCAGAACAACTAGGGTTAGCGTCAGGACTACTAGGGTTAGCGTCAGGACAACTAGGGTTAGCGTCAGGACAACTAGGGTTAGCGTCAGGACAACTAGGGTTAAAGTCAGGACAACTAGGGTTAGCGTCAGGACAACTAGGGTTAGCGTCAGGACAACTAGGGTTACGTCAGGACAACTAGGGTTACTGTCAGGACAACTAGGGTTAGCGTCAGGACAACTAGGGTTAGCGTCAGGACAACTAGGGTTAGCGTCAGGACAACTAGGTTTAGCGTCATTACAACTAGGGTTAGCGTCAGGACAACTAGGGTTAGCGTCAGGACAACTAGGGTTAGCGTCAGGACAACTAGGTTTAGCGTCAGGACAACTAGGGTTAGCGTCAGGACAACTAGGGTTAGCATCAGGACAAGTAGGGTTAGCGTCAGGACAAGTAGTGTTAGCGTCAGGACAAGTAGGGTTAGCGTCAGGACAACTAGGGTTAGCGTCAGGACAACTAGGGTTAGCGTCAGGACAACTAGGGTTAGCGTCAGGACAACTAGGGTTAGAGTCAGGACAACTAGGGTTAGCATCAGGACAACTAGGGTTAGCGTCAGGACAAGTAGGGTTAGCGTCAGGACAACTAGGGTTAGCGTCAGGACAACTAGTGTTAGCGTCAGGACAAGTAGGGTTAGCGTCAGGACAAGTAGCGTTAGCGTCAGGACAAGTAGGGTTAGCGTCAGGACAACTAGGGTTAGCGTCAGGACAACTAGGGTTAGCGTCAGGACAACTAGGGTTAGCGTTAGGACAGCTAGGGTTAGCGTCAGGACAAGTAGGGTTAGCGTCAGGACAAGTAGGGTTAGCGTCAGGACAAGTAGGGTTAGCGTCAGGACAAGTAGGGTTAGCGTCAGGACAACTAGATTTAGCGTCAGGACAACTAGGGTTAGCCTCAGGACAACTAAGGTTAGCGTCAGGACAACTAGGGTTAGCATCAGTACAACTAGGGTTAGCGTCAGGACAACTAGGGTTAGCGTCAGGACAAGTAGGGTTAGCGTCAGGACAACTAGGGTTAGCGTCAGGACAACTAGGGTTAGCGTCAGGACAACTAGGGTTAGCATCAGGACAACTAGTGTTAGCGTCAGGACAACTAGGGTTAGCGTCAGGACAACTAGGGTTAGCGTTAGGACAGCTAGGGTTAGCGTCAGGACAAGTAGGGTTAGCGTCAGGACAAGTAGGGTTAGCGTCAGGACAAGTAGGGTTAGCGTCAGGACAAGTAGGGTTAGCGTCAGGACAGCTAGGGTTAGCGTCAGGACAACTAGGGTTAGCCTCAGGACAACTAGGGTTAGCGTCAGTACAAGTAGGGTTAGCGTCAGGACAACTAGGGTTAGTGTCAGGACAAGTAGGTTTAGCGTCAGGACAACTAGGGTTAGCGTCAGGACAACTAGGGTTAGCGTCAGGACAACTAGGGTTAGCGTCAGGACAAGTAGGGTTAGCGTAAGGACAAGTAGGGTTAGCGTCAGGACAAGTAGGGTTAGCGTCAGGACAACTAGGGTTAGCGTCAGGACAACTAGGGTTAGCGTCAGGACAACTAGGGTTAGCATCAGGACAACTAGGGTTAGCATCAGGACAACTAGGGTTAGCGTCAGGACAACTAGGGTTAGCGTCAGGACAAGTAGGGTTAGCATCAGGACAAGTAGGGTTAGCGTCAGGACAACTAGGGTTAGCGTCAGGACAACTAGGGTTAGCGTCAGGACAAGTAGGGTTAGCGTCAGGACAAGTAGGGTTAGCGTCAGGACAAGTAGGGTTAGCGTCAGGACAACTAGGGTTAGCGTCAGAACAACTAGGGTTAGCGTCAGGACTACTAGGGTTACGTCAGGACAACTAGGGTTAGCGTCAGGACAACTAGGGTCACTGTCAGGACAACTAGGGTTAGCGTCAGGACAACTAGGGTTAGCGTCAGGACAACTAGGTTTAGCGTCATTACAACTAGGGTTAGCGTGAGGACAACTAGGGTTAGCGTCAGGACAACTAGGGTTAGCGTCAGGACAACTAGGTTTAGCGTCAGGACAACTAGGGTTAGCGTCAGGACAACTATGGTTAGCATCAGGACAAGTAGGGTTAGCGTCAGGACAAGTAGTGTTAGCGTCAGGACAAGTAGGGTTAGCGTCAGGACAACTAGGGTTAGCGTCAGGACAACTAGGGTTAGCGTCAGGACAACTAGGGTTAGCGTCAGGACAACTAGGGTTAGAGTCAGGACAACTAGGGTTAGCGTCAGGACAACTAGGGTTAGCGTCAGGACAACTAGGTTTAGCGTCATTACAACTAGGGTTAGCGTCAGGACAACTAGGGTTAGCGTCAGGACAACTAGGGTTAGCGTCAGGACAACTAGGTTTAGCGTCAGGACAACTAGGGTTAGCGTCAGGACAACTAGGGTTAGCATCAGGACAAGTAGGGTTAGCGTCAGGACAAGTAGTGTTAGCGTCAGGACAAGTAGGGTTAGCGTCAGGACAACTAGGGTTAGCGTCAGGACAACTAGGGTTAGCGTCAGGACAACTAGGGTTAGCGTCAGGACAACTAGGGTTAGAGTCAGGACAACTAGGGTTAGCATCAGGACAACTAGGGTTAGCGTCAGGACAAGTAGGGTTAGCGTCAGGACAACTAGGGTTAGCGTCAGGACAACTAGTGTTAGCGTCAGGACAAGTAGGGTTAGCGTCAGGACAAGTAGCGTTAGCGTCAGGACAAGTAGGGTTAGCGTCAGGACAACTAGGGTTAGCGTCAGGACAACTAGGGTTAGCGTCAGGACAACTAGGGTTAGCGTTAGGACAGCTAGGGTTAGCGTCAGGACAAGTAGGGTTAGCGTCAGGACAAGTAGGGTTAGCGTCAGGACAAGTAGGGTTAGCGTCAGGACAAGTAGGGTTAGCGTCAGGACAACTAGATTTAGCGTCAGGACAACTAGGGTTAGCCTCAGGACAACTAAGGTTAGCGTCAGGACAACTAGGGTTAGCATCAGTACAACTAGGGTTAGCGTCAGGACAACTAGGGTTAGCGTCAGGACAAGTAGGGTTAGCGTCAGGACAACTAGGGTTAGCGTCAGGACAACTAGGGTTAGCGTCAGGACAACTAGGGTTAGCATCAGGACAACTAGTGTTAGCGTCAGGACAACTAGGGTTAGCGTCAGGACAACTAGGGTTAGCGTTAGGACAGCTAGGGTTAGCGTCAGGACAAGTAGGGTTAGCGTCAGGACAAGTAGGGTTAGCGTCAGGACAAGTAGGGTTAGCGTCAGGACAAGTAGGGTTAGCGTCAGGACAGCTAGGGTTAGCGTCAGGACAACTAGGGTTAGCCTCAGGACAACTAGGGTTAGCGTCAGTACAAGTAGGGTTAGCGTCAGGACAACTAGGGTTAGTGTCAGGACAAGTAGGTTTAGCGTCAGGACAACTAGGGTTAGCGTCAGGACAACTAGGGTTAGCGTCAGGACAACTAGGGTTAGCGTCAGGACAAGTAGGGTTAGCGTAAGGACAAGTAGGGTTAGCGTCAGGACAAGTAGGGTTAGCGTCAGGACAACTAGGGTTAGCGTCAGGACAACTAGGGTTAGCGTCAGGACAACTAGGGTTAGCATCAGGACAACTAGGGTTAGCATCAGGACAACTAGGGTTAGCGTCAGGACAACTAGGGTTAGCGTCAGGACAAGTAGGGTTAGCATCAGGACAAGTAGGGTTAGCGTCAGGACAACTAGGGTTAGCGTCAGGACAACTAGGGTTAGCGTCAGGACAAGTAGGGTTAGCGTCAGGACAAGTAGGGTTAGCGTCAGGACAAGTAGGGTTAGCGTCAGGACAACTAGGGTTAGCGTCAGAACAACTAGGGTTAGCGTCAGGACTACTAGGGTTACGTCAGGACAACTAGGGTTAGCGTCAGGACAACTAGGGTCACTGTCAGGACAACTAGGGTTAGCGTCAGGACAACTAGGGTTAGCGTCAGGACAACTAGGTTTAGCGTCATTACAACTAGGGTTAGCGTGAGGACAACTAGGGTTAGCGTCAGGACAACTAGGGTTAGCGTCAGGACAACTAGGTTTAGCGTCAGGACAACTAGGGTTAGCGTCAGGACAACTATGGTTAGCATCAGGACAAGTAGGGTTAGCGTCAGGACAAGTAGTGTTAGCGTCAGGACAAGTAGGGTTAGCGTCAGGACAACTAGGGTTAGCGTCAGGACAACTAGGGTTAGCGTCAGGACAACTAGGGTTAGCGTCAGGACAACAAGTGTTAGAGTCAGGACAACTAGGGTTAGCGTCAGGACAACTAGGGTTAGCGTCAGGACAAGTAGGGTTAGCGTCAGGACAAGTAGGGTTAGCGTCAGGACAACTAGGGTTAGCGTCAGGACAACTAGTGTTAGCGTCAGGACAAGTAGGGTTAGCGTCAGGACAAGTAGCGTTAGCGTCAGGACAAGTAGGGTTAGCGTCAGGACAACTAGGGTTAGCGTCAGGACAACTAGGGTTAGCATCAGGACAACTAGGGTTAGCGTTAGGACAGCTAGGGTTAGCGTCAGGACAAGTAGGGTTAGCGTCAGGACAAGTAGGGTTAGCGTCAGGACAAGTAGGGTTAGCGTCAGGACAACTAGATTTAGCATCAGGACAACTAGGGTTAGCCTCAGGACATCTAAGGTTAGCGTCAGGACAACTAGGGTTAGCATCAGTACAACTAGGGTTAGCGTCAGGACAACTAGGGTTAGCGTCAGGACAAGTAGGGTTAGCGTCAGGACAACTAGGGTTAGCGTCAGGACAACTAGGGTTAGCGTCAGGACAAGTAGGGTTAGCATCAGGACAAGTAGGGTTAGCGTCAGGACAAGTAGGGTTAGCGTCAGGACAACTAGGGTTAGCGTCAGGACAAGTAGGGTTAGCGTCAGGACAACTAGGGTTAGCGTCAGGACAAGTAGGGTTAGCGTCAGGACAAGTAGGGTTAGCGTCAGGACAACTAGGGTTAGCGTCAGGACAAGTAGGGTTAGCGTCAGGACAAGTAGGGTTAGCGTCAGGACAAGTAGGGTTAGCGTCAGGACAAGTAGGGTTAGCGTCAGGACAAGTAGGGTTAGCGTCAGGACAAGTAGGGTTAGCGTCAGGACAACTAGGGTTAGCGTCAGGACAACTAGGGTTAGCGTCAGGACAAGTAGGGTTAGCGTCAGGACAACTAGTGTTAGCATCAGGACAACTAGGGTTAGCATCAGGACAACTAGGGTTAGCGTCAGGACAAGTAGGGTTAGCGTCAGGACAAGTAGGGTTAGCGTCAGGACAAGTAGGGTTAGCGTCAGGACAAGTAGGGTTAGCGTCAGGACAGCTAGGGTTAGCGTCAGGACAACTAGGGTTAGCCTCAGGACAACTAGGGTTAGCGTCAGTACAAGTAGGGTTAGCGTCAGGACAACTAGGGTTAGTGTCAGGACAAGTAGGTTTAGCGTCAGGACAACTAGGGTTAGCGTCAGGACAACTAGGGTTAGCGTCAGGACAACTAGGGTTAGCGTCAGGACAAGTAGGGTTAGCGTCAGGACAACTAGGGTTAGCGTCAGGACAACTAGGGTTAGCGTCAGGACAACTAGGGTTAGCGTCAGGACAACTAGGGTTAGCGTCAGGACAAGTATTGTTAGCGTCAGGACAACTAGGGTTAGCGTCAGGACAATTAGGGTTAGCGTCAGGACAACTAGGGTTAGCGTCAGGACAACAAGGGTTAGCGTCAGGACAACTAGGGTTAAAGTCAGGACAACTAGGGTTAGCGTCAGGACAACTAGGGTTAGCGTCAGGACAACTAGGGTTAGCGTCAGGACAACTGGGGTTACTGTCAGGACAACTAGGGTTAGCGTCAGGACAACTAGGGTTAGCGTCAGGACAACTAGGGTTAGCGTCAGGACAACTAGGGTTAGCGTCAGGACAACTAGGTTTAGCGTCATTACAACTAGGGTTAGCATCAGGACAACTAGGGTTAGCGTCAGGACAACTAGGGTTAGCGTCAGGACAACTAGGGTTAGCGTCAGGACAACTAGGGTTAGCGTCAGGACAACTAGGGTTAGCGTCAGGACAAGTAGGGTTAGCGTAAGGACAAGTAGGGTTAGTGTCAGGACAAGTAGGGTTAGCGTCAGGACAACTAGGGTTAGCGTCAGGACAACTAGGGTTAGCGTCAGTACAACTAGGGTTAGCGTTAGGACAGCTAGGGTTAGCATCAGGACAAGTAGGGTTAGCGTCAGGACAAGTAGGGTTAGCGTCAGGACAAGTAGGGTTAGCATCAGGACAACTAGATTTAGCGTCAGGACAACTAGGGTTAGCCTCAGGACAACTAAGGTTAGCGTCAGGACAACTAGGGTTAGCATCAGTACAACTAGGGTTAGCGTCAGGACAACTAGGGTTAGCGTCAGGACAAGTAGGGTTAGCGTCAGGACAACTAGGGTTAGCGTCAGGACAACTAGGGTTAGCGTCAGGACAAGTAGGGTTAGCATCAGGACAACTAGGGTTAGCGTCAGGACAACTAGGGTTAGCATCAGGACAACTAGTGTTAGCGTCAGGACAACTAGGGTTAGCGTCAGGACAACTAGGGTTAGCGTTAGGACAGCTAGGGTTAGCGTCAGGACAAGTAGGGTTAGCGTCAGGACAAGTAGGGTTAGCGTCAGGACAAGTAGGGTTAGCGTCAGGACAAGTAGGGTTAGCATCAGGACAGCTAGGGTTAGAGTCAGGACAACTAGGGTTAGCCTCAGGACAACTAGGGTTAGCGTCAGTACAAGTAGGGTTAGCGTCAGGACAACTAGGGTTAGTGTCAGGACAAGTAGGTTTAGCGTCAGGACAACTAGGGTTAGCGTCAGGACAACTAGGGTTAGCGTCAGGACAACTAGGGTTAGCGTCAGGACAAGTAGGGTTAGCGTAAGGACAAGTAGGGTTAGCGTCAGGACAAGTAGGGTTAGCGTCAGGACAAGTAGGGTTAGCGTCAGGACAACTAGGGTTAGCGTCAGGACAAGTAGGGTTAGCGTCAGGACAACTAGGGTTAGCGTCAGGACAAGTAGGGTTAGCGTCAGGACAAGTAGGGTTAGCGTCAGGACAACTAGGGTTAGCGTCAGGACAAGTAGGGTTAGCGTCAGGACAAGTAGGGTTAGCGTCAGGACAAGTAGGGTTAGCGTCAGGACAAGTAGGGTTAGCGTCAGGACAAGTAGGGTTAGCGTCAGGACAAGTAGGGTTAGCGTCAGGACAACTAGGGTTAGCGTCAGGACAACTAGGGTTAGCGTCAGGACAAGTAGGGTTAGCGTCAGGACAACTAGTGTTAGCATCAGGACAACTAGGGTTAGCATCAGGACAACTAGGGTTAGCATCAGGACAACTAGGGTTAGCGTCAGGACAAGTAGGGTTAGCGTCAGGACAAGTAGGGTTAGCGTCAGGACAAGTAGGGTTAGCGTCAGGACAAGTAGGGTTAGCGTCAGGACAGCTAGGGTTAGCGTCAGGACAACTAGGGTTAGCCTCAGGACAACTAGGGTTAGCGTCAGTACAAGTAGGGTTAGCGTCAGGACAACTAGGGTTAGTGTCAGGACAAGTAGGTTTAGCGTCAGGACAACTAGGGTTAGCGTCAGGACAACTAGGGTTAGCGTCAGGACAACTAGGGTTAGCGTCAGGACAAGTAGGGTTAGCGTCAGGACAACTAGGGTTAGCGTCAGGACAACTAGGGTTAGCGTCAGGACAACTAGGGTTAGCGTCAGGACAACTAGGGTTAGCGTCAGGACAAGTATTGTTAGCGTCAGGACAACTAGGGTTAGCGTCAGGACAATTAGGGTTAGCGTCAGGACAACTAGGGTTAGCGTCAGGACAGCAAGGGTTAGCGTCAGGACAACTAGGGTTAAAGTCAGGACAACTAGGGTTAGCGTCAGGACAACTAGGGTTAGCGTCAGGACAACTAGGGTTAGCGTCAGGACAACTGGGGTTACTGTCAGGACAACTAGGGTTAGCGTCAGGACAACTAGGGTTAGCGTCAGGACAACTAGGGTTAGCGTCAGGACAACTAGGGTTAGCGTCAGGACAACTAGGTTTAGCGTCATTACAACTAGGGTTAGCATCAGGACAACTAGGGTTAGCGTCAGGACAACTAGGGTTAGCGTCAGGACAACTAGGGTTAGCGTCAGGACAACTAGGGTTAGCGTCAGGACAACTAGGGTTAGCGTCAGGACAAGTAGGGTTAGCGTAAGGACAAGTAGGGTTAGCGTCAGGACAAGTAGGGTTAGCGTCAGGACAACTAGGGTTAGCGTCAGGACAACTAGGGTTAGCGTCAGTTCAACTAGGGTTAGCGTTAGGACAGCTAGGGTTAGCGTCAGGACAAGTAGGGTTAGCGTCAGGACAAGTAGGGTTAGCGTCAGGACAAGTAGGGTTAGCGTCAGGACAAGTAGGGTTAGCATCAGGACAACTAGATTTAGCGTCAGGACAACTAGGGTTAGCCTCAGGACAACTAAGGTTAGCGTCAGGACAACTAGGGTTAGCATCAGTACAACTAGGGTTAGCGTCAGGACAACTAGGGTTAGCGTCAGGACAAGTAGGGTTAGCGTCAGGACAACTAGGGTTAGCGTCAGGACAACTAGGGTTAGCGTCAGGACAAGTAGGGTTAGCATCAGGACAACTAGGGTTAGCGTCAGGACAACTAGGCTTAGCATCAGGACAACTAGTGTTAGCATCAGGACAACTAGGGTTAGCGTCAGGACAACTAGGGTTAGCGTTAGGACAGCTAGGGTTAGCGTCAGGACAAGTAGGGTTAGCGTCAGGACAAGTAGGGTTAGCGTCAGGACAAGTAGGGTTAGCGTCAGGACAAGTAGGGTTAGCATCAGGACAGCTAGGGTTAGAGTCAGGACAACTAGGGTTAGCCTCAGGACAACTAGGGTTAGCGTCAGTACAAGTAGGGTTAGCGTCAGGACAACTAGGGTTAGTGTCAGGACAAGTAGGTTTAGCGTCAGGACAACTAGGGTTAGCGTCAGGACAACTAGGGTTAGCGTCAGGACAACTAGGGTTAGCGTCAGGACAAGTAGGGTTAGCGTAAGGACAAGTAGGGTTAGCGTCAGGACAAGTAGGGTTAGCGTCAGGACAACTAGGGTTAGCGTCAGGACAACTAGGGTTAGCGTCAGGACAACTAGGGTTAGCATCAGGACAACTAGTGTTAGCATCAGGACAACTAGGGTTAGCGTCAGGACAACTAGGGTTAGCGTCAGGACAAGTAGGGTTAGCATCAGGACAAGTAGGGTTAGCGTCAGGACAACTAGGGTTAGCGTCAGGACAAGTAGGGTTAGCGTCAGGACAAGTAGGGTTAGCGTCAGGACAACTAGGGTTAGCGTCAGAACAACTAGGGTTAGCGTCAGGACTACTAGGGTTACGTCAGGACAACTAGGGTTAGCGTCAGGACAACTAGGGTTACTGTCAGGACAACTAGGGTTATCGTCAGGACAACTAGGGTTAGCGTCAGGACAACTAGGTTTAGCATCATTACAACTAGGGTTAGCGTGAGGACAACTAGGGTTAGCGTCAGGACAACTAGGGTTAGCGTCAGGACAACTAGGTTTAGCGTCAGGACAACTAGGGTTAGCGTCAGGACAACTATGGTTAGCATCAGGACAAGTAGGGTTAGCGTCAGGACAAGTAGTGTTAGCGTCAGGACAAGTAGGGTTAGCGTCAAGACAACTAGGGTTAGCGTCAGGACAACTAGGGTTAGCGTCAGGACAACTAGGGTTAGCGTCAGGACAACTAGGATTAGAGTCAGGACAACTAGGATTAGCGTCAGGACAACTAGGGTTAGCGTCAGGACAAGTAGGGTTAGCGTCAGGACAAGTAGGGTTAGCGTCAGGACAACTAGGGTTAGCGTCAGGACAACTAGTGTTAGCGTCAGGACAAGTAGGGTTAGCGTCAGGACAAGTAGCGTTAGCGTCAGGACAAGTAGGGTTAGCGTCAGGACAACTAGGGTTAGCGTCAGGACAACTAGGGTTATCGTCAGGACAACTAGGGTTAGCGTTAGGACAGCTAGGGTTAGCGTCAGGACAAGTAGGGTTAGCGTCAGGACAAGTAGGCTTAGCATCAGGACAACTAGATTTAGCATCAGGACAACTAGGGTTAGCCTCAGGACAACTAAGGTTAGCGTCAGGACAACTAGGGTTAGCATCAGTACAACTAGGGTTAGCGTCAGGACAACTAGGGTTAGCGTCAGGACAAGTAGGGTTAGCGTCAGGACAACTAGGGTTAGCGTCAGGACAACTAGGGTTAGCGTCAGGACAAGTAGGGTTAGCATCAGGACAAGTAGGGTTAGCGTCAGGACAAGTAGGGTTAGCGTCAGGACAAGTAGGGTTAGCGTCAGGACAAGTAGGGTTAGCGTCAGGACAACTAGGGTTAGCGTCAGGACAAGTAGGGTTAGCGTCAGGACAACTAGGGTTAGCGTCAGGACAAGTAGGGTTAGCGTCAGGACAAGTAGGGTTAGCGTCAGGACAAGTAGGGTTAGCGTCAGGACAAGTAGGGTTAGCGTCAGGACAACTAGGGTTAGCGTCAGGACAACTAGGGTTAGCGTCAGGACAAGTAGGGTTAGCGTCAGGACAACTAGTGTTAGCATCAGGACAACTAGGGTTAGCGTCAGGACAACTAGGGTTAGCGTCAGGACAAGTAGGGTTAGCGTCAGGACAAGTAGGGTTAGCGTCAGGACAAGTAGGGTTAGCGTCAGGACAAGTAGGGTTAGCGTCAGGACAGCTAGGGTTAGCGTCAGGACAACTAGGGTTAGCCTCAGGACAACTAGGGTTAGCGTCAGTACAAGTAGGGTTAGCGTCAGGACAACTAGGGTTAGCGTCAGGACAAGTAGGTTTAGCGTCAGGACAACTAGGGTTAGCGTCAGGACAACTAGGGTTAGCGTCAGGACAACTAGGGTTAGCGTCAGGACAAGTAGGGTTAGCGTCAGGACAACTAGGGTTAGCGTCAGGACAACTAGGGTTAGCGTCAGGACAACTAGGGTTAGCGTCAGGACAACTAGGGTTAGCGTCAGGACAAGTATTGTTAGCGTCAGGACAACTAGGGTTAGCGTCAGGACAATTAGGGTTAGCGTCAGGACAACTAGGGTTAGCGTCAGGACAACAAGGGTTAGCGTCAGGACAACTAGGGTTAAAGTCAGGACAACTAGGGTTAGCGTCAGGACAACTAGGGTTAGCGTCAGGACAACTAGGGTTAGCGTCAGGACAACTGGGGTTACTGTCAGGACAACTAGGGTTAGCGTCAGGACAACTAGGGTTAGCGTCAGGACAACTAGGGTTAGCGTCAGGACAACTAGGGTTAGCGTCAGGACAACTAGGTTTAGCGTCATTACAACTAGGGTTAGCATCAGGACAACTAGGGTTAGCGTCAGGACAACTAGGGTTAGCGTCAGGACAACTAGGGTTAGCGTCAGGACAACTAGGGTTAGCGTCAGGACAACTAGGGTTAGCGTCAGGACAAGTAGGGTTAGCGTAAGGACAAGTAGGGTTAGCGTCAGGACAAGTAGGGTTAGCGTCAGGACAACTAGGGTTAGCATCAGGACAACTAGGGTTAGCGTCAGGACAACTAGGGTTAGAGTCAGGACAACTAGGGTTAGCGTCAGGACAACTAGGGTTAGCGCCAGGACAACTAGGGTTAGCGTCAGGACAAGTAGGGTTAGCGTCAGGACAAGTAGGGTTAGCGTCAGGACAAGTAGGGTTAGCGTCAGGACAACTAGGGTTAGCGTCAGAACAACTAGGGTTAGCGTCAGGACTACTAGGGTTACGTCAGGACAACTAGGGTTAGCGTCAGGACAACTAGGGTTACTGTCAGGACAACTAGGGTTAGCGTCAGGACAACTAGGGTTAGCGTCAGGACAACTAGGTTTAGCATCATTACAACTAGGGTTAGCGTGAGGACAACTAGGGTTAGCGTCAGGACAACTAGGGTTAGCGTCAGGACAACTAGGTTTAGCGTCAGGACAATTAGGGTTAGCGTCAGGACAACTATGGTTAGCATCAGGACAAGTAGGGTTAGCGTCAGGACAAGTAGTGTTAGCGTCAGGACAAGTAGGGTTAGCGTCAGGACAACTAGGGTTAGCGTCAGGACAACTAGGGTTAGCGTCAGGACAACTAGGGTTAGCGTCAGGACAACTAGGGTTAGAGTCAGGACAACTAGGATTAGCGTCAGGACAACTAGGGTTAGCGTCAGGACAAGTAGGGTTAGCGTCAGGACAAGTAGGGTTAGCGTCAGGACAACTAGGGTTAGCGTCAGGACAACTAGTGTTAGCGTCAGGACAAGTAGGGTTAGCGTCAGGACAAGTAGCGTTAGCGTCAGGACAAGTAGGGTTAGCGTCAGGACAACTAGGGTTAGCGTCAGGACAACTAGGGTTATCGTCAGGACAACTAGGGTTAGCGTTAGGACAGCTAGGGTTAGCGTCAGGACAAGTAGGTTTAGCGTCAGGACAAGTAGGGTTAGCGTCAGGACAAGTTGGGTTAGCGTCAGGACAAGTAGGGTTAGCATCAGGACAACTAGATTTAGCATCAGGACAACTAGGGTTAGCCTCAGGACAACTAAGGTTAGCGTCAGGACAACTAGGGTTAGCATCAGTACAACTAGGGTTAGCGTCAGGACAACTAGGGTTAGCGTCAGGACAAGTAGGGTTAGCGTCAGGACAACTAGGGTTAGCGTCAGGACAACTAGGGTTAGCGTCAGGACAAGTAGGGTTAGCATCAGGACAAGTAGGGTTAGCGTCAGGACAAGTAGGGTTAGCGTCAGGACAAGTAGGGTTAGCGTCAGGACAAGTAGGGTTAGCGTCAGGACAACTAGGGTTAGCGTCAGGACAAGTAGGGTTAGCGTCAGGACAAGTAGGGTTAGCGTCAGGACAAGTAGGGTTAGCGTCAGGACAAGTAGGGTTAGCGTCAGGACAAGTAGGGTTAGCGTCAGGACAACTAGGGTTAGCGTCAGGACAACTAGGGTTAGCGTCAGGACAAGTAGGGTTAGCGTCAGGACAACTAGTGTTAGCATCAGGACAACTAGGGTTAGCGTCAGGACAACTAGGGTTAGCGTCAGGACAAGTAGGGTTAGCGTCAGGACAAGTAGGGTTAGCGTCAGGACAACTAGGGTTAGCGTCAGGACAAGTAGGGTTAGCATCAGGACAAGTAGGGTTAGCGTCAGGACAAGTAGGGTTAGCGTCAGGACAAGTAGGGTTAGCGTCAGGACAAGTAGGGTTAGCGTCAGGACAACTAGGGTTAGCGTCAGGACAAGTAGGGTTAGCGTCAGGACAAGTAGGGTTAGCGTCAGGACAAGTAGGGTTAGCGTCAGGACAAGTAGGGTTAGCGTCAGGACAAGTAGGGTTAGCGTCAGGACAACTAGGGTTAGCGTCAGGACAACTAGGGTTAGCGTCAGGACAAGTAGGGTTAGCGTCAGGACAACTAGTGTTAGCATCAGGACAACTAGGGTTAGCGTCAGGACAACTAGGGTTAGCGTCAGGACAAGTAGGGTTAGCGTCAGGACAAGTAGGGTTAGCGTCAGGACAAGTAGGGTTAGCGTCAGGACAAGTAGGGTTAGCGTCAGGACAGCTAGGGTTAGCGTCAGGACAACTAGGGTTAGCCTCAGGACAACTAGGGTTAGCGTCAGTACAAGTAGGGTTAGCGTCAGGACAACTAGGGTTAGCGTCAGGACAAGTAGGTTTAGCGTCAGGACAACTAGGGTTAGCGTCAGGACAACTAGGGTTAGCGTCAGGACAACTAGGGTTAGCGTCAGGACAAGTAGGGTTAGCGTCAGGACAACTAGGGTTAGCGTCAGGACAACTAGGGTTAGCGTCAGGACAACTAGGGTTAGCGTCAGGACAACTAGGGTTAGCGTCAGGACAAGTATTGTTAGCGTCAGGACAACTAGGGTTAGCGTCAGGACAATTAGGGTTAGCGTCAGGACAACTAGGGTTAGCGTCAGGACAACAAGGGTTAGCGTCAGGACAACTAGGGTTAAAGTCAGGACAACTAGGGTTAGCGTCAGGACAACTAGGGTTAGCGTCAGGACAACTAGGGTTAGCGTCAGGACAACTGGGGTTACTGTCAGGACAACTAGGGTTAGCGTCAGGACAACTAGGGTTAGCGTCAGGACAACTAGGGTTAGCGTCAGGACAACTAGGGTTAGCGTCAGGACAACTAGGTTTAGCGTCATTACAACTAGGGTTAGCATCAGGACAACTAGGGTTAGCGTCAGGACAACTAGGGTTAGCGTCAGGACAACTAGGGTTAGCGTCAGGACAACTAGGGTTAGCGTCAGGACAACTAGGGTTAGCGTCAGGACAAGTAGGGTTAGCGTAAGGACAAGTAGGGTTAGCGTCAGGACAAGTAGGGTTAGCGTCAGGACAACTAGGGTTAGCATCAGGACAACTAGGGTTAGCGTCAGGACAACTAGGGTTAGAGTCAGGACAACTAGGGTTAGCGTCAGGACAACTAGGGTTAGCGCCAGGACAACTAGGGTTAGCGTCAGGACAAGTAGGGTTAGCGTCAGGACAACTAGGGTTAGCGTCAGGACAAGTAGGGTTAGCGTCAGGACAAGTAGGGTTAGCGTCAGGACAACTAGGGTTAGCGTCAGAACAACTAGGGTTAGCGTAAGTACTACTAGGGTTAGCGTCAGGACAACTAGGGTTAGCGTCAGGACAACTAGGGTTAGAGTCAGGACAACTAGGGTTAGCGTCAGGACAACTAGGGTTAAAGTCAGGACAACTAGGGTTAGCGTCAGGACAACTAGGGTTACGTCAGGACAACTAGGGTTAGCGTCAGGACAGCTAGCGTTACTGTCAGGACAACTAGGGTTAGCGTCAGGACAACTAGGGTTAGCGTCAGGACAACTAGGGTTAGCGTCAGGACAATTAGGGTTAGCGTCAGGACAACTAGGGTTAGCGTCAGGACAACTAGGGTTAGCGTCAGGACAACTAGGGTTAAAGTCAGGACAACTAGGGTTAGCGTCAGGACAAGTAGGGTTAGCGTCAGGACAACTAGGGTTAGCGTCAGGACAACTGGGGTTACTGTCAGGACAACTAGGGTTAGCGTCAGGACAACTAGGGTTAGCGTCAGGACAACTAGGGTTAGCGTCAGGACAACTAGGGTTAGCGTCAGGACAAGTAGGGTTAGCGTCAGGACAAGTAGGGTTAGCATCAGGACAACTAGTTTTAGCGTCAGGACAACTAGGGTTAGCGTCAGGACTACTAGGGTTAGCGTCAGGACAACTAGGGTTAGCGTCAGGACAACTAGGGTTAGCGTCAGGACAACTAGGGTTAGCGTCAGGACAACTAGGGTTAGCGTCAGGACAACTAGGGTTAAAGTCAGGACAACTAGGGTTAGCGTCAGGACAACTAGGGTTACGTCAGGACAACTAGGGTTAGCGTCAGGACAACTAGGGTTACTGTCAGGACAACTAGGGTTAGCGTCAGGACAACTAGGGTTAGCGTCAGGACAACTAGGGTTAGCGTCAGGACAACTAGGGTTAGCGTCAGGACAACTAGGGTTAGCGTCAGGACAACTAGGTTTAGCGTCATTACAACTAGGGTTAGCATCAGGACAACTAGGGTTAGCGTCAGGACAACTAGGGTTAGCGTCAGGACAACTAGGTTTAGCGTCAGGACAACTAGGGTTAGCGTCAGGACAACTAGGGTTAGCGTCAGGACAAGTAGGGTTAGCGTCAGGACAAGTAGTGTTAGCGTCAGGACAAGTAGGGTTAGCGTCAGGACAACTAGGGTTAGCGTCAGGACAACTAGGGTTAGCGTCAGAACAACTAGGGTTAGCGTCAGGACTACTAGGGTTAGCGTCAGGACAACTAGGGTTAGCGTCAGGACAACTAGGGTTAGCGTCAGGACAACTAGGGTTAAAGTCAGGACAACTAGGGTTAGCGTCAGGACAACTAGGGTTAGCGTCAGGACAACTAGGGTTACGTCAGGACAACTAGGGTTACTGTCAGGACAACTAGGGTTAGCGTCAGGACAACTAGGGTTAGCGTCAGGACAACTAGGGTTAGCGTCAGGACAACTAGGTTTAGCGTCATTACAACTAGGGTTAGCGTCAGGACAACTAGGGTTAGCGTCAGGACAACTAGGGTTAGCGTCAGGACAACTAGGTTTAGCGTCAGGACAACTAGGGTTAGCATCAGGACAACTAGGGTTAGCATCAGGACAAGTAGGGTTAGCGTCAGGACAAGTAGTGTTAGCGTCAGGACAAGTAGGGTTAGCGTCAGGACAACTAGGGTTAGCGTCAGGACAACTAGGGTTAGCGTCAGGACAACTAGGGTTAGCGTCAGGACAACTAGGGTTAGCGTCAGGACAACTAGGGTTAGCGTCAGGACAACTAGGGTTAGAGTCAGGACAACTATGGTTAGCGTCAGGACAACTAGGGTTAGCGTCAGGACAACTAGGGTTAGCGTCAGGACAACTAGTGTTAGCGTCAGGACAAGTAGGGTTAGCGTCAGGACAAGTAGCGTTAGCGTCAGGACAAGTAGGGATAGCGCCAGGACAACTAGGGTTAGCGCCAGGACAACTAGGGTTAGCGTCAGGACAACTAGGGTTAGCGTTAGGACAGCTAGGGTTAGCGTCAGGACAAGTAGGGTTAGCGTCAGGACAAGTAGGGTTAGCGTCAGGACAAGTAGGGTTAGCGTCAGGACAACTAGATTTAGCGTCAGGACAACTAGGGTTAGCCTCAGGACAACTAAGGTTAGCGTCAGGACAACTAGGGTTAGCATCAGTACAACTAGGGTTAGCGTTAGTACAACTAGGGTTAGCGTCAGGACAAGTAGGGTTAGCGTCAGGACAACTAGGGTTAGCGTCAGGACAACTAGGGTTAGCGTCAGGACAAGTAGGGTTAGCATCAGGACAACTAGGGTTAGCGTCAGGACAACTAGGGTTAGCATCAGGACAACTAGGGTTAGCGTCAGGACAACTAGGGTTAGCGTCAGGACAACTAGGGTTAGCGTTAGGACAGCTAGGGTTAGCGTCAGGACAAGTAGGGTTAGCGTCAGGACAAGTAGGGTTAGCGTCAGGACAAGTAGGGTTAGCGTCAGGACAGCTAGGGTTAGCGTCAGGACAACTAGGGTTAGCCTCAGGACAACTAGGGTTAGCGTCAGTACAAGTAGGGTTAGCGTCAGGACAACTAGGGTTAGTGTCAGGACAAGTAGGTTTAGCGTCAGGACAACTAGGGTTAGCGTCAGGACAACTAGGGTTAGCGTCAGAACAACTAGGGTTAGCATCAGGACAAGTAGGGTTAGCGTAAGGACAAGTAGGGTAAGCGTCAGGACAAGTAGGGTTAGCGTCAGGACAACTAGGGTTAGCGTCAGGACAACTAGGGTTAGCGTCAGGACAACTAGGGTTAGCGTCAGGAAAACTAGGGTTAGCGTCAGGACAACTAGGGTTAGCGTCAGGACAACTAGGGTTAGCGTCAGGACAAGTAGGGTTAGCATCAGGACAAGTAGGGTTAGCGTCAGGACAACTAGGGTTAGCGTCAGGACAACTAGGGTTAGCGTCAGGACAAGTAGGGTTAGCGTCAGGACAAGTAGGGTTAGCGTCAGGACAAGTAGGGTTAGCGTCAGGACAACTAGGGTTAGCGTCAGAACAACTAGGGTTAGCGTCAGGACTACTAGGGTTAGCGTCAGGACAACTAGGGTTAGCGTCAGGACAACTAGGGTTAGCGTCAGGACAACTAGGGTTAGCGTCAGGACAACTAGGGTTAAAGTCAGGACAACTAGGGTTAGCGTCAGGACAACTAGGGTTAGCGTCAGGACAACTAGGGTTACGTCAGGACAACTAGGGTTAGCGTCAGGACAACTAGGGTTACTGTCAGGACAACTAGGGTTAGCGTCAGGACAACTAGGGTTAGCGTCAAGACAGCTAGGTTTAGCGTCATTACAACTAGGGTTAGCGTGAGGACAACTAGGGTTAGCGTCAGGACAACTAGGGTTAGCGTCAGGACAACTAGGTTTAGCGTCAGGACAACTAGGGTTAGCGTCAGGACAACTAGGGTTAGCATCAGGACAAGTAGGGTTAGCGTCAGGACAAGTAGTGTTAGCGTCAGGACAAGTAGGGTTAGCGTCAGGACAACTAGGGTTAGCGTCAGGACAACTAGGGTTAGCGTCAGAACAACTAGGGTTAGCGTCAGGACTACTAGGGTTAGCGTCAGGACAACTAGGGTTAGCGTCAGGACAACTAGGGTTAGCGTCAGGACAACTAGGGTTAAAGTCAGGACAACTAGGGTTAGCGTCAGGACAACTAGGGTTAGCGTCAGGACAACTAGGGTTACGTCAGGACAACTAGGGTTACTGTCAGGACAACTAGGGTTAGCGTCAGGACAACTAGGGTTAGCGTCAGGACAACTAGGGTTAGCGTCAGGACAACTAGGTTTAGCGTCATTACAACTAGGGTTAGCGTCAGGACAACTAGGGTTAGCGTCAGGACAACTAGGGTTAGCGTCAGGACAACTAGGTTTAGCGTCAGGACAACTAGGGTTAGCATCAGGACAACTAGGGTTAGCATCAGGACAAGTAGGGTTAGCGTCAGGACAAGTAGTGTTAGCGTCAGGACAAGTAGGGTTAGCGTCAGGACAACTAGGGTTAGCGTCAGGACAACTAGGGTTAGCGTCAGGACAACTAGGGTTAGCGTCAGGACAACTAGGGTTAGCGTCAGGACAACTAGGGTTAGCGTCAGGACAACTAGGGTTAGAGTCAGGACAACTATGGTTAGCGTCAGGACAACTAGGGTTAGCGTCAGGACAACTAGGGTTAGCGTCAGGACAACTAGTGTTAGCGTCAGGACAAGTAGGGTTAGCGTCAGGACAAGTAGCGTTAGCGTCAGGACAAGTAGGGATAGCGTCAGGACAACTAGGGTTAGCGCCAGGACAACTAGGGTTAGCGTCAGGACAACTAGGGTTAGCGTTAGGACAGCTAGGGTTAGCGTCAGGACAAGTAGGGTTAGGGTCAGGACAAGTAGGGTTAGCGTCAGGACAAGTAGGGTTAGCGTCAGGACAACTAGATTTAGCGTCAGGACAACTAGGGTTAGCCTCAGGACAACTAAGGTTAGCGTCAGGACAACTAGGGTTAGCATCAGTACAACTAGGGTTAGCGTTAGTACAACTAGGGTTAGCGTCAGGACAAGTAGGGTTAGCGTCAGGACAACTAGGGTTAGCGTCAGGACAACTAGGGTTAGCGTCAGGACAAGTAGGGTTAGCATCAGGACAACTAGGGTTAGCGTCAGGACAACTAGGGTTAGCATCAGGACAACTAGGGTTAGCGTCAGGACAACTAGGGTTAGCGTCAGGACAACTAGGGTTAGCGTTAGGACAGCTAGGGTTAGCGTCAGGACAAGTAGGGTTAGCGTCAGGACAAGTAGGGTTAGCGTCAGGACAAGTAGGGTTAGCGTCAGGACAGCTAGGGTTAGCGTCAGGACAACTAGGGTTAGCCTCAGGACAACTAGGGTTAGCGTCAGTACAAGTAGGGTTAGCGTCAGGACAACTAGGGTTAGTGTCAGGACAAGTAGGTTTAGCGTCAGGACAACTAGGGTTAGCGTCAGGACAACTAGGGTTAGCGTCAGAACAACTAGGGTTAGCATCAGGACAAGTAGGGTTAGCGTAAGGACAAGTAGGGTTAGCGTCAGGACAAGTAGGGTTAGCGTCAGGACAACTAGGGTTAGCGTCAGGACAACTAGGGTTAGCGTCAGGACAACTAGGGTTAGCGTCAGGAAAACTAGGGTTAGCGTCAGGACAACTAGGGTTAGCGTCAGGACAACTAGGGTTAGCGTCAGGACAAGTAGGGTTAGCATCAGGACAAGTAGGGTTAGCGTCAGGACAACTAGGGTTAGCGTCAGGACAACTAGGGTTAGCGTCAGGACAAGTAGGGTTAGCGTCAGGACAAGTAGGGTTAGCGTCAGGACAAGTAGGGTTAGCGTCAGGACAACTAGGGTTAGCGTCAGAACAACTAGGGTTAGCGTCAGGACTACTAGGGTTAGCGTCAGGACAACTAGGGTTAGCGTCAGGACAACTAGGGTTAGCGTCAGGACAACTAGGGTTAGCGTCAGGACAACTAGGGTTAAAGTCAGGACAACTAGGGTTAGCGTCAGGACAACTAGGGTTAGCGTCAGGACAACTAGGGTTACGTCAGGACAACTAGGGTTAGCGTCAGGACAACTAGGGTTACTGTCAGGACAACTAGGGTTAGCGTCAGGACAACTAGGGTTAGCGTCAAGACAGCTAGGTTTAGCGTCATTACAACTAGGGTTAGCGTGAGGACAACTAGGGTTAGCGTCAGGACAACTAGGGTTAGCGTCAGGACAACTAGGTTTAGCGTCAGGACAACTAGGGTTAGCGTCAGGACAACTAGGGTTAGCATCAGGACAAGTAGGGTTAGCGTCAGGACAAGTAGTGTTAGCGTCAGGACAAGTAGGGTTAGCGTCAGGGCAACTAGGGTTAGCGTCAGGACAACTAGGGTTAGCATCAGGACAACTAGGGTTAGAGTCAGGACAACTAGGGTTAGAGTCAGGACAACTAGGGTTAGCGTCAGGACAAGTAGGGTTAATGTCAGGACAAGTAGGGTTAGCGTCAGGACAACTAGGGTTAGCGTCAGGACAACTAGTGTTAGCGTCAGGACAGGTAGGGTTAGCGTTAGGACAAGTAGCGTTAGCGTCAGGACAACTAGGGTTAGCGTTAGGACAGCTAGGGTTAGCGTCAGGACAAGTAAGGTTAGCGTCAGGACAAGTAGGGTTAGCGTCAGGACAAGTAGGGTTAGCGTCAGGACAACTAGATTTAGCGTCAGGACAACTAGGGTTAGCCTCAGGACAACTAAGGTTAGCGTCAGGACAACTAGGGTTAGCATCAGTACAACTAGGTTTAGCGTCAGGACAACTAGGGTTAGCGTCAGGACAAGTAGGGTTAGCGTCAGGACAACTAGGGTTAGCGTCAGGACAACTAGGGTTAGCGTCAGGACAAGTAGGGTTAGCATCAGGACAAGTAGGGTTAGCGTCAGGACAAGTAGGGTTAGCGTCAGGACAAGTAGGGTTAGCGTCAGGACAAGTAGGGTTAGCGTCAGGACAACTAGGGTTAGCGTCAGGACAAGTAGGGTTAGCGTCAGGACAAGTAGGGTTAGCGTCAGGACAACTAGGGTTAGCGTCAGGACAAGTAGGGTTAGCGTCAGGACAAGTAGGGTTAGCGTCAGGACAAGTAGGGTTAGCGTCAGGACAAGTAGGGTTAGCGTCAGGACAAGTAGGGTTAGCGTCAGGACAACTAGGGTTAGCGTCAGGACAACTAGGGTTAGCGTCAGGACAAGTAGGGTTAGCGTCAGGACAACTAGGGTTAGCATCAGGACAACTAGGGTTAGCGTCAGGACAAGTAGGGTTAGCGTCAGGACAAGTAGGGTTAGCGTCAGGACAAGTAGGGTTAGCGTCAGGACAAGTAGGGTTAGCGTCAGGACAAGTAGGGTTAGCGTCGGGACAAGTAGGGTTAGCGTCAGGACAAGTAGGGTTAGCGTCAGGACAGCTAGGGTTAGCGTCAGGACAACTAGGGTTAGCCTCAGGACAACTAGGGTTAGCGTCAGTACAAGTAGGGTTAGCGTCAGGACAACTAGGGTTAGTGTCAGGACAAGTAGGTTTAGCGTCAGGACAACTAGGGTTAGCGTCAGGACAACTAGGGTTAGCGTCAGGACAACTAGGGTTAGCGTCAGGACAAGTAGGGTTAGCGTCAGGACAACTAGGGTTAGCGTCAGGACAACTAGGGTTAGCGTCAGGACAACTAGGGTTAGCGTCAGGACAACTAGGGTTAGCGTCAGGACAAGTATTGTTAGCGTCAGGACAACTAGGGTTAGCGTCAGGACAATTAGGGTTAGCGTCAGGACAACTAGGGTTAGCGTCAGGACAACAAGGGTTAGCGTCAGGACAACTAGGGTTAAAGTCAGGACAACTAGGGTTAGCGTCAGAACAACTAGGGTTAGCGTCAGGACAACTAGGGTTAGCGTCAGGACAACTGGGGTTACTGTCAGGACAACTAGGGTTAGCGTCAGGACAACTAGGGTTAGCGTCAGGACAACTAGGGTTAGCGTCAGGACAACTAGGGTTAGCGTCAGGACAACTAGGGTTAGCGTCAGGACAACTAGGTTTAGCGTCATTACAACTAGGGTTAGCATCAGGACAACTAGGGTTAGCGTCAGGACAACTAGGGTTAGCGTCAGGACAACTAGGG
This sequence comes from Phyllobates terribilis, assembly GCF_046119375.1. NCBI lineage: Eukaryota > Metazoa > Chordata > Amphibia > Anura > Dendrobatidae > Phyllobates > Phyllobates terribilis. The sequence continues at coordinate 408,453 of NW_027363156.1, read as the reverse complement.
TTAGCGTCAGGACAACTAGGGTTAGCGTCAGGACAACTAGGGTTAGCGTCAGGACAAGTAGGGTTAGCGTAAGGACAAGTAGGGTTAGCGTCAGGACAAGTAGGGTTAGCGTCAGGACAACTAGGGTTAGCATCAGGACAACTAGGGTTAGCGTCAGGACAACTATTGTTAGAGTCAGGACAACTAGGGTTAGCGTCAGGACAACTAGGGTTAGCGCCAGGACAACTAGGGTTAGCGTCAGGACAAGTAGGGTTAGCGTCAGGACAACTAGGGTTAGCGTCAGGACAAGTAGGGTTAGCGTCAGGACAAGTAGGGTTAGCGTCAGGACAAGTAGGGTTAGCGTCAGGACAACTAGGGTTAGCGTCAGAACAACTAGGGTTAGCGTCAGGACTACTAGGGTTAGCGTCAGGACAACTAGGGTTAGCGTCAGGACAACTAGGGTTAGAGTCAGGACAACTAGGGTTAGCGTCAGGACAACTAGGGTTAAAGTCAGGACAACTAGGGTTAGCGTCAGGACAACTAGGGTTACGTCAGGACAACTAGGGTTAGCGTCAGGACAGCTAGGGTTACTGTCAGGACAACTAGGGTTAGCGTCAGGACAACTAGGGTTAGCGTCAGGACAACTAGGGTTAGCGTCAGGACAATTAGGGTTAGCGTCAGGACAACTAGGGTTAGCGTCAGGACAACTAGGGTTAGCGTCAGGACAACTAGGGTTAAAGTCAGGACAACTAGGGTTAGCGTCAGGACAACTAGGGTTAGCGTCAGGACAACTAGGGTTAGCGTCAGGACAACTGGGGTTACTGTCAGGACAACTAGGGTTATCGTCAGGACAACTAGGGTTAGCGTCAGGACAACTAGGGTTAGCGTCAGGACAACTAGGGTTAGCGTCAGGACAAGTAGGGTTAGCGTCAGGACAAGTAGGGTTAGCATCAGGACAAGTAGGGTTAGCGTCAGGACAACTAGGGTTAGCGTCAGAACAACTAGGGTTAGCGTCAGGACTACTAGGGTTAGCGTCAGGACAACTAGGGTTAGCGTCAGGACAACTAGGGTTAGCGTCAGGACAACTAGGGTTAGCGTCAGGACAACTAGGGTTAGCGTCAGGACAACTAGGGTTAAAGTCAGGACAACTAGGGTTAGCGTCAGGACAACTAGGGTTACGTCAGGACAACTAGGGTTAGCGTCAGGACAACTAGGGTTACTGTCAGGACAACTAGGGTTAGCGTCAGGACAACTAGGGTTAGCGTCAGGACAACTAGGGTTAGCGTCAGGACAACTAGGGTTAGCGTCAGGACAACTAGGGTTAGCGTCAGGACAACTAGGTTTAGCGTCATTACAACTAGGGTTAGCATCAGGACAACTAGGGTTAGCGTCAGGACAACTAGGGTTAGCGTCAGGACAACTAGGTTTAGCGTCAGGACAACTAGGGTTAGCGTCAGGACAACTAGGGTTAGCGTCAGGACAAGTAGGGTTAGCGTCAGGACAAGTAGGGTTAGCGTCAGGACAACTAGGGTTAGCGTCAGGACAACTAGGGTTAGCGTCAGGACAACTAGGGTTAGCGTCAGGACAACTAGGGTTAGAGTCAGGACAACTAGGGTTAGCATCAGGACAACTAGGGTTAGCGTCAGGACAACTAGGGTTAGCGTCAGGACAAGTAGGGTTAGCGTCAGGACAAGTAGGGTTAGCGTCAGGACAACTAGGGTTAGCATCAGGACAACTAGGGTTAGCGTCAGGACAACTAGGGTTAGAGTCAGGACAACTAGGGTTAGCGTCAGGACAACTAGGGTTAGCGCCAGGACAACTAGGGTTAGCGTCAGGACAAGTAGGGTTAGCGTCAGGACAACTAGGGTTAGCGTCAGGACAAGTAGGGTTAGCGTCAGGACAAGTAGGGTTAGCGTCAGGACAAGTAGGGTTAGCTTCAGGACAACTAGGGTTAGCGTCAGAACAACTAGGGTTAGCGTCAGGACTACTAGGGTTAGCGTCAGGACAACTAGGGTTAGCGTCAGGACAACTAGGGTTAGAGTCAGGACAACTAGGGTTAGCGTCAGGACAACTAGGGTTAAAGTCAGGACAACTAGGGTTAGCGTCAGGACAACTAGGGTTACGTCAGGACAACTAGGGTTAGCGTCAGGACAGCTAGGGTTACTGTCAGGACAACTAGGGTTAGCGTCAGGACAACTAGGGTTAGCGTCAGGACAACTAGGGTTAGCGTCAGGACAATTAGGGTTAGCGTCAGGACAACTAGGGTTAGCGTCAGGACAACTAGGGTTAGCGTCAGGACAACTAGGGTTAAAGTCAGGACAACTAGGGTTAGCGTCAGGACAACTAGGGTTAGCGTCAGGACAACTAGGGTTAGCGTCAGGACAACTGGGGTTACTGTCAGGACAACTAGGGTTATCGTCAGGACAACTAGGGTTAGCGTCAGGACAACTAGGGTTAGCGTCAGGACAACTAGGGTTAGCGTCAGGACAAGTAAGGTTAGCGTCAGGACAAGTAGGGTTAGCATCAGGACAAGTAGGGTTAGCGTCAGGACAACTAGGGTTAGCGTCAGAACAACTAGGGTTAGCGTCAGGACTACTAGGGTTAGCGTCAGGACAACTAGGGTTAGCGTCAGGACAACTAGGGTTAGCGTCAGGACAACTAGGGTTAGCGTCAGGACAACTAGGGTTAGCGTCAGGACAACTAGGGTTAAAGTCAGGACAACTAGGGTTAGCGTCAGGACAACTAGGGTTACGTCAGGACAACTAGGGTTAGCGTCAGGACAACTAGGGTTACTGTCAGGACAACTAGGGTTAGCGTCAGGACAACTAGGGTTAGCGTCAGGACAACTAGGGTTAGCGTCAGGACAACTAGGGTTAGCGTCAGGACAACTAGGTTTAGCGTCATTACAACTAGGGTTAGCATCAGGACAACTAGGGTTAGCGTCAGGACAACTAGGGTTAGCGTCAGGACAACTAGGTTTAGCGTCAGGACAACTAGGGTTAGCGTCAGGACAACTAGGGTTAGCGTCAGGACAAGTAGGGTTAGCGTCAGGACAAGTAGGGTTAGCGTCAGGACAACTAGGGTTAGCGTCAGGACAACTAGGGTTAGCGTCAGGACAACTAGGGTTAGCGTCAGGACAACTAGGGTTAGAGTCAGGACAACTAGGGTTAGCATCAGGACAACTAGGGTTAGCGTCAGGACAACTAGGGTTAGCGTCAGGACAAGTAGGGTTAGCGTCAGGACAAGTAGGGTTAGCGTCAGGACAACTAGGGTTAGCATCAGGACAACTAGTGTTAGCGTCAGGACAAGTAGGGTTAGCATCAGGACAAGTAGGGTTAGCGTCAGAACAACTAGGGTTAGCGTCAGGACTACTAGGGTTAGCGTCAGGAGAACTAGGGTTAGAGTCAGGACAACTAGGGTTAGCGTCAGGACAACTAGGGTTAGCGTCAGGACAAGTAGGGTTAGCGTCAGGACAACTAGGGTTAGCGTCAGGACTACTAGGGTTAGCATCAGGACAAGTAGGGTTAGCGTCAGGACAACTAGGGTTAGCGTCAGGACAACTAGGGTTAGCGTCAGGACAACTAGGGTTAGCGTCAGGACAACTAGGGTTAGCGTCAGGACAAGTAGGGTTAGCGTCAAGACAACTAGGGTTAGCGTCAGGACAAGTAGGGTTAGCGTCAGGACAACTAGGGTTAGCGTCAGGACAACTAGGGTTAGCGTCAGAACAAGTAGGGTTAGCGTCAGGACAAGTAGGGTTAGCGTCAGGACAAGTAGGGTTAGCGTCAGGACAAGTAGGGTTAGCTTCAGGACAACTAGGGTTAGCGTCAGGACAACTAGGGTTAGCGTCAGGACAAGTAGGGTTAGCGTCAGGACAAGTAGGGTTAGCGTCAGGACAACTAGGGTTAGCATCAGGACAACTAGGGTTAGCGTCAGGACAACTAGGGTTAGCGTCAGGACAAGTAGGGTTAGCGTCAGGACAAGTAGGGTTAGCGTCAGGACAAGTAGGGTTAGCGTCAGGACAACTAGGGTTAGCGTCAGGACAACTAGGGTTAGCGTCAGGACAAGTAGGGTTAGCGTCAGGACAACTTGGGTTAGCGTCAGGACAACTAGGGTTAGCGTCAGGACAACTAGGGTTAGCGTCAGGACAACTAGGGTTAGCGTCAGGACAACTTGGGTTAGCATCAGGACAACTAGGGTTAGAGTCAGGACAACTAGGGTTAGCGTCAGGACAACTAGGGTTAGCGTCAGGACAACTAGGGTTAGCGTCAGGACAGCTAGGGTTAGCGTCAGGACAACTAGGGTTAGCGTCAGGACAACTAGGGTTAGCGTCAGGACAACTAGGGTTAGCGTCAAGACAACTAGTGTTAGCGTCAGAAACAACTAGGGTTAGCGTCAGGACAACTAGGGTTAGCGTCAGGACAACTAGGGTTAGCGTCAGGACTAGAGATGAGCGTTGTTCTACTCGAACTGTTCGCCAATCTCAAATTCGAGCTGTTTTGGGCGGTGTTCGAGCCGTTCGGCGAACACGAACAATTTGAGAAAACTTCGGCTGTTCAAGGTTATGTTCGATAACTGTTCGTGCACCAAAATCATAACTGGATTTTTTCTCAGTAATGATGAAAATTAATGTTAATACGCAGTTTGAGTGTACAGCGGGGTGGGGGGAGGGGCATGGGATGGATCTCTGCAGGAACAATGAAGATCTCCATTTTTTTTTCTTTTTCCCGCATTTGCAGTGGGGAGGTGCAATCTGTCAGCCTATCAGCAGCGCACACACGGAGCGAAGTGCTTTTTTTCACACAAGCAAGGGCATGTGTCATTGGCAGTGTATGTCACATGTCCTTGCCCTATAAGACCAAGCCATTTTCCCCGTCGCCACCATTTTCTCACTGCTGCAGCTGCGTGTTAGACGGCACCGCTGTTGCTGTGTGCGCTATACCTTGTTAATTTCAAGCCAATTTTTGCACAAATATACAGATAGCTTGGGAGTAGGGAATAGTTGTGATTGCAGTCCTTTTAAAGACTAGGTTACAGCATTTCCTACGACTTTTATCAGGGAGGTCTGTGCTCTTAAATAGATAGATTGTGGGAGTAAAGACTAATTGTAATTGGAGTCCTTTTCAGGACTAGGTTACATCAGTTCCTATCAGTTTTTGCCAGGCAGGTCTGTGCCAGTGCTGTGCAAGTTTTTTTCACAGCATTTGGCTGAATCTAGGAAAGCTAATCCTTTTCGGCCTATTGCAGAGTGTGTTAGTCAGTGGAGTAGCCTATCTGTGTATAGAATACCAATTTTTTTACTGCACCTAGTGAAGGAAAATCTTTTGGGCATAGCATCATTCTATTAGTCCATCTATACTGACCTCCATCAGGTTGCAAACTGAATATATTTTTTTCTGCATCTACCTCTGAAAAAATATTGGGCTTCTAGCTGTGTGGGGGTCTTGTTCTATTAATCCATCTATACAGACCTCCATCAGGTTGCAAACTGAATATAATTTTTTTCTGCATCTAGCTCTGAAAAAATATTTGGCCTTCTAGCAGTGTGTGGGACTTGTTCTATTAGTCCACCTATACTGACCTCCATCAGGTTGCAAATTCAAAATAATTTTTTGTATGCATCTAGCTCTGAAAAAATATTTGGCCTTCTAGTAGTGTGTGGGACTTTCTCTGTTAGTCCATCTATACTGACCTCCATCAGGTTGCAAACTGAATATAATTTTTTTCTGCATCTAGCTCTGAAAAAATATTTGGCCTTCTAGCAGTGTGTCGGACTTTCTCTATTAGTCCATCTATACTGACCTCCATCAGGTTGCAAATTAAAAATAATTTTTATCTGCATCTACAGTACCTCTGAAAAAATATTTGGGCTTCTAGCTGTGTGTGGGACTTGTTGTATTAGTCCATCTATACTGACCTCCATCAGGTTGCAAACTGAATATATTTTTTTCTGCATCTTCCTCTGAAAAAATATTGGGCTTCTAGCTGTGTGTGGGACTTGTTGTATTAGTCCATCTATACTGACCTCCATCAGGTTGCAAACTGAATATATTTTTTTCTGCATCTACCTCTGAAAAAATATTGGGCTTCTAGCTGTGTGTGGGACTTGTTGTATTAGTCCATCTATACTGACCTCCATCAGGTTGCAAACTGAATATATTTTTTTCTGCATCTACCTCTGAAAAAATATTGGGCTTCTAGCTGTGTGTGGGTCTTGTTCTATTAATCCATCTATACAGACCTCCATCAGGTTGCAAACTGAATATAATTTTTTTCTGCATCTAGCTCTGAAAAAATATTTGGCCTTCTAGCAGTGTGTGGGACTTGTTCTATTAGTCCACCTATACTGACCTCCATCAGGTTGCAAATTCAAAATAATTTTTTGCATGCATCTAGCTCTGAAAAAATATTTGGCCTTCTAGTAGTGTGTGGGACTTTCTCTGTTAGTCCATCTATACTGACCTCCATCAGGTTGCAAACTGAATATAATTTGTTTCTGTATCTAGCTCTGAAAAAATATTTGGCTTTCTAGCAGTGTGTCGGACTTTCTCTATTAGTCCATCTATACTGACCTCCATCAGGTTGCAAATTAAAAATAATTTTTATCTGCATCTACAGTACCTCTGAAAAAATATTTGGGCTTCTAGCTGTGTGTGGGACTTGTTGTATTGGTCCATCTATACTGACCTCCATCAGGTTGCAAATTGAATATAATTTTTTTCTGCATCTAACCCAGCCAATAGTTTTGGCCTAATACCACAGTTTGGCCACTCAGCTCTGCTCGGTTACCATCCATTGTTTTTTTGTGCAAACTACTCCAGAGTTGTGAATTAGTTAACCACCAAAATGAGTGGAAAAAGGCCTGCTGCTGGTGGAAAGGGGAATAGGCGTGTTGGGAAGGGGAAAAAAGCAACAGTAACATCTGCAGAAGAAAGACCATCTTCCAGCCAAACTAAAATGTCTACTTCTTTTAAAGGACAATGTGATAAGATCCCTTTCTTACGGCCACGCCAATCGCTACAAATTCCAGATGAGGCACAAAAACAGCAGGTGCTTCAACGGATATCAAGTGCTCCTTTAAGTGGGCTCTCCTCCACATCAACTTCAACATCACAAATACTCCAGTCCTCAAAGGTGTCACCCCAATCGCACTTGCTTCCTCACAGCTCCCAAATCTCCAGCTGCCCGTCTGAGTATGAGGTAGAACAGATGGTTGAGTCGGCAGAGCTGTTTACTCATACTATAGCCTGGGAATCAGAGGTCGACTCCAGCGCTTCTGTGAATCCAGATGAGGAAATGATCTGCACTGATGCCCAGAATCTTTATGAGTCGGATCCAGGACCAGACGCAGAAGGTTCTGACCATAATGTAGACCCTCATTCCCAAACTGTAACTCCTGTTGGTGGAGACAATGAGGAAGACGATGATAAGACTCAAATACCTGATTGGAGCGACAACTTTAGTTTTTTGTCAGGGCAGGAACAGGTTGGCTCTGAGGACGACGGGTGTGATAACGCACAGGGTGATGATGATGAGGTTGGAGATCCCACTTACTGTCAACCCACAGTCAGCCAAGAGATGAGGTCAGCAGAGGAGGTGGAGGAAGATGCTAGTGACGACGAGGTCAGGTTGCGCCTTCCTGGACAGAGACGTAGTACTGGAAGCACGTCAACAACTGCATCCTCAAACACAACTCTGCCTCTCACCACAAGTCGTGGTGGCTCTTCAGGTCGCATGGGTGCTAAGCCTTGCATAGCCTGGGCATTTTTTCAGATCGATAAAGATGACCCAACTCATGTTATCTGTAACATTTGTCAGCAAAAGCTAAGTAGAGGCCAAAAAATACATAGTTTGAGTACTTCATGCATGAACCGGCACATGGACATGAAGCATAAGTTGCAGTGGGAAGCTCAGTGTGCTACAATGCGGCCTAGCCGGCCGGGCCAACCACCATCTGCCATATCTTGTGCATCCGTGGCCTCTTCATCCTCTGTGACTGGGGGGACAGCAGTCACACCTGTTTTGGGGCGCAGACCTGCCACCTCTTTACCCGCAACAGCCAGCGTGATTGGCAGGTCATCATTTTCTTTGGAGGTGGTAACACCAGCTGGTGTAGAGCGCTGTCCGACATCGATAGCACCACCTTTGGATCAAGGCAACCTAACATGTCCGCCTGCATCTTCCTCACAGACCGGCAGTTTGCCGGGGACACCCTTATCAACCCCGTCTAAGCACAATAGCCAGCCCTCGGTCCCTCAGATGTGGACAAGTAAAAGACCATTTCCTCCTAGCCATGAGAAAGCTAAGAGGTTGAATTTCACCATCTGCAAGCTCTTGGCTACAGAAATGCTGCCTTTCCGCCTGGTGGACACAGAGGATTTTCGAGACCTTATGTCCGTCGCAGTGCCCCAGTACCAGATGCCCAGTCGGCACTACTTCTCAAAGAAAGGTGTGCCTGCACTCCACCAGCATGTCGCACACAACATCACCGCTTCTTTGAGAAACTCTGTGTGTGACAGGGTGCATTTCACCACAGACACTTGGACGAGTAGGCATGGACAGGGGCGTTACATGTCGCTGACTGGGCACTGGGTAACTATGGTGACAGCAGGACAAGGGGCTGCTGTCCAAGTCTTGCCGTCCCCACGAGTTGTGCGTCAATCCTCTTTATGTCAAAGTTCCTCCACTGCTTCTGCCTCCTCAACCTCCTCTCGGTCTTCCACCTGCACCCAAAGCCTGTCTGGTCATGCCACAAGCTTTCTAACTGCGCAGAAGGGATCCTGCACACCTCCTTACTATGCTGGCAGTAGGGCTCAACGTCATCAGGCGGTTTTTACATTGAAATGTCTGGGAAATGTGAGTCACACAGCTGAGGAGTTGTGGTCAGCTCTGGAGAACCAATTTCATGAATGGTTGTCTCCACTGGACCTGAAACCAGGGAAGGCCGTGTGCGACAATGCTGCAAACCTGGGTGCGGCCCTTCGCCGGGGCAATGTCACACACGTGCCTTGTATGGCTCACGTGTTGAACCTGGTTGTCCAGCAATTTTTAGCCCACTATCCCAGACTAGATGGCCTTCTGCAGAGGGCACGGTCGCTGTGTGCTCACTTCCGCCGTTCGCATCCCGCAGCTCAGCGACTTAGATCTCTACAGAAGTCGTTGGGCCTGCCACTTCACCGGCTAAAATGCGATGTGCCTACCCGGTGGAATTCAACTCTGCACATGTTGCAGCGACTGTGGCAGCACCGACAAGCCCTGGTGCAATACGTTCTGACGTATAGCCTGGGCCAACGAGATTCAGAGGTGGGGCAAATCACGCTGGAGGAGTGGTCTCAGGTCAGGGACCTATGCACCCTTCTGCACAGTTTTGAAATGGCGACGAAGATGTTTAGTGCTGACGATGCCATTATCAGCATGACTATTCCGGTGATTTACATGCTGGAGCACATGTTAAACAGAATTCGGAGTCAGGTGGTGGCACAAGAGGAGGTGGAGGAAGTAGAGGAGGAGGAGTTGTATGTGGAAGGGCTAACATCTGCAAGGTCCAGACGGTCGGCAGCACCAAGGCGGCAGGCATGTGAGGGTGGGGGAGATGGTTTTACCAGGGCGCATGGTAGCAGCCAAACTAGTGAGGAAGGTGCAGGAGCCCAGGAAGAAGTGGAGGACGAACTGATGGAAGACTCATCAGATGAGGGAGACCTTGATCACATTTCTGTTGTGCGAGGTTGGGGGGAGAGGACAGAGGAAGGAAGCATGATTGTTACCTCGCCACCAACACAACAGGGACTTGGTGCTCCTGGATGCGCAACACACATGAGTGCCTTCTTGCTGCACTACCTGCAACATGACCCTCGAATTGTGAGAATTAGAAATAATCCTGACTACTGGGTTGCCACACTGTTAGATCCCCGGTACAAAAGTAAATTTGCAGAAATTATTCCTGCCATAGAAAGGGATGCACGCATGCAGGAGTATCAGCAGAGACTGTTGCAGAATCTTACATGTGCTTTTCCACAAAATACCAGTGGTGCACGTAGTGAATCTCACAGTTCCAACTTGCCAACCGTGGGACCGTCAAGTGTTCAGCACTCAAACCGTAACAGAACCACAGTATCTGCTGGTAACATCAATTTTGCGGAATCATTTCACCACTTTTTTAGCCCATCCTTTGCAAGGCCACAGGAGACAAGAAGTCTGACACATAGTCAACGCCTAGAGACGATGGTACAGGAGTATCTCCAAGTAAACATTGAAGCCACGACTGTGTCACTGGACCCTTGCTCTTTTTGGGCTTCCAATCTGGATAAATGGCCGGAGCTAGCCACTTACGCCTTGGAGATCTTGTCATGCCCCGCAGCCAGCATTCTTTCTGAACGTGTGTTCAGCGCTGCTGGTGGTGTGCTGACAGATAAGCGCACGCGGCTCTCCACTGATAATGTAGACAGACTCACGTTCATAAAGATGAACAAATCATGGATCCGAAACGACTTTTCTACCCCTGTGTCATCCTGGGGAGAGTAAAAGCTTGATGATTGGTTAAAATCACCCTACCAACCGTTTTAAGCTTTCAAATTACTAATCATGTTTATCTGTATCTTGACTGGAAAATAATTTGGGCTTTGTAGCAGTGTGCAGCACTGATCCTATTAGGCCATCTATACTAAAGCTTCACCAGATTTAAAATTAAATTAATTTTTAGCTGCATCTAGCCCGGAAAATAATTTTGGGGCTCCGAGATGCGCAAGACACATAAGTGCCTTCTTGCTGCACTACCTGCAGCATGACGCTCATATTGTCAGAATTCGAAGTAATCATGACTACTAGGTTGCCACACTCTTAGATCCCCCAAACTTTTCGATCAACATTTTCATTTTAATAAAGACCAAAAAAATGGTCATTTTTGAAATTATAAGCATTAGCAGGTTGTTAGAAACTGAAATCAAACAGTTTTCAACTCAAAACTTTGTTCTAGGTGATGTTACATTTTCACATAGGACCCCTTGTTCGAAAGGAGCTTCTGAACTCTCTCGTCCATTGAATTTGTCAGGTTTTGGATGGTTTCTGCTTCAATTGTTTTGCATGAGGACAGAATACCCTCCCAGAGCTGTTGCTTAGATGTGAACTGCCTCACGCCATCATAGACACTCCTTTTAATGATGCTCCAAAGGTTCTGAATGGGGTAGAGGTCAGGGGAGCATGGGGGTCACACCATAAGTTTGTCCCCTTTTATGCCCATATCAGCCAGAGATGCAGATGTTTTATGTGCAGCATGAGATGGTGCATTATCATGCAGAAAAATGATCTTGCTGTGAAATACACGGTTCTTCTTCTTGAACCATGGCAGGAAGTGCTGTTTGAGAAAATCCACATACATTATGGAGTTCATCTTTAGCGCCTTCAGGGATCCTAAAGGGGCCGACAATCTCTCTCCCCATGATTCCAGCCCAAAACATTACTCCACCTCCTCCTTGTTGGCGCTGTAGTCGTGTTTGCGTGGGGTGTCCATCAACCAGCCATCCTCCACTCCATCCATCTGGACCATAGAGCGCTGCACGGCACTCATCCGTGAACAAAACAGTTTTGAAATCAGTCTTCATGTAATGTTTGGCCCACTGGAGCCGTTTCTGCTTGTGTGAAGTGGATAGAGGAGGTCGACAGGATGGCGTATGCACAGCTGCAAACCTCTGAAGGACCCTGCATCTTGTTGTTCGGGGGACGTTGGAGGCACAAGCAGCTTCAAAAACTTGTCTGCTGCTATGACAAGGCTTTTTTGCCGCTGCTCTTTCAACCTGACGTAATTGCCTGTAGGAAAGAGTCCTCAATTTGCCCTTATCAGCACGCACACGTGTGTACTGTGAATCAGCTACATACTTCTTGATTGCCAAGACACTTCATCCTGATCATCGCACAATGTTGATTGTAGTCATGCCTTGACCTAAACACTCCACAATTTGTTGCTTCTCAGCAGCCGACACATCCTTTTTCTTTCCCATTTTGGCAGAAAATGTAGGCTGCTTAATAATGTGAGAGAGCCTTCTTAAGTAGTCTTGCCTTTCATTGGACACACCTGCCAAACTAATTAGCACAGGTGTCTGCAATTGCTTACAGTGATATAAAGAGCCCTGACACACATCACCATTAATGAGTTTAACTGACAAACAAACAAATTCTTCCCTTATCACTCCTAAACACTTTTTGCATAATAATTTGGAACGCAGTGTACATGTGCTTTTCCACAAAACACCAGTGGTTCACGTAGTGAATCTTACAGTTCTAACTTGCCAACCGTGGTCTGTATGGAGTTGTTCAATAAAGGGCCCAAAATTAAGATAACATAGATGGGAGAGGTCTCTATGAATAGGAATTCCTAAGTATTTGATACCCTGTGAGGGCCAGGCAAAGGGAAAGTTGGACTGGATGGAATCCTATATGGATTTAGGGAGGGAGACATCGAGGGCCTCAGACTTCGCTGCATTGATTTTAAAATTTTACCATGTAACAAAGTGATCTATTTCAGCCATAACAGCATGGATGGATATATGTGATTGAGTGATATATACTAGGACATCATCAGCAAATAGAGAGCACTTGTACTCGGTGCCTCCCACCTCAATCCACCTAATATTGGGGTTATGGCGAATTGATGAGAGCAGGTGCTCCGTCACTAGGATTTATAAGAGAGGGGACAGAGGACATCCCTGCCTTGTCCCATTGGTGATTGTGAAAGGTGATGAAAATGTTCTGACGCACCCCCTGGGCCTTGGGACACCTGGAGCCGGACCCTTTTTGGTGGATGCTGGTGGTTGTAGTCTTCGTGGTGGCGACCCGGTTCCGTGGCTCAGGGCGGTCAAACCAGTGGCGGAACTATTTATGTGGTTTTGATGTTTAAATGTCCGACTACGCCACCCGTGGATTGCGGTCAGAGTGAACCGCCGCTACAGGGCAGACCGCTGAGGCTGGTGTTGTGGGTGCAGCAGAGCGTAGCATAACTCCCTACGGGAGGAGTATAGCCTCAGGGCAGTGTATGCGGAGGATGGGGGTGATGGTGCAGGGCAGCAGCAGTAACGACACGGAGTCAGTGATGCAGTTCAGGGCCTTTACTCACAGTTCTTATTATCCAGACCACGTCTGCAGGTAACGGCTGCCCACGTCGTACTGTGCTCACCAGGTGAGGGGCTCAGACAACTCCCAGATAACTTTGGAGCACTTCACAGGACCCCCTTTGTGTGTCCTTTGTCTGGCCTTTCTTACCAACTCTTCTGTCCGGCTGCCTCGGGCCTCCTCTTGGTAAACTTGGCGCCAGTTTCCCTGACCCTATGTGGTGCCTTCCTAGCGGGTGTAGCGAGGGGCTGCGCCACATAAAATGTCAGAGCCTCCGGTTTCTATCTGAGGGTCGTTTCCTGCCTCCACTAGTTCGGGGACCGGTCTCCCCCTTTGGCCTGACCCCTCCACGCAGGTGGATTCGGGCGTGAGGTGGCAACTCGCCCGTCCGCACCCCTGGGATCCCTTCATTCCTCGTTCCTGGAGCCTTCTCCGCTCCTCTTCCTTCCTTCTCCCTCTTCCAGGCCTGGGCCTCTGTTACTAGGCCCGCCTCCGGAGCAGAGCTCATGCAGAGCCCCTGCTCCCTGCCACTTCTGCTCAGACTTCTCTGCACTGAACTAAGATTGTGCCCACCTTTTATACTCCCTTCTCAATGCACCCAGGAACTGCTTCCTCCCTGCTCCTGCACTACAGGGTTCCCCTTCCTCAGTGTTCCCTCCCCCCACTCCAGCCAGGGACAGGGACTGTCGTGCCCATCTCAGGGGCATATTGGTCGCCCTGCCCCACGGCAATGTGGTGTAATGCATGCAGGTGTCGGGTCCTGATCCACACTCCATCCTTACCTGAGAGTGAGATATCACACCTCTGGGTGAAGTGCAATACCTCTGTAGCAACCGAGCCCTCAGGGTGCTACAGTTCCATTTATCTTCAGCCTAGGTGACGTATTGTGATACAGGGCCGTGATTTTGGCTATAAAAGGGTCCCCTAGACCCCTACCCCAAGCTTTTTAAGAGAATCATATATGGCGTGCCAGGAGACTCTATGGAATGCTTTCTCAGCATCCAACGAGAGTATCTAATTACAAATTTTTAACTGCATCTAGCCCAGGAAATACTTTGTGCCTAGTAGCAGTGTCTGCTAGTCAGCGGATTATCCCGGCTGTTAAGCAAGCTACACCACCTGTAGTTTAGACACTTAATTTTTTCAAAGGAAATGCTTCGGGACCATGGGATACTTAGTGAAGAGCATCAGGAGGCACCCCAAGGCATAGGGGCTGGGACTGGCAGTAGGATGCCTTGCGGTGGACAGCCGAGCTCGATCCTTATAAAAGCTTTTTAACTGCAGCAGCTTTAGTGGACGCTACTGGAGCTGGAATTACGCGGCTGCTGGCATGAGACTTGCCCTCCAATAGATCCTTGTAAATGGATTTAAAGTGTATTCATTCAAATTAGAGAGACAATTTAAATTAAAAAGCTTAGAGCTGCCTCCACCACAGGGGGGCTCGCTCGACCCACCAGCGGACAGGCACCAGTATTGGGAGAGGGGGGCTGGCCATCAGGGTTCACCGCGGCTCTGGCACAAACCCGGCGACACGGAGGTGGCACGGGCAGGAGCGGACTGGCCGTGTCGGCTTCTCACTTTTTGGATTTTAGAAGGGCATGACATGCCTATATCTGTGTCTCCCCCTCCTTTTACTCCTCCACCTCTTTTCTTTTCGCATGACTATATGTACTTGTCACTTTTCCATGTGTTAGTTATGTCTTCTGAGCAGTTTGTCAGCTTTTGGACACCTTTGAAGGTGTTTTCTATGTGTTTCTATGTGTTTTTGTTTGCCTGCCATTGGTTTTAACGGTGTTCGAAGGTGTTCGACGAACAGTTCGACGAACAGTTCGGCGAACACACGGGTGTTCGACGAACCGAACCGAACTCGAACACTACGGGGGTGGCTCAACACTAGTCAGGACAACTAGGGTTAGCGTCAGGGCAACTAGGGTTAGCGTCAGGACAACTAGGGTTAGCGTCAGGACAACTAGGGTTAGCGTCAGGACAACTAGGGTTAGCGTCAGGACAACTAGGGTTAGCGTCAGGACTAGTGTTGAGCGATACCTTCCGATATCAGGAAATATCGTATCGGATTGGATCGGGCCGATACCCAAAAAGTATCGGATATCGCCGATTCCGATACCGGAAACCAATGCAAGTCAATGGGACACAAATATCGGAATGAAAATAAACCCTTTCTTTCCTTGTAGGTTAATTCTACATGAAGTAAAACAACTAAGAATAATGTAGAATGACATGAAAAGCCGGCAATTCAGCAGCGGCATACACCGGTACCCGACAATTTACAACAGAAAGAATAGAGCTTCACACATAGATTAGATAGATAGAACCATGTCAGTCACATATATATGAAGTACAGTGACAGTGTTGCTTACAGAACTTGTCATTTAGTGTAAAGGATTTATTTAAAAAAATATTAGTGTTTTCATGCACCGTCTCTTTAAAAAAGCCGGCCGGCAATTCAGCATCTGTACCCGACAATTTATAACAGACAGAATAGAGCTTCACACATAGATTAGATAGATAGAAACATGTCAGTCACATATCTATGAAGTACAGTGACAGTGTTGCTTACTGTACTTGTCATTTAGTGTAAAGGATTTATTTAAAAAAATATTAGTGTTTTCATGCACCGTCTCTTTAAGAAAGCCGGCCGGCAATTCAGCAGCGGTACCCGACAATTTATAACAGACAGAATAGAGCTTCACACATAGATTAGATACATAGAAACATGTCAGTCACATATATATGAAGTACAGTGATAGTGTTGGTTACTGTACTTGTCATTTAGTGTTAAAATAAAGGATTTATTTAAAAAAAGATTGGCGTGGGGTTCCCCTTAATTTTAGGCTCTAGCGGAGGTTAAGCAGACAGCTGGGGCAAATGTTTGAAGCCTGGGAAGGGGGTAATACCCACGGAGCTTCCCAGGCTACTAATATCAGCCCCCAGCTGAATACCTAGCCTTTACTAGCTATTAAAATGGGGGAACCCCCCCAAAAAAATAACGTGGGGTCCCCCCTAATTTAATAGCTAGCAAAGGCTAGGCAGACAGCTGGGGGCTGATTTTAATAGCCCAGGAAGGGTGCCATGAATATTGGCCCCCTCCCAGGCTAGAAACACCAGCCGTCAGCCGCCCCAGAAATGGCGCATCCATAGGATGCGCCAATTCTGGCACTTAGCCTCGCTCTTCCCACTGCCCTGTAGCGGTGGCAGTGGGGTAATAGGGCTGGGGTTGATGTCAGCTTATAATGCCAGCTGACATCAAGCCCAGATTAGTAATGGAGAGGCGTCTATAAGACACCCCCACTACTAACCCCATAGTCAAAGTTAAAGAAAAACACAAACACCCAGAATAAAGTCCTTTAATTGAAATAAACACACAATTCTTTATTGTTCTAAATTAAACCATACTTACAGTCACGCCCATTCCAGCTGAAGCCAACGATCTCCTGCAATAAAAGAAAAATAATAAAGCAACATCATCCTTACCTTTCCATGGTTCCCACGACAGCTTCAGCTCTGCTACATCGAGATGACAGGCTGGACCGCAGCAGAACGCTGCCATCCAGCCTGTCATCCCGCGGACACTGAGAAGCGCAGGCATGCTTGCGCTCCTCAGTGTCTGGCTGTGACGGCATAAAGATGAGCCGAGGTCATGTCCAATGAACTCAGCTCACCTCATGCACGTCACTGACAGCGTGGGAAAATTCTCACGCTGATGCGCTGAGTGCAGGAGAATTCTCCCACGCTGTCAGTGACATACATGAGGTGAGGTCATGTCCAATGAACTCAGCTCACCTCATGCACGTCACTGACAGCGTGGGAAAATTCTCACGCTGAAGCGCTGAGTGCAGGAGAATTTTCCCACGCTGTCAGTGACGTGCATGAGGTGAGCTGAGTTCATTGGACATGACCTCACCTCATGCACGTCACTGACAGCGTGGGAAAATTCTCCTGCACTCAGCGCTTCAGCGTGAGAATTTTCCCACGCTGTCAGTGACGTGCATGAGGTGGGCTGAGTTCATTGGACATGACCTCGGCTCATCTTTATGCCGTCACAGCCAGACACTGAGGAGTGCAAGTATGCCTGCGCTTCTCAGTGTCTGCGGGATGACAGGCTGGATGGCAGCGTTCTGTTGCGGGCCAGCCTGTCATCTCGATGTAGCAGAGCTGAAGCTGTCGTGGGAGCCATGGAAAGGTAAGGATGAGGTTGCTTTATTATTTTACTTTTATTGCAGGAGATCGTTGGCTTCAGCTGGAATGGGCGTGAAGGTAAGCATGGTTTAATTTAGAACAATAAAGAATTGTGTGTTTATTTCAATTAAAGAACTTTATTCTCGGTGTTGTGTTTTTTTAAATACTTTACTAGAAATTCATGGTGGTCATGTCTAATATTGGCGTGACCCCATGAATTTCGGGCTTAGGGCCAGCTGATAATGCCAAGCTGGCCTTAACCCCTTTATTACCCAGTGAGCCACCGCACCAGGGCCCTGGATGAGTTGGGTACAGCGCCAGAAGATGGCGCTTCTATGGACGCGCCATTTTCTGGGGCGGCTGCGGACTGCAATTTGCAGCGGGGGTGGCCCAGAAAGATTGGGTCTCCCTGTGCTGCGGATTCCAGCCCCCAGCCGCCTAGTTGTACCTGGCTGGGCACAAAAATAGGGCGAAGCCCCACGCATTTTTTTTTTAAATTATTTCATGAAATTCATGGAATAATTAAGAAAAAAAGGGCTTCCCTATATTGTTGTGTCCAACCAGGTACAAATAGGCAGCTGGTGGTTGGGGGCAGCCCGTTCCTGCCTGCTGTACCTGGCTGGACACAAATATAGTGCGAAGCCCCACGTCAATTTTTTTTTAATTCTTTCATGAAATAATTTTTTTAAAAAAGAGCTTCCCTATATTGTTGTGTCCAGCCAGGTACAAATAGGCAGCTGGTGGTTGGGGGCAGCCCGTTCCTGCCTGCTGTACCTGGCTGGACACAAATATAGGGCGAAGCCCCACATCAATTTTTTTTGAAAATAAATCCTTTATTTTAACACTAAATGACATTTGAGGAGTTAATAAAGATGCAGTCCCTAAATTATTATTTATTTTTTAATTAATTTTTCCCAAAACTTTTGACGTGGGCTTCGCCATATTTTTGTATGCCAGCCAGGTACAGCATCCAGCTTCTATGAACGCGCCATTTTCCGGGGTGGCTGCGGACTGCAATTTTCAGTGGGGGAGGGGGGGCAGAAAGCTTGGGCCTCCCTGCGCTGCAGATTCCATCCCCCAGCTGCCTAGTTGTACCTGGCTGGACACAAAAATAGGGAGAAGCTTCACGTATTTTTTTTTTAAATTATTTCATGAAATTCATGAAATAATTAAGAAAAAAGGGCTTCCCTATATTGTTGTGTCCAACCAGGTACAAATAGGCAGCTGGTGGTTGGGGGCAGCCCGTTCCTGCCTGCTGTACCTGGCTGGACACAAATATAGTGCGAAGCCCAACATCAATTTTTTTTTAATTATTTCAGGAAATTCATGAAATAATTAAAAAAAATTGATGTGGGGCTTCGCCCTATATTTGTGTCCAGTCAGGTACAACAGGCAGGAACGGGCTGCCCCCAACCACCAGCAGCCTATTTGTACCTAGCCGGACACAACAATATAGGGAAACCCTTTTTTTCTTAATTATTCCATTAATTTCATGAATTTAAAAAAAAAATACGTGGAGCTTCACCCTATTTTTGTGTCCAGCCATGTACCACTAGGCAGCTGGGGGCTGGAATCTGCAGCGCAGGGAGGCCCAAGCTTTCTGGGCCCCACCCGCTGCAAATTGCAGTCCGCAGCCGCCCCGGAAAATGGCGCGTTCATAGAAGCGCCATCTTCTGGCGCTGTACCCAACTCATCCAGGGCCCTGGTGCGGTGGCTCACTGGGTAATAAAGGGGTTAAGGCCAGCTTGGCATTATCAGCTGGCCCTAAGCCCGAAATTCATGGGGTCACGCCAATATTAGACATGACCACCATGAATTTCTAGTAAAGTATTTAAAAAAAACACAAACACCCAGAAAAAAGTCCTTTAATTGAAATAAACACACAATTCTTTATTGTTCTAAATTAAACCATACTTACCATCACGCCCATTCCAGCTGAAGCCAACGATCTCCTGCAATAAAAGTAAAATAATAAAGCAACATCATCCTTACCTTTCCATGGTTCCCACGACAGCTTCAGCTCTGCTACATCGAGATGACAGGCTGGACCGCAGCAGAACGCTGCCATCCAGCCTGTCATCCCTCAGACACTGAGAAGCGCAGGCATGCTTGCGCTCCTCAGTGTCTGGCTGTGACGGCATAAAGATGAGCCGAGGTCATGTCCAATGAACTCAGCTCACTTCATGTACGTCACTGACAGCGTGGGAGAATTCTCACGCTGAAGCGCTGAGTGCAGGAGAATTTTCCCACGCTGTCAGTGACGTGCATGAGGTGAGCTGAGTTCATTGGACATGACCTCACCTCATGTATGTTACTGACAGCGTGGGAGAATTCTCACGCTGAAGCGCTGAGTGCAGGAGAATTTTCCCACGGTGTCAGTGACGTGCATGAGGTGAGCTGAGTTCATTGGACATGACCTCGGCTCATCTTTATGCCGTCACAGCCTGACACTGAGGAGCGCAAGCATGCCTGCGCTTCTCAGTGTCTGCGAGATGACAGGCTGGATGGCAGCGTTCTGCTGCGGTCCAGCCTGTCATCTCGATGTAGCAGAGCTGAAGCTGTCGTGGGAACCATGGAAAGGTAAGGATGATGTTGCTTTATTATTTTTCTTTTATTGAAGGAGATCGTTGGCTTCAGCTGGAATGGGCGTGACTGTAAGTATGGTTTAATTTAGAACAATAAAGAATTGTGTCTTTATTTCAATTAAAGGACTTTTTTCTGGGTGTTTGTGTTTTTTTTAAATACTTTGCTAGAAATTCATGGCGGTCATGTCTAATATTGGCGTGACCCCATGAATTTCGGGCTTAGGGCCAGCTGATAATGCCAAGCTGGCCTTAACCCCTTTACTACCCAGTGAGCCACCGCACCAGGGCCCTGGATGAGTTGGGTACAGCGCCAGAAGATGGCGCTTCTATGAACGCGCCATTTTCCGGGGCGGCTGCGGACTGCAA
This sequence comes from Phyllobates terribilis, assembly GCF_046119375.1. Classification (NCBI taxonomy): domain Eukaryota; kingdom Metazoa; phylum Chordata; class Amphibia; order Anura; family Dendrobatidae; genus Phyllobates; species Phyllobates terribilis. Next base: position 388,228 of record NW_027363156.1, on the reverse strand, counting down.
TTTGCAGCGGGTGGGGCCCAGAAAGCTTGGGCCTCCCTGCGCTGCAGATTCCTGCCCCCAGCTGCCTAGTTGTACCTGGCTGGACACAAAAATAGGGCGAAGCCCCAAGTATTTTTTTTTTAAATTATTTCATGAAATTCATGGAATAATTAAGAAAAAAAGGGCTTCCCTATATTGTTGTGTCCGGCTAGGTACAAATAGGCAGCTGGTGGTTGGGGGCAGCCCGTTCCTGCCTGCTGTACCTGACTGGACACAAATATAGGGCGAAGCCCCACATAAATTTTTTTTAATTATTTCATGAACTTCCTGAAATAATTAAAAAAAAATTGACGTGGGGCTTTGCACTATATTTGTGTCCAGCCAGGTACAGCAGGCAGGAACGGGCTGCCCCCAACCACCAGCAGCCTATTTGTACCTGGTTGGACACAACAATATAGGGAAGCCCTTTTTTTCTTAATTATTCCATGAATTTCATGAAATAATTAAAAAAAACAAAACGTGGAGCTTCTCCCTATTTTTGTGTCCAGCCAGGTACAACTAGGCAGCTGGGGGATGCAATCTGCAGCGCAGGGAGGCCCAAGCTTTCTGCCCCCCCCCGCTGAAAATTGCAGTCTGCAGCCGCCCCGGAAAATGGCGCGTTCATAGAAGCTGGATGCTGTACCTGGCTGGCATACAAAAATATGGCGAAGCCCACGTCAAAAGTTTTGGGAAAAATTAATTAAAAAATGAATAATAATTTAGGGACTGCATCTTTATTAACTCCTCAAATGTCATTTAGTGTTAAAATAAAGGATTAATTTTAAAAAAAAAATGGCGTGGGATCCCCCAGAATTTTAGTCTCTAGCGGAGGTTAAGCAGACGGCTGGGGCAGATGTTTGAAGCCTGGGAAGGGGGTAAAACCCACGGAGCTTCCCAGGCTACTAATATCAGCCCCCAGCTGAATACCTAGCCTTTACTAGCTATTAAAATGGGGGACCCCCCCAAAAAATGACGTGGGGTCCCCCCTATTTTAATAGCTAGCAAAGGCTAGGCAGACAGCTGGGGGCTGATATTAATAGCCCAGGAAGGGTGCCATGAATAATGGCCCCCTCCCAGGCTAGAAACACCAGCCGTCATCCGCCCCAGAAATGGCGCATCCATATGATGCGCCAATTCTGGCACTTAGCCTCGCTCTTCCACGCTGCCCTGGTGCGGTGGCAGGGGGTAATAGTGGTGGGGTTCATGTCAGCGCCAGCTGCCATGGAGCCCAGGTTAGTAATGATGTGCGTCTATAAGACACCCCCATTACTGACCTACAAAGTGTTAAAAAGAAAAAACACACTACACACAGAAAAAAATAATTTATTTGAAATAAAACACACAATTTTATTTAATTCTTAGTTTACTAAAAATAATAGTTACCTGTCCACGTTCCTGCGCTGATCTCCCATGCACAGCTGTCACATCTGGAGATGGTGACAGCTGTGCATGGCTGCGGTAAGCTCACACTGCCGGGAACACGTCCGCTCCCGGCAGCGGGAGCCCCTGACTGAGGTCACCGGAGTGCATTCAGGCAGCGCAGCTCCGGAGACCTCCTTTACGGCAGTGCTGTACCATGGGAATTTCTCACGATACAGCAGGGCCGTAAAGGAGCTAACCGGAGCAGCGCTGCCTGAACTCCGGCGAACCCTTACGGCCCCGTCATTCTAGCGGCGGCAGCGGTTCAGAGCGGTCACATTCTATGTGGCTGCTCTGAACTGGAGATCTTCGTGGGACACTCGTGGACTACTATGGAGGGGTAAGGATAAGGTTGTGGTTTATTATTTTATATCTTATTACAGGAGATCGATGGCTTCGGGGAATTAGGTGTCTAGGTGAGTATAGTTGTAGTTTTTTATTTTTTACTTTATTTTAGGTGGCGATCGGCGGGGACAGGTAATGTATGAACTAATTTATTGTAGGTAACCACTGGCCACCAATGACATGTATTTAACATTTATTGGGGACACAGTAGGGCAATTTATATAGCAGGATCAGGCTGATGGGAACTACTGCTCCCATCGAGCTGATCCTGCTGGCACGAGTGGACAGGGGACAGACATAGGCCGATGGGAGTAGTAGTGTCACATCGGCCTATGTCTGCCTGCACGCACAGACACCGCGCACACCCGCACAAACATCGCACAGACACCCCGCACACACACGCAGACATCGCACAGACACATCGCACAGACACCGCGCACACCCGCACAAACATCGCACAGACACCCCGCACACACACGCAGACATCGCACAGACACATCGCACAGACACCGCGCACACCCGCACACACTCGCAGACATCTCACAGACACCGCACACACTCGCAGACATCTCACAGACACCGCACACACTTCCAGACACACGCACAGACACCCGCACACACCAATCATGACCGGTCTGGGAGGTGAGGCTGACCTGTGCGGCCGTGGGAAAGTTCATGTGAGTTCATGCAGTCAAGCATGAACTCACATGAACCCTCTGAGGACACCGCGGCGACTTCAAATGAACAGCTGATCGGCATCACCTGATACCTCAGCTGTTCATTTGAAATAACCGGCAGGAAAGCGCAGCACAGAACGGGAAAGCCGGCGGTGAAGTCTTTTCACTGCCGGCTTCCCCGCCCGGGTCCTTCGCTCCTTGGTGCTGCGCTCCCCGCCCAGTCCTAATTTACGATTGGGATTGGAGGTGGCGAGGGGAGCGGAGGATCGGGGTGGGAGGCTGCGGGGAAGCAGTATGGGGCTGTGTGATTGTTTAAAAGCCGGCGGCTTTTTACCGCGCGCCTTCTTTTAAACAATCAGGAGAATTCTCCCCCGCTGGGATGGTATTCTGATGACAGGCTGGATCGCGCTGCCATCCAACTTGTCATCCTTCAGAGACAATGCAGAGCTCAGGCATTATGGGAACTTCCGATTCCGGTATTCGATATTGTAAAAGTATCGGAATTAAGTATCGGAATTCCGATACCGCGAATATCGGCCGATACCCGATATTTCAGTATCGGAATGCTCAACACTAGTCAGGACAACTAGGGTTAGCGCCAGGACAACTAGGGTTAGCGCCAGGACAACTAGGGTTAGCGCCAGGACAACTAGGGTTAGCGCCAGGACAACTAGGGTTAGCGCCAGGACAACTAGGGTTAGCGCCAGGACAACTAGGGTTAGCGTCAGGACAACTAGGGTTAGCGCCAGGACAACTAGGGTTAGCGTCAGGACAACTAGGGTTAGCGTCAGGACAACTAGGGTTAGCGCCAGGACAACTAGGGTTAGCGCCAGGACAGCTAGGGTTAGCATCAGGACAACTAGGGTTAGCGTCAGGACAACTAGGGTTAGCGTCAGGACAACTAGGGTTAGCGTCAGGACAACTAGGGTTAGCGCCGGGACAACTAGGGATAGCGACAGGACAACTAGGGTTAGCGCCAGGACAACTAGGGTTAGCACCAGGAAAACTAGGGTTAGCGCCAGGACAACTATGGTTAGCGCCAGGACAACTAGGGTTAGCGCCAGGACAACTAGGGTTAGCGCCAGGACAACTAGGGTTAGCGCCATTACAACTAGGGTTAGCGCCAGGACAACTAGGGTTAGCGCCAGGACAGCTAGGGTTAGCATCAGGACAACCAGGGTTAGCGTCAGGACAACTAGGGTTAGCGTCAGGACAACTAGGGTTAGCGTCAGGACAACTAGGGTTAGCGTCAGGACAACTAGGGTTAGCGCCGGGACAACTAGGGTTAGCGCCAGGACAACTAGGGTTAGCGCCAGGACAACTAGGGTTAGCACCAGGACAACTAGGGTTAGCGCCAGGACAACTATGGTTAGCGCCAGGACAACTAGGGTTAGCGCCAGGACAACTAGGGTTAGCGCCAGGACAACTAGGGTTAGCGCAAGGACAACTAGGGTTAGCACCAGGACAACTAGGGTTAGCGCCAGGACAGCTAGGGTTAGCATCAGGACAACCAGGGTTAGCGTCAGGACAACTAGGGTTAGCGTCAGGACAACTAGGGTTAGCGTCAGGACAACTAGGGTTAGCGCCGGGACAACTAGGGTTAGCGCCAGGACAACTAGGGTTAGCGCCAGGACAACTAGGGTTAGCACCAGGACAACTAGGGTTAGCGCCAGGACAACTAGGGTTAGCGCCAGGACAACTAGGGTTAGCGCCAGGACAACTAGGGTTAGCGCCAGGACAACTAGGGTTAGCGCCAGGACAACTAGGGTTAGCGCCAGGACAACTAGGGTTAGCGTCAGGACAACTAGGGTTAGCGCCAGGACAACTAGGGTTAGCGTCAGGACAACTAGGGTTAGCGTCAGGACAACTAGGGTTAGCGTCAGGACAACTAGGGTTAGCGCCAGGACAACTAGGGTTAGCGTCAGGACAACTAGGGTTAGCGTCAGGACAACTAGGGTTAGCGCCAGGACAACTAGGGTTAGCGCCAGGACAACTAGGGTTAGCGCCATTACAACTAGGGTTAGCCCCAGGACAACTAGGGTTAGCGCCAGGACAACTAGGGTTAGCGCCAGGACAACTAGGGTAAGCGCCAGGACAACTAGGGTTAGCGCCAGGACAACTAGGGTTAGCGCCAGGACAACTAGGGTTAGCGCCAGGACAACTAGGGTTACCGCCAGGACAACTAGGGTTAGCGTCAGGACAACTAGGGTTAGCGTCAGGACAACTAGGGTTAGCGTCAGGACAACTAGGGTTAGCGTCAGGACAACTAGGGTTAGCGTCAGGACAACTAGGGTAAGCGTCAGGACAACTAGGGTTAGCGTCAGGACAACTAAGGTTAGCGTCAGGACAACTAGGGTTAGCGCCAGGACAACTAGGGTTAGCGCCAGGACAACTAGGGTTAGCGCCAGGACAACTAGGGTTAGCGAAATTACAACTAGGGTTAGCGCCAGGACAACTAGGGTTAGCGCCAGGACAACTAGGGTTACCGCCAGGACAACTAGGGTTAGCGCCAGGACAACTAGGGTTAGCGCCAGGACAACTAGGGTTAGCGCCAGGACAACTAGGGTTAGCGCCAGGACAACTAGGGTTAGTGCCCGGACAACTAGGGTTAGCGCCAGGACAACTAGGGTTAGCGCATGGACAACTAGGGTTAGCATCAGGACAACTAGGGTTAGCGTCAGGACAACTAGGGTTAGCGTCAGGACAACTAGGGTTAGCATCAGGACAACTAGGGTTAGCGTCAGGACAACTAGGGTTAGCGTCAGGACAACTAGGGTAAGCGTCAGGACAACTAGGGTTAGCGTCAGGACAACTAAGGTTAGCGTCAGGACAACTAGGGTTAGCGCCGGACAACTAGGGTTAGCGCCAGGACAACTAGGGTTAGCGCCAGGACAACTAGGGTTAGCGAAATTACAACTAGGGTTAGCGCCAGGACAACTAGGGTTAGCGCCAGGACAACTAGGGTTAGCGCCAGGACAACTAGGGTTACCGCCAGGACAACTAGGGTTAGCGCCAGGACAACTAGGGTTAGCGCCAGGACAACTAGGGTTAGCGCCAGGACAACTAGGGTTAGCGCCAGGACAACTAGGGTTAGCGCCCGGACAACTAGGGTTAGCGCCAGGACAACTAGGGTTAGCGCATGGACAACTAGGGTTAGCATCAGGACAACTAGGGTTAGCATCAGAACAACTAGGGTTAGCGTCAGGACAACTAGGGTTAGCATCAGGACAACTAGGGTTAGCGTCAGGACAACTAGGGTTAGCGTCAGGACAACTAGGGTTAGCGTCAGGACAACTAGGGTTAGCGTCAGGACAACTAGGGTAAGCGTCAGGACAACTAGGGTTAGCGTCAGGACAACTAAGGTTAGCGTCAGGACAACTAGGGTTAGCGCCAGGACAACTAGGGTTAGCGCCAGGACAACTAGGGTTAGCGAAATTACAACTAGGGTTAGCGCCAGGACAACTAGGGTTAGCGCCAGGACAACTAGGGTTACCGCCAGGACAACTAGGGTTAGCGCCAGGACAACTAGGGTTAGCGCCAGGACAACTAGGGTTAGCCCCAGGACAACTAGGGTTAGCGCCAGGACAACTAGGGTTAGCGCATGGACAACTAGGGTTAGCATCAGGACAACTAGGGTTAGCATCAGGACAACTAGGGTTAGCGTCAGGACAACTAGGGTTAGCATCAGGACAACTAGGGTTAGCATCAGGACAACTAGGGTTAGCGTCAGGACAACTAGGGTTAGCGTCAGGACAACTAGGGTAAGCGTCAGGACAACTAGGGTTAGCGTCAGGACAACTAAGGTTAGCGTCAGGACAACTAGGGTTAGCGCCAGGACAACTAGGGTTAGCGCCAGGACAACTAGGGTTAGCGCCAGGACAACTAGGGTTAGCGAAATTACAACTAGGGTTAGCGCCAGGACAACTAGGGTTAGCGCCAGGACAACTAGGGTTAGCGCCAGGACAACTAGGGTTACCGCCAGGACAACTAGGGTTAGCGCCAGGACAACTAGGGTTAGCGCCAGGACAACTAGGGTTAGCGCCAGGACAACTAGGGTTAGCGCCAGGACAACTAGGGTTAGTGCCCGGACAACTAGGGTTAGCGCATGGACAACTAGGGTTAGCATCAGGACAACTAGGGTTAGCATCAGAACAACTAGGGTTAGCGTCAGGACAACTAGGGTTAGCATCAGGACAACTAGGGTTAGCGTCAGGACAACTAGGGTTAGCGTCAGGACAACTAGGGTTAGCGTCAGGACAACTAGGGTTAGCGCCAGGACAACTAGGGTTAGCATCAGGACAACTAGGGTTAGCGCCAGGACAACTAGGGTTAGCGCCAGGACAGCTAGGGTTACCGCCAGGACAACTAGGGTTAGCGCCATTACAACTAGGGTTAGCCCCAGGACAACTAGGGTTAGCGCCAGGACAACTAGGGTTAGCGCCAGGACAACTAGGGTTAGCGCCAGGACAACTAGGGTTAGCACCAGGACAACTAGGGTTAGCGCCAGGACAACTAGGGTTAGTGCCAGGACAACTAGGATTAGCGCCAGGACAACTAGGGTTAGCGCCAGGACAACTAGGGTTAGCGATATTACAACTAGGGTTAGCGCCAGGACAACTAGGGTTAGCGCCAGGACAACTAGGGTTACCGCCAGGACAACTAGGGTTAGCGCCAGGACAACTAGGGTTAGCGCCAGGACAACTAGGGTTAGCGCCAGGACAACTAGGGTTAGCGCCAGGACAACTAGGGTTAGTGCCCGGACAACTAGGGTTAGCGCCAGGACAACTAGGGTTAGCACCAGGAAAACTAGGGTTAGCGCCAGGATAACTATGGTTAGCGCCAGGACAACTAGGGTTAGCGCCAGGACAACTAGGGTTAGCGCCAGGACAACTAGGGTTAGCGCCATTACAACTAGGGTTAGCGTCAGGACAACTAGGGTTAGCGTCAGGACAACTAGGGTTAGCGTCAGGACAACTAGGGTTAGCGCCGGGACAACTAGGGTTAGCGCCAGGACAACTAGGGTTAGCGCCAGAACAACTAGGGTTAGCACCAGGACAACTAGGGTTAGCGCCAGGACAACTATGGTTAGCGCCAGGACAACTAGGGTTAGCGCCAGGACAACTAGGGTTAGCGCCAGGACAACTAGGGTTAGCGCAAGGACAACTAGGGTTAGCACCAGGACAACTAGGGTTAACGCCAGGACAGCTAGGGTTAGCATCAGGACAACCAGGGTTAGCGTCAGGACAACTAGGGTTAGCGTCAGAACAACTAGGGTTAGCGTCGGGACAACTAGGGTTAGCGCCGGGACAACTAGGGTTAGCGCCAGGACAACTATTGTTAGCGCCAGGACAACTAGGGTTAGCACCAGGACAACTAGGGTTAGCGCCAGGACAACTATGGTTAGCGCCAGGACAACTAGGGTTAGCACCAGGACAACTAGGGTTAGCGCCAGGACAACTAGGGTTAGCGCCAGGACAACTAGGGTTAGTGCCAGGACAACTAGGGTTAGCGCCAGGACAACTAGGGTTAGCGTCAGGACAACTAGGGTTAGCGCCAGGACAACTAGGGTTAGCGTCAGGACAACTAGGGTTAGCGTCAGGACAACTAGGGTTAGCGTCAGGACAACTAGGGTTAGCGCCAGGACAACTAGGGTTAGCGTCAGGACAACTAGGGTTAGCGTCAGGACAACTAGGGTTAGCGTCAGGACAACTAGGGTTAGCGCCAGGACAACTAGGGTTAGCGCCAGGACAACTAGGGTTAGCGCCATTACAACTAGGGTTAGCCCCAGGACAACTAGGGTTAGCGCCAGGACAACTAGGGTAAGCGCCAGGACAACTAGGGTTAGCGCCAGGACAACTAGGGTTAGCGCCAGGACAACTAGGGTTAGCGCCAGGACAACTAGGGTTACCGCCAGGACAACTAGGGTTAGCGTCAGGACAACTAGGGTTAGCGTCAGGACAACTAGGGTTAGCGTCAGGACAACTAGGGTTAGCGTCAGGACAACTAGGGTAAGCGTCAGGACAACTAGGGTTAGCGTCAGGACAACTAAGGTTAGCGTCAGGACAACTAGGGTTAGCGCCAGGACAAGTAGGGTTAGCGCCAGGACAACTAGGGTTAGCACCAGGACAACTAGGGTTAGCGAAATTACAACTAGGGTTAGCGCCAGGACAACTAGGGTTAGCACCAGGACAACTAGGGTTACCGCCAGGACAACAAGGGTTAGCGCCAGGACAACTAGGGTTAGCGCCAGGACAACTAGGGTTAGCGCCAGGACAACTAGGGTTAGTGCCCGGACAACTAGGGTTAGTGCCAGGACAACTAGGGTTAGCGCATGGACAACTAGGGTTAGCATCAGGACAACTAGGGTTAGCATCAGGACAACTAGGGTTAGCGTCAGGACAACTAGGGTTAGCATCAGGACAACTAGGGTTAGCGTCAGGACAACTAAGGTTAGCGTCAGGACAACTAGGGTTAGCGCCAGGACAACTAGGGTTAGCGAAATTACAACTAGGGTTAGCGCCAGGACAACTAGGGTTAGCGCCAGGACAACTAGGGTTAGCGCCAGGACAACTAGGGTTACCGCCAGGACAACTAGGGTTAGCGCCACGACAACTAGGGTTAGCGCCAGGACAACTAGGGTTAGCGCCAGGACAACTAGGGTTAGCGCCAGGACAACTAGGGTTACCGCCAGGACAACTAGGGTTAGCGCCAGGACAACTAAGGTTAGCGTCAGGACAACTAGGGTTAGCGCCAGGACAAGTAGGGTTAGTGCCAGGACAACTAGGGTAAGCGCCAGGACAACTAGGGTTAGCGAAATTACAACTAGGGTTAGCGCCAGGACAACTAGGGTTAGCGCCAGGACAACTAGGGTTACCGCCAGGACAACTAGGGTTAGCGCCAGGACAACTAGGGTTAGCGCCAGGACAACTAGGGTTAGCGCCAGGACAACTAGGGTTAGTGCCCGGACAACTAGGGTTAGCGCCAGGACAACTAGGGTTAGCGCATGGACAACTAGGGTTAGCATCAGGACAACTAGGGTTAGCATCAGGACAACTAGGGTTAGCGTCAGGACAACTAGGGTTAGCATCAGGACAACTAGGGTTAGCGTCAGGACAACTAAGGTTAGCGTCAGGACAACTAGGGTTAGCGAAATTACAACTAGGGTTAGCGCCAGGACAACTAGGGTTAGCGCCAGGACAACTAGGGTTAGCGCCAGGACAACTAGGGTTACCGCCAGGACAACTAGGGTTAGCGCCACGACAACTAGAGTTAGCGCCAGGACAACTAGGGTTAGCGCCAGGACAACTAGGGTTAGCGCCAGGACAACTAGGGTTACCGCCAGGACAACTAGGGTTAGCGCCAGGACAACTAAGGTTAGCGTCAGGACAACTAGGGTTAGCGCCAGGACAAGTAGGGTTAGCGCCAGGACAACTAGGGTTAGCGCCAGGACAACTAGGGTTAGCGAAATTACAACTAGGGTTAGCGCCAGGACAACTAGGGTTAGCGCCAGGACAACTAGGGTTACCGCCAGGACAACTAGGGTTAGCGCCAGGACAACTAGGGTTAGCGCCAGGACAACTAGGGTTAGCGCCAGGACAACTAGGGTTAGTGCCCGGACAACTAGGGTTAGCGCCAGGACAACTAGGGTTAGCGCATGGACAACTAGGGTTAGCATCAGGACAACTAGGGTTAGCATCAGGACAACTAGGGTTAGCGTCAGGACAACTAGGGTTAGCATCAGGACAACTAGGGTTAGCGTCAGGACAACTAAGGTTAGCGTCAGGACAACTAGGGTTAGCGAAATTACAACTAGGGTTAGCGCCAGGACAACTAGGGTTAGCGCCAGGACAACTAGGGTTAGCGCCAGGACAACTAGGGTTACCGCCAGGACAACTAGGGTTAGCGCCACGACAACTAGGGTTAGCGCCAGGACAACTAGGGTTAGCGCCAGGACAACTAGGGTTAGCGCCAGGACAACTAGGGTTACCGCCAGGACAACTAGGGTTAGCGCCAGGACAACTAGGGTTAGCGCCAGGAAAACTAGGGTTACCGCCAGGACAACTAGGGTTAGCGCCAGGACAACTAGGGTTAGCGCCAGGACAACTAGGGTTAGCGCCAGGACAACTAGGGTTAGTGCCCGGACAACTAGGGTTAGCGCCAGGACAACTAGGGTTAGCACCAGGAAAACTAGGGTTAGCGCCAGGACAACTATGGTTAGCGCCAGGACAACTAGGGTTAGCGCCAGGACAACTAGGGTTAGCGCCAGGACAACTAGGGTTAGCGCCATTACAACTAGGGTTAGCGCCAGGACAACTAGGGTTAGCGCCAGGACAGCTAGGGTTAGCATCAGGACAACCAGGGTTAGCGTCAGGACAACTAGGGTTAGCGTCAGGACAACTAGGGTTAGCGTCAGGACAACTAGGGTTAGCGTCAGGACAACTAGGGTTAGCGCCGGGACAACTAGGGTTAGCGCCAGGACAACTAGGGTTAGCGCCAGGACAACTAGGGTTAGCACCAGGACAACTAGGGTTAGCGCCAGGACAACTATGGTTAGCGCCAGGACAACTAGGGTTAGCGCCAGGACAACTAGGGTTAGCGCCAGGACAACTAGGGGTAGCGCAAGGACAACTAGGGTTAGCACCAGGACAACTAGGGTTAGCGCCAGGACAGCTAGGGTTAGCATCAGGACAACCAGGGTTAGCGTCAGGACAACTAGGGTTAGCGTCAGGACAACTAGGGTTAGCGTCAGGACAACTAGGGTTAGCGCCGGGACAACTAGGGTTAGCGCCAGGACAACTAGGGTTAGCGCCAGGACAACTAGGGTTAGCGCCAGGACAACTAGGGTTAGCGCCAGGACAACTAGGGTTAGCGCCAGGACAACTAGGGTTAGTGCCAGGACAACTAGGGTTAGCGCCAGGACAACTAGGGTTAGCGTCAGGACAACTAGGGTTAGCGCCAGGACAACTAGGGTTAGCGTCAGGACAACTAGGGTTAGCGTCAGGACAACTAGGGTTAGCATCAGGACAACTAGGGTTAGCGCCAGGACAACTAGGGTTAGCGTCAGGACAACTAGGGTTAGCGTCAGGACAACTAGGGTTAGCGTCAGGACAACTAGGGTTAGCGCCAGGACAACTAGGGTTAGCGCCAGGACAACTAGGGTTAGCGCCATTACAACTAGGGTTAGCCCCAGGACAACTAGGGTTAGCGCCAGGACAACTAGGGTTAGCGCCAGGACAACTAGGGTAAGCGCCAGGACAACTAGGGTTAGCGCCAGGACAACTAGGGTTAGCGCCAGGACAACTAGGGTTAGCGCCAGGACAACTAGGGTTACCGCCAGGACAACTAGGGTTAGCGTCAGGACAACTAGAGTTAGCGTCAGGACAACTAGGGTTAGCGTCAGGACAACTAGGGTTAGCGTCAGGACAACTAGGGTTAGCGTCAGGACAACTAGGGTAAGCGTCAGGACAACTAGGGTTAGCGTCAGGACAACTAAGGTTAGCGTCAGGACAACTAGGGTTAGCGCCAGGACAAGTAGGGTTAGCGCCAGGACAACTAGGGTTAGCGCCAGGACAACTAGGGTTAGCGAAATTACAACTAGGGTTAGCGCCAGGACAACTAGGGTTAGCGCCAGGACAACTAGGGTTACCGCCAAGACAACTAGGGTTAGCGTCAGGACAACTAGGGTTAGCGCCAGGACAACTAGGGTTAGCGCCAGGACAACTAGGGTTAGTGCCCGGACAACTAGGGTTAGCGCCAGGACAACTAGGGTTAGCGCATGGACAACTAGGGTTAGCATCAGGACAACTAGGGTTAGCATCAGGACAACTAGGGTTAGCGTCAGGACAACTAGGGTTAGCATCAGGACAACTAGGGTTAGCGTCAGGACAACTAGGGTTAGCGTCAGGACAACTAGGGTAAGCGTCAGGACAACTAGGGTTAGCGTCAGGACAACTAAGGTTAGCGTCAGGACAACTAGGGTTAGCGCCAGGACAACTAGGGTTAGCGCCAGGACAACTAGGGTTAGCGCCAGGACAACTAGGGTTAGCGCCAGGACAACTAGGGTTAGTGCCAGGACAACTAGGGTTAGCGCCAGGACAACTAGGGTTAGCGTCAGGACAACTAGGGTTAGCGCCAGGACAACTAGGGTTAGCGTCAGGACAACTAGGGTTAGCGTCAGGACAACTAGGGTTAGCATCAGGACAACTAGGGTTAGCGCCAGGACAACTAGGGTTAGCGTCAGGACAACTAGGGTTAGCGTCAGGACAACTAGGGTTAGCGTCAGGACAACTAGGGTTAGCGCCAGGACAACTAGGGTTAGCGCCAGGACAACTAGGGTTAGCGCCATTACAACTAGGGTTAGCCCCAGGACAACTAGGGTTAGCGCCAGGACAACTAGGGTTAGCGCCAGGACAACTAGGGTAAGCGCCAGGACAACTAGGGTTAGCGCCAGGACAACTAGGGTTAGCGCCAGGACAACTAGGGTTAGCGCCAGGACAACTAGGGTTACCGCCAGGACAACTAGGGTTAGCGTCAGGACAACTAGAGTTAGCGTCAGGACAACTAGGGTTAGCGTCAGGACAACTAGGGTTAGCGTCAGGACAACTAGGGTTAGCGTCAGGACAACTAGGGTAAGCGTCAGGACAACTAGGGTTAGCGTCAGGACAACTAAGGTTAGCGTCAGGACAACTAGGGTTAGCGCCAGGACAAGTAGGGTTAGCGCCAGGACAACTAGGGTTAGCGCCAGGACAACTAGGGTTAGCGAAATTACAACTAGGGTTAGCGCCAGGACAACTAGGGTTAGCGCCAGGACAACTAGGGTTACCGCCAAGACAACTAGGGTTAGCGTCAGGACAACTAGGGTTAGCGCCAGGACAACTAGGGTTAGCGCCAGGACAACTAGGGTTAGTGCCCGGACAACTAGGGTTAGCGCCAGGACAACTAGGGTTAGCGCATGGACAACTAGGGTTAGCATCAGGACAACTAGGGTTAGCATCAGGACAACTAGGGTTAGCGTCAGGACAACTAGGGTTAGCATCAGGACAACTAGGGTTAGCGTCAGGACAACTAGGGTTAGCGTCAGGACAACTAGGGTAAGCGTCAGGACAACTAGGGTTAGCGTCAGGACAACTAAGGTTAGCGTCAGGACAACTAGGGTTAGCGCCAGGACAACTAGGGTTAGCGCCAGGACAACTAGGGTTAGCGAAATTACAACTAGGGTTAGCGACAGGACAACTAGGGTTAGCGCCAGGACAACTAGGGTTAGCGCCAGGACAACTAGGGTTACCGCCAGGACAACTAGGGTTAGCGCCACGACAACTAGGGTTAGCGCCAGGACAACTAGGGTTAGCGCCAGGACAACTAGGGTTAGCGCCAGGACAAGTAGGGTTAGTGCCCGGACAACTAGGGTTAGCGCCAGGACAACTAGGGTTAGCGCATGGACAACTAGGGTTAGCATCAGGACAACTAGGGTTAGCATCAGAACAACTAGGGTTAGCGTCAGGACAACTAGGGTTAGCATCAGGACAACTAGGGTTAGCGTCAGGACAACTAGGGTTAGCGTCAGGACAACTAGGGTTAGCGTCAGGACAACTAGGGTTAGCGTCAGGACAACTAGGGTAAGCGTCAGGACAACTAGGGTTAGCGTCAGGACAACTAAGGTTAGCGTCAGGACAACTAGGGTTAGCGCCAGGACAACTAGGGTTAGCGCCAGGACAACTAGGGTTAGCGCCAGGACAACTAGGGTTAGCGAAATTACAACTAGGGTTAGCGCCAGGACAACTAGGGTTAGCGCCAGGACAACTAGGGTTACCGCCAGGACAACTAGGGTTAGCGCCAGGACAACTAGGGTTAGCGCCAGGATAACTAGGGTTAGCGCCAGGACAACTAGGGTTAGCGCCAGGACAACTAGGGTTAGCGCATGGACAACTAGGGTTAGCATCAGGACAACTAGGGTTAGCGTCAGGACAACTAGGGTTAGCGTCAGGACAACTAGGGTTAGCATCAGGACAACTAGGGTTAGCGTCAGGACAACTAGGGTTAGCGTCAGGACAACTAGGGTAAGCGTCAGGACAACTAGGGTTAGCGTCAGGACAACTAAGGTTAGCGTCAGGACAACTAGGGTTAGCGCCAGGACAACTAGGGTTAGCGCCAGGACAACTAGGGTTAGCGCCAGGACAACTAGGGTTAGCGAAATTACAACTAGGGTTAGCGCCAGGACAACTAGGGTTAGCGCCAGGACAACTAGGGTTAGCGCCAGGACAACTAGGGTTACCGCCAGGACAACTAGGGTTAGCGCCAGGACAACTAGGGTTAGCGCCAGGACAACTAGGGTTAGCGCCAGGACAACTAGGGTTAGCGCCCGGACAACTAGGGTTAGCGCATGGACAACTAGGGTTAGCATCAGGACAACTAGGGTTAGCATCAGAACAACTAGGGTTAGCGTCAGGACAACTAGGGTTAGCATCAGGACAACTAGGGTTAGCGTCAGGACAACTAGGGTTAGCGTCAAGACAACTAGGGTTAGCGTCAGGACAACTAGGGTTAGCGCCAGGACAACTAGGGTTAGCATCAGGACAACTAGGGTTAGCGCCAGGACAACTAGGGTTAGCGCCAGGACAGCTAGGGTTACCGCCTGGACAACTAGGGTTAGCGCCATTACAACTAGGGTTAGCCCCAGGACAACTAGGGTTAGCGCCAGGACAACTAGGGTTAGCGCCAGGACAACTAGGGTTAGCGCCAGGACAACTAGGGTTAGCACCAGGACAACTAGGGTTAGCGCCAGGACAACTAGGGTTAGTGCCAGGACAACTAGGATTAGCGCCAGGACAACTAGGGTTAGCGCCAGGACAACTAGGGTTAGCGAAATTACAACTAGGGTTAGCGCCAGGACAACTAGGGTTAGCGCCAGGACAACTAGGGTTAGTGCCCGGACAACTAGGGTTAGCGCCAGGACAACTAGGGTTAGCACCAGGAAAACTAGGGTTAGAGCAAGGACAACTATGGTTAGCGCCAGGACAACTAGGGTTAGCGCCAGGACAACTAGGGTTAGCGCCAGGACAACTAGGGTTAGCGCCATTACAACTAGGGTTAGCGCCAGGACAACTAGGGTTAGCGCCAGGACAGCTAGGGTTAGCATCAGGACAACCAGGGTTAGCGTCAGGACAACTAGGGTTAGCGTCAGGACAACTAGGGTTAGCGTCAGGACAACTAGGGTTAGCGTCAGGACAACTAGGGTTAGCGCCGGGACAACTAGGGTTAGCGCCAGGACAACTAGGGTTAGCGCCAGGACAACTAGGGTT
The DNA here is from genome assembly GCF_046119375.1 of Phyllobates terribilis. NCBI lineage: Eukaryota > Metazoa > Chordata > Amphibia > Anura > Dendrobatidae > Phyllobates > Phyllobates terribilis. The sequence continues at coordinate 372,471 of NW_027363156.1, read as the reverse complement.
AGCACCAGGACAACTAGGGTTAGCGCCAGGACAACTATGGTTAGCGCCAGGACAACTAGGGTTAGCGCCAGGACAACTAGGGTTAGCGCCAGGACAACTAGGGTTAGCGCAAGGACAACTAGGGTTAGCACCAGGACAACTAGGGTTAGCGCCAGGACAGCTAGGGTTAGCATCAGGACAACCAGGGTTAGCGTCAGGACAACTAGGGTTAGCGTCAGGACAACTAGGGTTAGCGTCAGGACAACTAGGGTTAGCGCCGGGACAACTAGGGTTAGCGCCGGGACAACTAGGGTTAGCGCCAGGACAACTAGGGTTAGCGCCAGGACAACTAGGGTTAGCACCAGGACAACTATGGTTAGCGCCAGGACAACTAGGGTTAGCGCCAGGACAACTAGGGTTAGCGCCAGGACAACTAGGGTTAGCGCCAGGACAACTAGGGTTAGTGCCAGGACAACTAGGGTTAGCGCCAGGACAACTAGGGTTAGCGTCAGGACAACTAGGGTTAGCGCCAGGACAACTAGGGTTAGCGTTAGGACAACTAGGGTTAGCGTCAGGACAACTAGGGTTAGCGTCAGGACAACTAGGGTTAGCGCCAGGACAACTAGGGTTAGCGTCAGGACAACTAGGGTTAGCCTCAGGACAACTAGGGTTAGCGTCAGGACAACTAGGGTTAGCGCCAGGACAACTAGGGTTAGCGCCAGGACAACTAGGGTTAGCGCCATTACAACTAGGGTTAGCCCCAGGACAACTAGGGTTAGCGCCAGGACAACTAGGGTTAGCGCCAGGACAACTAGGGTAAGCGCCAGGACAACTAGGGTTAGCGCCAGGACAACTAGGGTTAGCGCCAGGACAACTAGGGTTAGCGCCAGGACAACTAGGGTTACCGCCAGGACAACTAGGGTTAGCGTCAGGACAACTAGGGTTAGCGTCAGGACAACTAGGGTTAGCGTCAGGACAACTAGGGTTAGCGTCAGGACAACTAGGGTAAGCGTCAGGACAACTAGGGTTAGCGTCAGGACAACTAAGGTTAGCGTCAGGACAACTAGGGTTAGCGCCAGGACAAGTAGGGTTAGCGCCAGGACAACTAGGGTTAGCGCCAGGACAACTATGGTTAGCGCCAGGACAACTAGGGTTAGCGCCAGGACAACTAGGGTTAGCGCCAGGACAACTATGGTTAGCGCAAGGACAACTAGGGTTAGCACCAGGACAACTAGGGTTAGCGCCAGGACAGCTAGGGTTAGCATCAGGACAACCAGGGTTAGCGTCAGGACAACTAGGGTTAGCGTCAGGACAACTAGGGTTAGCGTCAGGACAACTAGGGTTAGCGCCGGGACAACTAGGGTTAGCGCCGGGACAACTAGGGTTAGCGCCAGGACAACTAGGGTTAGCGCCAGGACAACTAGGGTTAGCACCAGGACAACTATGGTTAGCGCCAGGACAACTAGGGTTAGCGCCAGGACAACTAGGGTTAGCGCCAGGACAACTAGGGTTAGCGCCAGGACAACTAGGGTTAGCGCCAGGACAACTAGGGTTAGTGCCAGGACAACTAGGGTTAGCGCCAGGACAACTAGGGTTAGCGTCAGGACAACTAGGGTTAGCGCCAGGACAACTAGGGTTAGCGTCAGGACAACTAGGGTTAGCGTCAGGACAACTAGGGTTAGCGTCAGGACAACTAGGGTTAGCGCCAGGACAACTAGGGTTAGCGTCAGGACAACTAGGGTTAGCCTCAGGACAACTAGGGTTAGCGTCAGGACAACTAGGGTTAGCGCCAGGACAACTAGGGTTAGCGCCAGGACAACTAGGGTTAGCGCCATTACAACTAGGGTTAGCCCCAGGACAACTAGGGTTAGCGCCAGGACAACTAGGGTTAGCGCCAGGACAACTAGGGTAAGCGCCAGGACAACTAGGGTTAGCGCCAGGACAACTAGGGTTAGCGCCAGGACAACTAGGGTTAGCGCCAGGACAACTAGGGTTACCGCCAGGACAACTAGGGTTAGCGTCAGGACAACTAGGGTTAGCGTCAGGACAACTAGGGTTAGCGTCAGGACAACTAGGGTTAGCGTCAGGACAACTAGGGTAAGCGTCAGGACAACTAGGGTTAGCGTCAGGACAACTAAGGTTAGCGTCAGGACAACTAGGGTTAGCGCCAGGACAAGTAGGGTTAGCGCCAGGACAACTAGGGTTAGCGCCAGGACAACTAGGGTTAGCGAAATTACAACTAGGGTTAGCACCAGGACAACTAGGGTTAGCGCCAGGACAACTAGGGTTACCGCCAGGACAACTAGGGTTAGCGCCAGGACAACTAGGGTTAGCGCCAGGACAACTAGGGTTAGCGCCAGGACAACTAGGGTTAGTGCCCGGACAACTAGGGTTAGCGCCAGGACAACTAGGGTTAGCGCATGGACAACTAGGGTTAGCATCAGGACAACTAGGGTTAGCATCAGGACAACTAGGGTTAGCGTCAGGACAACTAGGGTTAGCATCAGGACAACTAGGGTTAGCGTCAGGACAACTAGGGTTAGCGTCAGGACAACTAGGGTAAGCGTCAGGACAACTAGGGTTAGCGTCAGGACAACTAAGGTTAGCGTCAGGACAACTAGGGTTAGCGCCAGGACAACTAGGGTTAGCGCCAGGACAACTAGGGTTAGCGCCAGGACAACTAGGGTTAGCGAAATTACAACTAGGGTTAGCGCCAGGACAACTAAGGTTAGCGCCAGGACAACTAGGGTTAGCGCCAGGACAACTAGGGTTAGCGCATGGACAACTAGGGTTAGCATCAGGACAACTAGGGTTAGCATCAGGACAACTAGGGTTAGCGTCAGGACAACTAGGGTTAGCATCAGGACAACTAGGGTTAGCGTCAGGACAACTAGGGTTAGCGTCAGGACAACTAGGGTAAGCGTCAGGACAACTAGGGTTAGCGTCAGGACAACTAAGGTTAGCGTCAGGACAACTAGGGTTAGCGCCAGGACAACTAGGGTTAGCGCCAGGACAACTAGGGTTAGCGCCAGGACAACTAGGGTTAGCGAAATTACAACTAGGGTTAGCGCCAGGACAACTAGGGTTAGCGCCAGGACAACTAGGGTTAGCGCCAGGACAACTAGGGTTAGCGCCACGACAACTAGGGTTAGCGCCAGGACAACTAGGGTTAGCGCCAGGACAACTAGGGTTAGCGCCAGGACAACTAGGGTTAGCGCCAGGACAACTAGGTTTAGTGCCCGGACAACTAGGGTTAGCGCCAGGACAACTAGGGTTAGCGCATGGACAACTAGGGTTAGCATCAGGACAACTAGGGTTAGCATCAGAACAACTAGGGTTAGCATCAGGACAACTAGGGTTAGCATCAGGACAACTAGGGTTAGCGTCAGGACAACTAGGGTTAGCGTCAGGACAACTAGGGTTAGCGTCAGGACAACTAGGGTTAGCGTCAGGACAACTAGGGTAAGCGTCAGGACAACTAGGGTTAGCGTCAGGACAACTAAGGTTACCGTCAGGACAACTAGGGTTAGCGCCAGGACAACTAGGGTTAGCGCCAGGACAACTAGGGTTAGCGCCAGGACAGCTAGGGTTAGCGAAATTACAACTAGGGTTAGCGCCAGGACAACTAGGGTTAGCGCCAGGACAACTAGGGTTACCGCCAGGACAACTAGGGTTAGCGCCAGGACAACTAGGGTTAGCGCCAGGACAAATAGGGTTAGCGCCAGGACAACTAGGGTTAGTGCCAGGACAACTAGGGTTAGTGCCCGGACAACTAGGGTTAGCGCCAGGACAACTAGGGTTAGCGCATGGACAACTAGGGTTAGCATCAACACAACTAGGGTTAGCGTCAGGACAACTAGGGTTAGCGTCAGGACAACTAGGGTAAGCGTCAGGACAACTAGGGTTAGCGTCAGGACAACTAAGGTTAGCGTCAGGACAACTAGGGTTAGCGCCAGGACAACTAGGGTTAGCGCCAGGACAACTAGGGTTAGCGCCAGGACAACTAGGGTTAGCGAAATTACAACTAGGGTTAGCGCCAGGACAACTAGGGTTAGCGCCAGGACAACTAGGGTTAGCGCCAGGACAACTAGGGTTACCGCCAGGACAACTAGGGTTAGCGCCAGGACAACTAGGGTTAGCGCCAGGACAACTAGGGTTAGCGCCAGGACAACTAGGGTTAGCGCCAGGACAACTAGGGTTAGTGCCCGGACAACTAGGGTTAGCGCCAGGACAACTAGGGTTAGCGCATGGACAACTAGGGTTAGCATCAGGACAACTAGGGTTAGCATCAGAACAACTAGGGTTAGCGTCAGGACAACTAGGGTTAGCATCAGGACAACTAGGGTTAGCGTCAGGACAACTAGGGTTAGCGTCAGGACAACTAGGGTTAGCGTCAGGACAACTAGGGTTAGCGCCAGGACAACTAGGGTTAGCGCCAGGACAGCTAGGGTTACCGCCAGGACAACTAGGGTTAGCGCCATTACAACTAGGGTTAGCCCCAGGACAACTAGGGTTAGCGCCAGTACAACTAGGGTTAGCGCCAGGACAACTAGGGTTAGCGCCAGGACAACTAGGGTTAGCACCAGGACAACTAGGGTTAGCGCCAGGACAACTAGGGTTAGTGCCAGGACAACTAGGGTTAGCGCCAGGACAACTAGGGTTAGCGCCAGGACAACTAGGGTTAGCGAAATTACAACTAGGGTTAGCGCCAGGACAACTAGGGTTAGCGCCAGGACAACTAGGGTTAGCGCCAGGACAACTAGGGTTAGCGCCAGGACAACTAGGGTTAGTGCCCGGACAACTAGGGTTAGCGCCAGGACAACTAGGGTTAGCGCATGGACAACTAGGGTTAGCATCAGGACAACTAGGGTTAGCGTCAGGACAACTAGGGTTAGCGTCAGGACAACTAGGGTTAGCATCAGGACAACTAGGGTTAGCGCCAGGACAACTAGGGTTAGCGTCAGGACAACTAGGGTTAGCGTCAGGACAACTAGGGTTAGCGTCAGGACAACTAGGGTTAGCGTCAGGACAACTAGGGTTAGCGTCAGGACAACTAGGGTTAGCGCCAGGACAACTAGGGTTAGCGTCAGGAGAACTAGGGTTAGCGTCAGGACAACTAGGGTTAGCGTCAGGACAACTAGGGTTAGCGTCAGGACAACTAGGGTTAGCGTCAGGACAACTAGGGTTAGCGCCAGGACAACTAGGGTTAGCGCCAGGAAAACTAGGGTTAGCGCCAGGACAACTAGGGTTAACGCCATTACAACTAGGGTTAGCCCCAGGACAACTAGGGTTAGCGCCAGGACAACTAGGGTTAGCGCCAGGACAACTAGGGTTAGCGCCAGGACAACTAGGGTTACCGCCAGGACAACTAGGGTTAGCGTCAGGACAACTAGGGTTAGCGTCAGGACAACTAGGGTTAGCGTCAGGACAACTAGGGTTAGCGTCAGGACAACTAGGGTAAGCGTCAGGACAACTAGGGTTAGCGTCAGGACAACTAGGGTTAGCGTCAGGACAACTAGGGTTAGCGCCAGGACAACTAGGGTTAGCGCCAGGACAACTAGGGTTAGCGCCAGGACAACTAGGGTTAGCGCCATTACAACTAGGGTTAGCGCCAGGACAACTAGGGTTAGCGCCAGGACAACTAGGGTTAGCGCCAGGACAACTAGGGTTACCGCCAGGACAACTAGGGTTAGCGCCAGGACAACTAGGGTTAGCGCCAGGACAACTAGGGTTAGCGCCAGGACAACTAGGGTTAGTGCCCGGACAACTAGGGTTAGCGCCAGGACAACTAGGGTTAGCGCCAGGACAACTAGGGTTAGCGTCAGGACAACTAGGGTTAGCGTCAGGACAACTAGGGTTAGCGTCAGGACAACTAGGGTTAGCGTCAGGACAACTAGGGTAAGCGTCAGGACAACTAGGGTTAGCGTCAGGACAACTAAGGTTAGCGTCAGGACAACTAGGGTTAGCGCCAGGACAAGTAGGGTTAGCGCCAGGACAACTAGGGTTAGCGCCAGGACAACTAGGGTTAGCGAAATTACAACTAGGGTTAGCACCAGGACAACTAGGGTTAGCGCCAGGACAACTAGGGTTACCGCCAGGACAACTAGGGTTAGCGCCAGGACAACTAGGGTTAGCGCCAGGACAACTAGGGTTAGTGCCCGGACAACTAGGGTTAGCGCCAGGACAACTAGGGTTAGCACATGGACAACTAGGGTTAGCATCAGGACAACTAGGGTTAGCATCAGGACAACTAGGGTTAGCGTCAGGACAACTAGGGTTAGCATCAGAACAACTAGGGTTAGCGTCAGGACAACTAGGGTTAGCGTCAGGACAACTAGGGTAAGCGTCAGGACAACTAGGGTTAGCGTCAGGACAACTAAGGTTAGCGTCAGGACAACTAGGGTTAGCGCCAGGACAACTAGGGTTAGCGCCAGGACAACTAGGGTTAGCGCCAGGACAACTAGGGTTAGCGAAATTACAACTAGGGTTAGCGCCAGGACAACTAGGGTTAGCGCCAGGACAACTAGGGTTAGCGCCAGGACAACTAGGGTTACCGCCAGGACAACTAGGGTTAGCGCCACGACAACTAGGGTTAGCGCCAGGACAACTAGGGTTAGCGCCAGGACAACTAGGGTTAGCGCCAGGACAACTAGGTTTAGTGCCCGGACAACTAGGGTTAGCGCCAGGACAACTAGGGTTAGCGCATGGACAACTAGGGTTAGCATCAGGACAACTAGGGTTAGCATCAGAACAACTAGGGTTAGCGTCAGGACAACTAGGGTTAGCATCAGGACAACTAGGGTTAGCGTCAGGACAACTAGGGTTAGCGTCAGGACAACTAGGGTTAGCGTCAGGACAACTAGGGTTAGCGTCAGGACAACTAGGGTAAGCGTCAGGACAACTAGGGTTAGCGTCAGGACAACTAAGGTTAGCGTCAGGACAACTAGGGTTAGCGCCAGGACAACTAGGGTTAGCGCCAGGACAACTAGGGTTAGCGCCAGGACAACTAGGGTTAGCGAAATTACAACTAGGGTTAGCGCCAGGACAACTAGGGTTAGCGCCAGGACAACTAGGGTTACCGCCAGGACAACTAGGGTTAGCGCCAGGACAACTAGGGTTAGCGCCAGGACAAATAGGGTTAGCGCCAGGACAACTAGGGTTAGTGCCAGGACAACTAGGGTTTGCGCCAGGACAACTAGGGTTAGCGCCAGGACAACTAGGGTTAGCGCCAGGACAACTAGGGTTAGCGCCAGAACAACTAGGGTTAGCGCCAGGACAACTAGGGTTAGCGTCAGGACAACTAGGGTTAGCGTCAGGACAACTAGGGTTAGCGCCAGCACAACTAGGGTTAGCGTTAGGACAACTAGGGTTAGCGTCAGGACAACTAGGGTTAGCGTCAGGACAACTAGGGTTAGCGTCAGGACAACTAGGGTTAGCGCCAGGACAACTAGGGTTAGCGACTGGACAACTAGGGTTAGCGTCAGGACAACTAGGGTTAGCGTCAGGACAACTAGGGTTAGCGCCAGGACAACTAGGGTTAGCGCCAGGACAACTAGGGTTAGCGCCAGGACAACTAGGGTTAGCGCCATTACAACTTGGGTTAGCGCCAGGACAACTAGGGTTAGCGCCAGGACAACTAGGGTTAGCGTCAGGACAACTAGGGTTAGCGTCAGGACAACTAGGGTTAGCGTCAGGACAACAAGGGTTAGCGACAGGACAACTAGGGCAAGCATCAGGACAGCTAGCGTTAGCATCAGGACAACTAGGATTAGCGTCAGGACAACTAGGGTTAGCGTCAGGACAACTAGGGTTAGCGTCAGGTCAACTAGGGTTAGCGCCAGGACAACTAGGGTTAGCGCCACGACAACTAGGGTTAGCGCCAGGACAACTAGGGTTAGCGCCAGGACAACTATGGTTAGCGTCAGGACAACTAGGGTTAGCGCCAGGACAACTAGGGTTAGCGCCAGGACAACTAGGGTTAGCGCCAGGACAACTAGGGTTAGCGCCAGGACAACTAGGGTTAGCGTCAGGACAACTAGGGTTAGCGCCAGGACAACTAGGGTTAGCGTCAGGACAACTAGGGTTAGCGTCAGGACAACTAGGGTTAGCGCCAGGACAACTAGGGTTAGCGTCAGGACAACTAGGGTTAGCGTCAGGACAACTAGGGTTAGCATCAGGACAACTAGGGTTAGCGTCAGGACAACTAGGGTTAGCGCCAGGACAACTAGGGTTAGCGTCAGGACAACTAGGGTTAGCGTCAGGACAACTAGGGTTAGCGCCAGGACAACTAGGGTTAGCGCCAGGACAACTAGGGTTAGCGCCATTACAACTAGGGTTAGCCCCAGGACAACTAGGGTTAGCGCCAGGACAACTAGCGTTAGCGCCAGGACAACTAGGGTTACCGCCAGGACAACTAGGGTTAGCACCAGGACAACTAGGGTTAGCGTCAGGACAACTAGGGTTAGCGCCAGGACAACTAGGGTTAGCGCCAGGACAACTAGGGTTAGCGTCAGGACAACTAGGGTTAGCGTCAGGACAACTAGGGTAAGCGTCAGGACAACTAGGGTTAGCGTCAGGACAACTAAGGTTAGCGTCAGGACAACTAGGGTTAGCGTCAGCACAACTAGGGTTAGCGTCAGGACAACTAGGGTTAGCGTCAGGACAACTAGGGTTAGCATCAGGACAACTAGGGTTAGCGTCAGGACAACTAGGTTTAGCGCCAGGACAACTAGGGTTAGCGCCAGGACAACTAGGGTTAGCGCCAGGACAACTAGGGTTAGCGCCAATACAACTAGGGTTAGCGCCAAGGACAACTAGGGTTAGTGCCAGGACAACTAGGGTTAGCGCCAGGACAACTAGGGTTAGCGCCAGGACAACTAGGGTTAGCGCCAGGACAACTAGGGTTACCGCCAGGACAACTAGGGTTAGCGCCAGGACAACTAGGGTTAGCGCCAGGACAACTAGGGTTAGCGCCAGGACAACTAGGGTTAGCGTCAGGACAACTAGGGTTAGAGTCAGTACAACTAGGGTTAGCATCAGGACAAGTAGAGTTAGCGTCATGACAACTAGGGTTAGCGTCAGGACAACTAGGGTTAGCATCAGGACAAGTAGGGTTAGCTTCAGGACAACTAGGGTTAGCGTCAGGACAAGTAGGGTTAGAGTCAGGAGAACTAGGGTTAGCGTCAGGACAACTAGGGTTAGCGTCAGGACAACTAGGGTTAGCGCCAGGACAACTAGGGTTAGCATCAGGACAGCTAGGGTTAGCATCAGGACAACTAGGGTTAGCGTCAGGACAACTAGGGTTAGCGTCAGGACAACTAGGGTTAGCGTCAGGACAACTAGGGTTAGCGCCAGCACAACTAGGGTTAGCGCCAGGACAACTAGGGTTAGCGCCAGGACAACTAGGGTTAGCGCCAGGACAACTAGGGTTAGCGCCAGGATAACTAGGGTTAGCGCCAGGACAACTAGGGTTAGCGCCAGGACAACTAGGGTTAGCGCCAGGACAACTAGTGTTAGCGCCAGGACAACTAGGGTTAGCGTCAGGACAACTAGGGTTAGCGCCAGGACAACTAGGGTTAGCGTCAGGACAACTAGGGTTAGCGTCAGGACAATTAGGGTTAGCGCCAGGACAACTAGGGTTAGCGTCAGGACAACTAGGGTTAGCGTTAGGACAACTAGGGTTAGCGTCAGGACAACTAGGGTTAGCGTCAGGACAACTAGGGTTAGCGCCAGGACAACTAGGGTTAGCGTCAGGACAACTAGGGTTAGCGTCAGGACAACTAGGGTTAGCGTCAGGACAACTAGGGTTAGCGTCAGGACAACTAGGGTTAGCGCCAGGACAACTAGGGTTAGCGCCAGGACAACTAGGGTTAGCGCCAGGACAACTAGGGTTAGCGTCAGGACAACTAGGGTTAGCGCCAGGACAACTAGGGTTAGCGTCAGGACAACTAGGGTTAGCGTCAGGACAACTAGGGTTAGCGCCAGGACAACTAGGGTTAGCGTCAGGACAACTAGGGTTAGCGTTAGGACAACTAGGGTTAGCGTCAGGACAACTAGGGTTAGCGTCAGGACAACTAGGGTTAGCGTCAGGACAACTAGGGTTAGCGCCAGGACAACTAGGGTTAGCGTCAGAACAACTAGGGTTAGCGTCAGGACAACTAGGGTTAGCGTCAGGACAACTAGGGTTAGAGTCAGGACAACTAGGGTTAGCGTCAGGACAACTAGGGTTAGAGTCAGGACAACTAGGGTTAGCGTCAGGACAACTAGGGTTAGCGTCAGGACAACTAGGGTTAGCGCCAGGACAACTAGGGTTAGCATCAGGACAACTAGGGTTAGCGTCAGGACAACTAAGGTTAGAGTCAGGACAACTAGGGTTAGCGTCAGGACAACTAGGGTTAGAGTCAGGACAACTAGGGTTAGCGTCAGGACAACTAGGGTTAGCGTCAGGACAACTAGGGTTAGTATCAGGACAACTAGGGTTAGCGCCAGGACAACTAGGGTTAGCGCCAGGACAACTAGGGTTAGCGCCAGGACAACTAGGGTTTGCGCCAGGACAACTAGGGTTAGCGCCAGGACAACTAGGGTTAGCGCCAGGACAACTAGGGTTAGCGCCAGGACAACTAGGGTTAGCGCCAGAACAACTAGGGTTAGCGCCAGGACAACTAGGGTTAGCGTCAGGACAACTAGGGTTAGCGTCAGGACAACTAGGGTTAGCGCCAGCACAACTAGGGTTAGCGTTAGGACAACTAGGGTTAGCGTCAGGACAACTAGGGTTAGCGTCAGGACAACTAGGGTTAGCGTCAGGACAACTAGGGTTAGCGTCAGGACAACTAGGGTTAGCGTCAGGACAACAAGGGTTAGCGACAGGACAACTAGGGCAAGCATCAGGACAGCTAGCGTTAGCATCAGGACAACTAGGATTAGCGTCAGGACAACTAGGGTTAGCGTCAGGACAACTAGGGTTAGCGTCAGGTCAACTAGGGTTAGCGCCAGGACAACTAGGGTTAGCGCCACGACAACTAGGGTTAGCGCCAGGACAACTAGGGTTAGCGCCAGGACAACTATGGTTAGCGTCAGGACAACTAGGGTTAGCGCCAGGACAACTAGGGTTAGCGCCAGGACAACTAGGGTTAGCGCCAGGACAACTAGGGTTAGCGCCAGGACAACTAGGGTTAGCGTCAGGACAACTAGGGTTAGCGCCAGGACAACTAGGGTTAGCGTCAGGACAACTAGGGTTAGCGTCAGGACAACTAGGGTTAGCGCCAGGACAACTAGGGTTAGCGTCAGGACAACTAGGGTTAGCGTCAGGACAACTAGGGTTAGCGTCAGGACAACTAGGGTTAGCGTCAGGACAACTAGGGTTAGCGCCAGGACAACTAGGGTTAGCGTCAGGACAACTAGGGTTAGCGTCAGGACAACTAGGGTTAGCGCCAGGACAACTAGGGTTAGCGCCAGGACAACTAGGGTTAGCGCCATTACAACTAGGGTTAGCCCCAGGACAACTAGGGTTAGCGCCAGGACAACTAGGGTTAGCGCCAGGACAACTAGGGTTACCGCCAGGACAACTAGGGTTAGCGCCAGGACAACTAGGGTTAGCGTCAGGACAACTAGGGTTAGCGCCAGGACAACTAGGGTTAGCGCCAGGACAACTAGGGTTAGCGTCAGGACAACTAGGGTTAGCGTCAGGACAACTAGGGTAAGCGTCAGGACAACTAGGGTTAGCGTCAGGACAACTAAGGTTAGCGTCAGGACAACTAGGGTTAGCGTCAGCACAACTAGGGTTAGCGTCAGGACAACTAGGGTTAGCGTCAGGACAACTAGGGTTAGCATCAGGACAACTAGGGTTAGCGTCAGGACAACTAGGTTTAGCGCCAGGACAACTAGGGTTAGCGCCAGGACAACTAGGGTTAGCGCCAGGACAACTAGGGTTAGCGCCAATACAACTAGGGTTAGCGCCAAGGACAACTAGGGTTAGTGCCAGGACAACTAGGGTTAGCGCCAGGACAACTAGGGTTAGCGCCAGGACAACTAGGGTTAGCGCCAGGACAACTAGGGTTACCGCCAGGACAACTAGGGTTAGCGCCAGGACAACTAGGGTTAGCGCCAGGACAACTAGGGTTAGCGCCAGGACAACTAGGGTTAGCGTCAGGACAACTAGGGTTAGAGTCAGTACAACTAGGGTTAGCATCAGGACAAGTAGAGTTAGCGTCATGACAACTAGGGTTAGCGTCAGGACAACTAGGGTTAGCATCAGGACAAGTAGGGTTAGCTTCAGGACAACTAGGGTTAGCGTCAGGACAAGTAGGGTTAGAGTCAGGAGAACTAGGGTTAGCGTCAGGACAACTAGGGTTAGCGTCAGGACAACTAGGGTTAGCGCCAGGACAACTAGGGTTAGCATCAGGACAGCTAGGGTTAGCATCAGGACAACTAGGGTTAGCGTCAGGACAACTAGGGTTAGCGTCAGGACAACTAGGGTTAGCGTCAGGACAACTAGGGTTAGCGCCAGCACAACTAGGGTTAGCGCCAGGACAACTAGGGTTAGCGCCAGGACAACTAGGGTTAGCGCCAGGACAACTAGGGTTAGCGCCAGGATAACTAGGGTTAGCGCCAGGACAACTAGGGTTAGCGCCAGGACAACTAGGGTTAGCGCCAGGACAACTAGTGTTAGCGCCAGGACAACTAGGGTTAGCGTCAGGACAACTAGGGTTAGCGCCAGGACAACTAGGGTTAGCGTCAGGACAACTAGGGTTAGCGTCAGGACAATTAGGGTTAGCGCCAGGACAACTAGGGTTAGCGTCAGGACAACTAGGGTTAGCGTTAGGACAACTAGGGTTAGCGTCAGGACAACTAGGGTTAGCGTCAGGACAACTAGGGTTAGCGCCAGGACAACTAGGGTTAGCGTCAGGACAACTAGGGTTAGCGTCAGGACAACTAGGGTTAGCGTCAGGACAACTAGGGTTAGCGTCAGGACAACTAGGGTTAGCGCCAGGACAACTAGGGTTAGCGCCAGGACAACTAGGGTTAGCGCCAGGACAACTAGGGTTAGCGTCAGGACAACTAGGGTTAGCGCCAGGACAACTAGGGTTAGCGTCAGGACAACTAGGGTTAGCGTCAGGACAACTAGGGTTAGCGCCAGGACAACTAGGGTTAGCGTCAGGACAACTAGGGTTAGCGTCAGGACAACTAGGGTTAGCGTCAGGACAACTAGGGTTAGCGTCAGGACAACTAGGGTTAGCGCCAGGACAACTAGGGTTAGCGTCAGAACAACTAGGGTTAGCGTCAGGACAACTAGGGTTAGCGTCAGGACAACTAGGGTTAGAGTCAGGACAACTAGGGTTAGCGTCAGGACAACTAGGGTTAGAGTCAGGACAACTAGGGTTAGCGTCAGGACAACTAGGGTTAGCGTCAGGACAACTAGGGTTAGCGCCAGGACAACTAGGGTTAGCATCAGGACAACTAGGGTTAGCGTCAGGACAACTAAGGTTAGAGTCAGGACAACTAGGGTTAGCGTCAGGACAACTAGGGTTAGAGTCAGGACAACTAGGGTTAGCGTCAGGACAACTAGGGTTAGCGTCAGGACAACTAGGGTTAGTATCAGGACAACTAGGGTTAGCGCCAGGACAACTAGGGTTAGCGCCAGGACAACTAGGGTTAGCGCCAGCACAACTAGGGTTAGCGTTAGGACAACTAGGGTTAGCGTCAGGACAACTAGGGTTAGCGTCAGGACAACTAGGGTTAGCGCCAGGACAACTAGGGTTAGCGACTGGACAACTAGGGTTAGCGTCAGGACAACTAGGGTTAGCGTCAGGACAACTAGGGTTAGCGCCAGGACAACTAGGGTTAGCGCCAGGACAACTAGGGTTAGCGCCATTACAACTTGGGTTAGCGCCAGGACAACTAGGGTTAGCGCCAGGACAACTAGGGTTAGCGTCAGGACAACTAGGGTTAGCGTCAGGACAACTAGGGTTAGCGTCAGGACAAGGGTTAGCGACAGGACAACTAGGGCAAGCATCAGGACAGCTAGCGTTAGCATCAGGACAACTAGGATTAGCGTCAGGACAACTAGGGTTAGCGTCAGGACAACTAGGGTTAGCGTCAGGACAACTAGGGTTAGCGCCAGGACAACTAGGGTTAGCGCCACGACAACTAGGGTTAGCGCCAGGACAACTAGGGTTAGCGCCAGGACAACTATGGTTAGCGTCAGGACAACTAGGGTTAGCGCCAGGACAACTAGGGTTAGCGCCAGGACAACTAGGGTTAGCGCCAGGACAACTAGGGTTAGCGCCAGGACAACTAGGGTTAGCGCCAGGACAACTAGGGTTAGCGTCAGGACAACTAGGGTTATCGCCAGGACAACTAGGGTTAGCGTCAGGACAACTAGGGTTAGCGTCAGGACAACTAGGGTTAGCGCCAGGACAACTAGGGTTAGCGTCAGGACAACTAGGGTTAGCGTTCGGACAACTAGGGTTAGCGTCAGGACAACTAGGGTTAGCGTCAGGACAACTAGGGTTAGCGCCAGGACAACTAGGGTTAGCGTCAGGACAACTAGGGTTAGCGTCAGGACAACTAGGGTTAGCGTCAGGACAACTAGGGTTAGCGCCAGGACAACTAGGGTTAGCGCCAGGACAACTAGGGTTAGCGCCATTACAACTAGGGTTAGCCCCAGGACAACTAGGGTTAGCGCCAGGACAACTAGGGTTAGCGCCAGGACAACTAGGGTTACCGCCAGGACAACTAGGGTTAGCGCCAGGACAACTAGGGTTAGCGTCAGGACAACTAGGGTTAGCGCCAGGACAACTAGGGTTAGCGTCAGGACAACTAGGGTTAGCGTCAGGACAACTAGGGTAAGCGTCAGGACAACTAGGGTAAGCGTCAGGACAACTAGGGTTAGCGTCAGGACAACTAACGTTAGCGTCAGGACAACTAGGGTTAGCGTCAGCACAACTAGGGTTAGCGTCAGGACAACTAGGGTTAGCGTCAGGACAACTAGGGTTAGCATCAGGACAACTAGGGTTAGCGTCAGGACAACTAGGGTTAGCGCCAGGACAACTAGGGTTAGCGCCAGGACAACTAGGGTTAGCGCCAATACAACTAGGGTTAGCGCCAAGGACAACTAGGGTTAGTGCCAGGACAACTAGGGTTAGCGCCAGGACAACTAGGGTTAGCGCCAGGACAACTAGGGTTACCGCCAGGACAACTAGGGTTAGCGCCAGGACAACTAGGGTTAGCGCCAGGAAAACTAGGGTTAGCGCCAGGACAACTAGGGTTAGCGCCAGGACAACTAGGGTTAGCGTCAGGACAACTAGGGTTAGAGTCAGTACAACTAGGGTTAGCATCAGGACAAGTAGAGTTAGCGTCATGACAACTAGGGTTAGCGTCAGGACAACTAGGGTTAGCATCAGGACAAGTAGGGTTAGCGCCAGGACAACTAGGGTTAGCGCCAGGACAACTAGGGTTAGCGCCAGGACAACTAGGGTTAGCGTCAGGACAACTAGGGTTAGCGCCAGGACAACTAGGGTTAGCGTCAGGACAACTAGGGTTAGCGTCAGGACAACTAGGGTTAGCGCCAGGACAACTAGGGTTAGCGTCAGGACAACTAGGGTTAGCGTCAGGACAACTAGGGTTAGCGTCAGGACAACTAGGGTTAGCGTCAGGACAACTAGGGTTAGCGCCAGGACAACTAGGGTTAGCGTCAGGACAACTAGGGTTAGCGTCAGGACAACTAGGGTTAGCGCCAGGACAACTAGGGTTAGCGCCAGGACAACTAGGGTTAGCGCCATTACAACTAGGGTTAGCCCCAGGACAACTAGGGTTAGCGCCAGGACAACTAGGGTTAGCGCCAGGACAACTAGGGTTACCGCCAGGACAACTAGGGTTAGCGCCAGGACAACTAGGGTTAGCGTCAGGACAACTAGGGTTAGCGCCAGGACAACTAGGGTTAGCGCCAGGACAACTAGGGTTAGCGTCAGGACAACTAGGGTTAGCGTCAGGACAACTAGGGTAAGCGTCAGGACAACTAGGGTTAGCGTCAGGACAACTAAGGTTAGCGTCAGGACAACTAGGGTTAGCGTCAGCACAACTAGGGTTAGCGTCAGGACAACTAGGGTTAGCGTCAGGACAACTAGGGTTAGCATCAGGACAACTAGGGTTAGCGTCAGGACAACTAGGTTTAGCGCCAGGACAACTAGGGTTAGCGCCAGGACAACTAGGGTTAGCGCCAGGACAACTAGGGTTAGCGCCAATACAACTAGGGTTAGCGCCAAGGACAACTAGGGTTAGTGCCAGGACAACTAGGGTTAGCGCCAGGACAACTAGGGTTAGCGCCAGGACAACTAGGGTTAGCGCCAGGACAACTAGGGTTACCGCCAGGACAACTAGGGTTAGCGCCAGGACAACTAGGGTTAGCGCCAGGACAACTAGGGTTAGCGCCAGGACAACTAGGGTTAGCGTCAGGACAACTAGGGTTAGAGTCAGTACAACTAGGGTTAGCATCAGGACAAGTAGAGTTAGCGTCATGACAACTAGGGTTAGCGTCAGGACAACTAGGGTTAGCATCAGGACAAGTAGGGTTAGCTTCAGGACAACTAGGGTTAGCGTCAGGACAAGTAGGGTTAGAGTCAGGAGAACTAGGGTTAGCGTCAGGACAACTAGGGTTAGCGTCAGGACAACTAGGGTTAGCGCCAGGACAACTAGGGTTAGCATCAGGACAGCTAGGGTTAGCATCAGGACAACTAGGGTTAGCGTCAGGACAACTAGGGTTAGCGTCAGGACAACTAGGGTTAGCGCCAGCACAACTAGGGTTAGCGCCAGGACAACTAGGGTTAGCGCCAGGACAACTAGGGTTAGCGCCAGGACAACTAGGGTTAGCGCCAGGATAACTAGGGTTAGCGCCAGGACAACTAGCGTTAGCGCCAGGACAACTAGGGTTAGCGCCAGGACAACTAGTGTTAGCGCCAGGACAACTAGGGTTAGCGTCAGGACAACTAGGGTTAGCGCCAGGACAACTAGGGTTAGCGTCAGGACAACTAGGGTTAGCGTCAGGACAATTAGGGTTAGCGCCAGGACAACTAGGGTTAGCGTCAGGACAACTAGGGTTAGCGTTAGGACAACTAGGGTTAGCGTCAGGACAACTAGGGTTAGCGTCAGGACAACTAGGGTTAGCGCCAGGACAACTAGGGTTAGCGTCAGGACAACTAGGGTTAGCGTCAGGACAACTAGGGTTAGCGTCAGGACAACTAGGGTTAGCGTCAGGACAACTAGGGTTAGCGCCAGGACAACTAGGGTTAGCGCCAGGACAACTAGGGTTAGCGCCAGGACAACTAGGGTTAGCGTCAGGACAACTAGGGTTAGCGCCAGGACAACTAGGGTTAGCGTCAGGACAACTAGGGTTAGCGTCAGGACAACTAGGGTTAGCGCCAGGACAACTAGGGTTAGCGTCAGGACAACTAGTGTTAGCGTTAGGACAACTAGGGTTAGCGTCAGGACAACTAGGGTTAGCGTCAGGACAACTAGGGTTAGCGTCAGGACAACTAGGGTTAGCGCCAGGACAACTAGGGTTAGCGTCAGAACAACTAGGGTTAGCGTCAGGACAACTAGGGTTAGCGTCAGGACAACTAGGGTTAGAGTCAGGACAACTAGGGTTAGCGTCAGGACAACTAGGGTTAGAGTCAGGACAACTAGGGTTAGCGTCAGGACAACTAGGGTTAGCGTCAGGACAACTAGGGTTAGCGCCAGGACAACTAGGGTTAGCATCAGGACAACTAGGGTTAGCGTCAGGACAACTAAGGTTAGAGTCAGGACAACTAGGGTTAGCGTCAGGACAACTAGGGTTAGAGTCAGGACAACTAGGGTTAGCGTCAGGACAACTAGGGTTAGCGTCAGGACAACTAGGGTTAGTATCAGGACAACTAGGGTTAGCGCCAGGACAACTAGGGTTAGCGCCAGGACAACTAGGGTTAGCGCCAGGACAACTAGGGTTAGCGCCAGGACAACTAGGGTTAGCGCCAGGACAACTAGGGTTAGCGTCAGGACAACTAGGGTTAGCGTCAGGACAACTAGGGTTAGCGCCAGCACAACTAGGGTTAGCGTTAGGACAACTAGGGTTAGCGTCAGGACAACTAGGGTTAGCGTCAGGACAACTAGGGTTAGCGCCAGGACAACTAGGGTTAGCGACTGGACAACTAGGGTTAGCGTCAGGACAACTAGGGTTAGCGTCAGGACAACTAGGGTTAGCGCCAGGACAACTAGGGTTAGCGCCAGGACAACTAGGGTTAGCGCCAGGACAACTAGGGTTAGCGCCATTACAACTTGGGTTAGCGCCAGGACAACTAGGGTTAGCGCCAGGACAACTAGGGTTAGCGTCAGGACAACTAGGGTTAGCGTCAGGACAACTAGGGTTAGCGTCAGGACAACAAGGGTTAGCGACAGGACAACTAGGGCAAGCATCAGGACAGCTAGCGTTAGCATCAGGACAACTAGGTTTAGCGTCAGGACAACTAGGGTTAGCGTCAGGACAACTAGGGTTAGCGTCAGGACAACTAGGGTTAGCGCCAGGACAACTAGGGTTAGCGCCACGACAACTAGGGTTAGCGCCAGGACAACTAGGGTTAGCGCCAGGACAACTATGGTTAGCGTCAGGACTACTAGGGTTAGCGCCAGGACAACTAGGGTTAGCGCCAGGACAACTAGGGTTAGCGCCAGGACAACTAGGGTTAGCGCCAGGACAACTAGGGTTAGCGCCAGGACAACTAGGGTTAGCGTCAGGACAACTAGGGTTATCGCCAGGACAACTAGGGTTAGCGTCAGGACAACTAGGGTTAGCGTCAGGACAACTAGGGTTAGCGCCAGGACAACTAGGGTTAGCATCAGGACAACTAGGGTTAGCGTTCGGACAACTAGGGTTAGCGTCAGGACAACTAGGGTTAGCGTCAGGACAACTAGGGTTAGCGCCAGGACAACTAGGGTTAGCGTCAGGACAACTAGGGTTAGCGTCAGGACAACTAGGGTTAGCGTCAGGACAACTAGGGTTAGCGCCAGGACAACTAGGGTTAGCGCCAGGACAACTAGGGTTAGCGCCATTACAACTAGGGTTAGCCCCAGGACAACTAGGGTTAGCGCCAGGACAACTAGGGTTAGCGCCAGGACAACTAGGGTTACCACCAGGACAACTAGGGTTAGCGCCAGGACAACTAGGGTTAGCGTCAGGACAACTAGGGTTAGCGCCAGGACAACTAGGGTTAGCGCCAGGACAACTAGGGTTAGCGTCAGGACAACTAGGGTTAGCGTCAGGACAACTAGGGTAAGCGTCAGGACAACTAGGGTAAGCGTCAGGACAACTAGGGTTAGCGTCAGGACAACTAAGGTTAGCGTCAGGACAACTAGGGTTAGCGTCAGCACAACTAGGGTTAGCGTCAGGACAACTAGGGTTAGCGTCAGGACAACTAGGGTTAGCATCAGGACAACTAGGGTTAGCGTCAGGACAACTAGGGTTAGCGCCAGGACAACTAGGGTTAGCGCCAGGACAACTAGGGTTAGCGCCAATACAACTAGGGTTAGCGCCAAGGACAACTAGGGTTAGTGCCAGGACAACTAGGGTTAGCGCCAGGACAACTAGGGTTAGCGCCAGGACAACTAGGGTTACCGCCAGGACAACTAGGGTTAGCGCCAGGACAACTAGGGTTAGCGCCAGGAAAACTAGGGTTAGCGCCAGGACAACTAGGGTTAGCGCCAGGACAACTAGGGTTAGCGTCAGGACAACTAGGGTTAGAGTCAGTACAACTAGGGTTAGCATCAGGACAAGTAGAGTTAGCGTCATGACAACTAGGGTTAGCGTCAGGACAACTAGGGTTAGCATCAGGACAAGTAGGGTTAGCGTCAGGACAACTAGGGTTAGCGTCAGGACAAGTAGGGTTAGAGTCAGGACAACTAGGGTTAGCGTCAGGACAACTAGGGTTAGCGTCAGGACAACTAGGGTTAGCGCCAGGACAACTAGGGTTAGCATCAGGACAGCTAGGGTTAGCATCAGGACAACTAGGGTTAGCGTCAGGACAACTAGGGTTAGCGTCAGGACAACTAGGGTTAGCGTCAGGACAACTAGGGTTAGCGCCAGGACAACTAGGGTTAGCGCCAGGACAACTAGGGTTAGCGCCAGGACAACTATGGTTAGCGCCAGGACAACTAGGGTTAGCGCCAGGACAACTAGGGTTAGCGCCAGGATAACTAGGGTTAGCGCCAGGACAACTAGGGTTAGCGCCAGGACAACTAGGGTTAGCGCCAGGACAACTAGTGTTAGCGCCAGGACAACTAGGGTTAGCGTCAGGACAACTAGGGTTAGCGCCAGGACAACTAGGGTTAGCGCCAGGACAACTAGGGTTAGCGTCAGGACAACTATGGTTAGCGTCAGGACAACTAGGGTTAGCGTCAGGACAACTAGGGTTAGCGTCAGGACAACTAGGGTTAGCGCCAGGACAACTAGGGTTAGCGCCAGGACAACTAGGGTTAGCGCCAGGACAACTAGGGTTAGCATCAGGACAACTAGGGTTAGCGTCAGGACAACTAGGGTTAGCGTCAGGACAACTAGGGTTAGCGCCAGGACAACTAGGGTTAGCGTCAGGACAACTAGGGTTAGCATTAGGACAACTAGGGTTAGCGTCAGGACAACTAGGGTTAGCGTCAGGACAACTAGGGTTAGCGTCAGGACAACTAGGGTTAGCGCCAGGACAACTAGGGTTAGCGTCAGGACAACTAGGGTTAGCGTCAGGACAACTAGGGTTAGCGCCAGGACAACTAGGGTTAGCGCCATTACAACTAGGGTTAGCCCCAGGACAACTAGGGTTAGCGCCAGGACAACTAGGGATAGCGCCAGGACAACTAGGGTTAGCGCCAGGACAACTAGGGTTAGCGCCATTACAACTAGGGTTAGCCCCAGGACAACTAGGGTTAGCGCCAGGACAACTAGGGATAGCGCCAGGACAACTAGGGTTACCGCCAGGACAACTAGGGTTAGCGCCAGGACAACTAGGGTTAGAGTCAGGACAACTAGGGTTAGCGCCAGGACAACTAGGGTTAGCGCCAGGACAACTAGGGTTAGCGTCAGGACAACTAGGGTTAGCGTCAGGACAACTAGGGTAAGCGTCAGGACAACTAGGGTTAGCGTCAGGACAACTAAGGTTAGCGTCAGGACAACTAGGGTTAGCGTCAGCACAACTAGGGTTAGCGTCAGGACAACTAGGGTTAGCGTCAGGACAACTAGGGTTAGCGCCAGGACAACTAGGGTTAGCGCCAGGACAACTAGGGTTAGCGCCAATACAACTAGGGTTAGCGCCAAGGACAACTAGGGTTAGTGCCAGGACAACTAGGGTTAGCGCCAGGACAACTAGGGTTAGCGCCAGGACAACTAGGGTTACCGCCAGGACAACTAGGGTTAGCGCCAGGACAACTAGGGTTAGCGCCAGGACAACTAGGGTTAGCGCCAGGACAACTAGGGTTAGCGTCAGGACAACTAGGGTTAGCGCCAGGACAACTAGGGTTAGCGTCAGGACAACTAGGGTTAGCGTCAGGACAACTAGGGTTAGCGTCAGGACAACTAGGGTTAGCGTCAGGACAACTAGGGTTAGCGCCAGGACAACTAGGGTTAGCGCCAGGACAACTAGGGTTAGCGCCAGGACAACTAGGGTTAGCATCAGGACAACTAGGGTTAGCGCCAGGACAACTAGGGTTAGCGTCAGGACAACTAGGGTTAGCGTCAGGACAACTAGGGTTAGCGCCAGGAAAACTAGGGTTAGCGTCAGGACAACTAGGGTTAGCATTAGGACAACTAGGGTTAGCGTCAGGACAACTAGGGTTAGCGTCAGGACAACTAGGGTTAGCGCCAGGACAACTAGGGTTAGCGCCAGGACAACTAGGGTTAGCGCCAGGACAACTAGGGTTAGCGTCAGGACAACTAGGGTTAGCGCCAGGACAACTAGGGTTAGCGTCAGGACAACTAGGGTTAGCGTCAGGACAACTAGGGTTAGCGCCAGGACAACTAGGGTTAGCGTCAGGACAACTAGTGTTAGCGTTAGGACAACTAGGGTTAGCGTCAGGACAACTAGGGTTAGCGTCAGGACAACTAGGGTTAGCGTCAGGACAACTAGGGTTAGCGCCAGGACAACTAGGGTTAGCGTCAGAACAACTAGGGTTAGCGTCAGGACAACTAGGGTTAGCGTCAGGACAACTAGGGTTAGAGTCAGGACAACTAGGGTTAGCGTCAGGACAACTAGGGTTAGAGTCAGGACAACTAGGGTTAGCGTCAGGACAACTAGGGTTAGCGTCAGGACAACTAGGGTTAGCGCCAGGACAACTAGGGTTAGCATCAGGACAACTAGGGTTAGCGTCAGGACAACTAAGGTTAGAGTCAGGACAACTAGGGTTAGCGTCAGGACAACTAGGGTTAGAGTCAGGACAACTAGGGTTAGCGTCAGGACAACTAGGGTTAGCGTCAGGACAACTAGGGTTAGTATCAGGACAACTAGGGTTAGCGCCAGGACAACTAGGGTTAGCACCAGGACAACTAGGGTTAGCGCCAGGACAACTAGGGTTAGCGCCAGGACAACTAGGGTTAGCGCCAGGACAACTAGGGTTAGCGTCAGGACAACTAGGGTTAGCGTCAGGACAACTAGGGTTAGCGCCAGCACAACTAGGGTTAGCGTTAGGACAACTAGGGTTAGCGTCAGGACAACTAGGGTTAGCGTCAGGACAACTAGGGTTAGCGCCAGGACAACTAGGGTTAGCGACTGGACAACTAGGGTTAGCGTCAGGACAACTAGGGTTAGCGTCAGGACAACTAGGGTTAGCGCCAGGACAACTAGGGTTAGCGCCAGGACAACTAGGGTTAGCGCCAGGACAACTAGGGTTAGCGCCATTACAACTTGGGTTAGCGCCAGGACAACTAGGGTTAGCGCCAGGACAACTAGGGTTAGCGTCAGGACAACTAGGGTTAGCGTCAGGACAACTAGGGTTAGCGTCAGGACAACAAGGGTTAGCGACAGGACAACTAGGGCAAGCATCAGGACAGCTAGCGTTAGCATCAGGACAACTAGGATTAGCGTCAGGACAACTAGGGTTAGCGTCAGGACAACTAGGGTTAGCGTCAGGACAACTAGGGTTAGCGCCAGGACAACTAGGGTTAGCGCCACGACAACTAGGGTTAGCGCCAGGACAACTAGGGTTAGCGCCAGGACAACTATGGTTAGCGTCAGGACAACTAGGGTTAGCGCCAGGACAACTAGGGTTAGCGCCAGGACAACTAGGGTTAGCGCCAGGACAACTAGGGTTAGCGCCAGGACAACTAGGGTTAGCGCCAGGACAACTAGGGTTAGCGTCAGGACAACTAGGGTTATCGCCAGGACAACTAGGGTTAGCGTCAGGACAACTAGGGTTAGCGTCAGGACAACTAGGGTTAGCGCCAGGACAACTAGGGTTAGCGTCAGGACAACTAGGGTTAGCGTCAGGACAACTAGGGTTAGCGCCAGGACAACTAGGGTTAGCGCCATTACAACTAGGGTTAGCCCCAGGACAACTAGGGTTAGCGCCAGGACAACTAGGGATAGCGCCAGGACAACTAGGGTTAGCGCCAGGACAACTAGGGTTAGCGCCATTACAACTAGGGTTAGCCCCAGGACAACTAGGGTTAGCGCCAGGACAACTAGGGATAGCGCCAGGACAACTAGGGTTACCGCCAGGACAACTAGGGTTAGCGCCAGGACAACTAGGGTTAGAGTCAGGACAACTAGGGTTAGCGCCAGGACAACTAGGGTTAGCGCCAGGACAACTAGGGTTAGCGTCAGGACAACTAGGGTTAGCGTCAGGACAACTAGGGTAAGCGTCAGGACAACTAGGGTTAGCGTCAGGACAACTAAGGTTAGCGTCAGGACAACTAGGGTTAGCGTCAGCACAACTAGGGTTAGCGTCAGGACAACTAGGGTTAGCGTCAGGACAACTAGGGTTAGCGCCAGGACAACTAGGGTTAGCGCCAGGACAACTAGGGTTAGCGCCAATACAACTAGGGTTAGCGCCAAGGACAACTAGGGTTAGTGCCAGGACAACTAGGGTTAGCGCCAGGACAACTAGGGTTAGCGCCAGGACAACTAGGGTTACCGCCAGGACAACTAGGGTTAGCGCCAGGACAACTAGGGTTAGCGCCAGGACAACTAGGGTTAGCGCCAGGACAACTAGGGTTAGCGTCAGGACAACTAGGGTTAGCGCCAGGACAACTAGGGTTAGCGTCAGGACAACTAGGGTTAGCGTCAGGACAACTAGGGTTAGCGTCAGGACAACTAGGGTTAGCGCCAGGACAACTAGGGTTAGCGCCAGGACAACTAGGGTTAGCGCCAGGACAACTAGGGTTAGCATCAGGACAACTAGGGTTAGCGCCAGGACAACTAGGGTTAGCGTCAGGACAACTAGGGTTAGCGTCAGGACAACTAGGGTTAGCGCCAGGACAACTAGGGTTAGCGTCAGGACAACTAGGGTTAGCATTAGGACAACTAGGGTTAGCGTCAGGACAACTAGGGTTAGCGTTAGGACAACTAGGGTTAGCGCCAGGACAACTAGGGTTAGCGCCAGGACAACTAGGGTTAGCGCCAGGACAACTAGGGTTAGCGTCAGGACAACTAGGGTTAGCGCCAGGACAACTAGGGTTAGCGTCAGGACAACTAGGGTTAGCGTCAGGACAACTAGGGTTAGCGCCAGGACAACTAGGGTTAGCGTCAGGACAACTAGTGTTAGCGTTAGGACAACTAGGGTTAGCGTCAGGACAACTAGGGTTAGCGTCAGGACAACTAGGGTTAGCGTCAGGACAACTAGGGTTAGCGCCAGGACAACTAGGGTTAGCGTCAGAACAACTAGGGTTAGCGTCAGGACAACTAGGGTTAGCGTCAGGACAACTAGGGTTAGAGTCAGGACAACTAGGGTTAGCGTCAGGACAACTAGGGTTAGAGTCAGGACAACTAGGGTTAGCGTCAGGACAACTAGGGTTAGCGTCAGGACAACTAGGGTTAGCGCCAGGACAACTAGGGTTAGCATCAGGACAACTAGGGTTAGCGTCAGGACAACTAAGGTTAGAGTCAGGACAACTAGGGTTAGCGTCAGGACAACTAGGGTTAGAGTCAGGACAACTAGGGTTAGCGTCAGGACAACTAGGGTTAGCGTCAGGACAACTAGGGTTAGTATCAGGACAACTAGGGTTAGCGCCAGGACAACTAGGGTTAGCACCAGGACAACTAGGGTTAGCGCCAGGACAACTAGGGTTAGCGCCAGGACAACTAGGGTTAGCGCCAGGACAACTAGGGTTAGCGTCAGGACAACTAGGGTTAGCGTCAGGACAACTAGGGTTAGCGCCAGCACAACTAGGGTTAGCGTTAGGACAACTAGGGTTAGCGTCAGGACAACTAGGGTTAGCGTCAGGACAACTAGGGTTAGCGCCAGGACAACTAGGGTTAGCGACTGGACAACTAG
Organism: Phyllobates terribilis; assembly: GCF_046119375.1. NCBI lineage: Eukaryota > Metazoa > Chordata > Amphibia > Anura > Dendrobatidae > Phyllobates > Phyllobates terribilis. The sequence continues at coordinate 346,998 of NW_027363156.1, read as the reverse complement.
GGTTAGCGTCAGGACAACTAGGGTTAGCGTCAGGACAACTAGGGTTAGCGCCAGGACAACTAGGGTTAGCGCCAGGACAACTAGGGTTAGCGCCAGGACAACTAGGGTTAGCGCCATTACAACTTGGGTTAGCGCCAGGACAACTAGGGTTAGCGCCAGGACAACTAGGGTTAGCGTCAGGACAACTAGGGTTAGCGTCAGGACAACTAGGGTTAGCGTCAGGACAACAAGGGTTAGCGACAGGACAACTAGGGCAAGCATCAGGACAGCTAGCGTTAGCATCAGGACAACTAGGATTAGCGTCAGGACAACTAGGGTTAGCGTCAGGACAACTAGGGTTAGCGTCAGGACAACTAGGGTTAGCGCCAGGACAACTAGGGTTAGCGCCACGACAACTAGGGTTAGCGCCAGGACAACTAGGGTTAGCGCCAGGACAACTATGGTTAGCGTCAGGACAACTAGGGTTAGCGCCAGGACAACTAGGGTTAGCGCCAGGACAACTAGGGTTAGCGCCAGGACAACTAGGGTTAGCGCCAGGACAACTAGGGTTAGCGCCAGGACAACTAGGGTTAGCGTCAGGACAACTAGGGTTATCGCCAGGACAACTAGGGTTAGCGTCAGGACAACTAGGGTTAGCGTCAGGACAACTAGGGTTAGCGCCAGGACAACTAGGGTTAGCATCAGGACAACTAGGGTTAGCGTTCGGACAACTAGGGTTAGCGTCAGGACAACTAGGGTTAGCGTCAGGACAACTAGGGTTAGCGCCAGGACAACTAGGGTTAGCGTCAGGACAACTAGGGTTAGCGTCAGGACAACTAGGGTTAGCGTCAGGACAACTAGGGTTAGCGCCAGGACAACTAGGGTTAGCGCCAGGACAACTAGGGTTAGCGCCATTACAACTAGGGTTAGCCCCAGGACAACTAGGGTTAGCGCCAGGACAACTAGGGTTAGCGCCAGGACAACTAGGGTTACCACCAGGACAACTAGGGTTAGCGTCAGGACAACTAGGGTTAGCGTCAGCACAACTAGGGTTAGCGTCAGGACAACTAGGGTTAGCGTCAGGACAACTAGGGTTAGCGCCAGGACAACTAGGGTTAGCGCCAGGACAACTAGGGTTAGCGCCAATACAACTAGGGTTAGCGCCAAGGACAACTAGGGTTAGTGCCAGGACAACTAGGGTTAGCGCCAGGACAACTAGGGTTAGCGCCAGGACAACTAGGGTTACCGCCAGGACAACTAGGGTTAGCGCCAGGACAACTAGGGTTAGCGCCAGGACAATTAGGGTTAGCGCCAGGAAAACTAGGGTTAGCGCCAGGACAACTAGGGTTAGCGCCAGGACAACTAGGGTTAGCGTCAGGACAACTAGGGCTAGAGTCAGTACAACTAGGGTTAGCATCAGGACAAGTAGAGTTAGCGTCAGGACAACTAGGGTTAGCGTCAGGACAACTAGGGTTAGCGTCAGGACAAGTAGGGTTAGCGTCAGGACAACTATGGTTAGCGTCAGGACAAGTAGGGTTAGCGTCAGGACAACTAGGGTTAGCGTCAGGACAACTAGGGTTAGCGTCAGGACAAGTAGGGTTAGCGTCAGGACAACTAGGGTTAGCGTGAGGACAAATAGGGTTAGCATCAGGACAACTAGGGTTAGCGTCAGGACAACTAGGGTTAGCGTCAGGACAACTAGGGTTAGCGTCAGGACAACTACGGTTAGCGTCAGGACAACTAGGGTTAGCGTCAGGACAACTAGGGTTAGCGTCAGGACAACTAGGGTTAGCGTCAGGACAAGTAGGGTTAGCATCAGGACAACTAGGGTTAGCGTCAGGACATCTAGGGTTAGCGTCAGGACAACTAGGGTTAGCGTCAGGACAACTAGGGTTAGCGTCAGGACAACTAGGGTTGGCGTCAGGACAAGTAGGGTTAGCGTCAGGACAACTAGGGTTAGCGTCAGGACAACTAGGGTTAGCGCCAGGACAACTAGGGTTAGCGCCAGGAGAACTAGGGTTAGCGCCAGGACAACTAGGGTTAGCGCCATTACAACTAGGGTTAGCGCCAGGACAACTAGGGTTAGCGCCAGGACAACTAGGGTTAGCGCCAGGACAACTAGGGATAGCGCCAGGACAACTAGGGTTAGCGCCAGGACAACTAGGGTTAGCGCCAGGACAACTAGGGTTAGCGCCAGGACAACTAGGGTTAGCACCAGGACAACTAGGGTTAGCGCCAGGACAACTAGGGTTAACGTCAGGACAACTAGGGTTAGAGTCAGTACAACTAGGGTTAGCATCAGGACAAGTAGAGTTAGCGTCAGGACAAATAGGGTTAGCGTCAGGACAACTAGGGTTAGCGTCAGGACAAGTAGGGTTAGCGTCAGGACAACTAGGGTTAGCGTCAGGACAAGTAGGGTTAGCGTCAGGACAACTAGGGTTAGCGTCAGGACAACTAGGGTTAGCGTCAGGACAACTAGGGTTAGTGCCAGGACAACTAGGGTTAGCGCCAGGACAACTAGGGATAGCGCCAGGACAACTAGGGTTAGCGCCAGGACAACTAGGGTTAGCGCCAGGACAACTAGGGTTAGCGCCAGGACAACTAGGGTTAGCACCAGGACAACTAGGGTTAGCGCCAGGACAACTAGGGTTTACGTCAGGACAACTAGGGTTAGAGTCAGTACAACTAGGGTTAGCATCAGGACAAGTAGAGTTAGCGTCAGGACAAATAGGGTTAGAGTCAGGACAACTAGGGTTAGCGTCAGGACAAGTAGGGTTAGCGTCAGGACAACTAGGGTTAGCGTCAGGACAAGTAGGGTTAGCGTCAGGACAACTAGGGTTAGCGTCAGGACAACTAGGGTTAGCGTCAGGACAACTAGGGTTAGCGTCAGGACAAGTAGGGTTGGCGTCAGGACAAGTAGGGTTAGCGTCAGGACAACTAGGGTTAGCGTCAGGACAACTAGGGTTAGCGTCAGGACAAGTAGGGTTAGCGTCAGGACAAGTAGAGTTAGCGTGAGGACAACTAGGGTTAGCGCCAGGACAACTAGGGTTAGCGCCAGGACAACTAGGGTTAGCATCAGGAGAACTAGGGTTAGCGTCAGGACAACTAGGGTTAGCATCAGAACAACTAGGGTTAGCGTCAGGACAACTAGGGTTAGCATCAGGACAACTAGGGTTAGCGTCAGGACAACTAGGGTTAGAGTCAGGACAACTAGGGTTAGCGCCAGGACAACTAGGGTTAGCACCAGGACAACTAGGGTTAGCGCCAGGACAAATAGGGTTAGCGTCAGGACAACTAGGGTTAGAGTCAGTACAACTAGGTTTAGCATCAGGACAAGTAGAGTTAGCTTCAGGACAACTAGGGTTAGCGTCAGCACAACTAGGGTTAGCGTCAGGACAAGTAGGGTTAGCGTCAGGACAACTAGGGTTAGCGTCAGGACAAGTAGGGTTAGCGTCAGGACAACTAGGGTTAGCGTCAGGCCAACTAGGGTTAGCGTCAGGACAACTAGGGTTAGCGTCAGGACAAGTAGGGTTAGCGTCAGGACAACTAGGGTTGGCGTCAGGACAAGTAGGGTTAGCGTCAGGACAACTAGGGTTAGCGTCAGGACAACTAGGGTTAGCGTCAGGACAAGTAGGGTTAGCGTCAGGACAACTAGGGTTGGCGTCAGGACAAGTAGGGTTAGCGTCAGGACAACTAGGGTTAGCGCCAGGACAACTAGGGTTAGCGCCAGGACAACTAGGGTTAGCATCAGGACAACTAGGGTTAGCGTCAGGACAACTAGGGTTAGCATCAGAACAACTAGGGTTAGCGTCAGGACAACTAGGGTTAGCATCAGGACAACTAGGGTTAGCGTCAGGACAACTAGGGTTAGAGTCAGGACAACTAGGGTTAGCGTCAGGACAAGTAGGGTTAGCGTCAGGACAAGTAGGGTTAGCGTCAGGACAACTAGGGTTAGCGCCAGGACAACTAGGGTTAGCATCAGGACAACTAGGGTTAGCGCCAGGACAACTAGGGTTAGCGCCAGGACAACTAGGGTTACCGCCAGGACAACTAGGGTTAGCGCCATTACAACTAGGGTTAGCCCCAGGACAACTAGGGTTAGCGCCAGGACAACTAGGGTTAGCGCCAGGACAACTAGGGTTACCGCCAGGACAACTAGAGTTAGCGCCATTACAACTAGGGTTAGCCCCAGGACAACTAGGGTTAGCGCCAGGACAACTAGGGTTAGCGCCAGGACAACTAGGGTTAGCGCCAGGACAACTAGGGTTAGTGCCAGGACAACTAGGGTTAGCGCCAGGACAACTAGGGTTAGCGCCAGGACAACTAGGGTTAGCGTCAGGACAACTAGGGTTAGCGCCAGGACAACTAGGGTTAGCGCCAGGACAACTAGGGTTAGCGTCAGGACAACTAGGGTTAGCGTCAGGACAACTAGGGTTAGCGTCAGGACAACTAGGGTTAGCGCCAGGACAACTAGGGTTAGCGCCAGGACAACTAGGGTTAGCGCCAGGACAACTAGGGTTAGCGCCATTACAACTAGGGTTAGCCCCAGGACAACTAGGGTTAGCGCCAGGACAACCAGGGTTAGCGCCAGGACAACTAGGGTTAGCGCCAGGACAACTAGGGTTAGCGCCAGGACAACTAGGGTAACCGCCAGGACAACTAGGGTTAGCGTCAGGACAACTAGGGTTAGCGTCAGGACAACTAGGGTTAGCGTCAGGACAACTAGGGTTAGCGTCAGGACAACTAGGGTTAGCGTCAGGACAACTAAGGTTAGAGTCAGGACAACTAGGGTTAGCGTCAGGACAACTAGGGTTAGCGCCAGGACAACTAGGGTTAGCGCCAGGACAACTAGGGTTAGCGCCAGGACAACTAGGGTTAGCGCCAGGACAACTAGGGTTAGCGCCATTACAACTAGGGTTAGCGCCAGGACAACTAGGGTTAGCGCCAGGACAACTAGGGTTAGCGCCAGGACAACTATTGTTACCGCCAGGACAACTAGGGTTAGCACCAGGACAACTAGGGTTAGCGCCAGGACAACTAGGGTTAGCGCCAGGACAACTAGGGTTAGCGCCAGGACAACTAGGGTTAGTGCCCGGACAACTAGGGTTAGCGCCAGTACAACTAGGGTTAGCGCCAGGACAACTAGGGTTAGCATCAGGACAACTAGGGTTAGCGTCAGGACAACTAGGGTTAGCATCAGAACAACTAGGGTTAGCGTCAGGACAACTAGGGTTAGCATCAGGACAACTAGGGTTAGCGTCAGGACAACTAGGGTTAGAGTCAGGACAACTAAGGTTAGCGTCAGGACAACTAGGGTTAGCGTCAGGACAACTAGGGTTAGCGTCAGGACAACTAGGGTTAGCATCAGGACAACTAGGGTTAGCGCCAGGACAACTAGGGTTAGCGCCAGGACAACTAGGGTTACCGCCAGGACAACTAGGGTTAGCGCCAGGAGAACTAGGGTTAGCGCCAGGACAACTAGGGTTAGCGCCATTACAACTAGGGTTAGCGCCAGGACAACTAGGGTTAGCGCCAGGACAACTAGGGTTAGCGCCAGGACAACTAGGGATAGCGCCAGGACAACTAGGGTTAGCGCCAGGACAACTAGGGTTAGCGCCAGGACAACTAGGGTTAGCGCCAGGACAACTAGGGTTAGCACCAGGACAACTAGGGTTAGCGCCAGGACAACTAGGGTTAACGTCAGGACAACTAGGGTTAGAGTCAGTACAACTAGGGTTAGCATCAGGACAAGTAGAGTTAGCGTCAGGACAAATAGGGTTAGCGTCAGGACAACTAGGGTTAGCGTCAGGACAAGTAGGGTTAGCGTCAGGACAACTAGGGTTAGCGTCAGGACAAGTAGGGTTAGCGTCAGGACAACTAGGGTTAGCGTCAGGACAACTAGGGTTAGCGTCAGGACAACTAGGGTTAGTGCCAGGACAACTAGGGTTAGCGCCAGGACAACTAGGGATAGCGCCAGGACAACTAGGGTTAGCGCCAGGACAACTAGGGTTAGCGCCAGGACAACTAGGGTTAGCGCCAGGACAACTAGGGTTAGCACCAGGACAACTAGGGTTAGCGCCAGGACAACTAGGGTTTACGTCAGGACAACTAGGGTTAGAGTCAGTACAACTAGGGTTAGCATCAGGACAAGTAGAGTTAGCGTCAGGACAAATAGGGTTAGAGTCAGGACAACTAGGGTTAGCGTCAGGACAAGTAGGGTTAGCGTCAGGACAACTAGGGTTAGCGTCAGGACAAGTAGGGTTAGCGTCAGGACAACTAGGGTTAGCGTCAGGACAACTAGGGTTAGCGTCAGGACAACTAGGGTTAGCGTCAGGACAAGTAGGGTTGGCGTCAGGACAAGTAGGGTTAGCGTCAGGACAACTAGGGTTAGCGTCAGGACAACTAGGGTTAGCGTCAGGACAAGTAGGGTTAGCGTCAGGACAAGTAGAGTTAGCGTGAGGACAACTAGGGTTAGCGCCAGGACAACTAGGGTTAGCGCCAGGACAACTAGGGTTAGCATCAGGAGAACTAGGGTTAGCGTCAGGACAACTAGGGTTAGCATCAGAACAACTAGGGTTAGCGTCAGGACAACTAGGGTTAGCATCAGGACAACTAGGGTTAGCGTCAGGACAACTAGGGTTAGAGTCAGGACAACTAGGGTTAGCGCCAGGACAACTAGGGTTAGCACCAGGACAACTAGGGTTAGCGCCAGGACAAATAGGGTTAGCGTCAGGACAACTAGGGTTAGAGTCAGTACAACTAGGTTTAGCATCAGGACAAGTAGAGTTAGCTTCAGGACAACTAGGGTTAGCGTCAGCACAACTAGGGTTAGCGTCAGGACAAGTAGGGTTAGCGTCAGGACAACTAGGGTTAGCGTCAGGACAAGTAGGGTTAGCGTCAGGACAACTAGGGTTAGCGTCAGGCCAACTAGGGTTAGCGTCAGGACAACTAGGGTTAGCGTCAGGACAAGTAGGGTTAGCGTCAGGACAACTAGGGTTGGCGTCAGGACAAGTAGGGTTAGCGTCAGGACAACTAGGGTTAGCGTCAGGACAACTAGGGTTAGCGTCAGGACAAGTAGGGTTAGCGTCAGGACAACTAGGGTTGGCGTCAGGACAAGTAGGGTTAGCGTCAGGACAACTAGGGTTAGCGCCAGGACAACTAGGGTTAGCGCCAGGACAACTAGGGTTAGCATCAGGACAACTAGGGTTAGCGTCAGGACAACTAGGGTTAGCATCAGAACAACTAGGGTTAGCGTCAGGACAACTAGGGTTAGCATCAGGACAACTAGGGTTAGCGTCAGGACAACTAGGGTTAGAGTCAGGACAACTAGGGTTAGCGTCAGGACAAGTAGGGTTAGCGTCAGGACAAGTAGGGTTAGCGTCAGGACAACTAGGGTTAGCGCCAGGACAACTAGGGTTAGCATCAGGACAACTAGGGTTAGCGCCAGGACAACTAGGGTTAGCGCCAGGACAACTAGGGTTACCGCCAGGACAACTAGGGTTAGCGCCATTACAACTAGGGTTAGCCCCAGGACAACTAGGGTTAGCGCCAGGACAACTAGGGTTAGCGCCAGGACAACTAGGGTTACCGCCAGGACAACTAGAGTTAGCGCCATTACAACTAGGGTTAGCCCCAGGACAACTAGGGTTAGCGCCAGGACAACTAGGGTTAGCGCCAGGACAACTAGGGTTAGCGCCAGGACAACTAGGGTTAGTGCCAGGACAACTAGGGTTAGCGCCAGGACAACTAGGGTTAGCGCCAGGACAACTAGGGTTAGCATCAGGACAACTAGGGTTAGCGCCAGGACAACTAGGGTTAGCGCCAGGACAACTAGGGTTAGCGTCAGGACAACTAGGGTTAGCGTCAGGACAACTAGGGTTAGCGTCAGGACAACTAGGGTTAGCGCCAGGACAACTAGGGTTAGCGCCAGGACAACTAGGGTTAGCGCCAGGACAACTAGGGTTAGCGCCATTACAACTAGGGTTAGCCCCAGGACAACTAGGGTTAGCGCCAGGACAACCAGGGTTAGCGCCAGGACAACTAGGGTTAGCGCCAGGACAACTAGGGTTAGCGCCAGGACAACTAGGGTAACCGCCAGGACAACTAGGGTTAGCGTCAGGACAACTAGGGTTAGCGTCAGGACAACTAGGGTTAGCGTCAGGACAACTAGGGTTAGCGTCAGGACAACTAGGGTTAGCGTCAGGACAACTAAGGTTAGAGTCAGGACAACTAGGGTTAGCGTCAGGACAACTAGGGTTAGCGCCAGGACAACTAGGGTTAGCGCCAGGACAACTAGGGTTAGCGCCAGGACAACTAGGGTTAGCGCCAGGACAACTAGGGTTAGCGCCATTACAACTAGGGTTAGCGCCAGGACAACTAGGGTTAGCGCCAGGACAACTAGGGTTAGCGCCAGGACAACTATTGTTACCGCCAGGACAACTAGGGTTAGCACCAGGACAACTAGGGTTAGCGCCAGGACAACTAGGGTTAGCGCCAGGACAACTAGGGTTAGCGCCAGGACAACTAGGGTTAGTGCCCGGACAACTAGGGTTAGCGCCAGTACAACTAGGGTTAGCGCCAGGACAACTAGGGTTAGCATCAGGACAACTAGGGTTAGCGTCAGGACAACTAGGGTTAGCATCAGAACAACTAGGGTTAGCGTCAGGACAACTAGGGTTAGCATCAGGACAACTAGGGTTAGCGTCAGGACAACTAGGGTTAGAGTCAGGACAACTAAGGTTAGCGTCAGGACAACTAGGGTTAGCGTCAGGACAACTAGGGTTAGCGTCAGGACAACTAGGGTTAGCATCAGGACAACTAGGGTTAGCGCCAGGACAACTAGGGTTAGCGCCAGGACAACTAGGGTTACCGCCAGGACAACTAGGGTTAGCGCCATTACAACTAGGGTTAGCCCCAGGACAACTAGGGTTAGCACCAGGACAACTAGGGTTAGCGCCAGGACAACTAGGGTTAGCGCCAGGACAACTAGGGTTAGCGCCAGGACAACTAGGGTTAGCGCCAGGACAACTAGGGTTAGCGCCAGGACAACTAGGGTTAGCGCCAGGACAACTAGGGTTAGCGCCAGGACAACTAGGGTTAGCATCAGGACAACTAGGGTTAGCGCCAGGACAACTAGGGTTAGCGCCAGGACAACTAGGGTTAGCGTCAGGACAACTAGGGTTAGCGTCAGGACAACTAGGGTTAGCGTCAGGACAACTAGGGTTAGCGTCAGGACAACTAGGGTTAGCGTCAGGACAACTAAGGTTAGCGTCAGGACAACTAGGGTTAGCGTCAGGACAACTAGGGTTAGCGTCAGGACAACTAGGGTTAGCGTCAGGACAACTAGGGTTAGCGCCAGGACAACTAGGGTTAGCGCCATTACAACTAGGGTTAGCGCCAGGACAACTAGGGTTAGCGCCAGGACAACTAGGGTTACCGCCAGGACAACTAGGGTTAGCGCCAGGACAACTAGGGTTAGCGCCAGGACAACTAGGGGTAGCGCCAGGACAACTAGGTTTAGCGCCAGGACAACTAGGGTTAGCGCCAGGACAACTAGGGTTAGCGCCAGGACAACTAGGGTTAGCGCCAGGACAACTAGGGTTAGCGTCAGGACAACTAGGGTTAGCGTCAGGACAACTAGGGTTAGCGTCAGAACAACTAGGGTTAGCCTCAGGACAACTAGGGTTAGCATCAGGACAACTAGGGTTAGCGTCAGGACAACTAGGGTTAGAGTCAGGACAACTAGGGTTAGCGCCAGGACAACTAGGGTTAGCGTCAGGACAACTAGGGTTAGCGTCAGGACAACTAGGGTTAGCGTCAGGACAACTAGGGTTAGCGCCAGGACAACTAGGGTTAGCGCCAGGACAACTAGGGTTAGCGCCATTACAACTAGGGTTAGCCCCAGGACAACTAGGGTTAGCGCCAGGACAACTAGGGTTAGCGCCAGGACAACTAGGGTTAGCGCCAGGACAACTAGGGTTAGCGCCAGGACAACTAGGGTTAGCGCCAGGACAACTAGGGTTAGCGCCAGGACAACTAGGGTTAGCGTCAGGACAACTAGGGTTAGCGTCAGGACAACTAGGGTTAGCGTCAGGACAACTAGGGTTAGCGCCAAGGACAACTAGGGTTAGCGCCAAGGACAACTAGGGTTAGTGCCAGGACAACTAGGGTTAGCACCAGGACAACTAGGGTTAGCGCCAGGACAACTAGGGTTACCGCCAGGACAACTAGGGTTAGCGCCAGGACAACTAGGGTTAGCGCCAGGACAACTAGGGTTAGCGCCAGGAAAACTAGGGTTAGCGCCAGGACAACTAGGGTTAGCGCCAGGACAACTAGGGGTAGCGTCAGGACAACTAGGGTTAGCATCAGGACAACTAGGGTTAGCGCCAGGACAACTAGGGTTAGCGCCAGGACAACTAGGGTTAGCGCCAGGACAACTAGGGTTAGCGCCATTACAACTAGGGTTAGCGCCAGGACAACTAGGGTTAGTGCCAGGACAACTAGGGTTAGCGCTAGGACAACTAGGGTTAGCGCCAGGACAACTAGGATTAGCGCCAGGACAACTAGGGTTAGCGCCAGGACAACTAGGGTTAGCGCCAGGACAACTAGGGTTAACGCCAGGACAACTAGGGTTAGCGCCAGGACAACTAGGGTTAGCGTCAGGACAACTAAGGTTAGAGTCAGTACAACTAGGGTTAGCATCAGGACAAGTAGAGTTAGCGTCAGGACAACTAGGGTTAGCGTCAGGACAACCAGGGTTAGCGTCAGGACAAGTAGGGTTAGCGTCAGGACAACTAGGGAAGGCGTCAGGACAAGTAGGGTTAGCGTCAGGACAACTAGGGTTAGCGTCAGGACAACTAGGGTTAGCGTTAGGACAACTAGGGTTAGCGTCAGGACAACTAGTGTTAGCGCCAGGACAACTAGGGTTAGCATCAGGACAACTAGGGTTAGCGCCAGGACAACTAGGGTTAGCGTCAGGACAACTAGGGTTAGCGTCAGGACAACTAGGGTTAGCGCCAGGACAACTAGGGTTAGCGTCAGGACAACTAGGGTTAGCGTTAGGACAACTAGGGTTAGCGTCAGGACAACTAGGGTTAGCGTCAGGACAACTAGGGTTAGCGTCAGGACAACTAGGGTTAGCGCCAGGACAACTAGGGTTAGCGTCAGGACAACTAGGGTTAGCGTCAGGACAACTAGGGTTATCGTCAGGACAACTAGGGTTAGCGCCAGGACAACTAGGGTTAGCGCCAGGACAACTAGGGTTAGCGCCATTACAACTTGGGTTAGCGCCAGGACAACTAGGGTTAGCGCCAGTACAACTAGGGTTAGAGCCAGGACAACTAGGGTTAGCGCCAGGACAACTAGGGTTACCGCCAGGACAACTAGGGTTAGCACCAGGACAACTAGGGTTAGCGCCAGGACAACTAGGGTTAGCGCCAGGACAACTAAGGTTAGCGTCAGGACAACTAGGGTTAGCGTCAGGACAACTAGGATTAGCGTCAGGACAACTAGGGTTAGCGTCAGGACAACTAGGGTAAGAGTCAGGACAACTAGGGTTAGCGTCAGGAAAACTAGGGTTAGCGTCAGGACAACTAGGGTTAGCGTCAGGACAACTAGGGTTAGCGCCAGGACAACTAGGGTTAGCATCAGGACAGCTAGGGTTAGCATCAAGGCAACTATGGTTAGCGTCAGGACATCTAGGGTTAGCGCCAGGACAACTCGGGTTAGCGCCAGGACAACTAGGGTTAGCGCCAGGACAACTAGGGTTAGCGCCAGGACAACTAGGGTTAGCGCCAGGACAACTAGGGTTAGCGCCAGGACAACTAGGGTTAGCGCCAGGACAACTAGGGTTAGCGTCAGGACAACTAGGGTTAGCGCCAGGACAACTAGGGTTAGCGTCAGGACAACTAGGGTTAGCGTTAGGACAACTAGGGTTAGCGTCAGGACAACTAGGGTTAGCATCAGGACAACTAGGGTTAGCGTCAGGACAACTAGGGTTAGCGCCAGGACAACTAGGGTTAGCGTCAGGACAACTAGGGTTAGCGTCAGGACAACTAGGGTTAGCGTCAGGACAACTAGGATTAGCGTCAGGACAACTAGGGTTAGCGCCAGGACAACTAGGGTTAGCTCCAGGACAACTAGGGTTAGCGCCATTACAACTAGGGTTAGCCCCAGGACAACTAGGGTTAGCGCCAGGACAACTAGGGTTAGCGCCAGGACAACTAGGGTTAGCGCCAGGACAACTAGGGTTAGCGCCAGGACAGCTAGGGTTAGCATCAAGGCAACTATGGTTAGCGTCAGGACAACTAGGGTTAGCGCCAGGACAACTCGGGTTAGCGCCAGGACAACTAGGGTTAGCGCCAGGACAACTAGGGTTAGCGCCAGGACAACTAGGGTTAGCGCCAGGACAACTAGGGTTAGCGCCAGGACAACTAGGGTTAGCGTCAGGACAACTAGGGTTAGCGCCAGGACAACTAGGGTTAGCGTCAGGACAACTAGGGTTAGCGTTAGGACAACTAGGGTTAGCGTCAGGACAACTAGGGTTAGCATCAGGACAACTAGGGTTAGCGTCAGGACAACTAGGGTTAGCGCCAGGACAACTAGGGTTAGCGTCAGGACAACTAGGGATAGCGTCAGGACAACTAGGATTAGCGTCAGGACAACTAGGGTTAGCGCCAGGACAACTAGGGTTAGCTCCAGGACAACTAGGGTTAGCGCCATTACAACTAGGGTTAGCCCCAGGACAACTAGGGTTAGCGCCAGGACAACTAGGGTTAGCGCCAGGACAACTAGGGTTAGCGCCAGGACAACTAGGGTTAGCGCCAGGACAACTAGGGTTAGCGCCAGGACAACTAGGGTTACCGCCAGGACAACTAGGGTTAGCGCCAGGACAACTAGGGTTAGCGCCAGGACAACTAGGGGTAGCGCCAGGACAACTAGGGTTAGCGTCAGGACAACTAGGGTTAGCGTCAGGACAACTAGGGTTAGCGTCAGGACAACTAGGGTAAGCGTCAGGACAACTAGGGTTAGCGTCAGGACAACTAAGGTTAGCGTCAGGACAACTAGGGTTAGCGTCAGCACAACTAGGGTTAGCGTCAGGACAACTAGGGTTAGCATCAGGACAACTAGGGTTAGCGTCAGGACAACTAGGGTTAGCGTCAGGACAACTAGGGTTAGTGCCAGGACAACTAGGGTTAGCGCCAGGACAACTAGGGTTAGCGCCAGGACAACTAGGGTTAGCGCCATTACAACTAGGGTTAGCGCCAAGGACAACTAGGGTTAGTGCCAGGACAACTAGGGTTAGCGCCAGGACAACTAGGGTTAGCGCCAGGACAACTAGGGTTACCGCCAGGACAACTAGGGTTAGCGCCAGGACAACTAGGGTTAGCGCCAGGACAACTAGGGTTAGCGCCAGGAAAACTAGGGTTAGCGCCAGGACAACTAGGGTTAGCGTCAGGACAACTAGGGTTAGAGTCAGTACAACTAGGGTTAGCATCAGGACAAGTAGAGTTAGCATCAGGACAACTAGGGTTAGCGTCAGGACAACTAGGTTTAGCGTCAGGACAAGTAGGGTTAGCGTCAGGACAACTAGGGTTAGCGTCAGGACAAGTAGGGTTAGCGTCAGGACAACTAGGGTTAGCGTCAGGACAACTAGGGTTAGCGTCAGGACAAGTAGGGTTAGCGTCAGGACAAGTAGGGTTAGCGTCAGGACAACTAGGGTTAGCGTCAGGACAAGTAGGGTTAGCGTCAGGACAACTAGGGTTAGCGTCAGGACAACTAGGGTTAGCGTCAGGACAACTAGGGTTAGCGTCAGGACAACTAGGGTTAGCGTCAGGACAACTAGGGTTATCGTCAGGACAACTAGGGTTAGCGCCAGGACAACTAGGGTTAGCGCCAGGACAACTAGGGTTAGAGCCAGGACAACTATGGTTAGCGCCATTACAACTTGGGTTAGCGCCAGGACAACTAGGGTTAGCGCCAGTACAACTAGGGTTAGCGCCAGGACAACTAGGGTTAGCGCCAGGACAACTAGGGTTACCGCCAGGACAACTAGGGTTAGCACCAGGACAACTAGGGTTAGCGCCAGGACAACTAGGGTTAGCGCCAGGACAACTAGGGTTAGCGTCAGGACAACTAGGGTTAGCGCCAGGACAACTAGGGTTAGCGTCAGGACAACTAGGGTTAGCATCAGGACAACTAGGGTTAGCGCCAGGACAACTAGGGTTAGCGCCAGGACAACTAGGGTTAGCGCCATTACAACTTGGGTTAGCGCCAGGACAACTAGGGTTAGCGCCAGTACAACTAGGGTTACCGCCAGGACAACTAGGGTTAGCACCAGGACTACTAGGGTTAGCGCCAGGACAACTAGGGTTAGCGCCAGGACAACTAGGGTTAGCGTCAGGACAACTAGGGTTAGCGCCAGGACAACTAGGGTTAGCGTCAGGACAACTAGGGTTAGCGTCAGGACAACTAGGGTTAGCGTCAGAACAACTAGGGTTAGAGTCAGGACAACTAGGATTAGCGTCAGGACAACTAGGGTTAGCGTCAGGACAACTAGGGTAAGAGTCAGGACAACTAGGGTTAGCGTCAGTAAAACTAGGGTTAGCGTCAGGACAACTAGGGTTAGCATCAGGACAACTAGGGTTAGCGCCAGGACAACTAGGGTTAGCATCAGGACAGCTAGGGTTAGCATCAGGACAACTATGGTTAGCGTCAGGACAACTCGGGTTAGCGCCAGGACAACTCGGGTTAGCGCCAGGACAACTAGGGTTAGCGCCAGGACAACTAGGGTTAGCGCCAGGACAACTAGGGTTAGCGCCAGGACAACTAGGGTTAGCGCCAGGACAACTAGGGTTAGCGTCAGGACAACTAGGGTTAGCGTCAGGACAACTAGGGTTAGCGCCAGGACAACTAGGGTTAGCGTCAGGACAACTAGGGTTAGCGTTAGGACAACTAGGGTTAGCGTCAGGACAACTAGGGTTAGCGTCAGGACAACTAGGGTTAGCGTCAGGACAACTAGGGTTAGCGCCAGGACAACTAGGGTTAGCATCAGGACAACTAGGGTTAGCGTCAGGACAACTAGGTTTAGCGTCAGGACAACTAGGGTTAGCGTCAGGACAACTAGGGTTAGCGCCAGGACAACTAGGGTTAGCGCCAGGACAACTAGGGTTAGCGCCATTACAACTAGGGTTAGCCCCAGGACAACTAGGGTTAGCGCCAGGACAACTAGGGTTAGCGCCAGGACAACTAGGGTTAGCGCCAGGACAACTAGGGTTACCGCCAGGACAACTAGGGTTAGAGCCAGGACAACTAGGGTTAGCGTCAGGACAACTAGGGTTAGCGCCAGGACAACTAGGGTTAGCGTCAGGACAACTAGGGTTAGCGTCAGGACAACTAGGGTTAGCGTCAGGACAACTAGGGTTAGCGTCAGGACAACTAGGGTAAGCGTCAGGACAACTAGGGTTAGCGTCAGGACAACTAAGGTTAGCGTCAGGACAACTAGGGTTAGCGTCAGCACAACTAGGGTTAGCATCAGGACAACTAGGGTTAGCATCAGGACAACTAGGGTTAGCGTCAGGACAACTAGGGTTAGCGTCAGGACAACTAGGGTTAGCGCCAGGACAACTAGGGTTAGCGCCAGGACAACTAGGGTTAGCGCCAGGACAACTAGGGTTAGCGCCAGGACAACTAGGGTTAGCGCCATTACAACTAGGGTTAGCGCCAAGGACAACTAGGGTTAGTGCCAGGACAACTAGGGTTAGCACAAGGACAACTAGGGTTAGCGCCAGGACAACTAGGGTTACCGCCAGGACAACTAGGGTTAGCGCCAGGACAACTAGGGTTAGCGCCAGGACAACTAGGGTTAGCGCCAGGAAAACTAGGGTTAGCGCCAGGACAACTAGGGTTAGCGCCAGGACAACTAGGGTTAGCGTCAGGACAACTAGGGTTAGAGTCAGTACAACTAGGGTTAGCATCAGGACAAGTAGAGTTAGCGTCAGGACAGCTAGGGTTAGCGTCAGGACAACTAGGGTTAGCGTCAGGACAACTAGGGTTAGCGTCAGGACAACTAGGGTTAGCGCCAGGACAACTAGGGTTAGAGTCAGTACAACTAGGGTTAGCATCAGGACAAGTAGAGTTAGCGTCAGGACAACTAGGGTTAGCGTCAGGACAACTAGGTTTAGCGTCAGGACAAGTAGGGTTAGCGTCAGGACAACTAGGGTTAGCGTCAGGACAAGTAGGGTTAGCGTCAGGACAACTAGGGTTAGCGTCAGGACAACTAGGGTTAGCGTCAGGACAAGTAGGGTTAGCGTTAGGACAAGTAGGGTTAGCGTCAGGACAACTAGGGTTAGCGTGAGGACAAGTAGGGTTAGCGTCAGGACAACTAGGGTTAGCGTCAGGACAACTAGGGTTAGCGTCAGGACAACTAGGGTTATCGTCAGGACAACTAGGGTTAGCGCCAGGACAACTAGGGTTAGTGCCAGGACAACTAGGGTTAGCGCCAGGACAACTAGGGTTAGCGCCATTACAACTTGGGTTAGCGCCAGGACAACTAGGGTTAGCGCCAGTACAACTAGGGTTAGCGCCAGGACAACTAGGGTTAGCGCCAGGACAACTAGGGTTACCGCCAGGACAAGTAGGGTTAGCACCAGGACAACTAGGGTTAGCGCCAGGACAACTAGGGTTAGCGCCAGGACAACTAGGGTTAGCGTCAGGACAACTAGGGTTAGCGCCAGGACAACTAGGGTTAGCGTCAGGACAACTAGGGTTAGCGTCAGGACAACTAGGGTTAGCGTCAGAACAACTAGGGTTAGCGTCAGGACAACTAGGGTTAGCGTCAGGACAACTAGGGTTAGCGTCAGGACAACTAGGGTAAGAGTCAGGACAACTAGGGTTAGCGTCAGGAAAACTAGGGTTAGCGTCAGGACAACTAGGGTTAGCGTCAGGACAACTAGGGTTAGCGCCAGGACAACTAGGGTTAGCATCAGGACAGCTAGGGTTAGCATCAGGACAACTAGGGTTAGCGTCAGGACAACTAGGGTAAGAGTCAGGACAACTAGGGTTAGCGTCAGGAAAACTAGGGTTAGCGTCAGGACAACTAGGGTTAGCGTCAGGACAACTAGGGTTAGCGCCAGGACAACTAGGGTTAGCATCAGGACAGCTAGGGTTAGCATCAGGACAACTATGGTTAGCGTCAGGACAACTAGGGTTTGCGCCAGGACAACTAGGGTTAGCGCCAGGACAACTAGGGTTAGCGCCAGGACAACTAGGGTTAGCGCCAGGACAACTAGGGTTAGTGTCAGGACAACTAGGGTTAGCGTCAGGACAACTAGGGTTAGCGCCAGGACAACTAGGGTTAGCGTCAGGACAACTAGGGTTACCGCCAGGACAACTAGGGTTAGCGCCAGGACAACTAGGGTTAGCGTCAGGACAACTAGGGTTAGCGCCAGGACAACTAGGGTTAGCGTCAGGACAACTAGGGTTAGCGTCAGGACAACTAGGGTTAGCGTCAGGACAACTAGGGTAAGCGTCAGGACAACTAGGGTTAGCGTCAGGACAACTAGGGTTAGCGCCAAGGACAACTAGGGTTAGCGCCAAGGACAACTAGGGTTAGTGCCAGGACAACTAGGGTTAGCACCAGGACAACTAGGGTTAGCGCCAGGACAACTAGGATTACCGCCAGGACAACTAGGGTTAGCGCCATTACAACTTGGGTTAGCGCCAGGACAACTAGGTTTAGCGCCAGTACAACTAGGGTTAGCGCCAGGACAACTAGGGTTAGCGCCAGGACAACTAGGGTTACCGCCAGGACAACTAGGGTTAGCGTCAGAACAACTAGGGTTAGCGTCAGGACAACTAGGGTTAGCGTCAGGACAACTAGGGTTAGCGTCAGGACAACTAGGGTAAGAGTCAGGACAACTAGGGTTAGCGTCAGGAAAACTAGGGTTAGCGTCAGGACAACTAGGGTTATCGTCAGGACAACTAGGGTTAGCGCCAGGACAACTAGGGTTAGCATCAGGACAGCTAGGGTTATCGTCAGGACAACTAGGGTTAGCGCCAGGACAACTAGGGTTAGTGCCAGGACAACTAGGGTTAGCGCCATTACAACTTGGGTTAGCGCCAGGACAACTAGGGTTAGCGCCAGTACAACTAGGGTTAGCGCCAGGACAACTAGGGTTAGCGCCAGGACAACTAGGGTTACCGCCAGGACAAGTAGGGTTAGCACCAGGACAACTAGGGTTAGCGCCAGGACAACTAGGGTTAGCGTCAGGACAAGTAGGGTTAGCGTCAGGACAACTAGGGTTAGCGTCAGGACAACTAGGGTTAGCGTCAGGACAAGTAGGGTTAGCGTTAGGACAAGTAGGGTTAGCGTCAGGACAACTAGGGTTAGCGTGAGGACAAGTAGGGTTAGCGTCAGGACAACTAGGGTTAGCGTCAGGACAACTAGGGTTAGCGTCAGGACAACTAGGGTTATCGTCAGGACAACTAGGGTTAGCGCCAGGACAACTAGGGTTAGTGCCAGGACAACTAGGGTTAGCGCCAGGACAACTAGGGTTAGCGCCATTACAACTTGGGTTAGCGCCAGGACAACTAGGGTTAGCGCCAGTACAACTAGGGTTAGCGCCAGGACAACTAGGGTTAGCGCCAGGACAACTAGGGTTACCGCCAGGACAAGTAGGGTTAGCACCAGGACAACTAGGGTTAGCGCCAGGACAACTAGGGTTAGCGCCAGGACAACTAGGGTTAGCGTCAGGACAACTAGGGTTAGCGCCAGGACAACTAGGGTTAGCGTCAGGACAACTAGGGTTAGCGTCAGGACAACTAGGGTTAGCGTCAGAACAACTAGGGTTAGCGTCAGGACAACTAGGGTTAGCGTCAGGACAACTAGGGTTAGCGTCAGGACAACTAGGGTAAGAGTCAGGACAACTAGGGTTAGCGTCAGGAAAACTAGGGTTAGCGTCAGGACAACTAGGGTTAGCGTCAGGACAACTAGGGTTAGCGCCAGGACAACTAGGGTTAGCATCAGGACAGCTAGGGTTAGCATCAGGACAACTAGGGTTAGCGTCAGGACAACTAGGGTAAGAGTCAGGACAACTAGGGTTAGCGTCAGGAAAACTAGGGTTAGCGTCAGGACAACTAGGGTTAGCGTCAGGACAACTAGGGTTAGCGCCAGGACAACTAGGGTTAGCATCAGGACAGCTAGGGTTAGCATCAGGACAACTATGGTTAGCGTCAGGACAACTAGGGTTTGCGCCAGGACAACTAGGGTTAGCGCCAGGACAACTAGGGTTAGCGCCAGGACAACTAGGGTTAGCGCCAGGACAACTAGGGTTAGTGTCAGGACAACTAGGGTTAGCGTCAGGACAACTAGGGTTAGCGCCAGGACAACTAGGGTTAGCGTCAGGACAACTAGGGTTACCGCCAGGACAACTAGGGTTAGCGCCAGGACAACTAGGGTTAGCGTCAGGACAACTAGGGTTAGCGCCAGGACAACTAGGGTTAGCGTCAGGACAACTAGGGTTAGCGTCAGGACAACTAGGGTTAGCGTCAGGACAACTAGGGTAAGCGTCAGGACAACTAGGGTTAGCGTCAGGACAACTAGGGTTAGCGCCAAGGACAACTAGGGTTAGCGCCAAGGACAACTAGGGTTAGTGCCAGGACAACTAGGGTTAGCACCAGGACAACTAGGGTTAGCGCCAGGACAACTAGGATTACCGCCAGGACAACTAGGGTTAGCGCCATTACAACTTGGGTTAGCGCCAGGACAACTAGGTTTAGCGCCAGTACAACTAGGGTTAGCGCCAGGACAACTAGGGTTAGCGCCAGGACAACTAGGGTTACCGCCAGGACAACTAGGGTTAGCGTCAGAACAACTAGGGTTAGCGTCAGGACAACTAGGGTTAGCGTCAGGACAACTAGGGTTAGCGTCAGGACAACTAGGGTAAGAGTCAGGACAACTAGGGTTAGCGTCAGGAAAACTAGGGTTAGCGTCAGGACAACTAGGGTTATCGTCAGGACAACTAGGGTTAGCGCCAGGACAACTAGGGTTAGCATCAGGACAGCTAGGGTTATCGTCAGGACAACTAGGGTTAGCGCCAGGACAACTAGGGTTAGTGCCAGGACAACTAGGGTTAGCGCCATTACAACTTGGGTTAGCGCCAGGACAACTAGGGTTAGCGCCAGTACAACTAGGGTTAGCGCCAGGACAACTAGGGTTAGCGCCAGGACAACTAGGGTTACCGCCAGGACAAGTAGGGTTAGCACCAGGACAACTAGGGTTAGCGCCAGGACAACTAGGGTTAGCGCCAGGACAACTAGGGTTAGCGTCAGGACAACTAGGGTTAGCGCCAGGACAACTAGGGTTAGCGTCAGGACAACTAGGGTTAGCGTCAGGACAACTAGGGTTAGCGTCAGAACAACTAGGGTTAGCGTCAGGACAACTAGGGTTAGCGTCAGGACAACTAGGGTTAGCGTCAGGACAACTAGGGTAAGAGTCAGGACAACTAGGGTTAGCGTCAGGAAAACTAGGGTTAGCGTCAGGACAACTAGGGTTAGCGTCAGGACAACTAGGGTTAGCGCCAGGACAACTAGGGTTAGCATCAGGACAGCTAGGGTTAGCATCAGGACAACTAGGGTTAGCGTCAGGACAACTAGGGTAAGAGTCAGGACAACTAGGGTTAGCGTCAGGAAAACTAGGGTTAGCGTCAGGACAACTAGGGTTAGCGTCAGGACAACTAGGGTTAGCGCCAGGACAACTAGGGTTAGCATCAGGACAGCTAGGGTTAGCATCAGGACAACTATGGTTAGCGTCAGGACAACTAGGGTTTGCGCCAGGACAACTAGGGTTAGCGCCAGGACAACTAGGGTTAGCGCCAGGACAACTAGGGTTAGCGCCAGGACAACTAGGGTTAGTGTCAGGACAACTAGGGTTAGCGTCAGGACAACTAGGGTTAGCGCCAGGACAACTAGGGTTAGCGTCAGGACAACTAGGGTTACCGCCAGGACAACTAGGGTTAGCGCCAGGACAACTAGGGTTAGCGTCAGGACAACTAGGGTTAGCGCCAGGACAACTAGGGTTAGCGTCAGGACAACTAGGGTTAGCGTCAGGACAACTAGGGTTAGCGTCAGGACAACTAGGGTAAGCGTCAGGACAACTAGGGTTAGCGTCAGGACAACTAGGGTTAGCGCCAAGGACAACTAGGGTTAGCGCCAAGGACAACTAGGGTTAGTGCCAGGACAACTAGGGTTAGCACCAGGACAACTAGGGTTAGCGCCAGGACAACTAGGATTACCGCCAGGACAACTAGGGTTAGCGCCATTACAACTTGGGTTAGCGCCAGGACAACTAGGTTTAGCGCCAGTACAACTAGGGTTAGCGCCAGGACAACTAGGGTTAGCGCCAGGACAACTAGGGTTACCGCCAGGACAACTAGGGTTAGCGTCAGAACAACTAGGGTTAGCGTCAGGACAACTAGGGTTAGCGTCAGGACAACTAGGGTTAGCGTCAGGACAACTAGGGTAAGAGTCAGGACAACTAGGGTTAGCGTCAGGAAAACTAGGGTTAGCGTCAGGACAACTAGGGTTATCGTCAGGACAACTAGGGTTAGCGCCAGGACAACTAGGGTTAGCATCAGGACAGCTAGGGTTAGCATCAGGACAACTAGGGTTAGCGTCAGGACAACTAGGGTAAGAGTCAGGACAACTAGGGTTAGCGTCAGGAAAACTAGGGTTAGCGTCAGGACAACTAGGGTTAGCGTCAGGACAACTAGGGTTAGCGCCAGGACAACTAGGGTTAGCATCAGGACAGCTAGGGTTAGCATCAGGACAACTATGGTTAGCGTCAGGACAACTAGGGTTAGCGCCAGGACAACTAGGGTTAGCGCCAGGACAACTAGGGTTAGCGCCAGGACAACTAGGGTTAGCGCCAGGACAACTAGGGTTAGCCCCAGGACAACTAGGGTTAGCGCCAGGACAACTAGGGTTAGCGCCAGGACAACTAGGGTTAGCGCCAGGACAACTAGGGTTAGCGCCAGGACAACTAGGGTTACCACCAGGACAACTAGGGTTAGCGCCAGGACAACTAGGTTTAGCGTCAGGACAACTAGGGTTAGCGCCAGGACAACTAGGGTTAGCGTCAGGACAACTAGGGTTAGCGTCAGGACAACTAGGGTTAGCGTCAGGACAACTAGGGTAAGCGTCAGGACAACTAGGGTTAGCGTCAGGACAACTAGGGTTAGCGCCAAGGACAACTAGGGTTAGCGCCAAGGACAACTAGGGTTAGTGCCAGGACAACTAGGGTTAGCGCCAGGACAACTAGGGTTAGCGCCAGGACAACTAGGATTACCGCCAGGACAACTAGGGTTAGCGCCATTACAACTTGGGTTAGCGCCAGGACAACTAGGGTTAGCGCCAGTACAACTAGGGTTAGCGCCAGGACAACTAGGGTTAGCGCCAGGACAACTAGGGTTACCGCCAGGACAACTAGGGTTAGCACCAGGACAACTAGGGTTAGCGCCAGGACAACTAGGGTTAGCGCCAGGACAACTAGGGTTAGCGTCAGGACAACTAGGGTTAGCGTCAGGACAACTAGGGTTAGCGTCAGGACAACTAGGGTTAGCGTCAGAACAACTAGGGTTAGCGTCAGGACAACTAGGGTTAGCGTCAGGACAACTAGGGTTAGCGTCAGGACAACTAGGGTAAGAGTCAGGACAACTATGGTTAGCGTCAGGAAAACTAGGGTTAGCGTCAGGACAACTAGGGTTAGCGTCAGGACAACTAGGGTTAGTGCCAGGACAACTAGGGTTAGCATCAGGACAGCTAGGGTTAGCATCAGGACAACTAGGGTTAGCGTCAGGACAACTAGGTTTAGCGCCAGGACAACTAGGGTTAGCGCCAGGACAACTAGGGTTAGCGCCAGGACAACTAGGGTTAGCGTCAGGACAACTAGGGTTAGCGTCAGGACAACTAGGGTTAGCGCCAGGACAACTAGGGTTAGCGTCAGGACAACTAGGGTTAGCGTTAGGACAACTAGGGTTAGCGTCAGGACAACTAGGGTTAGCATCAGGACAACTAGGGTTAGCGTCAGGACAACTAGGGTTAGCGCCAGGACAACTAGGGTTAGCGTCAGGACAACTAGGGTTAGCGTCAGGACAACTAGGGTTAGCGCCAGGACAACTAGGGTTAGCCCCAGGACAACTAGGGTTAGCGCCAGGACAACTAGGGTTAGCGCCAGGACAACTAGGGTTAGCGCCAGGACAACTAGGGTTACCGCCAGGACAACTAGGGTTAGCGCCAGGACAACTAGGGTTAGCGTCAGGACAACTAGGGTTAGCGCCAGGACAACTAGGGTTAGCGTCAGGACAACTAGGGTTAGCGTCAGGACAACTAGGGTTAGCGTCAGGACAACTAGGGTAAGCGTCAGGACAACTAGGGTTAGCGTCAGGACAACTAGGGTTAGCGCCAAGGACAACTAGGGTTAGCGCCAAGGACAACTAGGGTTAGTGCCAGGACAACTAGGGTTAGCACCAGGACAACTAGGGTTAGCGCCAGGACAACTAGGATTACCGCCAGGACAACTAGGGTTAGCGCCATTACAACTTGGGTTAGCGCCAGGACAACTAGGGTTAGCGCCAGTACAACTAGGGTTAGCGCCAGGACAACTAGGGTTAGCGCCAGGACAACTAGGGTTACCGCCAGGACAACTAGGGTTAGCGTCAGAACAACTAGGGTTAGCGTCAGGACAACTAGGGTTAGCGTCAGGACAACTAGGGTTAGCGTCAGGACAACTAGGGTAAGAGTCAGGACAACTAGGGTTAGCGTCAGGAAAACTAGGGTTAGCGTCAGGACAACTAGGGTTATCGTCAGGACAACTAGGGTTAGCGCCAGGACAACTAGGGTTAGCATCAGGACAGCTAGGGTTAGCATCAGGACAACTAGGGTTAGCGTCAGGACAACTAGGGTAAGAGTCAGGACAACTAGGGTTAGCGTCAGGAAAACTAGGGTTAGCGTCAGGACAACTAGGGTTAGCGTCAGGACAACTAGGGTTAGCGCCAGGACAACTAGGGTTAGCATCAGGACAGCTAGGGTTAGCATCAGGACAACTATGGTTAGCGTCAGGACAACTAGGGTTAGCGCCAGGACAACTAGGGTTAGCGCCAGGACAACTAGGGTTAGCGCCAGGACAACTAGGGTTAGCGCCAGGACAACTAGGGTTAGCCCCAGGACAACTAGGGTTAGCGCCAGGACAACTAGGGTTAGCGCCAGGACAACTAGGGTTAGCGCCAGGACAACTAGGGTTAGCGCCAGGACAACTAGGGTTACCACCAGGACAACTAGGGTTAGCGCCAGGACAACTAGGTTTAGCGTCAGGACAACTAGGGTTAGCGCCAGGACAACTAGGGTTAGCGTCAGGACAACTAGGGTTAGCGTCAGGACAACTAGGGTTAGCGTCAGGACAACTAGGGTAAGCGTCAGGACAACTAGGGTTAGCGTCAGGACAACTAGGGTTAGCGCCAAGGACAACTAGGGTTAGCGCCAAGGACAACTAGGGTTAGTGCCAGGACAACTAGGGTTAGCGCCAGGACAACTAGGGTTAGCGCCAGGACAACTAGGATTACCGCCAGGACAACTAGGGTTAGCGCCATTACAACTTGGGTTAGCGCCAGGACAACTAGGGTTAGCGCCAGTACAACTAGGGTTAGCGCCAGGACAACTAGGGTTAGCGCCAGGACAACTAGGGTTACCGCCAGGACAACTAGGGTTAGCACCAGGACAACTAGGGTTAGCGCCAGGACAACTAGGGTTAGCGCCAGGACAACTAGGGTTAGCGTCAGGACAACTAGGGTTAGCGTCAGGACAACTAGGGTTAGCGTCAGGACAACTAGGGTTAGCGTCAGAACAACTAGGGTTAGCGTCAGGACAACTAGGGTTAGCGTCAGGACAACTAGGGTTAGCGTCAGGACAACTAGGGTAAGAGTCAGGACAACTATGGTTAGCGTCAGGAAAACTAGGGTTAGCGTCAGGACAACTAGGGTTAGCGTCAGGACAACTAGGGTTAGTGCCAGGACAACTAGGGTTAGCATCAGGACAGCTAGGGTTAGCATCAGGACAACTATGGTTAGCGTCAGGAAAACTAGGGTTAGCGTCAGGACAACTAGGGTTAGCGTCAGGACAACTAGGGTTAGCGCCAGGACAACTAGGGTTAGCGTCAGGACAACTAGGGTTAGCGTTAGGACAACTAGGGTTAGCGTCAGGACAACTAGGGTTAGCATCAGGACAACTAGGGTTAGCGTCAGGACAACTAGGGTTAGCGCCAGGACAACTAGGGTTAGCGTCAGGACAACTAGGGTTAGCGTCAGGACAACTAGGGTTAGCGTCAGGACAACTAGGGTTAGCGCCAGGACAACTAGGGTTAGCGCCAGGACAACTAGGGTTAGCCCCAGGACAACTAGGGTTAGCGCCAGGACAACTAGGGTTACCGCCAGGACAACTAGGGTTAGCGCCAGGACAACTAGGGTTAGCGTCAGGACAACTAGGGTTAGCGCCAGGACAACTAGGGTTAGCGTCAGGACAACTAGGGTTAGCATCAGGACAACTAGGGTTAGCGTCAGGACAACTAGGGTTAGCGTCAGGACAACTAGGGTAAGCGTCAGGACAACTAGGGTTAGCGTCAGGACAACTAGGGTTAGCGCCAAGGACAACTAGGGTTAGCGCCAAGGACAACTAGGGTTAGTGCCAGGACAACTAGGGTTAGCGCCAGGACAACTAGGCTTAGCGCCAGGACAACTAGGGTTACCGCCAGGACAACTATGGTTAGCGCCAGGACAACTAGGGTTAGCGCCAGGACAACTAAGGTTAGCGCCAGGAAAACTAGGGTTAGCGCCAGGACAACTAGGGTTAGCGCCAGGACAACTAGGGTTAGCGTCAGGACAACTAGGGTTAGAGTCAGTACAACTAGGGTTAGCGCCAGGACAACTAGGGTTAGCGTCAGGACAACTAGGGTTAGCGCCAGGACAACTAGGGTTAGCGTCAGGACAAGTAGGGTTAGCGTCAGGACAACTAGGGTTAGCGTCAGGACAACTAGGGTTAGCATCAGGACAACTAGGGTTAGCGCCAGGACAACTAGGGTTAGCGCCAGGACAACTAGGGTTAGCGCCAGGACAACTAGGGTTAGCGCCAGGACAACTAGGGTTAGCGCCATTACAACTAGGGTTAGCGCCAGGACAACTAGGGTTAGTGCCAGGACAACTAGGGTTAGCGCCAGGACAACTAGGGTTAGTGCCAGGACAACTAGGGTTATCGCCAGGACAACTAGGGTTAGCGCCAGGACAACTAGGGTTAGCGCCAGGACAACTAGGGTTAGCGCCAGGACAACTAGGGTTAGCGTCAGGACAACTAGGGTTAGAGTCAGTACAACTAGGGTTAGCATCAGGACAGCTAGGGTTAGCATCAGGACAACTAGGGTTAGCGTCAGGACAACTAGGGTTAGCGCCAGGACAACTAGGGTTAGCGCCAGGACAACTAGGGTTAGCGCCAGGACAACTAGGGTTAGCGTCAGGACAACTAGGGTTAGCGTCAGGACAACTAGGGATAGCGCCAGGACAACTAGGGTTAGCGTCAGGACAACTAGGGTTAGCGTTAGGACAACTAGGGTTAGCGTCAGGACAACTAGGGTTAGCATCAGGACAACTAGGGTTAGCGTCAGGACAACTAGGGTTAGCGCCAGGACAACTAGGGTTAGCGTCAGGACAACTAGGGTTAGCGTCAGGACAACTAGGGTTAGCGCCAGGACAACTAGGGTTAGCCCCAGGACAACTAGGGTTAGCGCCAGGACAACTAGGGTTAGCGCCAGGACAACTAGGGTTAGCGCCAGGACAACTAGGGTTACCGCCAGGACAACTATGGTTAGCGCCAGGACAACTAGGGTTAGCGTCAGGACAACTAGGGTTAGCGCCAGGACAACTAGGGTTAGCGTCAGGACAACTAGGGTTAGCGTCAGGACAACTAGGGTTAGCGTCAGGACAACTAGGGTAAGCGTCAGGACAACTAGGGTTAGCGTCAGGACAACTAGGGTTAGCGCCAAGGACAACTAGGGTTAGCGCCAAGGACAACTAGGGTTAGTGCCAGGACAACTAGGGTTAGCACCAGGACAACTAGGGTTAGCGCCAGGACAACTAGGATTACCGCCAGGACAACTAGGGTTAGCGCCATTACAACTTGGGTTAGCGCCAGGACAACTAGGGTTAGCGCCAGTACAACTAGGGTTAGCGCCAGGACAACTAGGGTTAGCGCCAGGACAACTAGGGTTACCGCCAGGACAACTAGGGTTAGCGTCAGAACAACTAGGGTTAGCGTCAGGACAACTAGGGTTAGCGTCAGGACAACTAGGGTTAGCGTCAGGACAACTAGGGTAAGAGTCAGGACAACTAGGGTTAGCGTCAGGAAAACTAGGGTTAGCGTCAGGACAACTAGGGTTATCGTCAGGACAACTAGGGTTAGCGCCAGGACAACTAGGGTTAGCATCAGGACAGCTAGGGTTAGCATCAGGACAACTAGGGTTAGCGTCAGGACAACTAGGGTAAGAGTCAGGACAACTAGGGTTAGCGTCAGGAAAACTAGGGTTAGCGTCAGGACAACTAGGGTTAGCGTCAGGACAACTAGGGTTAGCGCCAGGACAACTAGGGTTAGCATCAGGACAGCTAGGGTTAGCATCAGGACAACTATGGTTAGCGTCAGGACAACTAGGGTTAGCGCCAGGACAACTAGGGTTAGCGCCAGGACAACTAGGGTTAGCGCCAGGACAACTAGGGTTAGCGCCAGGACAACTAGGGTTAGCCCCAGGACAACTAGGGTTAGCGCCAGGACAACTAGGGTTAGCGCCAGGACAACTAGGGTTAGCGCCAGGACAACTAGGGTTAGCGCCAGGACAACTAGGGTTACCACCAGGACAACTAGGGTTAGCGCCAGGACAACTAGGTTTAGCGTCAGGACAACTAGGGTTAGCGCCAGGACAACTAGGGTTAGCGTCAGGACAACTAGGGTTAGCGTCAGGACAACTAGGGTTAGCGTCAGGACAACTAGGGTAAGCGTCAGGACAACTAGGGTTAGCGTCAGGACAACTAGGGTTAGCGCCAAGGACAACTAGGGTTAGCGCCAAGGACAACTAGGGTTAGTGCCAGGACAACTAGGGTTAGCGCCAGGACAACTAGGGTTAGCGCCAGGACAACTAGGATTACCGCCAGGACAACTAGGGTTAGCGCCATTACAACTTGGGTTAGCGCCAGGACAACTAGGGTTAGCGCCAGTACAACTAGGGTTAGCGCCAGGACAACTAGGGTTAGCGCCAGGACAACTAGGGTTACCGCCAGGACAACTAGGGTTAGCACCAGGACAACTAGGGTTAGCGCCAGGACAACTAGGGTTAGCGCCAGGACAACTAGGGTTAGCGTCAGGACAACTAGGGTTAGCGTCAGGACAACTAGGGTTAGCGTCAGAACAACTAGGGTTAGCGTCAGGACAACTAGGGTTAGCGTCAGGACAACTAGGGTTAGCGTCAGGACAACTAGGGTAAGAGTCAGGACAACTATGGTTAGCGTCAGGAAAACTAGGGTTAGCGTCAGGACAACTAGGGTTAGCGTCAGGACAACTAGGGTTAGTGCCAGGACAACTAGGGTTAGCATCAGGACAGCTAGGGTTAGCATCAGGACAACTAGGGTTAGCGTCAGGACAACTAGGGTTAGCGCCAGGACAACTAGGGTTAGCGCCAGGACAACTAGGGTTAGCGTCAGGACAACTAGGGTTAGCGTCAGGACAACTAGGGTTAGCGCCAGGACAACTAGGGTTAGCGTCAGGACAACTAGGGTTAGCGTTAGGACAACTAGGGTTAGCGTCAGGACAACTAGGGTTAGCATCAGGACAACTAGGGTTAGCGTCAGGACAACTAGGGTTAGCGCCAGGACAACTAGGGTTAGCGTCAGGACAACTAGGGTTAGCGTCAGGACAACTAGGGTTAGCGTCAGGACAACTAGGGTTAGCGCCAGGACAACTAGGGTTAGCGCCAGGACAACTAGGGTTAGCCCCAGGACAACTAGGGTTAGCGCCAGGACAACTAGGGTTACCGCCAGGACAACTAGGGTTAGCGCCAGGACAACTAGGGTTAGCGTCAGGACAACTAGGGTTAGCGCCAGGACAACTAGGGTTAGCGTCAGGACAACTAGGGTTAGCATCAGGACAACTAGGGTTAGCGTCAGGACAACTAGGGTTAGCGTCAGGACAACTAGGGTAAGCGTCAGGACAACTAGGGTTAGCGTCAGGACAACTAGGGTTAGCGCCAAGGACAACTAGGGTTAGCGCCAAGGACAACTAGGGTTAGTGCCAGGACAACTAGGGTTAGCGCCAGGACAACTAGGCTTAGCGCCAGGACAACTAGGGTTACCGCCAGGACAACTAGGGTTAGCGCCAGGACAACTAGGGTTAGCGCCAGGACAACTAAGGTTAGCGCCAGGAAAACTAGGGTTAGGGCCAGGACAACTAGGGTTAGCGCCAGGACAACTAGGGTTAGCGTCAGGACAACTAGGGTTAGAGTCAGTACAACTAGGGTTAGCGCCAGGACAACTAGGGTTAGCGTCAGGACAACTAGGGTTAGCGCCAGGACAACTAGGGTTAGCGTCAGGACAAGTAGGGTTAGCGTCAGGACAACTAGGGTTAGCGTCAGGACAACTAGGGTTAGCATCAGGACAACTAGGGTTAGCGCCAGGACAACTAGGGTTAGCGCCAGGACAACTAGGGTTAGCGCCAGGACAACTAGGGTTAGCGCCAGGACAACTAGGGTTAGCGCCATTACAACTAGGGTTAGCGCCAGGACAACTAGGGTTAGTGCCAGGACAACTAGGGTTAGCGCCAGGACAACTAGGGTTAGTGCCAGGACAACTAGGGTTAGCGCCAGGACAACTAGGGTTAGCGCCAGGACAACTAGGGTTAGCGCCAGGACAACTAGGGTTAGCGCCAGGACAACTAGGGTTAGCGCCAGGACAACTAGGGTTAGCGTCAGGACAACTAGGGTTAGAGTCAGTACAACTAGGGTTAGCATCAGGACAAGTAGAGTTAGCGTCAGGACAACTAGGGTTAGCGTCAGGACAACTAGGGTTAGCGTCAGGACAAGTAGGGTTAGCGTCAGGACAACTAGGGTTAGCGTCAGGACAAGTAGGGTTAGCGTCAGGACAACGAGGGTTAGCGTCAGGACAACTAGGGTTAGCGTTAGGACAACTAGGGTTAGCGTCAGGACAACTAGTGTTAGCGCCAGGACAACTAGGGTTAGCATCAGGACAACTAGGGTTAGCGCCAGGACAACTAGGGTTAGCGTCAGGACAACTAGGGTTAGCGTCAGGACAACTAGGGTTAGCGCCAGGACAACTAGGGTTAGCGTCAGGACAACTAGGGTTAGCGTTAGGACAACTAGGGTTAGCGTCAGGACAACTAGTGTTAGCGTCAGGACAACTAGGGTTAGCGTCAGGACAACTAGGGTTAGCGCCAGGACAACTAGGGTTAGCGTCAAGACAACTAGGGTTAGCGTCAGGACAACTAGGGTTAGCGTCAGGACAACTAGGGTTAGCGTCAGGACAACTAGGGTTATCGTCAGGACAACTAGGGTTAGCGCCAGGACAACTAGGGTTAGCGCCAGGACAACTAGGGTTAGCGCCAGGACAACTAGGGTTAGCGCCATTACAACTTGGGTTAGCGCCAGGACAACTAGGGTTAGCGCCAGTACAACTAGGCTTAGCGCCAGGACAACTAGGGTTACCGCCAGGACAACTAGGGTTAGCACCAGGACTACTAGGGTTAGCGCCAGGAC
Organism: Phyllobates terribilis; assembly: GCF_046119375.1. NCBI lineage: Eukaryota > Metazoa > Chordata > Amphibia > Anura > Dendrobatidae > Phyllobates > Phyllobates terribilis. Next base: position 316,172 of record NW_027363156.1, on the reverse strand, counting down.
AGCTAGGGTTAGCGCCAGGACAACTAGGGTTAGCGTCAGGACAACTAGGGTAAGCGCCAGGACAACTAGGGTTAGCGTCAGGACAACTAGGGTTAGCGTCAGGACAACTAGGGTTAGCGTCAGAACAACTAGGGTTAGCGTCAGGACAACTAGGATTAGCGTCAGGACAACTAGGGTTTGCGTCAGGACAACTAGGGTAAGAGTCAGGACAACTAGGGTTAGCGTCAGGAAAACTAGGGTTAGCGTCAGGACAACTAGGGTTAGCGTCAGGACAAATAGGGTTAGCGCCAGGACAACTAGGGTTAGCATCAGGACAGCTAGGGTTAGCATCAGGACAACTATGGTTAGCGTCAGGACAACTAGGGTTAGCGCCAGGACAACTCGGGTTAGCGCCAGGACAACTAGGGTTAGCGCCAGGACAACTAGGGTTAGCGCCAGGACAACTAGGGTTAGCGTCAGGACAACTAGGGTTAGCGTCAGGACAGCTAGGGTTAGCGCCAGGACAACTAGGGTTAGCGTCAGGACAACTAGGGTTAGCGTCAGGACAACTAGGGTTAGCGTCAGGACAACTAGGGTTAGCGTCAGGACAACTAGGGTTAGCGTCAGGACAACTAGGGTTAGCGCCAGGACAACTAGGGTTAGCGTCAGGACAACTAGGGTTAGCGTCAGGACAACTAGGGTTAGCGCCAGGACAACTAGGGTTAGCGCCAGGACAACTAGGGTTAGCGCCATTACAACTAGGGTTAGCCCCAGGACGACTAGGGTTAGCGCCAGGACAACTAGGGTTAGCGCCAGGACAACTAGGGTTAGCGCCAGGACAACTAGGGTTAGCGCCAGGACAACTAGGGTTACCGCCAGGACAACTAGGGTTAGCGCCAGGACAACTAGGGTTAGCGTCAGGACAACTAGGGTTAGCGCCAGGACAACTAGGGTTAGCGTCAGGACAACTAGGGTTAGCGTCAGGACAACTAGGGTTAGCGTCAGGACAACTAGGGTAAGCATCAGGACAACTAGGGTTAGCGTCAGGACAACTAAGGTTAGCGTCAGGACAACTAGGGTTAGCGTCAGCACAACTAGGGTTAGCATCAGGACAACTAGGGTTGGCATCAGGACAACTAGGGTTAGCGTCAGGACAACTAGGTTAGCGTCAGGACAACTAGGGTTAGCGCCAGGACAACTAGGGTTAGCGCCAGGACAGCTAGGGTTAGCGCCAGGACAACTAGGGTTAGCGCCATTACAACTAGGGTTAGCGCCAAGGACAACTAGGGTTAGTGCCAGGACAACTAGGGTTAGCGCCAGGACAACTAGGGTTAGCGCCAGGACAACTAGGGTTAGCGCCAGGACAACTAGGGTTAGCGCCAGGACAACTAGGGTTAGCGCCAGGAAAACTAGGGTTAGCGCCAGGACAACTAGGGTTAGCGCCAGGACAACTAGGATTAGCGTCAGGACAACTAGGGTTAGAGTCAGTACAACTAGGGTTAGCATCAGGACAAGTAGAGTTAGCATCAGGACAACTAGGGTTAGCGTCAGGACAACTAGGTTTAGCGTCAGGACAAGTAGGGTTAGCGTCAGGACAACTAGGGTTAGCGTCAGGACAAGTAGGGTTAGCGTCAGGACAACTAGGGTTAGCGTCAGGACAACTAGGGTTAGCGTCAGGACAACTAGGGTTAGCGTCAGGACAACTAGGGTTAGCGCCAGGACAACTAGGGTTAGCGTGAGGACAAGTAGGGTTAGCCCCAGGACAACTAGGGTTAGCGCCAGGACAACTAGGGTTAGCGCCAGGACAACTAGGGTTAGCGCCAGGACAACTAGGGTTACCGCCAGGACAACTAGGGTTAGCGCCAGGACAACTAGGGTTAGCGTCAGGACAACTAGGGTTAGCGCCAGGACAACTAGGGTTAGCGTCAGGACAACTAGGGTTAGCGTCAGGACAACTAGGGTTAGCGTCAGGACAACTAGGGTTAGCGCCAGGACAACTAGGGTTACCGCCAGGACAACTAGGGTTAGCGCCAGGACAACTAGGGTTAGCGTCAGGACAACTAGGGTTAGCGCCAGGACAACTAGGGTTAGCGTCAGGACAACTAGGGTTAGCGTCAGGACAACTAGGGTTAGCGTCAGGACAACTAGGGTAAGCGTCAGGACAACTAGGGTTAGCGTCAGGACAACTAGGGTTAGCGCCAGGACAACTAGGGTTAGCGCCAGGACAACTAGGGTTAGCGCCAGGACAACTAGGGTTAGTGCCAGGACAACTAGGGTTACCGCCAGGACAACTAGGGTTAGCGCCAGGACAACTAGGGTTAGCGTCAGGACAACTAGGGTTAGCGCCAGGACAACTAGGTTTAGCGTCAGGACAACTAGGGTTAGCGTCAGGACAACTAGGGTAAGCGTCAGGACAACTAGGGTTAGCGTCAGGACAACTAAGGTTAGCGTCAGGACAACTAGGGTTAGCGTCAGCACAACTAGGGTTAGCATCAGGACAACTAGGGTTAGCATCAGGACAACTAGGGTTAGCGTCAGGACAACTAGGGTTAGCGTCAGGACAACTAGGGTTAGCGCCAGGACAACTAGGGTTAGCGCCAGGACAACTAGGGTTAGCGCCAGGACAACTAGGGTTAGCGCCATTACAACTAGGGTTAGCGCCAAGGACAACTAGGGTTAGTGCCAGGACAACTAGGGTTAGCGCCAGGACAACTAGGGTTAGCGCCAGGACAACTAGGGTTACCGCCAGGACAACTAGGGTTAGCGCCAGGACAACTAGGGTTAGCGCCAGGACAACTAGGGTTAGCGCCAGGAAAACTAGGGTTAGCGCCAGGACAACTAGGGTTAGCGCCAGGACAACTAGGGTTAGCGTCAGGACAACTAGGGTTAGAGTCAGTACAACTAGGGTTAGCATCAGGACAAGTAGAGTTAGCGTCAGGACAACTAGGGTTAGCGTCAGGACAACTAGGTTTAGCGTCAGGACAAGTAGGGTTAGCGTCAGGACAACTAGGGTTAGCGTCAGGACAAGTAGGGTTAGCGTCAGGACAACTAGGGTTAGCGTCAGGACAACTAGGGTTAGCGTCAGGACAAGTAGGGTTAGCGTCAGGACAAGTAGGGTTAGCGTCAGGACAACTAGGGTTAGCGTGAGGACAAGTAGGGTTAGCGTCAGGACAACTAGGGTTATCGTCAGGACAACTAGGGTTAGCGCCAGGACAACTAGGGTTAGCGCCAGGACAACTAGGGTTAGCGCCAGGACAACTAGGGTTAGCGCCATTACAACTTGGGTTAGCGCCAGGACAACTAGGGTTAGCGCCAGTACAACTAGGCTTAGCGCCAGGACAACTAGGGTTACCGCCAGGACAACTAGGGTTAGCACCAGGACTACTAGGGTTAGCGCCAGGACAACTAGGGTTAGCGCCAGGACAACTAGGGTTAGCGTCAGGACAACTAGGGTAAGCGCCAGGACAACTAGGGTTAGCGTCAGGACAACTAGGGTTAGCGTCAGGACAACTAGGGTTAGCGTCAGAACAACTAGGGTTAGCGTCAGGACAACTAGGATTAGCGTCAGGACAACTAGGGTTTGCGTCAGGACAACTAGGGTAAGAGTCAGGACAACTAGGGTTAGCGTCAGGAAAACTAGGGTTAGCGTCAGGACAACTAGGGTTAGCGTCAGGACAAATAGGGTTAGCGCCAGGACAACTAGGGTTAGCATCAGGACAGCTAGGGTTAGCATCAGGACAACTATGGTTAGCGTCAGGACAACTAGGGTTAGCGCCAGGACAACTCGGGTTAGCGCCAGGACAACTAGGGTTAGCGCCAGGACAACTAGGGTTAGCGCCAGGACAACTAGGGTTAGCGTCAGGACAACTAGGGTTAGCGTCAGGACAACTAGGGTTAGCGCCAGGACAACTAGGGTTAGCGTCAGGACAACTAGGGTTAGCGTCAGGACAACTAGGGTTAGCGTCAGGACAACTAGGGTTAGCGTCAGGACAACTAGGGTTAGCGTCAGGACAACTAGGGTTAGCGCCAGGACAACTAGGGTTAGCGTCAGGACAACTAGGGTTAGCGTCAGGACAACTAGGGTTAGCGTCAGGACAACTAGGGTTAGCGCCAGGACAACTAGGGTTAGCGCCAGGACAACTAGGGTTAGCGCCATTACAACTAGGGTTAGCCCCAGGACAACTAGGGTTAGCGCCAGGACAACTAGGGTTAGCGCCAGGACAACTAGGGTTAGCGCCAGGACAACTAGGGTTAGCGCCAGGACAACTAGGGTTACCGCCAGGACAACTAGGGTTAGCGCCAGGACAACTAGGGTTAGCGTCAGGACAACTAGGGTTAGCGCCAGGACAACTAGGGTTAGCGTCAGGACAACTAGGGTTAGCGTCAGGACAACTAGGGTTAGCGTCAGGACAACTAGGGTAAGCATCAGGACAACTAGGGTTAGCGTCAGGACAACTAAGGTTAGCGTCAGGACAACTAGGGTTAGCGTCAGCACAACTAGGGTTAGCATCAGGACAACTAGGGTTGGCATCAGGACAACTAGGGTTAGCGTCAGGACAACTAGGTTAGCGTCAGGACAACTAGGGTTAGCGCCAGGACAACTAGGGTTAGCGCCAGGACAGCTAGGGTTAGCGCCAGGACAACTAGGGTTAGCGCCATTACAACTAGGGTTAGCGCCAAGGACAACTAGGGTTAGTGCCAGGACAACTAGGGTTAGCGCCAGGACAACTAGGGTTAGCGCCAGGACAACTAGGGTTAGCGCCAGGACAACTAGGGTTAGCGCCAGGACAACTAGGGTTAGCGCCAGGAAAACTAGGGTTAGCGCCAGGACAACTAGGGTTAGCGCCAGGACAACTAGGATTAGCGTCAGGACAACTAGGGTTAGAGTCAGTACAACTAGGGTTAGCATCAGGACAAGTAGAGTTAGCGTCAGGACAACTAGGGTTAGCGTCAGGACAACTAGGTTTAGCGTCAGGACAAGTAGGGTTAGCGTCAGGACAACTAAGGTTAGCGTCAGGACAAGTAGGGTTAGCGTCAGGACAACTAGGGTTAGCGTCAGGACAACTAGGGTTAGCGTCAGGACAACTAGGGTTAGCGTCAGGACAACTAGGGTTAGCGCCAGGACAACTAGGGTTAGCGTGAGGACAAGTAGGGTTAGCCCCAGGACAACTAGGGTTAGCGCCAGGACAACTAGGGTTAGCGCCAGGACAACTAGGGTTAGCGCCAGGACAACTAGGGTTAGCGCCAGGACAACTAGGGTTACCGCCAGGACAACTAGGGTTAGCGCCAGGACAACTAGGGTTAGCGTCAGGACAACTAGGGTTAGCGCCAGGACAACTAGGGTTAGCGTCAGGACAACTAGGGTTAGCGTCAGGACAACTAGGGTTAGCGCCAGGACAACTAGGGTTACCGCCAGGACAACTAGGGTTAGCGCCAGGACAACTAGGGTTAGCGTCAGGACAACTAGGGTTAGCGCCAGGACAACTAGGGTTAGCGTCAGGACAACTAGGGTTAGCGTCAGGACAACTAGGGTTAGCGTCAGGACAACTAGGGTAAGCGTCAGGACAACTAGGGTTAGCGTCAGGACAACTAGGGTTAGCGCCAGGACAACTAGGGTTAGCGCCAGGACAACTAGGGTTAGCGCCAGGACAACTAGGGTTAGTGCCAGGACAACTAGGGTTACCGCCAGGACAACTAGGGTTAGCGCCAGGACAACTAGGGTTAGCGTCAGGACAACTAGGGTTAGCGCCAGGACAACTAGGGTTAGCGTCAGGACAACTAGGGTTAGCGTCAGGACAACTAGGGTAAGCGTCAGGACAACTAGGGTTAGCGTCAGGACAACTAAGGTTAGCGTCAGGACAACTAGGGTTAGCGTCAGCACAACTAGGGTTAGCATCAGGACAACTAGGGTTAGCATCAGGACAACTAGGGTTAGCGTCAGGACAACTAGGGTTAGTGTCAGGACAACTAGGGTTAGCGCCAGGACAACTAGGGTTAGCGCCAGGACAACTAGGGTTAGCGCCAGGACAACTAGGGTTAGCGCCATTACAACTAGGGTTAGCGCCAAGGACAACTAGGGTTAGTGCCAGGACAACTAGGGTTAGCGCCAGGACAACTAGGGTTAGCGCCAGGACAACTAGGGTTACCGCCAGGACAACTAGGGTTAGCGCCAGGACAACTAGGGTTAGCGCCAGGACAACTAGGGTTAGCGCCAGGAAAACTAGGGTTAGCGCCAGGACAACTAGGGTTAGCGCCAGGACAACTAGGGTTAGCGTCAGGACAACTAGGGTTAGAGTCAGTACAACTAGGGTTAGCATCAGGACAAGTAGAGTTAGCGTCAGGACAACTAGGGTTAGCGTCAGGACAACTAGGTTTAGCGTCAGGACAAGTAGGGTTAGCGTCAGGACAACTAGGGTTAGCGTCAGGACAAGTAGGGTTAGCGTCAGGACAACTAGGGTTAGCGTCAGGACAACTAGGGTTAGCGTCAGGACAAGTAGGGTCAGCGTCAGGACAAGTAGGGTTAGCGTCAGGACAACTAGGGTTAGCGTGAGGACAAGTAGGGTTAGCGTCAGGACAACTAGGGTTAGCGTCAGGACAAGTAGGGTTAGCGTCAGGACAACTAGGGTTAGCGTCAGGACAACTAGGGTTATCGCCAGGACAACTAGGGTTAGCGCCAGGACAACTAGGGTTAGCGCCAGGACAACTAGGGTTAGCGCCATTACAACTTGGGTTAGCGCCAGGACAACTAGGGTTAGCGCCAGTACAACTAGGGTTAGCGCCAGGACAACTAGGGTTAGCGCCAGGACAACTAGGGTTACCGCCAGGACAACTAGGGTTAGCACCAGGACAACAAGGGTTAGCGCCAGGACAACTAGGGTTAGCGCCAGGACAACTAGGGTTAGCGTCAGGACAACTAGGGTTAGCGCCAGGACAACTAGGGTTAGCGTCAGGACAACTAGGGTTAGCGTCAGGACAACTAGGGTTAGCGTCAGAACAACTAGGGTTAGCGTCAGGACAACTAGGGTTAGCGTCAGGACAACTAGGGTTAGCGTCAGGACAACTAGGGTAAGAGTCAGGACAACTAGGGTTAGCGTCAGGAAAACTAGGGTTAGCGTCAGGACAACTAGGGTTAGCGTCAGGACAACTAGGGTTAGCGCCAGGACAACTAGGGTTAGCATCAGGACAGCTAGGGTTAGCATCAGGACAACTATGGTTAGCGTCAGGACAACTAGGGTTAGCGCCAGGACAACTAGGGTTAGCGCCAGGACAACTAGGGTTAGCGCCAGGACAACTAGGGTTAGCGCCAGGACAACTAGGGTTAGCGCCAGGACAACTAGGGTTAGCGTCAGGACAACTAGGGTTAGCGTCAGGACAACTAGGGTTAGCGTCAGGACAACTAGGGTTAGCGCCAGGACAACTAGGGTTAGCGTCAGGACAACTAGGGTTAGCGTCAGGACAACTAGGGTTAGCGTCAGGACAACTAGGGTTAGCGCCAGGACAACTAGGGTTAGCGCCAGGACAACTAGGGTTAGCCCCAGGACAACTAGGGTTAGCGCCAGGACAACTAGGGTTAGCGCCAGGACAACTAGGGTTAGCGCCAGGACAACTAGGGTTAGCTCCAGGACAACTAGGGTTACCGCCAGGACAACTAGGGTTAGCGCCAGGACAACTAGGGTTAGCGTCAGGACAACTAGGGTTAGCGCCAGGACAACTAGGGTTAGCGTCAGGACAACTAGGGTTAGCGTCAGGACAACTAGGGTTAGCGTCAGGACAACTAGGGTAAGCGTCAGGACAACTAGGGTTAGCGTCAGGACAACTAGGGTTAGCGTCAGCACAACTAGGGTTAGCGTCAGGACAACTAGGGTTAGCGTCAGGACAACTAGGGTTAGCGTCAGGACAACTAGGGTTAGCGCCAGGACAACTAGGGTTAGCGCCAGGACAACTAGGGTTAGCGCCAGGACAACTAGGGTTAGCGCCATTACAACTAGGGTTAGCGCCAAGGACAACTAGGGTTAGTGCCAGGACAACTAGGGTTAGCGCCAGGACAACTAGGGTTAGCGCCAGGACAACTAGGGTTACCGCCAGGACAACTAGGGTTAGCGCCAGGACAACTAGGGTTAGCGTCAGGACAACTAGGGTTAGCGCCAGGACAACTAGGGTTAGCGTCAGGACAACTAGGGTTAGCGTCAGGACAACTAGGGTTAGCGTCAGGACAACTAGGGTAAGCGTCAGGACAACTAGGGTTAGCGTCAGGACAACTAGGGTTAGCGTCAGCACAACTAGGGTTAGCGTCAGGACAACTAGGGTTAGCGTCAGGACAACTAGGGTTAGCGTCAGGACAACTAGGGTTAGCGCCAGGACAACTAGGGTTAGCGCCAGGACAACTAGGGTTAGCGCCAGGACAACTAGGGTTAGCGCCATTACAACTAGGGTTAGCGCCAAGGACAACTAGGGTTAGTGCCAGGACAACTAGGGTTAGCGCCAGGACAACTAGGGTTAGCGCCAGGACAACTAGGGTTACCGCCAGGACAACTAGGGTTAGCGCCAGGACAACTAGGGTTAGCGCCAGGACAACTAGGGTTAGCGCCAGTAAAACTAGGTTTAGCGCCAGGACAACTAGGGTTAGCGCCAGGACAACTAGGGTTAGCGTCAGGACAACTAGGGTTAGAGTCAGTACAACTAGGGTTAGCATCAGGACAAGTAGGGTTAGCGTCAGGACAAGTAGGGTTAGCGTCAGGACAACTAGGGTTAGCGTGAGGACAAGTAGGGTTAGCGTCAGGACAACTAGGGTTAGCGTCAGGACAACTAGGGTTAGCGTCAGGACAACTAGGGTTAGCGTCAGGACAACTAGGGTTAGCGTCAGGACAAGTAGGGTTAGCGTCAGGACAAGTAGGGTTAGCATCAGGACAACTAGGGTTAGCGTCAGGACATCTAGGGTTAGCGTCAGGACAACTAGGGTTAGCGTCAGGACAACTAGGGTTAGCGTCAGGACAACTAGGGTTGGCGTCAGGACAAGTAGGGTTAGCGTCAGGACAACTAGGGTTAGCGTCAGGACAACTAGGGTTAGCGCCAGGACAACTAGGGTTAGCGCCAGGACAACTAGGGTTAGCGCCATTACAACTAGGGTTAGCGCCAGGACAACTAGGGTTAGCGCCAGGACAACTAGGGTTAGCGCCAGGACAACTAGGGTTAGCGCCAGGACAACTAGGGTTAGCGCCAGGACAACTAGGGTTAGCGCCAGGACAACTAGGGTTAGCGCCAGGACAACTAGGGTTAGCGTCAGGACAACTAGGGTTAGAGTCAGTACAACTAGGGTTAGCATCAGGACAAGTAGAGTTAGCGTCAGGACAACTAGGGTTAGCGTCAGGACAACTAGGGTTAGCGTCAGGACAAGTAGGGTTAGCGTCAGGACAACTAGGGTTAGCGTCAGGACAAGTAGGGTTAGCGTCAGGACAACTAGGGTTAGCGTCAGGACAACTAGGGTTGGCGTCAGGACAAGTAGGGTTAGCGTCAGGACAACTAGGGTTAGCGTCAGGACAACTAGGGTTAGCGTCAGGACAACTAGGGTTAGCGCCAGGACAACTAGGGTTAGCGCCAGGACAACTAGGGTTAGCGCCAGGACAACTAGGGTTAGCGCCAGGACAACTAGGGTTAGCGCCATTACAACTAGGGTTAGCGCCAGGACAACTAGGGTTAATGCCAGGACAACTAGGGTTAGCGCCAGGACAACTAGGGATAGCGCCAGGACAACTAGGGTTAGCGCCAGGACAACTAGGGTTAGCGCCAGGACAACTAGGGTTAGCGCCAGGACAACTAGGGTTAGCGTCAGGACAACTAGGGTTAGAGTCAGTACAAGTAGGGTTAGCATCAGGACAAGTAGGGTTAGCGTCAGGACAACTAGGGTTAGCGTCAGGACAAGTAGGGTTAGCGTCAGGACAACTAGGGTTAGCGTCAGGACAACTAGGGTTAGCGTCAGGACAACTAGGTTTAGCGTCAGGACAGCTAGGGTTAGCGTCAGGACAACTAGGGTTAGCGTCAGGACAACTACGGTTAGGGTCAGGACAACTAGGGTTAGCGTCAGGACAACTAGGGTTATCGTCAATACAAGTAGGGTTAACGTCAGGACAACTAGGGTTAGCGTCAGGACATCTAGGGTTAGCGTCAGGACAACTTGGGTTAGCGTCAGGACAACTATGGTTAGCGTCAGGACAACTAGGGTTGGCGTCAGGACAAGTAGGGTTAGCGTCAGGACAACTAGGATTAGCGTCAGGACAACTAGGGTTAGCGTCAGGACAAGTAGGGTTAGCGTCAGAACAAGTAGAGTTAGCGTGAGGACAACTAGGGTTAGCGTCAGGACAACTAGGGTTAGCGCCAGGACAACTAGGGTTAGCGCCAGGACAACTAGGGTTAGCATCAGGACAACTAGGGTTAGAGTCAGTACAACTAGGGTTAGCATCAGGACAAGTAGAGTTAGCGTCAGGACAACTAGGGTTAGCGTCAGGACAACTAGGGTTAGCGTCAGGACAAGTAGGGTTAGCGTCAGGACAACCAGGGTTAGCGTCAGGACAACTAGGGTTAGCGTCAGGACAAGTAGGGTTAACGTCAGGACAACTAGGGTTAGCGTCAGGACAAGTAGGGTTAGCGTCAGGACAACTAGGGTTAGCGTCAGGACAACTAGGGTTAGCGTCAGGACAACTAGGGTTAGCGTCAGGACAACTACGGTTAGCGTCAGGACAACTAGGGTTAGCGTCAGGACAAGTAGGGTTAGCGTCAGGACAAGTAGGGTTAGCGTCAGGACAACTAGGGTTAGCGTCAGGACATCTAAGGTCAGCGTCAGGACAACTATGGTTAGCGTCAGGACAACTAGGGTTAGCGTCAGGACAACTAGGGTTGGCATCAGGAAAAGTAGGGTTAGCGTCAGGACAACTAGGGTTAGCGTCAGGACAAGTAGGGTTAGCGTCAGGACAAGTAGGGTTAGCGTCAGGACAAGTAGAGTTAGCGTGAGGACAACTAGGGTTAGCGTCAGGACAACTAGGGTTAGCGTCAGGACAAGTAGGGTTAGCGTCAGGACAACTAGGGTTAGCGTCAGGACAACTCGGGTTAGCGTCAGGACAAGTAGGGTTAGCGTCAGGACAACTAGGGTTAGCATCAGGACAACTAGGGTTAGCGTCAGGACAACTAGGGTTAGCGTCAGGACAAGTAGGGTTAGCATTAGGACAAGTAGGGTTAGCGTCAGGACAACTAGGGTTAGCGCCAGGACAACTAGGGTTAGCGCCAGGACAACTAGGGTTAGAGCCAGGACAACTAGGGTTAGCGCCAGGACAACTAGGGTTAGCGTCAGGACAACTAGGGTTAGCGTCAGGACAACTAGGGTTAGCGTCAGGACAACTCGGGTTAGCATCAGGACAAGTAGGGTTAGCGTCAGGACAACTAGGGTTAGCGTCAGGACAACTAGGGTTAGCGTCAGGACAACTAGGGTTAGAGTCAGTACAACTAGGGTTAGCATCAGGACAAGTAGAGTTAGCGTCAGGACAACTCGGGTTAGCGTCAGGACAACTCGGGTTAGCGTCAGGACAAGTAGGGTTAGCGTCAGGACAACTAGGGTTAGCGTCAGGACAACTAGGGTTAGAGTCAGTACAACTAGGGTTAGCATCAGGACAAGTAGAGTTAGCGTCAGGACAACTAGGGTTAGCGTCAGGACAACTCGGGTTAGCGTCAGGACAAGTAGGGTTAGCGTCAGGACAACTAGGGTTAGCGTCAGGACAACTAGGGTTAGCGTCAGGACAACTAGGGTTAGCGTCAGGACAACTAGGGTTAGCTTCAGGACAACTAGGGTTAGCGTCCGGCCATCTAGGGTTAGCATCAGGACAACTAGGGTTAGCGTCAGGACTACTAGGGTTAGCGTCAGGACAACTAGGGTTAGCGTCAGGACAACTAGGGTTAGCGTCAGGACAACTAGGGTTACCGTCAGGACATCTAGGGTTAGCGTCAGGACAAGTAGGGTTAGCGTCAGGACAACTAGGGTTAGCGTCAGGACAACTAGGGTTAGCGTCAGGACAACTAGGGTTAGCGTCAGGACAAGTAGGTTTAGCATCAGGACAACTAGGGTTAGCGTCAGGACAACTAGGGTTAGCGTCAGGACAACTAGGGTTAGCGTCAGGACAGGTAGGGTTAGCGTCAGGACAACTAGGGTTAGCGTCAGGACAACTAGGGTTAGCGTCAGGACAACTTGGGTTAGCGTCAGGACAACTAGGGTTAGCGTCAGGACAACTAGGGTTAGAGTCAGTACAACTAGGGTTAGCATCAGGACAAGTAGAGTTAGCGTCAGGACAACTAGGGTTAGCGTCAGGACAACTCGGGTTAGCGTCAGGACAAGTAGGGTTAGCGTCAGGACAACTAGGGTTAGCGTCAGGACAACTAGGGTTAGAGTCAGTACAACTAGGGTTAGCATCAGGACAAGTAGAGTTAGCGTCAGGACAACTAGGGTTAGCGTCAGGACAACTCGGGTTAGCGTCAGGAAAATTAGGGTTAGCGTCAGGACAACTAGGGTTAGCGTCAGGACAACTAGGGTTAGAGTCAGTACAACTAGGGTTAGCATCTGGACAAGTAGAGTTAGCGTCAGGACAACTAGGGTTAGCGTCAGGACAACTCGGGTTAGCGTCAGGACAAGTAGGGTTAGCGTCAGGACAACTAGGGTTAGCGTCAGGACAAGTCGAGTTAGCGTCAGGACAACTAGGGTTAGCGTCAGGACAACTCGGGTTAGCGTCAGGACAAGTAGGGTTAGCGTCAGGACAACTAGGGTTAGCGTCAGGACAACTAGGGTTAGAGTCAGTACAACTAGGGTTAGCGTCAGGACAAGTAGAGTTAGCGTCAGGACAACTAGGGTTAGCGTCAGGACAACTCGGGTTAGCGTCCGGACAAGTAGGGTTAGCGTCAGGACAACTAGGGTTAGCGTCAGGACAACTAGGGATAGCGTCAGGACAACTAGGGTTAGCGTCAGGACAACTAGGGTTACCGTCAGGACAACTAGGGTTAGCGTCAGGACAACTAGGGTTAGCGTCAGGACAACTAGGGTTAGCGTCAGGACAAGTAGGTTTAGCATCAGGACAACTAGGGTTAGTGTCAGGACAACTAGGGTTAGCGTCAGGACAAGTAGGTTTAGCATCAGGACAACTAGGGTTAGTGTCAGGACAACTAGGGTTAGCGTCAGGACAACTAGGGTTAGCGTCAGGACAGGTAGGGTTAGCGTCAGGACAACTAGGGTTAGCGTTAGGACAACTAGGGTTAGCGTCAGGACAACTTGGGTTAGCGTCAGGACAACTAGGGTTAGCATCAGGACAACTAGGGTTAGCGTCAGGACAACTAGGGTTAGCGTCAAGACAACTAGGGTTAGCGTCAGGACAACTAGGGTTAGCGCCAGGACAACTAGGGTTAGCATCAGGACAACTAGGGTTAGCGCCAGGACAACTAGGGTTAGCGCCAGGACAACTAGGGTTAGCGCCATTACAACTAGGGTTAGCCCCAGGACAACTAGGGTTAGCGCCAGGACAACTAGGGTTAGCGCCAGGACAACTAGGGTTAGCGCCAGGACAACTAGGGTTAGCGCCAGGACAACTAGGGTTAGCACCAGGACAACTAGGGTTAGCGCCAGGACAACTAGGGTTAGCGCCAGGACAACTAGGGTTAGAGCCAGGACAACTAGGGTTAGCGCCAGGACAACTAGGGTTACCGCCAGGACAACTAGGGTTAGCGCCAGGACAACTAGGGTTAGCATCAGGACAACTAGGGTTAGCGCCAGGACAACTAGGGTAAGCGCCAGGACAACTAGGGTTAGCGCCAGGACAACTAGGGTTAGCATCAGGACAACTAGGGTTAGAGTCAGTACAACTAGGGTTAGCATCAGGACAAGTAGAGTTAGCGTCAGGACAACTAGGGTTAACGTCAGGACAACTAGGGTTAGCGTCAGGACAAGTAGGGTTAGCGTCAGGACAACTAGGGTTAGCGTCAGGACAACTAGGGTTAGCGTCAGGACAACTAGGGTTAGCGTCAGGACAACTACGGTTAGCGTCAGGACAACTAGGGTTAGCGTCAGGACAAGTAGGGTTAGCGTCAGGACAAGTAGGGTTAGCGTCAGGACAACTAGGGTTAGCGTCAGGACATCTAGGGTCAGCGTCAGGACAACTATGGTTAGCGTCAGGACAACTAGGGTTAGCGTCAGGACAACTAGGGTTGGCATCAGGAAAAGTAGGGTTAGCGTCAGGACAACTAGGGTTAGCGTCAGGACAAGTAGGGTTAGCGTCAGGACAACTAGGGTTAGCGTCAGGACAACTCGGGTTAGCGTCAGGACAAGTAGGGTTAGCGTCAGGACAACTAGGGTTAGCATCAGGACAACTAGGGTTAGCGTCAGGACAACTAGGGTTAGCGTCAGGACAAGTAGGGTTAGCATTAGGACAAGTAGGGTTAGCGTCAGGACAACTAGGGTTAGCGCCAGGACAACTAGGGTTAGCGCCAGGACAACTAGGGTTAGAGCCAGGACAACTAGGGTTAGCGCCAGGACAACTAGGGTTAGCGTCAGGACAACTAGGGTTAGCGTCAGGACAACTAGGGTTAGCGTCAGGACAACTCGGGTTAGCATCAGGACAAGTAGGGTTAGCGTCAGGACAACTAGGGTTAGCGTCAGGACAACTAGGGTTAGCGTCAGGACAACTAGGGTTAGAGTCAGTACAACTAGGGTTAGCATCAGGACAAGTAGAGTTAGCGTCAGGACAACTCGGGTTAGCGTCAGGACAACTCGGGTTAGCGTCAGGACAAGTAGGGTTAGCGTCAGGACAACTAGGGTTAGCGTCAGGACAACTAGGGTTAGAGTCAGTACAACTAGGGTTAGCATCAGGACAAGTAGAGTTAGCGTCAGGACAACTAGGGTTAGCGTCAGGACAACTCGGGTTAGCGTCAGGACAAGTAGGGTTAGCGTCAGGACAACTAGGGTTAGCGTCAGGACAACTAGGGTTAGCGTCAGGACAACTAGGGTTAGCGTCAGGACAACTAGGGTTAGCTTCAGGACAACTAGGGTTAGCGTCCGGCCATCTAGGGTTAGCATCAGGACAACTAGGGTTAGCGTCAGGACAACTAGGGTTAGCGTCAGGACAACTAGGGTTAGCGTCAGGACAACTAGGGTTACCGTCAGGACATCTAGGGTTAGCGTCAGGACAAGTAGGGTTAGCGTCAGGACAACTAGGGTTAGCGTCAGGACAACTAGGGTTAGCGTCAGGACAACTAGGGTTAGCGTCAGGACAAGTAGGTTTAGCATCAGGACAACTAGGGTTAGCGTCAGGACAACTAGGGTTAGCGTCAGGACAACTAGGGTTAGCGTCAGGACAGGTAGGGTTAGCGTCAGGACAACTAGGGTTAGCGTCAGGACAACTAGGGTTAGCGTCAGGACAACTTGGGTTAGCGTCAGGACAACTAGGGTTAGCGTCAGGACAACTAGGGTTAGAGTCAGTACAACTAGGGTTAGCAGCAGGACAAGTAGAGTTAGCGTCAGGACAACTCGGGTTAGCGTCAGGACAAGTAGGGTTAGCGTCAGGACAACTAGGGTTAGCGTCAGGACAACTAGGGTTAGCGTTAGGACAACTAGGGTTAGAGTCAGTACAACTAGGGTTAGCATCAGGACAAGTAGAGTTAGCGTCAGGACAACTCGGGTTAGCGTCAGGACAATTAGGGTTAGCGTCAGGACAACTAGGGTTAGCGTCAGGACAACTAGGGTTAGAGTCAGTACAACTAGGGTTAGCATCTGGACAAGTAGAGTTAGCGTCAGGACAACTAGGGTTAGCGTCAGGACAACTCGGGTTAGCGTCAGGACAAGTAGGGTTAGCGTCAGGACAACTAGGGTTAGCGTCAGGACAAGTCGAGTTAGCGTCAGGACAACTAGGGTTAGCGTCAGGACAACTCGGGTTAGCGTCAGGACAAGTAGGGTTAGCGTCAGGACAACTAGGGTTAGCGTCAGGACAACTAGGGTTAGAGTCAGTACAACTAGGGTTAGCGTCAGGACAAGTAGAGTTAGCGTCAGGACAACTAGGGTTAGCGTCAGGACAACTCGGGTTAGCGTCCGGACAAGTAGGGTTAGCGTCAGGACAACTAGGGTTAGCGTCAGGACAACTAGGGTTAGCGTCAGGACAACTAGGGTTAGCGTCAGGACAAGTAGGTTTAGCATCAGGACAACTAGGGTTAGCGTCAGGACAACTAGGGTTAGCGTCAGGACAACTAGGGTTAGCGTCAGGACAGGTAGGGTTAGCGTCAGGACAACTAGGGTTAGCGTCAGGACAACTAGGGTTAGCGTCAGGACAACTTGGGTTAGCGTCAGGACAACTAGGGCTAGCGTCAGGACAACTAGGGTTAGCGTCAGGACAACTAGGGTTAGCGTCAAGACAACTAGGGTTAGCGTCAGGACAACTAGGGTTAGCGCCAGGACAACTAGGGTTAGCATCAGGACAACTAGGGTTAGCGCCAGGACAACTAGGGTTAGCGCCAGGACAACTAGGGTTAGCGCCAGGACAACTAGGGTTAGCGCCACTACAACTAGGGTTAGCCCCAGGACAACTAGGGTTAGCGCCAGGACAACTAGGGTTAGCGCCAGGACAACTAGGGTTAGCGCCAGGACAACTAGGGTTAGCGCCAGGACAACTAGGGTTAGCACCAGGACAACTAGGGTTAGCGCCAGGACAACTAGGGTTAGAGCCAGGACAACTAGGGTTAGCGCCAGGACAACTAGGGTTACCGCCAGGACAACTAGGGTTAGCGCCAGGACAACTAGGGTTAGCATCAGGACAACTAGGGTTAGCGCCAGGACAACTAGGGTAAGCGCCAGGACAACTAGGGTTAGCGTCAGGACAACTAGGGTTAGCGTCAGGACAACTAGGGTTAGCATCAGGACAACTAGGGTAAGCGTCAGGACAACTAGGGTTAGCGTCAGGACAACTAAGGTTAGCGTCAGAACAACTAGGGTTAGCGTCAGGACAACTAGGGTTAGCGTCAGGACAACTAGGGTTAGCGTCAGGACAACTAGGGTTAGCGCCAGGACAACTAGGGTTAGCGCCAGGACAACTAGGGTTAGCGCCAGGACAACTAGGGTTAGCGCCACTACAACTAGGGTTAGCGCCAGGACAACTAGGGTTAGCGCCAGGACAACTAGGGTTAGCGCCAGGACAACTAGGGTTAGCGCCAGGACAACTAGGGTTAGCGCTAGGACAACTAGGGTTAGTGCCAGGACAACTAGGGTTAGCGCCAGGACAACTAGGGTTAGCGTCAGGACAACTAGGGTTAGCGTCAGGACAACTAGGGTTAGCGTCAGGACAACTAGGGTTAGAGTCAGTACAACTAGGGTTAGCATCAGGACAAGTAGAGTTAGCGTCAGGACAACTCGGGTTAGCGTCAGGACAACTCGGGTTAGCGTCAGGACAAGTAGGGTTAGCGTCAGGACAACTAGGGTTAGCGTCAGGACAACTAGGGTTAGAGTCAGTACAACTAGGGTTAGCATCAGGACAAGTAGAGTTAGCGTCAGGACAACTAGGGTTAGCGTCAGGACAACTCGGGTTAGCGTCAGGACAAGTAGGGTTAGCGTCAGGACAACTAGGGTTAGCGTCAGGACAACTAGGGTTAGCGTCAGGACAACTAGGGTTAGCGTCAGGACAACTAGGGTTAGCTTCAGGACAACTAGGGTTAGCGTCCGGCCATCTAGGGTTAGCATCAGGACAACTAGGGTTAGCGTCAGGACTACTAGGGTTAGCGTCAGGACAACTAGGGTTAGCGTCAGGACAACTAGGGTTAGCGTCAGGACAACTAGGGTTACCGTCAGGACATCTAGGGTTAGCGTCAGGACAAGTAGGGTTAGCGTCAGGACAACTAGGGTTAGCGTCAGGACAACTAGGGTTAGCGTCAGGACAAGTAGGTTTAGCATCAGGACAACTAGGGTTAGCGTCAGGACAACTAGGGTTAGCGTCAGGACAGGTAGGGTTAGCGTCAGGACAACTAGGGTTAGCGTCAGGACAACTAGGGTTAGCGTCAGGACAACTTGGGTTAGCGTCAGGACAACTAGGGTTAGCGTCAGGACAACTAGGGTTAGAGTCAGTACAACTAGGGTTAGCATCAGGACAAGTAGAGTTAGCGTCAGGACAACTAGGGTTAGCGTCAGGACAACTCGGGTTAGCGTCAGGACAAGTAGGGTTAGCGTCAGGACAACTAGGGTTAGCGTCAGGACAACTAGGGTTAGAGTCAGTACAACTAGGGTTAGCATCAGGACAAGTAGAGTTAGCGTCAGGACTACTAGGGTTAGCGTCAGGACAACTCGGGTTAGCGTCAGGACAATTAGGGTTAGCGTCAGGACAACTAGGGTTAGCGTCAGGACAACTAGGGTTAGAGTCAGTACAACTAGGGTTAGCATCTGGACAAGTAGAGTTAGCGTCAGGACAACTAGGGTTAGCGTCAGGACAACTCGGGTTAGCGTCAGGACAAGTAGGGTTAGCGTCAGGACAACTAGGGTTAGCGTCAGGACAAGTCGAGTTAGCGTCAGGACAACTAGGGTTAGCGTCAGGACAACTCGGGTTAGCGTCAGGACAAGTAGGGTTAGCGTCAGGACAACTAGGGTTAGCGTCAGGACAACTAGGGTTAGAGTCAGTACAACTAGGGTTAGCGTCAGGACAAGTAGAGTTAGCGTCAGGACAACTAGGGTTAGCGTCAGGACAACTCGGGTTAGCGTCCGGACAAGTAGGGTTAGCGTCAGGACAACTAGGGTTAGCGTCAGGACAACTAGGGATAGCGTCAGGACAACTAGGGTTAGCGTCAGGACAACTAGGGTTACCGTCAGGACAACTAGGGTAAGCGTCAGGACAACTAGGGTTAGCGTCAGGACAACTAGGGTTAGCGTCAGGACAAGTAGGTTTAGCATCAGGACAACTAGGGTTAGCGTCAGGACAACTAGGGTTAGCGTCAGGACAACTAGGGTTAGCGTCAGGACAGGTAGGGTTAGCGTCAGGACAACTAGGGTTAGCGTTAGGACAACTAGGGTTAGCGTCAGGACAACTTGGGTTAGCGTCAGGACAACTAGGGTTAGCATCAGGACAACTAGGGTTAGCGTCAGGACAACTAGGGTTAGCGTCAAGACAACTAGGGTTAGCGTCAGGACAACTAGGGTTAGCGCCAGGACAACTAGGGTTAGCATCAGGACAACTAGGGTTAGCGCCAGGACAACTAGGGTTAGCGCCAGGACAACTAGGGTTAGCGCCATTACAACTAGGGTTAGCCCCAGGACAACTAGGGTTAGCGCCAGGACAACTAGGGTTAGCGCCAGGACAACTAGGGTTAGCGCCAGGACAACTAGGGTTAGCGCCAGGACAACTAGGGTTAGCACCAGGACAACTAGGGTTAGCGCCAGGACAACTAGGGTTAGCGCCAGGACAACTAGGGTTAGAGCCAGGACAACTAGGGTTAGCGCCAGGACAACTAGGGTTACCGCCAGGACAACTAGGGTTAGCGCCAGGACAACTAGGGTTAGCATCAGGACAACTAGGGTTAGCGCCAGGACAACTAGGGTAAGCGCCAGGACAACTAGGGTTAGCGCCAGGACAACTAGGGTTAGCATCAGGACAACTAGGGTTAGAGTCAGTACAACTAGGGTTAGCATCAGGACAAGTAGAGTTAGCGTCAGGACAACTAGGGTTAACGTCAGGACAACTAGGGTTAGCGTCAGGACAAGTAGGGTTAGCGTCAGGACAACTAGGGTTAGCGTCAGGACAACTAGGGTTAGCGTCAGGACAACTAGGGTTAGCGTCAGGACAACTACGGTTAGCGTCAGGACAACTAGGGTTAGCGTCAGGACAAGTAGGGTTAGCGTCAGGACAAGTAGGGTTAGCGTCAGGACAACTAGGGTTAGCGTCAGGACATCTAGGGTCAGCGTCAGGACAACTATGGTTAGCGTCAGGACAACTAGGGTTAGCGTCAGGACAACTAGGGTTGGCATCAGGAAAAGTAGGGTTAGCGTCAGGACAACTAGGGTTAGCGTCAGGACAAGTAGGGTTAGCGTCAGGACAACTAGGGTTAGCGTCAGGACAACTCGGGTTAGCGTCAGGACAAGTAGGGTTAGCGTCAGGACAACTAGGGTTAGCATCAGGACAACTAGGGTTAGCGTCAGGACAACTAGGGTTAGCGTCAGGACAAGTAGGGTTAGCATTAGGACAAGTAGGGTTAGCGTCAGGACAACTAGGGTTAGCGCCAGGACAACTAGGGTTAGCGCCAGGACAACTAGGGTTAGAGCCAGGACAACTAGGGTTAGCGCCAGGACAACTAGGGTTAGCGTCAGGACAACTAGGGTTAGCGTCAGGACAACTAGGGTTAGCGTCAGGACAACTCGGGTTAGCATCAGGACAAGTAGGGTTAGCGTCAGGACAACTAGGGTTAGCGTCAGGACAACTAGGGTTAGCGTCAGGACAACTAGGGTTAGAGTCAGTACAACTAGGGTTAGCATCAGGACAAGTAGAGTTAGCGTCAGGACAACTCGGGTTAGCGTCAGGACAACTCGGGTTAGCGTCAGGACAAGTAGGGTTAGCGTCAGGACAACTAGGGTTAGCGTCAGGACAACTAGGGTTAGAGTCAGTACAACTAGGGTTAGCATCAGGACAAGTAGAGTTAGCGTCAGGACAACTAGGGTTAGCGTCAGGACAACTCGGGTTAGCGTCAGGACAAGTAGGGTTAGCGTCAGGACAACTAGGGTTAGCGTCAGGACAACTAGGGTTAGCGTCAGGACAACTAGGGTTAGCGTCAGGACAACTAGGGTTAGCTTCAGGACAACTAGGGTTAGCGTCCGGCCATCTAGGGTTAGCATCAGGACAACTAGGGTTAGCGTCAGGACAACTAGGGTTAGCGTCAGGACAACTAGGGTTAGCGTCAGGACAACTAGGGTTACCGTCAGGACATCTAGGGTTAGCGTCAGGACAAGTAGGGTTAGCGTCAGGACAACTAGGGTTAGCGTCAGGACAACTAGGGTTAGCGTCAGGACAACTAGGGTTAGCGTCAGGACAAGTAGGTTTAGCATCAGGACAACTAGGGTTAGCGTCAGGACAACTAGGGTTAGCGTCAGGACAACTAGGGTTAGCGTCAGGACAGGTAGGGTTAGCGTCAGGACAACTAGGGTTAGCGTCAGGACAACTAGGGTTAGCGTCAGGACAACTTGGGTTAGCGTCAGGACAACTAGGGTTAGCGTCAGGACAACTAGGGTTAGAGTCAGTACAACTAGGGTTAGCAGCAGGACAAGTAGAGTTAGCGTCAGGACAACTCGGGTTAGCGTCAGGACAAGTAGGGTTAGCGTCAGGACAACTAGGGTTAGCGTCAGGACAACTAGGGTTAGCGTTAGGACAACTAGGGTTAGAGTCAGTACAACTAGGGTTAGCATCAGGACAAGTAGAGTTAGCGTCAGGACAACTCGGGTTAGCGTCAGGACAATTAGGGTTAGCGTCAGGACAACTAGGGTTAGCGTCAGGACAACTAGGGTTAGAGTCAGTACAACTAGGGTTAGCATCTGGACAAGTAGAGTTAGCGTCAGGACAACTAGGGTTAGCGTCAGGACAACTCGGGTTAGCGTCAGGACAAGTAGGGTTAGCGTCAGGACAACTAGGGTTAGCGAAAGGACAAGTCGAGTTAGCGTCAGGACAACTAGGGTTAGCGTCAGGACAACTCGGGTTAGCGTCAGGACAAGTAGGGTTAGCGTCAGGACAACTAGGGTTAGCGTCAGGACAACTAGGGTTAGAGTCAGTACAACTAGGGTTAGCGTCAGGACAAGTAGAGTTAGCGTCAGGACAACTAGGGTTAGCGTCAGGACAACTCGGGTTAGCGTCCGGACAAGTAGGGTTAGCGTCAGGACAACTAGGGTTAGCGTCAGGACAACTAGGGTTAGCGTCAGGACAACTAGGGTTAGCGTCAGGACAAGTAGGTTTAGCATCAGGACAACTAGGGTTAGCGTCAGGACAACTAGGGTTAGCGTCAGGACAACTAGGGTTAGCGTCAGGACAGGTAGGGTTAGCGTCAGGACAACTAGGGTTAGCGTCAGGACAACTAGGGTTGGCATCAGGAAAAGTAGGGTTAGCGTCAGGACAACTAGGGTTAGCGTCAGGACAAGTAGGGTTAGCGTCAGGACAACTAGGGTTAGCGTCAGGACAACTCGGGTTAGCGTCAGGACAAGTAGGGTTAGCGTCAGGACAACTAGGGTTAGCATCAGGACAACTAGGGTTAGCGTCAGGACAACTAGGGTTAGCGTCAGGACAAGTAGGGTTAGCATTAGGACAAGTAGGGTTAGCGTCAGGACAACTAGGGTTAGCGC
Organism: Phyllobates terribilis; assembly: GCF_046119375.1. NCBI lineage: Eukaryota > Metazoa > Chordata > Amphibia > Anura > Dendrobatidae > Phyllobates > Phyllobates terribilis. The sequence continues at coordinate 293,830 of NW_027363156.1, read as the reverse complement.
CAGGACAACTAGGGTTAGCGCCAGGACAACTAGGGTTAGAGCCAGGACAACTAGGTTTAGCGCCAGGACAACTAGGGTTAGCGTCAGGACAACTAGGGTTAGCGTCAGGACAACTAGGGTTAGCGTCAGGACAACTCGGGTTAGCATCAGGACAAGTAGGGTTAGCGTCAGGACAACTAGGGTTAGCGTCAGGACAACTAGGGTTAGCGTCAGGACAACTAGGGTTAGAGTCAGTACAACTAGGGTTAGCATCAGGACAAGTAGAGTTAGCGTCAGGACAACTCGGGTTAGCGTCAGGACAACTCGGGTTAGCGTCAGGACAAGTAGGGTTAGCGTCAGGACAACTAGGGTTAGCGTCAGGACAACTAGGGTTAGAGTCAGTACAACTAGGGTTAGCATCAGGACAAGTAGAGTTAGCGTCAGGACAACTAGGGTTAGCGCCAGGACAACTAGGGTTAGCATCAGGACAACTAGGGTTAGCGCTAGGACAACTAGGGTTAGCGCCAGGACAACTAGGGTTAGCGCCAGGACAACTAGGGTTAGCGCCACTACAACTAGGGTTAGCCCCAGGACAACTAGGGTTAGCGCCAGGACAACTAGGGTTAGCGCCAGGACAACTAGGGTTAGCGCCAGGACAACTAGGGTTAGCGCCAGGACAACTAGGGTTAGCACCAGGACAACTAGGGTTAGCGCCAGGACAACTAGGGTTAGAGCCAGGACAACTAGGGTTAGCGCCAGGACAACTAGGGTTACCGCCAGGACAACTAGGGTTAGCGCCAGGACAACTAGGGTTAGCATCAGGACAACTAGGGTTAGCGCCAGGACAACTAGGGTAAGCGCCAGGACAACTAGGGTTAGCGTCAGGACAACTAGGGTTAGCGTCAGGACAACTAGGGTTAGCATCAGGACAACTAGGGTAAGCGTCAGGACAACTAGGGTTAGCGTCAGGACAACTAAGGTTAGCGTCAGAACAACTAGGGTTAGCGTCAGGACAACTAGGGTTAGCGTCAGGACAACTAGGGTTAGCGTCAGGACAACTAGGGTTAGCGCCAGGACAACTAGGGTTAGCGCCAGGACAACTAGGGTTAGCGCCAGGACAACTAGGGTTAGCGCCACTACAACTAGGGTTAGCGCCAGGACAACTAGGGTTAGCGCCAGGACAACTAGGGTTAGCGCCAGGACAACTAGGGTTAGCGCCAGGACAACTAGGGTTAGCGCTAGGACAACTAGGGTTAGTGCCAGGACAACTAGGGTTAGCGCCAGGACAACTAGGGTTAGCGTCAGGACAACTAGGGTTAGCGTCAGGACAGGTAGGGTTAGCGTCAGGACAACTAGGGTTAGCGTTAGGACAACTAGGGTTAGCGTCAGGACAACTTGGGTTAGCGTCAGGACAACTAGGGTTAGCATCAGGACAACTAGGGTTAGCGTCAGGACAACTAGGGTTAGCGTCAAGACAACTAGGGTTAGCGTCAGGACAACTAGGGTTAGCGTCAGGACAACTTGGGTTAGCGTCAGGACAACTAGGGTTAGCGTCAGGACAACTAGGGTTAGCGTCAGGACAACTAGGGTTAGCGTCAAGACAACTAGGGTTAGCGTCAGGACAACTAGGGTTAGCGCCAGGACAACTAGGGTTAGCATCAGGACAACTAGGGTTAGCGCCAGGACAACTAGGGTTAGCGCCAGGACAACTAGGGTTAGCGCCAGGACAACTAGGGTTAGCGCCACTACAACTAGGGTTAGCCCCAGGACAACTAGGGTTAGCGCCAGGACAACTAGGGTTAGCGCCAGGACAACTAGGGTTAGCGCCAGGACAACTAGGGTTAGCGCCAGGACAACTAGGGTTAGCACCAGGACAACTAGGGTTAGCGCCAGGACAACTAGGGTTAGAGCCAGGACAACTAGGGTTAGCGCCAGGACAACTAGGGTTACCGCCAGGACAACTAGGGTTAGCGCCAGGACAACTAGGGTTAGCATCAGGACAACTAGGGTTAGCGCCAGGACAACTAGGGTAAGCGCCAGGACAACTAGGGTTAGCGTCAGGACAACTAGGGTTAGCGTCAGGACAACTAGGGTTAGCATCAGGACAACTAGGGTAAGCGTCAGGACAACTAGGGTTAGCGTCAGGACAACTAAGGTTAGCGTCAGAACAACTAGGGTTAGCGTCAGGACAACTAGGGTTAGCGTCAGGACAACTAGGGTTAGCGTCAGGACAACTAGGGTTAGCGCCAGGACAACTAGGGTTAGCGCCAGGACAACTAGGGTTAGCGCCAGGACAACTAGGGTTAGCGCCACTACAACTAGGGTTAGCGCCAGGACAACTAGGGTTAGCGCCAGGACAACTAGGGTTAGCGCCAGGACAACTAGGGTTAGCGCCAGGACAACTAGGGTTAGCGCTAGGACAACTAGGGTTAGTGCCAGGACAACTAGGGTTAGCGCCAGGACAACTAGGGTTAGCGTCAGGACAACTAGGGTTAGCGTCAGGACAACTAGGGTTAGCGTCAGGACAACTAGGGTTAGAGTCAGTACAACTAGGGTTAGCATCAGGACAAGTAGAGTTAGCGTCAGGACAACTCGGGTTAGCGTCAGGACAACTCAGGTTAGCGTCAGGACAAGTAGGGTTAGCGTCAGGACAACTAGGGTTAGCGTCAGGACAACTAGGGTTAGAGTCAGTACAACTAGGGTTAGCATCAGGACAAGTAGAGTTAGCGTCAGGACAACTAGGGTTAGCGTCAGGACAACTCGGGTTAGCGTCAGGACAAGTAGGGTTAGCGTCAGGACAACTAGGGTTAGCGTCAGGACAACTAGGGTTAGCGTCAGGACAACTAGGGTTAGCGTCAGGACAACTAGGGTTAGCTTCAGGACAACTAGGGTTAGCGTCCGGCCATCTAGGGTTAGCATCAGGACAACTAGGGTTAGCGTCAGGACTACTAGGGTTAGCGTCAGGACAACTAGGGTTAGCGTCAGGACAACTAGGGTTAGCGTCAGGACAACTAGGGTTACCGTCAGGACATCTAGGGTTAGCGTCAGGACAAGTAGGGTTAGCGTCAGGACAACTAGGGTTAGCGTCAGGACAACTAGGGTTAGCGTCAGGACAACTAGGGTTAGCGTCAGGACAAGTAGGTTTAGCATCAGGACAACTAGGGTTAGCGTCAGGACAACTAGGGTTAGCGTCAGGACAACTAGGGTTAGCGTCAGGACAGGTAGGGTTAGCGTCAGGACAACTAGGGTTAGCGTCAGGACAACTAGGGTTAGCGTCAGGACAACTTGGGTTAGCGTCAGGACAACTAGGGTTAGCGTCAGGACAACTAGGGTTAGAGTCAGTACAACTAGGGTTAGCATCAGGACAAGTAGAGTTAGCGTCAGGACAACTAGGGTTAGCGTCAGGACAACTCGGGTTAGCGTCAGGACAAGTAGGGTTAGCGTCAGGACAACTAGGGTTAGCGTCAGGACAACTAGGGTTAGAGTCAGTACAACTAGGGTTAGCATCAGGACAAGTAGAGTTAGCGTCAGGACAACTAGGGTTAGCGTCAGGACAACTCGGGTTAGCGTCAGGACAATTAGGGTTAGCGTCAGGACAACTAGGGTTAGCGTCAGGACAACTAGGGTTAGAGTCAGTACAACTAGGGTTAGCATCTGGACAAGTAGAGTTAGCGTCAGGACAACTAGGGTTAGCGTCAGGACAACTCGGGTTAGCGTCAGGACAAGTAGGGTTAGCGTCAGGACAACTAGGGTTAGCGTCAGGACAAGTCGAGTTAGCGTCAGGACAACTAGGGTTAGCGTCAGGACAACTCGGGTTAGCGTCAGGACAAGTAGGGTTAGCGTCAGGACAACTAGGGTTAGCGTCAGGACAACTAGGGTTAGAGTCAGTACAACTAGGGTTAGCGTCAGGACAAGTAGAGTTAGCGTCAGGACAACTAGGGTTAGCGTCAGGACAACTCGGGTTAGCGTCCGGACAAGTAGGGTTAGCGTCAGGACAACTAGGGTTAGCGTCAGGACAACTAGGGATAGCGTCAGGACAACTAGGGTTAGCGTCAGGACAACTAGGGTTACCGTCAGGACAACTAGGGTTAGCGTCAGGACAACTAGGGTTAGCGTCAGGACAACTAGGGTTAGCGTCAGGACAAGTAGGTTTAGCATCAGGACAACTAGGGTTAGCGTCAGGACAACTAGGGTTAGCGTCAGGACAACTAGGGTTAGCGTCAGGACAGGTAGGGTTAGCGTCAGGACAACTAGGGTTAGCGTTAGGACAACTAGGGTTAGCGTCAGGACAACTTGGGTTAGCGTCAGGACAACTAGGGTTAGCATCAGGACAACTAGGGTTAGCGTCAGGACAACTAGGGTTAGCGTCAAGACAACTAGGGTTAGCGTCAGGACAACTAGGGTTAGAGTCAGTACAACTAGGGTTAGCATCTGGACAAGTAGAGTTAGCGTCAGGACAACTAGGGTTAGCGTCAGGACAACTCGGGTTAGCGTCAGGACAAGTAGGGTTAGCGTCAGGACAACTAGGGTTAGCGTCAGGACAAGTCGAGTTAGCGTCAGGACAACTAGGGTTAGCGTCAGGACAACTCGGGTTAGCGTCAGGACAAGTAGGGTTAGCGTCAGGACAACTAGGGTTAGCGTCAGGACAACTAGGGTTAGAGTCAGTACAACTAGGGTTAGCGTCAGGACAAGTAGAGTTAGCGTCAGGACAACTAGGGTTAGCGTCAGGACAACTCGGGTTAGCGTCCGGACAAGTAGGGTTAGCGTCAGGACAACTAGGGTTAGCGTCAGGACAACTAGGGTTAGCGTCAGGACAACTAGGGTTAGCGTCAGGACAAGTAGGTTTAGCATCAGGACAACTAGGGTTAGCGTCAGGACAACTAGGGTTAGCGTCAGGACAACTAGGGTTAGCGTCAGGACAGGTAGGGTTAGCGTCAGGACAACTAGGGTTAGCGTCAGGACAACTAGGGTTAGCGTCAGGACAACTTGGGTTAGCGTCAGGACAACTAGGGTTAGCGTCAGGACAACTAGGGTTAGCGTCAGGACAACTAGGGTTAGCGTCAAGACAACTAGGGTTAGCGTCAGGACAACTAGGGTTAGCGCCAGGACAACTAGGGTTAGCATCAGGACAACTAGGGTTAGCGCCAGGACAACTAGGGTTAGCGCCAGGACAACTAGGGTTAGCGCCAGGACAACTAGGGTTAGCGCCACTACAACTAGGGTTAGCCCCAGGACAACTAGGGTTAGCGCCAGGACAACTAGGGTTAGCGCCAGGACAACTAGGGTTAGCGCCAGGACAACTAGGGTTAGCGCCAGGACAACTAGGGTTAGCACCAGGACAACTAGGGTTTGCGCCAGGACAACTAGGGTTAGAGCCAGGACAACTAGGGTTAGCGCCAGGACAACTAGGGTTACCGCCAGGACAACTAGGGTTAGCGCCAGGACAACTAGGGTTAGCATCAGGACAACTAGGGTTAGCGCCAGGACAACTAGGGTAAGCGCCAGGACAACTAGGGTTAGCGTCAGGACAACTAGGGTTAGCGTCAGGACAACTAGGGTTAGCATCAGGACAACTAGGGTAAGCGTCAGGACAACTAGGGTTAGCGTCAGGACAACTAAGGTTAGCGTCAGAACAACTAGGGTTAGCGTCAGGACAACTAGGGTTAGCGTCAGGACAACTAGGGTTAGCGTCAGGACAACTAGGGTTAGCGCCAGGACAACTAGGGTTAGCGCCAGGACAACTAGGGTTAGCGCCAGGACAACTAGGGTTAGCGCCACTACAACTAGGGTTAGCGCCAGGACAACTAGGGTTAGCGCCAGGACAACTAGGGTTAGCGTTAGGACAACTAGGGTTAGCGTCAGGACAACTTGGGTTAGCGTCAGGACAACTAGGGTTAGCATCAGGACAACTAGGGTTAGCGTCAGGACAACTAGGGTTAGCGTCAAGACAACTAGGGTTAGCGTCAGGACAACTAGGGTTAGCGCCAGGACAACTAGGGTTAGCATCAGGACAACTAGGGTTAGCGCCAGGACAACTAGGGTTAGCGCCAGGACAACTAGGGTTAGCGCCATTACAACTAGGGTTAGCCCCAGGACAACTAGGGTTAGCGCCAGGACAACTAGGGTTAGCGCCAGGACAACTAGGGTTAGCGCCAGGACAACTAGGGTTAGCGCCAGGACAACTAGGGTTAGCACCAGGACAACTAGGGTTAGCGCCAGGACAACTAGGGTTAGCGCCAGGACAACTAGGGTTAGAGCCAGGACAACTAGGGTTAGCGCCAGGACAACTAGGGTTACCGCCAGGACAACTAGGGTTAGCGCCAGGACAACTAGGGTTAGCATCAGGACAACTAGGGTTAGCGCCAGGACAACTAGGGTAAGCGCCAGGACAACTAGGGTTAGCGCCAGGACAACTAGGGTTAGCATCAGGACAACTAGGGTTAGAGTCAGTACAACTAGGGTTAGCATCAGGACAAGTAGAGTTAGCGTCAGGACAACTAGGGTTAACGTCAGGACAACTAGGGTTAGCGTCAGGACAAGTAGGGTTAGCGTCAGGACAACTAGGGTTAGCGTCAGGACAACTAGGGTTAGCGTCAGGACAACTAGGGTTAGCGTCAGGACAACTACGGTTAGCGTCAGGACAACTAGGGTTAGCGTCAGGACAAGTAGGGTTAGCGTCAGGACAAGTAGGGTTAGCGTCAGGACAACTAGGGTTAGCGTCAGGACATCTAGGGTCAGCGTCAGGACAACTATGGTTAGCGTCAGGACAACTAGGGTTAGCGTCAGGACAACTAGGGTTGGCATCAGGAAAAGTAGGGTTAGCGTCAGGACAACTAGGGTTAGCGTCAGGACAAGTAGGGTTAGCGTCAGGACAACTAGGGTTAGCGTCAGGACAACTCGGGTTAGCGTCAGGACAAGTAGGGTTAGCGTCAGGACAACTAGGGTTAGCATCAGGACAACTAGGGTTAGCGTCAGGACAACTAGGGTTAGCGTCAGGACAAGTAGGGTTAGCATTAGGACAAGTAGGGTTAGCGTCAGGACAACTAGGGTTAGCGCCAGGACAACTAGGGTTAGCGCCAGGACAACTAGGGTTAGAGCCAGGACAACTAGGGTTAGCGCCAGGACAACTAGGGTTAGCGTCAGGACAACTAGGGTTAGCGTCAGGACAACTAGGGTTAGCGTCAGGACAACTCGGGTTAGCATCAGGACAAGTAGGGTTAGCGTCAGGACAACTAGGGTTAGCGTCAGGACAACTAGGGTTAGCGTCAGGACAAGTAGGGTTAGCGTCAGGACAAGTAGGGTTAGCGTCAGGACATCTAGGGTCAGCGTCAGGACAACTATGGTTAGCGTCAGGACAACTAGGGTTAGCGTCAGGACAACTAGGGTTTGCATCAGGAAAAGTAGGGTTAGCGTCAGGACAACTAGGGTTAGCGTCAGGACAACTAGGGTTAGCGTCAGGACAAGTAGGGTTAGCGTCAGGACAAGTAGAGTTAGCGTGAGGACAACTAGCGTTAGCGTCAGGACAACTAGGGTTACCGTCAGGACAAGTAGGGTTAGCGTCAGGACATCTAGGGTCAGCGTCAGGACAACTATGGTTAGCGTCAGGACAACTAGGGTTAGCGTCAGGACAACTAGGGTTTGCATCAGGAAAAGTAGGGTTAGCGTCAGGACAACTAGGGTTAGCGTCAGGACAACTAGGGTTAGCGTCAGGACAAGTAGGGTTAGCGTCAGGACAAGTAGAGTTAGCGTGAGGACAACTAGCGTTAGCGTCAGGACAACTAGGGTTACCGTCAGGACAAGTAGGGTTAGCGTCAGGACAACTAGGGATAGCGTCAGGACAACTCGGGTTAGCGTCAGGACAAGTAGGGTTAGCGTCAGGACAACTAAGGTTAGCATCAGGACAACTAGGGTTAGCGTCAGGACAACTAGGGTTAGCGTCAGGACAAGTAGGGTTAGCATCAGGACAAGTAGGGTTAGCGTCAGGACAACTAGGGTTAGCGCCAGGACAACTAGCGTTAGCGCCAGGACAACTAGGGTTAGAGCCAGGACAACTAGGGTTAGCGTCAGGACAACTAGGGTTAGCGTCAGGACAACTCGGGTTACCATCAGGACAAGTAGGGTTAGCGTCAGGACAACTAGGGTTAGCGTCAGGACAACTAGGGTTTGCATCAGGAAAAGTAGGGTTAGCGTCAGGACAACTAGGGTTAGCGTCAGGACAACTAGGGTTAGCGTCAGGACAACTTGGGTTAGCGTCAGGACAACTAGGGTTAGCGTCAGGACAACTAGGGTTAGAGTCAGTACAACTAGGGTTAGCATCAGGACAAGTAGAGTTAGCGTCAGGACAACTAGGGTTAGCGTCAGGACAACTCGGGTTAGCGTCAGGACAAGTAGGGTTAGCGTCAGGACAACTAGGGTTAGAGTCAGTACAACTAGGGTTAGCATCAGGACAAGTAGAGTTAGCGTCAGGACAACTAGGGTTAGCGTCAGGACAACTCGGGTTAGCGTCAGGACAATTAGGGTTAGCGTCAGGACAACTAGGGTTAGCGTCAGGACAACTAGGGTTAGAGTCAGTACAACTAGGGTTAGCTTCTGGACAAGTAGAGTTAGCGTCAGGACAACTAGGGTTAGCGTCAGGACAACTCGGGTTAGCGTCAGGACAAGTAGGGTTAGCGTCAGGACAACTAGGGTTAGCGTCAGGACAAGTCGAGTTAGCGTCAGGACAACTAGGGTTAGCGTCAGGACAACTCGGGTTAGCGTCAGGACAAGTAGGGTTAGCGTCAGGACAACTAGGGTTAGCGTCAGGACAACTAGGGTTAGCGTCAGGACAACTAGGGTTAGAGTCAGTACAACTAGGGTTAGCGTCAGGACAAGTAGAGTTAGCGTCAGGACAACTAGGGTTAGCGTCAGGACAACTCGGGTTAGCGTCCGGACAAGTAGGGTTAGCGTCAGGACAACTAGGGTTAGCGTCAGGACAACTAGGGATAGCGTCAGGACAACTAGGGTTAGCGTCAGGACAACTAGGGTTACCGTCAGGACAACTAGGGTTAGCGTCAGGACAACTAGGGTTAGCGTCAGGACAACTAGGGTTAGCGTCAGGACAAGTAGGTTTAGCATCAGGACAACTAGGGTTAGCGTCAGGACAACTAGGGTTAGCGTCAGGACAACTAGGGTTAGCGTCAGGACAGGTAGGGTTAGCGTCAGGACAACTAGGGTTAGCGTCAGGACAACTTGGGTTAGCGTCAGGACAACTAGGGTTAGCGTCAGGACAACTAGGGTTAGCGTCAGGACAACTAGGGTTAGCGTCAAGACAACTAGGGTTAGCGTCAGGACAACTAGGGTTAGCGCCAGGACAACTAGGGTTAGCATCAGGACAACTAGGGTTAGCGCCAGGACAACTAGGGTTAGCGCCAGGACAACTAGGGTTAGCGCCAGGACAACTAGGGTTAGCGCCATTACAACTAGGGTTAGCCCCAGGACAACTAGGGTTAGCGCCAGGACAACTAGGTTTAGCGCCAGGACAACTAGGGTTAGCGCCAGGACAACTAGGGTTAGCGCCAGGACAACTAGGGTTAGCACCAGGACAACTAGGGTTAGCGCCAGGACAACTAGGGTTAGCGCCAGGACAACTAGGGTTAGAGCCAGGACAACTAGGGTTAGCGCCAGGACAACTAGGGTTACCGCCAGGACAACTAGGGTTAGCGCCAGGACAACTAGGGTTAGCATCAGGACAACTAGGGTTAGCGCCAGGACAACTAGGGTAAGCGCCAGGACAACTAGGGTTAGCGTCAGGACAAATAGGGTTAGCGTCAGGACAACTAGGGTTAGCATCAGGACAACTAGGGTAAGCGTCAGGACAACTAGGGTTAGCGTCAGGACAACTAAGGTTAGCGTCAGAACAACTAGGGTTAGCGTCAGGACAACTAGGGTTAGCGTCAGGACAACTAGGGTTAGCGTCAGGACAACTAGGGTTAGCGCCAGGACAACTAGGGTTAGCGCCAGGACAACTAGGGTTAGCGCCAGGACAACTAGGGTTAGCGCCAGGACAACTAGGGTTAGCGCCACTACAACTAGGGTTAGCGCCAGGACAACTAGGGTTAGCGCCAGGACAACTAGGGTTAGCGCCAGGACAACTAGGGTTAGCGCCAGGACAACTAGGGTTAGCGCCAGGACAACTAGGGTTAGCGCTAGGACAACTAGGGTTAGTGCCAGGACAACTAGGGTTAGCGCCAGGACAACTAGGGTTAGCACCACTACAACGAGGGTTAGCGCCAGGACAACTAGGGTTAGCGCCAGGACAACTCGGGTTAGCGTCAGGACAACTAGGGTTAGCGCCAGGACAACTAGGGTTAGCGCCAGGACAACTAGGGTTAGCGCCAGGACAACTAGGGTTAGCGCCAGGACAATTAGGGTTAGCGCCACTACAACTAGGGTTAGCGCCAGGACAACTAGGGTTAGCGCCAGGACAACTAGGGTTAGCATCAGGACAACTAGGGTTAGCGTCAGGACAAGTAGGGTTAGCGTCAGGACAACTAGGGTTAGCGTCAGGACAACTACGGTTAGCGTCAGGACATCTAGGGTTAGCGTCAGGACAACTAGGGTTAGCGTCAGGACAACTAGGGTTAGCGTCAGTACAACTAGGGTTAGCGTCAGGACAACTAGGGTTAGCGTCAGGACAAGTAGGGTTAGCGTCAGGACAAGTAGAGTTAGCGTGAGGACAACTAGGGTTAGCGTCAGGACAACTAGGGTTAGCGTCAGGACAACTAGTGTTAGCATCAGGACAACTAGGGTTAGCGTCAGGACAACTAGGGTTAGCGTCAGGACAAGTAGAGTTAGCGTGAGGACAACTAGCGTTAGCGTCAGGACAACTAGGGTTACCGTCAGGACAAGTAGGGTTAGCGTCAGGACAACTAGGGATAGCGTCAGGACAACTCGGGTTAGCGTCAGGACAAGTAGGGTTAGCGTCAGGACAACTAAGGTTAGCATCAGGACAACTAGGGTTAGCGTCAGGACAACTAGGGTTAGCGTCAGGACAAGTAGGGTTAGCATCAGGACAAGTAGGGTTAGCGTCAGGACAACTAGGGTTAGCGCCAGGACAACTAGCGTTAGCGCCAGGACAACTAGGGTTAGAGCCAGGACAACTAGGGTTAGCGTCAGGACAACTAGGGTTAGCGTCAGGACAACTCGGGTTACCATCAGGACAAGTAGGGTTAGCGTCAGGACAACTAGGGTTAGCGTCAGGACAACTAGGGTTTGCATCAGGAAAAGTAGGGTTAGCGTCAGGACAACTAGGGTTAGCGTCAGGACAACTAGGGTTAGCGTCAGGACAACTTGGGTTAGCGTCAGGACAACTAGGGTTAGCGTCAGGACAACTAGGGTTAGAGTCAGTACAACTAGGGTTAGCATCAGGACAAGTAGAGTTAGCGTCAGGACAACTAGGGTTAGCGTCAGGACAACTCGGGTTAGCGTCAGGACAAGTAGGGTTAGCGTCAGGACAACTAGGGTTAGAGTCAGTACAACTAGGGTTAGCATCAGGACAAGTAGAGTTAGCGTCAGGACAACTAGGGTTAGCGTCAGGACAACTCGGGTTAGCGTCAGGACAATTAGGGTTAGCGTCAGGACAACTAGGGTTAGCGTCAGGACAACTAGGGTTAGAGTCAGTACAACTAGGGTTAGCATCTGGACAAGTAGAGTTAGCGTCAGGACAACTAGGGTTAGCGTCAGGACAACTCGGGTTAGCGTCAGGACAAGTAGGGTTAGCGTCAGGACAACTAGGGTTAGCGTCAGGACAAGTCGAGTTAGCGTCAGGACAACTAGGGTTAGCGTCAGGACAACTCGGGTTAGCGTCAGGACAAGTAGGGTTAGCGTCAGGACAACTAGGGTTAGCGTCAGGACAACTAGGGTTAGCGTCAGGACAACTAGGGTTAGAGTCAGTACAACTAGGGTTAGCGTCAGGACAAGTAGAGTTAGCGTCAGAACAACTAGGGTTAGCGTCAGGACAACTCGGGTTAGCGTCCGGACAAGTAGGGTTAGCGTCAGGACAACTAGGGTTAGCGTCAGGACAACTAGGGATAGCGTCAGGACAACAAGGGTTAGCGTCAGGACAACTAGGGTTACCGTCAGGACAACTAGGGTTAGCGTCAGGACAACTAGGGTTAGCGTCAGGACAACTAGGGTTAGCGTCAGGACAAGTAGGTTTAGCATCAGGACAACTAGGGTTAGCGTCAGGACAACTAGGGTTAGCGTCAGGACAACTAGGGTTAGCGTCAGGACAGGTAGGGTTAGCGTCAGGACAACTAGGGTTAGCGTCAGGACAACTTGGGTTAGCGTCAGGACAACTAGGGTTAGCGTCAGGACAACTAGGGTTAGCGTCAGGACAACTAGGGTTAGCGTCAAGACAACTAGGGTTAGCGTCAGGACAACTAGGGTTAGCGCCAGGACAACTAGGGTTAGCATCAGGACAACTAGGGTTAGCGCCAGGACAACTAGGGTTAGCGCCAGGACAACTAGGGTTAGCGCCAGGACAACTAGGGTTAGCGCCATTACAACTAGGGTTAGCCCCAGGACAACTAGGGTTAGCGCCAGGACAACTAGGGTTAGCGCCAGGACAACTAGGGTTAGCGCCAGGACAACTAGGGTTAGCGCCAGGACAACTAGGGTTAGCACCAGGACAACTAGGGTTAGCGCCAGGACAACTAGGGTTAGCGCCAGGACAACTAGGGTTAGAGCCAGGACAACTAGGGTTAGCGCCAGGACAACTAGGGTTACCGCCAGGACAACTAGGGTTAGCGCCAGGACAACTAGGGTTAGCATCAGGACAACTAGGGTTAGCGCCAGGACAACTAGGGTAAGCGCCAGGACAACTAGGGTTAGCGTCAGGACAACTAGGGTTAGCGTCAGGACAACTAGGGTTAGCATCAGGACAACTAGGGTAAGCGTCAGGACAACTAGGGTTAGCGTCAGGACAACTAAGGTTAGCGTCAGAACAACTAGGGTTAGCGTCAGGACAACTAGGGTTAGCGTCAGGACAACTAGGGTTAGCGTCAGGACAACTAGGGTTAGCGCCAGGACAACTAGGGTTAGCGCCAGGACAACTAGGGTTAGCGCCAGGACAACTAGGGTTAGCGCCAGGACAACTAGGGTTAGCGCCACTACAACTAGGGTTAGCGCCAGGACAACTAGGGTTAGCGCCAGGACAACTAGGGTTAGCGCCAGGGCAACTAGGGTTAGCGCCAGGACAACTAGGGTTAGCGCCAGGACAACTAGGGTTAGCGCTAGGACAACTAGGGTTAGTGCCAGGACAACTAGGGTTAGCGCCAGGACAACTAGGGTTAGCACCACTACAACGAGGGTTAGCGCCAGGACAACTAGGGTTAGCGCCAGGACAACTCGGGTTAGCGTCAGGACAACTAGGGTTAGCGCCAGGACAACTAGGGTTAGCGCCAGGACAACTAGGGTTAGCGCCAGGACAACTAGGGTTAGCGCCAGGACAATTAGGGTTAGCGCCACTACAACTAGGGTTAGCGCCAGGACAACTAGGGTTAGCGCCAGGACAACTAGGGTTAGCATCAGGACAACTAGGGTTAGCGTCAGGACAAGTAGGGTTAGCGTCAGGACAACTAGGGTTAGCGTCAGGACAACTACGGTTAGCGTCAGGACATCTAGGGTTAGCGTCAGGACAACTAGGGTTAGCGTCAGGACAACTAGGGTTAGCGTCAGTACAACTAGGGTTAGCGTCAGGACAACTAGGGTTAGCGTCAGGACAAGTAGGGTTAGCGTCAGGACAAGTAGAGTTAGCGTGAGGACAACTAGGGTTAGCGTCAGGACAACTAGGGTTAGCGTCAGGACAACTAGTGTTAGCATCAGGACAACTAGGGTTAGCGTCAGGACAACTAGGGTTAGCGTCAGGACAAGTAGGGTTAGCGTCAGGACAACTAGGTTTAGCGTCAGGACAACTCGGGTTAGCGTCAGGACAAGTAGGGTTAGCGTCAGGACAACTAGGGTTAGCGTCAGGACAACTAGGGTTAGCGTCAGGACAACTAGGGTTAGCGTCAGGACAACTAGGGTTAGCGTCAGGACAAGTAGGGTTACCATCAGGACAAGTAGGGTTAGCGTCAGGACAACTAGGGTTAGCGCCAGGACAACTAGGGTTAGAGCCAGGATAACTAGGGTTAGAGCCAGGACAACTAGGGTTAGCGTCAGGACAACTAGGGTTAGCGTCAGGACAACTAGGGTTAGCGTCAGGACAAGTAGGGTTAGCATCAGGACAACTAGGGTTAGCGTCAGGACAACTAGGGTTAGCGTCAGGACAACTCGGGTTAGCGTCAGGACAAGTAGGGTTAGCGTCAGGACAACTAGGGTTAGCGTCAGGACAACTAGGGTTAGCGTCAGGACAACTAGGGTTAGCGCCAGGACAATTAGGGTTAGCGCCAGGACAACTAGGGTTAGCGCCAGGACAACTAGGGTTAGCGCCAGGACAACTAGGGTTAGCGCCACTACAACTAGGGTTAGCGTCAGGACAACTAGGGTTAGCGCCAGGACAACTAGGGTTAGCGTCAGGACAACTAGGGTTAGCGCCAGGACAACTAGGGTTAGCGCCAGGACAACTAGGGTTAGCGCCAGGACAACTAGGGTTAGCGCCAGGACAACTAGGGTTAGCGCCACTACAACTAGGGTTAGCGCCAGGACAACTAGGGTTAGCGCCAGGACAACTAGGGTTAGCGTCAGGACTACTAGGGTTAGCATCAGGACAACTAGGGTTAGCGTCAGGACAAGTAGGGTTAGCATCAGGACAACTAGGGTTAGCGTCAGGACAACTACGGTTAGCGTCAGGACATCTAGGGTTAGCGTCTGGACAACTAGGGTTAGCGTCAGGACAACTAGGGTTAGCGTCAGAACAACTAGGGTTAGCGTCAGGACAACTAGGGTTAGCGTCAGGACAAGTAGGGTTAGCGTCAGGACAAGTAGAGTTAGCGTGAGGACAACTAGGGTTAGCGTCAGGACAACTAGGGTTAGCGTCAGGACAACTAGTGTTAGCATCAGGACAACTAGGGTTAGCGTCAGGACAACTAGGGTTAGCGTCAGGACAACTAGGGTTAGCGTCAGGACAAGTAGGGTTAGCGTCAGGACAACTAGGTTTAGCGTCAGGACAACTCGGGTTAGCGTCAGGACAAGTAGGGTTAGCGTCAGGACAACTAGGGTTAGCGTCAGGACAACTAGGGTTAGCGTCAGGACAACTAGGGTTAGCGTCAGGACAAGTATGGTTACCGTCAGGACAAGTAGGGTTAGCGTCAGGACAACTAGGGTTAGCGCCAGGACAACTAGGGTTAGAGCCAGGACAACTAGGGTTAGAGCCAGGACAACTAGGGTTAGCGTCAGGACAACTAGGGTTAGCGTCAGGACAACTAGGGTTAGCGTCAGGACAAGTAGGGTTAGCATCAGGACAACTAGGGTTAGCATCAGGACAACTAGGGTTAGCGTCAGGACAACTCGGGTTAGCGTCAGGACAAGTAGGGTTAGCGTCAGGACAAGTAGGGTTAGCGTCAGGACAACTAGGGTTAGCGTCAGGACAACTAGGGTTAGCGCCAGGACAACTAGGGTTAGTGCCAGGACAACTAGGGTTAGCGTCAGGACAACTAGGGTTAGCGTCAGGACAACTAGGGTTAGCGTCAGGACAAGTAGGGTTAGCGTCAGGACAACTAGGGTTAGCGTCAGGACAACTCGGGTTAGCGTCAGGACAAGTAGGGTTAGCGTCAAGACAACTAGGGTTAGCATCAGGACAACTAGGGTTAGCGTCAGGACAACTAGGGTTAGCGTCAGGACAAGTAGGGTTAGCGTCAGGACAAGTAGGGTTAGCATCAGGAAAAGTAGGGTTAGCGTCAGGACAACTAGGGTTAGCGCCAGGACAACTAGGGTTAGAGCCAGGACAACTAGGGTTAGAGCCAGGACAACTAGGGTTAGCGTCAGGACAACTAGGGTTAGCGTCAGGACAACTAGGGTTAGCGTCAGGACAACTAGGGTTAGCGTCAGGACAAGTAGGGTTGGCGTCAGGACAACTCGGGTTAGCGTCAGGACAAGTAGGATTAGCGTCAGGACAACTAGGGTTAGCGTCAGGACAAGTAGGGTTAGCGTCAGGACAACTAGGGTTAGCGTCAGGACAACTAGGGTTAGCGTCAGGACAACTAGGGTTAGCGTCAGGACAACTAGGGTTAGCGTCAGGACAAGTAGGGTTAGCGTCAGGACAACTAGGTTTAGCGTCAGGACAACTCGGGTTAGCGTCAGGACAAGTAGGGTTAGCGTCAGGACAACTCGGGTTAGCGTCAGGACAAGTAGGATTAGCGTCAGGACAACTAGGGTTAGCGTCAGGACAACTAGGATTAGCGTCAGGACAACTAGTGTTAGCGTCAGGACAACTAGGGTTAGCGTCAGGACAACTAGGGTTAGCGTCAGGACAAGTAGGGTTAGCGTCAGGACAACTAGGTTTAGCGTCAGGACAACTCGGGTTAGCGTCAGGACAAGTAGGGTTAGCGTCAGGACAACTAGGGTTAGCGTCAGGACAACTAGGGTTAGCGTCAGGACAACTAGGGTTAGCGTCAGGACAACTAGGGTTAGCGTCAGGACAAGTAGGGTTACCATCAGGACAAGTAGGGTTAGCGTCAGGACAGCTAGGGTTAGAGCCAGGACAACTAGGGTTAGAGCCAGGACAACTAGGGTTAGAGCCAGGACAACTAGGGTTAGCGTCAGGACAACTAGGGTTAGCGTCAGGACAACTAGGGTTAGCGTCAGGACAAGTAGGGTTAGCATCAGGACAACTAGGGTTAGCGTCAGGACAACTAGGGTTAGCGTCAGGACAACTCGGGTTAGCGTCAGGACAAGTAGGGTTAGCGTCAGGACAAGTAGGGTTAGCGTCAGGACAACTAGGGTTAGCGTCAGGACAACTAGGGTTAGCGCCAGGACAACTAGGGTTAGTGCCAGGACAACTAGGGTTAGCGTCAGGACAACTAGGGTTAGCGTCAGGACAACTACGGTTAGCGTCAGGACAAGTAGGGTTAGCGTCAGGACAACTAGGGTTAGCGTCAGGACAACTCGGGTTAGCGTCAGGACAAGTAGGGTTAGCGTCAAGACAACTAGGGTTAGCATCCGGACAACTAGGGTTAGCGTCAGGACAAGTAGGGTTAGCGTCAGGACAAGTAGGGTTAGCGTCAGGACAAGTAGGGTTAGCATCAGGAAAAGTAGGGTTAGCGTCAGGACAACTAGGGTTAGCGCCAGGACAACTAGGGTTAGAGCCAGGACAACTAGGGTTAGAGCCAGGACAACTAGGGTTAGCGTCAGGACAACTAGGGTTAGCGTCAGGACAACTAGGGTTAGCGTCAGGACAAGTAGGGTTAGCGTCAGGACAACTCGGGTTAGCGTCAGGACAAGTAGGATTAGCGTCAGGACAACTAGGGTTAGCGTCAGGACAAGTAGGGTTAGCGTCAGGACAACTAGGGTTAGCGTCAGGACAACTAGGGTTAGCGTCAGGACAACTAGGGTTAGCGTCAGGACAACTAGGGTTAGCGTCAGGACAAGTAGGGTTAGCGTCAGGACAACTAGGTTTAGCGTCAGGACAACTCGGGTTAGCGTCAGGACAACTAGGGTTAGCGTCAGGACAACTCGGGTTAGCGTCAGGACAAGTAGGGTTAGCGTCAGGACAACTAGGGTTAGCGTCAGGACAACTAGGGTTAGCGTCAGGACAACTAGGGTTAGCGCCAGGACAATTAGGGTTAGCGCCAGGACAACTAGGGTTAGCGCCAGGACAACTAGGGTTAGCGCCAGGACAACTAGGGTTAGCGCCACTACAACTAGGGTTAGCGCCAGGACAACTAGGGTTAGCGCCAGGACAACTAGGGTTAGCGTCAGGACAACTAGGGTTAGCGCCAGGACAACTAGGGTTAGCGCCAGGACAACTAGGGTTAGCGCCAGGACAACTAGGGTTAGCGCCAGGACAACTAGGGTTAGCGCCACGACAACTAGGGTTAGCGCCAGGACAACTAGGGTTAGCGCCAGGACAACTAGGGTTAGCGTCAGGACTACTAGGGTTAGCATCAGGACAACTAGGGTTAGCGTCAGGACAAGTAGGGTTAGCATCAGGACAACTAGGGTTAGCGTCAGGACAACTACGGTTAGCGTCAGGACATCTAGGGTTAGCGTCAGGACAACTAGGGTTAGCGTCAGGACAACTAGGGTTAGCGTCAGAACAACTAGGGTTAGCGTCAGGACAACTAGGGTTAGCGTCAGGACAAGTAGGGTTAGCGTCAGGACAAGTAGAGTTAGCGTGAGGACAACTAGGGTTAGCGTCAGGACAACTAGGGTTAGCGTCAGGACAACTAGTGTTAGCATCAGGACAACTAGGGTTAGCGTCAGGACAACTAGGGTTAGCGTCAGGACAACTAGGGTTAGCGTCAGGACAAGTAGGGTTAGCGTCAGGACAACTAGGTTTAGCGTCAGGACAACTCGGGTTAGCGTCAGGACAAGTAGGGTTAGCGTCAGGACAACTAGGGTTAGCGTCAGGACAACTAGGGTTAGCGTCAGGACAACTAGGGTTAGCATCAGGACAACTAGGGTTAGCGTCAGGACAAGTAGGGTTACCATCAGGACAAGTAGGGTTAGCGTCAGGACAACTAGGGTTAGCGCCAGGACAACTAGGGTTAGAGCCAGGACAACTAGGTTTAGAGCCAGGACAACTAGGGTTAGCGTCAGGACAACTAGGGTTAGCGTCAGGACAACTAGGGTTAGCGTCAGGACAAGTAGGGTTAGCATCAGGACAACTAGGGTTAGCGTCAGGACAACTAGGGTTAGCGTCAGGACAACTCGGGTTAGCGTCAGGACAAGTAGGGTTAGCGTCAGGACAAGTAGGGTTAGCGTCAGGACAACTAGGGTTAGCGTCAGGACAACTAGGGTTAGCGCCAGGACAACTAGGGTTAGCGCCAGGACAACTAGGGTTAGCGTCAGGACAACTAGGGTTAGCGTCAGGACAACTAGGGTTAGCGTCAGGACAAGTAGGGTTAGCGTCAGGACAACTAGGGTTAGCGTCAGGACAACTCGGGTTAGCGTCAGGACAAGTAGGGTTAGCGTCAAGACAACTAGGGTTAGCATCAGGACAACTAGGGTTAGCGTCAGGACAACTAGGGTTAGCGTCAGGACAAGTAGGGTTAGCGTCAGGACAAGTAGGGTTAGCATCAGGAAAAGTAGGGTTAGCGTCAGGACAACTAGGGTTAGCGCCAGGACAACTAGGGTTAGAGCCAGGACAACTAGGGTTAGAGCCAGGACAACTAGGGTTAGCGTCAGGACAACTAGGGTTAGCGTCAGGACAACTAGGGTTAGCGTCAGGACAACTAGGGTTAGCGTCAGGACAAGTAGGGTTAGCGTCAGGACAACTCGGGTTAGCGTCAGGACAAGTAGGATTAGCGTCAGGACAACTAGGGTTAGCGTCAGGACAAGTAGGGTTAGCGTCAGGACAACTAGGGTTAGCGTCAGGACAACTAGGGTTAGCGTCAGGACAACTAGGGTTAGCACCAGGACAACTAGGGTTAGCGCCAGGACAACTAGGGTTAGCATCAGGACAACTAGGGTTAGCGTCAGGACAACTAGGGTTAGCGTCAGGACAAGTAGGGTTAGCGTCAGGACAAGTAGGGTTAGCGTCAGGACAACTAGGGTTAGCGTCAGGACAACTCGGGTTAGCGTCAGGACAAGTAGGGTTAGCGTCAGGACAACTAGGGTTAGCGTCAGGACAACTAGGGTTAGCGTCAGGACAACTAGGGTTAGCGTCAGGACAACTAGGGTTAGCGTCAGGACAAGTAGGGTTAGCATCAGGACAAGTAGGGAAAGCGTCAGGACAACTAGGGTTAGCGCCAGGACAACTAGGGTTAGAGCCAGGACAACTAGGGTTAGAGCTAGGACAACTAGGGTTAGCGTCAGGACAACTAGGGTTAGCGTCAGGACAACTAGGGTTAGCGTCAGGACAAGTAGGGTTAGCGTCAGGACAACTAGGGTTAGCGTCAGGACAACTAGGGTTAGCGTCAGGACAACTCGGGTTAGCGTCAGGACAACTAGGGTTAGCGTCAGGACAACTAGGGTTAGCGTCAGGACAACTAGGGTTACCGTCAGGACAACTAGGGTTAGCGTCAGGACAACTAGTATTAGCGTCAGGACAACTAGGGGTAGCGTCAGGACAACTAGGGTTAGCGTCAGGACAACTAGGGTTAGCGTCAGGACAAGTAGGTTTAGCATCAGGACAACTAGGGTTAGCGTCAGGACAACTAGGGTTAGCGTCAGGACAACTAGGGTTAGCGTCAGGACAGGTAGGGTTAGCGTCAGGACAACTAGGGTTAGCGTCAGGACAACTAGGGTTAGCGTCAGGACAACTTGGGTTAGCGTCAGGACAACTAGGGTTAGCGTCAGGACAACTAGGGTTAGCGCCAGGACAACTAGGCTTAGCATCAGGACAAGTAGGGTTAGCGTCAGGACAACTAGGGTTAGCGTCAGGACAACTCGGGTTAGCGTCAGGACAAGTAGGGTTAGCGTCAAGACAACTAGGGTTAGCATCAGGACAACTAGGGTTAGCGTCAGGACAACTAGGGTTAGCGTCAGGACAAGTAGGGTTAGCGTCAGGACAAGTAGGGTTAGCATCAGGAAAAGTAGGGTTAGCGTCAGGACAACTAGGGTTAGCGCCAGGACAACTAGGGTTAGAGCCAGGACAACTAGGGTTAGAGCCAGGACAACTAGGGTTAGCGTCAGGACAACTAGGGTTAGCGTCAGGACAACTAGGGTTAGCGTCAGGACAACTAGGGTTAGCGTCAGGACAAGTAGGGTTAGCGTCAGGACAACTCGGGTTAGCGTCAGGACAAGTAGGATTAGCGTCAGGACAACTAGGGTTAGCGTCAGGACAAGTAGGGTTAGCGTCAGGACAACTAGGGTTAGCGTCAGGACAACTAGGGTTAGCGTCAGGACAACTAGGGTTAGCACCAGGACAACTAGGGTTAGCGCCAGGACAACTAGGGTTTGCATCAGGACAACTAGGGTTAGCGTCAGGACAACTAGGGTTAGCGTCAGGACAAGTAGGGTTAGCGTCAGGACAAGTAGGGTTAGCGTCAGGACAACTAGGGTTAGCGTCAGGACAACTCGGGTTAGCGTCAGGACAAGTAGGGTTAGCGTCAGGACAACTAGGGTTAGCGTCAGGACAACTAGGGTTAGCGTCAGGACAACTAGGGTTAGCGTCAGGACAACTAGGGTTAGCGTCAGGACAAGTAGGGTTAGCATCAGGACAAGTAGGGTTAGCGTCAGGACAACTAGGGTTAGCGCCAGGACAACTAGGGTTAGAGCCAGGACAACTAGGGTTAGAGCTAGGACAACTAGGGTTAGCGTCAGGACAACTAGGGTTAGCGTCAGGACAACTAGGGTTAGCGTCAGGACAAGTAGGGTTAGCGTCAGGACAACTAGGGTTAGCGTCAGGACAACTAGGGTTAGCGTCAGGACAACTCGGGTTAGCGTCAGGACAAGTAGGGTTAGCGTCAGGACAACTAGGGTTAGCGTCAGGACAACTAGGGTTAGCGTCAGGACAACTAGGGTTACCGTCAGGACAACTAGGGTTAGCGTCAGGACAACTAGTATTAGCGTCAGGACAACTAGGGGTAGCGTCAGGACAACTAGGGTTAGCGTCAGGACAACTAGGGTTAGCGTCAGGACAAGTAGGTTTAGCATCAGGACAACTAGGGTTAGCGTCAGGACAACTAGGGTTAGCGTCAGGACAACTAGGGTTAGCGTCAGGACAGGTAGGGTTAGCGTCAGGACAACTAGGGTTAGCGTCAGGACAACTAGGGTTAGCGTCAGGACAACTTGGGTTAGCGTCAGGACAACTAGGGTTAGCGTCAGGACAACTAGGGTTAGCGCCAGGACAACTAGGCTTAGCATCAGGACAACTAGGGTTAGCGCCAGGACAACTAGGGTTAGCGCCAGGACAACTAGGGTTAGCGCCAGGACAACTAGGGTTAGCGCCATTACAACTAGGGTTAGCCCCAGGACAAATAGGGTTAGCGCCAGGACAACTAGGGTTAGCGCCAGGACAACTAGGGTTAGCGCCAGGACAACTAGGGTTAGCACCAGGACAACTAGGGTTAGCGCCAGGACAACTAGGGTTAGCGCCACGACAACTAGGGTTAGCGCCAGGACAACTAGGGTTAGCACCAGGACAACTAGGGTTAGCACCAGGACAACTAGGGTTAGCGTCAGGACAACTAGTATTAGCGTCAGGACAACTAGGGTTAGCGTCAGGACAACTAGGGTTAGCGTCAGGACAACTAGGGTTAGCGTCAGGACAAGTAGGTTTAGCATCAGGACAACTAGGGTTAGCGTCAGGACAACTAGGGTTAGTGTCAGGACAACTAGGGTTAGCGTCAGGACAACTAGGGTTAGCGTCAGGACAACTAGGGTTAGCGTCAGGACAACTAGGGTTAGCGTCAGGACAACTAGGGTTAGCGCCAGGACAACTAGGCTTAGCATCAGGACAACTAGGGTTAGCGCCAGGACAACTAGGGTTAGCGCCAGGAAAACTAGGGTTAGCGCCAGGACAACTAGGGTTAGCGCCAGGACAACTAGGGTTAGCCCCAGGACAACTAGGGTTAGCGCCAGGACAACTAGGGTTAGCGCCAGGACAACTAGGGTTAGCACCAGGACAACTAGGGTTAGCGCCAGGACAACTAGGGTTAGCACCAGGACAACTAGGGTTAGCGCCAGGACAACTAGGGTTAGCACCAGGACAACTAGGATTAGCGCCAGGACAACTAGGGTTAGCGCCAGGACAACTAGGGTTACCGCCAGGACAACTAGGGTTAGCGCCAGGACAACTATAGTTAGCGTCAGGACAACTAGGGTTAGCGCCAGGACAACTAGGGTTAGCGCCAGGACAACTAGGGTTAGCGTCAGGACAACTAGGGTTAGCGTCAGGACAACTAGGGTTAGCGTCAGGACAACTAGGGTAAGCGTCAGGACAACTAGGGTTAGCGTCAGGACAACTAAGGTTAGCGTCAGGACAACTAGGGTTAGCGTCAGGACAACTAGGGTTAGCGTGAGGACAACTAGGGTTAGCGTCAGGACAACTAGGGTTAGCATCAGGACAACTAGGGTTAGCGCCAGGACAACTAGGGTTAGCGCCACTACAACTAGGGTTAGCGCCAGGACAACTAGGGTTAGCGCCAGGACAACTAGGGTTAGCGCCAGGACAACTAGGGTTAGCACCAGGACAACTAGGGTTAGCGCCAGGACAACTAGGTTTACCGCCAGGACAACTAGGGTTAGCGCCAGGACAACTAGGGTTAGCGCCAGGACAACTAGGGTTAGCGTCAGGACAACTAGGGTTAGCGCCAGGACAACTAGGGTTAGCATCAGGACAGCTAGGGTTAGCATCAGGACAACCAGGGTTAGCGTCAGGACAACTAGGGTTAGCGTCAGGACAACTAGGGTTAGCATCAGGACAAGTAGGGTTAGCGTCAGGACAACTAGGGTTAGCGTCAGGACAACTACGGTTAGCGTCAGGACATCTAGGGTTTGCGTCAGGACAACTAGGGTTAGCGTCAGGACAACTAGGGTTAGCGTCAGGACAGGTAGGGTTAGCGTCAAGACAACTAGGGTTAGCGTCAGGACAACTAGGGTTAGCGTCAGGACAACTTGGGTTAGCGTCAGGACAACTAGGGTTAGCGTCAGGACAACTAGGGTTAGCGCCAGGACAACTAGGCTTAGCATCAGGACAACTAGGGTTAGCGCCAGGACAACTAGGGTTAGCGCCAGGACAACTAGGGTTAGCGCCATTACAACTAGGGTTAGCCCCAGGACAAATAGGGTTAGCGCCAGGACAACTAGGGTTAGCGCCAGGACAACTAGGGTTAGCGCCAGGACAACTAGGGTTAGCACCAGGACAACTAGGGTTAGCGCCAGGACAACCTGGGTTAGCGCCACGACAACTAGGGTTAGCGCCAGGACAACTAGGGTTAGCACCAGGACAACTAGGGTTAGCACCAGGACAACTAGGGTTAGCGTCAGGACAACTAGTATTAGCGTCAGGACAACTAGGGTTAGCGTCAGGACAACTAGGGTTAGCGTCAGGACAACTAGGGTTAGCGTCAGGACAAGTAGGTTTAGCATCAGGACAACTAGGGTTAGCGTCAGGACAACTAGGGTTAGTGTCAGGACAACTAGGGTTAGCGTCAGGACAACTAGGGTTAGCGTCAGGACAACTAGGGTTAGCGTCAGGACAACTAGGGTTAGCGTCAGGACAACTAGGGTTAGCGCCAGGACAACTAGGCTTAGCATCAGGACAACTAGGGTTAGCGCCAGGACAACTAGGGTTAGCGCCAGGAAAACTAGGGTTAGCGCCAGGACAACTAGGGTTAGCGCCAGGACAACTAGGGTTAGCCCCAGGACAACTAGGGTTAGCGCCAGGACAACTAGGGTTAGCGCCAGGACAACTAGGGTTAGCGCCAGGACAACTAGGGTTAGCGCCAGGACAACTAGGGTTAGCACCAGGACAACTAGGGTTAGCGCCAGGACAACTTGGGTTAGCACCAGGACAACTAGGATTAGCGCCAGGACAACTAGGGTTAGCGCCAGGACAACTAGGGTTACCGCCAGGACAACTAGGGTTAGCGCCAGGACAACTATAGTTAGCGTCAGGACAACTAGGGTTAGCGCCAGGACAACTAGGGTTAGCGCCAGGACAACTAGGGTTAGCGTCAGGACAACTAGGGTTAGCGTCAGGACAACTAGGGTTAGCGTCAGGACAACTAGGGTAAGCGTCAGGACAACTAGGGTTAGCGTCAGGACAACTAAGGTTAGCGTCAGGACAACTAGGGTTAGCGTCAGGACAACTAGGGTTAGCGTGAGGACAACTAGGGTTAGCGTCAGGACAACTAGGGTTAGCATCAGGACAACTAGGGTTAGCGTCAGGACAACTAGGGTTAGCGTCAGGACAACTAGGGTTAGCGTCAGGACAACTAGGGTTAGCGTCAGGACAACTAGGGTTAGCGCCAGGACAACTAGGCTTAGCATCAGGACAACTAGGGTTAGCGCCAGGACAACTAGGGTTAGCGCCAGGAAATCTAGGGTTAGCGCCAGGACAACTAGGGTTAGCGCCAGGACAACTAGGGTTAGCCCCAGGACAACTAGGGTTAGCGCCAGGACAACTAGGGTTAGCGCCAGGACAACTAGGGTTAGCGCCAGGACAACTAGGGTTAGCGCCAGGACAACTAGGGTTAGCACCAGGACAACTAGGGTTAGCGCCAGGACAACTAGGGTTAGCACCAGGACAACTAGGATTAGCGCCAGGACAACTAGGGTTAGCGCCAGGACAACTAGGGTTACCGCCAGGACAACTAGGGTTAGCGCCAGGACAACTATAGTTAGCGTCAGGACAACTAGGGTTAGCGCCAGGACAACTAGGGTTAGCGCCAGGACAACTAGGGTTAGCGTCAGGACAACTAGGGTTAGCGTCAGGACAACTAGGGTTAGCGTCAGGACAACTAGGGTAAGCGTCAGGACAACTAGGGTTAGCGTCAGGACAACTAAGGTTAGCGTCAGGACAACTAGGGTTAGCGTCAGGACAACTAGGGTTAGCGTGAGGACAACTAGGGTTAGCGTCAGGACAACTAGGGTTAGCATCAGGACAACTAGGGTTAGCGCCAGGACAACTAGGGTTAGCGCCACTACAACTAGGGTTAGCGCCAGGACAACTAGGGTTAGCGCCAGGACAACTAGGGTTAGCGCCAGGACAACTAGGGTTAGCACCAGGACAACTAGGGTTAGCGCCAGGACAACTAGGTTTACCGCCAGGACAACTAGGGTTAGCGCCAGGACAACTAGGGTTAGCGCCAGGACAACTAGGGTTAGCGTCAGGACAACTAGGGTTAGCGCCAGGACAACTAGGGTTAGCATCAGGACAGCTAGGGTTAGCATCAGGACAACCAGGGTTAGCGTCAGGACAACTAGGGTTAGCGTCAGGACAACTAGGGTTAGCGTCAGGACAACTAGGGTTAGCGTCAGGACAAGTAGGGTTAGCGTCAGGACAACTAGGGTTAGCGTCAGGACAACTAGGGTTAGCGTCAGGACATCTAGGGTTTGCGTCAGGACAACTAGGGTTAGCGTCAGGACAACTAGGGTTAGCGTCAGGACAACTAGGGTTGGCGTCAGGACAAGTAGGGTTAGCGTCAGGACAACTAGGGTTAGCGTCAGGACAACTAGGGTTAGCGTCAGGACAAGTAGGGTTAGCGTCAGGACAAGTAGGGTTAGCGTCAGGACAAGTAGAGTTAGCGTGAGGACAACTAGGGTTAGCGTCAGGACAACTAGGGTTAGCGTCAGGACAACTCGGGTTAGCGTCAGGACAAGTAGGGTTAGCGTCAGGACAACTAGGGTTAGCGTCAGGACAACTAGGGTTAGCGTCAGGACAACTAGGGTTAGCGTCAGGACAAGTAGGGTTAGCGTCAGGACAAGTAGGGTTAGCATCAGGACAAGTAGGGTTAGCGTCAGGACAACTAGGGTTAGCGCCAGGACAACTAGGGTTAGCGCCAGGACAACTAGGGTTAGCGCCAGGACAACTAGGGTTAGCGTCAGGACAACTAGGGTTAGCATCAGGACAACTAGGGTTAACGTCAGGACAACTAGGGTTAGCGTCAGGACAACTAGGGTTAGCGTCAGGACAACTAGGGTTAGCGTCAGGGCATCTCGGGTTAACGTCAGGACAAGTAGGGTTAGCGTCAGGACAACTAGGGTTAGCGTCAGGACAACTCGGGTTAGCGTCAGGACAAGTAGGGTTAGCGTCAGGACAACTAGGGTTAGCGTCAGGACAACTAGGGTTAGCGTCAGGACAACTAGGGTTAGCGTCAGGACAACTAGGGTTAGCGTCAGGACAACTAGGGTTAGAGTCAGTACAACTAGGGTTAGCATGAGGACAAGTAGAGTTAGCGTCAGGACAACTAGGGTTAGCGTCAGGACAACTCGGGTTAGCGTCAGGACAAGTAGGGTTAGCGTCAGGACAACTAGGGTTAGCGTCAGGACAACTAGGGTTAGAGTCAGTACAACTAGGGTTAGCATCAGGACAAGTAGAGTTAGCATCAGGACAACTAGGGTTAGCGTCAGGACAACTCGGGTTAGCGTCAGGACAAGTAGGGTTAGCGTCAGGACAAGTAGGGTTAGCGTCAGGACAACTAGGGTTAGCGTCAGGACAACTAGGGTTAGCGTCAGGACAACTAGGGTTAGCATCAGGACAACTAGGGTTAGCGTCAGGACAACTAGGGTTAGCGTCAGGACAACTAGGGTTACCGTCAGGACAACTAGGGTTACCGTCAGGACAACTAGGGTTAGCGTCAGGACAACTAGGGTTAGCGTCAGGACAACTAGGGTTAGCGTCAGGACAAGTAGGTTTAGCATTAGGACAACTAGGGTTAGCGTCAGGACAACTAGGGTTAGCGTCAGGACAACTAGGGTTAGCATCAGGACAGGTAGGGTTAGCGTCAGGACAACTAGGGTTAGCGTCAGGACAACTAGGGTTAGCGTCAGGACAACTTGGGTTAGCGTCAGGACAACTAGGGTTAGCGTCAGGACAACTAGGGTTAGAGTCAGTACAACAAGGGTTAGCATCAGGACAAGTAGAGTTAGCGTCAGGACAACTAGGGTTAGCGTCAGGACAACTCGGGTTAGCGTCAGGACAAGTAGGGTTAGCGTCAGGACAACTAGGGTTAGCGTCAGGACAAATAGGGTTAGAGTCAGTACAACTAGGGTTAGCATCAGGACAAGTAGAGTTAGCGTCAGGACAACTAGGGTTAGCGTCAGGACAACTCGGGTTAGCGTCAGGACAAGTAGGGTTAGCGTCAGGACAACTAGGGTTAGCGTCAGGACAACTAGGGTTAGCATCAGGACAACTCGGGTTAGCGTCAGGACAAGTAGGGTTAGCGTCAGGACAACTAGGGTTAGCGTCAGGACAACTAGGGTTAGCGTCAGGACATCTAGGGTTAGCGTCAGGACAACTTGGGTTAGCGTCAGGACAAGTAGGGTTAGCGTCAGGACAAGTAGAGTTAGCGTCAGGACAACTAGGGTTAGCGTCAGGACAACTCGGGTTAGCGTCAGGACAACTCGGGTTAGCGTCAGGACAAGTAGGGTTAGCGTCAGGACAACTAGGGTTAGCGTCAGGACAAATAGGGTTAGAGTCAGTACAACTAGGGTTAGCATCAGGACAAGTAGAGTTAGCGTCAGGACAACTAGGGTTAGCGTCAGGACAACTTGGGTTAGCGTCAGGACAACTAGGGTTAGCGTCAGGACAACTAGGGTTAGCGTCAGGACAACTAGGGTTAGAGTCAGTACAACTAGGGTTAGCATCAGGACAAGTAGAGTTAGCGTCAGGACAACTAGGGTTAGCGTCAGGACAACTCGGGTTAGCGTCAGGACAAGTAGGGTTAGCGTCAGGACAACTAGGGTTAGCGTCAGGACAACTAGGGTTAGAGTCAGTACAACTAGGGTTAGCATGAGGACAAGTAGAGTTAGCGTCAGGACAACTAGGGTTAGCGTCAGGACAACTCGGGTTAGCGTCAGGACAAGTAGGGTTAGCGTCAGGACAACTAGGGTTAGCGTCAGGACAAATAGGGTTAGAGTCAGTACAACTAGGGTTAGCATCAGGACAAGTAGAGTTAGCGTCAGGACAACTAGGGTTAGCGTCAGGACAACTTGGGTTAGCGTCAGGACAACTAGGGTTAGCGTCAGGACAACTAGGGTTAGCGTCAGGACAACTAGGGTTAGAGTCAGTACAACTAGGGTTAGCATCAGGACAAGTAGAGTTAGCGTCAGGACAACTAGGGTTAGCGTCAGGACAACTCGGGTTAGCGTCAGGACAAGTAGGGTTAGCGTCAGGACAACTAGGGTTAGCGTCAGGACAACTAGGGTTAGAGTCAGTACAACTAGGGTTAGCATGAGGACAAGTAGAGTTAGCGTCAGGACAACTAGGGTTAGCGTCAGGACAACTCGGGTTAGCGTCAGGACAAGTAGGGTTAGCGTCAGGACAACTAGGGTTAGCGTCAGGACAAATAGGGTTAGAGTCAGTACAACTAGGGTTAGCATCAGGACAAGTAGAGTTAGCGTCAGGACAACTAGGGTTAGCGTCAGGACAACTTGGGTTAGCGTCAGGACAACTAGGGTTAGCGTCAGGACAACTAGGGTTAGCGTCAGGACAACTAGGGTTAGAGTCAGTACAACTAGGGTTAGCATCAGGACAAGTAGAGTTAGCGTCAGGACAACTAGGGTTAGCGTCAGGACAACTCGGGTTAGCGTCAGGACAAGTAGGGTTAGCGTCAGGACAACTAGGGTTAGCGTCAGGACAACTAGGGTTAGAGTCAGTACAACTAGGGTTAGCATGAGGACAAGTAGAGTTAGCGTCAGGACAACTAGGGTTAGCGTCAGGACAACTCGGGTTAGCGTCAGGACAAGTAGGGTTAGCGTCAGGACAACTAGGGTTAGCGTCAGGACAACTAGGGTTAGAGTCAGTACAACTAGGGTTAGCATCAGGACAAGTAGAGTTAGCGTCAGCACAACTAGGGTTAGCGTCAGGACAACTCGGGTTAGCGTCAGGACAAGTAGGGTTAGCGTCAGGACAAGTAGGGTTAGCGTCAGGACAACTAGGGTTAGCGTCAGGA
Organism: Phyllobates terribilis; assembly: GCF_046119375.1. Lineage (NCBI taxonomy): Eukaryota > Metazoa > Chordata > Amphibia > Anura > Dendrobatidae > Phyllobates > Phyllobates terribilis. The sequence goes on along the minus strand of NW_027363156.1, from coordinate 264,152 downwards.
CAACTAGGGTTAGCATCAGGACAACTAGGGTTAGCGTCAGGACAACTAGGGTTAGCGTCAGGACAACTAGGGTTAGCGTCAGGACAACTAGGGTTACCGTCAGGACAACTAGGGTTAGCGTCAGGACAACTAGGGTTAGCGTCAGGACAACTAGGGTTAGCGTCAGGACAAGTAGGTTTAGCATTAGGACAACTAGGGTTAGCGTCAGGACAACTAGGGTTAGCGTCAGGACAACTAGGGTTAGCATCAGGACAGGTAGGGTTAGCGTCAGGACAACTAGGGTTAGCGTCAGGACAACTAGGGTTAGCGTCAGGACAACTTGGGTTAGCGTCAGGACAACTAGGGTTAGCGTCAGGACAACTAGGGTTAGAGTCAGTACAACTAGGGTTAGCATCAGGACAACTAGGGTTAGCGTCAGGACAACTCGGGTTAGCGTCAGGACAACTCGGGTTAGCGTCAGGACAAGTAGGGTTAGCGTCAGGACAACTAGGGTTAGCGTCAGGACAAATAGGGTTAGAGTCAGTACAACTAGGGTTAGCATCAGGACAAGTAGAGTTAGCGTCAGGACAACTAGGGTTAGCGTCAGGACAACTTGGGTTAGCGTCAGGACAACTAGGGTTAGCGTCAGGACAACTAGGGTTAGAGTCAGGACAACTAGGGTTAGAGTCAGTACAACTAGGGTTAGCATCAGGACAAGTAGAGTTAGCGTCAGGACAACTAGGGTTAGCGTCAGGACAACTCGGGTTAGCGTCAGGACAAGTAGGGTTAGCGTCAGGACAACTAGGGTTAGCGTCAGGACAAATAGGGTTAGAGTCAGTACAACTAGGGTTAGCATCAGGACAAGTAGAGTTAGCGTCAGGACAACAAGGGTTAGCGTCAGGACAACTCGGGTTAGCGTCAGGACAAGTAGGGTTAGCGTCAGGACAACTAGGGTTAGCGTCAGGACAACTAGGGTTAGCGTCAGGACAACTAGGGTTAGCGTCAGGACAACTAGGGTTAGCATCAGGACAACTAGGGTTAGCGTCAGGACAACTAGGGTTAGCGTCAGGACAACTAGGGTTAGCGTCAGGACAACTAGGGTTACCGTCAGGACAACTAGGGTTAGCGTCAGGACAACTAGGGTTAGCGTCAGGACAACTAGGGTTAGCGTCAGGACAAGTAGGTTTAGCATTAGGACAACTAGGGTTAGCGTCAGGACAACTAGGGTTAGCGTCAGGACAACTAGGGTCAGCATCAGGACAGGTAGGGTTAGCGTCAGGACAACTAGGGTTAGCGTCAGGACAACTAGGGTTAGCGTCAGGACAACTTGGGTTAGCGTCAGGACAACTAGGGTTAGCGTCAGGACAACTAGGGTTAGAGTCAGTACAACTAGGGTTAGCATCAGGACAAGTAGAGTTAGCGTCAGGACAACTAGGGTTAGCGTCAGGACAACTCGGGTTAGCGTCAGGACAAGTAGGGTTAGCGTCAGGACAACTAGGGTTAGCGTCAGGACAAATAGGGTTAGAGTCAGTACAACTAGGGTTAGCATCAGGACAAGAAGAGTTAGCGTCAGGACAACTAGGGTTAGCGTCAGGACAACTCGGGTTAGCGTCAGGACAAGTAGGGTTAGCGTCAGGACAACTAGGGTTAGCGTCAGGACAACTAGGGTTAGCATCAGGACAACTCGGGTTAGCGTCAGGACAAGTAGGGTTAGCGTCAGGACAACTAGGGTTAGCGTCAGGACAACTAGGGTTAGCGTCAGGACATCTAGGGTTAGCGTCAGGACAACTTGGGTTAGCGTCAGGACAAGTAGGGTTAGCGTCTGGACAAGTAGGGTTAGCATCAGGACAAGTAGAGTTAGCGTCAGGACAACTAGGGTTAGCGTCAGGACAACTTGGGTTAGCGTCAGGACAACTAGGGTTAGCGTCAGGACAACTAGGGTTAGAGTCAGTACAACTAGGGTTAGCATCAGGACAAGTAGAGTTAGCGTCAGGACAACTAGGGTTAGCGTCAGGACAACTCGGGTTAGCCTCAGGACAAGTAGGGTTAGCGTCAGGACAACTAGGGTTAGCGTCAGGACAAATAGGGTTAGAGTCAGTACAACTAGGGTTAGCATCAGGACAAGTAGAGTTAGCGTCAGGACGACTAGGGTTAGCGTCAGGACAACTCGGGTTAGCGTCAGGACAAGTAGGGTTAGCGTCAGGACAACTAGGGTTAGCGTCAGGACAACTAGGGTTAGCGTCAGGACAACTCGGGTTAGCGTCAGGACAAGTAGGGTTAGCGTCAGGACAACTAGGGTTAGCGTCAGGACAACTAGGGTTAGCGTCAGGACAACTAGGGTTAGCGTCAGGACAACTTGGGTTAGCGTCAGGACAAGTAGGGTTAGCATCAGGACAAGTAGAGTTAGCGTCAGGACAACTAGGGTTAGCGTCAGGACAACTCGGGTTAGCGTCAGGACAAGTAGGGTTAGCGTCAGGACAACTAGGGTTAGCGTCAGGACAAATAGGGTTAGAGTCAGTACAACTAGGGTTAGCATCAGGACAAGTAGAGTTAGCGTCAGGACAACTAGGGTTAGCGTCAGGACAACTCGGGTTAGCGTCAGGACAAGTAGGGTTAGCGTCAGGACAACTAGGGTTAGCGTCAGGACAACTAGGGTTAGCGTCAGGACAACTCGGGTTAGCGTCAGGACAAGTAGGGTTAGCGTCAGGACAACTAGGGTTAGCGTCAGGACAACTAGGGTTAGCGTCAGGACAACTAGGGTTAGAGTCAGTACAACTAGCGTTAGCATCAGGACAAGTAGAGTTAGCGTCAGGACAACTAGGGTTAGCGTCAGGACAACTCGGGTTAGCGTCAGGACAAGTAGGGTTAGCGTCAGGACAACTAGGGTTAGCGTCAGGACAACTAGGGTTAGCGTCAGGACAACTAGGGTTAGCGTCAGGACAACTAGGGTTAGCATCAGGAAAACTAGGGTTAGCGTCAGGACAACTAGGGTTACCGTCAGGACAACTAGGGTTAGCGTCAGGACAACTAGGGTTAGCGTCAGGACAAGTAGGTTTAGCATCAGGACAACTAGGGTTAGCGTCAGGACAACTAGGGTTAGCGTCAGGACAACTAGGGTTAGCATCAGGACAGGTAGGGTTAGCGTCAGGACAACTAGGGTTAGCGTCAGGACAACTAGGGTTAGCGTCAGGACAACTTGGGTTAGCGTCAGGACAACTAGGGTTAGCGTCAGGACAACTAGGGTTAGCGTCAGGACAACTAGGGTTAGAGTCAGTACAACTAGGGTTAGCATCAGGACAAGTAGAGTTAGCGTCAGGACAACTAGGGTTAGCGTCAGGACAACTCGGGTTAGCGTCAGGACAAGTAGGGTTAGCGTCAGGACAACTAGGGTTAGCGTCAGGACAAATAGGGTTAGAGTCAGTACAACTAGGGTTAGCATCAGGACAAGTAGAGTTAGCGTCAGGACAACTAGGGTTAGCGTCAGGACAACTCGGGTTAGCGTCAGGACAAGTAGGGTTAGCGTCAGGACAACTAGGGTTAGCGTCAGGACAACTAGGGTTAGCATCAGGACAACTCGGGTTAGCGTCAGGACAAGTAGGGTTAGCGTCAGGACAACTAGGGTTAGCGTCAGGACAACTAGGGTTAGCGTCAGGACATCTAGGGTTAGCGTCAGGACAACTTGGGTTAGCGTCAGGACAAGTAGGGTTAGCGTCTGGACAAGTAGGGTTAGCATCAGGACAAGTAGAGTTAGCGTCAGGACAACTAGGGATAGCGTCAGGACAACTCGGGTTAGCGTCAGGACAAGTAGGGTTAGCGTCAGGACAACTAGGGTTAGCGTCAGGACAAATAGGGTTAGAGTCAGTACAACTAGGGTTAGCATCAGGACAAGTAGAGTTAGCGTCAGGACAACTAGGGTTAGCGTCAGGACTACTAGGGTTAGCGTCAGGACAACTAGGGTTAGCGTCAGGACAACTAGGGTTAGCGTCAGGACAACTAGGGTTAGAGTCAGTACAAATAGGGTTAGCATCAGGACAAGTAGAGTTAGCGTCAGGACAACTAGGGTTAGCGTCAGGATAACTCGGGTTAGCGTCAGGACAAGTAGGGTTAGCGTCAGGACAACTAGGGTTAGCGTCAGGACAAATAGGGTTAGAGTCAGTACAACTAGGGTTAGCATCAGGACAAGTAGAGTTAGCGTCAGGACAACTAGGGTTAGCGTCAGGACAACTCGGGTTAGCGTCAGGACAAGTAGGGTTAGCGTCAGGACAACTAGGGTTAGCGTCAGGACAACTAGGGTTAGCGTCAGGACAACTCGGGTTAGCGTCAGGACAAGTAGGGTTAGCGTCAGGACAACTAGGGTTAGCGTCAGGACAACTAGGGTTAGCGTCAGGACAAGTAGGGTTAGCGTCAGGACAACTTGGGTTAGCGTCAGGACAAGTAGGGTTAGCGTCAGGACAAATAGGGTTAGCATCAGGACAAGTAGAGTTAGCGTCAGGACAACTAGGGTTAGCGTCAGGATAACTCGGGTTAGCGTCAGGACAAGTAGGGTTAGCGTCAGGACAACTAGGGTTAGCGTCAGGACAAATAGGGTTAGAGTCAGTACAACTAGGGTTAGCATCAGGACAAGTAGAGTTAGCGTCAGGACAACTAGGGTTAGCGTCAGGACAACTCGGGTTAGCGTCAGGACAAGTAGGGTTAGCGTCAGGACAACTAGGGTTAGCGTCAGGACAACTAGGGTTAGCGTCAGGACAACTCGGGTTAGCGTCAGGACAAGTAGGGTTAGCGTCAGGACAACTAGGGTTAGCGTCAGGACAACTAGGGTTAGCGTCAGGACAAGTAGGGTTAGCGTCAGGACAACTTGGGTTAGCGTCAGGACAAGTAGGGTTAGCGTCAGGACAAATAGGGTTAGCATCAGGACAAGTAGAGTTAGCGTCAGGACAACTAGGGTTAGCGTCAGGACAACTTGGGTTAGCGTCAGGACAAGTTGGGTTAGCGTCAGGACAACTAGGGTTAGCGTCAGGACAAATAGGGTTAGAGTCAGTACAACTAGGGTTAGCATCAGGACAAGTAGAGTTAGCGTCAGGACAACTAGGTTTAGCGTCAGGACAACTCGGGTTAGCGTCAGGACAAGTAGGGTTAGCGTCAGGACAACTAGGGTTAGCGTCAGGACAACTAGGGTTAGCGTCAGGACAACTCGGGTTAGCGTCAGGACAAGTAGGGTTAGCATCAGGACAACTAGGGTTAGCGTCAGGACAACTAGGGTTAGCGTCAGGACAACTAGGGTTAGCGTCAGGACAACTTGGGTTAGCGTCAGGACAAGTAGGGTTAGCGTCAGGACAAGTAGGTTTAGCATCAGGACAAGTAGGGTTAGCGTCAGGACAACTAGGGTTTGCGCCAGGACAACTAGGGTTAGCGCCAGGACAACTAGGGTTAGCGTCAGGACAACTAGGGTTAGCATCAGGACAACTAGGGTTAGCATCAGGACAACTAGGGTTAGTGTCAGGACAACTAGGGTTAGCCTCAGGACAACTAGGGTTAGCGTCAGGACAAGTAGGGTTAGCGTCAGGACAACTAGGGTTAGCGTCAGGACAACTCGGGTTAGCATCAGGACAAGTAGGGTTAGCGTCAGGACAACTAGGGTTAGCGTCAGGACAACTAGGGTTAGCGTCAGGACAACTAGGGTTAGAGTCAGTACAACTAGGGTTAGCATCAGGACAAGTAGAGTTAGCGTCAGGACAACTAGGGTTAGCATCAGGACAACTCGGGTTAGCGTCAGGACAAGTTGGGTTAGCGTCAGGACAACTAGGGTTAGCGTCAGGACAACTAGGGTTAGAGTCAGTACAACTAGGGTTAGCATCAGGACAAGTAGAGTTAGCGTCAGGACAACTAGGGTTAGCGTCAGGACAACTCGGGTTAGCGTCAGGACAAGTAGGGTTAGCGTCAGGACAACTAGGGTTAGCGTCAGGACAACTAGGGTTAGCGTCAGGACAACTAGGGTTAGCGTCAGGACAACTAGGGTTAGCGTCAGGACAACTAGGGTTACCGTCAGGACAACTAGGGTTAGCGTCAGGACAACTACGGTTAGCGTCAGGACAAGTAGGTTTAGCATCAGGACAACTAGGGTTAGCGTCAGGACAACTAGGGTTAGCGTCAGGACAACTAGGGTTAGCATCAGGACAGGTAGGGTTAGCGTCAGGACAACTAGGGTTAGCGTCAGGACAACTAGGGTTAGCGTCAGGACAACTTGGGTTAGCGTCAGGACAACTAGGGTTAGCATCAGGACAACTAGGGTTAGCGTCAGGACAACTAGGGTTAGAGTCAGTACAACTAGGGTTAGCATCAGGACAAGTAGAGTTAGCGTCAGGACAACTAGGGTTAGCGTCAGGACAACTCGGGTTAGCGTCAGGACAAGTAGGGTTAGCGTCAGGACAACTAGGGTTAGCGTCAGGACAAATAGGGTTAGAGTCAGTACAACTAGGGTTAGCATCAGGACAAGTAGAGTTAGCGTCAGGACAACTAGGGTTAGCGTCAGGACAACTCGGGTTAGCGTCAGGACAAGTAGGGTTAGCGTCAGGACAACTAGGGTTAGCGTCAGGACAACTAGGGTTAGCGTCAGGACAACTAGGGTTAGCGTCAGGACAAGTAGGTTTAGCATCAGGACAACTAGGGTTAGCGTCAGGACAACTAGGGTTAGCATCAGGACAGGTAGGGTTAGCGTCAGGACAACTAGGGTTAGCGTCAGGACAACTAGGGTTAGCGTCAGGACAACTTGGGTTAGCGTCAGGACAACCAGGGTTAGCGTCAGGACAACTATGGTTAGCGTCAGGACAACTAGGGTTAGCGTCAGGACAACTAGGGTTAGCGTCAGGACAACTAGGGTTAGCGTCAGGACAACTAGGGTTAGCGCCAGGACAACTAGGGTTAGCATCAGGACAACTAGGGTTAGCGCCAGGACAACTAGGATTAGCGCCAGGACAACTAGGGTTAGCGCCAGGACAACTAGGGTTAGCACCATTACAACTAGGGTTAGCCCCAGGACAACTAGGGTTAGCGCCAGGACAACTAGGGTTAGCGCCAGCACAACTAGGGTTAGCGCCAGGACAACTAGGGTTAGCACCAGGACAACTAGGGTTAGCGCCAGGACAACTAGGGTTAGCGCCAGGACAACTAGGGTTAGCGCCAGGACAACTAGGGTTACCGCCAGGACAACTAGGGTTAGCGCCAGGACAACTAGGGTTAGCGTCAGGACAACTAGGGTTAGCGCCAGGACAACTAGGGTTAGCGCCAGGACAACTAGGGTTAGCGTCAGGACAACTAGGGTTAGCGTCAGGACAACTAGGGTTAGCGTCAGGACAACTAGGGTAAGCATCAGGACAACTAGGGTTAGCGTCAGGACAACTAAGGTTAGCGTCAGGACAACTAGGGTTAGCGTCAGGACAACTAGGGTTAGCGTCAGGACAACTAGGGTTAGCGCCAGGTCAACTAGAGTTAGCGCCAGGACAACTAGGGTTAGCGCCAGGACAACTAGGGTTAGCGCCACTACAACTAGGGTTAGCGCCAGGACAACTAGGGTTAGCGCCAGGACAACTAGGGTTAGCGCCAGGACAACTAGGGTTAGCGCCAGGACAACTAGGGTTACCGCCAGGACAACTAGGGTTAGCGCCAGGACAACTAGGGTTAGCGTCAGGACAACTAGGGTTAGCGTCAGGACAAGTAGTTTTAGCATCAGGACAACTAGGGTTAGCGTCAGGACAACTAGGGTTAGCATCAGGACAGGTAGGGTTAGCGTCAGGACAACTAGGGTTAGCGTCAGGACAACTAGGGTTAGCGTCAGGATAACTTGGGTTAGCGTCAGGACAACTAGGGTTAGCGTCAGGACAACTAGGGTTAGCGTCAGGACAACTAGGGTTAGAGTCAGTACAACTAGGGTTAGCATCAGGACAAGTAGAGTTAGCGTCAGGACAACTAGGGTTAGCGTCAGGACAACTCGGGTTAGCGTCAGGACAAGTAGGGTTAGCGTCAGGACAACTAGGGTTAGCGTCAGGACGAATAGGGTTAGAGTCAGTACAACTAGGGTTAGCATCAGGACAAGTAGAGTTAGCGTCAGGACAACTAGGGTTAGCGTCAGGACAACTCGGGTTAGCGTCAGGACAAGTAGGGTTAGCGTCAGGACAACTAGGGTTAGCGTCAGGACAACTAGGGTTAGCATCAGGACAACTCGGGTTAGCGTCAGGACAAGTAGGGTTAGCGTCAGGACAACTAGGGTTAGCGTCAGGACAACTAGGGTTAGCGTCAGGACATCTAGGGTTAGCGTCAGGACAACTTGGGTTAGCGTCAGGACAAGTAGGGTTAGCGTCTGGACAAGTAGGGTTAGCATCAGAACAAGTAGAGTTAGCGTCAGGACAACTAGGGTTAGCATCAGGACAACTCGGGTTAGCGTCAGGACAAGTAGGGTTAGCGTCAGGACAACTAGGGTTAGCGTCAGGACAAATAGGGTTAGAGTCAGTACAACTAGGGTTAGCATCAGGACAAGTAGAGTTAGCGTCAGGACAACTAGGGTTAGCGTCAGGACAACTTGGGTTAGCGTCAGGACAACTAGGGTTAGCGTCAGGACAACTAGGGTTAGCGTCAGGACAACTAGGGTTAGAGTCAGTACAACTAGGGTTAGCATCAGGACAAGTAGAGTTAGCGTCAGGACAACTAGGGTTAGCGTCAGGACAACTCGGGTTAGCGTCAGGACAAGTAGGGTTAGCGTCAGGACAACTAGGGTTAGCGTCAGGACAAATAGGGTTAGAGTCAGTACAACTAGGGTTAGCATCAGGACAAGTAGAGTTAGCGTCAGGACAACTAGGGTTAGCGTCAGGACAACTCGGGTTAGCGTCAGGACAAGTAGGGTTAGCGTCAGGACAACTAGGGTTAGCGTCAGGACAACTAGGGTTAGCGTCAGGACAACTCGGGTTAGTGTCAGGACAAGTAGGGTTAGTGTCAGGACAACTAGGGTTAGCGTCAGGACAACTAGGGTTAGCGTCAGGACAACTAGGGTTAGCGTCAGGACAACTTGGGTTAGCATCAGGACAAGTAGTGTTAGCATCAGGACAAGTAGGGTTAGCATCAGGACAAGTAGAGTTAGCATCAGGACAACTAGGGTTAGCGTCAGGACAACTCAGGTTAGCGTCAGGACAAGTAGGGTTAGCGTCAGGACAACTAGGGTTAGCGTCAGGACAAATAGGGTTAGAGTCAGTACAACTAGGGTTAGCATCAGGACAAGTAGAGTTAGCGTCAGGACAACTAGGGTTAGCGTCAGTACAACTCAGGTTAGCATCAGGACAAGTAGGGTTAGCGTCAGGACAACTAGGGTTAGCGTCAGGACAACTAGGGTTAGCGTCAGGACAACTCGGGTTAGCGTCAGGACAACTAGGGTTAGCGTCAGGACAACTAGGGTTAGCGTCAGGACAACTAGGGTTAGAGTCAGTACAACTAGGGTTAGCATGAGGACAAGTAGAGTTAGCGTCAGGACAACTAGGGTTAGCGTCAGGACAACTCGGGTTAGCGTCAGGACAAGTAGGGTTAGCGTCAGGACAACTAGGGTTAGCGTCAGGACAACTAGGGTTAGAGTCAGTACAACTAGGGTTAGCATCAGGACAAGTAGAGTTAGCGTCAGGACAACTAGGGTTAGCGTCAGGACAACTCGGGTTAGCGTCAGGACAAGTAGGGTTAGCGTCAGGACAACTAGGGTTAGCGTCAGGACAACTAGGGTTAGCGTCAGGACAACTAGGGTTAGCGTCAGGACAACTAGGGTTAGCATCAGGACAACTAGGGTTAGCGTCAGGACAACTAGGGTTAGCGTCAGGACAACTAGGGTTACCGTCAGGACAACTAGGGTTAGCGTCAGGACAACTAGGGTTAGCGTCAGGACAAGTAGGTTTAGCATCAGGATAACTAGGGTTAGCATCAGGACAACTAGGGTTAGCGTCAGGACAACTAGGGTTAGCATCAGGACAGGTAGGGTTAGCGTCAGGACAAGTAGGGTTAGCGTCAGGACAACTAGGGTTAGCGTCAGGACAACTAGGGTTAGCGTCAGGACATCTAGGGTTAGCGTCAGGACAACTTGGGTTAGCGTCAGGACAAGTAGGGTTAGCGTCTGGACAAGTAGGGTTAGCATCAGGACAAGTAGAGTTAGCGTCAGGACAACTAGGGTTAGCGTCAGGACAACTCGGGTTAGCGTCAGGACAAGTAGGGTTAGCGTCAGGACAACTAGGGTTAGCGTCAGGACAAATAGGGTTAGAGTCAGTACAACTAGGGTTAGCATCAGGACAAGTAGAGTTAGCGTCAGGACAACTAGGGTTAGCGTCAGGACAACTTGGGTTAGCGTCAGGACAACTAGGGTTAGCGTCAGGACAACTAGGGTTAGAGTCAGTACAACTAGGGTTAGCATCAGGACAAGTAGAGTTAGCGTCAGGACAACTAGGGTTAGCGTCAGGACAACTCGGGTTAGCGTCAGGACAAGTATGGTTAGCGTCAGGACAACTAGGGTTAGCGTCAGGACAACTTGGGTTAGAGTCAGTACAACTAGGGTTAGCATCAGGACAAGTAGAGTTAGCGTCAGGACAACTAGGGTTAGCATCAGGACAACTCGGGTTAGCAACAGGACAAGTAGGGTTAGCGTCAGGACAACTAGGGTTAGCGTCAGGACAACTAGGGTTAGCGTCAGGACAACTCGGGTTAGCGTCAGGACAAGTAGGGTTAGCATCAGGACAACTAGGGTTAGCGTCAGGACAACTAGGGTTAGCGTCAGGACAACTAGGGTTAGCGTCAGGACAACTAGGGTTAGCCTCAGGACAACTAGGGTTAGCGTCAGGACAAGTAGGGTTAGCGTCAGGACAACTAGGGTTAGCGTCAGGACAACTCGGGTTAGCGTCAGGACAAGTAGGGTTAGCGTCAGGACAACTAGGGTTAGCGTCAGGACAACTAGGGTTAGCGTCAGGACAACTAGGGTTAGCGTCAGGACAACTAGGGTTAGAGTCAGTACAACTAGGGTTAGCATCAGGACAAGTAGAGTTAGCGTCAGGACAACTAGGGTTAGCATCAGGACAACTCGGGTTAGCGTCAGGACAAGTAGGGTTAGCGTCAGGACAACTAGGGTTAGCGTCAGGACAACTAGGGTTAGAGTCAGTACAACTAGGGTTAGCATCAGGACAAGTAGAGTTAGCGTCAGGACAACTCGGGTTAGCGTCAGGACAAGTAGGGTTAGCGTCAGGACAACTAGGGTTAGCGTCAGGACAACTAGGGTTAGTGTCAGGACAACTAGGGTTAGCGTCAGGACAACTAGGGTTAGCGTCAGGACAACTAGGGTTAGCGTCAGGACAAGTAGGTTTAGCATCAGGACAACTAGGGTTAGCGTCAGGACAACTAGGGTTAGCGTCAGGACAACTAGGGTTAGCGTCAGGACAGGTAGGGTTAGCGTCAGGACAACTAGGGTTAGCGTCAGGACAACTAGGGTTAGCGTCAGGACAACTAGGGTTAGCGTCAGGACAACTAGGGTTAGCGTCAGGACAACTAGGGTTAGAGTCAGTACAACTAGTGTTAGCATCAGGACAAGTAGAGTTAGCGTCAGGACAACTCGGGTTAGCGTCAGGACAAGTAGGGTTAGCGTCAGGACAACTAGGGTTAGCGTCAGGACAAATAGGGTTAGAGTCAGTACAACTAGGGTTAGCATCAGGACAAGTAGAGTTAGCGTCAGGACAACTAGGGTTAGCGTCAGGACAACTCGGGTTAGCGTCAGGACAACTAGGGTTAGCGTCAGGACAACTAGGGTTAGCGTCAGGACAACTAGGGTTAGCGTCAGGACAACTAGGGTTAGCGTAAGGACAAGTAGGTTTAGCATCAGGACAACTAGGGTTAGCGTCAGGACAACTAGGGTTAGCGTCAGGACAGGTAGGGTTAGCGTCAGGACAACTAGGGTTAGCGTCAGGACAACTAGGGTTAGCGTCAGGACAACTTGGGTTAGCGTCAGGACAACCAGGGTTAGCGTCAGGACAACTATGGTTAGCGTCAGGACAACTAGGGTTAGCGTCAGGACAACTAGGGTTAGCGCCAGGACAACTAGGGTTAGCATCAGGACAACTAGGGTTAGCGCCAGGACAACTAGGGTTAGCGCCAGGACAACTAGGGTTAGCGCCAGGACAACTAGGGTTAGCGCCATTACAACTAGGGTTAGCCCCAGGACAACTAGGGTTAGCGCCAGGACAACTAGGGTTAGCGCCAGGACAACTAGGGTTAGCGCCAGGACAACTAGGGTTAGCGCCAGGACAACTAGGGTTAGCGCCAGGACAACTAGGGTTAGCGCCAGGACAACTAGGGTTAGCGCCAGGACAACTAGGGTTAGCGCCAGGACAACTAGGGTTACCGCCAGGACAACTAGGGTTAGCGCCAGGACAACTAGGGTTAGTGTCAGGACAACTAGGGTTAGCGCCAGGACAACTAGGGTTAGCGTCAGGACAACTAGGGTTAGCGTCAGGACAACTAGGGTTAGCGTCAGGACAACTAGGGTAAGCGTCAGGACAACTAGGGTTAGCGTCAGGACAACTAAGGTTAGCGTCAGGACAACTAGGGTTAGCGTCAGGACAACTAGGGTTAGCGTCAGGACAACTAGGGTTAGCGCCAGGACAACTAGAGTTAGCGCCAGGACAACTAGGGTTAGCGCCAGGACAACTAGGGTTAGCGCCACTACAACTAGGGTTAGCGCCAGGACAACTAGGGTTAGCGCCAGGACAACTAGGGTTAGCGCCAGGACAACTAGGGTTAGCACCAGAACAACTAGGGTTACCGCCAGGACAACTAGGGTTAGCGCCAGGACAACTACGGTTAGCGCCAGGACAACTAGGGTTAGCACCAGGACAACTAGGGTTAGCGCCAGGACAAGTAGGGTTAGCGCCAGGACAACTAGGGTTAGCGCCAGGACAACTAGGGTTAGCGTCAGGACAACTAGGGTTAGCGCCAGGACAACTAGGGTTACCGCCAGGAAAACTAGGGTTAGCGTCAGGACAACTAGGGTTAGCGTCAGGACAACTAGGGTTAGCGTCAGAACAACTAGGGTTAGCGTCAGGACAACTAGGGTTAGCGTCAGGACAACTAGGGTTAGAGTCCGGACAACTAGGGTTAGCGTCAGGACAACTAGGGTTAGCGTCAGGACAACTAGGGTTAGCATCAGGACAGCTAGGGTTAGCATCAGGACAACTAGGGTTAGCGTCAGGACAACTAGGGTTAGCGTCAGGACAACTAGGGTTAGCGCCAGGACAGCTAGGGTTAGCGCCAGGACAACTAGGGTTAGCGCCAGGACAGCTAGGGTTAGCGCCAGGACAACTATGGTTAGCGCCAGGACAACTAGGGTTAGCGCCAGGACAACTAGGGTTAGCGCCAGGACAACTAGGGTTAGAGCCAGGACAACTAGGGTTAGCGCCAGGACAACTAGGGTTAGCGTCAGGACAACTAGGGTTAGCTTCAGGAAAACTAGGGTTAGCGCCAGGACAACTAGGGTTAGCGTCAGGACAACTAGGGTTAGCGTTAGGACAACTAGGGTTAGCGTCAGGACAACTAGGGTTAGCGTCAGGACAACTAGGGTTAGCGCCAGGACAACTAGGGTTAGCGTCAGGACAACTAGGGTTAGCGTCAGGACAACTAGGGTTAGCGTCAGGACAACTAGGGTTAGCGTCAGGACAACTAGGGTTAGCGCCAGGATAACTAGGGTTAGCGCCAGGACAACTAGGGTTAGCGCCAGGACAACTAGGGTTAGCGCCATTACAACTAGGGTTAGCCCCAGGACAACTAGGGTTAGCGCCAGGACAACTAGGGTTAGCGCCAGGACAACTAGGGTTAGCGCCAGGACAACTAGGGTTAGCGTCAGGACAACTAGGGTTAGCATTAGGACAACTAGGGTTAGCATCAGGACAACTAGGTTTAGCGTCAGGACAACTAGGGTAAGCGTCAGGACAACTAGGGTTAGCGTCAGGACAACTAAGGTTAGCGTCAGGACAACTAGGGTTAGCGTCAGGACAACTAGGGTTAACGTCAGGACAACTAGGGTTAGCGTTAGGACAACTAGGGTTAGCGCCAGGACAACTAGGGTTAGCGCCAGGACAACTAGGGTTAGCGCCATTACAACTAGGGTTAGCGCCAGGACAACTAGGGTTAGCGCCAGGACAACTAGGGTTAGCGCCAGGACAACTAGGGTTATTGCCAGGACAACTAGGGTTACCACCAGGACAACTAGGGTTAGCGCCAGGACAACTATGGTTAGCGCCAGGACAACTAGGGTTAGCGCCAGGACAACTAGGGTTAGCGTCAGGACAACTAGGGTTAGAGTCAGTACAACTAGGGTTAGCATCAGGACAAGTAGAGTTAGCGTCAGGACAACTAGGGTTAGCGTCAGGACAACTAGGGTTAGCGTCAGGACAAGTAGGGTTAGCGTCAGGACAACTAGGGTTAGCGTCAGGACAACTAGGGTTAGCGTCAGGACAAGTAGGGTTAGCGTCAGGACAACTAGGTTTAGCGTCAGGACAAGTAGGGTTAGCTTCAGGACAAGTAGGGTTAGCGTCAGGACAACTAGGGTTAGCGTCAGGACAAGTAGGGTTAGCGTCAGGACAAGTAGGGTTAGCGTCAGGACAACTAGGGTTAGCGTCAGGACAACTAGGGTTAGCGTCAGGACAAGTAGGGTTAGCGTCAGGACAACTAGGGTTAGCGTCAGGACAAGTAGGGTTAGCGTCAGGACAAGTAGGGTTAGCGTCAGGACAACTAGGGTTAGCGCCAGGACAACTAGGGTTAGCGCCAGGACAACTAGGGTTAGCGTCAGGACAACTAGGGTTAGCGCCAGGACAACTAGGGTTACCGCCAGGACAACTAGGGTTAGCGTCAGGACAACTAGGGTTAGCGTCAGGACAACTAGGGTTAGCGTCCGAACAACTAGGGTTAGCGTCAGGACAACTAGGGTTAGCGTCAGGACAACTAGGGTTAGAGTCCGGACAACTAGGGTTAGCGTCAGGACAACTAGGGTTAGCGTCAGGACAACTAGGGTTAGCGTCAGGACAACTAGGGTTAGCATCAGGACAGCTAGGGTTAGCATCAGGACAACTAGGGTTAGCGTCAGGACAACTAGGGTTAGCGTCAGGACAACTAGGGTTAGCGTCAGGACAACTAGGGTTAGCGCCAGGACAGCTAGGGTTAGCGCCAGGACAACTAGGGTTAGCGCCAGGACAACTAGGGTTAGCGCCAGGACAACTATGGTTAGCGCCAGGACAACTAGGGTTAGCGCCAGGACAACTAGGGTTAGCGCCAGGACAACTAGGGTTAGAGCCAGGACAACTAGGGTTAGCGCCAGGACAACTAGGGTTAGCGTCAGGACAACTAGGGTTAGCTTCAGGACAACTAGGGTTAGCGCCAGGACAACTAGGGTTAGCATCAGGACAACTAGGGTTAGCGTCAGGACAACTAGGGTTAGCGTCAGGACAACTAGGGTTAGCGTCAGGACAACTAGGGTTAGCGTCAGGACAACTAGGGTTAGCGCCAGGACAACTAGGGTTAGCGTCAGGACAACTAGGGTTAGCGTCAGGACAACTAGGGTTAGCGTCAGGACAACTAGGGTTAGCGTCAGGACAACTAGGGTTAACGCCAGGATAACTAGGGTTAGCGCCAGGACAACTAGGGTTAGCGCCAGGACAACTAGGGTTAGCGCCATTACAACTAGGGTTAGCCCCAGGACAACTAGGGTTAGCGCCAGGACAACTAGGGTTAGCGCCAGGACAACTAGGGTTAGCGCCAGGACAACTAGGGTTAGCGTCAGGACAACTAGGGTTAGCATCAGGACAACTAGGGTTAGCATCAGGACAACTAGGTTTAGCGTCAGGACAACTAGGGTAAGCGTCAGGACAACTAGGGTTAGCGTCAGGACAACTAAGGTTAGCGTCAGGACAACTAGGGTTAGCGTCAGGACAACTAGGGTTAACGTCAGGACAACTAGGGTTAGCGTCAGGACAACTAGGGTTAGCGCCAGGACAAATAGGGTTAGCGCCAGGACAACTAGGGTTAGCGCCATTACAACTAGGGTTAGCGCCAGGACAACTAGGGTTAGCGCCAGGACAACTAGGGTTAGCGCCAGGACAACTAGGGTTATTGCCAGGACAACTAGGGTTACCACCAGGACAACTAGGGTTAGCGCCAGGACAACTAGGGTTAGCGCCAGGACAACTAGGGTTAGCGCCAGGACAACTAGGGTTAGCGTCAGGACAACTAGGGTTAGAGTCAGTACAACTAGGGTTAGCATCAGGACAAGTAGAGTTAGCGTCAGGACAACTAGGGTTAGCGTCAGGACAACTAGGGTTAGCGTCAGGACAACTAGGGTTAGCGTCAGGACAAGTAGGGTTAGCGTCAGGACAACTAGGTTTAGCGTCAGGACAAGTAGGGTTAGCGTCAGGACAAGTAGGGTTAGCGTCAGGACAACTAGGGTTAGCGTCAGGACAACTAGGGTTAGCGTCAGGACAAGTAGGGTTAGCGTCAGGACAACTAGGGTTAGCGTCAGGACAACTAGGGTTAGCGTCAGGACAAGTAGGGTTAGCGTCAGGACAACTAGGTTTAGCGTCAGGACAAGTAGGGTTAGCGTCAGGACAAGTAGGGTTAGCGTCAGGACAACTAGGGTTAGCGTCAGGACAACTAGGGTTAGCGTCAGGACAAGTAGGGTTAGCGTCAGGACAAGTAGGGTTAGCGTCAGGACAACTAGGGTTAGCGTCAGGACAACTAGGGTTAGCGTCAGGACAAGTAGGGTTAGCGTCAGGACAACTAGGGTTAGCGTCAGGACAAGTAGGGTTAGCGTCAGGACAAGTAGGGTTAGCGTCAGGACAACTAGGGTTAGCGTCAGGACAACTAGGGTTAGCGTCAGGACAAGTAGGGTTAGCGTCAGGACAACTAGGGTTAGCGTCAGGACAAGTAGGGTTAGCGTCAGGACAACTAGGGTTAGCGTCAGGACAACTAGGGTTAGCGTCAGGACAACTATGGTTAGCGTCAGAACAACTAGGGTTAGCGTCAGGACAACTACGGTTAGCGTCAGGACAACTAGGGTTAGTGTCAGGACAACTAGGGTTAGCGTCAGGACAAGTAGGGTTAGCGTCAGGACAAGTAGGGTTAGCGTCAGGACAACTAGGGTTAGCGTCAGGACATCTAGGGTTAGCGTCAGGACAACTAGGGTTAGCGTCAGGACAACTAGGGTTAGCGTCAGGACAACTAGGGTTGGCGTCAGGACAAGTAGGGTTAGCGTCAGGACAACTAGGGTTAGCGTCAGTACAACTAGGGTTAGCGCCAGGACAAATAGGGTTAGCGTCAGGACAAGTAGAGTTAGCGTGAGGACAACTAGGGTTAGCGTCAGGACAACTAGGGTTAGCGTCAGGACAACTAGGGTTAGCGTCAGGACAAGTAGGGTTAGCGTCAGGACAACTAGGGTTAGCGTCAGGACAACTCGGGTTAGCGTCAGGACAAGTAGGGTTAGCGTCAGGACAACTAGGGTTAGCGTCAGGACAACTAGGGTTAGCGTCAGGACAACTAGGGTTAGCGTCAGGACAAGTAGGGTTAGCATCAGGACAAGTAGGGTTAGCGTCAGGACAACTAGGGTTAGCGCCAGGACAACTAGGGTTAGCGCCAGGACAACTAGGGTTAGCGCCAGGACAACTAGGGTTAGCGTCAGGACAACTAGGGTTAGCGTCAGGACAACTAGGGTTACCATCAGGACAAGTAGGGTTAGCGTCAGGACAACTAGGGTTAGCGTCAGGACAACTCGGGTTAGCGTCAGGACAAGTAGGGTTAGCGTCAGGACAACTAGGGTTAGCATCAGGACAACTAGGGTTAGCGTCAGGACAACTAGGGTTAGCGTCAGGACAACTAGGGTTAGCGTCAGGACAACTAGGCTTAGAGTCAGTACAACTAGGGTTAGCATCAGGACAAGTAGAGTTAGCGTCAGGACAACTAGGGTTAGCGTCAGGACAACTCGGGTTAGCGTCAGGACAAGTAGGGTTAGCATCAGGACAACTAGGGTTAGCGTCAGGACAACTAGGGTTAGAGTCAGTACAACTAGGGTTAGCATCAGGACAAGTAGAGTTAGCGTCAGGACAACTAGGGTTAGCGTCAGGACAACTCGGGTTAGCGTCAGGACAAGTAGGGTTAGCGTCAGGACAACTAGGGTTAGCGTCAGGACAACTAGGGTTAGAGTCAGGACAACTAGGGTTAGCGTCAAGACAACTAGGGTTAGAGTCAGGACAACTAGGGTTAGCATCAGGACAACTAGGGTTAGCGTCAGGACAACTAGGGTTAGCGTCAGGACAACTAGGGTTAGCGCCAGGACAGCTAGGGTTAGCGTCAGGACAACTAGGGTTACCGTCAGGACAACTAGGGTTAGCGTCAGGACAACTAGGGTTAGCGTCAGGACAACTAGGGTTAGCGTCAGGACAAGTAGGTTTAGCAACAGGACAACTAGGGTTAGCGTCAGGACAACTAGGGTTAGCGTCAGGACAAGTAGGGTTAGCGTCAGGACAGGTAGGGTTAGCGTCAGGACAACTAGGGTTAGCATCAGGACAACTAGGGTTAGCGTCAGGACAACTTGGGTTAGCGTCAGGACAACTAGGGTTAGCGTCAGGACAACTAGGGTTAGCGTCAGGACAACTACGGTTAGCGTCAGGACAACTAGGGTTAGCGTCAGGACAACTAGGGTTAGCGTCAGGACAAGTAGGGTTAGCGTCAGGACAAGTAGGGTTAGCGTCAGGACAACTAGGGTTAGCGTCAGGACATCTAGGGTTAGCGTCAGGACAACTAGGGTTAGCGTCAGGACAACTAGGGTTAGCGTCAGGACAACTAGGGTTGGCGTCAGGACAAGTAGGGTTAGCGTCAGGACAACGAGGGTTAGCGTCAGGACAACTAGGGTTAGCGCCAGGACAAATAGGGTTAGCGTCATGACAAGTAGAGTTAGCGTGAGGACAACTAGGGTTAGCGTCAGGACAACTAGGGTTAGCGTCAGGACAACTAGGGTTAGCGTCAGGACAACTAGGGTTAGCGTCAGGACAAGTAGGGTTAGCGTCAGGACAACTAGGGTTATCGTCAGGACAACTCGGGTTAGCGTCAGGACAAGTAGGGTTAGCGTCAGGACAACTAGGGTTAGCGTCAGGACAACTAGGGTTAGCGTCAGGACAACTAGGGTTAGCGTCAGGACAAGTAGGGTTAGCATCAGGACAAGTAGGGTTAGCGTCAGGACAACTAGGGTTAGCGCCAGGACAACTAGGGTTAGCGCCAGGACAACTAGGGTTAGCGTCAGGACAACTAGGGTTAGCGTCAGGACAACTAGGTTTAGCATCAGGACAAGTAGGGTTAGCGTCAGGACAACTAGGGTTAGCGTCAGGACAACTCGGGTTAGCGTCAGGACAAGTAGGGTTAGCGTCAGGACAACTAGGGTTAGCATCAGGACAACTAGGGTTAGCGTCAGGACAACTAGGGTTAGCGTCAGGACAACTAGGGTTAGCGTCAGGACAACTAAGGTTAGCGTCAGGACAACTAGGCTTAGAGTCAGTACAACTAGGGTTAGCATCAGGACAAGTAGAGTTAGCGTCAGGACAACTAGGGTTAGCGTCAGGACAACTCGGGTTAGCGTCAGGACAAGTAGGGTTAGCATCAGGACAACTAGGGTTAGCGTCAGGACAACTAGGGTTAGAGTCAGTACAACTTGGGTTAGCATCAGGACAAGTAGAGTTAGCGTCAGGACAACTAGGGTTAGCGTCAGGACAACTAGGGTTAGCGTCAGGACAACTAGGGTTAGCGTCAAGACAACTAGGGTTAGAGTCAGGACAACTAGGGTTAGCATCAGGACAACTAGGGTTAGCGTCAGGACAACTAGGGTTAGCGTCAGGACAACTAGGGTTAGCGCCAGGACAACTAGGGTTAGCGTCAGGACAACTAGGGTTACCGTCAGGACAACTAGGGTTAGCGTCAGGACAACTAGGGTTAGCGTCAGGACAACTAGGGTTAGCGTCAGGACAAGTAGGTTTAGCAACAGGACAACTAGGGTTAGCGTCAGGACAACTAGGGTTAGCGTCAGGACAAGTAGGGTTAGCGTCAGGACAGGTAGGGTTAGCGTCAGGACAACTAGGGTTAGCATCAGGACAACTAGGGTTAGCGTCAGGACAACTTGGGTTAGCGTCAGGACAACTAGGGTTAGCGTCAGGACAACTTGGGTTAGCGTCAGGACAACTAGGGTTAGCGTCAGGACAACTAGGGTTAGCGTCAGGACAAGTAGGTTTAGCATCAGGACAACTAGGGTTAGCGTCAGGACAACTAGGGTTAGCGTCAGGACAACTAGGGTTAGCGTCAGGACAGGTAGGGTTAGCGTCAGGACAACTAGGGTTAGCGTCAGGACAACTAGGGTTAGCGTCAGGACAACTAGGGTTAGCGTCAGGACAACTAGGGTTACCGTCAGGACAACTAGGGTTAGCGTCAGGACAACTAGGGTTAGCTTCAGGACAACTAGGGTTAGCGTCAGGACAAGTAGGTTTAGCATCAGGACAACTAGGGTTAGCGTCAGGACAACTAGGGTTAGCGTCAGTACAACTAGGGTTAGCGTCAGGACAACTCGGGTAAGCGTCAGGACAAGTAGGTTTAGCGTCAGGACAACTAGGGTTAGCGTCAGGACCACTAGGGTTAGAGTCAGTACAACTAGGGTTAGCATCAGGACATGTAGAGTTAGCGTCAGGACAACTAGGGTTAGCGTCAGGACAACTCGGGTTAGCGTCAGGACAAGTAGGGTTAGCGTCAGGACAACTAGGGTTAGCGTCAGGACAACTAGGGTTAGCATCAGGACAACTAGGATTAGCGTCAGGACAACTAGGGTTAGCGTCAGGACAACTAGGGTTAGCGTCAGGACAACTAGGGTTAGCATCAGGACAAGTAGGTTTAGCATCAGGACAACTAGGGTTAGCGTCAGGACAACTAGGGTTAGCGTCAGGACAACTAGGGTTAGCGTCAGGACAGGTAGGGTTAGCGTCAGGACAACTAGGGTTAGCGTCAGGACAACTAGGGTTAGCGTTAGGACAACTTGGGTTAGCGTCAGGACAACTAGGGTTAGCGTCAGGACAACTAGGGTTAGCCTCAGGACAACTAGGGTTAGCGTCAAGACAGCTAGGGTTAGCGTCAGGACAGCTAGGGTTAGAGTCAGTACAACTAGGGTTAGCGTCAGGACAACTCGGGTTAGCGTCAGGACAAGTAGGGTTAGCGTCAGGACAACTAGGGTTAGCGTCAGGACAACTAGGGTTAGCGTCAGGACAACTAGGGTTAGCGTCAGGACAACTAGGGTTAGCATCAGGACAACTAGGGTTAGCGTCAGGACAACTAGGGTTAGCGTCAGGACAACTAGGGTTAGCGTCAGGACAACTAGGGTTAGCGTCAGGACAACTAGGGTTAGCATCAGGACAACTAGGGTTAGCGTCAGGACAACTAGGGTTAGCGTCAGGACAACTAGGGTTAGCATCAGGAGAACTAGGGTTAGCGTCAGGACAACTAGGGTTAGCGTCAGGACAACTAGTGTTACCGTCAGGACAACTAGGGTTAGCATCAGGACAACTAGGGTTAGCATCAGGACAACTAGGGTTAGCGTCAGGACAGGTAGGGTTAGCGTCAGGACAACTAGGGTTAGCGTCAGGACAACTAGGGTTAGCGTCAGGACAACTTGGGTTAGCGTCAGGACAACTAGGGTTAGCGTCAGGACAACTAGGGTTAGCCTCAGGACAACTAGGGTTAGCGTCAAGACAGCTAGGGTTAGCGTCAGGACAGCTAGGGTTAGAGTCAGTACAACTAGGGTTAGCGTCAGGACAACTCGGGTTAGCGTCAGGACAAGTAGGGTTAGCGTCAGGACAACTAGGGTTAGCGTCAGGACAACTAGGGTTAGCGTCAGGACAACTAGGGTTAGCGTCAGGACAACTAGGGTTAGCATCAGGACAACTAGGGTTAGCGTCAGGACAACTAGGGTTAGCGTCAGGACAACTAGGGTTAGCGTCAGGACAACTAGGGTTAGCGTCAGGACAACTAGGGTTAGCATCAGGACAACTAGGGTTAGCGTCAGGACAACTAGGGTTAGCGTCAGGACAACTAGGGTTAGCATCAGGACAACTAGGGTTAGCGTCAGGACAACTAGGGTTAGCGTCAGGACAACTAGTGTTACCGTCAGGACAACTAGGGTTAGCATCAGGACAACTAGGGTTAGCATCAGGACAACTAGGGTTAGCGTCAGGACAACTAGGGTTAGCGTCAGGACAAGTAGGTTTAGCATCAGGACAACTAGGGTTAGCGTCAGGACAACTAGGGTTAGCGTCAGGACAGGTAGGGTTAGCGTCAGGACAACTAGGGTTAGCGTCAGGACAACTTGGGTTAGCGTCAGGACAACTTGGGTTAGCGTCAGGACAACTAGGGTTAGCGTCAGGACAACTAGGGTTAGCGTCAGAACAACTAGGGTTAGCGTCAGGACAACTAGGGTTAGCGTCAGGACAACTAGGGTTAGCGTCAGGACAACTAGGGTTAGCGTCAAGACAGCTAGGGTTAGCGTCAGGACAGCTAGGGTTAGCGTCAGGACAAGTAGGGTTAGCGTCAGGACAACTAGGGTTAGCGTCACGACAACTAGGGTTAGCGTCAGGACAACTAGGGTTAGCGTCACGACAACTAGGGTTAGCGTCAGGACAACTAGGGTTAGCGTCACGACAACTAGGGTTAGCGTCAGGACAACTAGGGTTACCGTCAGGACAACTAGGGTTAGCGTCAAGACAACTAGGGTTAGCGTCAGGACAACTAGGGTTAGCGTCAGGACAACTAGGGTTAGCGTCAGGACAACTAGGGTTAGCGTCAGGACAACTAGGGTTAGCGTCAGGACAACTAGGGTTAGCGTCACGACAACTAGGGTTAGCATCAGGACAAAGTGGGTTAGCGTCAGGACAACTAGGGTTAGCGTCAGGACAACTAGGGTTAGCGTCAGGACAACTAGGGTTAGCGTCAGGACAACTAGGGTTAGCGTCACGACAACTAGGGTTAGCGTCAGGACAACTAGGGTTAGCGTCACGACAATTAGGGTTAGCGTCAGGACAACTAGGGTTAGCGTCAGGACAACTAGGGTTAGCGTCACGACAACTAGGGTTAGCGTCAGGACAACTAGGGTTAGCGTCAAGACAACTAGGGTTATCATCAGGACAACTAGGTTTAGCTCCAGGACAACTAGGGTTAGCGCCAGGACAACTAGGGTTAGCACCAGGACAACTAGGGTTAGCGCCAGGACAACTAGGGTTAGCGCCAGGACAACTAGGGTTAGCGCCAGGACAACTAGGGTTAGCGCCAGGACAACTAGGGTTAGCGCCATTACAACTAGGGTTAGCGCCATTACAACTAGGGTTAGCGCCAGGACAACTAGAGTTAGCGCCAGGACAACTAGGGTTAGCGCCAGGACAACAAGGGTTAGCGCCAGAACAACTAGGGTTACCGCCAGGACAACTAGGGTTAGCGCCAGGACAACTAGGGTTAGCGCCAGGACAACTAGGGTTAGCGCCTGGACAACTAAGGTTAGCGCCAGGACAACTAGGGTTAGCGCCAGGACAACTAGGGTTAGCGCCAGGACAACTAGGGTTAGCGCCAGGACAACTAGGGTTAGCACCAGGACAACTAGGGTTAGCGCCAGGACAACTAGGGTTAGCGCCAGGACAACTAGGGTTAGCACCAGGACAACTAGGGTTAGCGTCAGGACAACTAGGGTTAGCGCCAGGACAACTAGGGTTAGCGCCAGGACAACTAGGGTTAGCATCAGGACAACTAGGGTTAGCGTCAGGACAACTAGGGTTAGCGTCACAACTAGGGTTAGCATCAGGACAACTAGGGTTAGCGTCACGACAACTAGGGTTAGCGTCAGGACAACTAGGGTTAGCGTCAGGACAACTAGGGTTAGCGTCAGGACAACTAGGGTTAGCGTCACGACAACTAGGGTTAGCATCAGGACAACTAGGGTTAGCGTCACGACAACTAGGGTTAGCGTCAGGACAACTAGGGTTAGCGTCACGACAACTAGGGTTAGCGTCAGGACAACTAGGGTTAGCGTCACGACAACTAGGGTTAGCGTCAGGACAACTAGGGTTAGCGTCACGACAACTAGGGTTAGCGTCAGGACAACTAGGGTTAGCGCCAGGACAACTAAGGTTAGCGCCAGGACAACTAGGGTTAGCGATAGGACAACTAGGGTTAGCGCCAGGACAACTAGGGTTAGCGCCAGGACAACTAGGGTTAGCGCCAGGACAACTAGGGTTAGCGCCAGGACAACTAGGGTTAGCACCAGGACAACTAGGGTTAGTGTCAGGACAACTAGGGTTAGCGCCAGGACAACTAGGGTTAGCGCCAGGACAACTAGGGTTAGCGTCAGGACAACTAGGGTTAGCGTCAGGACAACTAGGGTTAGCGTCAGAACAACTAGGGTTAGCGTCAGGACAACTAGGTTTAGCGTCAGGACAACTAGGGTTAGAGCCAGGACAACTAGGGTTAGCGTCAGGACAACTAGGGTTAGCGTCAGGACAACTAGGGTTAGCGTCAGGACAAGTAGGGTTAGCGTCAGGACAACTAGGGTTAGCGTCAGGACAAGTAGGGTTAGCGTCAGGACAACTAGAGTTAGCGTCACGACAACTAGGGTTAGCGTCAGGACAACTAGGGTTAGCATCAGGACAACTAGGGTTAGCGTCAGGACAACTAGGGTTAGCGTCACAATTAGGGTTAGCGTCAGGACAACTAGGGTTAGCGTCACGACAACTAGGGTTAGCGTCACGACAACTAGGGTTAGCGTCAGGACAACTAGGGTTAGCGTCAGGACAACTAGGGTTAGCGTCACGACAACTAGGGTTAGCGTCAGGACAACTAGGGTTAGCGTCACGACAACTAGGGTTAGCGTCAGGACAACTAGGGTTAGCGTCACGACAACTAGGGTTAGCGTCAGGACAACTAGGGTTAGCGTCAGGACAACTAGGGTTAGCGTCACGACAACTAGGGTTAGCATCAGGACAACTAGGGTTAGCGTCAGGACAACTAGGGTTAGCGTCACGACAACTAGGGTTAGCGTCAGGACAACAAGGGTTAGCGTCACGACAACTAGGGTTAGCGTCAGGACAACTAGGGTTAGCGTCACGACAACTAGGGTTAGCGTCAGGACAACTAGGGTTAGCGTCAGGACAACTAGGTTTAGCGTCAGGACAACTAGGGTTAGCGTCAGGACAACTAGGGTTAGCGTCACGACAACTAGGGTTAGCGTCAGGACAACTAGGGTTAGCGTCACGACAACTAGGGTTAGCGTCAGGACAACTAGGGTTAGCGTCACGACAACTAGGGTTAGCGTCAGGACAACTAGGGTTAGCGCCAGGACAACTAAGGTTAGCGCCAGGACAACTAGGGTTAGCGATAGGACAACTAGGGTTAGCGCCAGGACAACTAGGGTTAGCGCTAGGACAACTAGGGTTAGCGCCAGGACAACTAGGGTTAGCGCCAGGACAACTAGGGTTAGCACCAGGACAACTAGGGTTAGTGTCAGGACAACTAGGGTTAGCGCCAGGACAACTAGGGTTAGCGCCAGGACAACTAGGGTTAGCGTCAGGACAACTAGGGTTAGCGTCAGGACAACTAGGGTTAGCGTCAGAACAACTAGGGTTAGCGTCAGGACAACTAGGGTTAGCGTCAGGACAACTAGGGTTAGAGTCAGGACAACTAGGGTTAGCGTCAGGACAACTAGGGTTAGCGTCAGGACAACTAGGGTTAGCGTCAGGACAAGTAGGGTTAGCGTCAGGACAACTAGGGTTAGCGTCAGGACAAGTAGGGTTAGCGTCAGGACAACTAGAGTTAGCGTCACGACAACTAGGGTTAGCGTCAGGACAACTAGGGTTAGCATCAGGACAACTAGGGTTAGCGTCAGGACAACTAGGGTTAGCGTCACAATTAGGGTTAGCGTCAGGACAACTAGGGTTAGCGTCACGACAACTAGGGTTAGCGTCACGACAACTAGGGTTAGCGTCAGGACAACTAGGGTTAGCGTCAGGACAACTAGGGTTAGCGTCACGACAACTAGGGTTAGCGTCAGGACAACTAGGGTTAGCGTCACGACAACTAGGGTTAGCGTCAGGACAACTAGGGTTAGCGTCACGACAACTAGGGTTAGCGTCAGGACAACTAGGGTTAGCGTCAGGACAACTAGGGTTAGCGTCACGACAACTAGGGTTAGCGTCAGGACAACTAGGGTTAGCGTCAGGACAACTAGGGTTAGCGTCACGACAACTAGGGTTAGCGTCAGGACAACTAGGGTTAGCGTCACGACAACTAGGGTTAGCGTCAGGACAACTAGGGTTAGCGTCACGACAACTAGGGTTAGCATCACGACAACTAGGGTTAGCGTCAGGACAACTAGGGTTAGCGTCAGGACAACTAGGGTTAGCGTCAGGACAACTAGGTTTAGCGTCAGGACAACTAGGGTTAGCGTCAGGACAACTAGGGTTAGCGTCAGGACAACTAGGGATTGCGTCAGGACAATTAGGGTTAGCGTCAGGACAACTAGGGTTAGCGTCAGGACAACTAGGGTTAGCGTCACGACAACTAGGGTTAGCGTCAGGACAACTAGGGTTAGCGTCAGGACAACTAGGGTTAGCGTCAGGACAACTAGGGTTAGCATCGGGACAACTAGGGTTAGCGTCGGGACAACTAGGGTTAGCATCTGGACAACTAGGGTTAGCGTCAGGACAACTAGGGTTAGCGTCAGGACAACTAGGGTTAGCGTCAGGACAACTAGGGTTAGCGTCACGACAACTAGGGTTAGCGTCAGGACAACTAGGGTTAGCGTCAGGACAACTAGGGTTAGCGTCAGGACAACTAGTGTTACCGTCAGGACAAATAGGGTTAGCGTCAGGACAACTAGGGTTAGCGTCAGGACAACTAGGGTTAGCGTCAGGACAACTAGGGTTAGCGTCAGGACAACTAGGGTTAGCGTCGGGACAACTAGGGTTAGCGTCGGGACAACTAGGGTTAGCGTCAGGACAACTAGGGTTAGCGTCAGGACAACTAGGGTTAGCGTCAGGACAACTAGGGTTAGCATCACAACAACTAGGGTTAGCGTCAGGACAACTAGGGTTAGCGTCACGACAACTAGGGTTAGCGTCAGGACAACTAGGGTTAGCATCGGGACAACTAGGGTTAGCGTCGGGACAACTAGGGTTAGCATCTGGACAACTAGGGTTAGCGTCAGGACAACTAGGGTTAGCGTCAGGACAACTAGGGTTAGCGTCAGGACAACTAGGGTTAGCGTCACGACAACTAGGGTTAGCGTCACGACAACTAGGGTTAGCGTCAGGACAACTAGGGTTAGCGTCAGGACAACTAGGGTTAGCGTCAGGACAACTAGTGTTACCGTCAGGACAAATAGGGTTAGCGTCAGGACAACTAGGGTTAGCGTCAGGACAACTAGGGTTAGCGTCAGGACAACTAGGGTTAGCGTCAGGACAACTAGGGTTAGCGTCGGGACAACTAGGGTTAGCGTCGGGACAACTAGGGTTAGCGTCAGGACAACTAGGGTTAGCGTCAGGACAACTAGGGTTAGCGTCAGGACAACTAGGGTTAGCATCACAACAACTAGGGTTAGCGTCAGGACAACTAGGGTTAGCGTCACGACAACTAGGGTTAGCGTCAGGACAACTAGGGTTAGCGTCACGACAACTAGGGTTAGCGTCAGGACAACTAGGGTTAGCGTCAGGACAACTAGGGTTAGCGTCAGGACAACTAGGGTTAGCGTCAGGACAACTAGGGTTAGCGTCAGAACAACTAGGGTTAGCGTCAGGACAACTAGGGTTAGCGTCACGACAACTAGGGTTAGCGTCACGACAACTAGGGTTAGCGTCAGGACAACTAGGGTTAGCGTCAGGACAACTAGGGTTAGCGTCAGGACAACTAGGGTTAGCGTCAGGACAACTAGGGTTAGCTTCACGACAACTAGGGTTAGCGTCAGGACAACTAGGGTTAGCGTCAGGACAACTAGGGTTAGCATCAGGACAACTAGGGTTAGCGTCAGGACAACTAGGTTTAGCATCAGGACAACTAGGGTTAGCGTCAGGACAACTAGGGTTAGCGTCAGGACAACTAGGGTTAGCGTCACGACAACTAGGGTTAGCGTCAGGACAACTAGGGTTAGCGTCAGGACAACTAGGGTTAGCGTCAGGACAACTAGGATTAGCGTCAGGACAACTAGGGTTAGCGTCAGGACAACTAGGGTTACCGTCAGGACAACTAGGGTTAGCGTCAGGACAACTAGGGTTAGCGTCAGGACAACTAGTGTTAGCGTCGGGACAACTAGGGTTAGCGTCGGGACAACTAGGGTTAGCGTCGGGACAACTAGGGTTAGCGTCAGGACAACTAGGGTTAGCGTCAGGACAACTAGTGTTAGCGTCGGGACAACTAGGGTTAGCGTCAGGACAACTAGGGTTAGCGTCAGGACAACTAGGGTTAGCATCACAACAACTAGGGTTAGCGTCAGGACAACTAGGGTTAGCGTCACGACAACTAGGGTTAGCGTCAGGACAACTAGGGTTAGCATCGGGACAACTAGGGTTAGCGTCGGGACAACTAGGGTTAGCATCTGGACAACTAGGGTTAGCGTCAGGACAACTAGGGTTAGCGTCAGGACAACTAGGGTTAGCGTCAGGACAACTAGGGTTAGCGTCACGACAACTAGGGTTAGCGTCAGGACAACTAGGGTTAGCGTCAGGACAACTAGGGTTAGCGTCAGGACAACTAGGGTTAGCGTCAGGACAACTAGTGTTACCGTCAGGACAAATAGGGTTAGCGTCAGGACAACTAGGGTTAGCGTCAGGACAACTAGGGTTAGCGTCAGGACAACTAGGGTTAGCGTCAGGACAACTAGGGTTAGCGTCGGGACAACTAGGGTTTGCGTCGGGACAACTAGGGTTAGCGTCAGGACAACTAGGGTTAGCGTCAGGACAACTAGGGTTAGCGTCAGGACAACTAGGGTTAGCATCACAACAACTAGGGTTAGCGTCAGGACAACTAGGGTTAGCGTCACGACAACTAGGGTTAGCGTCAGGACAACTAGGGTTAGCGTCACGACAACTAGGGTTAGCGTCAGGACAACTAGGGTTAGCGTCAGGACAACTAGGGTTAGCGTCAGGACAACTAGGGTTAGCGTCAGGACAACTAGGGTTAGCGTCAGAACAACTAGGGTTAGCGTCAGGACAACTAGGGTTAGCGTCACGACAACTAGGGTTAGCGTCACGACAACTAGGGTTAGCGTCAGGACAACTAGGGTTAGCGTCAGGACAACTAGGGTTAGCGTCAGGACAACTAGGGTTAGCGTCAGGACAACTAGGGTTAGCTTCACGACAACTAGGGTTAGCGTCAGGACAACTAGGGTTAGCGTCAGGACAACTAGGGTTAGCATCAGGACAACTAGGGTTAGCGTCAGGACAACTAGGTTTAGCATCAGGACAACTAGGGTTAGCGTCAGGACAACTAGGGTTAGCGTCAGGACAACTAGGGTTAGCGTCAGGACAACTAGGGTTAGCGTCACGACAACTAGGGTTAGCGTCACGACAACTAGGGTTAGCGTCAGGACAACTAGGGTTAGCGTCAGGACAACTAGGGTTAGCGTCAGGACAACTAGGGTTACCGTCAGGACAACTAGGGTTAGCGTCAGGACAACTAGGGTTAGCGTCAGGACAACTAGTGTTAGCGTCGGGACAACTAGGGTTAGCGTCGGGACAACTAGGGTTAGCGTCGGGACAACTAGGGTTAGCGTCAGGACAACTAGGGTTAGCGTCAGGACAACTAGTGTTAGCGTCGGGACAACTAGGGTTAGCATCTGGACAACTAGGGTTAGCGTCAGGACAACTAGGGTTAGCGTCAGGACAACTAGGGTTAGCGTCAGGACAACTAGGGTTAGCGTCACGACAACTAGGGTTAGCGTCACGACAACTAGGGTTAGCGTCAGGACAACTAGGGTTAGCGTCAGGACAACTAGGGTTAGCGTCAGGACAACTAGTGTTACCGTCAGGACAAATAGGGTTAGCGTCAGGACAACTAGGGTTAGCGTCAGGACAACTAGGGTTAGCGTCAGGACAACTAGGGTTAGCGTCAGGACAACTAGGGTTAGCGTCGGGACAACTAGGGTTAGCGTCGGGACAACTAGGGTTAGCGTCAGGACAACTAGGGTTAGCGTCAGGACAACTAGGGTTAGCGTCAGGACAACTAGGGTTAGCATCACAACAACTAGGGTTAGCGTCACGACAACTAGGGTTAGCGTCAGGACAACTAGGGTTAGCGTCACGACAACTAGGGTTAGCGTCAGGACAACTAGGGTTAGCGTCAGGACAACTAGGGTTAGCGTCAGGACAACTAGGGTTAGCGTCAGGACAACTAGGGTTAGCGTCAGAACAACTAGGGTTAGCATCAGGACAACTAGGGTTAGCGTCACGACAACTAGGGTTAGCGTCACGACAACTAGGGTTAGCGTCAGGACAACTAGGGTTAGCGTCAGGACAACTAGGGTTAGCGTCAGGACAACTAGGGTTAGCTTCACGACAACTAGGGTTAGCGTCAGGACAACTAGGGTTAGCGTCAGGACAACTAGGGTTAGCATCAGGACAACTAGGGTTAGCGTCAGGACAACTAGGTTTAGCATCAGGACAACTAGGGTTAGCGTCAGGACAACTAGGGTTAGCGTCAGGACAACTAGGGTTAGCGTCAGGACAACTAGGGTTAGCGTCACGACAACTAGGGTTAGCGTCAGGACAACTAGGGTTAGCGTCAGGACAACTAGGGTTAGCGTCAGGACAACTAGGGTTACCGTCAGGACAACTAGGGTTAGCGTCAGGACAACTAGGGTTAGCGTCAGGACAACTAGGGTTAGCGTCAGGACAACTAGTGTTAGCGTCGGGACAACTAGGGTTAGCGTCGGGACAACTAGGGTTAGCGTCAGGACAACTAGGGTTAGCATCAGGACAACTAGGGTTAGCGTCAGGACAACTAGGGTTAGCGTCAGGACAACTAGAGTTAGCGTCACAACAACTAGGGTTAGCGTCAGGACAACTAGGGTTAGCGTCACGACAACTAGGGTTAGCGTCAGGACAACTAGGGTTAGCGTCACGACAACTAGGGTTAGCTTCACGACAACTAGGGTTAGCGTCAGGACAACTAGGGTTAGCGTCAGGACAACTAGGGTTAGCGTCAGGACAACTAGGGTTAGCGTCAGGACAACTAGGGTTAGCTTCACGACAACTAGGGTTAGCGTCAGGACAACTAGGGTTAGCGTCAGGACAACTAGGGTTAGCGTCAGGACAACTAGGGTTAGCGTCAGGACAACTAGGTTTAGCATCAGGACAACTAGGGTTAGCGTCAGGACAACTAGGGTTAGCGTCAGGACAACTAGGGTTAGCGTCAGAACAACTAGGGTTAGCATCAGGACAACTAGGGTTAGCGTCACGACAACTAGGGTTAGCGTCACGACAACTAGGGTTAGCGTCAGGACAACTAGGGTTAGCGTCAGAACAACTAGGGTTAGCGTCAGGACAACTAGGGTTAGCGTCAGGACAACTAGGGTTAGCATCACAACAACTAGGGTTAGCGTCAGGACAACTAGGGTTAGCGTCACGACAACTAGGGTTAGCGTCAGGACAACTAGGGTTAGCATCGGGACAACTAGGGTTAGCGTCGGGACAACTAGGGTTAGCATCTGGACAACTAGGGTTAGCGTCAGGACAACTAGGGTTAGCGTCAGGACAACTAGGGTTAGCGTCAGGACAACTAGGGTTAGCGTCACGACAACTAGGGTTAGCGTCACGACAACTAGGGTTAGCGTCAGGACAACTAGGGTTAGCGTCAGGACAACTAGGGTTAGCGTCAGGACAACTAGTGTTACCGTCAGGACAAATAGGGTTAGCGTCAGGACAACTAGGGTTAGCGTCAGGACAACTAGGGTTAGCGTCAGGACAACTAGGGTTAGCGTCAGGACAACTAGGGTTAGCGTCGGGACAACTAGGGTTAGCGTCGGGACAACTAGGGTTAGCGTCAGGACAACTAGGGTTAGCGTCAGGACAACTAGGGTTAGCGTCAGGACAACTAGGGTTAGCATCACAACAACTAGGGTTAGCGTCAGGACAACTAGGGTTAGCGTCACGACAACTAGGGTTAGCGTCAGGACAACTAGGGTTAGCGTCACGACAACTAGGGTTAGCGTCAGGACAACTAGGGTTAGCGTCAGGACAACTAGGGTTAGCGTCAGGACAACTTGGGTTAGCGTCAGAACAACTAGGGTTAGCGTCAGGACAACTAGGGTTAGCGTCACGACAACTAGGGTTAGCGTCACGACAACTAGGGTTAGCGTCAGGACAACTAGGGTTAGCGTCAGGACAACTAGGGTTAGCGTCAGGACAACTAGGGTTAGCGTCAGGACAACTAGGGTTAGCTTCACGACAACTAGGGTTAGCGTCAGGACAACTAGGGTTAGCGTCAGGACAACTAGGGTTAGCATCAGGACAACTAGGGTTAGCGTCAGGACAACTAGGTTTAGCATCAGGACAACTAGGGTTAGCGTCAGGACAACTAGGGTTAGCGTCAGGACAACTAGGGTTAGCGTCAGGACAACTAGGGTTAGCGTCACGACAACTAGGGTTAGCGTCAGGACAACTAGGGTTAGCGTCAGGACAACTAGGGTTAGCGTCAGGACAACTAGGGTTAGCGTCAGGACAACTAGGGTTACCGTCAGGACAACTAGGGTTAGCGTCAGGACAACTAGGGTTAGCGTCAGGACAACTAGTGTTAGCGTCGGGACAACTAGGGTTAGCGTCGGGACAACTAGGGTTAGCGTCAGGACAACTAGGGTTAGCGTCAGGACAACTAGTGTTAGCGTCGGGACAACTAGGGTTAGCATCTGGACAACTAGGGTTAGCGTCAGGACAACTAGGGTTAGCGTCAGGACAACTAGGGTTAGCGTCACGACAACTAGGGTTAGCGTCACGACAACTAGGGTTAGCGTCAGGACAACTAGGGTTAGCGTCAGGACAACTAGGGTTAGCGTCAGGACAACTAGTGTTACCGTCAGGACAAATAGGGTTAGCGTCAGGACAACTAGGGTTAGCGTCAGGACAACTAGGGTTAGCGTCAGGACAACTAGGGTTAGCGTCGGGACAACTAGGGTTAGCGTCGGGACAACTAGGGTTAGCGTCAGGACAACTAGGGTTAGCGTCAGGACAACTAGGGTTAGCGTCAGGACAACTAGGGTTAGCATCACAACAACTAGGGTTAGCGTCACGACAACTAGGGTTAGCGTCAGGACAACTAGGGTTAGCGTCAGGACAACTAGGGTTAGCGTCAGGACAACTAGGGTTAGCGTCAGGACAACTAGGGTTAGCGTCAGGACAACTAGGGTTAGCGTCAGGACAACTAGGGTTAGCGTCAGAACAACTAGGGTTAGCATCAGGACAACTAGGGTTAGCGTCACGACAACTAGGGTTAGCGTCACGACAACTAGGGTTAGCGTCAGGACAACTAGGGTTAGCGTCAGGACAACTAGGGTTAGCGTCAGGACAACTAGGGTTAGCTTCACGACAACTAGGGTTAGCGTCAGGACAACTAGGGTTAGCGTCAGGACAACTAGGGTTAGCATCAGGACAACTAGGGTTAGCGTCAGGACAACTAGGTTTAGCATCAGGACAACTAGGGTTAGCGTCAGGACAACTAGGGTTAGCGTCAGGACAACTAGGGTTAGCATCAGGACAACTAGGGTTAGCGTCACGACAACTAGGGTTAGCGTCAGGACAACTAGGGTTAGCGTCAGGACAACTAGGGTTAGCGTCAGGACAACTAGGGTTAGCGTCAGGACAACTAGGGTTACCGTCAGGACAACTAGGGTTAGCGTCAGGACAACTAGGGTTAGCGTCAGGACAACTAGGGTTAGCGTCAGGACAACTAGTGTTAGCGTCGGGACAACTAGGGTTAGCGTCGGGACAACTAGGGTTAGCGTCAGGACAACTAGGGTTAGCGTCAGGACAACTAGGGTTAGCGTCAGGACAACTAGGGTTAGCGTCAGGACAACTAGAGTTAGCGTCACAACAACTAGGGTTAGCGTCAGGACAACTAGGGTTAGCGTCACGACAACTAGGGTTAGCGTCAGGACAACTAGGGTTAGCGTCACGACAACTAGGGTTAGCTTCACGACAACTAGGGTTAGCGTCAGGACAACTAGGGTTAGCGTCAGGACAACTAGGGTTAGCGTCAGGACAACTAGGGTTAGCGTCAGGACAACTAGGGTTAGCTTCACGACAACTAGGGTTAGCGTCAGGACAACTAGGGTTAGCGTCAGGACAACTAGGGTTAGCGTCAGGACAACTAGGGTTAGCGTCAGGACAACTAGGTTTAGCATCAGGACAACTAGGGTTAGCGTCAGGACAACTAGGGTTAGCGTCAGGACAACTAGGGTTAGCGTCAGAACAACTAGGGTTAGCATCAGGACAACTAGGGTTAGCGTCACGACAACTAGGGTTAGCGTCACGACAACTAGGGTTAGCGTCAGGACAACTAGGGTTAGCGTCAGAACAACTAGGGTTAGCGTCAGGACAACTAGGGTTAGCGTCAGGACAACTAGGGTTAGCGTCAGGACAACTAGGGTTAGCTTCAGGACAACTAGGGTTAGCGTCAGGACAACTAGGGTTAGCGTCAGGACAACTAGGGTTAGCTTCAGGACAACTAGGGTTAGCGTCAGGACAACTAGGGTTAGCATCAAGACAACTAGGGTTAGCGTCAGGACAACTAGGTTTAGCATCAGGACAACTAGGGTTAGCGTCACGACAACTAGGGTTAGCGTCACGACAACTAGGGTTAGCGTCAGGACAACTAGGGTTAGCGTCAGGACAACTAGGGTTAGCGTCACGACAACTAGGGTTAGCGTCAGGACAACTAGGGTTAGCGTCACGACAACTAGGGTTAGCGTCAGGACAACTAGGGTTAGCGTCAGGACAACTAGGGTTAGCATCACGACAACTAGGGTTAGCGTCAGGACAACTAGGGTTAGCGTCAGGACAACTAGGGTTAGCGTCAGGACAACTAGGGTTAGCGTCACGACAACTAGGGTTAGCGTCAGGACACCTAGGGTTAGCGTCACGACAACTAGGGTTAGCGTCAGGACAACTAGGGTTAGCGTCAGGACAACTAGGGTTAGCGTCAGGACAACTAGGGTTGGCGTCAGGACAACTAGGGTTAGCGTCACGACAACTAGGGTTAGCGTCAGGACAACTAGGGTTAGCGTCAGGACAACTAGGGTTAGCGTCAGGACAGGTAGGGTTAGCGTCAGGACAACTAGGGTTAGCGTCACGACAACTAGGGTTAGCGTCAGGACAACTAGGGTTAGCGTCAGGACAACTAGGGTTAGCGTCAGGACAACTAGGGTTAGCGTCACAACTAGGGTTAGCGTCAGGACAACTAGGGTTAGCGTCACGACAACTAGGGTTAGCGTCAGGACAACTAGGGTTAGCGTCAGGACAACTAGGGTTAGCGTCAGGACAACTAGGGTTAGCGTCACGACAACTGTGGTTAGCGTCAGGACAACTAGGGTTAGCGTCACGACAACTAGGGTTAGCGTCAGGACAACTAGGGTTAGCGTCACGACAACTAGGGTTAGCGTCAGGACAACTAGGGTTAGCGTCAGGACAACTAGGGTTAGCGTCACGACAACTAGGGTTAGCGTGAGGACAACTAGGGTTAGCATCAGGACAACTAGGGTTAGCGTCACGACAACTAGGGTTAGCGTCAGGAAAACTAGGGTTAGCGTCACGACAACTAGGGTTAGCGTCAGGACAACTAGGGTTAGCGCCAGGACAACTAGGGTTAGCGCCAGGACAACTAAGGTTAGCGCCAGGACAACTAGGGTTAGCGCCAGGACAACTAGGGTTAGCGCCAGGACAACTAGGGTTAGCACCAGGACAACTAGGGTTAGCGTCAGGACAACTAGGGTTAGCGCCAGGACAACTAGGGTTAGCGCCAGGACAACTAGGGTTAGCGTCAGGACAACTAGGGTTAGCGTCAGGACAACTAGGGTTAGCGTCAGGACAACTAGGGTTAGCGTCAGGACAACTAGGGTTAGAGTCAGGACAACTAGGGTTAGCGTCAGGACAAGTAGGGTTAGCATCAGGACAAGTAGGGTTAGCGTCAGGACAACTAGGGTTAGCGTCAGGACAACTAGGGTTAGCGTCAGGACAACTAGGGTTAGCGTCACAACTAGGGTTAGCGTCAGGACAACTAGGGTTAGCGTCACGACAACTAGGGTTAGCGTCAGGACAACTAGGGATAGCGTCAGGACAACTAGGGTTAGCGTCAGGACAACTAGGGTTAGCGTCACGACAACTAGGGTTAGCGTCAGGACAACTAGGGTTAGCGTCACGACAACTAGGGTTAGCGTCAGGACAACTCGGGTTAGCGTCACGACAACTAGGGTTAGCGTCAGGACAACTAGGGTTAGCGTCAGGACAACTAGGGTTAGCGTCACGACAACTAGGGTTAGCGTCAGGACAACTAGGGTTAGCGTCAGGACAACTCGGGTTAGCGTCACGACAACTAGGGTTAGCGTCAGGACAACTAGGGTTAGCGTCACGACAACTAGGGTTAGCGTCAGGACAACTAGGGTTAGCGTCAGGACAACTAGGGTTAGCGTCAGGACAACTAGGGTTAGCGTCACGACAACTAGGGTTAGCGTCACGACAACTAGGGTTAGCGTCAGGACATCTAGGGTTAGCGTCAGGACAACTAGGGTTAGCGTCAGGACAACTAGGTTTAGCGTCAGGACAACTAGGGTTAGCGTCAGGACAACTAGGGATAGCGTCAGGACAACTAGGGTTAGCGTCAGGACAACTAGGGTTAGCTTCGGGACAACTAGGGTTAGCGTCAGGACAACTAGGGTTAGCGTCAGGACAACTAGGGTTAGCGTCACGACAACTAGGGTTAGCGTCAGGACAACTAGGGTTAGCGTCAGGACAACTAGGGTTAGCGTCAGGACAACTAGGGTTAGCGTCAGGACAACTAGGGTTTCCGTCAGGACAAATAGGGTTAGCGTCAGTACAACTAGGGTTAGCGTCAGGACAACTAGGGTTAGCGTCAGGACAACTAGGGTTAGCGTCAGGACAACTAGGGTTAGCGTCGGGACAACTAGGGTTAGCGTCAGGACAACTAGGGTTAGCGTTAGGACAACTAGGGTTAGCGTCAGGACAACTAGGGTTAGCGTCAGGACAACTAGGGTTAGCGTCAGGACAACTAGGGTTAGCGTCACGACAACTAGGGTTAGCGTCACGACAACTAGGGTTAGCGTCAGGACAACTAGGGTTAGCGTCACGACAACTAGGGTTATTGTCACGACAACTAGGGTTAGCGTCAGGACAGCTAGGGTTAGCGTCACGACAACTAGGGTTAGCGTCAGGACATTTAGGGTTAGCGTCATGACAACTAGTGTTAGCGTCAGGACAACTAGGGTTAGCGTCAGGACAACTAGGGTTAGCGTCGGGACAACTAGGGTTAGCGTCGGGACAACTAGGGTTAGCGTCTGGACAACTAGGGTTAGCGTCAGGACAACTAGGGTTAGTGTCAGGACAACTAGGGTTAGCGTCAGGACAACTAGGGTTAGCGTCGGGACAACTAGGGTTAGCGTCACGACAACTAGGGTTAGCGTCACGACAACTAGGGTTAGCGTCAGGACAACTAGGGTTAGCGTCAGGACAACTAGGGTTAGCGTCAGAACAACTAGGGTTAGCATCAGGACAACTAGGGTTAGCGTCACGACAACTAGGGTTAGCGTCACGACAACTAGGGTTAGCGTCAGGACAACTAGGGTTAGCGTCAGGACAACTAGGGTTAGCGTCAGGACAACTAGGGTTAGCGTCAGGACAACTAGGGTTAGCTTCACGACAACTAGGGTTAGCGTCAGGACAACTAGGGTTAGCGTCAGGACAACTAGGGTTAGCGTCAGGACAACTAGGGTTAGCATCAGGACAACTAGGGTTAGCGTCAGGACAACTAGGTTTAGCATCAGGACAACTAGGGTTAGCGTCAGGACAACTAGGGTTAGCGTCAGGACAACTAGGGTTAGCGTCAGGACAACTAGGGTTAGCGTCACGACAACTAGGGTTAGCGTCAGGACAACTAGGGTTAGCGTCAGGACAACTAGGGTTAGCGTCAGGACAACTAGGGTTAGCGTCAGGACAACTAGGGTTACCGTCAGGACAACTAGGGTTAGCGTCAGGACAACTAGGGTTAGCGTCAGGACAACTAGGGTTAGCGTCAGGACAACTAGTGTTAGCGTCAGAACAACTAGGGTTAGCGTCGGGACAACTAGGGTTAGCGTCAGGACAACTAGGGTTAGCGTCAGGACAACTAGGGTTAGCGTCAGGACAACTAGGGTTAGCGTCAGGACAACTAGAGTTAGCGTCACAACAACTAGGGTTAGCGTCAGGACAACTAGGGTTAGCGTCACGACAACTAGGGTTAGCGTCAGGACAACTAGGGTTAGCGTCACGACAACTAGGGTTAGCTTCACGACAACTAGGGTTAGCGTCAGGACAACTAGGGTTAGCGTCAGGACAACTAGGGTTAGCGTCAGGACAACTAGGGTTAGCTTCACGACAACTAGGGTTAGCGTCAGGACAACTAGGGTTAGCGTCAGGACAACTAGGGTTAGCATCAGGACAACTAGGGTTAGCGTCAGGACAACTAGGGTTAGCGTCAGGACAACTAGGGTTAGCGTCAGAACAACTAGGGTTAGCATCAGGACAACTAGGGTTAGCGTCACGACAACTAGGGTTAGCGTCACGACAACTAGGGTTAGCGTCAGGACAACTAGGGTTAGCGTCAGAACAACTAGGGTTAGCGTCAGGACAACTAGGGTTAGCGTCAGGACAACTAGGGTTAGCGTCAGGACAACTAGGGTTAGCTTCAGGACAACTAGGGTTAGCGTCAGGACAACTAGGGTTAGCGTCAGGACAACTAGGGTTAGCTTCAGGACAACTAGGGTTAGCGTCAGGACAACTAGGGTTAGCGTCAGGACAACTAGGGTTAGCGTCAGGACAACTAGGGTTAGCGTCACGACAACTAGGGTTAGCGTCAGGACAACTAGGGTTAGCGTCACGACAACTAGGGTTAGCGTCAGGACAACTAGGGTTAGCGTCAGGACAACTAGGGTTAGCATCACGACAACTAGGGTTAGCGTCAGGACAACTAGGGTTAGCGTCAGGACAACTAGGGTTAGCGTCAGGACAACTAGGGTTAGC
The DNA here is from genome assembly GCF_046119375.1 of Phyllobates terribilis. Lineage (NCBI taxonomy): Eukaryota > Metazoa > Chordata > Amphibia > Anura > Dendrobatidae > Phyllobates > Phyllobates terribilis. The sequence continues at coordinate 224,799 of NW_027363156.1, read as the reverse complement.
GTCAGGACAACTAGGGTTAGCGTCACGACAACTAGGGTTAGCGTCAGGACAACTAGGGTTAGCGTCACGACAACTAGGGTTAGCGTCAGGACAACTAGGGTTAGCGTCACGACAACTAGGGTTAGCGTCAGGACAACTAGGGTTAGCGTCAGGACAACTAGGGTTAGCATCACGACAACTCGGGTTAGCGTCAGGACAACTAGGGTTAGCGTCAGGACAAGTAGGGTTAGCGTCAGGACAACTAGGGTTAGCGTCACGACAACTAGGGTTAGCGTCAGGACACCTAGGGTTAGCGTCACGACAACTAGGGTTAGCGTCAGGACAACTAGGGTTAGCGTCAGGACAACTAGGGTTAGCGTCAGGACAACTAGGGTTGGCGTCAGGACAACTAGGGTTAGCGTCACGACAACTAGGGTTAGCGTCAGGACAACTAGGGTTAGCGTCAGGACAACTAGGGTTAGCGTCAGGACAGGTAGGGTTAGCGTCAGGACAACTAGGGTTAGCGTCACGACAACTAGGGTTAGCGTCACGACAACTAGGGTTAGCGTCAGGACAACTAGGGTTAGCGTCAGGACAACTAGGGTTAGCGTCAGGACAACTAGGGTTACCGTCAGGACAAATAGGGTTAGCGTCAGGACAACTAGGGTTAGCGTCAGGACAACTAGGGTTAGCGTCAGGACAACTAGTGTTAGCGTTTGGACAACTAGGGTTAGCGTCGGGACAACTAGGGTTAGCGTCAGGACAACTAGGGTTAGCGTCAGGACAACTAGGGTTAGCGTCAGGACAACTAGAGTTAGCGTCACAACAACTAGGGTTAGCGTCAGGACAACTAGGGTTAGCGTTAGGACAACTAGGGTTAGCGTCAGGACAACTAGGGTTAGCGTCACGACAACTAGGGTTAGCGTCAGGACAACTAGGGTTAGCGTCAGGACAACTAGGGTTAGCGTCAGAACAACTAGGGTTAGCGTCAGGACAACTAGGGTTAGCGTCACGACAACTAGGGTTAGCGTCACGACAACTAGGGTTAGCGTCAGGACAACTAGGGTTAGCGTCAGGACAACTAGGGTTAGCGTCAGGACAACTAGGGTTAGCTTCACGACAACTAGGGTTAGCGTCAGGACAACTAGGGTTAGCGTCAGGACAACTAGGGTTAGCATCAGGACAACTAGGGTTAGCGTCAGGACAACTAGGGTTAGCGTCAGAACAACTAGGGTTAGCGCCAGGACAACTAGGGTTAGCGCCAGGACAACTAAGGTTAGCGCCAGGACAACTAGGGTTAGCGCCAGGACAACTAGGGTTAGCGCCAGGACAACTAGGGTTAGCACCAGGACAACTAGGGTTAGCGTCAGGACAACTAGGGTTAGCGCCAGGACAACTAGGGTTAGCGCCAGGACAACTAGGGTTAGCGTCAGGACAACTAGGGTTAGCGTCAGGACAACTAGGGTTAGCGTCAGTACAACTAGGGTTAGCGTCAGGACAACTAGGGTTAGCATCAGGACAAGTAGGGTTAGCGTCAGGACAACTAGGGTTAGCGTCAGGACAACTAGGGTTAGCGTCACAACTAGGGTTAGCGTCAGGACAACTAGGGTTAGCGTCACGACAACTAGGGTTAGCGTCACGACAACTAGGGTTAGCGTCAGGACAACTAGGGATAGCGTCAGGACAACTAGGGTTAGCGTCAGGACAACTAGGGTTAGCGTCACGACAACTAGGGTTAGCGTCAGGACAACTAGGGTTAGCGTCACGACAACTAGGGTTAGCGTCAGGACAACTCGGGTTAGCGTCACGACAACTAGGGTTAGCGTCAGGACAACTAGGGTTAGCGTCAGGACAACTAGGGTTAGCGTCACGACAACTAGGGTTAGCGTCAGGACAACTAGGGTTAGCGTCAGGACAACTCGGGTTAGCGTCACGACAACTAGGGTTAGCGTCAGGACAACTAGGGTTAGCGTCACGACAACTAGGGTTAGCGTCAGGACAACTAGGGTTAGCGTCAGGACAACTAGGGTTAGCGTCACGACAACTAGGGTTAGCGTCACGACAACTAGGGTTAGCGTCACGACAACTAGGGTTAGCGTCAGGACAACTAGGGTTAGCGTCAGGACAACTAGGTTTAGCGTCAGGACAACTAGGGTTAGCGTCAGGACAACTAGGGATAGCGTCAGGACAACTAGGGTTAGCGTCAGGACAACTAGGGTTAGCTTCGGGACAACTAGGGTTAGCGTCAGGACAACTAGGGTTAGCGTCAGGACAACTAGGGTTAGCGTCACGACAACTAGGGTTAGCGTCAGGACAACTAGGGTTAGCGTCAGGACAACTAGGGTTAGCGTCAGGACAACTAGTGTTAGCGTCAGGACAACTAGGGTTTCCGTCAGGACAAATAGGGTTAGCGTCAGTACAACTAGGGTTAGCGTCAGGACAACTAGGGTTAGCGTCAGGACAACTAGGGTTAGCGTCAGGACAACTAGGGTTAGCGTCGGGACAACTAGGGTTAGCGTCGGGACAACTAGGGTTAGCGTTAGGACAACTAGGGTTAGCGTCAGGACAACTAGGGTTAGCGTCAGGACAACTAGGGTTAGCGTCAGGACAACTAGGGTTAGCGTCAGGACAACTAGGGTTAGCGTCACGACAACTAGGGTTAGCGTCAGGACAACTAGGGTTAGCGTCACGACAACTAGGGTTATTGTCACGACAACTAGGGTTAGCGTCAGGACAGCTAGGGTTAGCGTCACGACAACTAGGGTTAGCGTCAGGACATTTAGGGTTAGCGTCATGACAACTAGTGTTAGCGTCAGGACAACTAGGGTTAGCGTCAGGACAACTAGGGTTAGCGTCGGGACAACTAGGGTTAGCGTCGGGACAACTAGGGTTAGCGTCGGGACAACTAGGGTTAGCGTCAGGACAACTAGGGTTAGTGTCAGGACAACTAGGGTTAGCGTCAGGACAACTAGGGTTAGCGTCACGACAACTAGGGTTAGCGTCACGACAACTAGGGTTAGCGTCACGACAACTAGGGTTAGCGTCAGGACAACTAGGGTTAGCGTCAGGACAACTAGGGTTAGCGTCAGGACAAATAGGGTTAGCGTCAGGACAACTAGGGTTAGCGTCAGGACAACTAGGGTTAGCGTCGGGACAACTAGGGTTAGCGTCGGGACAACTAGGGTTAGCGTCGGGACAACTAGGGTTAGCGTCAGGACAACTAGGGTTAGCGTTAGGACAACTAGGGTTAGCGTCAGGACAACTAGGGTTAGCGTCAGGACAACTAGGGTTAGCGTCACAACAACTAGGGTTAGCGTCAGGACAACTAGGGTTAGCGTCACGACAACTAGGGTTAGCGTCACGACAGCTAGGGTTAGCGTCAGGACAACTAGGGTTAGCGTCAGGACAACTAGGGTTAGCTTCAGGACAACTAGGGTTAGCGTCAGGACAACTAGGGTTAGCATCAGGACAACTAGGGTTAGCGTCAGGACAACTAGGTTTAGCATCAGGACAACTAGGGTTAGCGTCAGGACAACTAGAGTTAGCGTCACGACAACTAGGGTTAGCGTCAGGACAACTAGGGTTAGCATCACGACAACTAGGGTTAGCGTCAGGACAACTAGGGTTAGCGTCAGGACAACTAGGGTTAGCGTCAGGACAACTAGGGTTAGCGTCACGACAACTAGGGTTAGCATCAGGACAACTAGGGTTAGCGTCACGACAACTAGGGTTAGCGTCAGGACAACTAGGGTTAGCGTCAGGACAACTAGGGTTAGCATCACGACAACTAGGGTTAGCGTCAGGACAACTAGGGTTAGCGTCAGGACAACTAGGGTTAGCGTCAGGACAACTAGGGTTAGCGTCACGACAACTAGGGTTAGCGTCAGGACACCTAGGGTTAGCGTCACGACAACTAGGGTTAGCGTCAGGACAACTAGGGTTAGCGTCAGGACAACTAGGGTTAGCGTCAGGACAACTAGGGTTAGCGTCACGACAACGAGGGTTGGCGTCAGGACAACTAGGGTTAGCGTCAGGACAACTAGGGTTAGCGTCAGGACAAGTAGGGTTAGCGTCACGACAACTAGGGTTAGCGTCACGACAACTAGGGTTAGCGTCAGGACAACTAGGGTTAGCATCAGGACAACTAGGGTTAGCGTCAGGACAACTAGGGTTAGCGTCACAACTAGGGTTAGCGTCAGGACAACTAGGGTTAGCGTCACGACAACTTGGGTTAGCGTCAGGACAACTAGGGTTAGCGTCAGGACAACTAGGGTTAGCGTCACGACAACTGGGGTTAGCGTCAGGACAACTAGGGTTAGCGTCACGACAACTAGGGTTAGCGTCAGGACAACTAGGGTTATCGTCACGACAACTAGGGTTAGCGTCAGGACAACTAGGGTTAGCGTCACGACAACTACGGTTAGCGTCAGGACAACTAGGGTTAGCGTCAGGACAACTAGGGTTAGCGTCACGACAACTAGGGTTAGCGTCAGGACAACTAGGGTTAGCGTCAGGACAGCTAGGGTTAGCGTCAGGACAACTAGGGTTAGCGCCAGGACAACTAGGGTTAGCGCCAGGACAACTAAGGTTAGCGCCAGGACAACTAGGGTTAGCGCCAGGACAACTAGGGTTAGCACCAGGACAACTAGGGTTAGCGTCAGGACAACTAGGGTTAGCGCCAGGACAACTAGGGTTAGCGCCAGGACAACTAGGGTTAGCGTCAGGACAACTAGGGTTAGCGCCAGGACAACTAGGGTTAGCGCCAGGACAACTAGGGTTAGCGTCAGGACAACTAAGGTTAGCGCCAGGACAACTAGGGTTAGCGCCAGGACAACTAGGGTTAGCGCCAGGACAACTAGGGTTAGCGCCAGGACAACTAGGGTTAGCGCCAGGACAACTAGGGATAGCGCCAGGACAACTAGGGTTAGCACCAGGACAACTAGGGTTAGCGTCAGGACAACTAGGGTTAGCGTCGGGACAACTAGGGTTAGCGTCACGACAACTAGGGTTAGCGTCACGACAACTAGGGTTAGCGTCAGGACAACTAGGGTTAGCGTCAGAACAACTAGGGTTAGCATCAGGACAACTAGGGTTAGCGTCACGACAACTAGGGTTAGCGTCACGACAACTAGGGTTAGAGTCAGGACAACTAGGGTTAGCGTCAGGACAACTAGGGTTAGCGTCAGGACAACTAGGGTTAGCGTCAGGACAACTAGGGTTAGCTTCACGACAACTAGGGTTAGCTTCACGACAACTAGGGTTAGCGTCAGGACAACTAGGGTTAGCATCAGGACAACTAGGGTTAGCGTCAGGACAACTAGGTTTAGCATCAGGACAACTAGGGTTAGCGTCAGGACAACTAGGGTTAGCGTCAGGACAACTAGGGTTAGCGTCAGGACAACTAGGGTTAGCGTCACGACAACTAGGGTTAGCGTCAGGACAACTAGGGTTAGCGTCAGGACAACTAGGGTTAGCGTCAGAACAACTAGGGTTAGCGTCAGGACAACTAGGGTTACCGTCAGGACAACTAGGGTTAGCGTCAGGACAACTAGGGTTAGCGTCAGGACAACTAGGGTTAGCGTCAGGACAACTAGTGTTAGCGTCGGGACAACTAGGGTTAGCGTCGGGACAACTAGGGTTAGCGTCAGGACAACTAGGGTTAGCGTCAGGACAACTAGGGTTAGCGTCAGGACAACTAGGGTTAGCGTCAGGACAACTAGAGTTAGCGTCACAACAACTAGGGTTAGCGTCAGGACAACTAGGGTTAGCGTCACGACAACTAGGGTTAGCGTCACGACAACTAGGGTTAGCGTCACGACAACTAGGGTTAGCTTCACGACAACTAGGGTTAGCGTCAGGACAACTAGGGTTAGCGTCAGGACAACTAGGGTTAGCGTCAGGACAACTAGGGTTAGCGTCAGGACAACTAGGGTTAGCTTCACGACAACTAGGGTTAGCGTCAGGACAACTAGGGTTAGCGTCAGGACAACTAGGGTTAGCATCAGGACAACTAGGGTTAGCGTCAGGACAACTAGGTTTAGCATCAGGACAACTAGGGTTAGCGTCAGGACAACTAGGGTTAGCGTCAGGACAACTAGGGTTAGCGTCAGAACAACTAGGGTTAGCATCAGGACAACTAGGGTTAGCGTCACGACGACTAGGGTTAGCGTCACGACAACTAGGGTTAGCGTCAGGACAACTAGGGTTAGCGTCAGGACAACTAGGGTTAGCGTCAGGACAACTAGGGTTAGCTTCAGGACAACTAGGGTTAGCGTCAGGACAACTAGGGATAGCGTCAGGACAACTAGGGTTAGCTTCAGGACAACTAGGGTTAGCGTCAGGACAACTAGGGTTAGCGTCAAGACAACTAGGGTTAGCGTCAGGACAACTAGGTTTAGCATCAGGACAACTAGGGTTAGTGTCACGACAACTAGGGTTAGCGTCACGACAACTAGGGTTAGCGTCAGGACAACTAGGGTTAGCGTCAGGACAACTAGGGTTAGCGTCACGACAACTAGGGTTAGCGTCAGGACAACTAGGGTTAGCGTCACGACAACTAGGGTTAGCGTCAGGACAACTAGGGTTAGCGTCAGGACAACTAGGGTTAGCATCACGACAACTAGGGTTAGCGTCAGGACAACTAGGGTTAGCGTCAGGATAACTAGGGTTAGCGTCAGGACAACTAGGGTTAGCGTCACGACAACTAGGGTTAGCGTCAGGACACCTAGGGTTAGCGTCACGACAACTAGGGTTAGCGTCAGGACAACTAGGGTTAGCGTCAAGACAACTAGGGTTAGCGTCAGGACAACTAGGGTTGGCGTCAGGACAACTAGGGTTAGCGTCACGACAACTAGGGTTAGCGTCAGGACAACTAGGGTTAGCGTCAGGACAACTAGGGTTAGCGTCAGGACAGGTAGGGTTAGCGTCAGGACAACTAGGGTTAGCGTCACGACAACTAGGGTTAGCGTCAGGACAACTAGGGTTAGCGTCAGGACAACTAGGGTTAGCGTCAGGACAACTAGGGTTAGCGTCACAACTAGGGTTAGCGTCAGGACAACTAGGGTTAGCGTCACGACAACTAGGGTTAGCGTCAGGACAACTAGGGTTAGCGTCAGGACAACTAGGGTTAGCGTCAGGACAACTAGGGTTAGCGTCAGGACAACTAGGGTTAGCGTCACGACAACTGTGGTTAGCGTCAGGACAACTAGGGTTAGCGTCACGACAACTAGGGTTAGCGTCAGGACAACTAGGGTTAGCGTCACGACAACTAGGGTTAGCGTCAGGACAACTAGGGTTAGCGTCAGGACAACTAGGGTTAGCGTCACGACAACTAGGGTTAGCGTCAGGACAACTAGGGTTAGCGTCAGGACAACTAGGGTTAGCGTCACGACAACTAGGGTTAGCGTCAGGACAACTAGGGTTAGCGTCAGGACAACTAGGGTTAGCGTCACGACAACTAGGGTTAGCGTCAGGACAACTAGGGTTAGCGCCAGGACAACTAGGGTTAGCGCCAGGACAACTAGGGTTAGCGCCAGGACAACTAGGGTTAGCGCCAGGACAACTAGGGTTAGCACCAGGACAACTAGGGTTAGCGTCAGGACAACTAGGGTTAGCGTCGGGACAACTAGGGTTAGCGTCACGACAACTAGGGTTAGCGTCACGACAACTAGGGTTAGCGTCAGGACAACTAGGGTTAGCGTCAGGACAACTAGGGTTAGCGTCAGAACAACTAGGGTTAGCATCAGGACAACTAGGTTAGCGTCACGACAACTAGGGTTAGCGTCACGACAACTAGGGTTAGAGTCAGGACAACTAGGGTTAGCGTCAGGACAACTAGGGTTAGCGTCAGGACAACTAGGGTTAGCGTCAGGACAACTAGGGTTAGCTTCACGACAACTAGGGTTAGCTTCACGACAACTAGGGTTAGCGTCAGGACAACTAGGGTTAGCATCAGGACAACTAGGGTTAGCGTCAGGACAACTAGGTTTAGCATCAGGACAACTAGGGTTAGCGTCAGGACAACTAGGGTTAGCGTCAGGACAACTAGGGTTAGCGTCAGGACAACTAGGGTTAGCGTCACGACAACTAGGGTTAGCGTCAGGACAACTAGGGTTAGCGTCAGGACAACTAGGGTTAGCGTCAGGACAACTAGGGTTAGCGTCAGGACAACTAGGGTTACCGTCAGGACAACTAGGGTTAGCGTCAGGACAACTAGGGTTAGCGTCAGGACAACTAGGGTTAGCGTCAGGACAACTAGTGTTAGCGTCGGGACAACTAGGGTTAGCGTCGGGACAACTAGGGTTAGCGTCAGGACAACTAGGGTTAGCGTCAGGACAACTAGGGTTAGCGTCAGGACAACTAGGGTTAGCGTCAGGACAACTAGAGTTAGCGTCACAACAACTAGGGTTAGCGTCAGGACAACTAGGGTTAGCGTCACGACAACTAGGGTTAGCGTCAGGACAACTAGGGTTAGCTTCACGACAACTAGGGTTAGCGTCAGGACAACTAGGGTTAGCGTCAGGACAACTAGGGTTAGCGTCAGGACAACTAGGGTTAGCGTCAGGACAACTAGGGTTAGCTTCACGACAACTAGGGTTAGCGTCAGGACAACTAGGGTTAGCGTCAGGACAACTAGGGTTAGCATCAGGACAACTAGGGTTAGCGTCAGGACAACTAGGTTTAGCATCAGGACAACTAGGGTTAGCGTCAGGACAACTAGGGTTAGCGTCAGGACAACTAGGGTTAGCGTCAGAACAACTAGGGTTAGCATCAGGACAACTAGGGTTAGCGTCACGACAACTAGGGTTAGCGTCACGACAACTAGGGTTAGCGTCAGGACAACTAGGGTTAGCGTCAGGACAACTAGGGTTAGCGTCAGAACAACTAGGGTTAGCATCAGGACAACTAGGGTTAGCGTCACGACAACTAGGGTTAGCGTCACGACAACTAGGGTTAGAGTCAGGACAACTAGGGTTAGCGTCAGGACAACTAGGGTTAGCGTCAGGACAACTAGGGTTAGCGTCAGGACAACTAGGGTTAGCTTCACGACAACTAGGGTTAGCTTCACGACAACTAGGGTTAGCGTCAGGACAACTAGGGTTAGCATCAGGACAACTAGGGTTAGCGTCAGGACAACTAGGTTTAGCATCAGGACAACTAGGGTTAGCGTCAGGACAACTAGGGTTAGCGTCAGGACAACTAGGGTTAGCGTCAGGACAACTAGGGTTAGCGTCACGACAACTAGGGTTAGCGTCAGGACAACTAGGGTTAGCGTCAGGACAACTAGGGTTAGCGTCAGGACAACTAGGGTTAGCGTCAGGACAACTAGGGTTACCGTCAGGACAACTAGGGTTAGCGTCAGGACAACTAGGGTTAGCGTCAGGACAACTAGGGTTAGCGTCAGGACAACTAGTGTTAGCGTCGGGACAACTAGGGTTAGCGTCGGGACAACTAGGGTTAGCGTCAGGACAACTAGGGTTAGCGTCAGGACAACTAGGGTTAGCGTCAGGACAACTAGGGTTAGCGTCAGGACAACTAGAGTTAGCGTCACAACAACTAGGGTTAGCGTCAGGACAACTAGGGTTAGCGTCACGACAACTAGGGTTAGCGTCACGACAACTAGGGTTAGCGTCAGGACAACTAGGGTTAGCTTCACGACAACTAGGGTTAGCGTCAGGACAACTAGGGTTAGCGTCAGGACAACTAGGGTTAGCGTCAGGACAACTAGGGTTAGCGTCAGGACAACTAGGGTTAGCTTCACGACAACTAGGGTTAGCGTCAGGACAACTAGGGTTAGCGTCAGGACAACTAGGGTTAGCATCAGGACAACTAGGGTTAGCGTCAGGACAACTAGGTTTAGCATCAGGACAACTAGGGTTAGCGTCAGGACAACTAGGGTTAGCGTCAGGACAACTAGGGTTAGCGTCAGAACAACTAGGGTTAGCATCAGGACAACTAGGGTTAGCGTCACGACAACTAGGGTTAGCGTCACGACAACTAGGGTTAGCGTCAGGACAACTAGGGTTAGCGTCAGGACAACTAGGGTTAGCGTCAGGACAACTAGGGTTAGCTTCAGGACAACTAAGGTTAGCGTCAGGACAACTAGGGTTAGCGTCAGGACAACTAGGGTTAGCTTCAGGACAACTAGGGTTAGCGTCAGGACAACTAGGGTTAGCGTCAAGACAACTAGGGTTAGCGTCAGGACAACTAGGTTTAGCATCAGGACAACTAGGGTTAGCGTCACGACAACTAGGGTTAGCGTCACGACAACTAGGGTTAGCGTCAGGACAACTAGGGTTAGCGTCAGGACAACTAGGGTTAGCGTCACGACAACTAGGGTTAGCGTCAGGACAACTAGGGTTAGCGTCACGACAACTAGGGTTAGCGTCAGGACAACTAGGGTTAGCGTCAGGACAACTAGGGTTAGCATCACGACAACTAGGGTTAGCGTCAGGACAACTAGGGTTAGCGTCAGGATAACTAGGGTTAGCGTCAGGACAACTAGGGTTAGCGTCACGACAACTAGGGTTAGCGTCAGGACACCTAGGGTTAGCGTCACGACAACTAGGGTTAGCGTCAGGACAACTAGGGTTAGCGTCAAGACAACTAGGGTTAGCGTCAGGACAACTAGGGTTGGCGTCAGGACAACTAGGGTTAGCGTCACGACAACTAGGGTTAGCGTCAGGACAACTAGGGTTAGCGTCAGGACAACTAGGGTTAGCGTCAGGACAGGTAGGGTTAGCGTCAGGACAACTAGGGTTAGCGTCACGACAACTAGGGTTAGCGTCAGGACAACTAGGGTTAGCGTCAGGACAACTAGGGTTAGCGTCAGGACAACTAGGGTTAGCGTCACAACTAGGGTTAGCGTCAGGACAACTAGGGTTAGCGTCAGGACAACTAGGGTTAGCGTCAGGACAACTAGGGTTAGCGTCAGGACAACTAGGGTTAGCGTCAGGACAACTAGGGTTAGCGTCACGACAACTGTGGTTAGCGTCAGGACAACTAGGGTTAGCGTCACGACAACTAGGGTTAGCGTCAGGACAACTAGGGTTAGCGTCACGACAACTAGGGTTAGCGTCAGGACAACTAGGGTTAGCGTCAGGACAACTAGGGTTAGCGTCACGACAACTAGGGTTAGCGTCAGGACAACTAGGGTTAGCGTCAGGACAACTAGGGTTAGCGTCACGACAACTAGGGTTAGCGTCAGGACAACTAGGGTTAGCGTCAGGACAACTAGGGTTAGCGTCACGACAACTAGGGTTAGCGTCAGGACAACTAGGGTTAGCGCCAGGACAACTAGGGTTAGCGCCAGGACAACTAAGGTTAGCGCCAGGACAACTAGGGTTAGCGCCAGGACAACTAGGGTTAGCACCAGGACAACTAGGGTTAGCGTCAGGACAACTAGGGTTAGCGCCAGGACAACTAGGGTTAGCGCCAGGACAACTAGGGTTAGCGTCAGGACAACTAGGGTTAGCGTCAGGACAACTAGGGTTAGCGTCAGTACAACTAGGGTTAGCGTCAGGACAACTAGGGTTAGAGTCAGGACAACTAGGGTTAGCGTCAGGACAAGTAGGGTTAGCGTCAGGACAACTAGGGTTAGCATCAGGACAAGTAGGGTTAGCGTCAGGACAACTAGGGTTAGCGTCAGGACAACTAGGGTTAGCGTCAGGACAACTAGGGTTAGCGTCACAACTAGGGTTAGCGTCACGACAACTAGGGTTAGCGTCACGACAACTAGGGTTAGCGTCAGGACAACTAGGGATAGCGTCAGGACAACTAGGGTTAGCGTCAGGACAACTAGGGTTAGCGTCACGACAACTAGGGTTAGCGTCAGGACAACTAGGGTTAGCGTCACGACAACTAGGGTTAGCGTCAGGACAACTCGGGTTAGCATCACGACAACTAGGGTTAGCGTCAGGACAACTAGGGTTAGCGTCAGGACAACTAGGGTTAGCGTCACGACAACTAGGGTTAGCGTCAGGACAACTAGGGTTAGCGTCAGGACAACTCGGGTTAGCGTCACGACAACTAGGGTTAGCGTCAGGACAACTAGGGTTAGCGTCACGACAACTAGGGTTAGCGTCAGGACAACTAGGGTTAGCGTCAGGACAACTAGGGTTAGCGTCACGACAACTAGGGTTAGCGTCACGACAACTAGGGTTAGCGTCAGGACAACTAGGGTTAGCGTCAGGACAACTAGGGTTAGCGTCAGGACAACTAGGTTTAGCGTCAGGACAACTAGGGTTAGCGTCAGGACAACTAGGGATAGCGTCAGGACAACTAGGGTTAGCGTCAGGACAACTAGGGTTAGCTTCGGGACAACTAGGGTTAGCGTCAGGACAACTAGGGTTAGCGTCAGGACAACTAGGGTTAGCGTCACGACAACTAGGGTTAGCGTCAGGACAACTAGGGTTAGCGTCAGGACAACTAGGGTTAGCGTCAGGACAACTAGGGTTAGCGTCAGGACAACTAGGGTTTCCGTCAGGACAAATAGGGTTAGCGTCAGTACAACTAGGGTTAGCGTCAGGACAACTAGGGTTAGCGTCAGGACAACTAGGGTTAGCGTCAGGACAACTAGGGTTAGCGTCGGGACAACTAGGGTTAGCGTCAGGACAACTAGGGTTAGCGTTAGGACAACTAGGGTTAGCGTCAGGACAACTAGGGTTAGCGTCAGGACAACTAGGGTTAGCGTCAGGACAACTAGGGTTAGCGTCAGGACAACTAGGGTTAGCGTCACGACAACTAGGGTTAGCGTCAGGACAACTAGGGTTAGCGTCACGACAACTAGGGTTATTGTCACGACAACTAGGGTTAGCGTCAGGACAGCTAGGGTTAGCGTCACGACAACTAGGGTTAGCGTCAGGACATTTAGGGTTAGCGTCATGACAACTAGTGTTAGCGTCAGGACAACTAGGGTTAGCGTCAGGACAACTAGGGTTAGCGTCGGGACAACTAGGGTTAGCGTCGGGACAACTAGGGTTAGCGTCGGGACAACTAGGGTTAGCGTCAGGACAACTAGGGTTAGCGTCACGACAACTAGGGTTAGCGTCACGACAACTAGGGTTAGCGTCACGACAACTAGGGTTAGCTTCAGGACAACTAGGGTTAGCGTCAGGACAACTAGGGTTAGCGTCAGGACAACTAGGGTTAGCGTCAGGACAACTAGGGTTAGCGTCGGGACAACTAGGGTTAGCGTCGGGACAACTAGGGTTAGCGTCGGGACAACTAGGGTTAGCGTCAGGACAACTAGGGTTAGCGTTAGGACAACTAGGGTTAGCGTCAGGACAACTAGGGTTAGCGTCAGGACAACTAGGGTTAGCGTCACAACAACTAGGGTTAGCGTCAGGACAACTAGGGTTAGCATCACGACAACTAGGGTTAGCGTCACAACAGCTAGGGTTAGCGTCAGGACAACTAGGGTTAGCGTCAGGACAACTAGGGTTAGCTTCAGGACAACTAGGGTTAGCGTCAGGACAACTAGGGTTAGCATCAGGACAACTAGGGTTAGCGTCAGGACAACTAGGTTTAGCATCAGGACAACTAGGGTTAGCGTCAGGACAACTAGAGTTAGCGTCACGACAACTAGGGTTAGCGTCAGGACAACTAGGGTTAGCATCACGACAACTAGGGTTAGCGTCAGGACAACTAGGGTTAGCGTCAGGACAACTAGGGTTAGCGTCAGGACAACTAGGGTTAGCGTCACGACAACTAGGGTTAGCATCAGGACAACTAGGGTTAGCGTCACGACAACTAGGGTTAGCGTCAGGACAACTAGGGTTAGCGTCAGGACAACTAGGGTTAGCATCACGACAACTAGGGTTAGCGTCAGGACAACTAGGGTTAGCGTCAGGACAACTAGGGTTAGCGTCAGGACAACTAGGGTTAGCGTCACGACAACTAGGGTTAGCGTCAGGACACCTAGGGTTAGCGTCACGACAACTAGGGTTAGCGTCAGGACAACTAGGGTTAGCGTCAGGACAACTAGGGTTAGCGTCAGGACAACTAGGGTTAGCGTCACGACAACTAGGGTTGGCGTCAGGACAACTAGGGTTAGCGTCACGACAACTAGGGTTAGCGTCAGGACAACTAGGGTTAGCGTCAGGACAACTAGGGTTAGCGTCAGGACAAGTAGGGTTAGCGTCAGGACAACTAGGGTTAGCGTAACGACAACTAGGGTTAGCGTCAGGACAACTAGGGTTAGCATCAGGACAACTAGGGTTAGCGTCAGGACAACTAGGGTTAGCGTCACAACTAGGGTTAGCGTCAGGACAACTAGGGTTAGCGTCACGACAACTTGGGTTAGCGTCAGGACAACTAGGGTTAGCGTCAGGACAACTAGGGTTAGCGTCACGACAACTGGGGTTAGCGTCAGGACAACTAGGGTTAGCGTCACGACAACTAGGGTTAGCGTCAGGACAACTAGGGTTATCGTCACGACAACTAGGGTTAGCGTCAGGACAACTAGGGTTAGCGTCACGACAACTACGGTTAGCGTCAGGACAACTAGGGTTAGCGTCAGGACAACTAGGGTTAGCGTCACGACAACTAGGGTTAGCGTCAGGACAACTAGGGTTAGCGTCACGACAGCTAGGGTTAGCGTCAGGACAACTAGGGTTAGCGCCAGGACAACTAGGGTTAGCGCCAGGACAACTAAGGTTAGCGCCAGGACAACTAGGGTTAGCGCCAGGACAACTAGGGTTAGCACCAGGACAACTAGGGTTAGCGTCAGGACAACTAGGGTTAGCGCCAGGACAACTAGGGTTAGCGCCAGGACAACTAGGGTTAGCGTCAGGACAACTAGGGTTAGCGCCAGGACAACTAGGGTTAGCGCCAGGACAACTAGGGTTAGCGTCAGGACAACTAAGGTTAGCGCCAGGACAACTAGGGTTAGCGCCAGGACAACTAGGGTTAGCGCCAGGACAACTAGGGTTAGCGCCAGGACAACTAGGGTTAGCGCCAGGACAACTAGGGTTAGCGCCAGGACAACTAGGGTTAGCGTCAGGACAACTAGGGTTAGCGCCAGGACAACTAGGGTTAGAGCCAGGACAACTAGGGTTAGCGTCAGGACAAATAGGGTTAGCGTCAGAACAACTAGGGTTAGCGTCAGGACAACTAGGGTTAGCAACAGGACAACTAGGGTTAGCGTCAGGACAACTAGGGTTAGCGTCACGACAACTAGGGTTAGCATCAGGACAACTAGGGTTAGCATCAGGACAACTAGGGTTAGCGTCAGGATAACTAGGGTTAGCGTCACAACTAGGGTTAGCGTCAGGACAACTAGGGTTAGCGTCACGACAACTAGAGTTAGCGTCAGGACAACTAGGGTTAGCGTCAGGACAACTAGGGTTAGCGTCAGGACAACTAGGGTTAGCGTCAGGACAACTAGGGTTAGCGTCAGGACAACTAGGGTTAGCGTCACGACAACTGTGGTTAGCGTCAGGACAACTAGGGTTAGCGTCACGACAACTAGGGTTAGCGTCAGGACAACTAGGGTTAGCGTCACGACAACTAGGGTTAGCGTCAGGACAACTAGGGTTAGCGTCAGGACAACTAGGGTTAGCGTCACGACAACTAGGGTTAGCGTCAGGACAACTAGGGTTAGCGTCAGGACAACTAGGGTTAGCGTCACGACAACTAGGGTTAGCGTCAGGACAACTAGGGTTAGCGTCAGGACAACTAGGGTTAGCGTCACGACAACTAGGGTTAGCGTCAGGACAACTAGGGTTAGCGCCAGGACAACTAGGGTTAGCGCCAGGACAACTAAGGTTAGCGCCAGGACAACTAGGGTTAGCGCCAGGACAACTAGGGTTAGCACCAGGACAACTAGGGTTAGCGTCAGGACAACTAGGGTTAGCGCCAGGACAACTAGGGTTAGCGCCAGGACAACTAGGGTTAGCGTCAGGACAACTAGGGTTAGCGTCAGGACAACTAGGGTTAGCGTCAGTACAACTAGGGTTAGCGTCAGGACAACTAGGGTTAGAGTCAGGACAACTAGGGTTAGCGTCAGGACAAGTAGGGTTAGCGTCAGGACAACTAGGGTTAGCATCAGGACAAGTAGGGTTAGCGTCAGGACAACTAGGGTTAGCGTCAGGACAACTAGGGTTAGCGTCAGGACAACTAGGGTTAGCGTCACAACTAGGGTTAGCGTCACGACAACTAGGGTTAGCGTCACGACAACTAGGGTTAGCGTCAGGACAACTAGGGATAGCGTCAGGACAACTAGGGTTAGCGTCAGGACAACTAGGGTTAGCGTCACGACAACTAGGGTTAGCGTCAGGACAACTAGGGTTAGCGTCACGACAACTAGGGTTAGCGTCAGGACAACTCGGGTTAGCATCACGACAACTAGGGTTAGCGTCAGGACAACTAGGGTTAGCGTCAGGACAACTAGGGTTAGCGTCACGACAACTAGGGTTAGCGTCAGGACAACTAGGGTTAGCGTCAGGACAACTCGGGTTAGCGTCACGACAACTAGGGTTAGCGTCAGGACAACTAGGGTTAGCGTCACGACAACTAGGGTTAGCGTCAGGACAACTAGGGTTATCGTCAGGACAACTAGGGTTAGCGTCACGACAACTAGGGTTAGCGTCACGACAACTAGGGTTAGCGTCAGGACAACTAGGGTTAGCGTCAGGACAACTAGGGTTAGCGTCAGGACAACTAGGTTTAGCGTCAGGACAACTAGGGTTAGCGTCAGGACAACTAGGGATAGCGTCAGGACAACTAGGGTTAGCGTCAGGACAACTAGGGTTAGCTTCGGGACAACTAGGGTTAGCGTCAGGACAACTAGGGTTAGCGTCAGGACAACTAGGGTTAGCGTCACGACAACTAGGGTTAGCGTCAGGACAACTAGGGTTAGCGTCAGGACAACTAGGGTTAGCGTCAGGACAACTAGGGTTAGCGTCAGGACAACTAGGGTTTCCGTCAGGACAAATAGGGTTAGCGTCAGTACAACTAGGGTTAGCGTCAGGACAACTAGGGTTAGCGTCAGGACAACTAGGGTTAGCGTCAGGACAACTAGGGTTAGCGTCGGGACAACTAGGGTTAGCGTCAGGACAACTAGGGTTAGCGTTAGGACAACTAGGGTTAGCGTCAGGACAACTAGGGTTAGCGTCAGGACAACTAGGGTAAGCGTCAGGACAACTAGGGTTAGCGTCAGGACAACTAGGGTTAGCGTCACGACAACTAGGGTTAGCGTCAGGACAACTAGGGTTAGCGTCACGACAACTAGGGTTATTGTCACGACAACTAGGGTTAGCGTCAGGACAGCTAGGGTTAGCGTCACGACAACTAGGGTTAGCGTCAGGACATTTAGGGTTAGCGTCATGACAACTAGTGTTAGCGTCAGGACAACTAGGGTTAGCGTCAGGACAACTAGGGTTAGCGTCGGGACAACTAGGGTTAGCGTCAGGACAACTAGGGTTAGCGTTAGGACAACTAGGGTTAGCGTCAGGACAACTAGGGTTAGCGTCAGGACAACTAGGGTTAGCGTCAGGACAACTAGGGTTAGCGTCAGGACAACTAGGGTTAGCGTCACGACAACTACGGTTAGCGTCAGGACAACTAGGGTTAGCGTCAGGACAACTAGGGTTAGCGTCACGACAACTAGGGTTAGCGTCAGGACAACTAGGGTTAGCGTCACGACAGCTAGGGTTAGCGTCAGGACAACTAGGGTTAGCGCCAGGACAACTAGGGTTAGCGCCAGGACAACTAAGGTTAGCGCCAGGACAACTAGGGTTAGCGCCAGGACAACTAGGGTTAGCACCAGGACAACTAGGGTTAGCGTCAGGACAACTAGGGTTAGCGCCAGGACAACTAGGGTTAGCGCCAGGACAACTAGGGTTAGCGTCAGGACAACTAGGGTTAGCGCCAGGACAACTAGGGTTAGCGCCAGGACAACTAGGGTTAGCGTCAGGACAACTAAGGTTAGCGCCAGGACAACTAGGGTTAGCGCCAGGACAACTAGGGTTAGCGCCAGGACAACTAGGGTTAGCGCCAGGACAACTAGGGTTAGCGCCAGGACAACTAGGGTTAGCGCCAGGACAACTAGGGTTAGCGTCAGGACAACTAGGGTTAGCGCCAGGACAACTAGGGTTAGAGCCAGGACAACTAGGGTTAGCGTCAGGACAAATAGGGTTAGCGTCAGAACAACTAGGGTTAGCGTCAGGACAACTAGGGTTAGCGCCAGGACAACTAGGGTTAGCGCCAGGACAACTAGGGTTAGCGTCAGGACAACTAAGGTTAGCGCCAGGACAACTAGGGTTAGCGCCAGGACAACTAGGGTTAGCGCCAGGACAACTAGGGTTAGCGCCAGGACAACTAGGGTTAGCGCCAGGACAACTAGGGTTAGCGTCAGGACAACTAGGGTTAGCGCCAGGACAACTAGGGTTAGAGCCAGGACAACTAGGGTTAGCGTCAGGACAAATAGGGTTAGCGTCAGAACAACTAGGGTTAGCGTCAGGACAACTAGGGTTAGCAACAGGACAACTAGGGTTAGCGTCAGGACAACTAGGGTTAGCGTCACGACAACTAGGGTTAGCATCAGGACAACTAGGGTTAGCATCAGGACAACTAGGGTTAGCGTCAGGATAACTAGGGTTAGCGTCACAACTAGGGTTAGCGTCAGGACAACTAGGGTTAGCGTCACGACAACTAGAGTTAGCGTCAGGACAACTAGGGTTAGCGTCAGGACAACTAGGGTTAGCGTCAGGACAACTAGGGTTAGCGTCACGACAACTGGGGTTAGCGTCAGGACAACTAGGGTTAGCGTCACGACAACTAGGGTTAGCGTCAGGACAACTAGGGTTAGCGTCACGACAACTAGGGTTAGCGTCAGGACAACTAGGGTTAGAGTCAGGACAACTAGGGTTAGCGTCACGACAACTAGGGTTAGCGTGAGGACAACTAGGGTTAGCGTCAGGACAACTAGGGTTAGCGTCACGACAACTAGGGTTAGCGTCAGGACAACTAGGGTTAGCGTCACGACAACTAGGGTTAGCGTCAGGACAACTAGGGTTAGCGCCAGGACAACTAGGGTTAGCGCCAGGACAACTAAGGTTAGCGCCAGGACAACTAGGGTTAGCGCCAGGACAACTAGGGTTAGCGCCAGGACAACTAGGGTTAGCGCCAGGACAACTAGGGTTAGCACCAGGACAACTAGGGTTAGCGTCAGAACAACTAGGGTTAGCGCCAGGACAACTAGGGTTAGCGCCAGGACAACTAGGGTTAGCGCCAGGACAACTAGGGTTAGCGCCAGGACAACTAGGGTTAGCACCAGGACAACTAGGGTTAGCGTCAGAACAACTAGGGTTAGCGTCAGGACAACTAGGGTTAGCAACAGGACAACTAGGGTTAGCGTCAGGACAACTAGGGTTAGCGTCACGACAACTAGGGTTAGCATCAGGACAACTAGGGTTAGCATCAGGACAACTAGGGTTAGCGTCAGGATAACTAGGGTTAGCGTCACAACTAGGGTTAGCGTCAGGACAACTAGGGTTAGCGTCACGACAACTAGAGTTAGCGTCAGGACAACTAGGGTTAGCGTCAGGACAACTAGGGTTAGCGTCAGGACAACTAGGGTTAGCGTCACGACAACTGGGGTTAGCGTCAGGACAACTAGGGTTAGCGTCACGACAACTAGGGTTAGCGTCAGGACAACTAGGGTTAGCGTCACGACAACTAGGGTTAGCGTCAGGACAACTAGGGTTAGCGTCAGGACAACTAGGGTTAGCGTCACGACAACTAGGGTTAGCGTGAGGACAACTAGGGTTAGCGTCAGGACAACTAGGGTTAGCGTCACGACAACTAGGGTTAGCGTCAGGACAACTAGGGTTAGCGTCACGACAACTAGGGTTAGCGTCAGGACAACTAGGGTTAGCGCCAGGACAACTAGGGTTAGCGCCAGGACAACTAAGGTTAGCGCCAGGACAACTAGGGTTAGCGCCAGGACAACTAGGGTTAGCGCCAGGACAACTAGGGTTAGCGCCAGGACAACTAGGGTTAGCGCCAGGACAACTAGGGTTAGCACCAGGACAACTAGGGTTAGCGTCAGAACAACTAGGGTTAGCGCCAGGACAACTAGGGTTAGCGCCAGGACAACTAGGGTTAGCGCCAGGACAACTAGGGTTAGCGTCAGGACAACTAGGGTTAGCGCCAGGACAACTAGGGTTAGCGCCAGGACAACTAGGGTTAGCGTCAGGACAACTAAGGTTAGCGCCAGGACAACTAGGGTTAGCGCCAGGACAACTAGGGTTAGCGCCAGGACAACTAGGGTTAGCGCCAGGACAACTAGGGTTAGCACCAGGACAACTAGGGTTAGCGTCAGGACAACTAGGGTTAGCGCCAGGACAACTAGGGTTAGAGCCAGGACAACTAGGGTTAGCGTCAGGACAACTAGGGTTAGCGTCAGAACAACTAGGGTTAGCGTCAGGACAACTAGGGTTAGCAACAGGACAACTAGGGTTAGCGTCAGGACAACTAGGGTTAGCGTCACGACAACTAGGGTTAGCATCAGGACAACTAGGGTTAGCATCAGGACAACTAGGGTTAGCGTCAGGATAACTAGGGTTAGCGTCACAACTAGGGTTAGCGTCAGGACAACTAGGGTTAGCGTCACGACAACTAGAGTTAGCGTCAGGACAACTAGGGTTAGCGTCAGGACAACTAGGGTTAGCGTCAGGACAACTAGGGTTAGCGTCACGACAACTGGGGTTAGCGTCAGGACAACTAGGGTTAGCGTCACGACAACTAGGGTTAGCGTCAGGACAACTAGGGTTAGCGTCACGACAACTAGGGTTAGCGTCAGGACAACTAGGGTTAGCGTCAGGACAACTAGGGTTAGCGTGAGGACAACTAGGGTTAGCGTCAGGACAACTAGGGTTAGCGTCAGGACAACTAGGGTTAGCGTCACGACAACTAGGGTTAGCGTCAGGACAACTAGGGTTAGCGTCACGACAACTAGGGTTAGCGTCAGGACAACTAGGGTTAGCGCCAGGACAACTAGGGTTAGCGCCAGGACAACTAAGGTTAGCGCCAGGACAACTAGGGTTAGCGCCAGGACAACTAGGGTTAGCGCCAGGACAACTAGGGTTAGCGCCAGGACAACTAGGGTTAGCGCCAGGACAACTAGGGTTAGCACCAGGACAACTAGGGTTAGCGTCAGAACAACTAGGGTTAGCGCCAGGACAACTAGGGTTAGCGCCAGGACAACTAGGGTTAGCGTCAGGACAACTAGGGTTAGCGTCAGGACAACTAGGGTTAGCGTCAGAACAACTAGGGTTAGCGTCAGGACAACTAGGGTTAGAGTCAGGACAACTAGGGTTAGCGTCAGGACAACTAGGGTTAGAGTCAGGACAACTAGGGTTAGCGTCAGGACAAGTAGGGTTAGCGTCAGGACAAGTAGGGTTAGCGTCAGGACAACTAGGGTTAGCATCAGGACAAGTAGGGTTAGCGTTAGGACAACTAGGGTTAGCGTCAGGACAACTAGGGTTAGCGTCAGGACAACTAGGGTTAGCGTCACAACTAGGGTTAGCGTCAAGACAACTAGGGTTAGCGTCACGACAACTAGGGTTAGCGTCAGGACAACTAGGGATAGCGTCAGGACAACTAGGGTTAGCGTCAGGACAACTAGGGTTAGCGTCACGACAACTAGGGCTAGCGTCAGGACAACTAGGGTTAGCGTCAGGACAACTAGGGTTAGCGTCACGACAACTGGGGTTAGCGTCAGGACAACTAGGGTTAGCGTCAGGACAACTAGGGGTAGCGTCACGACAACTAGGGTTAGCGTCAGGACAACTAGGGTTAGCGTCAGGACAACTAGGGTTAGCGTCACGACAACTAGGGTTAGCGTCAGGACAACTAGGGTTAGCGTCACGACAACTAGGGTTAGCGTCAGGACAACTAGGGTTAGCGTCAGGACAACTAGGGTTAGCGTCAGGACAACTAGGGTTAGCGTCACGACAACTAGGGTTAGCGTCAGGACAACTAGGGTTAGCGTCAGGACAACTAGGTTTAGCGTCAGGACAACTAGGGTTAGCGTCAGGACAACTAGGGATAGCGTCAGGACAACTAGGGTTAGCGTCAGGACAACTAGGGTTAGCTTCGGGACAACTAGGGTTAGCGTCGGGACAACTAGGGTTAGCGTCGGGACAACTAGGGTTAGCGTCAGGACAACTAGGGTTAGCGTCAGGACAACTAGGGTTAGCGTCACGACAACTAGGGTTAGCGTCACGACAACTAGGGTTAGCGTCAGGACAACTAGGGTTAGCGTCAGGACAACTAGGGTTAGTGTCAGGACAACTAGGGTTAGCGTCAGGACAACTAGGGTTTCCGTCAGGACAAATAGGGTTAGCGTCAGTACAACTAGGGTTAGCGTCAGGACAACTAGGGTTAGCGTCAGGACAACTAGGTTTAGCGTCAGGACATCTAGGGTTAGCGTCGGGACAACTAGGGTTAGCGTCAGGACAACTAGGGTTAGCGTTAGGACAACTAGGGTTAGCGTGAGGACAACTAGGGTTAGCGTCAGGACAACTAGGGTTAGCGTCACGACAACTAGGGTTAGCGTCAGGACAACTAGGGCTGGCGTCAGGACAACTAGGGTTAGCGTCAGGACAACTAGGGTTAGCGTCACGACAACTAGGGTTATTGTCACGACAACTAGGGTTAGCGTCAGGACAGCTAGGGTTAGCGTCACGACAACTAGGGTTAGCGTCAGGACAACTAGGGTTAGCGTCAGGACAACTAGTGTTAGCGTCAGGACAACTACGGTTAGCGTCAGGACAACTAGGGTTAGCGTCGGGACAACTAGGGTTAGCGTCGGGACAACTAGGTTTAGCGTCGGGACAACTAGGGTTAGCGTCTGGACAACTAGGGTTAGCGTCAGGACAACTAGGGTTAGCGTCAGGACAACTAGGGTTAGCGTCACGACAACTAGGGTTAGCGTCACGACAACTAGGGTTAGCGTCAGGACAACTAGGGTTAGCGTCAGGACAACTAGGGTTAGCGTCAGGACAAATAGGGTTAGCGTTAGGACAACTAGGGTTAGCGTCACGACAACTAGGGTTAGCGTCACGACAACTAGGGTTAGCGTCAGGACAACTAGGGTTAGCGTCAGGACAACTAGGGTTAGCGTCAGGACAACTAGGGTTAGCGTCAGGACAACTAGGGTTAGCATCAGGACAACTAGGGTTAGCGTCAGGACAACTAGGTTTAGCATCAGGACAACTAGGGTTAGCGTCAGGACAACTAGGGTTAGCGTCACGACAACTAGGGTTAGCGTCAGGACAACTAGGGTTAGCATCACGACAACTAGGGTTAGCGTCAGGACAACTAGGGTTAGCGTCAGGACAACTAGGGTTAGCGTCAGGACAACTAGGGTTAGCGTCACGACAACTAGGGTTAGCGTCAGGACAACTAGGGTTAGCGTCACGACAACTAGGGTTAGCGTCAGGACAACTAGGGTTAGCGTCACGACAACTAGGGTTAGCGTCAGGACACCTAGGGTTAGCGTCACGACAACTAGGGTTAGCGTCAGGACAACTAGGGTTAGCGTCAGGACAACTAGGGTTAGCGTCAGGACAACTAGGGTTAGCGTCACGACAACGAGGGTTGGCGTCAGGACAACTAGGGTTAGCGTCACGACAACTAGGGTTAGCGTCAGGACAACTAGGGTTAGCGTCAGGACAACTAGGGTTAGCGTCAGGACAAGTAGGGTTAGCGTCAGGACATCTAGGGTTAGCGTCACGACAACTAGGGTTAGCGTCAGGACAACTAGGGTTAGCATCAGGACAACTAGGGTTAGCGTCAGGACAACTAGGGTTAGCGTCACAACTAGGGTTAGCGTCAGGACAACTAGGGTTAGCGTCACGACAACTAGGGTTAGCGTCAGGACAACTAGGGTTAGCGTCAGGACAACTAGGGTTAGCGTCAGGACAAATAGGGTTAGCGTTAGGACAACTAGGGTTAGCGTCACGACAACTAGGGTTAGCGTCACGACAACTAGGGTTAGCGTCAGGACAACTAGGGTTAGCGTCAGGACAACTAGGGTTAGCGTCAGGACAACTAGGGTTAGCATCAGGACAACTAGGGTTAGCGTCAGGACAACTAGGGTTAGCGTCAGGACAACTAGGGTTAGCGTCACGACAACTAGGGTTAGCGTCACGACAACTAGGGTTAGCGTCACGACAACTAGGGTTAGCGTCAGGACAACTAGGGTTAGCGTCACGACAACTAGGGTTAGCGTCAGGACACCTAGGGTTAGCGTCACGACAACTAGGGTTAGCGTCAGGACAACTAGGGTTAGCGTCAGGACAACTAGGGTTAGCGTCAGGACAACTAGGGTTAGCGTCACGACAACGAGGGTTGGCGTCAGGACAACTAGGGTTAGCGTCAGGACAACTAGGGTTAGCGTCAGGACAACTAGGGTTAGCGTCAGGACAACTAGGGATAGCGTCAGGACAAGTAGGGTTAGCGTCAGGACAACTAGGGTTAGCGTCACGACAACTAGGGTTAGCGTCAGGACAACTAGGGTTAGCATCAGGACAACTAGGGTTAGCGTCAGGACAACTAGGGTTAGCGTCACAACTAGGGTTAGCGTCAGGACAACTAGGGTTAGCGTCACGACAACTAGGGTTAGCGTCAGGACAACTAGGGTTAGCGTCAGGACAACTAGGGTTAGCGTCAGGACAACTAGGGTTAGCGTCACGACAACTGGGGTTAGCGTCAGGACAACTAGGGTTAGCGTCACGACAACTAGGGTTAGCGTCAGGACAACTAGGGTTATCGTCACGACAACTAGGGTTAGCGTCAGGACAACTAGGGTTAGCGTCAGGACAACTAGGGTTAGCGTCAGGACAACTAGGGTTAGCGTCACGACAACTAGGGTTAGCGTCAGGACAACTAGGGTTAGCGCCAGGACAACTAGGGTTAGCGCCAGGACAACTAGGGTTAGCGCCAGGACAACTAGGGTTAGCGTCACGACAACTAGGGTTAGCGTCAGGACAACTAGGGTTAGCGTCACGACAACTAGGGTTAGCGTCACGACAACTAGGGTTAGCGTCAGGACAACTAGGGTTAGCGTCACGACAACTAGGGTTATTGTCACGACAACTAGGGTTAGCGTCAGGACAGCTAGGGTTAGCGTCACGACAACTAGGGTTAGCGTCAGGACATTTAGGATTAGCGTCAGGACAACTAGTGTTAGCGTCAGGACAACTAGGGTTAGCGTCAGGACAACTAGGGTTAGCGTCGGGACAACTAGGGTTAGCGTCGGGACAACTAGGGTTAGCGTCGGGACAACTAGGGTTAGCGTCTGGACAACTAGGGTTAGCGTCAGGACAACTAGGGTTAGCGTCAGGACAACTAGGGTTAGCGTCGGGACAACTAGGGTTAGCGTCGGGACAACTAGGGTTAGCGTCACGACAACTAGGGTTAGCGTCACGACAACTAGGGTTAGCGTCAGGACAACTAGGGTTAGCGTCAGGACAACTAGGGTTAGCGTCAGGACAACTAGGGTTAGCGTCAGGACAACTAGGGTTAGCGTCAG
This sequence comes from Phyllobates terribilis, assembly GCF_046119375.1. Classification (NCBI taxonomy): domain Eukaryota; kingdom Metazoa; phylum Chordata; class Amphibia; order Anura; family Dendrobatidae; genus Phyllobates; species Phyllobates terribilis. Next base: position 199,280 of record NW_027363156.1, on the reverse strand, counting down.
GACAACTAGGGTTAGCGTCGGGACAACTAGGGTTAGCGTCGGGACAACTAGGGTTAGCGTCAGGACAACTAGGGTTAGCGTTAGGACAACTAGGGTTAGCGTCAGGACAACTAGGGTTAGCGTCAGGACAACTAGGGTTAGCGTCAGGACAACTAGGGTTAGCGTCACAACAACTAGGGTTAGCGTCAGGACAACTAGGGTTAGCGTCACGACAACTAGGGTTAGAGTCAGGACAACTAGGGTTAGAGTCAGGACAACTAGGGTTAGCGTCGGGACAACTAGGGTTAGCGTCTGGACAACTAGGGTTAGCGTCAGGACAACTAGGGTTAGCGTCAGGACAACTAGGGTTAGCGTCAGGACAACTAGGGTTAGCGTCACGACAACTAGGGTTAGCGTCACGACAACTAGGGTTAGCGTCACGACAACTAGGGTTAGCGTCGGGACAACTAGGGTTAGCGTCAGGACAACTAGGGTTAGCGTCAGGACAAATAGGGTTAGCGTCAGGACAACTAGGGTTAGCGTCAGGACAACTAGGGTTAGCGTCAGGACAACTAGGGTTAGCGTCGGGACAACTAGGGTTAGCGTCGGGACAACTAGGGTTAGCGTCAGGACAACTAGGGTTAGCGTTAGGACAACTAGGGTTAGCGTCACGACAACTAGGGTTAGCGTCAGGACAACTAGGGTTATCGTCACGACAACTAGGGTTAGCGTCAGGACAACTAGGGTTAGCGTCAGGACAACTAGGGTTAGCGTCACGACAACTAGGGTTAGCGTCAGGACAACTAGGGTTAGCGTCACGACAACTAGGGTTAGCGTCAGGACAACTAGGGTTAGCGTCACGACAACTAGGGTTAGCGTCAGGACAACTAGGGTTAGCGCCAGGACAACTAGGGTTAGCGCCAGGACAACTAAGGTTAGCGCCAGGACAAGTAGGGTTAGCGCCAGGACAACTAGGGTTAGCGCCAGGACAACTAGGGTTAGCGCCAGGACAACTAGGGTTAGCGTCACGACAACTAGGGTTAGCGTCAGGACAACTAGGGTTAGCGTCACGACAACTAGGGTTAGCGTCACGACAACTAGGGTTAGCGTCAGGACAACTAGGGTTAGCGTCAGGACAACTAGGGTTAGCGTCACGACAACTAGGGTTATTGTCACGACAACTAGGGTTAGCGTCAGGACAGCTAGGGTTAGCGTCACGACAACTAGGGTTAGCGTCAGGACATTTAGGATTAGCGTTAGGACAACTAGTGTTAGCGTCAGGACAACTAGGGTTAGCGTCAGGACAACTAGGGTTAGCGTCGGGACAACTAGGGTTAGCGTCGGGACAACTAGGGTTAGCGTCGGGACAACTAGGGTTAGCGTCTGGACAACTAGGGTTAGCGTCAGGACAACTAGGGTTAGCGTCAGGACAACTAGGGTTAGCGTCAGGACAACTAGGGTTAGCGTCGGGACAACTAGGGTTAGCGTCACGACAACTAGGGTTAGCGTCTCGACAACTAGGGTTAGCGTCAGGACAACTAGGGTTAGCGTCAGGACAACTAGGGTTAGCGTCAGGACAAATAGGGTTAGCGTCAGGACAACTAGGGTTAGCGTCAGGACAACTAGGGTTAGCGTCAGGACAACTAGGGTTAGCGTCGGGACAACTAGGGTTAGCGTCGGGACAACTAGGGTTAGCGTCGGGACAACTAGGGTTAGCGTCAGGACAACTAGGGTTAGCGTTAGGACAACTAGGGTTAGCGTCAGGACAACTAGGGTTAGCGTCAGGACAACTAGGGTTAGCGTCAGGACAACTAGGGTTAGCGTCACAACAACTAGGGTTAGCGTCAGGACAACTAGGGTTAGCGTCACGACAACTAGGGTTAGCGTCAGGACAACTAGGGTTAGCGTCGGGACAACTAGGGTTAGCGTCGGGACAACTAGGGTTAGCGTCGGGACAACTAGGGTTAGCGTCTGGACAACTAGGGTTAGCGTCAGGACAACTAGGGTTAGCGTCAGGACAACTAGGGTTAGCGTCAGGACAACTAGGGTTAGCGTCGGGACAACTAGGGTTAGCGTCACGACAACTAGGGTTAGCGTCAGGACAACTAGGGTTAGCGTCAGGACAACTAGGGTTAGCGTCAGGACAAATAGGGTTAGCGTCAGGACAACTAGGGTTAGCGTCAGGACAACTAGGGTTAGCGTCGGGACAACTAGGGTTAGCGTCGGGACAACTAGGGTTAGCGTCAGGACAACTAGGGTTAGCGTTAGGACAACTAGGGTTAGCGTCAGGACAACTAGGGTTAGCGTCAGGACAACTAGGGTTAGCGTCAGGACAACTAGGGTTAGCGTCACAACAACTAGGGTTAGCGTCAGGACAACTAGGGTTAGCGTCACGACAACTAGGGTTAGCGTCAGGACAACTAGGGTTAACGTCACGACAACTAGGGTTAGCGTCAGGACAACTAGGGTTAGCGTCAGGACAACTAGGGTTAGCGTCAGAACAACTAGGGTTAGCGTCAGGACAACTAGGGTTAGCGTCACGACAACTAGGGTTAGCGTCACGACAACTAGGGTTAGCGTCAGGACAACTAGGGTTAGCGTCAGGACAACTAGGGTTAGCGTCAGGACAACTAGGGTTAGCTTCAGGACAACTAGGGTTAGCGTCAGGACAACTAGGGTTAGCGTCAGGACAACTAGGGTTAGCATCAGGACAACTAGGGTTAGCGTCAGGACAACTAGGTTTAGCATCAGGACAACTAGGGTTAGCGTCTGGACAACTAGGGTTAGCGTCAGGACAACTAGGGTTAGCATCACGACAACTAGGGTTAGCGTCAGGACAACTAGGGTTAGCGTCAGGACAACTAGGGTTAGCGTCAGGACAACTAGGGTTAGCGTCACAACAACTAGGGTTAGCGTCAGGACAACTAGGGTTAGCGTCACGACAACTAGTGTTAGCGTCAGGACAACTAGGGTTAGCGTCAGGACAACTAGGGTTAGCATCACGACAACTAGGGTTAGCGTCAGGACAACTAGGGTTAGCGTCAGGACAACTAGGGTTAGCGTCAGGACAACTAGGGTTAGCGTCACGACAACTAGGGTTAGCGTCAGGACACCTATTGTTAGCGTCACGACAACTAGGGTTAGCGTCAGGACAACTAGGGTTAGCGTCAGGACAACTAGGGTTAGCGTCAGGACAACTAGGGTTAGCGTCACGACAACGAGGGTTGGCGTCAGGACAACTAGGGTTAGCGTCACGACAACTAGGGTTAGCGTCAGGACAACTAGGGTTAGCGTCAGGACAACTAGGGTTAGCGTCAGGACAAGTAGGGTTAGCGTCAGGACAACTAGGGTTAGCGTCACGACAACTAGGGTTAGCGTCAGGACAACTAGGGTTAGCATCAGGACAACTAGGGTTAGCGTCAGGACAACTAGGGTTAGCGTCACAACTAGGGTTAGCGTCAGGACAACTAGGGTTAGCGTCACGACAACTTGGGTTAGCGTCAGGACAACTAGGGTTAGCGTCAGGACAACTAGGGTTAGCGTCAGGACAACTAGGGTTAGCGTCACGACAACTGGGGTTAGCGTCAGGACAACTAGGGTTAGCGTCACGACAACTAGGGTTAGCGTCAGGACAACTAGGGTTATTGTCACGACAACTAGGGTTAGCGTCAGGACAACTAGGGTTAGCGTCAGGACAACTAGGGTTAGCGTCACGACAACTAGGGTTAGCGTCAGGACAACTAGGGTTAGCGTCAGGACAACTAGGGTTAGCGTCAGGACAACTAGGGTTAGCGTCACGACAACTAGGGTTAGCGTCAGGACAACTAGGGTTAGCGTCACGACAACTAGGGTTAGCGTCAGGACAACTAGGGTTAGCGCCAGGACAACTAGGGTTAGCACCAGGACAACTAAGGTTAGCGCCAGGACAACTAGGGTTATTGCCAGGACAACTAGGGTTAGCACCAGGACAACTAGGGTTAGCGTCAGGACAACTAGGGTTAGCGCCAGGACAACTAGGGTTAGCGCCAGGACAACTAGGGTTAGCTTCAGGACAACTAGGGTTAGCGCCAGGACAACTAGGGTTAGCGCCAGGACAACTAGGGTTAGCGTCAGGACAACTAAGGTTAGCGCCAGCACAACTAGGGTTAGCGCCAGGACAACTAGGGTTAGCGCCAGGACAACTAGTGTTAGCGCCAGGACAACTAGGGTTAGCACCAGGACAACTAGGGTTAGCGTCAGGACAACTAGGGTTAGCGCCAGGACAACTAGGGTTAGAGCCAGGACAACTAGGGTTAGCGTCAGGACAACTAGGGTTAGCGTCAGAACAACTAGGGTTAGCGTCAGGACAACTAGGGTTAGCAACAGGACAACTAGGGTTAGCGTCAGGACAACTAGGGTTAGCGTCACGACAACTAGGGTTAGCATCAGGACAACTAGGGTTAGCATCAGGACAACTAGGGTTAGCGTCAGGACAACTAGGGTTAGCGTCACAACTAGGGTTAGCGTCAGGACAACTAGGGTTAGCGTCACGACAACTAGGGTTAGCGTCAGGACAACTAGGGTTAGCGTCAGGACAACTAGGGTTAGCGTCAGGACAACTAGGGTTAGCGTCACGACAACTGGGGTTAGCGTCAGGACAACTAGGGTTAGCGTCACGACAACTAGGGTTAGCGTCAGGACAACTAGGGTTAGCGTCAGGACAACTAGGGTTAGCGTCAGGACAACTAGGGTTAGCGTCAGGACAACTAGGGTTAGCGTCAGGACAACTAGGGTTAGCGTCAGGACAACTAGGGTTTCCGTCAGAACAAATAGGGTTAGCGTCAGTACAACTAGGGTTAGCGTCAGGATAACTAGGGTTAGCGTCAGGACAACTAGGGTTAGCGTCAGGACAACTAGGGTTAGCGTCAGGACATCTAGGGTTAGCGTCGGGACAACTAGGGTTAGCGTCAGGACAACTAGGGTTAGCGTTAGGACAACTAGGGTTAGCGTCAGGACAACTAGGGTTAGCGTCAGGACAACTAGGGTTAGCGTCAGGACAACTAGGGTTAGCGTCAGGACAACTAGGGTTATCGCCAGGACAACTAGGGTTAGCACCAGGACAACTAGGGTTAGCGTCAGGACAACTAGGGTTAGCGCCAGGACAACTAGGGTTAGCGCCAGGACAACTAGGGTTAGCTTCAGGACAACTAGGGTTAGCGCCAGGACAACTAGGGTTAGCGCCAGGACAACTAGGGTTAGCGTCAGGACAACTAAGGTTAGCGCCAGGACAACTAGGGTTAGCGCCAGGACAACTAGGGTTAGCGCCAGGACAACTAGTGTTAGCGCCAGGACAACTAGGGTTAGCACCAGGACAACTAGGGTTAGCGTCAGGACAACTAGGGTTAGCGCCAGGACAACTAGGGTTAGAGCCAGGACAACTAGGGTTAGCGTCAGGACAACTAGGGTTAGCGTCAGAACAACTAGGGTTAGCGTCAGGACAACTAGGGTTAGCAACAGGACAACTAGGGTTAGCGTCAGGACAACTAGGGTTAGCGTCACGACAACTAGGGTTAGCATCAGGACAACTAGGGTTAGCATCAGGACAACTAGGGTTAGCGTCAGGACAACTAGGGTTAGTGTCACAACTAGGGTTAGCGTCAGGACAACTAGGGTTAGCGTCACGACAACTAGGGTTAGCGTCAGGACAACTAGGGTTAGCGTCAGGACAACTAGGGTTAGCGTCAGGACAACTAGGGTTAGCGTCAGGACAACTAGGGTTAGCGTCAGGACAACTAGGGTTAGCGTCAGGACAACTAGGGTTAGCGTCAGGACAAGTAGGGTTAGCGTCAGGACGAGTAGGGTTAGCGTCAGGACAACTAGGGTTAGCGTCAGGAGAACTAGGGTTAGCGTCAGGACAAGTAGGGTTAGCGTCCGGACAACTAGGGTTAGCGTCAGGACAACTAGGGTTAGCATCAGGACAACTAGGGTTAGCATCAGGACAACTAGGGTTAGCGTCATGACAACTAGGGTTAGCGTCAGGACAACTAGGGTTAGCGTCAGGACAACTAGGGTTAGCGTCAGGACAACTAGGGTTAGCGTCACGACAAGTAGGGTTAGCGTCAGGACAAGTAGGGTTAGCGTCAGGACAACTAGGGTTAGCGTCAGGACATCTAGGGTTAGCGTCAGGACAACTAGGGTTAGCGTCAAGACAACTAGTGTTAGCGTCAGGACAACTAGGGTTGGCATCAGGACAAGTAGGGTTAGCGTCAGGACAACTAGGATTAGCGTCAGGACAAGTAGGGTTAGCGTCAGGACAAGTAGAGTTAGCGTGAGGACAACTAGGGTTAGCGTCAGGACAACTAGGGTTAGCATCAGGACAACTAGGGTTAGCGTCAGGACAACTAGGGTTAGCGTCAGGACAACTAGGGTTAGCATCAGGACAACTAGGGTTAGCGTCATGACAACTAGGGTTAGCGTCAGGACAACTAGGGTTAGCGTCAGGACAACTAGGGTTAGCGTCACGACAAGTAGGGTTAGCGTCAGGACAAGTAGGGTTAGCGTCAGGACAACTCGGGTTAGCGTCAGGACAACTAGGGTTAGCGTCAGGACATCTAGGGTTAGCATCAGGACAACTAGGGTTAGCGTCAGGACAACTAGGGTTAGCGTCAGGACAACTAGGGTTGGCATCAGGACAAGTAGGGTTAGCGTCAGGACAACTAGGGTTAGCGTCAGGACAACTAGGGTTAGAGTCAGGACAAGTAGAGTTAGCGTGAGGACAACTAGGGTTAGCGTCAGGACAAGTAGGGTTAGCGTCAGGACAAGTAGGGTTAGCGTCAGGACAACTAGGGTTAGCGTCAGGACAAATAGGGTTAGCATCAGGACAAGTAGGGTTAGCGTCAGGACAACTAGGGTTAGCGTCAGGACAAGTAGGGTTAGCGTCAGGACAACTAGGGTTAGCGTCAGGACAACTAGGGTTAGCGTCAGGACAAGTAGGGTTAGCGTCAGGACAACTAGGGTTAGCATCAGGAAAACTAGGGTTAGCGTCAGGACAAGTAGGGTTAGCATCAGGACAACTAGGGTTAGCGTCAGGACCACTAGGGTTAGCGTCAGGACAAGTAGGGTTAGCGTCAGGACAAGTAAAGTTAGCGTCAGGACAACTAGGGTTAGCATCAGGACAACTAGGGTTAGCGTCAGGACAAGTAGGGTTAGCGTCAGGACAACTAGGGTTAGCTTCAGGACAACTAGGGTTAGCGTCAGGACAACTAGGGTTAGCGTCAGGACAAGTAGGGTTAGCGTCAGGACAACTAGGGTTAGCGTCAGGACAACTAGGGTTAGCGTCAGGACAAGTAGGGTTAGCGTCAGGACAAGTAGGGTTAGCGTCAGGACAAGTAGGGTTAGCGTCAGGACAACTATGGTTAGCGTCAGGACAACTAGGGTTAGCGTCAGGACAACTAGGGTTAGCGTCAGGACAACTAGGGTTAGCGTCAGGACAAGTAGGGTTAGCGTCAGGACAACTAGGGTTAGCGTCAGCACAACTAGGGTTAGCGTCAGGACAAGTAGGGTTAGCGTCAGAACAACTAGGGTTAGCGTCAGGACAACTAGGGTTAGCGTCAGGACAAGTAGGGTTAGCGTCAGGACAACTAGGGTTAGCGTCAAGACAACTAGAGTTAGCGTCAGGACAACTAGGGTTAGCGTCAGGACAAGTAGGGTTAGCGTCAGGACAACTAGGGTTAGCGTCAGGACAAGTAGGGTTAGCGTCAGGACAAGTAGGGTTAGCGTCAGGACAACTAGGGTTAGCGTCAGGACAACTAGGGTTAGCGTCAGGACAAGTAGGGTTAGCGTCAGGACAACTAGGGTTAGCGTCAGGACAACTAGGGTTAGCGTCAGGACAACTAGGGTTAGCGTCAGGACAACTAGGGTTAGTGTCAGGACAACCAGGGTTAGCGTCAGGACAACTAGGGTTAGCGTCAGGACAACTAGGGTTAGCGTCAGGACAAGGAGGGTTAGCGTCAGGACAAGTAGGGTTAGCGTCAGGACAACTAGGGTTAGCATCAGGACAACTAGGGTTAGCGTCAGGACAAGTAGGGTTAGCGTCAGGACAACTAGGGTTAGCATCAGGAAAACTAGGGTTAGCGTCAGGACAAGTAGGGTTAGCATCAGGACAACTAGGGTTAGCGTCAGGACCACTAGGGTTAGCATCAGGACAAATAGGGTTAGCATCAGGACAAGTAGGGTTAGCGTCAGGACAACTAGGGTTAGCGTCAGGACAAGTAGGGTTAGCGTCAGGACAACTAGGGTTAGCGTCAGGACAACTAGGGTTAGCGTCAGGACAAGTAGGGTTAGCGTCAGGACAACTAGGGTTAGCATCAGGAAAACTAGGGTTAGCGTCAGGACAAGTAGGGTTAGCATCAGGACAACTAGGGTTAGCGTCAGGACCACTAGGGTTAGCGTCAGGACAAGTAGGGTTAGCGTCAGGACAAGTAAGGTTAGCGTCAGGACAACTAGGGTTAGCATCAGGACAACTAGGGTTAGCGTCAGGACAAGTAGGGTTAGCGTCAGGACAACTAGGGTTAGCTTCAGGACAACTAGGGTTAGCGTCAGGACAACTAGGGTTAGCGTCAGGACAAGTAGGGTTAGCGTCAGGACAACTAGGGTTAGCGTCAGGACAACTAGGGTTAGCGTCAGGACAAGTAGGGTTAGCGTCAGGACAAGTAGGGTTAGCGTCAGGACAAGTAGGGTTAGCGTCAGGACAACTATGGTTAGCGTCAGGACAACTAGGGTTAGCGTCAGGACAACTAGGGTTAGCGTCAGGACAACTAGGGTTAGCGTCAGGACAAGTAGGGTTAGCGTCAGGACAACTAGGGTTAGCGTCAGCACAACTAGGGTTAGCGTCAGGACAAGTAGGGTTAGCGTCAGAACAACTAGGGTTAGGGTCAGGACAACTAGGGTTAGCGTCAGGACAAGTAGGGTTAGCGTCAGGACAACTAGGGTTAGCGTCAAGACAACTAGAGTTAGCGTCAGGACAACTAGGGTTAGCGTCAGGACAAGTAGGGTTAGCGTCAGGACAACTAGGGTTAGCGTCAGGACAAGTAGGGTTAGCGTCAGGACAAGTAGGGTTAGCGTCAGGACAACTAGGGTTAGCGTCAGGACAACTAGGGTTAGCGTCAGGACAAGTAGGGTTAGCGTCAGGACAACTAGGGTTAGCGTCAGGACAACTAGGGTTAGCGTCAGGACAACTAGGGTTAGCGTCAGGACAACTAGGGTTAGTGTCAGGACAACCAGGGTTAGCGTCAGGACAACTAGGGTTAGCGTCAGGACAACTAGGGTTAGCGTCAGGACAAGGAGGGTTAGCGTCAGGACAAGTAGGGTTAGCGTCAGGACAACTAGGGTTAGCATCAGGACAACTAGGGTTAGCGTCAGGACAAGTAGGGTTAGCGTCAGGACAAGTAGGGTTAGCGTCAGGACAACTAGGGTTAGCGTCAGTACAACTAGGGTTAGCGTCAGGACAAGTAGGGTTAGCATCAGGACAAGTAGGGTTAGCGTCAGGACAACTAGGGTTAGCATCAGGACAACTAGGGTTAGCGTCAGGACAAGTAGGGTTAGCGTCAGGACAACTAGGGTTAGCTTCAGGACAACTAGGGTTAGCGTCAGGACAACTAGGGTTAGCGTCTGGACAACTAGGGTTAGCGTCAGGACAAGTAGGGTTAGCGTCAGGACAACTAGGGTTAGCGTCAGGACAAGTAGGGTTAGCGTCAGGACAAGTAGGGTTAGCGTCAGGACAAGTAGGGTTAGCGTCAGGACAACTATGGTTAGCGTCAGGACAACTAGGGTTAGCGTCAGGACAACTAGGGTTAGCGTCAGGACAAGTAGGGTTAGCGTCAGGACAAGTAGGGTTAGCATCAGGACAAGTAGGGTTAGCGTCAGGACAACTACGGTTAGCAACAGGACAAGTAGGGGTAGCGTCAGGACAAGTAGGGTTAGCGTCAGGACAAGTAGGGTTAGCGTCAGGACAACTAGGGTTAGCGTCAGGACAAGTAGGGTTAGCATCAGGACAAGTAGGGTTAGCGTCAGGACAACTAGGGTTAGCGTCAGGACAACTAGGGTTAGCGTCAGGACAACTAGGGTTAGCATCAGGACAAGTAGGGTTAGCGTCAGGACAAGTAGGGTTAGCGTCAGGACAACTAGGATTAGCGTCAGGACAACTAGGGTTAGCGTCAGGACAACTAGGGTTAGCGTCAGGACAACTAGGGTTAGCGTCAGGACAAGTAGGGTTAGCGTCAGGACGAGTAGGGTTAGCGTCAGGACAACTAGGGTTAGCGTCAGGAGAACTAGGGTTAGCGTCAGGACAAGTAGGGTTAGCGTCCGGACAACTAGGGTTAGCATCAGGACAACTAGGGTTAGCGTCATGACAACTAGGGTTAGCGTCAGGACAACTAGGGTTAGCGTCAGGACAACTAGGGTTAGCGTCAGGACAACTAGGGTTAGCGTCACGACAAGTAGGGTTAGCGTCAGGACAAGTAGGGTTAGCGTCAGGACAACTAGGGTTAGCGTCAGGACATCTAGGGTTAACGTCAGGACAACTAGGGTTAGCGTCAAGACAACTAGTGTTAGCGTCAGGACAACTAGGGTTGGCATCAGGACAAGTAGGGTTAGCGTCAGGACAACTAGGATTAGCGTCAGGACAACTAGGGTTAGCGTCAGGACAAGTAGGGTTAGCGTCAGGACAAGTAGAGTTAGCGTGAGGACAACTAGGGTTAGCGTCAGGACAACTAGGGTTAGCATCAGGACAACTAGGGTTAGCGTCAGGACAACTAGGGTTAGCGTCAGGACAACTAGGGTTAGCATCAGGACAACTAGGGTTAGCGTCATGACAACTAGGGTTAGCGTCAGGACAACTAGGGTTAGCGTCAGGACAACTAGGGTTAGCGTCACGACAAGTAGGGTTAGCGTCAGGACAAGTAGGGTTAGCGTCAGGACAACTCGGGTTAGCGTCAGGACAACTAGGGTTAGCGTCAGGACATCTAGGGTTAGCATCAGGACAACTAGGGTTAGCGTCAGGACAACTAGGGTTAGCGTCAGGACAACTAGGGTTGGCATCAGGACAAGTAGGGTTAGCGTCAGGACAACTAGGGTTAGCGTCAGGACAACTAGGGTTAGAGTCAGGACAAGTAGAGTTAGCGTGAGGACAACTAGGGTTAGCGTCAGGACAACTAGGGTTAGCGTCAGGACAAGTAGGGTTAGCGTCAGGACAAGTAGGGTTAGCGTCAGGACAACTAGGGTTAGCGTCAGGACAAATAGGGTTAGCATCAGGACAAGTAGGGTTAGCGTCAGGACAACTAGGGTTAGCGTCAGGACAAGTAGGGTTAGCGTCAGGACAACTAGGGTTAGCGTCAGGACAACTAGGGTTAGCGTCAGGACAAGTAGGGTTAGCGTCAGGACAACTAGGGTTAGCATCAGGAAAACTAGGGTTAGCGTCAGGACAAGTAGGGTTAGCATCAGGACAACTAGGGTTAGCGTCAGGACCACTAGGGTTAGCGTCAGGACAAGTAGGGTTAGCGTCAGGACAAGTAAGGTTAGCGTCAGGACAACTAGGGTTAGCATCAGGACAACTAGGGTTAGCGTCAGGACAAGTAGGGTTAGCGTCAGGACAACTAGGGTTAGCTTCAGGACAACTAGGGTTAGCGTCAGGACAACTAGGGTTAGCGTCAGGACAAGTAGGGTTAGCGTCAGGACTACTAGGGTTAGCGTCAGGACAACTAGGGTTAGCGTCAGGACAAGTAGGGTTAGCGTCAGGACAAGTAGGGTTAGCGTCAGGACAAGTAGGGTTAGCGTCAGGACAACTATGGTTAGCGTCAGGACAACTAGGGTTAGCATCAGGACAACTAGGGTTAGCGTCAGGACAACTAGGGTTAGCGTCAGGACAAGTAGGGTTAGCGTCAGGACAACTAGGGTTAGCGTCAGCACAACTAGGGTTAGCGTCAGGACAAGTAGGGTTAGCGTCAGAACAACTAGGGTTAGCGTCAGGACAACTAGGGTTAGCGTCAGGACAAGTAGGGTTAGCGTCAGGACAACTAGGGTTAGCGTCAAGACAACTAGAGTTAGCGTCAGGACAACTAGGGTTAGCGTCAGGACAAGTAGGGTTAGCGTCAGGACAACTAGGGTTAGCGTCAGGACAAGTAGGGTTAGCGTCAGGACAAGTAGGGTTAGCGTCAGGACAACTAGGGTTAGCGTCAGGACAACTAGGGTTAGCGTCAGGACAAGTAGGGTTAGCGTCAGGACAACTAGGGTTAGCGTCAGGACAACTAGGGTTAGCGTCAGGACAACTAGGGTTAGCGTCAGGACAACTAGGGTTAGTGTCAGGACAACCAGGGTTAGCGTCAGGACAACTAGGGTTAGCGTCAGGACAACTAGGGTTAGCGTCAGGACAAGGAGGGTTAGCGTCAGGACAAGTAGGGTTAGCGTCAGGACAACTAGGGTTAGCATCAGGACAACTAGGGTTAGCGTCAGGACAAGTAGGGTTAGCGTCAGGACAAGTAGGGTTAGCGTCAGGACAACTAGGGTTAGCATCAGTACAACTAGGGTTAGCGTCAGGACAAGTAGGGTTAGCATCAGGACAAGTAGGGTTAGCGTCAGGACAACTAGGGTTAGCATCAGGACAACTAGGGTTAGCGTCAGGACAAGTAGGGTTAGCGTCAGGACAACTAGGGTTAGCTTCAGGACAACTAGGGTTAGCGTCAGGACAACTAGGGTTAGCATCAGGACAAGTAGGGTTAGCTTCAGGACAAGTAGGGTTAGCGTCAGGACAACTCGGATTAGCGTCAGGACAACTAGGGTTAGAGTCAGGACAACTAGGGTTAGCGTCAGGACAACTAGGGTTAGCGTCAGGACAAGTAGGGTTAGCCTCAGGACGAGTAGGGTTAGCGTCAGGACAACTAGGGTTAGCGTCAGGAGAACTAGGGTTAGCGTCAGGACAAGTAGGGTTAGCGTCAGGACAACTAGGGTTAGCGTCAGGACAACTAGGGTTAGCGTCAGGACAACTAGGGTTAGCGTCATGACAACTAGGGTTAGCGTCAGGACAACTAGGGTTAGCATCAGGACAACTAGGGTTAGCGTCAGGACAACTAGGGTTAGCGTCACGACAAGTAGGGTTAGCGTCAGGACAAGTAGGGTTAGCGTCAGGACAACTAGGGTTAGCGTCAGGACAACTAGGGTTAGCGTCAGGACATCTAGGGTTAGCGTCAGGACAACTAGGGTTAGCGTCAAGACAACTAGGGTTAGCGTCAGGACAACTAGGGTTGGCATCAGGACAAGTAGGGTTAGCGTCAGGACAACTAGGATTAGCGTCAGGACAACTAGGGTTAGCGTCAGGACAAGTAGGGTTAGCGTCAGGACAAGTAGAGTTAGCGTGAGGACAACTAGGGTTAGCGTCAGGACAACTAGGGTTAGCATCAGGACAACTAGGGTTAGCGTCAGGACAACTAGGGTTACCGTCAGGACAACTAGGTTTAGCATCAGGACAACTAGGGTTAGCGTCATGACAACTAGGGTTAGCGTCAGGACAACTAGGGTTAGCGTCAGGACAACTAGGGTTAGCGTCAGGACAACTAGGGTTAGCGTCACGACAAGTAGGGTTAGCGTCAGGACAAGTAGGGTTAGCGTCAGGACAACTCGGGTTAGCGTCAGGACAACTAGGGTTAGCGTCAGGACATCTAGGGTTAGCGTCAGGACAACTAGGGTTAGCGTCAGGACAACTAGGGTTAGCGTCAGGACAACTAGGGTTGGCATCAGGACAAGTAGGGTTAGCGTCAGGACAACTAGGGTTAGCGTCAGGACAACTAGGGTTAGCGTCAGGACAAGTAGAGTTAGCGTGAGGACAACTAGGGTTAGCGTCAGGACAACTAGGGTTAGCGTCAGGACAAGTAGGGTTAGCGTCAGGACAAGTAGGGTTAGCGTCAGGACAACTAGGGTTAGCGTCAGGACAACTAGGGTTAGCATCAGGACAAGTAGGGTTAGCGTCAGGACAACTAGGGTTAGCGTCAGGACAAGTAGGGTTAGCGTCAGGACAACTAGGGTTAGCGTCAGGACAACTAGGGTTAGCGTCAGGACAAGTAGGGTTAGCGTCAGGACAACTAGGGTTAGCGTCAGGACAACTAGGGTAAGCGTCAGGACAACTAGGGTTAGCGTCAGGACAACTAAGGTTAGCGTCAGGACAACTAGGGTTAGCGTCAGCACAACTAGGGTTAGCGTCAGGACAACTAGGGTTAGCGTCAGGACAACTAGGGTTAGCGCCAGGACAACTAGGGTTAGCGCCAGGACAACTAGGGTTAGCGCCAGGACAACTAGGGTTAGCACCAGGACAAGTAGGGTTAGCGCCATTACAACTAGGGTTAGCGCCAAGGACAACTAGGGTTAGTGCCAGGACAACTAGGGTTAGCGCCAGGACAACTAGGGTTAGCGCCAGGACAACTAGGGTTACCGCCAGGACAACTAGGGTTAGCGCCAGGACAACTAGGGTTAGCGCCAGGACAACTAGGGTTAGCGCCAGGAAAACTAGGGTTAGCGCCAGGACAACTAGGGTTAGCGCCAGGACAACTAGGGTTAGCGTCAGGACAACTAGGGTTAGAGTCAGTACAACTAGGGTTAGCATCAGGACAAGTAGAGTTACCGTCAGGACAACTAGGGTTAGCGTCAGGACAACTAGGGTTAGCGTCAGGACAAGTAGGGTTAGCGTCAGGACAACTAGGGTTAGCGTCAGGACAAGTAGGGTTAGCGTCAGGACAACTAGGGTTAGCGTCAGGACAACTAGGGTTAGCGTCAGGACAAGTAGGGTTAGCGTCAGGACAAGTAGGGTTAGCGTCAGGACAACTAGGGTTAGCGTGAGGACAAGTAGGGTTAGCGTCAGGACAACTAGGGTTCGCGTCAGGACAACTAGGGTTAGCGTCAGGACAACTACGGTTAGCGTCAGGACAACTAGGGTTAGCGTCAGGACAATGAGGGTTAGCGTCAGGACAACTAGGGTTAGCGTCAGGACAAGTAGGGTTAGCATCAGGACAACTAGGGTTAGCGTCAGGACATCTAGGGTTAGCGTCAGGACAACTAGGGTTAGCGTCAGGACAACTAGGGTTGGCGTCAGGACAAGTAGGGTTAGCGTCAGGACAACTAGGGTTAGCGTCAGGAAAACTAGGGTTAGCGTCAGGACAACTAGGGTTAGCGCCAGGACAACTAGGGTTAGCGCCAGGACAACTAGGGTTAGCGCCAGGACAACTAGGGTTAGCGCCAGGACAACTAGGGTTAGCGCCATTACAACTAGGGTTAGCGCCAGGACAACTAGGGTTAGTGCCAAGACAACTAGGGTTAGCGCCAGGACAACTAGGGTTAGCGCCAGGACAACTAGGGTTAGCACCAGGACAACTAGGGTTAGCGCCAGGACAACTAGGGTTAGCGCCAGGACAACTAGGGTTAGCGTCAGGACAACTAGGGTTAGAGTCAGTACAACTAGGGTTAGCATCAGGACAAGTAGAGTTAGCGTCAGGACAACTAGGGTTAGCGTCAGGACAACTAGGGTTAGCGTCAGGACAAGTAGGGTTAGCGTCAGGACAATTAGGGTTAGCGTCAGGACAAGTAGGGTTAGCGTCAGGACAACTAGGGTTAGCGTCAGGACAACTAGGGTTAGCGTCAGGACAACTAGGGTTAGCGTCAGGACAACTAGGGTTAGGGCCAGGACAACTAGGGTTAGCGTCAGGACAACTAGGGTTAGCGTCAGGACAACCAGGGTTAGCGTCAGGACAACTAGGGTTATCGTCAGGACAACTAGGGTTAGCGCCAGGACAACTAGGGTTAGCGCCAGGACAACTACGGTTAGCGCCAGGACAACTAGGATTAGCGCCATTACAACTTGGGTTAGCGCCAGGACAGCTAGGGTTAGCGCCAGGACAACTAGGGTTAGCGCCAGGACAACTAGGGTTAGCGCCAGGACAACTAGGGTTACCGCCAGGACAACTAGGGTTAGCGCCAGGACAACTAGGGTTAGCGCCAGGACAACTAGGGTTAGCGTCAGGACAACTAGGGTTAGCGCCAGGACAACTAGGGTTAGCGTCAGGACAACTAGGGTTAGCGTCAGGACAACTAGGGTTAGCGTCAGAACAACTAGGGTTAGCGTCAGGACAACTAGGGTTAGCGTCAGGACAACTAGGGTTAGCGACAGGACAACTAGGGTAAGAGTCAGGACAGCTAGGGTTAGCGTCAGGATAACTAGGGTTAGCGTCAGGACAACTAGGGTTAGCGCCAGGACAACTAGGGTTAGCATCAGGACAGCTAGGGTTAGCATCAGGACAACTAGGGTTAGCGTCAGGACAACTAGGGTTAGCGCCAGGACAACTAGGGTTAGCGCCAGGACAACTAGGGTTAGCGCCAGGACAACTATGGTTAGCGTCAGGACAACTAGGGTTAGCGCCAGGACAACTAGGGTTAGCGCCAGGACAACTAGGGTTAGCGCCAGGACAACTAGGGTTAGCGCCAGGACAACTAGGGTTAGCGCCAGGACAACTAGGGTTAGCGTCAGTACAACTAGGGTTAGCGCCAGGACAACTAGGGTTAGCGTCAGGACAACTAGGGTTAGCATCAGGACAACTAGGGTTAGCGCCAGGACAACTAGGGTTAGCGTCAGGACAACTAGGGTTAGCGTTAGGACAACTAGGGTTAGCATCAGGACAACTAGGGTTAGCGTCAGGACAACTAGGGTTAGCGTCAGGACAACTAGGGTTAGCGTCAGGACAAGTAGGGTTAGCGTCAGGACAAGTAGAGTTAGCGTGAGGACAACTAGGGTTAGCGTCAGGACAACTATGGTTAGCGTCAGGACAAGTAGGGTTAGCGTCAGGACAACTAGGGTTAGCGTCAGGACAACTCGGGTTAGCGTCAGGACAAGTAGGGTTAGCGTCAGGACAACTAGGGTTAGCATCAGGACAACTAGGGTTAGTGTCAGGACAAGTAGGGTTAGCATCAGGACAAGTAGGGTTAGCGTCAGGCCAACTAGGGTTAGCGTCAGGACAACTAGGGTTAGCGTCAGGACAACTAGGTTTAGCGTCAGGACAGCTAGGGTTAGCGTCAGGACAACTAGGGTTAGCGTCAGGACAACTACGGTTAGCGTCAGGACAACTAGGGTTAGCGTCAGGACAACTAGGGTTAGCGTCAGGACAAATAGGGTTAGCGTCAGGACAAGTAGGGTTAGCGTCAGGACAACTAGGGTTAGCGTCAGGACATCTAGGGTTAGCGTCAGGACAACTAGGGTTAGCGTCAGGACAACTAGGGTTAGCGTCAGGACAACTCGGGTTAGCGTCAGGACAAGTAGGGTTAGCGTCAGGACAACTAGGGTTAGCATCAGGACAACTAGGGTTAGCATCAGGACAACTAGGGTTAGTGTCAGGACAAGTAGGGTTAGCATCAGGACAAGTAGGGTTAGCGTCAGGCCAACTAGGGTTAGCGTCAGGACAACTAGGGTTAGCGTCAGGACAACTAGGTTTAGCGTCAGGACAGCTAGGGTTAGCGTCAGGACAACTAGGGTTAGCGTCAGGACAACTACGGTTAGCGTCAGGACAACTAGGGTTAGCGTCAGGACAACTAGGGTTAGCGTCAGGACAAATAGGGTTAGCGTCAGGACAAGTAGGGTTAGCGTCAGGACAGCTAGGGTTAGCGTCAGGACATCTAGGGTTAGCGTCAGGACAACTAGGGTTAGCGTCAGGACAACTAGGGTTAGCGTCAGGACAAGTAGGGTTAGCGTCAGGACAACTAGGGTTAGCGTCAGGACAACTAGGGTTAGCGTCAGGACAAGTAGGGTTAGCGTCAGAACAAGTAGAGTTAGCGTGAGGACAACTAGGGTTTGCGTCAGGACAACTAGGGTTAGCGCCAGGACAACTAGGGTTAGCGCCAGGACAACTAGGGTTAGCATCAGGACAACTAGGGTTAGAGTCAGTACAACTAGGGTTAGCATCAGGACAAGTAGAGTTAGCGTCAGGACAACTAGGGTTAGCGTCAGGACAACTAGGGTTAGCGTCAGGACAAGTAGGGTTAGCATCAGGACAACTAGGGTTAGCGTCAGGACAAGTAGGGTTAGCGTCAGGACAACTAGGGTTAGCGTCAGGACAAGTAGGGTTAGCGTCAGGACAACTAGGGTTAGCATCAGGACAACTAGGGTTAGCGTCAGGACAACTAGGGTTAGCGTCAGGACAACTACGGTTAGCGTCAGGACAACTAGGGTTAGCGTCAGGACAAGTAGGGTTAGCGTCAGGACAAGTAGGGTTAGCGTCAGGACAACTAGGGTTAGCGTCAGGACATCTAGGGTCAGCGTCAGGACAACTATGGTTAGCGTCAGGACAACTAGGGTTAGCGTCAGGACAACTAGGGTTGGCATCAGGAAAAGTAGGGTTAGCGTCAGGACAACTAGGGTTAGCGTCAGGACAACTAGGGTTAGCGTCAGGACAAGTAGGGTTAGCGTCAGGACAAGTAGAGTTAGCGTGAGGACAACTAGGGTTAGCGTCAGGACAACTAGGGTTAGCGTCAGGACAAGTAGGGTTAGCGTCAGGACAACTAGGGTTAGCGTCAGGACAACTCGGGTTAGCGTCAGGACAAGTAGGGTTAGCGTCAGGACAACTAGGGTTAGCATCAGGACAACTAGGGTTAGCGTCAGGACAACTAGGGTTAGCGTCAGGACAAGTAGGGTTAGCATCAGGACAAGTAGGGTTAGCGTCAGGACAACTAGGGTTAGCGCCAGGACAACTAGGGTTAGCGCCAGGACAACTAGGGTTAGAGCCAGGACAACTAGGGTTAGCGTCAGGACAACTAGGGTTAGCGTCAGGACAACTAGGGTTAGCGTCAGGACAACTCGGGTTAGCATCAGGACAAGTAGGGTTAGCGTCAGGACAACTAGGGATAGCGTCAGGACAACTAGGGTTAGCGTCAGGACAACTAGGGTTAGAGTCAGTACAACTAGGGTTAGCATCAGGACAAGTAGAGTTAGCGTCAGGACAACTCGGGTTAGCGTCAGGACAACTCGGGTTAGCGTCAGGACAAGTAGGGTTAGCGTCAGGACAACTAGGGTTAGCGTCAGGACAACTAGGGTTAGAGTCAGTACAACTAGGGTTAGCATCAGGACAAGTAGAGTTAGCGTCAGGACAACTAGGGTTAGCGTCAGGACAACTCGGGTTAGCGTCAGGACAAGTAGGGTTAGCGTCAGGACAACTAGGGTTAGCGTCAGGACAACTAGCGTTAGCGTCAGGACAACTAGGGTTAGCGTCAGGACAACTAGGGTTAGCTTCAGGACAACTAGGGTTAGCGTCCGGCCATCTAGGGTTAGCATCAGGACAACTAGGGTTAGCGTCAGGACTACTAGGGTTAGCGTCGGGACAACTAGGGTTAGCGTCAGGACAACTAGGGTTAGCGTCAGGACAACTAGGGTTACCGTCAGGACATCTAGGGTTAGCGTCAGGACAACTAGGGTTAGCGTCAGGACAACTAGGGTTAGCGTCAGGACAACTAGGGTTAGCGTCAGGACAACTAGGGTTAGCGTCAGGACAAGTAGGTTTAGCATCAGGACAACTAGGGTTAGCGTCAGGACAACTAGGGTTAGCGTCAGGACAACTAGGGTTAGCGTCAGGACAGGTAGGGTTAGCGTCAGGACAACTAGGGTTAGCGTCAGGACAACTAGGGTTAGCGTCAGGACAACTCGGGTTAGCATCAGGACAAGTAGGGTTAGCGTCAGGACAACTAGGGTTAGCGTCAGGACAACTAGGGTTAGCGTCAGGACAACTAGGGTTTGAGTCAGTACAACTAGGGTTAGCATCAGGACAAGTAGAGTTAGCGTCAGGACAACTCGGGTTAGCGTCAGGACAACTCGGGTTAGCGTCAGGACAAGTAGGGTTAGCGTCAGGACAACTAGGGTTAGCGTCAGGACAACTAGGGTTAGAGTCAGTACAACTAGGGTTAGCATCAGGACAAGTAGAGTTAGCGTCAGGACAACTAGGGTTAGCGTCAGGACAACTCGGGTTAGCGTCAGGACAAGTAGGGTTAGCGTCAGGACAACTAGGGTTAGCGTCAGGACAACTAGCGTTAGCGTCAGGACAACTAGGGTTAGCGTCAGGACAACTAGGGTTAGCTTCAGGACAACTAGGGTTAGCGTCCGGCCATCTAGGGTTAGCATCAGGACAACTAGGGTTACCGTCAGGACATCTAGGGTTAGCGTCAGGACAACTAGGGTTAGCGTCAGGACAACTAGGGTTAGCGTCAGGACAACTAGGGTTAGCGTCAGGACAACTAGGGTTAGCGTCAGGACAAGTAGGTTTAGCATCAGGACAACTAGGGTTAGCGTCAGGACAACTAGGGTTAGCGTCAGGACAACTAGGGTTAGCGTCAGGACAACTTGGGTTAGCGTCAGGACAACTAGGGTTAGCGTCAGGACAACTAGGGTCAGAGTCAGTACAACTAGGGTTAGCATCAGGACAAGTAGAGTTAGCGTCAGGACAACTAGGGTTAGCGTCAGGACAACTCGGGTTAGCGTCAGGACAAGTAGGGTTAGCGTCAGGACAACTAGGGTTAGAGTCAGTACAACTAGGGTTAGCATCAGGACAAGTAGAGTTAGCGTCAGGACAACTAGGGTTAGCGTCAGGAAAACTCGGGTTAGCGTCAGGACAATTAGGGTTAGCGTCAGGACAACTAGGGTTAGCGTCAGGACAACTAGGGTTAGAGTCAGTACAACTAGGGTTAGCATCAGGACAAGTAGAGTTAGCGTCAGGACAACTAGGGTTAGCGTCAGGACAACTCGGGTTAGCGTCAGGACAAGTAGGGTTAGCGTCAGGACAACTAGGGTTAGCGTCAGGACAAGTAGAGTTAGCGTCAGGACAACTAGGGTTAGCGTCAGGACAACTCGGGTTAGCGTCAGGACAAGTAGGGTTAGCGTCAGGACAACTAGGGTTAGCGTCAGGACAACTAGGGTTAGAGTCAGTACAACTAGGGTTAGCGTCAGGACAAGTAGAGTTAGCGTCAGGACAACTAGGGTTAGCGTCAGGACAACTCGGGTTAGCGTCAGGACAAGTAGGGTTAGCGTCAGGACAACTAGGGTTAGCGTCAGGACAACTAGGGATAGCGTCAGGACAACTAGGGTTAGCGTCAGGACAACTAGGGTTAGCGTCAGGACAACTAGGGTTAGCGTCAGGACAACTAGGGTTAGCGTCAGGACAACTAGGGTTAGCGTCAGGACAACTAGGGTTAGCGTCAGGACAAGTAGGTTTAGCACCAGGACAACTAGGGTTAGCGTCAGGACAACTAGGGTTAGCGTCAGGACAACTAGGGTTAGCGTCAGGACAGGTAGGGTTAGCGTCAGGACAACTAGGGTTAGCGTCAGGACAACTAGAGTTAGCGTCAGGACAACTTGGGTTAGCGTCAGGACAACTAGGGTTAGCGTCAGGACAACTAGGGTTAGCGTCAGGACAACTAGGGTTAGCGTCAGGACAACTAGGGTTAGCGTCAAGACAACTAGGGTTAGCGTCAGGACAACTAGGGTTAGCGCCAGGACAACTAGGGTTAGCATCAGGACAACTAGGGTTCGCGCCAGGACAACTAGGGATAGCGCCAGGACAACTAGGGTTAGCGCCAGGACAACTAGGGTTAGCGCCATTACAACTAGGGTTAGCCCCAGGACAACTAGGGTTAGCGCCAGGACAACTAGGGTTAGCGCCAGGACAACGAGGGTTAGCGTCAGGACAACTAGGGTTAGCGCCAGGACAACTAGGGTTAGCACCAGGACAACTAGGGTTAGCGCCAGGACAACTAGGGTTAGCGCCAGGACAACTAGGGTTAGCGCCAGGACAACTAGGGTTAGCGCCAGGACAACTAGGGTTACCGCCATTACAACTAGGGTTAGCGCCAGGACAACTAGGGTTAGCATCAGGACAACTAGGGTTAGCGCCAGGACAACTAGGGTTAGCGCCAGGACAACTAGGGTTAGCGTCAGGACAACTAGGGTTAGCGTCAGGACAACTAGGGTTAGCGTCAGGACAACTAGGGTTAGCGTCAGGACAACTAGGGTAAGCGTCAGGACAACTAGGGTTAGCGTAAGGACAACTAAGGTTAGCGTCAGGACAACTAGGGTTAGCGTCAGGACAACTAGGGTTAGCGTCAGGACAACTAGGGTTAGCGTCAGGACAACTAGGGTTAGCGTCAGGACAACTAGGGTAAGCGTCAGGACAACTAGGGTTAGCGTAAGGACAACTAAGGTTAGCGTCAGGACAACTAGGGTTAGCGTCAGGACAACTAGGGTTAGCGTCAGGACAACTAGGGTTAGAGTCAGGACAACTAGGGTTAGCGTCAAGACAACTAGGGTTAGCGCCAGGACAACTAGGGTTAGCGCCAGGACAACTAGGGTTAGCGCCAGGACAACTAGGGTTAGCGCCACTACAACTAGGGTTAGCGCCAGGACAACTAGGGTTAGCGCCAGGACAACTAGGGTTAGCGCCAGGACAACTAGGGTTAGCACCAGGACAAGTAGAGTTAGCGTGAGGACAACTAGGGTTAGCGTCAGGACAACTAGGGTTAGCGTCAGGACAACTAGTGTTAGCGTCAGGACAACTAGGGTTAGCGTCAGGACAACTAGGGTTAGCGTCAGGACAACTAGGGTTAGCGTTAGGACAACTAGGGTTAGCGTCAGGACAACTCGGGTTAGCTTCAGGACAAGTAGGGTTAGCATCAGGACAACTAGGGTTAGCGTCAGGACAACTAGGGTTAGCGTCAGGACAACTAGGGTTAGCGTCAGGACAAGTAGGGTTAGCGTCAGGACAAGTAGGGTTAGCGTCAGGACAAGTAGGGTTAGTGTCAGGACAACTAGGGTTAGCGCCAGGACAACTAGGGTTAGAGCCAGGACAACTAGGGTTAGAGCCAGGACAACTAGGGTTAGCGTCAGGACAACTAGGGTTAGCGTCAGGACAACTAGGGTTAGCGTCAGGACAACTTGGGTTAGCGTCAGGACAACTAGGGTTAGCGTCAGGACAACTAGGGTTAGAGCCAGTACAACTAGGGTTAGCATCAGGACAAGTAGAGTTAGCGTCAGGACAACTAGGGTTAGCGTCAGGACAACTCGGGTTAGCGTCAGGACAAGTAGGGTTAGCGTCAGGACAACTAGGGTTAGCGTCAGGACAACTAGGGTTAGAGTCAGTACAACTAGGGTTAGCATCAGGACAAGTAGAGTTAGCATCAGGACAACTAGGGTTAGCGTCAGGACAACTCGGGTTAGCGTCAGGACAAGTAGGGTTAGCGTCAGGACAACTAGGGTTAGCGTCAGGACAACTAGGGTTAGCGTCAGGACAACTAGGGTTACCGTCAGGACAACTAGGGTTAGCGTCAGGACAACTAGGGTTAGCGTCAGGACAACTAGGGTTAGCATCAGGACAACTAGGGTTAGCGTCAGGACAACTAGGGTTAGCGTCAGGACAACTAGGGTTAGCGCCAGGACAACTAGGGTTAGCGCCAGGACAACTAGGGTTAGCGCCAGGACAACTAGGGTTAGCGCCACTACAACTAGGGTTAGCGCCAGGACAACTAGGGTTAGCGCCAGGACAACTAGGGTTAGCGCCAGGACAACTAGGGTTAGCGCCAGGACAACTAGGGTTAGCGCTAGGACAACTAGGGTTAGCGCCAGGACAACTAGCGTTAGCGCCAGGACAACTAGGGTTAGCGTCAGGACAACTAGGGTTAGCGCCAGGACAACTAGGGTTAGCATCAGGACAGCTAGGGTTAGCATCAGGACAACTAGGGTTAGCGTCAGGACAACTAGGGTTAGCGTCAGGGCAACTAGGGTTAGCGTCAGGACAACTAGGGTTAGCGTCAGGACAAGTAGGGTTAGCGTCAGGACAACTAGGGTTAGCGTCAGGACAACTACGGTTAGCGTCAGGACATCTAGGGTTAGCATCAGGACAACTAGGGTTAGCGTCAGGACAACTAGGGTTAGCGTCAGGACAACTAGGGTTGGCGTCAGGACAAGTAGGGATAGCGTCAGGACAACTAGGGTTAGCGTCAGGACAACTAGGGTTAGCGTCAGGACAAGTAGGGTTAGCGTCAGGACAAGTAGTTAGCGTGAGGACAACTAGGGTTAGCGTCAGGACAACTAGGGTTAGCGTCAGGACAACTAGTGTTAGCGTCAGGACAACTAGGGTTAGCGTCAGGACAACTAGGGTTAGCGTCAGGACAAATAGGGTTAGCGTCAGGACAACTAGGGTTAGCGTCAGGACAAGTAGGGTTAGCGTCAGGACAAGTAGAGTTAGCGTCAGGACAACTAGGGTTAGCGTCAGGACAACTAGGGTTAGAGTCAGTACAACTAGGGTTAGCATCAGGACAAGTAGAGTTAGCGTCAGGACAACTAGGGTTAGCGTCAGGACAACTCGGGTTAGCCTCAGGACAAGTAGGGTTAGTGTCAGGACAACTAGGGTTAGCGTCAGGACAACTAGGGTTAGCGTCAGGACAACTAGGGTTAGCGTGAGGACAACTAGGGTTAGCGTCAGGACAACTAGGGTTAGCGTCAGGACAACTAGGGTTAGCGTCAGGACAAGTAGGGTTAGCGTCAGGACAAGTAGAGTTAGCGTGAGGACAACTAGGGTTAGCGTCAGGACAACTAGGGTTAGCGTCAGGACAACTAGGGTTAGCGTCAGGACAACTAGTGTTAGCGTCAGGACAACTAGGGTTAGCGTCAGGACAAGTAGGGTTAGCGTCAGGACAACTAGGGTTAGCGTCAGGACAACTAGGGTTAGCGTCAGGACAAGTAGGGTTAGCGTCAGGACAAGTAGGGTTAGCGTCAGGACAAGTAGGGTTAGCGTCAGGACAAGTAGGGTTAGCGTCAGGACAAGTAGGGTTAGCGTCAGGACAACTAGGGTTAGCGCCAGGACAACTAGGGTTAGAGCCAGGACAACTAGGGTTAGAGCCAGGACAACTAGGGTTAGCGTCAGGACAACTAGGGTTAGCGTCAGGACAACTAGGGTTAGCGTCAGGACAACTTGGGTTAGCGTCAGGACAACTAGGGTTAGCGTCAGGACAACTAGGGTTAGAGCCAGTACAACTAGGGTTAGCATCAGGACAAGTAGAGTTAGCGTCAGGACAACTAGGGTTAGCGTCAGGACAACTCGGGTTAGCGTCAGGACAAGTAGGGTTAGCGTCAGGACAACTAGGGTTAGCGTCAGGACAACTAGGGTTAGAGTCAGTACAACTAGGGTTAGCATCAGGACAAGTAGAGTTAGCGTCAGGACAACTAGGGTTAGCGTCAGGACAACTCGGGTTAGCGTCAGGACAACTAGGGTTAGCGTCAGGACAACTAGGGTTACCGTCAGGACAACTAGGGTTAGCGTCAGGACAACTAGGGTTAGCGTCAGGACAACTAGGGTTAGCGTCAGGACAAGTAGGTTTAGCTTCAGGACAACTAGGGTTAGCGTCAGGACAACTAGGGTTAGCGTCAGGACTGGTAGGGTTAGCGTCAGGACAACTAGGGTTAGCGTCAGGACAACTTGGGTTAGCGTCAGGACAACTAGGGTTAGCGTCAGGACAACTAGGGTTAGCGCCAGGACAACTAGGGTTAGCGTCAGGACAACTAGGGTTAGCGTCAGGACAACTAGGGTTAGCGCCAGGACAACTAGGGTTAGCGCCAGGACAACTAGGGTTAGCGCCAGGACAAGTAGGGTTAGCGCCACTACAACTAGGGTTAGCGCCAGGACAACTAGGGTTAGCGCCAGGACAACTAGGGTTAGCGCCAGCACAACTAGGGTTAGCGCTAGGACAACTAGGGTTAGCGCCAGGACAACTAGGGTTAGCGCCAGGACAACTAGGGTTAGCGTCAGGACAACTAGGGTTAGCGCCAGGACAACTAGGGTTAGCATCAGGACAGCTAGGGTTAGCATCAGGACAACTAGGGTTAGCGTCAGGACAACTAGGGTTAGCGTCAGGACAACTAGGGTTAGCGTCAGGACAAGTAGGGTTAGCGTCAGGACAACTAGGGTTAGCGTCAGGACAACTACGGTTAGCGTCAGGACATCTAGGGTTAGCGTCAGGACAACTAGGGTTAGCATCAGGACAACTAGGGTTAGCGTCAGGACAACTAGGGTTGGCGTCAGGACAAGTAGGGTTAGCGTCAGGACAACTAGGGTTAGCGCCAGGACAACTAGGGTTAGCGCCAGGACAACTAGGGTTAGCGCCAGGACAACTAGGGTTAGCGCCACTACAACTAGGGTTAGCGCCAGGACAACTAGGGTTAGCGCCAGGACAACTAGGGTTAGCGCCAGGACAACTAGGGTTAGCGCCAGGACAACTAGGGTTAGCGCTAGGACAACTAGGGTTAGCGCCAGGACAACTAGCGTTAGCGCCAGGACAACTAGGGTTAGCGTCAGGACAACTAGGGTTAGCGCCAGGACAACTAGGGTTAGCATCAGGACAGCTAGGGTTAGCATCAGGACAACTAGGGTTAGCGTCAGGACAACTAGGGTTAGCGTCAGGGCAACTAGGGTTAGCGTCAGGACAACTAGGGTTAGCGTCAGGACAAGTAGGGTTAGCGTCAGGACAACTAGGGTTAGCGTCAGGACAACTACGGTTAGCGTCAGGACAACTAGGGTTAGCGTCAGGACAACTAGGGTTAGCATCAGGACAACTAGGGTTAGCGTCAGGACAACTAGGGTTGGCATCAGGACAAGTAGGGATAGCGTCAGGACAACTAGGGTTAGCGTCAGGACAACTAGGGTTAGCGTCAGGACAAGTAGGGTTAGCGTCAGGACAAGTAGTGTTAGCGTCAGGACAACTAGGGTTAGCGTCAGGACAACTAGGGTTAGCGTCAGGACAACTAGGTTTAGCGACAGGACAAGTAGGGTTAGCGTCAGGACAACTAGGGTTAGAGTCAGGACAACTCGGGTTAGCTTCAGGACAAGTAGGGTTAGCGTCAGGACAACTAAGGTTAGCGTCAGGACAACTAGGGTTAGCGTCAGGACAAATAGGGTTAGCGTCAGGACAACTAGGGTTAGCGTCAGGACAAGTAGGGTTAGCGTCAGGACAAGTAGAGTTAGCGTCAGGACAACTAGGGTTAGCGTCAGGACAACTAGGGTTAGAGTCAGTACAACTAGGGTTAGCATCAGGACAAGTAGAGTTAGCGTCAGGACAACTAGGGTTAGCGTCAGGACAACTCGGGTTAGCCTCAGGACAAGTAGGGTTAGTGTCAGGACAACTAGGGTTAGCGTCAGGACAACTAGGGTTAGCGTCAGGACAACTAGTGTTAGCGTCAGGACAACTAGGGTTAGCGTCAGGACAACTAGGGTTAGCGTCAGGACAACTAGGGTTAGCGTCAGGACAAGTAGGGTTAGCGTCAGGACAACTAGGGTTAGCGTCAGGACAACTAGGGTTAGAGTCAGTACAACTAGGGTTAGCATCAGGACAAGTAGAGTTAGCGTCAGGACAAGTAGGGTTAGCGTCAGGACAAGTAGAGTTAGCGTGAGGACAACTAGGGTTAGCGTCAGGACAACTAGGGTTAGCGTCAGGACAACTAGGGTTAGCGTCAGGACAACTAGTGTTAGCGTCAGGACAACTAGGGTTAGCGTCAGGACAACTAGGGTTAGCGTCAGGACAACTAGGGTTAGCGTCAGGACAAGTAGGGTTAGCGTCAGGACAACTAGGGTTAGCGTCAGGACAACTCGGGTTAGCTTCAGTACAAGTAGGGTTAGCGTCAGGACAACTAGGGTTAGCGTCAGGACAACTAGGGTTAGCGTCAGGACAAGTAGGGTTAGCGTCAGGACAAGTAGGGTTAGCGTCAGGACAAGTAGGGTTAGCATCAGGACAAGTAGGGTTAGCGTCAGGACAACTAGGGTTAGCGCCAGGACAACTAGGGTTAGAGCCAGGACAACTAGGGTTAGAGCCAGGACAACTAGGGTTAGCGTCAGGACAACTAGGGTTAGCGTCAGGACAACTAGGGTTAGCGTCAGGACAACTTGGGTTAGCGTCAGGACAACTAGGGTTAGAGCCAGTACAACTAGGGTTAGCATCAGGACAAGTAGAGTTAGCGTCAGGACAACTAGGGTTAGCGTCAGGACAACTCGGGTTAGCGTCAGGACAACTAGGGTTAGCGTCAGGACAACTAGGGTTACCGTCAGGACAACTAGGGTTAGCGTCAGGACAACTAGGGTTAGCGTCAGGACAACTAGGGTTAGCGTCAGGACAAGTAGGTTTAGCATCAGGACAACTAGGGTTAGCGTCAGGACAACTAGGGTTAGCGTCAGGACTGGTAGGGTTAGCGTCAGGACAACTAGGGTTAGCGTCAGGACAACTTGGGTTAGCGTCAGGACAACTAGGGTTAGCGCCAGGACAACTAGGGTTAGCGCCAGGACAACTGGGGTTAGCGCCACTACAACTAGGGTTAGCGCCAGGACAACTAGGGTTAGCGCCAGGACAACTAGGGTTAGCGCCAGGACAACTAGGGTTAGCGCTAGGACAACTAGGGTTAGCGCCAGGACAACTAGGGTTAGCGCCAGAACAACTAGGGTTAGCGTCAGGACAACTAGGGTTAGCGCCAGGACAACTAGGGTTAGCATCAGGACAGCTAGGGTTAGCATCAGGACAACTAGGGTTAGCGTCAGGACAACTAGGGTTAGCGTCAGGACAACTAGGGTTAGCGTCAGGACAAGAAGGGTTAGCGTCAGGACAACTAGGGTTAGCGTCAGGACAACTACGGTTAGCGTCAGGACATCTAGGGTTAGCGTCAGGACAACTAGGGTTAGCGTCAGGACAACTAGGGTTAGCGTCAGGACAACTAGGGTTGGCGTCAGGACAACTAGGGTTAGCGTCAGGACAACTAGGGTTAGCGTCAGGACAACTAGGGTTAGCGCCAGGACAACTAGGGTTAGCGCCAGGACAACTAGGGTTAGCGCCAGGACAACTAGGGTTAGCGCCACTACAACTAGGGTTAGCGCCAGGACAACTAGGGTTAGCACCAGGACAACTAGGGTTAGCGCCAGGACAACTAGGGTTAGCGCTAGGACAACTAGGGTTAGCGCCAGGACAACTAGGGTTAGCGCCAGGACAACTAGGGTTAGCGTCAGGACAACTAGGGTTAGCATCAGGACAGCTAGGGTTAGCATCAGGACAACTAGGGTTAACGTCAGGACAACTAGGGTTAGCGTCAGGACAACTAGGGTTAGCGTCAGGACAAGTAGGGTTAGCGTCAGGACAACTAGGGTTAGCGTCAGGACAACTACGGTTAGCGTCAGGACATCTAGGGTTAGCGTCAGGACAACTAGGGTTAGCGTCAGGACAACTAGGGTTAGCGTCAGGACAACTAGGGTTAGCGTCAGGACAAGTAGGGTTAGCATCAGGACAGCTAGGGTTAGCATCAGGACAACTAGGGTTAACGTCAGGACAACTAGGGTTAGCGTCAGGACAACTAGGGTTAGCGTCAGGACAAGTAGGGTTAGCGTCAGGACAACTAGGGTTAGCGTCAGGACAACTACGGTTAGCGTCAGGACATCTAGGGTTAGCGTCAGGACAACTAGGGTTAGCGTCAGGACAACTAGGGTTAGCGTCAGGACAAGTAGGGTTAGCGTCAGGACAACTAGGGTTAGCGTCAGGACAACTACGGTTAGCGTCAGGACATGTAGGGTTAGCGTCAGGACAACTAGGGTTAGCGTCAGGACAACTAGGGTTAGCGTCAGGACAACTAGGGTTGGCGTCAGGACAAGTAGGGTTAGCGTCAGGACAACTAGGGTTAGCGTCAGGACAACTAGGGTTAGCGTCAGGACAAGTAGGGTTAGCGTCAGGACAAGTAGAGTTAGCGTGAGGACAACTAGGGTTAGCGTCAGGACAAGTAGGGTTAGCGTCAGGACAAGTAGAGTTAGCGCCAGGACAACTAGGGTTAGCGCCAGGACAACTAGGGTTAGCGCCAGGACAACTGGGGTTAGCGCCACTACAACTAGGGTTAGCGCCAGGACAACTAGGGTTAGCGCCAGGACAACTAGGGTTAGCGCCAGGACAACTAGGGTTAGCGCTAGGACAACTAGGGTTAGCGCCAGGACAACTAGGGTTAGCGCCAGGACAACTAGGGTTAGCGTCAGGACAACTTGGGTTAGCGCCAGGACAACTAGGGTTAGCATCAGGACAGCTAGGGTTAGCATCAGGACAACTAGGGTTAGCGTCAGGACAACTAGGGTTAGCGTCAGGACAACTAGGGTTAGCGTCAGGACAAGAAGGGTTAGCGTCAGGACAACTAGGGTTAGCGTCAGGACAACTACGGTTAGCGTCAGGACATCTAGGGTTAGCGTCAGGACAACTAGGGTTAGCGTCAGGACAACTAGGGTTAGCGTCAGGACAACTAGGGTTGGCGTCAGGACAACTAGGGTTAGCGTCAGGACAACTAGGGTTAGCGTCAGGACAACTAGGGTTAGCGCCAGGACAACTAGGGTTAGCGCCAGGACAACTAGGGTTAGCGCCAGGACAACTAGGGTTAGCGCCACTACAACTAGGGTTAGCGCCAGGACAACTAGGGTTAGCACCAGGACAACTAGGGTTAGCGCCAGGACAACTAGGGTTAGCGCTAGGACAACTAGGGTTAGCGCCAGGACAACTAGGGTTAGCGCCAGGACAACTAGGGTTAGCGTCAGGACAACTAGGGTTAGCATCAGGACAGCTAGGGTTAGCATCAGGACAACTAGGGTTAACGTCAGGACAACTAGGGTTAGCGTCAGGACAACTAGGGTTAGCGTCAGGACAAGTAGGGTTAGCGTCAGGACAACTAGGGTTAGCGTCAGGACAACTACGGTTAGCGTCAGGACATCTAGGGTTAGCGTCAGGACAACTAGGGTTAGCGTCAGGACAACTAGGGTTAGCGTCAGGACAACTAGGGTTGGCGTCAGGACAAGTAGGGTTAGCGTCAGGACAACTAGGGTTAGCGTCAGGACAACTAGGGTTAGCGTCAGGACAAGTAGGGTTAGCGTCAGGACAAGTAGAGTTAGCGTGAGGACAACTAGGGTTAGCGTCAGGACAACTAGGGTTAGCGTCAGGACAACTAGGGTTAGCGTCAGGACAACTAGTGTTAGCGTCAGGACAACTAGGGTTAGCGTCAGGACAACTAGGGTTAGCGTCAGGACAACTAGGGTTAGCGTCAGGACAAGTAGGGTTAGCGTCAGGACAACTAGGGTTAGAGTCAGGACAACTCGGGTTAGCTTCAGGACAAGTAGGGTTAGCGTCAGGACAACTAGGGTTAGCGTCAGGACAAGTAGGGTTAGCATCAGGACAAGTAGGGTTAGCGTCAGGACAACTAGGGTTAGCGTCAGGACAACTAGGGTTAGAGTCAGGACAACTCGGGTTAGCGTCAGGACAAGTAGGGTTAGCGTCAGGACAACTAGGGTTAGCGTCAGGACAAGTAGGGTTAGCATCAGGACAAGTAGGGTTAGCGTCAGGACAACTAGGGTTAGCGCCAGGACAACTAGGGTTAGAGCCAGGACAACTAGGGTTAGAGCCAGGACAACTAGGGTTAGCGTCAGGACAACTAGGGTTAGCGTCAGGACAACTAGGGTTAGCGTCAGGACAACTTGGGTTAGCGTCAGGACAACTAGGGTTAGCGTCAGGACAACTAGGGTTAGAGCCAGTACAACTAGGGTTAGCATCAGGACAAGTAGAGTTAGCGTCAGGACAACTAGGGTTAGCGTCAGGACAAATCGGGTTAGCGTCAGGACAAGTAGGGTTAGCGTCAGGACAACTAGGGTTAGCGTCAGGACAACTAGGGTTAGAGTCAGTACAACTAGGGTTAGCATCAGGACAAGTAGAGTTAGCGTCAGGACAACTAGGGTTAGCGTCAGGACAACTCGGGTTAGCCTCAGGACAAGTAGGGTTAGCGTCAGGACAACTAGGGTTAGCGTCAGGACAACTAGGGTTAGCGTCAGGACAACTAGGGTTAGCGTCAGGACAACTAGGGTTACCGTCAGGACAACTAGGGTTAGCGTCAGGACAACTAGGGTTAGCGTCAGGACAACTAGGGTTAGCGTCAGGACAAGTAGGTTTAGCATCAGGACAACTAGGGTTAGCGTCAGGACAACTAGGGTTAGCGTCAGGACAACTAGGGTTAGCGTCAGGACAGGTAGGGTTAGCGTCAGGACAACTAGGGTTAGCGTCAGGACAACTAGGGTTAGCGTCAGGACAACTTGGGTTAGCGTCAGGACAACTAGGGTTAGCGTCAGGACAACTAGGGTTAGCATCAGGACAACTAGGGTTAGCGTCAGGACAACTAGGGTTAGCGTCAGGACAACTAGGGTTAGCATCAGGACAACTAGGGTTAGCGCCAGGACAACTAGGGTTAGCGCCAGGACAACTAGGGTTAGCATCAGGACAACTAGGGTTAGCGCCAGGACAACTAGGGTTAGCGCCAGGACAACTAGGGTTAGCGCCAGGACAACTAGGGTTAGCGCCAGGACAACTAGGGTTAGCGCCATTACAACTAGGGTTAGCCCCAGGACAACTAGGGTTAGCGCCAGGACAACTAGGGTTAGCGCCAGGACAACTAGGGTTAGCGCCAGGACAACTAGGGTTAGCGCCAGGACAACTAGGGTTACCGCCAGGATAACTAGGGTTAGCGCCAGGACAACTAGGGTTAGTGTCAGGACAACTAGGGTTAGCGCCAGGACAACTAGGGTTAGCGCCAGGACAACTAGGGTTAGCGTCAGGACAACTAGGGTTAGCGTCAGGACAACTAGGGTTAGCGTCAGGACAACTAGGGTTAGCGTCAGCACAACTAGGGTAAGCGTCAGGACAACTAGGGTTAGCATCAGGACAACTAAGGTTAGCATCAGGACAACTAGGGTTAGCGTCAGGACAACTAGGGTTAGCATCAGGACAACTAGGGTTAGCGTCAGGACAACTAGGGTTAGCGTCAGGACAACTAGGGTTAGCGCCAGGACAACTAGGGTTAGCGCCAGGACAACTAGGGTTAGCGCCAGGACAACTAGGGTTAGCGCCACTACAACTAGGGTTAGCGCCAGGACAACTAGGGTTAGCGCCAGGACAACTAGTGTTAGCGCCAGGACAACTAGGGTTAGCGCCAGGTCAACTAGGGTTAGCGCCAGGACAACTAGGGTTAGCGTCAGGACAACTAGGGTTAGCGCCAGGACAACTAGGGTTAGCATCAGGACAGCTAGGGTTAGCATCAGGACAACTAGGGTTAGCGTCAGGACAACTAGGGTTAGCGTCAGGACAACTAGGGTTAGCATCAGGACAAGTAGAGTTAGCGTCAGGACAACTAGGGTTAGCGTCAGGACAACTCGGGTTAGCGTCAGGACAAGTAGGGTTAGCGTCAGGACAACTAGGGTTAGCGTCAGGACAACTAGGGTTAGAGTCAGTACAACTAGGGTTAGCATCAGGACAAGTAGAGTTAGCGTCAGGACAACTAGGGTTAGCGTCAGGACAACTGGGGTTAGCCTCAGGACAAGTAGCGTTAGCGTCAGGACAACTAGGGTTAGCGTCAGGACAACTAGGGTTAGCGTCAGGACAACTAGGGTTACCGTCAGGACAACTAGGGTTAGCGTCAGGACAACTAGGGTTAGCGTCAGGACAAGTAGGTTTAGCATCAGGACAACTAGGGTTAGCGTCAGGACAACTAGGGTTAGCGTCAGGACAACTAGGGTTAGCGTCAGGACAGGTAGGGTTAGCGTCAGAACAACTAGGGTTAGCGTCAGGACAACTAGGGTTAGCGTCAGGACAACTAGGGTTAGAGTCAGGACAACTAGGGTTAGCATCAGGACAACTAGGGTTAGCGCCAGGACAACTAGGGTTAGCGCCAGGACAACTAGGGTTAGCATCAGGACAACTAGGGTTAGCGCCAGGACAACTAGGGTTAGCGCCAGGACAACTAGGGTTAGCGCCAGGACAACTAGGGTTAGCGCCAGGACAACTAGGGTTAGCGCCATTACAACTAGGGTTAGCCCCAGGACAACTAGGGTTAGCGCCAGGACAACTAGGGTTAGCGCCAGGACAACTAGGGTTAGCGCCAGGACAACTAGGGTTAGCGCCAGGACAACTAGGGTTACCGCCAGGATAACTAGGGTTAGCGCCAGGACAACTAGGGTTAGTGTCAGGACAACTAGGGTTAGCGTCAGGACAACTAGGGTTAGCGCCAGGACAACCAGGGTTAGCGTCAGGACAACTAGGGTTAGCGTCAGGACAACTAGGGTTAGCGTCAGGACAAGTAGGGTTAGCGTCAGGACAACTAGGGTTAGAGTCAGGACAACTCGGGTTAGCTTCAGGACAAGTAGGGTTAGCGTCAGGACAACTAGGGTTAGCGTCAGGACAAGTAGGGTTAGCATCAGGACAAGTAGGGTTAGCGTCAGGACAACTAGGGTTAGCGTCAGGACAACTAGGGTTAGAGTCAGGACAACTCGGGTTAGCGTCAGGACAAGTAGGGTTAGCGTCAGGACAACTAGGGTTAGCGTCAGGACAAGTAGGGTTAGCATCAGGACAAGTAGGGTTAGCGTCAGGACAACTACGGTTAGCGCCAGGACAACTAGGGTTAGAGCCAGGACAACTAGGGTTAGAGCCAGGACAACTAGGGTTAGCGTCAGGACAACTAGGGTTAGCGTCAGGACAACTAGGGTTAGCGTCAGGACAACTTGGGTTAGCGTCAGGACAACTAGGGTTAGCGTCAGGACAACTAGGGTTAGAGCCAGTACAACTAGGGTTAGCATCAGGACAAGTAGAGTTAGCGTCAGGACAACTAGGGTTAGCGTCAGGACAAATCGGGTTAGCGTCAGGACAAGTAGGGTTAGCGTCAGGACAACTAGGGTTAGCGTCAGGACAACTAGGGTTAGAGTCAGTACAACTAGGGTTAGCATCAGGACAAGTAGAGTTAGCGTCAGGACAACTAGGGTTAGCGTCAGGACAACTCGGGTTAGCCTCAGGACAAGTAGGGTTAGCGTCAGGACAACTAGGGTTAGCGTCAGGACAACTAGGGTTAGCGTCAGGACAACTAGGGTTAGCGTCAGGACAACTAGGGTTACCGTCAGGACAACTAGGGTTAGCGTCAGGACAACTAGGGTTAGCGTCAGGACAACTAGGGTTAGCGTCAGGACAAGTAGGTTTAGCATCAGGACAACTAGGGTTAGCGTCAGGACAACTAGGGTTAGCGTCAGGACAACTAGGGTTAGCGTCAGGACAGGTAGGGTTAGCGTCAGGACAACTAGCGTTAGCGTCAGGACAACTAGGGTTAGCGTCAGGACAACTTGGGATAGCGTCAGGACAACTAGGGTTAGCGTCAGGACAACTAGGGTTAGCATCAGGACAACTAGGGTTAGCGTCAGGACAACTAGGGTTAGCGTCAGGACAACTAGGGTTAGCATCAGGACAACTAGGGTTAGCGCCAGGACAACTAGGGTTAGCGCCAGGACAACTAGGGTTAGCATCAGGACAACTAGGGTTAGCGCCAGGACAACTAGGGTTAGCGCCAGGACAACTAGGGTTAGCGCCAGGACAACTAGGGTTAGCGCCAGGACAACTAGGGTTAGCGCCATTACAACTAGGGTTAGCCCCAGGACAACTAGGGTTAGCGCCAGGACAACTAGGGTTAGCGCCAGGACAACTAGGGTTAGCGCCAGGACAACTAGGGTTAGCGCCAGGACAACTAGGGTTAGCGCCAGGACAACTAGGGTTACCGCCAGGATAACTAGGGTTAGCGCCAGGACAACTAGGGTTAGTGTCAGGACAACTAGGGTTAGCGCCAGGACAACTAGGGTTAGCGCCAGGACAACTAGGGTTAGCGTCAGGACAACTAGGGTTAGCGTCAGGACAACTAGGGTTAGCGTCAGGACAACTAGGGTTAGCGTCAGCACAACTAGGGTAAGCGTCAGGACAACTAGGGTTAGCATCAGGACAACTAAGGTTAGCATCAGGACAACTAGGGTTAGCGTCAGGACAACTAGGGTTAGCATCAGGACAACTAGGGTTAGCGTCAGGACAACTAGGGTTAGCGTCAGGACAACTAGGGTTAGCGCCAGGACAACTAGGGTTAGCGCCAGGACAACTAGGGTTAGCGCCAGGACAACTAGGGTTAGCGCCACTACAACTAGGGTTAGCGCCAGGACAACTAGGGTTAGCGCCAGGACAACTAGTGTTAGCGCCAGGACAACTAGGGTTAGCGCCAGGTCAACTAGGGTTAGCGCCAGGACAACTAGGGTTAGCGTCAGGACAACTAGGGTTAGCGCCAGGACAACTAGGGTTAGCATCAGGACAGCTAGGGTTAGCATCAGGACAACTAGGGTTAGCGTCAGGACAACTAGGGTTAGCGTCAGGACAACTAGGGTTAGCATCAGGACAAGTAGAGTTAGCGTCAGGACAACTAGGGTTAGCGTCAGGACAACTCGGGTTAGCGTCAGGACAAGTAGGGTTAGCGTCAGGACAACTAGGGTTAGCGTCAGGACAACTAGGGTTAGAGTCAGTACAACTAGGGTTAGCATCAGGACAAGTAGAGTTAGCGTCAGGACAACTAGGGTTAGCGTCAGGACAACTGGGGTTAGCCTCAGGACAAGTAGCGTTAGCGTCAGGACAACTAGGGTTAGCGTCAGGACAACTAGGGTTAGCGTCAGGACAACTAGGGTTACCGTCAGGACAACTAGGGTTAGCGTCAGGACAACTAGGGTTAGCGTCAGGACAAGTAGGTTTAGCATCAGGACAACTAGGGTTAGCGTCAGGACAACTAGGGTTAGCGTCAGGACAACTAGGGTTAGCGTCAGGACAGGTAGGGTTAGCGTCAGAACAACTAGGGTTAGCGTCAGGACAACTAGGGTTAGCGTCAGGACAACTAGGGTTAGAGTCAGGACAACTAGGGTTAGCATCAGGACAACTAGGGTTAGCGCCAGGACAACTAGGGTTAGCGCCAGGACAACTAGGGTTAGCATCAGGACAACTAGGGTTAGCGCCAGGACAACTAGGGTTAGCGCCAGGACAACTAGGGTTAGCGCCAGGACAACTAGGGTTAGCGCCAGGACAACTAGGGTTAGCGCCATTACAACTAGGGTTAGCCCCAGGACAACTAGGGTTAGCGCCAGGACAACTAGGGTTAGCGCCAGGACAACTAGGGTTAGCGCCAGGACAACTAGGGTTAGCGCCAGGACAACTAGGGTTACCGCCAGGATAACTAGGGTTAGCGCCAGGACAACTAGGGTTAGTGTCAGGACAACTAGGGTTAGCGTCAGGACAACTAGGGTTAGCGCCAGGACAACCAGGGTTAGCGTCAGGACAACTAGGGTTAGCGTCAGGACAACTAGGGTTAGCGTCAGGACAACTAGGGTTAGCGTCAGGACAACTAGGGTAAGCGTCAGGACAACTAGGGTTAGCATCAGGACAACTAAGGTTAGCATCAGGACAACTAGGGTTAGCGTCAGGACAACTAGGGTTAGCATCAGGACAACTAGGGTTAGCGTCAGGACAACTAGGGTTAGCGTCAGGACAACTAGGGTTAGCGTCAGGACAACTAGGGTTAGCGCCAGGACAATTAGGGTTAGCGCCAGGACAACTAGGGTTAGCGCCAGGACAACTAGGGTTAGCGCCACTACAACTAGGGTTAGCGCCAGGACAACTAGGGTTAGCGCCAGGACAACTAGGGTTAGCGCCAGGACAACTAGGGTTAGCGCAAGGACAACTAGGGTTAGCGCCAGGACAACTAGGGTTAGCGTCAGGACAACTAGGGTTAGCGCCAGGACAACTAGGGTTAGCATCAGGACAGCTAGGGTTAGCATCAGGACAACTAGGGTTAGCGTCAGGACAACTAGGGTTAGCGTCAGGACAACTAGGGTTAGCATCAGGACAACTAGGGTTAGCGTCAGGACAAGTAGGGTTAGCGTCAGGACAACTAGGGATAGCGTCAGGACAACTACGGTTAGCGTCAGGACATCTAGGGTTAGCGTCAGGACAACTAGGGTTAGCGTCAGGACAACTAGGGTTGGCGTCAGGACAAGTAGGGTTAGCGTCAGGACAACTAGGGTTAGCGTCAGGACAACTAGGGTTAGCGTCAGGACAAGTAGGGTTAGCGTCAGGACAAGTAGAGTTAGCGTGAGGACAACTAGGGTTAGCGTCAGGACAACTAGGGTTAGCGTCAGGACAACTAGTGTTAGCGTCAGGACAACTAGGGTTAGCGTCAGGACAACTAGGGTTAGCGTCAGGACAAGTAGGGTTAGCGGCAGGACAACTAGGGTTAGCGTCAGGACAACTTGTATTAGCGTCAGGACAACTAGGGGTAGCGTCAGGACAACTAGGGTTAGCGTCAGGACAAGTAGGTTTAGCATCAGGACAACTAGGGTTAGCGTCAGGACAACTAGGGTTAGCGTCAGGACAACTAGGGTTAGCGTCAGGACAGGTAGGGTTAGCGTCAGGACAACTAGGGTTAGCGTCAGGACAACTAGGGTTAGCGTCAGGACAACTTGGGTTAGCGTCAGGACAACTAGGGTTAGCATCAGGACAACTAGGGTTAGCGTCAGGACAACTAGGGTTAGCGTCAGGACAACTAGGGTTAGTGCCAGGACAACTAGGCTTAGCATCAGGACAACTAGGGTTAGCGCCAGGACAACTAGGGTTAGCGCCAGGACAACTAGGGTTAGCGCCAGGACAACTAGGGTTAGCGCCAGGACAACTAGGGTTAGCGCCAGGACAACTAGGGTTAGCGCCAGGACAACTAGGGTTAGCGCCAGGACAACTAGGGTTAGCGCCATTACAACTAGGGTTAGCGCCAGGACAACTAGGGTTAGCGCCAGGACAACTAGGGTTAGCGCCAGGACAACTAGGGTTAGCGCCAGGACAACTAGGGTTAGCGCCAGGACAACTAGGGTTAGCGCCAGGACAACTAGGGTTAGCGTCAGGACAACTAGTATTAGCGTCAGGACAACTAGGGTTAGCGTCAGGACAACTAGGGTTAGCGTCAGGACAACTAGGGTTAGCGTCAGGACAAGTAGGTTTAGCATCAGGACAACTAGGGTTAGCGTCAGGACAACTAGGGTTAGCGTCAGGACAACTAGGGTTAGCGTCAGGACAGGTAGGGTTAGCGTCAGGACAACTAGGGTTAGCGTCAGGACAACTAGGGTTAGCGTCAGGACAACTTGGGTTAGCGTCAGGACAACTAGGGTTAGCGTCAGGACAACTAGGGTTAGCGTCAGGACAACCAGGGTTAGCGTCAGGACAGGTAGGGTTAGCGTCAGGACAACTAGGGTTAGCGTCAGGACAACTAGAGTTAGCATCAGGACAACTTGGGTTAGCGTCAGGACAACTAGGGTTAGCGTCAGGACAACTAGGGTTAGCGTCAGGACAACTAGGGTTAGCGTCAACACAACTAGGGTTAGCGTCAGGACAACTAGGGTTAGCGCCAGGACAACTAGGGTTAGCATCAGGACAACTAGGGTTAGCGCCAGGACAACTAGGGTTAGCGCCAGGACAACTAGGGTTAGCGCCAGGACAACTAGGGTTAGCGCCATTACAACTAGGGTTAGCCCCAGGACGACTAGGGTTAGCGCCAGGACAACTAGGGTTAGCGCCAGGACAACGAGGGTTAGCGCCAGGACAACTAGGGTTAGCGCCAGGACAACTAGGGTTAGCGCCAGGACAACTAGGGTTAGCGCCAGGACAACTAGGGTTAGCGCAAGGACAACTAGGGTTAGCGCCAGGACAACTAGGGTTAGCGCCAGGACAACTAGGGTTAGCGCCAGGACAACTAGGGTTAGCACCAGGACAACTAGGGTTAGCGCCAGGACAACTAGGGTTAGCGCCAGGACAACTAGGGTTAGCGCCAGGACAACTAGGGTTAGCATCAGGACAACTAGGGTTAGCGCCAGGACAACTAGGGTTAGCGCCAGGACAACTAGGGTTAGCGTCAGGACAACTAAGGTTAGCGTCAGGACAACTAGGGTTAGCGTCAGGACAACTAGGGTTAGCGTCAGAACAACTAGGGTTAGAGTCAGGACAACTAGGGTTAGCGTCAGGACAACTAGGGTTAGCGCCAGGACAACTAGGGTTAGCGCCAGGACAACTAGGGTTAGCGCCAGGACAACTAGGGTTAGCGCCACTACAACTAGGGTTAGCGCCAGGACAACTAGGGTTAGCGCCAGGACAACTAGGGTTAGCGCCAGGACAACTAGGGTTAGCGTCAGGACAACTAGGGTTAGCGCCAGGACAACTAGGGTTAGCATCAGGACAGCTAGGGTTAGCATCAGGACAACTAGGGTTAGCATCAGGACAACTAGGGTTAGCGTCAGGACAACTAGGGTTAGCATCAGGACAAGTAGGGTTAGCGTCAGGACAACTAGGGTTAGCGTTAGGACAACTACGGTTAGCGTTAGGACATCTAGGGTTAGCGTCAGGACAACTAGGGTTAGCGTCAGGACAACTAGGGTTGGCGTCAGGACAAGTAGGGTTAGCGTCAGGACAACTAGGGTTAGCGTCAGGACAACTAGGGTTAGCGTCAGGACAACTAGTGTTAGCGTCAGGACAACTAGGGTTAGCGTCAGGACAACTAGGGTTAGCGTCAGGACAACTAGGGTTAGCGTCAGGACAAGTAGGGTTAGCGGCAGGACAACTAGGTTTAGCGTCAGGACAACTCGGGTTAGCGTCAGCACAAGTAGGGTTAGCGTCAGGACAACTAGGGTTAGCGTCAGGACAACTAGGGTTGGCGTCAGGACAAGTAGGGTTAGCGTCAGGACAACTAGGGTTAGCGTCAGGACAACTAGGGTTAGCGTCAGGACAACTAGTGTTAGCGTCAGGACAACTAGGGTTAGCGTCAGGACAACTAGGGTTAGCGTCAGGACAACTAGGGTTAGCGTCAGGACAAGTAGGGTTAGCGGCAGGACAACTAGGTTTAGCGTCAGGACAACTCGGGTTAGCGTCAGCACAAGTAGGGTTAGCGTCAGGACAACTAGGGTTAGCGTCAGGACAACTAGGGTTAGCGTCAGGACAACTAGGGTTAGCGTCAGGACAAGTAGGGTTAGCGTCAGGACAAGTAGGGTTACCGTCAGGACAAGTAGGGTTAGCGTCAGGACAACTAGGGTTAGCGCCAGGACAACTAGGGTTAGAGCCAGGACAACTAGGGTTAGAGCCAGGACAACTAGGGTTAGCGTCAGGACAACTAGGGTTAGCGTCAGGACAACTAGGGTTAGCGTCAGGACAAGTAGGGTTAGCATCAGGACAACTAGGGTTAGCGTCAGGACAACTAGGGTTAGCGTCAGGACAACTCGGGTTAGCGTCAGGACAAGTAGGGTTAGCGTCAGGACAACTAGGGTTAGCGTCAGGACAACTAGGGTTAGCGTCAGGACAACTAGGGTT
The DNA here is from genome assembly GCF_046119375.1 of Phyllobates terribilis. Taxonomy (NCBI): domain Eukaryota; kingdom Metazoa; phylum Chordata; class Amphibia; order Anura; family Dendrobatidae; genus Phyllobates; species Phyllobates terribilis. Next base: position 157,991 of record NW_027363156.1, on the reverse strand, counting down.
AGCGTCGGGACAACTAGGGTTAGCGCCAGGACAACTAGGGCTAGCGCCAGGACAACTAGGGTTAGCGTCAGGACAACTAGGGTTAGCGTCAGGACAACTAGGGTTAGCGTCAGGACAAGTAGGGTTAGCGTCAGGACAACTAGGGTTAGCGTCAGGACAACTCGGGTTAGCGTCAGGACAAGTAGGGTTAGCGTCAGGACAACTAGGGTTAGCGTCAGGACAACTAGGGTTAGCGTCAGGACAAGTAGGGTTAGCGTCAGGACAAGTAGGGTTAGCGTCAGGACAAGTAGGGTTAGCATCAGGACAAGTAGGGTTAGCGTCAGGACAACTAGGGTTAGCGCCAGGACAACTAGGGTTAGAGCCAGGACAACTAGGGTTAGAGCCAGGACAACTAGGGTTAGCGTCAGGACAACTAGGGTTAGCGTCAGGACAACTAGGGTTAGCGTCAGGACAAGTAGTTTTAGCGTCAGGACAACTCGGGTTAGCGTCAGGACAAGTAGGGTTAGCGTCAGGACAACTAGGGTTAGCGTCAGGACAAGTAGGGTTAGCGTCAGGACAACTAGGGTTAGCGCCAGAACAACTAGGGTTAGCGTCAGGACAACTAGGGTTAGCGTCAGGACAACTAGGGTTAGCGCCAGGACAACTAGGGTTAGCGCCAGGACAACTAGGGTTAGCATCAGGACAACTAGGGTTAGCGTCAGGACAACTAGGGTTAGCGTCAGGACAAGTAGGGTTAGCATCAGGACAACTAGGGTTAGCGTCAGGACAACTCGGGTTAGCGTCAGGACAAGTAGGGTTAGCGTCAGGACAACTAGGGTTAGCGTCAGGACAACTAGGGTTAGCGTCAGGACAACTAGGGTTAGCGTCAGGACAAGTAGGGTTAGCGTCAGGACAAGTAGGGTTAGCATCAGGACAAGTAGGGTTAGCGTCAGGACAACTAGGGTTAGCGCCAGGACAACTAGGGTTAGAGCCAGGACAACTAGGGTTAGAGCCAGGACAACTAGGGTTAGCGTCAGGACAACTAGGGTTAGCGTCAGGACAACTAGGGTTAGCGTCAGGACAACTAGGGTTAGCGTCAGGACAACTAGGGTTACCGTCAGGACAACTAGGGTTAGCGTCAGGACAACTAGTATTAGCGTCAGGACAACTAGGGGTAGCGTCAGGACAACTAGGGTTAGTGTCAGGACAACTAGGGTTAGCGTCAGGACAAGTAGGTTTAGCATCAGGACAACTAGGGTTAGCGTCAGGACAACTAGGGTTAGCGTCAGGACAACTAGGGTTAGCGTCAGGACAGGTAGGGTTAGCGTCAGGACAACTAGCGTTAGCGTCAGGACAACTAGGGTTAGCGTCAGGACAACTTGGGTTAGCGTCAGGACAACTAGGGTTAGCGTCAGGACAACTAGGGTTAGCGTCAGGACAACTAGGGTTAGTGCCAGGACAACTAGGCTTAGCATCAGGACAACTAGGGTTAGCGCCAGGACAACTAGGGTTAGCGCCAGGACAACTAGGGTTAGCGCCAGGACAACTAGGGTTAGCGCCAGGACAACTAGGGTTAGCGCCATTACAACTAGGGTTAGCCCCAGGACAACTAGGGTTAGCGCCAGGACAACTAGGGTTAGCGCCAGGACAACTAGGGTTAGCGCCAGGACAAATAGGGTTAGCGCCAGGACAACTAGGGTTAGCACCAGGACAACTAGGGTTAGCGCCAGGACAACTAGGTTTAGCGTCAGGACAACTAGTATTAGCGTCAGGACAACTAGGGTTAGCGTCAGGACAACTAGGGTTAGCGTCAGGACAACTAGGGTTAGCGTCAGGACAAGTAGGTTTAGCATCAGGACAACTAGGGTTAGCGTCAGGACAACTAGGGTTAGCGTCAGGACAACTAGGGTTAGCGTCAGGACAGGTAGGGTTAGCGTCAGGACAACTAGGGTTAGCGTCAGGACAACTAGGGTTAGCGTCAGGACAACTAGGGTTAGCGCCAGGACAACTAGGGTTAGCGCCAGGACAACTAGGGTTAGCATCAGGACAACTAGGGTTAGCGTCAGGACAACTAGGGTTAGCGTCAGGACAAGTAGGGTTAGCGTCAGGACAACTAGGGTTAGCGTCAGGACAACTCGGGTTAGCGTCAGGACAAGTAGGGTTAGCGTCAGGACAACTAGGGTTAGCGTCAGGACAACTAGGGTTAGCGTCAGGACAACTAGGGTTAGCGTCAGGACAAGTAGGGTTAGCATCAGGACAAGTAGGGTTAGCGTCAGGACAACTAGGGTTAGCGCCAGGACAACTAGGGTTAGAGCCAGGACAACTAGGGTTAGAGCCAGGACAACTAGGGTTAGCGTCAGGACAACTAGGGTTAGCGTCAGGACAACTAGGGTTAGCGTCAGGACAACTAGGGTTACCGTCAGGACAACTAGGGTTAGCGTCAGGACAACTAGTATTAGCGTCAGGACAACTAGGGGTAGCGTCAGGACAACTAGGGTTAGCGTCAGGACAACTAGGGTTAGCGTCAGGACAAGTAGGTTTAGCATCAGGACAACTAGGGTTAGCGTCAGGACAACTAGGGTTAGCGTCAGGACAACTAGGGTTAGCGTCAGGACAGGTAGGGTTAGCGTCAGGACAACTAGGGTTAGCGTCAGGACAACTAGGGTTAGCGTCAGGACAACTTGGGTTAGCGTCAGGACAACTAGGGTTAGCGTCAGGACAACTAGGGTTAGCGTCAGGACAACTAGGGTTAGCGTCAGGACAACTAGGGTTAGTGCCAGGACAACTAGGCTTAGCATCAGGACAACTAGGGTTAGCGCCAGGACAACTAGGGTTAGCGCCAGGACAACTAGGGTTAGCTCCAGGACAACTAGGGTTAGCGCCAGGACAACTAGGGTTAGCGCCATTACAACTAGGGTTAGCCCCAGGACAACTAGGGTTAGCGCCAGGACAACTAGTGTTAGCGCCAGGACAACTAGGGTTAGCGCCAGGACAACTAGGGTTAGCGCCAGGACAACTAGGGTTAGCGCCAGGACAACTAGGGTTAGCGCCAGGACAACTAGGGTTAGCGTCAGGACAACTAGTATTAGCGTCAGGACAACTAGGGTTAGCGTCAGGACAACTAGGGTTAGCGTCAGGACAACTAGGGTTAGCGTCAGGACAAGTAGGTTTAGCATCAGGACAACTAGGGTTAGCGTCAGGACAACTAGGGTTAGCGTCAGGACAGGTAGGGTTAGCGTCAGGACAACTAAGGTTAGCGTCAGGACAACTAGGGTTAGCGTCAGGACAACTTGGGTTAGCGTCAGGACAACTTGGGTTAGCGTCAGGACAACTAGGGTTAGCGTCAAGACAACCAGGGTTAGCGTCAGGACAGGTAGGGTTAGCGTCAGGACAACTAGGGTTAGCGTCAGGACAACTAGAGTTAGCATCAGGACAACTTGGGTTAGCGTCAGGACAACTAGGGTTAGCGTCAGGACAACTAGGGTTAGCGTCAGGACAACTAGGGTTAGCGTCAGGACAACTAGGGTTAGCGTCAACACAAATAGGGTTAGCGTCAGGACAACTAGGGTTAGCGCCAGGACAACTAGGGTTAGCATCAGGACAACTAGGGTTAGCGCCAGGACAACTAGGGTTAGCGCCAGGACAACTAGGGTTAGCGCCAGGACAACTAGGGTTAGCGCCATTACAACTAGGGTTAGCCCCAGGACGACTAGGGTTAGCACCAGGACAACTAGGGTTAGCGCCAGGACAACTAGGGTTAGCGCCAGGACAACTAGGGTTAGCACCAGGACAACTAGGGTTAGCGCCAGGACAACTAGGGTTAGCGCCAGAACAACTAGGGTTAGCGCCAGGACAACTAGGGTTAGCGCCAGGACAACTAGGGTTACCGCCAGGACAACTAGGGTTAGCGCCAGGACAACTAGGGTTAGCATCAGTACAACTAGGGTTAGCGCCAGGACAACTAGGGTTAGCGCCAGGACAACTAGGGTTAGCGTCAGGACAACTAAGGTTAGCGTCAGGACAACTAGGGTTAGCGTCAGGACAACTAGGGTTAGAGTCAGGACAACTAGGGTTAGCGTCAGGACAACTAGGGTTAGCGCCAGGACAACTAGGGTTAGCGCCAGGACAACTAGGGTTAGCGCCAGGACAACTAGGGTTAGCGCCAGGACAACTAGGGTTAGCGCCACTACAACTAGGGTTAGCGCCAGGACAACTAGGGTTAGCGCCAGGACAACTAGGGTTAGCGCCAGGACAACTAGGGTTAGCGTCAGGACAACTAGGGTTAGCGCCAGGACAACTAGGGTTAGCATCAGGACAGCTAGGGTTAGCATCAGGACAACTAGGGTTAGCGTCAGGACAACTAGGGTTAGCGTCAGGACAACTAGGGTTAGCGTCAGGACAAGTAGGGTTAGCGTCAGGACAAGTAGGGTTAGCGTCAGGACAACTAGGGTTAGCGTCAGGACAACTACGGTTAGCGTCAGGACATCTAGGGTTAGCGTCAGGACAACTAGGGTTAGCGTCAGGACAACTAGGGTTAGCGTCAGGACAACTAGGGTTGGCGTCAGGACAAGTAGGGTTAGCGTCAGGACAACTAGGGTTAGCGTCAGGACAACTAGGGTTAGCGTCAGGACAAGTAGGGTTAGCGTCAGGACAAGTAGAGTTAGCGTGAGGACAACTAGGGTTAGCGTCACGACAACTAGGGTTAGCGTCAGGACAACTAGGGTTAGCGTCAGGACAACTAGTGTTAGCGTCAGGACAACTAGGGTTAGCGTCAGGACAACTAGGGTTAGCGTCAGGACAACTAGGGTTAGCGTCAGGACAAGTAGGGTTAGCGTCAGGACAACTAGGGTTAGCGTCAGGACAACTCGGGTTAGCTTCAGGACAAGTAGGGTTAGCGTCAGGACAACTAGGGTTAGCGTCAGGACAACTAGGGTTAGCGTCAGGACAACTAGGGTTAGCGTCAGGACAACTAGGGTTAGTGTCAGGACAAGTAGGGTTAGCGTCAGGACAAGTAGAGTTAGCGTGAGGACAACTAGGGTTAGCGTCACGACAACTAGGGTTAGCGTCAGGACAACTAGGGTTAGCGTCAGGACAACTAGTGTTAGCGTCAGGACAACTAGGGTTAGCGTCAGGACAACTAGGGTTAGCGTCAGGACAACTAGGGTTAGCGTCAGGACAAGTAGGGTTAGCGTCAGGACAACTAGGGTTAGCGTCAGGACAACTCGGGTTAGCTTCAGGACAAGTAGGGTTAGCGTCAGGACAACTAGGGTTAGCGTCAGGACAACTAGGGTTAGCGTCAGGACAACTAGGGTTAGCGTCAGGACAACTAGGGTTAGTGTCAGGACAAGTAGGGTTAGCGTCAGGACAAGTAGGGTTAGCATCAGGACAAGTAGGGTTAGCGTCAGGACAACTAGGGTTAGCGCCAGGACAACTAGGGTTAGAGCCAGGACAACTAGGGTTAGAGCCAGGACAACTAGGGTTAGCGTCAGGACAGCTAGGGTTAGTGTCAGGACAACTAGGGTTAGCGTCAGGACAACTTGGGTTAGCGTCAGGACAACTAGGGTTAGCGTCAGGACAACTAGGGTTAGAGCCAGTACAACTAGGGTTAGCATCAGGACAAGTAGAGTTAGCATCAGGACAACTAGGGTTAGCGTCAGGACAACTCGGGTTAGTGTCAGGACAAGTAGGGTTAGCATCAGGACAACTAGGGTTAGCGTCAGGACAACTAGGGTTAGAGTCAGTACAACTAGGGTTAGCATCAGGACAAGTAGAGTTAGCGTCAGGACAACTAGGGTTAGCGTCAGGACAACTCGGGTTAGCGTCAGGACAAGTAGGGTTAGCGTCAGGACAACTAGGGTTAGCGTCAGGACAACTAGGGTTAGCGTCAGGACAACTAGGGTTAGCGTCAGGACAACTAGGGTTAGCGTCAGGACAACTAGGATTAGCGTCAGGACAACTAGGGTTAGCGTCAGGACAAGTAGGTTTAGCATCAGGACAACTAGGGTTAGCGTCAGGACAACTAGGGTTAGCGTCAGGACAACTAGGGTTAGCGTCATGACAGGTAGGATTAGCGTCAGGACAACTAGGGTTAGCGTCAGGACAACTAGGGTTAGCGTCAAGACAACTTGGGTTAGCGTCAGGACAACTAGGGTTAGCGTCAGGACAACTAGGGTTAGCGTCAGGACAACTAGGGTTAGCGTCAACACAAATAGGGTTAGCGTCAGGACAACTAGGGTTAGCGCCAGGACAACTAGGGTTAGCATCAGGACAACTAGGGTTAGCGCCAGGACAACTAGGGTTAGCGCCAGGACAACTAGGGTTAGCGCCAGGACAACTAGGGTTAGCGCCATTACAACTAGGGTTAGCCCCAGGACGACTAGAGTTAGCGCCAGGACAACTAGGGTTAGCGCCAGGACAACTAGGGTTAGCGCCAGGACAACTAGGGTTAGCACCAGGACAACTAGGGTTAGCGCCAGGACAACTAGGGTTAGCGCCAGAACAACTAGGGTTAGCGCCAGGACAACTAGGGTTAGCGCCAGGACAACTAGGGTTACCACCAGGACAACTAGGGTTAGCGCCAGGACAACTAGGGTTAGCATCAGTACAACTAGGGTTAGCGCCAGGACAACTAGGGTTAGCGCCAGGACAACTAGGGTTAGCGTCAGGACAACTAAGGTCAGCGTCAGGACAACTAGGGTTAGCGTCAGGACAACTAGGGTTAGCGTCAGGACAACTAGGGTTAGAGTCAGGACAACTAGGGTTAGCGTCAGGACAACTAGGGTTAGCGCCAGGACAACTAGGGTTAGCGCCAGGACAACTAGGGTTAGCGCCAGGACAACTAGGGTTAGCGCCACTACAACTAGGGTTAGCGCCAGGACAACTAGGGTTAGCGCCAGGACAACTAGGGTTAGCGCCAGGACAACTAGGGTTAGCGTCAGGACAACTAGGGTTAGCGCCAGGACAACTAGGGTTAGCATCAGGACAGCTAGGGTTAGCATCAGGACAACTAGGGTTAGCGTCAGGACAACTAGGGTTAGCGTCAGGACAACTAGGGTTAGCGTCAGGACAAGTAGGGTTAGCGTCAGGACAACTAGGGTTAGCGTCAGGACAACTACGGTTAGCGTCAGGACATCTAGGGTTAGCGTCAGGACAACTAGGGTTAGCGTCAGGACAACTAGGGTTAGCGTCAGGACAACTAGGGTTGGCGTCAGGACAAGTAGGGTTAGCGTCAGGACAAGTAGGGTTAGCGTCAGGACAACTAGGGTTAGCGTCAGGACAAGTAGGGTTAGCGTCAGGACAAGTAGAGTTAGCGTGAGGACAACTAGGGTTAGCGTCAGGACAAGTAGGGTTAGCGTCAGGACAACTAGGGTTAGCGTCAGGACAACTAGTGTTAGCGTCAGGACAACTAGGGTTAGCGTCAGGACAACTAGGGTTAGCGTCAGGACAACTAGGGTTAGCGTCAGGACAAGTAGGGTTAGCGTCAGGACAACTAGGGTTAGCGTCAGGACAACTCGGGTTAGCTTCAGGACAAGTAGGGTTAGCGTCAGGACAACTAGGGTTAGCGTCAGGACAACTAGGGTTAGCGTCAGGACAACTAGGGTTAGCGTCAGGACAACTAGGGTTAGCGTCAGGACAAGTAGGGTTAGCGTCAGGACAAGTAGGGTTAGCATCAGGACAAGTAGGGTTAGCGTCAGGACAACTAGGGTTAGCGCCAGGACAACTAGGGTTAGAGCCAGGACAACTAGGGTTAGAGCCAGGACAACTAGGGTTAGCGTCAGGACAGCTAGGGTTAGTGTCAGGACAACTAGGGTTAGCGTCAGGACAACTTGGGTTAGCGTCAGGACAACTAGGGTTAGCGTCAGGACAACTAGGGTTAGAGCCAGTACAACTAGGGTTAGCATCAGGACAAGTAGAGTTAGCGTCAGGACAACTAGGGTTAGCGTCAGGACAACTCGGGTTAGCGTCAGGACAAGTAGGGTTAGCGTCAGGACAACTAGGGTTAGCGTCAGGACAACTAGGGTTAGAGTCAGTACAACTAGGGTTAGCATCAGGACAAGTAGAGTTAGCGTCAGGACAACTCGGGTTAGCCTCAGGACAAGTAGGGTTAGCGTCAGGACAACTAGGGTTAGCGTCAGGACAACTAGGGTTAGCGTCAGGACAACTAGGGTTAGCGTCAGGACAACTAGGGTTAGCGTCAGGACAAGTAGGGTTAGCGTCAGGACAAGTATGGTTAGCATCAGGACAAGTAGGGTTAGCGTCAGGACAACTAGGGTTAGCGCCAGGACAACTAGGGTTAGAGCCAGGACAACTAGGGTTAGAGCCAGGACAACTAGGGTTAGCGTCAGGACAGCTAGGGTTAGTGTCAGGACAACTAGGGTTAGCGTCAGGACAACTTGGGTTAGCGTCAGGACAACTAGGGTTAGCGTCAGGACAACTAGGGTTAGAGCCAGTACAACTAGGGTTAGCATCAGGACAAGTAGAGTTAGCGTCAGGACAACTAGGGTTAGCGTCAGGACAACTCGGGTTAGCGTCAGGACAAGTAGGGTTAGCGTCAGGACAACTAGGGTTAGCGTCAGGACAACTAGGGTTAGAGTCAGTACAACTAGGGTTAGCATCAGGACAAGTAGAGTTAGCGTCAGGACAACTAGGGTTAGCGTCAGGACAACTCGGGTTAGCGTCAGGACAAGTAGGGTTAGCGTCAGGACAACTAGGGTTAGCGTCAGGACAACTAGGGTTAGCGTCAGGACAACTAGGGTTAGCGTCAGGACAACTAGGGTTACCGTCAGGACAACTAGGGTTAGCGTCAGGACAACTAGGATTAGCGTCAGGACAACTAGGGTTAGCGTCAGGACAACTAGGGTTAGCGTCATGACAGGTAGGATTAGCGTCAGGACAACTAGGGTTAGCGTCAGGACAACTAGGGTTAGCGTCAAGACAACTTGGGTTAGCGTCAGGACAACTAGGGTTAGCGCCAGGACAACTAGGGTTAGCGCCAGGACAACTAGGGTTAGCGCCAGGACAACTAGGGTTAGCGCCACTACAACAAGGGTTAGCGCCAGGACAACTAGGGTTAGCGTCAGGACAACTCGGGTTAGCTTCAGGACAAGTAGGGTTAGCGTCAGGACAACTAGGGTTAGCGTCAGGACAACTAGGGTTAGCGTCAGGACAACTAGGGTTAGCGTCAGGACAACTAGGGTTAGCGTCAGGACAAGTAGGGTTAGCGTCAGGACAAGTAGGGTTAGCATCAGGACAAGTAGGGTTAGCGTCAGGACAACTAGGGTTAGCGCCAGGACAACTAGGGTTAGAGCCAGGACAACTAGGGTTAGAGCCAGGACAACTAGGGTTAGCGTCAGGACAGCTAGGGTTAGTGTCAGGACAACTAGGGTTAGCGTCAGGACAACTTGGGTTAGCGTCAGGACAACTAGGGTTAGCGTCAGGACAACTAGGGTTAGAGCCAGTACAACTAGGGTTAGCATCAGGACAAGTAGAGTTAGCGTCAGGACAACTAGGGTTAGCGTCAGGACAACTCGGGTTAGCGTCAGGACAAGTAGGGTTAGCGTCAGGACAACTAGGGTTAGCGTCAGGACAACTAGGGTTAGAGTCAGTACAACTAGGGTTAGCATCAGGACAAGTAGAGTTAGCGTCAGGACAACTCGGGTTAGCCTCAGGACAAGTAGGGTTAGCGTCAGGACAACTAGGGTTAGCGTCAGGACAACTAGGGTTAGCGTCAGGACAACTAGGGTTAGCGTCAGGACAACTAGGGTTAGCGTCAGGACAAGTAGGGTTAGCGTCAGGACAAGTATGGTTAGCATCAGGACAAGTAGGGTTAGCGTCAGGACAACTAGGGTTAGCGCCAGGACAACTAGGGTTAGAGCCAGGACAACTAGGGTTAGAGCCAGGACAACTAGGGTTAGCGTCAGGACAGCTAGGGTTAGTGTCAGGACAACTAGGGTTAGCGTCAGGACAACTTGGGTTAGCGTCAGGACAACTAGGGTTAGCGTCAGGACAACTAGGGTTAGAGCCAGTACAACTAGGGTTAGCATCAGGACAAGTAGAGTTAGCGTCAGGACAACTAGGGTTAGCGTCAGGACAACTCGGGTTAGCGTCAGGACAAGTAGGGTTAGCGTCAGGACAACTAGGGTTAGCGTCAGGACAACTAGGGTTAGAGTCAGTACAACTAGGGTTAGCATCAGGACAAGTAGAGTTAGCGTCAGGACAACTAGGGTTAGCGTCAGGACAACTCGGGTTAGCGTCAGGACAAGTAGGGTTAGCGTCAGGACAACTAGGGTTAGCGTCAGGACAACTAGGGTTAGCGTCAGGACAACTAGGGTTAGCGTCAGGACAACTAGGGTTACCGTCAGGACAACTAGGGTTAGCGTCAGGACATCTAGGATTAGCGTCAGGACAACTAGGGTTAGCGTCAGGACAAGTAGGTTTAGCATCAGGACAACTAGGGTTAGCGTCAGGACAACTAGGGTTAGCGTCAGGACAACTAGGGTTAGCGTCATGACAGGTAGGATTAGCGTCAGGACAACTAGGGTTAGCGTCAGGACAACTAGGGTTAGCGTCAAGACAACTTGGGTTAGCGTCAGGACAACTAGGGTTAGCGCCAGGACAACTAGGGTTAGCGCCAGGACAACTAGGGTTAGCGCCAGGACAACTAGGGTTAGCGCCACGACAACAAGGGTTAGCGCCAGGACAACTAGGGTTAGCGCCAGGACAACTAGGGTTAGCGCCAGGACAACTAGGGTTAGCGCCAGGACAACTAGGGTTAGCGCTAGGACAACTAGGGTTAGCGCCAGGACAACTAGGGTTAGCGCCAGGACAACTAGGGTTAGCGTCAGGACAACTAGGGTTAGCGCCAGGACAACTAGGGTTAGCATCAGGACAGCTAGGGTTAGCATCAGGACAACTAGGGTTAGCGTCAGGACAACTAGGGTTAGCGTCAGGACAACTAGGGTTAGCGTCAGGACAACTAGGGTTAGCGTCAGGACAAGTAGGGTTAGCGTCAGGACAACTAGGGTTAGCGCCAGGACAACTAGGGTTAGCGCCAGGACAACTAGGGTTAGCGCCAGGACAACTAGGGTTAGCGCCAGGACAACTAGGGTTAGCGTCACTACAACTAGGGTTAGCGCCAGGACAACTAGGGTTAGCGCCAGAACAACTAGGGTTAGCGCCAGGACAACTAGGGTTAGCGCCAGGACAACTAGGGTTAGCGCCAGGACAACTAGGGTTAGCGTCAGGACAACTAGGGTTAGCGCCAGGACAACTAGGGTTAGCATCAGGACAGCTATTGTTAGCATCAGGACAACTAGGGTTAGCGTCAGGACAACTAGGGTTAGCGTCAGGACAACTAGGGTTAGCATCAGGACAACTAGGGTTAGCGTCAGGACAAGTAGGGTTAGCGTCAGGACAACTAGGGTTAGCGTCAGGACAACTACAGTTAGCGTCAGGACATCTAGGGTTAGCATCAGGACAACTAGGGTTAGCGTCAGGACAACTAGGGTTGGCGTCAGGACAAGTAGGGTTAGCGTCAGGACAACTAGGGTTAGCGTCAGGACAACTAGGGTTAGCGTCAGGACAAGTAGGGTTAGCGTCAGGACAAGTAGAGTTAGCGTGAGGACAACTAGGGTTAGTGTCAGGACAACTAGGGTTAGCGTCAGGACAACTAGTGTTAGCGTCAGGACAACTAGGGTTAGCGCCAGGACAACTAGGGTTAGCACCAGGACAACTAGGGTTACCGCCAGGACAACTAGGGTTAGCGCCAGGACAACTAGGGTTAGCGTCAGGACAACTAGGGTTAGCGCCAGGACAACTAGGGTTAGCGCCAGGACAACTAGGGTTAGCATCAGGACAACTAGGGTTAGCGTCAGGACAACTAGGGTTAGTGTCAGGACAACTAGTGTAATCGTCAGGACAACTAGTGTTAGCGTCAGGACAACTAAGGTTAGCATCAGGACAACTAGGGTTAGCGTCAGGACAACTAGGGTTAGCGTCAGGACAACTAGGGTTAGCGTCAGGACAACTAGGGTTAGCGCCAGGACAACTAGGGTTAGCGCCAGGACAACTAGGGTTAGCGCCAGGACAACTAGGGTTAGCGCCAGGACAACTAGGGTTAGCACCACTACAACTAGGGTTAGCGCCAGGACAACTAGGGTTAGCGCCAGGACAACTAGGGTTAGCGCCAGGACAACTAGGGTTAGCGCCAGGACAACTAGGGTTAGCGTCAGGACAAGTAGGGTTAGCGTCAGTACAACTAGGTTTAGCGTCAGGACAACTCGGGTTAGCGTCAGGACAAGTAGGGTTAGCGTCAGGACAACTAGGGTTAGCGTCAGGACAACTAGGGTTAGCGTCAGGACAACTAGGGTTAGCGTCAGGACAACTAGGGTTAGCGTCAGGACAACTAGGGTTAGCGTCAGGACAACTTGGGTTAGCGTCAGGACAACTAGGGTTAGCGTCAGGACAACTAGGGTTAGCGTCAGGACAACTAGGGTTAGCATCAGGACAACTAGGGTTAGCGTCAGGACAACTAGGGTTAGCGTCAGGACAACTAGGGTTAGCATCAGGACAACTAGGGTTAGCGCCAGGACAACTAGGGTTAGCGCCAGGACAACTAGGGTTAGCATCAGGACAACTAGGGTTAGCGCCAGGACAACTAGGGTTAGCGCCAGGACAACTAGGGTTAGCGCCAGGACAACTAGGGTTAGTGCCAGGACAACTAGGGTTAGCGCCATTACAACTAGGGTTAGCCCCAGGACAACTAGGGTTAGCGCCAGGACAACTAAGGTTAGCGCCAGGACAACTAGGGTTAGCGCCAGGACAACTAGGGTTACCGCCAGGACAACTAGGGTTAGCGCCAGGACAACTAGGGTTAGCGTCAGGACAACTAGGGTTAGCGCCAGGACAACTAGGGTTAGCGCCAGGACAACTAGGGTTAGCGTCAGGACAACTAGGGTTAGCGTCAGGACAACTAGGGTTAGCGTCAGGACAACTAGGGTTAGCGTCAGGACAACTAGTGTAATCGTCAGGACAACTAGGGTTAGCGTCAGGACAACTAAGGTTAGCATCAGGACAACTAGGGTTAGCGTCAGGACAACTAGGGTTAGCGTCAGGACAACTAGGGTTAGCGTCAGGACAACTAGGGTTAGCGCCAGGACAACTAGGGTTAGCGCCAGGACAACTAGGGTTAGCGCCAGGACAACAAGGGTTAGCGCCACTACAACTAGGGTTAGCGCCAGGACAACTAGGGTTAGCGCCAGAACAACTAGGGTTAGCGCCAGGACAACTAGGGTTAGCGCCAGGACAACTAGGGTTAGCGCCAGGACAACTAGGGTTAGCGTCAGGACAACTAGGGTTAGCGCCAGGACAACTAGGGTTAGCATCAGGACAGCTATTGTTAGCATCAGGACAACTAGGGTTAGCGTCAGGACAACTAGGGTTAGCGTCAGGACAACTAGGGTTAGCATCAGGACAACTAGGGTTAGCGTCAGGACAAGTAGGGCTAGCGTCAGGACAACTAGGGTTAGCGTCAGGACAACTACGGTTAGCGTCAGGACATCTAGGGTTAGCATCAGGACATCTAGGGTTAGCGTCAGGACAACTAGGGTTGGCGTCAGGACAAGTAGGGTTAGCGTCAGGACAACTAGGGTTAGCGTCAGGACAACTAGGGTTAGCGTCAGGACAAGTAGGGTTAGCGTCAGGACAAGTAGAGTTAGCGTGAGGACAACTAGGGTTAGTGTCAGGACAACTAGGGTTAGCGTCAGGACAACTAGTGTTAGCGTCAGGACAACTAGGGTTAGCGCCAGGACAACTAGGGTTAGCGCCAGGACAACTAGGGTTACCGCCAGGACAACTAGGGTTAGCGCCAGGACAACTAGGGTTAGCGTCAGGACAACTAGGGTTAGCGCCAGGACAACTAGGGTTAGCGCCAGGACAACTAGGGTTAGCGTCAGGACAACTAGGGTTAGCGCCAGGACAACTAGGGTTAGTGTCAGGACAACTAGTGTAATCGTCAGGACAACTAGGGTTAGCGTCAGGACAACTAAGGTTAGCTTCAGGACAACTAGGGTTAGCGTCAGGACAACTAGGGTTAGCGTCAGGACAACTAGGGTTAGCGTCAGGACAACTAGGGTTAGCGCCAGGACAACTAGGGTTAGCGTCAGGACAACTAGGGTTAGCGCCAGGACAACTAGGGTTAGCGCCAAGACAACTAGGGTTAGCGCCACTACAACTAGGGTTAGCGCCAGGACAACTAGGGTTAGCGCCAGGACAACTAGGGTTAGCGCCAGGACAACTAGGGTTAGCGCCAGGACAACTAGGGTTAGCGCCAGGACAACTAGGGTTAGCGTCAGGACAACTAGGGTTAGCGCCAGGACAACTAGGGTTAGCATCAGGACAGCTATTGTTAGCATCAGGACAACTAGGGTTAGCGTCAGGACAACTAGGGTTAGCGTCAGGACAACTAGGGTTAGCATCAGGACAACTAGGGTTAGCGTCAGGACAAGTAGGGTTAGCGTCAGGACAACTAGGGTTAGCGTCAGGACAACTACGGTTAGCGTCAGGACATCTAGGGTTAGCATCAGGACAACTAGGGTTAGCGTCAGGACAACTAGGGTTGGCGTCTGGACAAGTAGGGTTAGCGTCAGGACAACTAGGGTTAGCGTCAGGACAACTAGGGTTAGCGTCAGGACAAGTAGGGTTAGCGTCAGGACAAGTAGAGTTAGCGTGAGGACAACTAGGGTTAGTGTCAGGACAACTAGGGTTAGCGTCAGGACAACTAGTGTTAGCGTCAGGACAACTAGGGTTAGCGTCAGGACAACTAGGGTTAGCGTCAGGACAACTAGGGTTAGCGTCAGGACAAGTAGGGTTAGCGTCAGGACAACTAGGTTTAGCGTCAGGACAACTCGGGTTAGCGTCAGGACAAGTAGGGTTAGCGTCAGGACAACTAGGGTTAGCGTCAGGACAACTAGGGTTAGCGTCAGGACAAGTAGGGTTAGCGTCAGGACAAGTAGGGTTAGCGTCAGGACAACTAGGGTTAGCGTCAGGACAACTAGGGTTAGCGTCAGGACAACTAGGGTTAGCGTCAGGACAAGTAGGGTTAGCGTCAGGACAAGTAGGGTTAGCGTCAGCACAAGTAGGGTTAGCATCAGGACAAGTAGGGTTAGCGTCAGGACAACTAGGGTTAGCGCCAGGACAACTAGGGTTAGAGCCAGGACAACTAGGGTTAGAGCCAGGACAACTAGGGTTAGCGTCAGGACAACTAGGGTTAGCGTCAGGACAACTAGGGTTAGCGTCAGCACAACTAGGGTTAGCGTCAGGACAAGTAGGGTTAGCGTCAGGACAACTCGGGTTAGCGTCAGGACAAGTAGGGTTAGCGTCAGGACAACTAGGGTTAGCGTCAGGACAAGTAGGGTTAGCGTCAGGACAACTAGGGTTAGCGTCAGGACAACTAGGGTTAGCGTCAGGACAACTAGGGTTAGCGCCAGGACAATTAGGGTTAGCGCCAGGACAACTAGGGTTAGCATCAGGACAACTAGGGTTAGCGTCAGGACAACTAGGGTTAGCGTCAGGACAAGTAGGGTTAGCGTCAGGACAACTAGGGTTAGCGTCAGGACAACTCGGGTTAGCGTCAGGACAAGTAGGGTTAGCGTCAGGACAACTAGGGTTAGCGTCAGGACAACTAGGGTTAGCGTCAGGACAACTAGGGTTAGCGTCAGGACAACTAGGGTTAGCGTCAGGACAAGTAGGGTTAGCATCAGGACAAGTAGGGTTAGCGTCAGGACAACTAGGGTTAGCCCCAGGACAACTAGGGTTAGAGCCAGGACAACTAGGGTTAGAGCCAGGACAACTAGGGTTAGCGTCAGGACAACTAGGGTTAGCGTCAGGACAACTAGGGTTAGCGTCAGGACAACTAGGGTTAGCGTCAGGACAAGTAGGGTTAGCGTCAGGACAACTCGGGTTAGCGTCAGGACAAGTAGGGTTAGCGTCAGGACAACTAGGGTTAGCGTCAGGACAACTAGGGTTAGCGTCAGGACAACTAGGGTTAGCGTCAGGACAACTAGGGTTAGCATCAGGACAACTAGGGTTACCGTCAGGACAACTAGGGTTAGCGTCAGGACAACTAGTATTAGCGTCAGGACAACTAGGGGTAGCGTCAGGACAACTAGGGTTAGCGTCAGGACAACTAGGGTTAGCGTCAGGACAAGTAGGTTTAGCATCAGGACAACTAGGGTTAGCGTCAGGACAACTAGGGTTAGCGTCAGGACAACTAGGGTTAGCGTCAGGACAGGTAGGGTTAGCGTCAGGACAACTAGGGTTAGCGTCAGGACAACTAGGGTTAGCGTCCGGACAACTTGGGTTAGCGTCAGGACAACTAGGGTTAGCGTCAGGACAACTAGGGTTAGCGTCAGGACAACTAGGGTTAGCGCCAGGACAACTAGGCTTAGCATCAGGACAACTAGGGTTAGCACCAGGACAACTAGGGTTAGCGCCAGGACAACTAGGGTTAGCGCCAGGACAACTAGGGTTAGCGCCATTACAACTAGGGTTAGCCCCAGGACAACTAGGGTTAGCGCCAGGACAACTAGGGTTAGCGCCAGGACAACTAGGGTTAGCGCCAGGACAACTAGGGTTAGCACCAGGACAACTAGGGTTAGCGCCAGGACAATTAGGGTTAGCGCCAGGACAACTAGGGTTAGCGCCAGGACAACTAGGGTTAGCGCCAGGACAACTAGGGTTAGCGTCAGGACAACTAGTATTAGCGTCAGGACAACTAGGGTTAGCATCAGGACAACTAGGGTTAGCGTCAGGACAACTAGGGTTAGCGTCAGGACAAGTAGGTTTAGCATCAGGACAACTAGGGTTAGCGTCAGGACAACTAGGGTTAGCGTCAGGACAACTAGGGTTAGCGTCAGGACAGGTAGGGTTAGCGTCAGGACAACTAGGGTTAGCGTCAGGACAACTAGGGTTAGCGTCAGGACAACTTGGGTTAGCGTCAGGACAAGTAGGGTTAGCGTCAGGACAACTAGGGTTAGCGTCAGGACAACTAGGGTTAGCGTCAGGACAACTAGGGTTAGCGCCAGGACAACTAGGCTTAGCATCAGGACAACTAGGGTTAGCGCCAGGACAACTAGGGTTAGCCCCAGGACAACTAGGGTTAGCGCCAGGACAACTAGGGTTAGCGCCAGGACAACTAGGGTTAGCGCCAGGACAACTAGGGTTAGCACCAGGGCAACTAGGGTTAGCGCCAGGACAACTAGGGTTAGCGCCAGGACAACTAGGGTTAGCGCCAGGACAACTAGGGTTAGCGCCAGGACAACTAGGGTTAGCGCCATTACAACTAGGGTTAGCCCCAGGAGAACTAGGGTTAGCGCCAGGACAACTAGGGTTAGCACCAGGACAACTAGGGTTAGCGCCAGGACAACTAGGGTTAGCACCAGGACAACTAGGGTTAGCGCCAGGACAACTAGGGTTAGCGCCAGGACAACTAGGGTTAGCGCCAGGACAACTAGGGTTAGCGTCAGGACAACTAGTATTAGCGTCAGGACAACTAGGGTTAGCGTCAGGACAACTAGGGTTAGCGTCAGGACAACTAGGGTTAGCGTCAGGACAAGTAGGTTTAGCAACAGGACAACTAGGGTTAGCATCAGGACAACTAGGGTTAGCGTCAGGACAACTAGGGTTAGTGTCAGGACAGGTAGGGTTAGCGTCAGGACAACTAGGGTTAGCGTCAGGACAACTAGGGTTAGCGTCAGGACAACTTGGGTTAGCGTCAGGACAACTAGGGTTAGCGTCAGGACAACTAGGGTTAGCGTCAGGACAACTAGGGTTAGCGTCAGGACAACTAGGGTTAGCGTCAGGACAACTAGGGTTAGCGTCAGGACAACTAGGGTTAGCGCCAGGACAACTAGGCTTAGCATCAGGACAACTAGGGTTAGCGCCAGGACAACTAGGGTTAGCGCCAGGACAACTAGGGTTAGCCCCAGGACAACAAGGGTTAGCGCCAGGACAACTAGGGTTAGCACCAGGACAACTAGGGTTAGCACCAGGACAACTAGGGTTAGCGCCAGGACAACTAGGGTTAGCACCAGGACAACTAGGGTTAGCGCCAGGACAACTAGGGTTAGCGCCAGGACAACTAGGGTTACCGCCAGGACAACTAGGGTTAGCGCCAGGACAACTAGGGTTAGCGTCAGGACAACTAGGGTTAGCGCCAGGACAACTAGGGTTAGCGCCAGGACAACTAGGGTTAGCGTCAGGACAACTAGGGTTAGCGTCAGGACAACTAGGGTTAGCGTCAGGACAACTAGGGTAAGCGTCAGGACAACTAGGGTTAGCGACAGGACAACTAAGGTTAGCGTCAGGACAACTAGGGTTAGCGTCAGGACAACTAGGGTTAGCGTCAGGACAACTAGGGTTAGCGTGAGGACAACTAGGGTTAGCGTCAGGACAACTAGGGTTAGCATCAGGACAACTAGGGTTAGCGCCAGGACAACTAGGGTTAGCACCACTACAACTAGGGTTAGCGCCAGGACAACTAGGGTTAGCGCCAGGACAACTAGGGTTAGCGCCAGGACAACTAGGGTTAGCGCCAGGACAACTAGGGTTAGCGCCAGGACAACTAGGGTTAGCGCCAGGACAACTAGGGTTAGCGCCA
This sequence comes from Phyllobates terribilis, assembly GCF_046119375.1. NCBI lineage: Eukaryota > Metazoa > Chordata > Amphibia > Anura > Dendrobatidae > Phyllobates > Phyllobates terribilis. Next base: position 139,357 of record NW_027363156.1, on the reverse strand, counting down.
GGACAACTAGGGTTAGCGTCAGGACAACTAGGGTTAGCGCCAGGACAACTAGGGTTAGCATCAGGACAGCTAGGGTTAGCATCAGGACAACCAGGGTTAGCGTCAGGACAACTAGGGTTAGCGTCAGGACAACTAGGGTTAGCGTCAGGACAACTAGGGTTAGCGTCAGGACAAGTAGGGTTAGCGTCAGGACAACTACGGTTAGCGTCAGGACATCTAGGGTTAGCGTCAGGACAACTAGGGTTAGCGTCAGGACAACTAGGGTTAGCGTCAGGACAACTAGGGTTGGCGTCAGGACAAGTAGGGTTAGCGTCAGGACAACTAGGGTTAGCGTCAGGACAACTAGGGTTAGCGTCAGGACAAGTAGGGTTAGCGTCAGGACAAGTAGAGTTAGCGTGAGGACAACTAGGGTTAGCGTCAGGACAACTAGGGTTAGCGTCAGGACAACTAGGGTTAGCATCAGGACAACTAGTGTTAGCGTCAGGACAACTAAGGTTAGCGTCAGGACAACTAGGGTTAGCGTCAGGACAACTAGGGTTAGCGTCAGGACAAGTAGGGTTAGCGTCAGGACAACTAGGGTTAGCATCAGGACAACTCGGGTTAGCGTCAGGACAAGTAGGGTTAGCGTCAGGACAACTAGGGTTAGCGTCAGGACAACTAGGGTTAGCGTCAGGACAAGTAGGGTTAGCGTCAGGACAAGTATGGTTAGCATCAGGACAAGTAGGGTTAGCGTCAGGACAACTAGGGTTAGCGCCAGGACAACTAGGGTTAGCGCCAGGACAACTAGGGTTAGCGTCAGGACAACTAGGGTTAGCATCAGGACAACTAGGGTTAGCGTCAGGACAACTAGGGTTAGCGTCAGGACAACTAGGGTTAGCGTCAGGACAAGTAGGGTTAGCGTCAGGACAACTAGGGTTAGCGTCAGGACAACTCGGGTTAGCGTCAGGACAAGTAGGGTTAGCGTCAGGACAACTAGGGTTAGCGTCAGGACAACTCAGGTTAGCATCAGGACAAGTAGGGTTAGCGTCAGGACAACTAGGGTTAGCGTCAGGACAACTAGGGTTAGCGTCAGGACAACTAGGGTTAGCGTCAGGACAACTAGGGTTAGCGTCAGGAAAACTAGGGTTAGAGTCAGTACAACTAGGGTTAGCATGAGGACAAGTAGAGTTAGCGTCAGGACAACTAGGGTTAGCGTCAGGACAACTCGGGTTAGCGTCAGGACAAGTAGGGTTAGCGTCAGGACAACTAGGGTTAGCGTCAGGACAACTCGGGTTAGCGTCAGGACAAGTAGGGTTAGCGTCAGGACAACTAGGGTTAGCGTCAGGACAACTAGGGTTAGCGTCAGGACAACTAGGGTTAGCGTCAGGACAACTAGGGTTAGCGTCAGGACAACTAGGGTTAGAGTCAGTACAACTAGGGTTAGCATGAGGACAAGTAGAGTTAGCGTCAGGACAACTAGGGTTAGCGTCAGGACAACTCAGGTTAGCGTCAGGACAAGTAGGGTTAGCGTCAGGACAACTAGGGTTAGCGTCAGGACAACTAGGGTTAGAGTCAGTACAACTAGGGTTAGCATCAGGACAAGTAGAGTTAGCGTCAGGACAACTAGGGTTAGCGTCAGGACAACTCGGGTTAGCGTCAGGACAAGTAGGGTTAGAGTCAGGACAACTAGGGTTAGCGTCAGGACAACTAGGGTTAGCGTTAGGACAACTAGGGTTAGCATCAGGACAACTAGGGTTAGCAACAGGACAACTAGGGTTAGCATCAGGACAACTAGGGTTAGCGTCAGGACAACTAGGGTTAGTGTCAGGACAGGTAGGGTTAGCGTCAGGACAACTAGGGTTAGCGTCAGGACAACTAGGGTTAGCGTCAGGACAACTTGGGTTAGCGTCAGGACAACTAGGGTTAGCGTCAGGACAACTAGGGTTAGCGTCAGGACAACTAGGGTTAGCGTCAGGACAACTAGGGTTAGCGTCAGGACAACTAGGGTTAGCGTCAGGACAACTAGGGTTAGCGCCAGGACAACTAGGCTTAGCATCAGGACAACTAGGGTTAGCGCCAGGACAACTAGGGTTAGCGCCAGGACAACTAGGGTTAGCCCCAGGACAACAAGGGTTAGCGCCAGGACAACTAGGGTTAGCACCAGGACAACTAGGGTTAGCACCAGGACAACTAGGGTTAGCGCCAGGACAACTAGGGTTAGCACCAGGACAACTAGGGTTAGCGCCAGGACAACTAGGGTTAGCGCCAGGACAACTAGGGTTACCGCCAGGACAACTAGGGTTAGCGCCAGGACAACTAGGGTTAGCGTCAGGACAACTAGGGTTAGCGCCAGGACAACTAGGGTTAGCGCCAGGACAACTAGGGTTAGCGTCAGGACAACTAGGGTTAGCGTCAGGACAACTAGGGTTAGCGTTAGGACAACTAGGGTAAGCGTCAGGACAACTAGGGTTAGCGACAGGACAACTAAGGTTAGCGTCAGGACAACTAGGGTTAGCGTCAGGACAACTAGGGTTAGCGTCAGGACAACTAGGGTTAGCGTGAGGACAACTAGGGTTAGCGTCAGGACAACTAGGGTTAGCATCAGGACAACTAGGGTTAGCGCCAGGACAACTAGGGTTAGCACCACTACAACTAGGGTTAGCGCCAGGACAACTAGGGTTAGCGCCAGGACAACTAGGGTTAGCGCCAGGACAACTAGGGTTAGCGCCAGGACAACTAGGGTTAGCGCCAGGACAACTAGGGTTAGCGCCAGGACAACTAGGGTTAGCGCCAGGACAACTAGGGTTAGCGTCAGGACAACTAGGGTTAGCGCCAGGACAACTAGGGTTAGCATCAGGACAGCTAGGGTTAGCATCAGGACAACCAGGGTTAGCGTCAGGACAACTAGGGTTAGCGTCAGGACAACTAGGGTTAGCGTCAGGACAACTAGGGTTAGCGTCAGGACAAGTAGGGTTAGCGTCAGGACAACTACGGTTAGCGTCAGGACATCTAGGGTTAGCGTCAGGACAACTAGGGTTAGCGTCAGGACAACTAGGGTTAGCGTCAGGACAACTAGGGTTGGCGTCAGGACAAGTAGGGTTAGCGTCAGGACAACTAGGGTTAGCGTCAGGACAACTAGGGTTAGCGTCAGGACAAGTAGGGTTAGCGTCAGGACAAGTAGAGTTAGCGTGAGGACAACTAGGGTTAGCGTCAGGACAACTAGGGTTAGCGTCAGGACAACTAGGGTTAGCATCAGGACAACTAGTGTTAGCGTCAGGACAACTAAGGTTAGCGTCAGGACAACTAGGGTTAGCGTCAGGACAACTAGGGTTAGCGTCAGGACAAGTAGGGTTAGCGTCAGGACAACTAGGGTTAGCGTCAGGACAACTCGGGTTAGCGTCAGGACAAGTAGGGTTAGCGTCAGGACAACTAGGGTTAGCGTCAGGACAAGTAGGGTTAGCGTCAGGACAAGTATGGTTAGCATCAGGACAAGTAGGGTTAGCGTCAGGACAACTAGGGTTAGCGCCAGGACAACTAGGGTTAGCGCCAGGACAACTAGGGTTAGCGTCAGGACAACTAGGGTTAGCATCAGGACAACTAGGGTTAGCGTCAGGACAACTAGGGTTAGCGTCAGGACAACTAGGGTTAGCGTCAGGACAAGTAGGGTTAGCGTCAGGACAACTAGGGTTAGCGTCAGGACAACTCGGGTTAGCGTCAGGATAAGTAGGGTTAGCGTCAGGACAACTAGGGTTAGCGTCAGGACAACTCAGGTTAGCATCAGGACAAGTAGGGTTAGCGTCAGGACAACTAGGGTTAGCGTCAGGACAACTAGGGTTAGCGTCAGGACAACTAGGGTTAGCGTCAGGACAACTAGGGTTAGCGTCAGGAAAACTAGGGTTAGAGTCAGTACAACTAGGGTTAGCATGAGGACAAGTAGAGTTAGCGTCAGGACAACTAGGGTTAGCGTCAGGACAACTCGGGTTAGCGTCAGGACAAGTAGGGTTAGCGTCAGGACAACTAGGGTTAGCGTCAGGACAACTCGGGTTAGCGTCAGGACAAGTAGGGTTAGCGTCAGGACAACTAGGGTTAGCGTCAGGACAACTAGGGTTAGCGTCAGGACAACTAGGGTTAGCGTCAGGACAACTAGGGTTAGCGTCAGGACAACTAGGGTTAGAGTCAGTACAACTAGGGTTAGCATGAGGACAAGTAGAGTTAGCGTCAGGACAACTAGGGTTAGCGTCAGGACAACTCAGGTTAGCGTCAGGACAAGTAGGGTTAGCGTCAGGACAACTAGGGTTAGCGTCAGGACAACTAGGGTTAGAGTCAGTACAACTAGGGTTAGCATCAGGACAAGTAGAGTTAGCGTCAGGACAACTAGGGTTAGCGTCAGGACAACTCGGGTTAGCGTCAGGACAAGTAGGGTTAGAGTCAGGACAACTAGGGTTAGCGTCAGGACAACTAGGGTTAGCGTTAGGACAACTAGGGTTAGCATCAGGACAACTAGGGTTAGCATCAGGACAACTAGGGTTAGCGTCAGGACAACTAGGGATAGCGTCAGGACAACTAGGGTTAGCGTCAGGACAACTAGGGTTAGCGTCAGGACAAGTAGGTTTAGCATCAGGACAACTAGGGTTAGCGTCAGGACAACTAGGGTTAGCGTCAGGACAACTAGGGTTAGCATCAGGACAGGTAGGGTTAGCGTCAGGACAACTAGGGTTAGCGTCAGGACAACTAGGGTTAGCGTCAGGACAACTAGGGTTAGCGTCAGGACAACTAGGGTTAGAGTCAGTACAACTAGGGTTAGCATCAGGACAAGTAGAGTTAGCGTCAGGACAACTAGGGTTAGCATCAGGACAACTCGGGTTAGCGTCAGGACAAGTAGGGTTAGCGTCAGGACAACTAGGGTTAGCGTCAGGACAAATAGGGTTAGAGTCAGTACAACTAGGGTTAGCATCAGGACAAGTAGAGTTAGCGTCAGGACAACTAGGGTTAGCGTCAGGACAACTCGGGTTAGCGTCAGGACAAGTAGGGTTAGCGTCAGGACAACTAGGGTTAGCGTCAGGACAACTAGGGTTAGCATCAGGACAACTCGGGTTAGCGTCAGGACAAGTAGGGTTAGCGTCAGGACAACTAGGGTTAGCGTCAGGACAACTAGGGTTAGCGTCAGGACAACTAGGGTTAGCGTCTGAACAAGTAGGGTTAGCATCAGGACAAGTAGAGTTAGCGTCAGGACAACTAGGGTTAGCGTCAGGACAACTCGGGTTAGCGTCAGGACAAGTAGGGTTAGCGTCAGGACAACTAGGGTTAGCGTCAGGACAAATAGGGTTAGAGTCAGTACAACTAGGGTTAGCATCAGGACAAGTAGAGTTAGCGTCAGGACAACTAGGGTTAGCGTCAGGACAACTTGGGTTAGCGTCAGGACAACTAGGGTTAGCGTCAGGACAACTAGGGTTAGCGTCAGGACAACTTGGGTTAGCGTCAGGACAAGTAGGGTTAGAGTCTGGACAAGTAGGGTTAGCATCAGGACAAGTAGAGTTAGCGTCAGGACAACTAGGGTTAGCGTCAGGACAACTCGGGTTAGCGTCAGGACAAGTAGGGTTAGCGTCAGGACAACTAGGGTTAGCGTCAGGACAAATAGGGTTAGAGTCAGTACAACTAGGGTTAGCATCAGGACAAGTAGAGTTAGCGTCAGGACAACTAGGGTTAGCGTCAGGACAACTTGGGTTAGCGTCAGGACAACTAGGGTTAGCGTCAGGACAACTAGGGTTAGCGTCAGGACAACTAGGGTTAGAGTCAGTACAACTAGGGTTAGCATCAGGACAAGTAGAGTTAGCGTCAGGACAACTAGGGTTAGCGTCAGGACAACTCGGGTCAGCGTCAGGACAAGTAGGGTTAGCGTCAGGACAACTAGGGTTAGCGTCAGGACAAATAGGGTTAGAGTCAGTACAACTAGGGTTAGCATCAGGACAAGTAGAGTTAGCGTCAGGACAACTAGGGTTAGCGTCAGGACAACTCGGGTTAGCGTCAGGACAAGTAGGGTTAGCGTAAGGACAACTAGGGTTAGCGTCAGGACAAATTGGGTTAGAGTCAGTACAACTAGGGTTTGCATCAGGACAAGTAGAGTTAGCGTCAGGACAACTAGGGTTAGCGTCAGGACAACTCGGGTTAGCGTCAGGACAAGTAGGGTTAGCGTCAGGACAACTAGGGTTAGCGTCAGGACAACTAGGGTTAGCGTCAGGACAACTCGGGTTAGCGTCAGGACAAGTAGGGTTAGCATCAGGACAACTAGGGTTAACGTCAGGACAACTAGGGTTAGCGTCAGGACAACTAGGGTTAGCGTCAGGACAACTAGGGTTAGCGTCAGGACAACTTGGGTTAGCGTCAGGACAAGTAGGGTTAGCGTCAGGACAAGTAGGGTTAGCATCAGGACAAGTAGGGTTAGCGTCAGGACAACTAGGGTTAGCGCCAGGACAACTAGGGTTAGCGCCAGGACAACTAGGGTTAGCGCCAGGACAACTAGGGTTAGCGTCAGGACAACTAGGGTTAGCATCAGGACAACTAGGGTTAGCGTCAGGACAACTAGGGTTAGCCTCAGGACAACTAGGGTTAGCGTCAGGACAAGTAGGGTTAGCGTCAGGACAACTAGGGTTAGCGTCAGGACAACTCGGGTTAGCGTCAGGACAAGTAGGGTTAGCGTCAGGACAACTAGGGTTAGCGTCAGGACAACTAGGGTTAGCGTCAGGACAACTAGGGTTAGCGTAGGACAACTAGGGTTAGCGTCAGGACAACTAGGGTTAGAGTCAGTACAACTAGGGTTAGCATCAGGACAAGTAGAGTTAGCGTCAGGACAACTAGGGTTAGCATCAGGACAACTCGGGTTAGCGTCAGGACAAGTAGGGTTAGCGTCAGGACAACTCGGGTTAGCGTCAGGACAAGTAGGGTTAGCGTCAGGACAACTAGGGTTAGCGTCAAGACAACTAGGGTTAGCGTCAGGACAACTAGGGTTAGCGTCAGGACAACTAGGGTTAGCGTCAGGACAACTAGGGTTAGCGTCAGGACAAGTAGGTTTAGCATCAGGACAACTAGGGATAGCGTCAGGACAACTAGGGTTAGCGTCAGGACAACTAGGGTTAGCGTCAGGACAACTAGGGTTAGCGTCAGGACAACTAGGGTTGGCGTCAGGACAAGTAGGGTTAGCGTCAGGACAACTACGGTTAGCGTCAGGACATCTAGGGTTAGCGTCAGGACAACTAGGGTTAGCGTCAGGACAACTAGGGTTAGCATCAGGACAACTAGGGTTGGCGTCAGGACAAGTAGGGTTAGCGTCAGGACAACTAGGGTTAGCATCAGGACAACTAGGGTTAGCGTCAGGACAAGTAGGGTTAGCGTCAGGACAAGTAGAGTTAGCGTCAGGACAACTAGGGTTAGCGTCAGGACAACTTGGGTTAGCGTCAGGACAACTAGGGTTAGCGTCAGGACAACTAGGGTTAGCGTCAGGACAACTAGGGTTAGAGTCAGTACAACTAGGGTTAGCATCAGGACAAGTAGAGTTAGCGTCAGGACAACTAGGGTTAGCGTCAGGACAACTCGGGTTAGCGTCAGGACAAGTAGGGTTAGCATCAGGACAACTAGGGTTAGCGTCAGGACAAATTGGGTTAGAGTCAGTACAACTAGGGTTAGCATCAGGACAAGTAGAGTTAGCGTCAGGACAACTAGGGTTAGCGTCAGGACAACTCAGGTTAGCATCAGGACAAGTAGGGTTAGCGTCAGGACAACTAGGGTTAGCGTCAGGACAACTAGGGTTAGCGTCAGGACAACTAGGGTTAGCGTCAGGACAACTAGGGTTAGCGTCAGGAAAACTAGGGTTAGAGTCAGTACAACTAGGGTTAGCATGAGGACAAGTAGAGTTAGCGTCAGGACAACTAGGGTTAGCGTCAGGACAACTCGGGTTAGCGTCAGGACAAGTAGGGTTAGCGTCAGGACAACTAGGGTTAGCGTCAGGACAACTCGGGTTAGCGTCAGGACAAGTAGGGTTAGCGTCAGGACAACTAGGGTTAGCGTCAGGACAACTAGGGTTAGCGTCAGGACAACTAGGGTTAGCGTCAGGACAACTAGGGTTAGCGTCAGGACAACTAGGGTTAGAGTCAGTACAACTAGGGTTAGCATGAGGACAAGTAGAGTTAGCGTCAGGACAACTAGGGTTAGCGTCAGGACAACTCAGGTTAGCGTCAGGACAAGTAGGGTTAGCGTCAGGACAACTAGGGTTAGCGTCAGGACAACTAGGGTTAGAGTCAGTACAACTAGGGTTAGCATCAGGACAAGTAGAGTTAGCGTCAGGACAACTAGGGTTAGCGTCAGGACAACTCGGGTTAGCGTCAGGACAAGTAGGGTTAGAGTCAGGACAACTAGGGTTAGCGTCAGGACAACTAGGGTTAGCGTTAGGACAACTAGGGTTAGCATCAGGACAACTAGGGTTAGCATCAGGACAACTAGGGTTAGCGTCAGGACAACTAGGGATAGCGTCAGGACAACTAGGGTTAGCGTCAGGACAACTAGGGTTAGCGTCAGGACAAGTAGGTTTAGCATCAGGACAACTAGGGTTAGCGTCAGGACAACTAGGGTTAGCGTCAGGACAACTAGGGTTAGCATCAGGACAGGTAGGGTTAGCGTCAGGACAACTAGGGTTAGCGTCAGGACAACTAGGGTTAGCGTCAGGACAACTAGGGTTAGCGTCAGGACAACTAGGGTTAGAGTCAGTACAACTAGGGTTAGCATCAGGACAAGTAGAGTTAGCGTCAGGACAACTAGGGTTAGCATCAGGACAACTCGGGTTAGCGTCAGGACAAGTAGGGTTAGCGTCAGGACAACTAGGGTTAGCGTCAGGACAAATAGGGTTAGAGTCAGTACAACTAGGGTTAGCATCAGGACAAGTAGAGTTAGCGTCAGGACAACTAGGGTTAGCGTCAGGACAACTCGGGTTAGCGTCAGGACAAGTAGGGTTAGCGTCAGGACAACTAGGGTTAGCGTCAGGACAACTAGGGTTAGCATCAGGACAACTCGGGTTAGCGTCAGGACAAGTAGGGTTAGCGTCAGGACAACTAGGGTTAGCGTCAGGACAACTAGGGTTAGCGTCAGGACAACTAGGGTTAGCGTCTGAACAAGTAGGGTTAGCATCAGGACAAGTAGAGTTAGCGTCAGGACAACTAGGGTTAGCGTCAGGACAACTCGGGTTAGCGTCAGGACAAGTAGGGTTAGCGTCAGGACAACTAGGGTTAGCGTCAGGACAAATAGGGTTAGAGTCAGTACAACTAGGGTTAGCATCAGGACAAGTAGAGTTAGCGTCAGGACAACTAGGGTTAGCGTCAGGACAACTTGGGTTAGCGTCAGGACAACTAGGGTTAGCGTCAGGACAACTAGGGTTAGCGTCAGGACAACTTGGGTTAGCGTCAGGACAAGTAGGGTTAGAGTCTGGACAAGTAGGGTTAGCATCAGGACAAGTAGAGTTAGCGTCAGGACAACTAGGGTTAGCGTCAGGACAACTCGGGTTAGCGTCAGGACAAGTAGGGTTAGCGTCAGGACAACTAGGGTTAGCGTCAGGACAAATAGGGTTAGAGTCAGTACAACTAGGGTTAGCATCAGGACAAGTAGAGTTAGCGTCAGGACAACTAGGGTTAGCGTCAGGACAACTTGGGTTAGCGTCAGGACAACTAGGGTTAGCGTCAGGACAACTAGGGTTAGCGTCAGGACAACTAGGGTTAGAGTCAGTACAACTAGGGTTAGCATCAGGACAAGTAGAGTTAGCGTCAGGACAACTAGGGTTAGCGTCAGGACAACTCGGGTCAGCGTCAGGACAAGTAGGGTTAGCGTCAGGACAACTAGGGTTAGCGTCAGGACAAATAGGGTTAGAGTCAGTACAACTAGGGTTAGCATCAGGACAAGTAGAGTTAGCGTCAGGACAACTAGGGTTAGCGTCAGGACAACTCGGGTTAGCGTCAGGACAAGTAGGGTTAGCGTAAGGACAACTAGGGTTAGCGTCAGGACAAATTGGGTTAGAGTCAGTACAACTAGGGTTTGCATCAGGACAAGTAGAGTTAGCGTCAGGACAACTAGGGTTAGCGTCAGGACAACTCGGGTTAGCGTCAGGACAAGTAGGGTTAGCGTCAGGACAACTAGGGTTAGCGTCAGGACAACTAGGGTTAGCGTCAGGACAACTCGGGTTAGCGTCAGGACAAGTAGGGTTAGCATCAGGACAACTAGGGTTAACGTCAGGACAACTAGGGTTAGCGTCAGGACAACTAGGGTTAGCGTCAGGACAACTAGGGTTAGCGTCAGGACAACTTGGGTTAGCGTCAGGACAAGTAGGGTTAGCGTCAGGACAAGTAGGGTTAGCATCAGGACAAGTAGGGTTAGCGTCAGGACAACTAGGGTTAGCGCCAGGACAACTAGGGTTAGCGCCAGGACAACTAGGGTTAGCGCCAGGACAACTAGGGTTAGCGTCAGGACAACTAGGGTTAGCATCAGGACAACTAGGGTTAGCGTCAGGACAACTAGGGTTAGCCTCAGGACAACTAGGGTTAGCGTCAGGACAAGTAGGGTTAGCGTCAGGACAACTAGGGTTAGCGTCAGGACAACTCGGGTTAGCGTCAGGACAAGTAGGGTTAGCGTCAGGACAACTAGGGTTAGCGTCAGGACAACTAGGGTTAGCGTCAGGACAACTAGGGTTAGCGTAGGACAACTAGGGTTAGCGTCAGGACAACTAGGGTTAGAGTCAGTACAACTAGGGTTAGCATCAGGACAAGTAGAGTTAGCGTCAGGACAACTAGGGTTAGCATCAGGACAACTCGGGTTAGCGTCAGGACAAGTAGGGTTAGCGTCAGGACAACTCGGGTTAGCGTCAGGACAAGTAGGGTTAGCGTCAGGACAACTAGGGTTAGCGTCAAGACAACTAGGGTTAGCGTCAGGACAACTAGGGTTAGCGTCAGGACAACTAGGGTTAGCGTCAGGACAACTAGGGTTAGCGTCAGGACAAGTAGGTTTAGCATCAGGACAACTAGGGATAGCGTCAGGACAACTAGGGTTAGCGTCAGGACAACTAGGGTTAGCGTCAGGACAACTAGGGTTAGCGTCAGGACAACTAGGGTTGGCGTCAGGACAAGTAGGGTTAGCGTCAGGACAACTACGGTTAGCGTCAGGACATCTAGGGTTAGCGTCAGGACAACTAGGGTTAGCGTCAGGACAACTAGGGTTAGCATCAGGACAACTAGGGTTGGCGTCAGGACAAGTAGGGTTAGCGTCAGGACAACTAGGGTTAGCATCAGGACAACTAGGGTTAGCGTCAGGACAAGTAGGGTTAGCGTCAGGACAAGTAGAGTTAGCGTCAGGACAACTAGGGTTAGCGTCAGGACAACTTGGGTTAGCGTCAGGACAACTAGGGTTAGCGTCAGGACAACTAGGGTTAGCGTCAGGACAACTAGGGTTAGAGTCAGTACAACTAGGGTTAGCATCAGGACAAGTAGAGTTAGCGTCAGGACAACTAGGGTTAGCGTCAGGACAACTCGGGTTAGCGTCAGGACAAGTAGGGTTAGCATCAGGACAACTAGGGTTAGCGTCAGGACAAATTGGGTTAGAGTCAGTACAACTAGGGTTAGCATCAGGACAAGTAGAGTTAGCGTCAGGACAACTAGGGTTAGCGTCAGGACAACTCGGGTTAGCGTCAGGACAAGTAGGGTTAGCGTCAGGACAACTAGGGTTAGCGTCAGGACAACTAGGGTTAGCGTCAGGACAACTCGGGTTAGCGTCAGGACAAGTAGGGTTAGCGTCAGGACAACTAGGGTTAGCGTCAGGACAACTAGGGTTAGCGTCAGGACAACTAGGGTTAGCGTCAGGACAACTTGGGTTAGCGTCAGGACAAGTAGGGTTAGCGTCAGGACAAGTAGGGTTAGCATCAGGACAAGTAGAGTTAGCGTCAGGACAACTAGGGTTAGCGTCAGGACAAGTAGGGTTAGCGTCAGGACAACTAGGGTTAGCGTCAGGACAAATAGGGTTAGAGTCAGTACAACTAGGGTTAGCATCAGGACAAGTAGAGTTAGCGTCAGGACAACTAGGGTTAGCGTCAGGACAACTCGGGTTAGCGTCAGGACAAGTAGGGTTAGCGTCAGGACAACTAGGGTTAGCGTCAGGACAACTAGGGTTAGCGTCAGGACAACTCGGGTTAGCGTCAGGACAAGTAGGGTTAGCGTCAGGACAACTAGGGTTAGCGTCAGGACAACTAGGGTTAGCGTCAGGACAACTTGGGTTAGCGTCAGGACAAGTAGGGTTAGCGTCAGGACAAGTAGGGTTAGCGTCAGGACAACTAGGGTTAGCGCCAGGACAACTAGGGTTAGCGCCAGGACAACTAGGGTTAGCGCCAGGACAACTAGGGTTAGCGTCAGGACAACTAGGGTTAGCATCAGGACAACTAGGGTTAGCGTCAGGACAACTAGGGTTAGCCTCAGGACAACTAGGGTTAGCGTCAGGACAAGTAGGGTTAGCGTCAGGACAACTAGGGTTAGCGTCAGGACAACTCGGGTTAGCGTCAGGACAACTAGGGTTAGCGTCAGGACAACTAGGGTTAGCGTCAGGACAACTAGCGTTAGCGTAGGACAACTAGGGTTAGCGTCAGGATAACTAGGGTTAGAGTCAGTACAACTAGGGTTAGCATCAGGACAAGTAGAGTTAGCGTCAGGACAACTAGGGTTAGCATCAGGACAACTCGGGTTAGCGTCAGGACAAGTAGGGTTAGCGTCAGGACAACTAGGGTTAGCGTCAGGACAACTAGGGTTAGAGTCAGTACAACTAGGGTTAGCATCAGGACAAGTAGAGTTAGCATCAGGACAACTAGGGTTAGCGTCAGGACAACTAGGGTTAGCGTCAGGACAACTAGGGTTAGCGTCAGGACAACTAGGGTTAGCGTCAGGACAACTATGGTTAGCGTCAGGACAATTAGGGTTATCGTCAGGACAAGTAGGTTTAGCATCAGGACAACTAGGGTTAGCGTCAGGACAACTAGGGTTAGCGTCAGGACAACTAGGGTTAGCATCAGGACAGGTAGGGTTAGCGCCAGGACAACTAGGGTTAGCGCCAGGACAACTAGGGTTAGCGCCAGGACAACTAGGGATAGCGCCAGGACAACTAGGGTTAGCATCAGGACAACTAGGGTTAGCGTCAGGACAACTAGGGTTAGCGTCAGGACAAGTAGGTTTAGCATCAGGACAACTAGGGTTAGCGTCAGGACAACTAGGGTTAGCGTCAGGACAACTAGGGTTAGCATCAGGACAGGTAGGGTTAGCGTCAGGACAACTAGGGTTAGCGTCAGGACAACTAGGGTTAGCGTCAGGACAACTTGGGTTAGCGTCAGGACAACTAGGGTTAGCGTCAGGACAACTAGGGTTAGCGTCAGGACAACTAGAGTTAGAGTCAGTACAACTAGGGTTAGCATAAGGACAAGTAGAGTTAGCGTCAGGACAACTAGGGTTAGCATCAGGACAACTCGGGTTAGCGTCAGGACAAGTAGGGTTAGCGTCAGGACAACTAGGGTTAGCGTCAGGACAAATAGGGTTAGAGTCAGTACAACTAGGGTTAGCATCAGGACAAGTAGAGTTAGCGTCAGGACAACTAGGGTTAGCGTCAGGACAACTCGGGTTAGCGTCAGGACAAGTAGGGTTAGCGTCAGGACAACTAGGGTTAGCGTCAGGACAACTAGGGTTAGCATCAGGACAACTCGGGTTAGCGTCAGGACAAGTAGGGTTAGCGTCAGGACAACTAGGGTTAGCGTCAGGACAACTAGGGTTAGCGTCAGGACAACTAGGGTTAGCGTCAGGACAACTTGGGTTAGCGTCAGGACAAGTAGGGTTAGTGTCTGGACAAGTAGGGTTAGCATCAGGACAAGTAGAGTTAGCGTCAGGACAACTAGGGTTAGCGTCAGGACAACTCGGGTTAGCGTCAGGACAAGTAGGGTTAGCGTCAGGACAACTAGGGTTAGCGTCAGGACAAATAGGGTTAGAGTCAGTACAACTAGGGTTAGCATCAGGACAAGTAGAGTTAGCGTCAGGACAACTAGGGTTAGCGTCAGGACAACTTGGGTTAGCGTCAGGACAACTAGGGTTAGCGTCAGGACAACTAGGGTTAGCGTCAGGACAACTAGGGTTAGAGTCAGTACAACTAGGGTTAGCATCAGGACAAGTAGAGTTAGCGTCAGGACAACTAGGGTTAGCGTCAGGACAACTCGGGTTAGCGTCAGGACAAGTAGGGTTAGCATCAGGACAACTAGGGTTAGCGTCAGGACAAATAGGGTTAGAGTCAGTACAACTAGGGTTAGCATCAGGACAAGTAGAGTTAGCGTCAGGACAACTAGGGTTAGCGTCAGGACAACTCGGGTTAGCGTCAGGACAAGTAGGGTTAGCGTCAGGACAACTAGGGTTAGCGTCAGGACAACTAGGGTTAGCGTCAGGACAACTCGGGTTAGCGTCAGGACAAGTAGGGTTACCATCAGGACAACTAGGGTTAGCGTCAGGACAACTAGGGTTAGCGTCAGGACAACTAGGGTTAGCGTCAGGACTACTAGGGTTAGCGTCAGGACAACTTGGGTTAGCGTCAGGACAAGTAGGGTTAGCGTCAGGACAAGTAGGGTTAGCGTCAGGACAACTAGGGTTAGCGCCAGGACAACTAGGGTTAGCGCCAGGACAACTAGGGTTAGCGCCAGGACAACTAGGGTTAGCGTCAGGACAACTAGGGTTAGCATCAGGACAACTAGGGTTAGCGTCAGGACAACTAGGGTTAGCCTCAGGACAACTAGGGTTAGCGTCAGGACAAGTAGGGTTAGCGTCAGGACAACTAGGGTTAGCGTCAGGACAACTCGGGTTAGCGTCAGGACAACTAGGGTTAGCGTCAGGACAACTAGGGTTAGCGTCAGGACAACTAGCGTTAGCGTAGGACAACTAGGGTTAGCGTCAGGACAACTAGGGTTAGAGTCAGTACAACTAGGGTTAGCATCAGGACAAGTAGAGTTAGCGTCAGGACAACTAGGGTTAGCATCAGGACAGCTCGGGTTAGCGTCAGGACAAGTAGGGTTAGCGTCAGGACAACTAGGGTTAGCGTCAGGACAACTAGGGTTAGAGTCAGGACAACTAGGGTTAGCATCAGGACAAGTAGAGTTAGCATCAGGACAACTAGGGTTAGCGTCAGGACAACTAGGGTTAGCGTCAGGACAACTATGGTTAGCGTCAGGACAATTAGGGTTAGCGTCAGGACAAGTAGGGTTAGCGTCAGGACAAGTAGGTTTAGCATCAGGACAACTAGGGTTAGCGTCAGGACAACTAGGGTTAGCGTCAGGACAACTAGGGTTAGCATCAGGACAGGTAGGGTTAGCGCCAGGACAACTAGGGTTAGCGCCAGGACAACTAGGGTTAGCGCCAGGACAACTAGGGTTAGCGCCAGGACAACTAGGGTTAGCATCAGGACAACTAGGGTTAGCGTCAGGACAACTAGGGTTAGCGTCAGGACAACTAGGGTTAGCGTCAGGACAAGTAGGTTTAGCATCAGGACAACTAGGGTTAGCGTCAGGACAACTAGGGTTAGCGTCAGGACAGGTAGGGTTAGCATCAGGACAGGTAGGGTTAGCGTCAGGACAACTAGGGTTAGCGTCAGGACAACTTGGGTTAGCGTCAGGACAACTAGGGTTAGCGTCAGGACAACTAGGGTTAGCGTCAGGACAACTAGGGTTAGAGTCAGTACAACTAGGGTTAGCATAAGGACAAGTAGAGTTAGCGTCAGGACAACTAGGGTTAGCATCAGGACAACTCGGGTTAGCGTCAGGACAAGTAGGGTTAGCGTCAGGACAACTAGGGTTAGCGTCAGGACAAATAGGGTTAGAGTCAGTACAACTAGGGTTAGCATCAGGACAAGTAGAGTTAGCGTCAGGACAACTAGGGTTAGCGTCAGGACAACTCGGGTTAGCGTCAGGACAACTCGGGTTAGCGTCAGGACAACTAGGGTTAGCGTCAGGACAACTAGGGTTAGTATCAGGACAACTCGGGTTAGCGTCAGGACAAGTAGGGTTAGCGTCAGGACAACTAGGGTTAGCGTCAGGACAACTAGGGTTAGCGTCAGGACAACTAGGGTTAGCGTCAGGACAACTTGGGTTAGCGTCAGGACAAGTAGGGTTAGCGTCTGGACAAGTAGGGTTAGCATCAGAACAAGTAGAGTTAGCGTCAGGACAACTAGGGTTAGCGTCAGGACAACTCGGGTTAGCGTCAGGACAAGTAGGGTTAGCGTCAGGACAACTAGGGTTAGCGTCAGGACAAATAGGGTTAGAGTCAGTACAACTAGGGTTAGCATCAGGACAAGTAGAGTTAGCGTCAGGACAACTAGGGTTAGCGTCAGGACAACTTGGGTTAGCGTCAGGACAACTAGGGTTAGCGTCAGGACAACTAGGGTTAGCGTCAGGACAACTAGGGTTAGAGTCAGTACAACTAGGGTTAGCATCAGGACAAGTAGAGTTAGCGTCAGGACAACTAGGGTTAGCGTCAGGACAACTCGGGTTAGCGTCAGGACAAGTAGGGTTAGCATCAGGACAACTAGGGTTAGCGTCAGGACAAATAGGGTTAGAGTCAGTACAACTAGGGTTAGCATCAGGACAAGTAGAGTTAGCGTCAGGACAACTCGGGTTAGCGTCAGGACAAGTAGATTTAGCGTCAGGACAAGTAGGGTTAGCGTCAGGACAACTAGGGTTAGCGTCAGGACAAGTAGGGTTAGCGTCAGGACAAGTAGGGTTAGCGTCAGGACAACTAGGGTTAGCGTCAGGACAACTAGGGTTAGCGTCAGGACAACTTGGGTTAGCGTCAGGACAAGTAGGGTTAGCGTCAGGACAAGTAGGGTTAGCATCAGGACAAGTAGAGTTAGCGTCAGGACAACTAGGGTTAGCGTCAGGACAACTCGGGTTAGCGTCAGGACAAGTAGGGTTAGCATCAGGACAACTAGGGTTAGCGTCAGGACAAATAGGGTTAGAGTCAGTACAACTAGGGTTAGCATCAGGACAAGTAGAGTTAGCGTCAGGACAACTAGGGTTAGCGTCAGGACAACTCGGGTTAGCGTCAGGACAAGTAGGGTTAGCGTCAGGACAACTAGGGTTAGCGTCAGGACAACTAGGGTTAGCGTCAGGACAACTCGGGTTAGCGTCAGGACAACTCGGGTTAGCGTCAGGACAACTAGGGTTAGCGTCAGGACAACTAGGGTTAGCGTCAGGACAACTAGGGTTAGCGTCAGGACTACTAGGGTTAGCGTCAGGACAACTTGGGTTAGCGTCAGGACAAGTAGGGTTAGCGTCAGGACAAGTAGGGTTAGCGTCAGGACAACTAGGGTTAGCGCCAGGACAACTAGGGTTAGCGCCAGGACAACTAGGGTTAGCGCCAGGACAACTAGGGTTAGCGTCAGGACAACTAGGGTTAGCATCAGGACAACTAGGGTTAGCGTCAGGACAACTAGGGTTAGCCTCAGGACAACTAGGGTTAGCGTCAGGACAAGTAGGGTTAGCGTCAGGACAACTAGGGTTAGCGTCAGGACAACTCGGGTTAGCGTCAGGACAAGTAGGGTTAGCGTCAGGACAACTAGGGTTAGCGTCAGGACAACTAGGGTTAGCGTCAGGACAACTAGCGTTAGCGTAGGACAACTAGGGTTAGCGTCAGGACAACTAGGGTTAGAGTCAGTACAACTAGGGTTAGCATCAGGACAAGTAGAGTTAGCGTCAGGACAACTAGGGTTAGCATCAGGACAACTCGGGTTAGCGTCAGGACAAGTAGGGTTAGCGTCAGGACAACTAGGGTTAGCGTCAGGACAACTAGGGTTAGAGTCAGTGCAACTAGGGTTAGCATCAGGACAAGTAGAGTTAGCGTCAGGACAACTAGGGTTAGCGTCAGGACAACTAGGGTTAGCGTCAGGACAACTAGGGTTAGCGTCAGGACAACTAGGGTTAGCGTCAGGACAACTAGGGTTAGCGTCAGGACAACTAGGGTTAGCGTCAGGACAAGTAGGTTTAGCATCAGGACAACTAGGGTTAGCGTCAGGACAACTAGGGTTAGCGTCAGGACAACTAGGGTTAGCATCAGGACAGGTAGGGTTAGCGCCAGGACAACTAGGGTTAGCGCCAGGACAACTAGGGTTAGCGCCAGGACAACTAGGGTTAGCGCCTTTACAACTAGGGTTAGCGCCAGGACAACTAGGGTTAGCGCCATTACAACTAGGGTTAGCCCCAGGACAACTAGGGTTAGCGCCAGAACAACTAGGGTTAGCGCCAGGACAACTAGGGTTAGCGCAAGGACAACTAGGGTTAGCGCCAGGACAACTAGGGTTAGCGCCAGGACAACTAGGGTTAGCGCCAGGACAACTAGGGTTACCGCCAGGACAACTAGGGTTAGCGCCAGGACAACTAGGGTTAGCATCAGGACAACTAGGGTTAGCGCCAGGACAACTAGGGTTAGCGCCAGGACAACTAGGGTTAGCGTCAGGACAACTAGGGTTAGCGTCAGGACAACTAGGGTAAGCGTCAGGACAACTAGAGTTAGCATCAGGACAACTAAGGTTAGCGTCAGGACAACTAGGGTTAGCTTCAGGACAACTAGGGTTAGCGTCAGGACAACTAGGGTTAGCAACAGGACAACTAGGGTTTGCGTCAGGACAACTAGGGTTAGCGTCAGGACAACTAGGGTTAGCGTCAGGACAACTAGGGTTAGCATCAGGACAGATAGGGTTAGCATCAGGACAACTAGGGTTAGCGTCAGGACAACTAGGGTTAGCGTCAGGACAACTAGGGTTAGCGTCAGGACAACTAGGGTTAGCGCCAGGACAGCTAGGGTTAGCGCCAGGACAACTAGGGTTAGCGCCAGGACAACTAGGGTTAGCGCCAGGACAACTATGGATAGCGCCAGGACAACTAGGGTTAGCGCCAGGACAACTAGGGTTAGCGCCAGGACAACTAGGGTTAGCGCCAGGACAACTAGGGTTAGAGCCAGGACAACTAGGGTTAGCGCCAGGACAACTAGGGTTAGCGTCAGGACAACTAGGGTTAGCGTCAGGACAACTAGGGTTAGCGCCAGGACAACTAGGGTTAGCGTCAGGACAACTAGGGTTAGCGTCAGGACAACTAGGGTTAGCCTCAGGACAACTAGGGTTAGCGCCAGGACAACTAGGGTTAGCGCCAGGACAACTAGGGTTAGCGCCATTACAACTAGGGTTAGCCCCAGGACAACTAGGGTTAGCGCCAGGACAACTAGGGTTAGCGCCAGGACAACTAGGGTTAGCGTCAGGACAACTAGGGTTAGCGCCAGGACAACTAGGGTTAGCGTCAGGACAACTAGGGTTAGCGTCAGGACAACTCGGGTTAGCGTCAGGACAACTAGGGTTAGCGTCAGGACAAGTAGGGTTAGCGTCAGGACAACTAGGGTTAGCGTCAGGACAACTAGGCTTAGCGTCAGGACAAGTATGGTTAGCGTCAGGACAACTAGGGTTAGCGTCAGGACAACTAGGGTTAGCGTCAGGACAAGTAGGGTTAGCGTCAGGACAAGTAGGGTTAGCGTCAGGACAACTAGGGTTAGCGTCAGGACAACTAGGGTTAGCGTCAGTACAACTAGGGTTAGCGTCAGGACAACTAGGGTTAGCGTCAGGACAACTAGGGTTAGCGTCAGGACAAGTAGGGTTAGCGTCAGGACAACTAGGGTTAGCGTCAGTACAACTAGGGTTAGCGTCAGGATAACTAATGGTAGCGTCAGGACAACTAGGGTTAGCGTCACGACAACTAGGGATAGCGTCAGGACAACTAGGGTTAGCGTCAGGACAAGTAGGGTTAGCGTCAGGACAGCTAGGGTTAGCGTCAGGACAACTAGGGTTAGCGTCAGGACAAGTAGGGTTAGCATCAGGACAAGTAGGGTTAGCGTCAGAACAACCAGGGTTAGCGTCAGGACAACTAGGGTTAGCGTCAGGACATCAAGGGTTAGCGTCAGGACAACTAGGGTTAGCGTCAGGACAACTAGGGTTAGCGTCAGGACAACTAGGGTTAGCGTCAGGACAACTAGGGTTAACGTCAGTACAACTAGGGTTAGCGTCAGGACAACTAGGGTTAGCGTCAGGTCAACTAGGGTTAGCGTCAGGACAACTAGGGTTAGCATCAGGACAACTAGAGTTAGCGTCAGGACAACTAGGGTTAGCGTCTGGACAAGTAGGGTTAGCGTCAGGACAACTAGGGTTAGCGTCAGGACAACTAGGGTTAGCGTCAGGACAAGTAGGGTTAGCGTCAGGACAACTAGGGTTAGCGTCAGGACAAGTAGGGTTAGCGTCAGGACAAGTAGGGTTAGCGTCAGGACAAGTAGGGTTAGCGTCAGGACAACTTGAGTTAGCGTCAGGACAACTCGGGTTAGCATCAGGACAACTCGGGTTAGCGTCAGGACAACTCGGGTTAGCGTCAGGACAACTAGGGTTAGCGTCACGACAACTCGGGTTAGCGTCAGGACAACTAGGGTTAGCGTCAGGACAACTAGGGTTAGCGTCAGGACAACTCGGGTTAGCGTCAGGACAACTAGGGTTAGCGTCAGGATAACTAATGGTAGCGTCAGGACAACTAGGGTTAGCGTCACGACAACTAGGGATAGCGTCAGGACAACTAGGGTTAGCGTCAGGACAAGTAGGGTTAGCGTCAGGACAGCTAGGGTTAGCGTCAGGACAACTAGGGTTAGCGTCAGGACAAGTAGGGTTAGCGTCAGGACAAGTAGGGTTAGCGTCAGAACAACCAGGGTTAGCGTCAGGACAACTAGGGTTAGCGTCAGGACATCAAGGGTTAGCGTCAGGACAACTAGGGTTAGCGTCAGGACAACTAGGGTTAGCGTCAGGACAACTAGGGTTAGCGTCAGGACAACTAGGGTTAACGTCAGTACAACTAGGGTTAGCGTCAGGACAACTAGGGTTAGCGTCAGGTCAACTAGGGTTAGCGTCAGGACAACTAGGGTTAGCATCAGGACAACTAGAGTTAGCGTCAGTACAACTAGGGTTAGCGTCTGGACAAGTAGGGTTAGCGTCAGGACAACTAGGTTTAGCGTCAGGACAACTAGGGTTAGCGTCAGGACAAGTAGGGTTAGCGTCAGGACAACTAGGGTTAGCGTCAGGACAAGTAGGGTTAGCGTCAGGACAAGTAGGGTTAGCATCAGGACAAGTAGGGTTAGCGTCAGGACAAGTAGGGTTAGCGTCAGGACAACTAGGGTTAGCGTCAGGACAAGTAGGGTTAGCGTCAGGACAAGTAGGGTTAGCGTCAGGACATGTAGGGTTAGCGTCAGGACAACTAGGGTTAGCGTCAGGACAACTAGGGTTAGCGTCAGGACAACTCGGGTTAGCGTCAGGAAAACTCAGGTTAGCGTCAGGACAACTAGGGTTAGCGTCAGGACAACTAGGGTTAGCGTCAGGACAACTCGGGATATCGTCAGGACAACTAGGGTTAGCGTCAGGACAAGTAGGGTTAGCGTCAGGACAAGTAGGGTTAGCGTCAGGACAACTAGGGTTAGCGTCAGGACAACTGGGGTTAGCGTCAGGACAACTCGGGTTAGCGTCAGGACAACTCGAGTTAGCGTCAGGACAACTCGGGTTAGCGTCAGGACAACTCGGGTTAGCGTCAGGACAACTCGGGTTAGCGTCAGGACAACTAGGGTTAGCGTCACGACAACTCGGGTTAGCGTCAGGACAACTCAGGTTAGCGTCAGGACAACTAGGGTTAGCGTCAGGACAACTAGGGTTAGCGTCAGGACAACTCGGGTTAGCGTCAGGACAACTAGGGTTAGCGTCAGGACAACACTAGGGTTAGCGTCAGGACAACTAGGGTTAGCGTCAGGACAAGTAGGGTTAGCATCAGGACAACTAGGGTTAGCGTCAGGACAACTAGGGTTAGCGTTAGGACAACTAGGGTTAGCGTCAGGACAACTAGGGTTAGCGTCAGGACAACTAGGGTTAGCGTCAGGACAACTAGGGTTAGCGTCAGGACAACTAGGGTTAACGTCAGTACAACTAGGGTTAGCGTCAGGACAACTAGGGTTAGCATCAGGACAACTAGGGTTAGCGTCAGGACAACTAGGGTTAGCGTCAGGACAACTAGGGTTAGCGTCAGGACAAGTAGGGTTAGCGTCAGGACATGTAGGGTTAGCGTCAGGACAACTAGGGTTAGCATCAGGACAACTCGGGTTAGCGTCAGGACAACTAGGGTTAGCATCAGGACAACTAGGGTTAGCGTCAGGACAACTCGGGTTAGCGTCAGGACAACTCAGGTTAGCGTCAGGACAACTAGGTTTAGCGTCAAGACAACTAGGGTTAGCGTCAGGACAACTCGGGATAGCGTCAGGACAACTAGGGTTAGCGTCAGGACAAGTAGGGTTAGCGTCAGGACAACTAGGGTTAGCGTCAGGACAACTAGGGTTAGCGTCAGGACAACTAGGGTTAGCGTCAGGACAACTCGGGTTAGCGTCAGGACAACTCGGGTTAGCGTCAGGACAACTCGGGTTAGCGTCAGGACAACTCGGGTTAGCGTCAGGACAACTCGGGTTAGCGTCAGGACAACTAGGGTTAGCGTCACGACAACTAGGGTTAGCGTCAGGACAAGTAGGGTTAGCATCAGGACAACTAGGGTTAGCGTCAGGACAACTAGGGTTAGCGTTAGGACAGCTAGGGTTAGCGTCAGGACAACTAGGGTTAGCGTCAGGACAACTAGGGTTAGCGTCAGGACAACTAGGGTTAACGTCAGTACAACTAGGGTTAGCGTCAGGACAACTAGGGTTAGCATCAGGACAACTAGGGTTAGCATCAGGACAACTAGGGTTAGCGTCAGGACAACTAGGGTTAGCGTCAGGACAACTAGAGTTAGCGTCAGGACAACAAGGGTTAGCATCAGGACAAGTAGGGTTAGCGTCAGGACAAGTAGGGTTAGCGTCAGGAAAAGTAGGGTTAGCGTCAGGACAAGTAGGGTTAGCGTCAGGACGACTAGGGTTAGCGTCAGGACGACTAGGGTTAGCGTCAGGAAGACTAGGGTTAGCGTCAGGACAACTAGGGTTAGCGTCAGGACAACTAGGGTTAGCGTCAGGACAACTAGGGTTAGCGTCAGGACAAGTAGGGTTAGCGTCAGGACAACTAGGGTTAGCGTCAGGACAACTAGGGTTAGCGTCAGGACAAGTATGGTTAGCGTCAGGACAACTAGGGCTAGCGTCAGGACAAGTAGGGTTAGCGTCAGGACAAGTAGGGTTAGCGTCAGGACAACTAGGGTTAGCGTCAGGACAACTAGGGTTAGCGTCAGTACAACTAGGGTTAGCGTCAAGACAACTAGGGTTAGCGTCAGGACAACTAGGGTTAGCGTCAGGACAAGTAGGGTTAGCGTCAGGACAAGTAGGGTTAGCGTCAGGACAACTAGGGTTAGCGTCAGTACAACTAGGGTTAGCGTCAGGATAACTAATGGTAGCGTCAGGACAACTAGGGTTAGCATCACGACAACTAGGGATAGCGTCAGGACAACTAGGGTTAGCGTCAGGACAAGTAGGGTTAGCGTCAGGACAGCTAGGGTTAGCGTCAGGACAACTAGGGTTAGCGTCAGGACAAGTAGGGTTAGCGTCAGGACAAGTAGGGTTAGCGTCAGAACAACCAGGGTTAGCGTCAGGACAACTAGGGTTAGCGTCAGGACATCAAGGGTTAGCGTCAGGACAACTAGGGTTAGCGTCAGGACAACTAGGGTTAGCGTCAGGACAACTAGGGTTAGCATCAGGACAACTAGAGTTAGCGTCAGGACAACTAGGGTTAGCGTCTGGACAAGTAGGGTTAGCGTCAGGACAACTAGGGTTAGCTTCAGGACAACTAGGGTTAACGTCAGTACAACTAGGGTTAGCGTCAGGACAACTAGGGTTAGCGTCAGGACAACTAGGGTTAGCGTCAGGACAACTAGGGTTAGCATCAGGACAACTAGAGTTAGCGTCAGGACAACTAGGGTTAGCGTCTGGACAAGTAGGGTTAGCGTCAGGACAACTAGGGTTAGCGTCAGGACAACTAGGGTTAGCATCAGGACAAGTAGGGTTAGCGTCAGGACAACTAGGGTTAGCGTCAGGACAAGTAGGGTTAGCGTCAGGACAAGTAGGGTTAGCATCAGGACAAGTAGGGTTAGCGTGAGGACAACTAGGGTTAGCGTCAGGACAACTAGGGTTAGCGTTAGGACAAGTAGGGTTAGCGTCAGGACAAGTAGGGTTAGCGTCAGGACATGTAGGGTTAGCGTCAGGACAACTAGGGTTAGCGTCAGGACAACTCGGGTTAGCGTCAGGACAACTAGGGTTAGCATCAGGACAACTAGGGTTAGCGTCAGGACAACTCGGGTTAGCGTCAGGACAACTCAGGTTAGCGTCAGGACAACTAGGGTTAGCGTCAGGACAACTAGGGTTAGCGTCAGGACAACTCGGGATATCGTCAGGACAACTAGGGTTAGCGTCAGGACAAGTAGGGTTAGCGTCAGGACAAGTAGGGTTAGCGTCAGGACAGCTAGGGTTAGCGTCAGGACAGCTAGGGTTAGCGTCAGGACAACTAGGGTTAGCGTCAGGACAACTAGGGTTAGCGTCAGGACAACTCGGGTTAGCGTCAGGACAACTCGGGTTAGCGTCAGGACAACTCGAGTTAGCGTCAGGACAACTCGGGTTAGCGTCAGGACAACTCGGGTTAGCATCAGGACAACTCGGGTTAGCGTCAGGACAACTAGGGTTAGCGTCACGACAACTCGGGTTAGCGTCAGGACAACTCAGGTTAGCGTCAGGACAACTAGGGTTAGCGTCAGGACAACTAGGGTTAACGTCAGGACAACTCGGGTTAGCGTCAGGACAACTAGGGTTAGCGTCAGGACAAGTAGGGTTAGCGTCAGGACAACTAGGGTTAGCGTCAGGACAACTAGGCTTAGCGTCAGGACAAGTATGGTTAGCGTCAGGACAACTAGGGTTAGCGTCAGGACAACTAGGGTTAGCGTCAGGACAAGTAGGGTTAGCGTCAGGACAACTAGGGTTAGCGTCAGGACAACTAGGGTTAGCGTCAGTACAACTAGGGTTAGCGTCAGGACAACTAGGGTTAGCGTCAGGACAACTAGGGTTAGCGTCAGGACAAGTAGGGTTAGCGTCAGGACAACTAGGGTTAGCGTCAGTACAACTAGGGTTAGCGTCAGGATAACTAATGGTAGCGTCAGGACAACTAGGGTTAGCGTCACGACAACTAGGGATAGCGTCAGGACAACTAGGGTTAGCGTCAGGACAAGTAGGGTTAGCGTCAGGACAGCTAGGGTTAGCGTCAGGACAACTAGGGTTAGCGTCAGGACAAGTAGGGTTAGCGTCAGGACAAGTAGGGTTAGCGTCAGAACAACCAGGGTTAGCGTCAGGACAACTAGGGTTAGCGTCAGGACAAGTAGGGTTAGCGTCAGGACAAGTAGGGTTAGCGTCAGGACATGTAGGGTTAGCGTCAGGACAACTAGGGTTAGCGTCAGGACAACTAGGGTTAGCGTCAGGACAACTCGGGTTAGCGTCAGGAAAACTCAGGTTAGCGTCAGGACAACTAGGGTTAGCGTCAGGACAACTAGGGTTAGCGTCAGGACAACTCGGGATATCGTCAGGACAACTAGGGTTAGCGTCAGGACAAGTAGGGTTAGCGTCAGGACAAGTAGGGTTAGCGTCAGGACAACTAGGGTTAGCGTCAGGACAACTGGGGTTAGCGTCAGGACAACTCGGGTTAGCGTCAGGACAACTCGAGTTAGCGTCAGGACAACTCGGGTTAGCGTCAGGACAACTCGGGTTAGCGTCAGGACAACTCGGGTTAGCGTCAGGACAACTAGGGTTAGCGTCACGACAACTCGGGTTAGCGTCAGGACAACTCAGGTTAGCGTCAGGACAACTAGGGTTAGCGTCAGGACAACTAGGGTTAGCGTCAGGACAACTCGGGTTAGCGTCAGGACAACTAGGGTTAGCGTCAGGACAACACTAGGGTTAGCGTCAGGACAACTAGGGTTAGCGTCAGGACAAGTAGGGTTAGCATCAGGACAACTAGGGTTAGCGTCAGGACAACTAGGGTTAGCGTTAGGACAACTAGGGTTAGCGTCAGGACAACTAGGGTTAGCGTCAGGACAACTAGGGTTAGCGTCAGGACAACTAGGGTTAGCGTCAGGACAACTAGGGTTAACGTCAGTACAACTAGGGTTAGCGTCAGGACAACTAGGGTTAGCGTCAGGACAACTAGGGTTAGCGTCAGGACAACTAGGGTTAGCGTCAGGACAAGTAGGGTTAGCGTCAGGACATGTAGGGTTAGCGTCAGGACAACTAGGGTTAGCATCAGGACAACTCGGGTTAGCGTCAGGACAACTAGGGTTAGCATCAGGACAACTAGGGTTAGCGTCAGGACAACTCGGGTTAGCGTCAGGACAACTCAGGTTAGCGTCAGGACAACTAGGTTTAGCGTCAAGACAACTAGGGTTAGCGTCAGGACAACTCGGGATAGCGTCAGGACAACTAGGGTTAGCGTCAGGACAAGTAGGGTTAGCGTCAGGACAACTAGGGTTAGCGTCAGGACAACTAGGGTTAGCGTCAGGACAACTAGGGTTAGCGTCAGGACAACTCGGGTTAGCGTCAGGACAACTCGGGTTAGCGTCAGGACAACTCGGGTTAGCGTCAGGACAACTCGGGTTAGCGTCAGGACAACTCGGGTTAGCGTCAGGACAACTAGGGTTAGCGTCACGACAACTAGGGTTAGCGTCAGGACAAGTAGGGTTAGCATCAGGACAACTAGGGTTAGCGTCAGGACAACTAGGGTTAGCGTTAGGACAGCTAGGGTTAGCGTCAGGACAACTAGGGTTAGCGTCAGGACAACTAGGGTTAGCGTCAGGACAACTAGGGTTAACGTCAGTACAACTAGGGTTAGCGTCAGGACAACTAGGGTTAGCATCAGGACAACTAGGGTTAGCATCAGGACAACTAGGGTTAGCGTCAGGACAACTAGGGTTAGCGTCAGGACAACTAGAGTTAGCGTCAGGACAACAAGGGTTAGCATCAGGACAAGTAGGGTTAGCGTCAGGACAAGTAGGGTTAGCGTCAGGAAAAGTAGGGTTAGCGTCAGGACAAGTAGGGTTAGCGTCAGGACGACTAGGGTTAGCGTCAGGACGACTAGGGTTAGCGTCAGGAAGACTAGGGTTAGCGTCAGGACAACTAGGGTTAGCGTCAGGACAACTAGGGTTAGCGTCAGGACAACTAGGGTTAGCGTCAGGACAAGTAGGGTTAGCGTCAGGACAACTAGGGTTAGCGTCAGGACAACTAGGGTTAGCGTCAGGACAAGTATGGTTAGCGTCAGGACAACTAGGGCTAGCGTCAGGACAAGTAGGGTTAGCGTCAGGACAAGTAGGGTTAGCGTCAGGACAACTAGGGTTAGCGTCAGGACAACTAGGGTTAGCGTCAGTACAACTAGGGTTAGCGTCAAGACAACTAGGGTTAGCGTCAGGACAACTAGGGTTAGCGTCAGGACAAGTAGGGTTAGCGTCAGGACAAGTAGGGTTAGCGTCAGGACAACTAGGGTTAGCGTCAGTACAACTAGGGTTAGCGTCAGGATAACTAATGGTAGCGTCAGGACAACTAGGGTTAGCATCACGACAACTAGGGATAGCGTCAGGACAACTAGGGTTAGCGTCAGGACAAGTAGGGTTAGCGTCAGGACAGCTAGGGTTAGCGTCAGGACAACTAGGGTTAGCGTCAGGACAAGTAGGGTTAGCGTCAGGACAAGTAGGGTTAGCGTCAGAACAACCAGGGTTAGCGTCAGGACAACTAGGGTTAGCGTCAGGACATCAAGGGTTAGCGTCAGGACAACTAGGGTTAGCGTCAGGACAACTAGGGTTAGCGTCAGGACAACTAGGGTTAGCATCAGGACAACTAGAGTTAGCGTCAGGACAACTAGGGTTAGCGTCTGGACAAGTAGGGTTAGCG
This sequence comes from Phyllobates terribilis, assembly GCF_046119375.1. Classification (NCBI taxonomy): domain Eukaryota; kingdom Metazoa; phylum Chordata; class Amphibia; order Anura; family Dendrobatidae; genus Phyllobates; species Phyllobates terribilis. Next base: position 111,347 of record NW_027363156.1, on the reverse strand, counting down.
TCAGGACAACTAGGGTTAGCTTCAGGACAACTAGGGTTAACGTCAGTACAACTAGGGTTAGCGTCAGGACAACTAGGGTTAGCGTCAGGACAACTAGGGTTAGCGTCAGGACAACTAGGGTTAGCATCAGGACAACTAGAGTTAGCGTCAGGACAACTAGGGTTAGCGTCTGGACAAGTAGGGTTAGCGTCAGGACAACTAGGGTTAGCGTCAGGACAACTAGGGTTAGCATCAGGACAAGTAGGGTTAGCGTCAGGACAACTAGGGTTAGCGTCAGGACAAGTAGGGTTAGCGTCAGGACAAGTAGGGTTAGCATCAGGACAAGTAGGGTTAGCGTGAGGACAACTAGGGTTAGCGTCAGGACAACTAGGGTTAGCGTTAGGACAAGTAGGGTTAGCGTCAGGACAAGTAGGGTTAGCGTCAGGACATGTAGGGTTAGCGTCAGGACAACTAGGGTTAGCGTCAGGACAACTCGGGTTAGCGTCAGGACAACTAGGGTTAGCATCAGGACAACTAGGGTTAGCGTCAGGACAACTCGGGTTAGCGTCAGGACAACTCAGGTTAGCGTCAGGACAACTAGGGTTAGCGTCAGGACAACTAGGGTTAGCGTCAGGACAACTCGGGATATCGTCAGGACAACTAGGGTTAGCGTCAGGACAAGTAGGGTTAGCGTCAGGACAAGTAGGGTTAGCGTCAGGACAGCTAGGGTTAGCGTCAGGACAGCTAGGGTTAGCGTCAGGACAACTAGGGTTAGCGTCAGGACAACTAGGGTTAGCGTCAGGACAACTCGGGTTAGCGTCAGGACAACTCGGGTTAGCGTCAGGACAACTCGAGTTAGCGTCAGGACAACTCGGGTTAGCGTCAGGACAACTCGGGTTAGCATCAGGACAACTCGGGTTAGCGTCAGGACAACTAGGGTTAGCGTCACGACAACTCGGGTTAGCGTCAGGACAACTCAGGTTAGCGTCAGGACAACTAGGGTTAGCGTCAGGACAACTAGGGTTAACGTCAGGACAACTCGGGTTAGCGTCAGGACAACTAGGGTTAGCGTCAGGACAAGTAGGGTTAGCGTCAGGACAACTAGGGTTAGCGTCAGGACAACTAGGCTTAGCGTCAGGACAAGTATGGTTAGCGTCAGGACAACTAGGGTTAGCGTCAGGACAACTAGGGTTAGCGTCAGGACAAGTAGGGTTAGCGTCAGGACAACTAGGGTTAGCGTCAGGACAACTAGGGTTAGCGTCAGTACAACTAGGGTTAGCGTCAGGACAACTAGGGTTAGCGTCAGGACAACTAGGGTTAGCGTCAGGACAAGTAGGGTTAGCGTCAGGACAACTAGGGTTAGCGTCAGTACAACTAGGGTTAGCGTCAGGATAACTAATGGTAGCGTCAGGACAACTAGGGTTAGCGTCACGACAACTAGGGATAGCGTCAGGACAACTAGGGTTAGCGTCAGGACAAGTAGGGTTAGCGTCAGGACAGCTAGGGTTAGCGTCAGGACAACTAGGGTTAGCGTCAGGACAAGTAGGGTTAGCGTCAGGACAAGTAGGGTTAGCGTCAGAACAACCAGGGTTAGCGTCAGGACAACTAGGGTTAGCGTCAGGACATCAAGGGTTAGCGTCAGGACAACTAGGGTTAGCGTCAGGACAACTAGGGTTAGCGTCAGGACAACTAGGGTTAGCGTCAGGACAACTAGGGTTAACGTCAGTACAACTAGGGTTAGCGTCAGGACAACTAGGGTTAGCGTCAGGTCAACTAGGGTTAGCGTCAGGACAACTAGGGTTAGCATCAGGACAACTAGAGTTAGCGTCAGGACAACTAGGGTTAGCGTCTGGACAAGTAGGGTTAGCGTCAGGACAACTAGGGTTAGCGTCAGGACAACTAGGGTTAGCGTCAGGACAAGTAGGGTTAGCGTCAGGACAACTAGGGTTAGCGTCAGGACAAGTAGGGTTAGCGTCAGGACAAGTAGGGTTAGCATCAGGACAAGTAGGGTTAGCGTCAGGACAACTAGGGTTAGCGTCAGGACAACTAGGGTTAGCATCAGGACAAGTAGGGTTAGCGTCAGGACAAGTAGGGTTAGCGTCAGGACATGTAGGGTTAGCATCAGGACAACTAGGGTTAGCGTCAGGACAACTCGGGTTAGCGTCAGGACAACTAGGGTTAGCATCAGGACAACTAGGGTTAGCGTCAGGACAACTCGGGTTAGCGTCAGGACAACTCAGGTTAGCGTCAGGACAACTAGGGTTAGCGTCAGGACAACTAGGGTTAGCGTCTGGACAACTCGGGATATCGTCAGGACAACTAGGGTTAGCGTCAGGACAAGTAGGGTTAGCGTCAGGACAAGTAGGGTTAGCGTCAGGACAACTAGGGTTAGCGTCAGGACAACTAGGGTTAGCGTCAGGACAACTAGGGTTAGCGTCAGGACAACTCGGGTTAGCATCAGGACAACTCGAGTTAGCGTCAGGACAACTCAGGTTAGCGTCAGGACAACTCGGGTTAGCGTCAGGACAACTCGGGTTAGCTTCAGGACAACTCAGGTTAGCGTCAGGACAACTAGGGTTAGCGTCAGGACAACTAGGGTTAGCGTCAGGACAACTCGGGTTAGCGTCAGGACAACTAGGGTTAGCGTCAGGACAACTAGGGTTAGCGTCAGGACAACTAGGGTTAGCGTCAGGACAAGTAGGGTTAGCATCAGGACAACTAGGGTTAGCGTCAGGACAACTAGGGTTAGCGTTAGGACAACTAGGGTTAGCGTCAGGACAACTAGGGTTAGCGTCAGGACAACTAGGGTTAGCGTCAGGACAACTAGGGTTAACGTCAGTACAACTAGGGTTAGCGTCAGGACAACTAGGGTTAGCATCAGGACAACTAGGGTTAGCGTCAGGACAACTAGGGTTAGCGTCAGGACAACTAGAGTTAGCGTCAGGACAACTAGGGTTAGCGTCAGGACAACTAGGGTTAGCGTCAGGACAAGTAGGGTTAGCGTCAGGACAAGTAGGGTTAGCGTCAGGAAAAGTAGGGTTAGCGTCAGGACAAGTAGGGTTAGAGTCAGGACAACCAGGGTTAGCATCAGGACGACTAGGGTTAGCGTCAGGACGACTAGGGTTAGCGTCAGGACAACTAGGGTTAGCGTCAGGACAACTAGGGTTAGCGTCAGGACAACTAGGGTTAGCGTTAGGACAAGTAGGGTTAGCGTCAGGACAAGTAGGGTTAGCGTCAGGACAACTAGGGTTAGAATCAGGACAACTAGGGTTAGCGTCAGGACAAGTAGTGTTAGCGTCAGGACAACTAGGGTTAGCGTCAGGACAACTAGGGTTAGCGTCAGGACAAGTAGGGTTAGCGTCAGGACAACTAGGGTTAGCGTCAGGACAAGTAGGGTTAGCGTTAGGACAACTAGGGTTAGCGTCAGGACAAGTAGGGTTAGCGTCAGGACAAGTAGGGTTAGCGTCAGAACAACCAGGGTTAGCGTCAGGACAAGTAGGGTTAGCGTCAGGACATCAAGGGTTAGCGTCAGGACAACTAGGGTTAGCGTCAGGACAACTAGGGTTAGCGTCAGGACAACTAGGGTTATCGTCAGGACAACTATGGTTAGCGTCAGGACAACTAGGGTTAACGTCAGTACAACTAGGGTTAGCGTCAGGACAACTAGGGTTAGCGTCAGGACAACTAGGGTTAGCGTCAGGACAACTAGGGTTAGCATCAGGACAACTAGAGTTAGCGTCAGGACAACTAGGGTTAGCGTCTGGACAAGTAGGGTTAGCGTCAGGACAACTAGGGTTAGCGTCAGGACAACTAGGGTTAGCGTCAGGACAACTAGGGTTAGCGTCAGGACAACTCGGGTTAGCGTCAGGACAACTCGAGTTAGCATCAGGACAACTCGGGTTAGCGTCAGGACAACTCGGGTTAGCGTCAGGACAACTCGGGTTAGCGTCAGGACAACTAGGGTTAGCGTCACGACAACTCGGGTTAGCGTCAGGACAACTCAGGTTAGCGTCAGGACAACTAGGGTTAGCGTCAGGACAACTAGGGTTAGCGTCAGGACAACTCGGGTTAGCGTCAGGACAACTAGGGTTAGCGTCAGGACAACTAGGGTTAGCGTCAGGACAAGTTGGGTTAGCATCAGGACAACTAGGGTTAGCGTCAGGACAACTAGGGTTAGCGTTAGGACAACTAGGGTTAGCGTCAGGACAACTAGGGTTAGCGTCAGGACAACTAGGGTTAGCGTCAGGACAACTAGGGTTAGCGTCAGGACAACTAGGGTTAACGTCAGTACAACTAGGGTTAGCGTCAGGACAACTAGGGTTAGCATCAGGACAACTAGGGTTAGCGTCAGGACAACTAGGGTTAGCGTCAGGACAACTAGGGTTAGCGTCAGGACAACTAGAGTTAGCGTCAGGACAACTAGGGTTAGCGTCAGGACAACTAGGGTTAGCGTCAGGACAACTAGGGTTAGCGTCAGGACAAGTAGGGTTAGCGTTAGGACAAGTAGGGTTAGCGTCAGGAAAAGTAGGGTTAGCGTCAGGACAAGTAGGGTTAGAGTCAGGACAACTAGGGTTAGCGTCAGGACGACTAGGGTTAGCGTCAGGACGACTAGGGTTAGCGACAGGACAACTAGGGTTAGCGTCAGGACAACTCGGGTTAGCGTCAGGACAACTAGGGTTAGCGTCAGGACAACTAGGGTTAGCGTCAGGACAACTAGGGTTAGCGTCAGGACAAGTAGGGTTAGCATCAGGACAACTAGGGTTAGCGTCAGGACAACTAGGGTTAGCGTTAGGACAACTAGGGTTAGCGTCAAGACAACTAGGGTTAGCGTCAGGACAACTAGGGTTAGCGTCAGGACAACTAGGGTTAGCGTCAGGACAACTAGGGTTAACGTCAGTACAAATAGGGTTAGCGTCAGGACAACTAGGGTTAGCATCAGGACAACTAGGGTTAGCGTCAGGACAACTAGGGTTAGCGTCAGGACAACTAGGGTTAGCGTCAGGACAAGTAGGGTTAGCGTCAGGACATGTAGGGTTAGCGTCAGGACAACTAGGGTTAGCATCAGGACAACTCGGGTTAGCGTCAGGACAACTAGGGTTAGCATCAGGACAACTAGGGTTAGCGTCAGGACAACTCGGGTTAGCGTCAGGACAACTCAGGTTAGCGTCAGGACAACTAGGTTTAGCGTCATGACAACTAGGGTTAGCGTCAGGACAACTCGGGATAGCGTCAGGACAACTAGGGTTAGCGTCAGGACAAGTAGGGTTAGCGTCAGGACAAGTAGGGTTAGCGTCAGGACAACTAGGGTTAGCATCAGGACAACTAGGGTTAGCGTCAGGACAACTAGGGTTAGCGTCAGGAAAACTCGGGTTAGCGTCAGGACAACTCGGGTTAGCGTCAGGACATCTCGAGTTAGCGTCAGGACAACTCGGGTTAGCGTCAGGACAACTCGGGTTAGCGTCAGGACAACTCGGGTTAGCGTCAGGACAACTAGGGTTAGCGTCACGACAACTAGGGTTAGCGTCAGGACAAGTAGGGTTAGCATCAGGACAACTAGGGTTAGCGTCAGGACAACTAGGGTTAGCGTTAGGACAGCTAGGGTTAGCGTCAGGACAACTAGGGTTAGCGTCAGGACAACTAGGGTTAGCGTCAGGACAACTAGGGTTAACGTCAGTACAACTAGGGTTAGCGTCAGGACAACTAGGGTTAGCGTCAGGACAACTAGTGTTAGCGTCAGGACAACTAGGGTTAGCGTCAGGACAACTAGGGTTAGCGTCAGGACAACTAGAGTTAGCGTCAGGACAACTAGGGTTAGCGTCAGGACAAGTAGGGTTAGCGTCAGGACAAGTAGGGTTAGCGTCAGGAAAAGTAGGGTTAGCGTCAGGACAAGTAGGGTTAGCGTCAGGACGACTAGGGTTAGCGTCAGGACGACTAGGGTTAGCGTCAGGAAGACTAGGGTTAGCGTCAGGATGACTAGGGTTAGCATCAGGACAACTAGGGTTAGCGTCAGGACAACTAGGGTTAGTGTCAGGACAACTAGGGTTAGCGTCAGGACAAGTAGGGTTAGCGTCAGGACAAGTAGGGTTAGCGTCAGGACAACTAGGGTTAGCATCAGGACAACTAGGGTTAGCGTCAGGACAAGTAGTGTTAGCGTCAGGACAACTAGGGTTAGCGTCAGGACAACTAGGGTTAGCGTCAGGACAACTAGGGTTAGCGTCAGGACAAGTAGGGTTAGCGTCAGGACAACTAGGGTTAGCGTCAGGACAACTAGGGTTAGCGTCAGGACAAGTATGGTTAGCGTCAGGACAACTAGGGTTAGCGTCAGGACAACTAGGGTTAGCGTCAGGACAAGTAGGGTTAGCGTCAGGACAAGTAGGGTTAGCGTCAGGACAACTAGGGTTAGCGTCAGGACAACTAGGGTTAGCGTCAGTACAACTAGGGTTAGCGTCAGGACAACTAGGGTTAGCGTCAGGACAACTAGGGTTAGCGTCAGGACAAGTAGGGTTAGCGTCAGGACAAGTAGGGTTAGCATCAGGACAACTAGGGTTAGCGTCAGTACAACTAGGGTTAGCATCAGGATAACTAATGGTAGCGTCAGGACAACTAGGGTTAGCGTCACGACAACTAGGGATAGCGTCAGGACAACTAGGGTTAGCGTCAGGACAAGTAGGGTTAGCGTCAGGACAGCTAGGGTTAGCGTCAGGACAACTAGGGTTAGCGTCAGGACAAGTAGGGTTAGCGTCAGGACAAGTAGGGTTAGCGTCAGAACAACCAGGGTTAGCGTCAGGACAACTAGGGTTAGCGTCAGGACATCAAGGGTTAGCGTCAGGACAACTAGGGTTAGCGTCAGGACAACTAGGGTTAGCGTCAGGACAACTAGGGTTAGCATCAGGACAACTAGGGTTAGCATCAGGACAACTAGAGTTAGCGTCAGGACAACTAGGGTTAGCGTCTGGACAAGTAGGGTTAGCGTCAGGACAACTAGGGTTAGCGTCAGGACAACTAGGGTTAACGTCAGTACAACTAGGGTTAGCGTCAGGACAACTAGGGTTAGCGTCAGGACAACTAGGGTTAGCGTCAGGACAACTAGGGTTAGCATCAGGACAACTAGAGTTAGCGTCAGGACAACTAGGGTTAGCGTCTGGACAAGTAGGGTTAGCGTCAGGACAACTAGGGTTAGCGTCAGGACAACTAGGGTTAGCGTCAGGACAAGTAGGGTTAGCGTCAGGACAACTAGGGTTAGCGTCAGGACAAGTAGGGTTAGCGTCAGGACAAGTAGGGTTAGCATCAGGACAGGTAGGGTTAGCGTCAGGACAACTAGGGTTAGCGTCAGGACAACTAGGGTTAGCGTCAGGACAAGTAGGGTTAGCGTCAGGACAAGTAGGGTTAGCGTCAGGACAAGTAGGGTTAACGTCAGGACATGTAGGGTTAGCGTCAGGACAACTAGGGTTAGCGTCAGGACAACTCGGGTTAGCGTCAGGACAACTAGGGTTAGCATCAGGACAACTAGGGTTAGCGTCAGGACAACTCGGGTTAGCGTCAGGACAACTCGGGTTAGCGTCAGGACAACTAGGGTTAGCGTCAGGACAACTAGGGTTAGCGTCAGGACAACTCGGGATATCGTCAGGACAACTAGGGTTAGCGTCAGGACAAGTAGGGTTAGCGTCAGGACAAGTAGGGTTAGCGTCAGGACAACTAGGGTTAGCGTCAGGACAGCTAGGGTTAGCGTCAGGACAAGTAGGGTTAGCGTCAGGACAACTAGGGTTAGCGTCAGGACAACTCGGGTTAGCGTCAGGACAACTCGGGTTAGCGTCAGGACAACTCGAGTTAGCGTCAGGACAACTCGAGTTAGCGTCAGGACAACTCGGGTTAGCGTCACGACAACTCGGGTTAGCGTCAGGACAACTCAGGTTAGCGTCAGGACAACTAGGGTTAGCGTCAGGACAACTCGGGTTAGCGTCAGGACAACTAGGGTTAGCGTCAGGACAAGTAGGGTTAGCGTCAGGACAACTAGGGTTAGCGTCAGGACAACTAGGCTTAGCGTCAGGACAAGTATGGTTAGCGTCAGGACAACTAGGGTTAGCGTCAGGACAACTAGGGTTAGCGTCAGGACAAGTAGGGTTAGCGTCAGGACAAGTAGGGTTAGCGTCAGGACAACTAGGGTTAGCGTCAGTACAACTAGGGTTAGCGTCAGGACAACTAGGGTTAGCGTCAGGACAACTAGGGTTAGCGTCAGGACAAGTAGGGTTAGCGTCAGGACAACTAGGGTTAGCGTCAGTACAACTAGGGTTAGCGTCAGGATAACTAATGGTAGCGTCAGGACAACTAGGGTTAGAGTCACGACAACTAGGGATAGCGTCAGGACAACTAGGGTTAGCGTCAGGACAAGTAGGGTTAGCGTCAGGACAGCTAGGGTTAGCGTCAGGACAACTAGGGTTAGCGTCAGGACAAGTAGGGTTAGCGTCAGGACAAGTAGGGTTAGCGTCAGAACAACCAGGGTTAGCGTCAGGACAACTAGGGTTAGCGTCAGGACATCAAGGGTTAGCGTCAGGACAACTAGGGTTAGCGTCAGGACAACTAGGGTTAGCGTCAGGACAACTAGGGTTAGCGTCAGGACAACTAGGGTTAACGTCAGTACAAATAGGGTTAGCGTCAGGACAACTAGGGTTAGCGTCAGGTCAACTAGGGTTAGCGTCAGGACAACTAGGGTTAGCAACAGGACAACTAGAGTTAGCGTCAGGACAACTAGGGTTAGCGTCTGGACAAGTAGGGTTAGCGTCAGGACAACTAGGGTTAGCGTCAGGACAACTAGGGTTAGCGTCAGGACAAGTAGGGTTAGCGTCAGGACAACTAGGGTTAGCGTCAGGACAAGTAGGGTTAGCGTCAGGACAAGTAGGGTTAGCATCAGGACAAGTAGGGTTAGCGTCAGGACAACTAGGGTTAGCGTCAGGACAACTAGGGTTAGCGTCAGGACAAGTAGGGTTAGCGTCAGGACAAGTAGGGTTAGCGTCAGGACATGTAGGGTTAGCGTCAGGACAACTAGGGTTAGCGTCAGGACAACTCGGGTTAGCGTCAGGACAACTAGGGTTAGCATCAGGACAACTAGGGTTAGCGTCAGGACAACTCGGGTTAGCGTCAGGACAACTCAGGTTAGCGTCAGGACAACTAGGGTTAGCGTCAGGACAACTAGGGTTAGCGTCAGGACAACTCGGGATTTCGTCAGGACAACTAGGGTTAGCGTCAGGACAAGTAGGGTTAGCGTCAGGACAAGTAGGGTTAGCGTCAGGACAACTAGGGTTAGCGTCAGGACAACTAGGGTTAGCGTCAGGACAACTAGGGTTAGCGTCAGGACAACTCGGGTTAGCGTCAGGACAACTCGAGTTAGCGTCAGGACAACTCGGGTTAGCGTCAGGACAACTCGGGTTAGCGTCAGGACAACTCGGGTTAGCGTCAGGACAACTAGGGTTAGCGTCACGACAACTCGGGTTAGCGTCAGGACAACTCAGGTTAGCGTCAGGACAACTAGGGTTAGCGTCAGGACAACTAGGGTTAGCGTCAGGACAACTCGGGTTAGCGTCAGGACAACTAGGGTTAGCGTCAGGACAACTAGGGTTAGCGTCAGGACAACTAGGGTTAGCGTCAGGACAAGTAGGGTTAGCATCAGGACAACTAGGGTTAGCGTCAGGACAACTAGGGTTAGCGTTAGGACAACTAGGGTTAGCGTCAGGACAAGTAGGGTTAGCGTCAGGACAACTAGGGTTAGCGTCAGGACAACTAGGGTTAGCGTCAGGACAACTAGGGTTAACGTCAGTACAACTAGGGTTAGCGTCAGGACAACTAGGGTTAGCATCAGGACAACTAGGGTTAGCGTCAGGACAACTAGGGTTAGCGTCAGGACAACTAGGGTTAGCGTCAGGACAACTAGAGTTAGCGTCAGGACAACTAGGGTTAGCGTCAGGACAACTAGGGTTAGCGTCAGGACAACTAGGGTTAGCGTCAGGACAAGTAGGGTTAGCGTCAAGACAACTAGGGTTAGCGTCAGGACAACTAGGGTTAGCGTCAGGACAACTAGGGTTAGCGTCAGGACAACTAGGGTTAACGTCAGTACAAATAGGGTTAGCGTCAGGACAACTAGGGTTAGCATCAGGACAACTAGGGTTAGCGTCAGGACAACTAGGGTTAGCGTCAGGACAACTAGGGTTAGCGTCAGGACAAGTAGGGTTAGCGTCAGGACATGTAGGGTTAGCGTCAGGACAACTAGGGTTAGCATCAGGACAACTCGGGTTAGCGTCAGGACAACTAGGGTTAGCATCAGGACAACTAGGGTTAGCGTCAGGACAACTCGGGTTAGCGTCAGGACAACTCAGGTTAGCGTCAGGACAACTAGGTTTAGCGTCATGACAACTAGGGTTAGCGTCAGGACAACTCGGGATAGCGTCAGGACAACTAGGGTTAGCGTCAGGACAAGTAGGGTTAGCGTCAGGACAAGTAGGGTTAGCGTCAGGACAACTAGGGTTAGCGTCAGGACAACTAGGGTTAGCGTCAGGACAACTAGGGTTAGCGTCAGGAAAACTCGGGTTAGCGTCAGGACAACTCGGGTTAGCGTCAGGACATCTCGAGTTAGCGTCAGGACAACTCGGGTTAGCGTCAGGACAACTCGGGTTAGCGTCAGGACAACTCGGGTTAGCGTCAGGACAACTAGGGTTAGCGTCACGACAACTAGGGTTAGCGTCAGGACAAGTAGGGTTAGCATCAGGACAACTAGGGTTAGCGTCAGGACAACTAGGGTTAGCGTTAGGACAGCTAGGGTTAGCGTCAGGACAACTAGGGTTAGCGTCAGGACAACTAGGGTTAGCGTCAGGACAACTAGGGTTAACGTCAGTACAACTAGGGTTAGCGTCAGGACAACTAGGGTTAGCGTCAGGACAACTAGTGTTAGCGTCAGGACAACTAGGGTTAGCGTCAGGACAACTAGGGTTAGCGTCAGGACAACTAGAGTTAGCGTCAGGACAACTAGGGTTAGCGTCAGGACAAGTAGGGTTAGCGTCAGGACAAGTAGGGTTAGCGTCAGGAAAAGTAGGGTTAGCGTCAGGACAAGTAGGGTTAGCGTCAGGACGACTAGGGTTAGCGTCAGGACGACTAGGGTTAGCGTCAGGAAGACTAGGGTTAGCGTCAGGATGACTAGGGTTAGCATCAGGACAACTAGGGTTAGCGTCAGGACAACTAGGGTTAGTGTCAGGACAACTAGGGTTAGCGTCAGGACAAGTAGGGTTAGCGTCAGGACAAGTAGGGTTAGCGTCAGGACAACTAGGGTTAGCATCAGGACAACTAGGGTTAGCGTCAGGACAAGTAGTGTTAGCGTCAGGACAACTAGGGTTAGCGTCAGGACAACTAGGGTTAGCGTCAGGACAACTAGGGTTAGCGTCAGGACAAGTAGGGTTAGCGTCAGGACAACTAGGGTTAGCGTCAGGACAACTAGGGTTAGCGTCAGGACAAGTATGGTTAGCGTCAGGACAACTAGGGTTAGCGTCAGGACAACTAGGGTTAGCGTCAGGACAAGTAGGGTTAGCGTCAGGACAAGTAGGGTTAGCGTCAGGACAACTAGGGTTAGCGTCAGGACAACTAGGGTTAGCGTCAGTACAACTAGGGTTAGCGTCAGGACAACTAGGGTTAGCGTCAGGACAACTAGGGTTAGCGTCAGGACAAGTAGGGTTAGCGTCAGGACAAGTAGGGTTAGCATCAGGACAACTAGGGTTAGCGTCAGTACAACTAGGGTTAGCATCAGGATAACTAATGGTAGCGTCAGGACAACTAGGGTTAGCGTCACGACAACTAGGGATAGCGTCAGGACAACTAGGGTTAGCGTCAGGACAAGTAGGGTTAGCGTCAGGACAGCTAGGGTTAGCGTCAGGACAACTAGGGTTAGCGTCAGGACAAGTAGGGTTAGCGTCAGGACAAGTAGGGTTAGCGTCAGAACAACCAGGGTTAGCGTCAGGACAACTAGGGTTAGCGTCAGGACATCAAGGGTTAGCGTCAGGACAACTAGGGTTAGCGTCAGGACAACTAGGGTTAGCGTCAGGACAACTAGGGTTAGCATCAGGACAACTAGGGTTATCATCAGGACAACTAGAGTTAGCGTCAGGACAACTAGGGTTAGCGTCTGGACAAGTAGGGTTAGCGTCAGGACAACTAGGGTTAGCGTCAGGACAACTAGGGTTAACGTCAGTACAACTAGGGTTAGCGTCAGGACAACTAGGGTTAGCGTCAGGACAACTAGGGTTAGCGTCAGGACAACTAGGGTTAGCATCAGGACAACTAGAGTTAGCGTCAGGACAACTAGGGTTAGCATCTGGACAAGTAGGGTTAGCGTCAGGACAACTAGGGTTAGCGTCAGGACAACTAGGGTTAGCGTCAGGACAAGTAGGGTTAGCGTCAGGACAACTAGGGTTAGCGTCAGGACAAGTAGGGTTAGCGTCAGGACAAGTAGGGTTAGCATCAGGACAAGTAGGGTTAGCGTCAGGACAACTAGGGTTAGCGTCAGGACAACTAGGGTTAGCGTCAGGACAAGTAGGGTTAGCGTCAGGACAAGTAGGGTTAGCGTCAGGACAAGTAGGGTTAACGTCAGGACATGTAGGGTTAGCGTCAGGACAACTAGGGTTAGCGTCAGGACAACTCGGGTTAGCGTCAGGACAACTAGGGTTAGCATCAGGACAACTAGGGTTAGCGTCAGGACAACTCGGGTTAGCGTCAGGACAACTCGGGTTAGCGTCAGGACAACTAGGGTTAGCGTCAGGACAACTAGGGTTAGCGTCAGGACAACTCGGGATATCGTCAGGACAACTAGGGTTAGCGTCAGGACAAGTAGGGTTAGCGTCAGGACAAGTAGGGTTAGCGTCAGGACAACTAGGGTTAGCGTCAGGACAGCTAGGGTTAGCGTCAGGACAAGTAGGGTTAGCGTCAGGACAACTAGGGTTAGCGTCAGGACAACTCGGGTTAGCGTCAGGACAACTCGGGTTAGCGTCAGGACAACTCGAGTTAGCGTCAGGACAACTCGAGTTAGCGTCAGGACAACTCGGGTTAGCGTCACGACAACTCGGGTTAGCGTCAGGACAACTCAGGTTAGCGTCAGGACAACTAGGGTTAGCGTCAGGACAACTCGGGTTAGCGTCAGGACAACTAGGGTTAGCGTCAGGACAAGTAGGGTTAGCGTCAGGACAACTAGGGTTAGCGTCAGGACAACTAGGCTTAGCGTCAGGACAAGTATGGTTAGCGTCAGGACAACTAGGGTTAGCGTCAGGACAACTAGGGTTAGCGTCAGGACAAGTAGGGTTAGCGTCAGGACAAGTAGGGTTAGCGTCAGGACAACTAGGGTTAGCGTCAGTACAACTAGGGTTAGCGTCAGGACAACTAGGGTTAGCGTCAGGACAACTAGGGTTAGCGTCAGGACAAGTAGGGTTAGCGTCAGGACAACTAGGGTTAGCGTCAGTACAACTAGGGTTAGCGTCAGGATAACTAATGGTAGCGTCAGGACAACTAGGGTTAGAGTCACGACAACTAGGGATAGCGTCAGGACAACTAGGGTTAGCGTCAGGACAAGTAGGGTTAGCGTCAGGACAGCTAGGGTTAGCGTCAGGACAACTAGGGTTAGCGTCAGGACAAGTAGGGTTAGCGTCAGGACAAGTAGGGTTAGCGTCAGAACAACCAGGGTTAGCGTCAGGACAACTAGGGTTAGCGTCAGGACATCAAGGGTTAGCGTCAGGACAACTAGGGTTAGCGTCAGGGCAACTAGGGTTAGCGTCAGGACAACTAGGGTTAGCGTCAGGACAACTAGGGTTAACGTCAGTACAAATAGGGTTAGCGTCAGGACAACTAGGGTTAGCGTCAGGTCAACTAGGGTTAGCGTCAGGACAACTAGGGTTAGCAACAGGACAACTAGAGTTAGCGTCAGGACAACTAGGGTTAGCGTCTGGACAAGTAGGGTTAGCGTCAGGACAACTAGGGTTAGCGTCAGGACAACTAGGGTTAGCGTCAGGACAAGTAGGGTTAGCGTCAGGACAACTAGGGTTAGCGTCAGGACAAGTAGGGTTAGCGTCAGGACAAGTAGGGTTAGCATCAGGACAAGTAGGGTTAGCGTCAGGACAACTAGGGTTAGCGTCAGGACAACTAGGGTTAGCGTCAGGACAAGTAGGGTTAGCGTCAGGACAAGTAGGGTTAGCGTCAGGACATGTAGGGTTAGCGTCAGGACAACTAGGGTTAGCGTCAGGACAACTCGGGTTAGCGTCAGGACAACTAGGGTTAGCATCAGGACAACTAGGGTTAGCGTCAGGACAACTCGGGTTAGCGTCAGGACAACTCAGGTTAGCGTCAGGACAACTAGGGTTAGCGTCAGGACAACTAGGGTTAGCGTCAGGACAACTCGGGATTTCGTCAGGACAACTAGGGTTAGCGTCAGGACAAGTAGGGTTAGCGTCAGGACAAGTAGGGTTAGCGTCAGGACAACTAGGGTTAGCGTCAGGACAACTAGGGTTAGCGTCAGGACAACTAGGGTTAGCGTCAGGACAACTCGGGTTAGCGTCAGGACAACTCGAGTTAGCGTCAGGACAACTCGGGTTAGCGTCAGGACAACTCGGGTTAGCGTCAGGACAACTCGGGGTAGCGTCAGGACAACTAGGGTTAGCGTCACGACAACTCGGGTTAGCGTCAGGACAACTCAGGTTAGCGTCAGGACAACTAGGGTTAGCGTCAGGACAACTAGGGTTAGCGTCAGGACAACTCGGGTTAGCGTCAGGACAACTAGGGTTAGCGTCAGGACAACTAGGGTTAGCGTCAGGACAACTAGGGTTAGCGTCAGGACAAGTAGGGTTAGCATCAGGACAACTAGGGTTAGCGTCAGGAAAACTAGGGTTAGCGTTAGGACAACTAGGGTTAGCGTCAGGACAAGTAGGGTTAGCGTCAGGACAACTAGGGTTAGCGTCAGGACAACTAGGGTTAGCGTCAGGACAACTAGGGTTAACGTCAGTACAACTAGGGTTAGCGTCAGGACAACTAGGGTTAGCATCAGGACAACTAGGGTTAGCGTCAGGACAACTAGGGTTAGCGTCAGGACAACTAGGGTTAGCGTCAGGACAACTAGAGTTAGCGTCAGGACAACTAGGGTTAGCGTCAGGACAACTAGGGTTAGCGTCAGGACAACTAGGGTTAGCGTCAGGACAAGTAGGGTTAGCGTCAGGAAAAGTAGGGTTAGCGTCAGGACAAGTAGGGTTAGAGTCAGGACAACTAGGGTTAGCGTCAGGACGACTAGGGTTAGCGTCAGGACGACTAGGGTTAGCGTCAGGACAACTAGGGTTAACGTCAGGACAACTAGGGTTAGCGTCAGGACAACTAGGGTTAGCGTTAGGAGAAGTAGGGTTAGCGTCAGAACAAGTAGGGTTAGCGTCAGGACAACTAGGGTTAGCATCAGGACAACTAGGGTTAGCGTCAGGACAAGTAGTGTTAGCGTCAGGACAACTAGGGTTAGCGTCAGGACAACTAGGGTTAGCGTCAGGACAAGTAGGGTTAGCGTCAGGACAACTAGGGTTAGCGTCAGGACAAGTAGGGTTAGCGTCAGGACAAGTAGGGTTAGCGTCAGAACAACCAGGGTTAGCGTCAGGACAAGTAGGGTTAGCGTCAGGACATCAGGGGTTAGCGTCAGGACAACTAGGGTTAGCGTCAGGACAACTAGGGTTAGCGTCAGGACAACTAGGGTTATCGTCAGGACAACTAGGGTTAGCGTCAGGACAACTAGGGTTAACGTCAGTACAACTAGGGTTAGCGTCAGGACAACTAGGGTTAGCGTCAGGACAACTAGGGTTAGCGTCAGGACAACTAGGGTTAGCATCAGGACAACTAGAGTTAGCGTCAGGACAACTAGGGTTAGCGTCTGGACAAGTAGGGTTAGCGTCAGGACAACTAGGGTTAGCGTCAGGACAACTAGGGTTAGCGTCAGGACAAGTAGGGTTAGCGTCAGGACAACTAGGGTTAGCGTCAGGACAAGTAGGGTTAGCGTCAGGACAAGTAGGGTTAGCATCAGGACAAGTAGGGTTAGCGTCAGGACAACTAGGGTTAGCGTCAGGACAACTAGGGTTAGCGTCAGGACAAGTAGGGTTAGCGTCAGGACATGTAGGGTTAGCGTCAGGACAACTAGGGTTAGCATCAGGACAACTCGGGTTAGCGTCAGGACAACTAGGGTTAGCATCAGGACAACTAGGGTTAGCGTCAGGACAACTCGGGTTAGCGTCAGGACAACTCAGGTTAGCGTCAGGACAACTAGGGTTAGCGTTAGGACAATTAGGGTTAGCGTCAGGACAACTCGGGATAGCGTCAGGACAACTCGGGTTAGCGTCAGGACAACTCAGGTTAGCGTCAGGACAACTAGGGTTAGCGTTAGGACAATTAGGGTTAGCGTCAGGACAACTCGGGATAGCGTCA
Source organism: Phyllobates terribilis (assembly GCF_046119375.1). NCBI lineage: Eukaryota > Metazoa > Chordata > Amphibia > Anura > Dendrobatidae > Phyllobates > Phyllobates terribilis. Next base: position 94,901 of record NW_027363156.1, on the reverse strand, counting down.
GGACAACTAGGGTTAGCGTCAGGACAAGTAGGGTTAGCGTCAGGACAAGTAGGGTTAGCGTCAGGACAACTAGGGTTAGCGTCAGGACAACTAGGGTTAGCGTCAGGACAACTAGGGTTAGCGTCAGGAAAACTCGGGTTAGCGTCAGGACAACTCGGGTTAGCGTCAGGACAACTCGAGTTAGCGTCAGGACAACTCGGGTTAGCGTCAGGACAACTCGGGTTAGCGTCAGGACAACTCGGGTTAGCGTCAGGACAACTAGGGTTAGCGTCACGACAACTCGGGTTAGCGTCAGGACAACTCAGGTTAGCGTCAGGACAACTAGGGTTAGCGTCAGGACAACTAGGTTTAGCGTCAGGACAACTCGGGTTAGCGTCAGGACAACTAGGGTTAGCGTCAGGAAAAGTAGGGTTAGCGTCAGGACAACTAGGGTTAGCGTCAGGACAACTAGGGTTAGCGTCAGGACAAGTAGGGTTAGCATCAGGACAACTAGGGTTAGCGTCAGGACAACTAGGGTTAGCGTTAGGACAACTAGGGTTAGCGTCAGGACAACTAGGGTTAGCGTCAGGACAACTAGGGTTAGCGTCAGGACAACTAGGGTTAGCGTCAGGACAACTAGGGTTAACGTCAGTACAACTAGGGTTAGCGTCAGGACAACTAGGGTTAGCATCAGGACAACTAGGGTTAGCGTCAGGACAACTAGGGTTAGCGTCAGGACAACTAGGGTTAGCGTCAGGACAACTAGAGTTAGCGTCAGGACAACTAGGGTTAGCGTCAGGACAAGTAGGGTTAGCGTCAGGACAAGTAGGGTTAGCGTCAGGAAAAGTAGCGTTAGCGTCAGGACAAGTAGGGTTAGAGTCAGGACAACTAGGGTTAGCGTCAGGACGACAAGGGTTAGCGTCAGGACGACTAGGGTTAGCGTCAGGACAACTAGGGTTAGCGTCAGGACAACTAGGGTTAGCGTCAGGACAACTAGGGTTAGCGTTAGGACAAGTAGGGTTAGCGTCAGGACAAGTAGGGTTAGCGTCAGGACAACTAGGGTTAGCATCAGGACAACTAGGGTTAGCGTCAGGACAAGTAGTGTTAGCGTCAGGACAACTAGGGTTAGCGTCAGGACAACTAGGGTTAGCGTCAGGACAAGTAGGGTTAGCGTCAGGACAAATAGGGTTAGCGTCAGGACAAGTAGGGTTAGCGTCAGGACAACTAGGGTTAGCGTCAGGACAACTAGGGTTAGCGTCAGGACAAGTATGGATAGCGTCAGGACAAGTAGGGTTAGCATCAGGACAACTAGGGTTAGCGTCAGGACAAGTAGGGTTAGCGTCAGGACAAGTAGGGTTAGCGTCAGGACAAGTAGGGTTAGCGTCAGGACAACTAGGGTTAGCATCAGGACAACTAGGGTTAGCGTCAGTACAACTAGGGTTAGCGTCAGGACAACTAGGGTTAGCGTCAGGACAACTAGGGTTAGCGTCAGGACAAGTAGGGTTAGCGTCAGGACAAGTAGGGTTAGCGTCAGGACAAGTAGGGTTAGCGTCAGGACAACTAGGGTTAGCGTCAGGACAACTAGGGTTAGCGTCAGGATAACTAGGGTTAGCGTCAGGACAACTAGGGTTAGCGTCACGACAACTAGGGATAGCGTCAGGACAACTAGGGTTAGCGTCAGGACAAGTAGGGTTAGCGTCAGGACAGCTAGGGTTAGCGTCAGGACAACTAGGGTTAGCGTCAGGACAACTAGGGTTAGCGTCAGGTCAACTAGGGTTATCGTCAGGACAACTAGGGTTAGCGTCAGGACAACTAGGGTTAGCGTCAGGACAACTAGGGTTAGCGTCAGGACAAGTAGGGTTAGCGTCAGAACAACCAGGGTTAGCGTCAGGACAAGTAGGGTTAGCGTCAGGACATCAAGGGTTAGCGTCAGGACAACTAGGGTTAGCGTCAGGACAACTAGGGTTAGCGTCAGGACAACTAGGGTTAGCGTCAGGACAACTAGGATTAACGTCAGTACAACTAGGGTTAGCGTCAGGACAACTAGGGTTAGCGTCAGGACAACTAGGGTTAGCGTCAGGACAACTAGGGTTAGCGTCAGGACAAGTAGTGTTAGCGTCAGGACAACTAGGGTTAGCGTCAGGACAACTAGGGTTAGCATCAGGACAACTAGGGTTAGCGTCAGGACAAGTAGGGTTAGCGTCAGGACAACTAGGGTTAGCATCAGGACAACTAGGGTTAGCGTCAGGACAACTAGGGTTAGCGTCACGACAACTAGGGTTAGCATCAGGACAACTAGGGTTAGAGTCAGGACAACTAGGGTTAGCGTCAGGACAGGTAGGGTTAGCGTCAGGACAACTAGGGTTAGCGTCAGGACAACTAGGGTTAGCGTCAGGACAAGTAGTGTTAGCGTCAGGACAACTAGGGTTAGCGTCAGGACAACTAGGGTTAGCATCAGGACAACTAGGGTTAGCGTCAGGACAAGTAGGGTTAGCGTCAGGACAAGTAGGGTTAGCGTCAGGACAACTAGGGTTAGCATCAAGACAACTAGGGTTAGCGTCAGGACAAGTAGGGTTAGCGTCAGGACAACTAGGGTTAGCGTCAGGACAACTAGGGTTAGCGTCAGGACAACTAGGGTTAGCGTCAAAACAACTAGGGTTAGCGTCAGGACAACTAGGGTTAGCGTAAGGACAACTAGGGTTAGCGTCAGGACAACTAGGGTTACCGTCAGGACAACTAGGGTTAGCATCAGGACAACTAGGGTTAGCATCAGGACAACTAGGGTTAGCGTCAGGACAACTAGGGTTAGCGTCAGAACAACTAGAGTTAGCGTCAGGACAACTAGGGTTAGCGTCAGGACAACTAGGGTTAGCGTCACGACAACTAGGGTTAGCGTCAGGACAACTAGGGTTAGCGTCAGGACAACTAGGGTTAGCGTCAGGACAACTAGGGTTAGCGTCACGACAACTAGGGTTAGCGTCAGGACAACTAGGGTTAGCGTCACGACAACTAGGGTTAGCGTCAGGACAACTAGGGTTAGCGTCAGGACAGCTAGGGTTAGCGTCAGGACAACTAGGGTTAGCGTCAGGACAACTAGGGTTAGCGTCAGGACAACTAGGGTTAGCGTCACGACAACTAGGGTTCGCGTCACGACAACTAGGGTTCGCGTCAGGACAACTAGGGTTCGCGTCAGGACACCTAGGGTTAGCGTCACGACAACTAGGGTTAGCGTCAGGACAACTAGGGTTAGCGTCAGGACAACTAGGGTTAGCGTCAGGACAACTAGGGTTAGCGTCACGACAACTAGGGTTAGCGTCAGGACAACTAGGGTTAGCGTCAGGACAACTAGCGTTAGCGTCAGGACAACTAGGGTTAGCATCAGGACAACTAGGGTTAACGTCAGGACAACTAGGGTTAGCGTCAGGACAACTAGGGTTAGCGTCACGACAAATCGGGTTAGCGTCAGGACAACTAGGGTTAGCGTCAGGACAGCTAGGGTTAGCGTCAGGACAACTCGGGTTAGCGTCAGGACAACTCGGGTTAACGTCAGGACAACTCGGGTTAGCGTCAGGACAACTAGGGTTAGCGTCAGGACAACTCGGGTTAGCGTCAGGACAAATCGGGTTAGCGTCAGGACAACTCAGGTTAGCGTCAGGACAACTAGGGTTAGCGTCAGGACTACTCGGGTTAGCGTCAGGACAACTAGGGTTAGCGTCAGGACAAGTAGGGTTAGCGTCAGGACAAGTAGGGTTAGCGTCAGGACAACTAGGGTTAGCGTCAGGACAACTAGGGTTAGCGTCAGGACAAGTAGGGTTAGCATCAGGACAACTAGGGTTAGCGTCACGACAACTAGGGTTAGCGTCAGGACAACTAGGGTTAGCGTCAGGACAACTAGCGTTAGCGTCAGGACAACTAGGGTTAGCATCAGGACAACTAGGGTTAGCGTCAGGACAACTAGGGTTAGCATCAGGACAACTAGGGTTAGCGTCAGGACAACTAGGGTTAGCGTCAGGACAACTAGGGTTAGCGTCACGACAACTATGGTTAGCGTCAGGACAACTAGGGTTAGCGTCAGGACAACTAGAGTTAGCGTCAGGACAACTAGGGTTAGCGTCAGGACAACTAGGGTTAGCGTCAAGACAACTAGGGTTATCGTCAGGACAACTAGGGTTAGCGTCAGGACAACTAGGGTTAGTGTCAGGACTACTCGGGTTAGCGTCAGGACAACTCGAGTTAGCGTCAGGACAACTCGCGTTAGCGTCAGGACAACTCGGGTTAGCGTCAGGACAACTAGGGTTAGCGTCAGGACTACGCGGGTTAGCGTCAGGACAACTCGGGTTAGCGTCAGGACAACTCGGGTTAGCGTCAGGACAACTCGGGTTAGCGTCAGGTCAACTCGGGTTAGCGTCAGGACAACTAGGATTAGCGTCAGGACAACTAGGGTTAGCGTCAGGACAACTAGGGTTAGCGTCAGGACAACTAGAGTTAGCGTCAGGACAACTAGGGTTAGCGTCAGGACAACTAGGGTTAGCGTCACAACAACTAGGGTTAGCGTCAGGACAACTAGGGTTAGCGTAAGGACAACTAGGGTTAGCGTCAGGACAACTAGTGTTACCGTCAGGACAACTAGGGTTAGCATCAGGACAACTAGGGTTAGCGTCAGGACAACTAGGGTTAGCGTCAGGACAACTAGAGTTAGCGTCAGGACAACTAGGGTTAGCGTCAGGACAACTAGGGTTAGCGTCAGGACAACTAGGGTTAGCGTCAGGACAAGTAGGGTTAGCGTCAGGACAAGTAGGGTTAGCGTCAGGACAAGTAGGGTTAGTGTCAGGACAACTAGGGTTAGCGTCAGGACAACTAGGGTTAGCGTCAGGACAAGTAGGGTTAGCGTCAGGACAACTAGGGTTAGCGTCACGACAACTAGGGTTAGCGTCAGGACAACTAGGGTTAGCGTCAGGACAACTAGCGTTAGCGTCAGGACAACTAGGGTTAGCGTCAGGACAACTAGGGTTAGCGTCAGGACAACTAGGGTTAGCATCAGGACAACTAGGGTTAGCGTCAGGACAACTAGGGTTAGCGTCACGACAACTATGGTTAGCGTCAGGACAACTAGGGTTAGCGTCAGGACAACTAGAGTTAGCGTCAGGACAACTAGGGTTAGCGTCAGGACAACTAGGGTTAGCGTCAGGACAACTAGGATTATCGTCAGGACAACTAGGGTTAGCGTCAGGACAACTAGGGTTAGTGTCAGGACTACTCGGGTTAGCGTCAGGACAACTCGAGTTAGCGTCAGGACAACTCGCGTTAGCGTCAGGACAACTCGGGTTAGCGTCAGGACAACTAGGGTTAGCGTCAGGACTACTCGGGTTAGCGTCAGGACAACTCGGGTTAGCGTCAGGACAACTCGGGTTAGGGTCAGGACAACTCGGGTTAGCGTCAGGTCAACTCGGGTTAGCGTCAGGACAACTAGGGTTAGCGTCAGGACAACTAGGGTTAGCGTCACGACAACTATGGTTAGCGTCAGGACAACTAGGGTTAGCGTCAGGACAACTAGAGTTAGCGTCAGGACAACTAGGGTTAGCGTCAGGACAACTAGGGTTAGCGTCAGGACAACTAGGGTTATCGTCAGGACAACTAGGGTTAGCGTCAGGACAACTAGGGTTAGTGTCAGGACTACTCGGGTTAGCGTCAGGACAACTCGAGTTAGCGTCAGGACAACTCGCGTTAGCGTCAGGACAACTCGGGTTAGCGTCAGGACAACTAGGGTTAGCGTCAGGACTACGCGGGTTAGCGTCAGGACAACTCGGGTTAGCGTCAGGACAACTCGGGTTAGCGTCAGGACAACTCGGGTTAGCGTCAGGACAACTAGGATTAGCGTCAGGACAACTAGGGTTAGCGTCAGGACAACTAGGGTTAGCGTCAGGACAACTAGAGTTAGCGTCAGGACAACTAGGGTTAGCGTCAGGACAACTAGGGTTAGCGTCACAACAACTAGGGTTAGCGTCAGGACAACTAGGGTTAGCGTAAGGACAACTAGGGTTAGCGTCAGGACAACTAGTGTTACCGTCAGGACAACTAGGGTTAGCATCACGACAACTAGGGTTAGCGTCAGGACAACTAGGGTTAGCGTCAGGACAACTAGAGTTAGCGTCAGGACAACTAGGGTTAGCGTCAGGACAACTAGGGCTAGCGTCAGGACAAGTAGGGTTAGCGTCAGGACAAGTAGGGTTAGCGTCAGGACAAGTAGGGTTAGTGTCAGGACAACTAGGGTTAGCGTCAGGACAACTAGGGTTAGCGTCAGGACAAGTAGGGTTAGCGTCAGGACAACTAGGGTTAGCGTCACGACAACTAGGGTTAGCGTCAGGACAACTAGGGTTAGCGTCAGGACAACTAGCGTTAGCGTCAGGACAACTAGGGTTAGCGTCAGGACAACTAGGGTTAGCGTCAGGACAACTAGGGTTAGCATCAGGACAACTAGGGTTAGCGTCAGGACAACTAGGGTTAGCGTCACGACAACTATGGTTAGCGTCAGGACAACTAGGGTTAGCGTCAGGACAACTAGAGTTAGCGTCAGGACAACTAGGGTTAGCGTCAGGACAACTAGGGTTAGCGTCAGGACAACTAGGATTATCGTCAGGACAACTAGGGTTAGCGTCAGGACAACTAGGGTTAGTGTCAGGACTACTCGGGTTAGCGTCAGGACAACTCGCGTTAGCGTCAGGACAACTCGGGTTAGCGTCAGGACAACTAGGGTTAGCGTCAGGACTACTCGGGTTAGCGTCAGGACAACTCGGGTTAGCGTCAGGACAACTCGGGTTAGGGTCAGGACAACTCGGGTTAGCGTCAGGTCAACTCGGGTTAGCGTCAGGACAACTAGGGTTAGCGTCAGGACAACTAGGGTTAGCGTCAGGACAACTAGGGTTAGCGTCAGGACAACTAGAGTTAGCGTCAGGACAACTAGGGTTAGCGTCAGGACAACTAGGGTTAGCGTCACAACAACTAGGGTTAGCGTCAGGACAACTAGGGTTAGCGTAAGGACAACTAGGGTTAGCGTCAGGACAACTAGGGTTACCGTCAGGACAACTAGGGTTAGCATCAGGACAACTAGGGTTAGCGTCAGGACAACTAGGGTTAGCGTCAGGACAACTAGAGTTAGCGTCAGGACAACTAGGGTTAGCGTCAGGACAACTAGGGTTAGCGTCAGGACAACTAGGGTTAGCGTCAGGACAACTAGGGTTAGCGTCACAACAACTAGGGTTAGCGTCAGGACAACTAGGGTTAGCGTCAGGACAACTAGGGTTAGCGTCAGGACAACTAGGGTTACCGTCAGGACAACTAGGGTTAGCATCTGGACAACTAGGGTTAGCGTCAGGACAACTAGGGTTAGCGTCAGGACAACTAGGGTTAGCGTCAGGACAACTAGGGTTAGCGTCAGGACAACTAGGGTTAGCATCAGGACAACTAGGGTTAGCGTCAGGACAACTAGGGTTAGCGTCAGGACAACTAGGGTTAGCGTCAGGACAACTAGGGTTAGCGTCAGGACAACTCGCGTTAGCGTCAGGACAACTCGCGTTAGCGTCAGGACAACTAGGGTTAGCGTCAGGACAACTAGGGTTAGCGTCAGGACAACTAGGATTATCGTCAGGACAACTAGGGTTAGCGTCAGGACAACTAGGGTTAGTGTCAGGACTACTCGGGTTAGCGTCAGCACAACTCGAGTTAGCGTCAGGACAACTCGCGTTAGCGTCAGGACAACTCGGGTTAGCGTCAGGACAACTAGGGTTAGCGTCAGGACTACTCGGGTTAGCGTCAGGACAACTCGGGTTAGCGTCAGGACAACTAGGGTTAGCGTCAGAACAACTAGGGTTAGCGTCAGGACAACTAGGGTTAGCGTCAGGACAACTAGGGTTAGCGTCAGGACAACTAGGGTTAGCGTCAGGACAACTAGGGTTAGCGTCACGACAACTAGGGTTAGCGTCACGACAACTAGGGTTAGCGTCACGACAACTAGGGTTAGCGTCACGACAACTAGGGTTAGCGTCAGGACAACTAGGGTTAGCGTCACGACAACTAGGGTTAGCGTCACGACAACTAGGGTTAGCGTCAGGACAACTAGGGTTAGCGTCAGGACAACTAGGGTTAGCGTCAGGACAACTAGGGTTAGCGTCACGACAACTAGGGTTAGCGTCAGGACAACCAGGGTTAGCGTCAGGACAACTAGGGTTAGCGTCAGGACAACTAGGGTTAGCGTCAGGACAACTAGGGTTAGCGTCACGACAACTAGGGTTAGCGTCAGGACAACTAGGGTTAGCGTCACGACAACTAGGGTTAGGGTCAGGACAACTAGGGTTAGCGTCAGGACAACTAGGGTTAGCGTCAGGACAACTAGGGTTAGCGTCAGGACAAGTAGGGTTAGCGTCAGGACAAGTAGGGTTAGCGTCAGGACAACTAGGATTAGCGTCAGGACAACTAGGGTTAGCGTCAGGACAAGTAGGGTTAGCGTCAGGACAACTAGGGTTAGCGTCAGGACAACTAGGGTTAGCGTCAGGACAACTAGGGTTAGCGTCAGGACAACTAGGGTTAGCGTCACAACAACTAGGGTTAGCGTCAGGACAACTAGGGTTAGCGTAAGGACAACTAGGGTTAGCGTCAGGACAACTAGGGTTACCGTCAGGACAACTAGGGTTAGCATCAGGACAACTAGGGTTAGCGTCAGGACAACTAGGGTTAGCGTCAGGACAACTAGGGTTAGCGTCAGGACAACTAGAGTTAGCGTCAGGACAACTAGGGTTAGCGTCAGGACAACTAGGGTTAGCGTCAGGACAACTAGGGTTAGCGTCAGGACAACTAGGGTTAGCGTCACGACAACTAGGGTTAGCGTCAGGACAACTAGGGTTAGCGTCAGGACAACTAGGGTTAGCGTCACGACAACTAGGGTTAGCGTCAGGACAACTAGGGTTAGCGTCACGACAACTAGGGTTAGCGTCAGGACAACTAGGGTTAGCGTCAGGAAAACTAGGGTTAGCGTCAGGACAACTAGGGTTAGCGTCAGGACAACTAGGGTTAGCGTCACGACAACTAGGGTTAGCGTCAGGACACCTAGGGTTAGCGTCACGACAACTAGGGTTAGCGTCAGGACAACTAGGGTTAGCGTCAGGACAACTAGGGTTAGCGTCACGACAACTAGGGTTAGCGTCACGACAACTAGGGTTAGCGTCAGGACAACTAGAGTTAGCGTCAGGACAACTAGCGTTAGCGTCAGGACAACTAGGGTTAGCGTCAGGACAACTAGGGTTAGCGTCACGACAACTAGGGTTAGCGTCAGGACAACTAGGGTTAGCGTCACGACAAATCGGCTTAGCGTCAGGACAACTAGGGTTAGCGTCAGGACAGCTAGGGTTAGCGTCAGGACAACTCGGGTTAGCGTCAGGACAACTCGGGTTAACGTCAGGACAACTCGGGTTAGCGTCAGGACAACTAGGGTTAGCGTCAGGACAACTCGGGTTAGCATCAGGACAAATCGGGTTAGCGTCAGGACAACTCGGGTTAGCGTCAGGACAACTAGGGTTAGCGTCAGGACTACTCGGGTTAGCGTCAGGACAACTAGGGTTAGCGTCAGGACAACTAGGGTTAGCGTCAGGACAACTAGGGTTAGCGTCAGGACAAGTAGGGTTAGCGTCAGGACAACTAGGGTTAGCGTCAGGACAACTAGGGTTAGCGTCAGGACAAGTAGGGTTAGCGTCACGACAACTAGGGTTAGCGTCACGACAACTAGGGTTAGCGTCAGGACAACTAGGGTTAGCGTCAGGACAACTAGCGTTAGCGTCAGGACAACTAGGGTTAGCGTCAGGACAACTAGGGTTAGCGTCAGGACAACTAGGGTTAGCGTCAGGACAACTAGGGTTAGCGTCAGGACAACTAGGGTTAGCGTCAGGACAACTAGAGTTAGCGTCAGGACAACTAGGGTTAGCGTCAGGACAACTAGGGTTATCGTCAGGACAACTAGGGTTAGCGTCAGGACAACTCGGGTTAGCGTCAGGACAACTAGGGTTAGCGTCAGGACTACTCGGGTTAGCGTCAGGACAACTCGGGTTAGCGTCAGGACAACTCGGGTTAGCGTCAGGACAACTCGGGTTAGCGTCAGGACAACTAGGGTTAGCGTCAGGACTACTCGGGTTAGCGTCAGGACAACTCGGGTTAGCGTCAGGACAACTCGGGTTAGCGTCAGGACAACTCGGGTTAGCGTCAGGACAACTCGGGTTAGCGTCAGGACAACTCGGGTTAGCGTCAGGACAACTAGGGTTAGCGTCAGGACAACTAGGGTTAGCGTCAGGACAACTAGGGTTAGCGTCAGGACAACTAGGGCTAGCGTCACGACAACTAGGGTTAGCGTCAGGACAACTAGGGTTAGCGTCAGGACAACTAGAGTTAGCGTCAGGACAACTAGGGTTAGCGTCAGGACAACTAGGGTTAGCGTCAGGACAACTAGGATTAGCGTCAGGACAACTCGGGTTAGCGTCAGGACAACTAGGGTTAGCATCAGGACTACTCGGGTTAGCGTCAGGACAACTCGGGTTAGCGTCAGGACAACTAGGGTTAGCGTCAGGACAACTAGGGTTAGCGTCAGGACAACTAGGGTTAGCGTCAGGACAAGTAGGGTTAGCGTCAGGACAAGTAGGGTTAGCGTCAGGACAACTAGGATTAGCATCAGGACAACTAGGGTTAGCGTCAGGACAAGTAGGGTTAGCGTCAGGACAACTAGGGTTAGCGTCAGGACAACTAGGGTTAGCGTCAGGACAACTAGGGTTAGCGTCAGGACAACTAGGGTTAGCGTCAGGACAACTAGGGTTAGCGTCACAACAACTAGGGTTAGCGTCAGGACAACTAGGGTTAGCGTAAGGACAACTAGGGTTAGCGTCAGGACAACTAGGGTTACCGTCAGGACAACTAGGGTTAGCATCAGGACAACTAGGGTTAGCGTCAGGACAACTAGGGTTAGCGTCAGGACAACTAGGGTTAGCGTCAGGACAACTAGAGTTAGCGTCAGGACAACTAGGGTTAGCGTCAGGACAACTAGGGTTAGCGTCAGGACAACTAGGGTTAGCGTCAGGACAACTAGGGTTAGCGTCAGGACAACTAGGGTTAGCGTCACGACAACTAGGGTTAGCGTCAGGACAACTAGGGTTAGCGTCAGGACAACTAGGGTTAGCGTCACGACAACTAGGGTTAGCGTCAGGACAACTAGGGTTAGCGTCACGACAACTAGGGTTAGCGTCAGGACAACTAGGGTTAGCGTCAGGAAAACTAGGGTTAGCGTCAGGACAACTAGGGTTAGCGTCAGGACAACTAGGGTTAGCGTCACGACAACTAGGGTTAGCGTCAGGACACCTAGGGTTAGCGTCACGACAACTAGGGTTAGCGTCAGGACAACTAGGGTTAGCGTCAGGACAACTAGGGTTAGCGTCACGACAACTAGGGTTAGCGTCACGACAACTAGGGTTAGCGTCAGGACAACTAGGGTTAGCGTCAGGACAACTAGCGTTAGCGTCAGGACAACTAGGGTTAGCGTCAGGACAACTAGGGTTAGCGTCACGACAACTAGGGTTAGCGTCAGGACAACTAGGGTTAGCGTCACGACAAATCGGCTTAGCGTCAGGACAACTAGGGTTAGCGTCAGGACAGCTAGGGTTAGCGTCAGGACAACTCGGGTTAGTGTCAGGACAACTCGGGTTAACGTCAGGACAACTCGGGTTAGCGTCAGGACAACTAGGGTTAGCGTCAGGACAACTCGGGTTAGCATCAGGACAAATCGGGTTAGCGTCAGGACAACTCGGGTTAGCGTCAGGACAACTAGGGTTAGCGTCAGGACTACTCGGGTTAGCGTCAGGACAACTAGGGTTAGCGTCAGGACAACTAGGGTTAGCGTCAGGACAAGTAGGGTTAGCGTCAGGACAAGTAGGGTTAGCGTCAGGACAACTAGGGTTAGCGTCAGGACAACTAGGGTTAGCGTCAGGACAACTAGGGTTAGCGTCAGGACAACTAGGGTTAGCGTCAGGACAACTAGGGTTAGCGTCAGGACAACTCGGGTTAGCGTCAGGACAACTAGGGTTAGCATCAGGACTACTCGGGTTAGCGTCAGGACAACTCGGGTTAGCGTCAGGACAACTCGGGTTAGCATCAGGACAACTCGGGTTAGCGTCAGGACAACTAGGGTTAGCGTCAGGACTACTCGGGTTAGCGTCAGGACAACTCGGGTTAGCGTCAGGACAACTCGGGTTAGCGTCAGGACAACTCGGGTTAGCGTCAGGACAACTCGGGTTAGCGTCAGGACAACTCGGGTTAGCGTCAGGTCAACTCGGGTTAGCGTCAGGACAACTAGGGTTAGCGTCAGGACAACTAGGGTTAGCGTCAGGACAACTAGGGTTAGCGTCAGGACAACTAGGGTTAGCGTCAGGACAAGTAGAGTTAGCGTCAGGACAACTAGGGTTAGCGTCAGGACAAGTAGGGTTAGCGTCAGGACAAGTAGGGTTAGCGTCAGGACAAGTAGGGTTACCGTCAGGATAACTAGGGTTAGCGTCAGGACAACTAGGGTTAGAGTCAGGACAAGTAGGGTTAGCGTCAGGACAAGTAGGGTTAGCGTCAGGACAACTAGGGTTAGCGTCAGGACAACTAGGGTTAGCATCAGGACAAGTAGGGTTAGCGTCAGGACAACTAGGGTTAGCGTCAGGACAAGAAGGGTTAGCGTCAGGACAAGTAGGGTTAGCGTCAGGACAAGTAGGGTTAGCGTCAGGACAACTAGGGTTAGCGTCAGGACAAGTAGGGTTAGCGTCAGGACAAGTAGGGTTAGCGTCAGGACAAGTAGAGTTAGCGTCAGGACAACTAGGGTTAGGGTCAGGACAACTCGGGTTAGCGTCAGGACAACTAGGGTTAGCATCCGGACAACTAGGGTTAGCGTCAGGACAACTCGGGTTAGCGTCAGGACAACTCGGGTTAGCGTCAGGACAACTAGGGTTAGCGTCAGGACAACTCGGGTTAGCGTCAGGACAACTCGGGTTAGCGTCAGGACAACTAGGGTTAGCGTCAGGACAAGTAGGGTTAGCGTCAGGACAAGTAGGGTTAGCGTCAGGACAACTAGGGTTAGCGTCAGGACAACTAGGGTTAGCGTCAGGACAACTAGGGTTATCGTCAGGACAACTCGGGTTAGCGTCAGGACAACTAGGGTTAGCGTCAGGACAACTCGGGTTAGCGTCAGGACAACTCGGGTTAGCGTCAGGACAACTGGGGTTAGCGTCAGGCAACTCGGGTTAGCGTCAGGACAACTAGGGTTAGCGTCACGACAACTCGGGTTAGCGTCAGGACAACTCGGGTTAGCGTCAGGACAACTAGGGTTAGCGTCAGGACAACTAGGGTTAGCATCAGGACAACTCGGGTTAGCGTCAGGACAGCTCGGGTTAACGTCAGGACAACTCAGGTTAGCGTCAGGACAACTAGGGTTAGCGTCAGGACAACTCGGGTTAGCGTCAGGAAAACTCGGGTTAGCGTCAGGACAAATCGGGTTAGCGTCAGGACAACTCGGGTTAGCGTCAGGACAACTAGGGTTAGCATCAGGACTACTCGGGTTAGCGTCAGGACAACTAGGGTTAGCGTCAGGACAACTAGGGTTAGCGTCAGGACAAGTAGGGTTAGCGTCAGGACAAGTAGGGTTAGCGTCAGGACAAGTAGGGTTAGCGTCAGGACAACTAGGGTTAGCGTCAGGACAAGTAGGGTTAGCGTCAGGACAACTAGGGTTAGCGTCACGACAACTAGGGTTAGCGTCAGGACAACTAGGGTTAGCATCAGGACAACTAGCGTTAGCGTCAGGACAACTAGGGTTAGCCTCAGGACAACTAGGGTTAGCGTCAGGACAACTAGGGTTAGCGTCAGGACAACTAGGGTTAGCGTCACGACAACTAGGGTTAGCGTCAGGACAACTAGGGTTAGCGTCAGGACAACTAGAGTTAGCGTCAGGACAACTAGGGTTAGCGTCAGGACAACTAGGGTTAGCGTCAGGACAACTAGGGTTATCGTCAGGACAACTAGGGTTAGCGTCAGGACAACTCGGGTTAGCGTCAGGACAACTAGGGTTAGCGTCAGGACTACTCGGGTTAGCGTCAGCACAACTCGGGTTAGCGTCAGGACAACTCGGGTTAGCGTCAGGACAACTAGGGTTAGCGTCAGGACTACTCGGGTTAGCGTCAGGACAACTCGGGTTAGCGTCAGGACAACTAGGATTAGCATCAAGACAACTAGGGTTAGCGTCAGGACAAATAGGATTAGCATCAAGACAACTAGGGTTAGCGTCAGGACAACTAGGGTTAGCGTCAGGACAAGTAGGGTTAGCGTCAGGACAAGTAGGGTTAGCGTCAGGACAACTAGGTTTAGCGTCAGGACAACTAGGGTTAGCGTCACGACAAGTAGTGTTAGCGTCAGGACAACTAGGGTTAGCGTCAGGACAACTAGGGTTAGCGTCAGGACAACTAGGGTTAGCGTCAGGACAACTAGGGTTAGCGTCAGGACAAGTAGGGTTAGCGTCAGGACAACTCAGGTTAGCGTCAGGACAACTAGGGTTAGCGTCAGGACAAGTAGGGTTACCGTCAGGATAACTAGGGTTAGCGTCAGGACAACTAGGGTTAGCGTCAGGACAAGTAGGGTTAGCGTCAGGACAAGTAGGGTTAGCGTCAGGACAACTAGGGTTAGCGTCAGGACAACTAGGGTTAGCGTCAGGACAAGTAGGGTTAGCGTCAGGACAACTAGGGTTAGCATCAGGACAAGTAGGGTTAGCGTCAGGACAAGTAGGGTTAGCGTCAGGACAACTAGGGTTAGCGTCAGGACAACTAGGGTTAGCGTCAGGACAAGTAGGGTTAGCGTCAGGACAAGTAGGGTTAGCGTCAGGACAACTAGGGTTAGCGTCAGGACAACTCGGGTTAGCGTCAGGACAACTCGGGTTAGCATCAGGACAACTAGGGTTAGTGTCAGGACAACTCGGGTTAGCGTCAGGACAAATCGGAATAGCGTCAGGACAACTAGGGTTAGCGTCAGGACAACTAGGGTTAGCGTCAGGACAACTCGGGTTAGCGTCAGGACAACTAGGGTTAGCGTCAGGACAACTCGGGTTAGCGTCAGGACAACTCGGGTTAGCGTCAGGACAACTCGGGTTAGCGTCAGGACAACTAGGGTTAGCGTCAGGACAACTCGGGTTAGCGTCAGGACAACTCGGGTTAGCGTCAGGACAACTCGGGTCAGCGTCAGGACAACTAGGGTTAGCGTCACGACAACTCGGGTTAGCGTCAGGACAACTCGGGTTAGCGTCAGGACAACTAGGGTTAGCGTCAGGACAACTAGGGTTAGCGTCAGGACAACTCGGGTTAGCGTCAGGACAACTCGGGTTAACGTCAGGACAACTCGGGTTAGCGTCAGGACAACTAGGGTTAGCGTCAGGACAACTCGGGTTAGCGTCAGGACAAATCGGGTTAGCGTCAGGACAACTCGGGTTAGCGTCAGGACAACTAGGGTTAGCGTCAGGACTACTCGGGTTAGCGTCAGGACAACTAGAGTTAGCGTCAGGACAAGTAGGGTTAGCGTCAGGACAAGTAGGGTTAGCGTCAGGACAACTAGGGTTAGCGTCAGGACAACTAGGGTTAGCGTCAGGACAACTAGGGTTAGCGTCAGGACAACTAGGGTTAGCGTCAGGACAACTAGGGTTATCGTCAGGACAACTCGGGTTAGCGTCAGGACAACTAGGGTTAGCGTCAGGACAACTCGGGTTAGCGTCAGGACAACTCGGGTTAGCGTCAGGACAACTCGGGTTAGCGTCAGGACAACTCGGGTTAGCGTCAGGACAACTCGGGTTAGCGTCAGGACAACTCGGGTTAGCGTCAGGACTACTCGGGTTAGCGTCAGGACAACTAGGGTTAGCGTCAGGACACGTAGGGTTAGCGTCAGGACAAGTAGGGTTAGAGTCAGGACAAGTAGGGTTAGCGTCAGGACAACTAGGGTTAGCGTCAGGACAACTAGGGTTAGCGTCAGGACAAGTAGGGTTAGCGTCAGGACAACTAGGGTTAGCGTCACGACAACTAGGGTTAGCGTCAGGACAACTAGGGTTAGCGTCAGGACAACTAGCGTTAGCGTCAGGACAACTAGGGTTAGCGTCAGGACAACTAGGGTTAGCGTCAGGACAACTAGGGTTAGCATCAGGACAACTAGGGTTAGCGTCAGGACAACTAGGGTTAGCGTCACGACAACTATGGTTAGCGTCAGGACAACTAGGGTTAGCGTCAGGACAACTAGAGTTAGCGTCAGGACAACTAGGGTTAGCGTCAGGACAACTAGGGTTAGCGTCAGGACAACTAGGGTTATCGTCAGGACAACTAGGGTTAGCGTCAGGACAACTCGGGTTAGCGTCAGGTCAACTCGGGTTAGCGTCAGGACAACTAGGGTTAGCGTCAGGACAACTAGGGTTAGCGTCAGGACAACTAGGGTTAGCGTCAGGACAACTAGGGTTAGCGTCACAACAACTAGCGTTAGCGTCAGGACAACTAGGGTTAGCGTAAGGACAACTAGGGTTAGCGTCAGGACAACTGGGGTTACCGTCAGAACAACTAGGGTTAGCATCAGGACAACTAGGGTTAGCGTCAGGACAACTAGGGTTAGCGTCAGGACAACTAGAGTTAGCGTCAGGACAACTAGGGTTAGCGTCAGGACAACTAGGGTTAGCGTCAGGACAACTAGGGTTAGCGTCAGGACAACTAGTGTTAGCGTCAGGACAAGTAGGGTTAGCGTCAGGACAAGTAGGGTTAGCGTCAGGACAAGTAGGGTTAGCGTCAGGACAACTAGGGTTAGCGTCAGGACAACTAGGGTTAGCATCAGGACAAGTAGGGTTAGCGTCAGGACAACTAGGGTTAGCGTCACGACAACTAGGGTTAGCGTCAGGACAACTAGGGTTAGCGTCAGGACAACTAGCGTTAGCGTCAGGACAACTAGGGTTAGCGTCAGGACAACTAGGGTTAGCGTCAGGACAACTAGGGTTAGCATCAGGACAACTAGGGTTAGCGTCAGGACAACTAGGGTTAGCGTCACGACAACTATGGTTAGCGTCAGGACAACTAGGGTTAGCGTCAGGACAACTAGAGTTAGCGTCAGGACAACTAGGGTTAGCGTCAGGACAACTAGGGTTAGCGTCAGGACAACTAGGGTTATCGTCAGGACAACTAGGGTTAGCATCAGGACAACTAGGGTTAGTGTCAGGACTACTCGGGTTAGCGTCAGGACAACTCGAGTTAGCGTCAGGACAACTCGCGTTAGCGTCAGGACAACTCGGGTTAGCGTCAGGACAACTAGGGTTAGCGTCAGGACTACTCGAGTTAGCGTCAGGACAACTCGGGTTAGCGTCAGGACAACTCGGGTTAGCGTCAGGACAACTCGGGTTAGCGTCAGGTCAACTCGGGTTAGCGTCAGGACAACTAGGGTTAGCGTCAGGACAACTAGGGTTAGCGTCAGGACAACTAGGGTTAGCGTCAGGACAACTAGGGTTAGCGTCACAACAACTAGGGTTAGCGTCAGGACAACTAGGGTTAGCGTAAGGACAACTAGGGTTAGCGTCAGGACAACTAGGGTTACCGTCAGGACAACTAGGGTTAGCATCAGGACAACTAGGGTTAGCATCAGGACAACTAGGGTTAGCGTCAGGACAACTAGAGTTAGCGTCAGGACAACTAGGGTTAGCGTCAGGACAACTAGGGTTAGCGTCAGGACAACTAGGGTTAGCGTCAGGACAACTAGGGTTAGCGTCACGACAACTAGGGTTAGCGTCAGGACAACTAGGGTTAGCGTCAGGACAACTAGGGTTAGCGTCAGGACAACTAGGGTTAGCGTCAGGACAACTAGGGTTAGCGTCACGACAACTAGGGTTAGCGTCAGGACAACTAGGGCTAGCGTCACGACAACTAGGGTTAGCGTCAGGACAACTAGGGTTAGCGTCAGTACAACTAGGGTTAGCGTCAGGACAAGTAGGGTTAGCGTCAGGACAAATAGGGTTAGCGTCAGGACAACTAGGGTTAGCATCAGGACAACTAGGGTTAGCGTCAGGACAAGTAGGGTTAGCGTCAGGACAACTAGGGTTAGCGTCAGGACAACTAGGGTTAGCTTCACGACAACTAGGGTTAGCGTCAGGACAACTAGGGTTAGCGTAAGGACAACTAGGGTTAGCGTCAGGACAACTAGGGTTACCGTCAGGACAACTAGGGTTAGCATCAGGACAACTAGGGTTAGCGTCAGGACAACTAGGGTTAGCGTCAGGACAACTAGGGTTAGCATCAGGACAACTAGAGTTAGCGTCAGGACAACTAGGGTTAGCGTCAGGACAACTAGGGTTAGCTTCAGGACAACTAGGGTTAGCGTCACGACAACTAGGGTTAGCGTCACGACAACTAAGGTTAGCGTCACGACAACTAGGGTTAGCGTCACGACAACTAGGGTTAGCGTCAGGACAACTAGGGTTAGCGTCAGGACAACTAGGGTTAGCGTCACGACAACTAGGGTTAGCGTCAGGACAACTAGGGTTAGCGTCAGGACAACTAGGGTTAGCGTCACGACAACTAGGGTTAGCGTAACGACAACTAGGGTTAGCGTCAGGACAACCAGGGTTAGCGTCAGGACAACTAGGGTTAGCGTCAGGACAACTAGGGTTAGCGTCAGGACAACTAGGGTTAGCGTCACGACAACTAGGGTTAGCGTCAGGACAACTAGGGTTAGCGTCACGACACCTAGGGTTAGCGTCAGGACAACTAGGGTTAGCGTCAGGACAACTAGGGTTAGCGTCAGGACAACTAGGGTTAGCGTCAGGACAAGTAGGGTTAGCGTCAGGACAAGTAGGGTTAGCGTCAGGACAACTAGGATTAGCATCAGGACAACTAGGGTTAGCGTCAGGACAAGTAGGGTTAGCGTCAGGACAACTAGGGTTAGCGTCAGGACAACTAGGGTTAGCGTCAGGACAACTAGGGTTAGCGTCACAACAACTAGGGTTAGCGTCAGGACAACTAGGGTTAGCGTAAGGACAACTAGGGTTAGCGTCAGGACAACTAGGGTTACCGTCAGGACAACTAGGGTTAGCATCAGGACAACTAGGGTTAGCGTCAGGACAACTAGGGTTAGCGTCAGGACAACTAGGGTTAGCGTCAGGACAACTAGAGTTAGCGTCAGGACAACTAGGGTTAGCGTCAGGACAACTAGGGTTAGCGTCAGGACAACTAGGGTTAGCGTCAGGACAACTAGGGTTAGCGTCACGACAACTAGGGTTAGCGTCAGGACAACTAGGGTTAGCGTCACGACAACTAGGGTTAGCGTCACGACAACTAGGGTTAGCGTCAGGACAACTAGGGTTAGCGTCACGACAACTAGGGTTAGCGTCAGGACAACTAGGGTTAGCGTCAGGAAAACTAGGGTTAGCGTCAGGACAACTAGGGTTAGCGTCAGGACAACTAGGGTTAGCGTCACGACAACTAGGGTTAGCGTCAGGACACCTAGGGTTAGCGTCACGACAACTAGGGTTAGCGTCAGGACAACTAGGGTTAGCGTCAGGACAACTAGGGTTAGCGTCACGACAACTAGGGTTAGCGTCACGACAACTAGGGTTAGCGTCAGGACAACTAGGGTTAGCGTCAGGACAACTAGCGTTAGCGTCAGGACAACTAGGGTTAGCGTCAGGACAACTAGGGTTAGCGTCACGACAACTAGGGTTAGCGTCAGGACAACTAGGGTTAGCGTCACGACAAATCGGCTTAGCGTCAGGACAACTAGGGTTAGCGTCAGGACAGCTAGGGTTAGCGTCAGGACAACTCGGGTTAGCGTCAGGACAACTCGGGTTAGCGTCAGGACAAATCGGGTTAACGTCAGGACAACTCGGGTTAGCGTCAGGACAACTAGGGTTAGCGTCAGGACAACTCGGGTTAGCATCAGGACAAATCGGGTTAGCGTCAGGACAACTCGGGTTAGCGTCAGGACAACTAGGGTTAGCGTCAGGACTACTCGGGTTAGCGTCAGGACAACTAGGGTTAGCGTCAGGACAAGTAGGGTTAGCGTCAGGACAAGTAGGGTTAGCGTCAGGACAACTAGGGTTAGCGTCAGAACTACTCAGGTTAGCGTCAGGACAACTAGGGTTAGCGTCAGGACAACTAGGGTTAGCGTCAGGACAAGTAGGGTTAGCGTCAGGACAAGTAGGGTTAGCGTCAGGACAACTAGGGTTAGCGTCACGACAACTAGGGTTAGCGTCACGACAACTAGGGTTAGCGTCAGGACAACTAGGGTTAGCGTCAGGACAACTAGAGTTAGCGTCAGGACAACTAGGGTTAGCGTCAGGACAACTAGGGTTAGCGTCAGGACAACTAGTGTTAGCGTCAGGACAACTAGGGTTAGCGTCACGACAACTAGGGTTAGCGTCAGGACAACTAGGGTTAGCGTCAGGACAACTAGAGTTAGCGTCAGGACAACTAGGGTTAGCGTCAGGACAACTAGGGTTATCGTCAAGACAACTAGGGTTAGCGTCAGGACAACTCGGGTTAGCGTCAGGACAACTAGGGTTAGCGTCAGGACTACTCGGGTTAGCGTCAGGACAACTCGGGTTAGCGTCAGGACAACTCGGGTTAGCGTCAGGACAACTCGGGTTAGCGTCAGGACAACTAGGGTTAGCGTCCGGACTACTCGGGTTAGCGTCAGGACAACTCGGGTTAGCGTCAGGACAACTCGGGTTAGCGTCAGGACAACTCGGGTTAGCGTCAGGACAACTCGGGTTAGCGTCAGGACAACTCGGGTTAGCGTCAGGACAACTCGGGTTAGCGTCAGGACAACTAGGGTTAGCGTCAGGACAACTAGAGTTAGCGTCAGGACAACTAGGGTTAGCGTCAGGACAACTAGGGCTAGCGTCACGACAACTAGGGTTAGCGTCAGGACAACTAGGGTTAGCGTCAGGACAACTAGAGTTAGCGTCAGGACAACTAGGGTTAGCGTCAGGACAACTAGGGTTAGCGTCAGGACAACTAGGGTTAGCGTCAGGACAACTCGGGTTAGCGTCACGACAACTAGGGTTAGCGTCAGGACTACTCGGGTTAGCGTCAGGACAACTCGGGTTAGCGTCAGGACAACTCGGGTTAGCATCAGGACAACTCGGGTTAGCGTCAGGACAACTAGGGTTAGCGTCAGGACTACTCGGGTTAGCGTCAGGACAACTCGGGTTAGCGTCAGGACAACTCGGGTTAGCGTCAGGACAACTCGGGTTAGCGTCAGGTCAACTCGGGTTAGCGTCAGGACAACTAGGGTTAGCGTCAGGACAACTAGGGTTAGCGTCAGGACAACTAGGGTTAGCGTCAGGACAACTAGGGTTAGCGTCAGGACAACTAGGGTTAGCGTCAGGACAAGTAGGGTTAGCGTCAGGACAACTAGGGTTAGCGTCAGGACAAGTAGGGTTAGCGTCAGGACAAGTAGGGTTAGCGTCAGGACAAGTAGGGTTACCGTCAGGATAACTAGGGTTAGCGTCAGGACAACTAGGGTTAGCGTCAGGACAAGTAGGGTTAGCGTCAGGACAAGTAGGGTTAGCGTCAGGACAACTAGGGTTAGCGTCAGGACAACTAGGGTTAGCATCAGGACAAGTAGGGTTAGCATCAGGACAACTAGGGTTAGCGTCAGGACAAGTAGGGTTAGCGTCAGGACAAGTAGGGTTAGCGTCAGGACAAGTAGGGTTAGCGTCAGGACAACTAGGGTTAGCGTCAGGACAAGTAGGGTTAGCGTCAGGACAAGTAGGGTTAGCGTCAGGACAAGTAGAGTTAGCGTCAGGACAACTAGGGTTAGGGTCAGGACAACTCGGGTTAGCGTCAGGACAACTAGGGTTAGCATCAGGACAACTAGGGTTAGCGTCAGGACAACTCGGGTTAGCGTCAGGACAACTCGGGTTAGCGTCAGGACAACTAGGGTTAGCGTCAGGACAACTAGGGTTAGCGTCAGGACAAGTAGGGTTAGCGTCAGGACAAGTAGGGTTAGCGTCAGGACAACTAGGGTTAGCGTCAGGACAACTAGGGTTAGCATCAGGACAAGTAGGGTTAGCATCAGGACAACTAGGGTTAGCGTCAGGACAAGTAGGGTTAGCGTCAGGAAAAGTAGGGTTAGCGTCAGGACAAGTAGGGTTAGCGTCAGGACAACTAGGGTTAGCGTCAGGACAAGTAGGGTTAGCGTCAGGACAAGTAGGGTTAGCGTCAGGACAAGTAGAGTTAGCGTCAGGACAACTAGGGTTAGGGTCAGGACAACTCGGGTTAGCGTCAGGACAACTAGGGTTAGCATCAGGACAACTAGGGTTAGCGTCAGGACAACTCGGGTTAGCGTCAGGACAACTCGGGATAGCGTCAGGACAACTAGGGTTAGCGTCAGGACAACTAGGGTTAGCGTCAGGACAACTAGGGTTAGCGTCAGGACAAGTAGGGTTAGCGTCAGGACAAGTAGGGTTAGCGTCAGGACAACTAGGGTTAGCGTCAGGACAACTAGGGTTAGCGTCAGGACAACTAGGGTTAGCGTCAGGACAACTAGGGTTATCGTCAGGACAACTCGGGTTAGCGTCAGGACAACTAAGGTTAGCGTCAGGACAACTCGGGTTAGCGTCAGGACAACTCGGGTTAGCGTCAGGACAACTAGGGTTAGCGTCACGACAACTCGGGTTAGCGTCAGGATAACTCGGGTTAGCGTCAGGACAACTAGGGTTAGCGTCAGGACAACTAGGGTTAGCATCAGGACAACTCGGGTTAGCGTCAGGACAGCTCGGGTTAACGTCAGGACAACACAGGTTAGCGTCAGGACAACTAGGGTTAGCGTCAGGACAACTCGGGTTAGCGTCAGGACAAATCGGGTTAGCGTCAGGACAACTCGGGTTAGCGTCAGGACAACTAGGGTTAGCGTCACGACAACTAGGGTTAGCGTCAGGACAACTAGGGTTAGCATCAGGACAACTAGCGTTAGCGTCAGGACAACTAGGGTTAGCCTCAGGACAACTAGGGTTAGCGTCAGGACAACTAGGGTTAGCGTCAGGACAACTAGGGTTAGCGTCAGGACAACTAGAGTTAGCGTCAGGACAACTAGGGTTAGCGTCAGGACAACTAGGGTTAGCGTCAGGACAACTAGGGTTATCGTCAGGACAACTAGGGTTAGCGTCAGGACAACTCGGGTTAGCGTCAGGACAACTAGGGTTAGCGTCAGGACTACTCGGGTTAGCATCAGGACAACTCGGGTTAGCGTCAGGACAACTCGGGTTAGCGTCAGGACAACTCGGGTTAGCGTCAGGACAACTAGGGTTAGCGTCAGGACAACTCGGGTTAGCGTCAGGACAACTAGGATTAGCGTCAAGACAACTAGGGTTAGCGTCAGGACAAATAGGATTAGCATCAAGACAACTAGGGTTAGCGTCAGGACAACTAGGGTTAGCGTCAGGACAAGTAGGGTTAGCGTCAGGACAAGTAGGGTTAGCGTCAGGACAACTAGGGTTAGCGTCAGGACAAGTAGGGTTAGCGTCAGGACAACTCGGGTTAGCGTCAGGACAACTAGTGTTAGCATCAGGACAACTAGGGTTAGTGTCAGGACAACTCGGGTTAGCGTCAGGACAACTCGGAATAGCGTCAGGACAACTAGGGTTAGCGTCAGGACAACTAGGGTTAGCGTCAGGACAACTCGGGTTAGCGTCAGGACAACTAGGGTTAGCGTCAGGACAACTAGGGTTAGCGTCAGGACAACTAGGGTTAGCGTCAGGACAACTAGGGTTATCGTCAGGACAACTCGGGTTAGCGTCAGGACAACTAGGGTTAGCGTCAGGACAACTCGGGTTAGCGTCAGGACAACTCGGGTTAGCGTCAGGACAACTCGGGTTAGCGTCAGGACAACTCGGGTCAGCGTCAGGACAACTAGGGTTAGCGTCACGACAACTCGGGTTAGCGTCAGGACAACTCGGGTTAGCGTCAGGACAACTCGGGTTAGCGTCAGGACAACTAGGGTTAGCGTCAGGACAACTAGGGTTAGCGTCAGGACAACTCGGGTTAGCGTCAGGACAACTCGGGTTAACGTCAGGACAACTCGGGTTAGCGTCAGGACAACTAGGGTTAGCGTCAGGACAACTCGGGTTAGCGTCAGGACAAATCGGGTTAGCGTCAGGACAACTCGGGTTAGCGTCAGGACAACTAGGGTTAGCGTCAGGACTACTCGGGTTAGCGTCAGGACAACTAGGGTTAGCGTCAGGACAAGTAGGGTTAGCGTCAGGACAAGTAGGGTTAGTGTCAGGACAAGTAGGGTTAGCGTCAGGACAACTAGGGTTAGCGTCAGGACAACTAGGGTTAGCGTCAGGACAACTAGGGTTAGCGTCAGGACAACTAGGGTTATCGTCAGGACAACTCGGGTTAGCGTCAGGACAACTAGGGTTAGCGTCAGGACAACTCGGGTTAGCGTCAGGACAACTCGGGTTAGCGTCAGGACAACTCGGGTTAGCGTCAGGACAACTCGGGTTAGCGTCAGGACAACTCGGGTTAGCGTCAGGACAACTAGGGTTAGCGTCACGACAACTCGGGTTAGCATCAGGACAACTCGGGTTAGCGTCAGGACAACTAGGGTTAGCGTCAGGACAACTAGGGTTAGCGTCAGGACAACTCGGGTTAGCGTCAGGACAACTCGGGTTAACGTCAGGACAACTCGGGTTAGCGTCAGGACAACTAGGGTTAGCGTCAGGACAACTCGGGTTAGCGTCAGGACAAATCGGGTTAGCGTCAGGACAACTCGGGTTAGCGTCAGGACAACTAGGGTTAGCGTCAGGACTACTCGGGTAAGCGTCAGGACAACTAGGGTTAGCGTCAGGACAAGTAGGGTTAGCGTCAGGACAAGTAGGGTTAGCGTCAGGACAACTAGGGTTAGCGTCAGGACAAGTAGGGTTAGCGTCAGGACAACTAGGGTTAGCGTCACGACAACTAGGGTTAGCGTCAGGACAACTAGGGTTAGCGTCAGGACAACTAGCGTTAGCGTCAGGACAACTAGGGTTAGCGTCAGGACAACTAGGGTTAGCGTCAGGACAACTAGGGTTAGCGTCAGGACAACTAGGGTTAGCGTCACGACAACTAGGGTTAGCGTCAGGACAACTAGGGTTAGCGTCAGGACAACTAGAGTTAGCGTCAGGACAACTAGGGTTAGCGTCAGGACAACTCGGGTTAGCGTCAGGACAACTAGGGTTAGCGTCAGGACTACTCGGGTTAGCGTCAGGACAACTCGGGTTAGCGTCAGGACAACTAGGGTTAGCGTCAGGACTACTCGGGTTAGCGTCAGGACAACTCGGGTTAGCCTCAGGACAACTAGGATTAGCATCAAGACAACTAGGGTTAGCGTCAGGACAACTAGGATTAGCATCAAGACAACTAGGGTTAGCGTCAGGACAACTAGGGTTAGCGTCAGGACAAGTAGGGTTAGCGTCAGGACAAGTAGGGTTAGCGTCAGGACAACTAGGTTTAGCGTCAGGACAACTAGGGTTGGCATCAGGACAACTAGGGTTAGCATCAAGACAAGTAGGGTTAGCGTCAGGACAACTAGGGTTAGCGTCAGGACAAGTAGGGTTAGCATCAGGACAACTAGGGTTAGCGTCAGGACAACTAGGGTTAGCGTCAGGACAAGTAGGGTTAGCGTCAGGACAAGTAGAGTTAGCGTCAGGACAAGTAGGATTAGCGTCAGGACATGTAGGGTTAGCGTCAGGACAAGTAGGGTTAGCGTCAGGACAACTAGGGTTAGCGTCAGGACAACTAGGGTTAGCGTCAGGACAACTAGGGTTAGCGTCAGGACAACTAGGGTTGGCATCAGGACAACTAGGGTTGGCATCAGGACAACTAGGGTTAGCGTCAGGACAACTAGGGTTGGCGTCAGGACAACTAGGGTTGGCGTCAGGACAACTAGGGTAGGCGTCAGAACAACTAGGGTTAGCGTCAGGACAACTAGGGTTAGCGTCAGGACAACTAGGGTTAGCGTCAGGAAAACTATGGTTAGCGTCAGGACAAGTAGGGTTAGCGTCAGGACAAGTAGGGTTAGCGTCAGGACAAGTAGGGTTAGCGTCAGGACAACTAGGGTTGGCGTCAGGACAACTAGGGTTAGCGTCAGGACAACTAGGGTTAGCGTCAGGACAACTAGGGTTAGAGTCAGGACAACTAGGGTTGGCATCAGGACAACTAGGGTTGGCGTCAGGACAACTAGGGTTGGCGTCAGGACAACTAGGGTAGGCATCAGAACAACTAGGGTTAGCGTCTGGACAACTAGGGTTAGCGTCAGGACAACTAGGGTTAGCGTCAGGACAACTATGGTTAGCGTCAGGACAAGTAGGGTTAGCGTCAGGACAAGTAGGGTTAGCGTCAGGACAAGTAGGGTTAGCGTCAGGACAACTAGGTTTGGCGTCAGGACAACTAGGGTTAGCGTCAGGACAACTAGGGTTGGCGTCAGGACAACTAGGGTTGGCGTCAGGACAACTAGGGTAGGCGTCAGGACAACTAGGGTTAGCGTCAGGACAACTATGGTTAGCGTCATTACAAGTAGGGTTAGCGTCAGGACAAGTAGGGTTAGCGTCAGGACAACTAGGGTTAGCGTCAGGACAACTAGGGTTAGCGTCAGGACATCTAGGGTTAGCGTCAGGACAACTATGGTTAGCGTCAGGACAAGTAGGGTTAGCGTCAGGACAAGTAGGGTTAGCATCAGGACAAGTAGGGTTAGCGTCAGGACAACTAGGGTTGGCGTCAGGACAACTAGGGTTAGCGTCAGGACAACTAGGGTTAGCGTCAGGACAACTAGGGTTAGAGTCAGGACAACTAGGGTTGGCGTCAGGACAACTAGGGTTGGCGTTAGGACAACTAGGGTTAGCGTCAGGACAACTAGGGTTGGCGTCAGGACAACTAGGGTTGGCGTCAGGACAACTAGGGTAGGCATCAGAACAACTAGGGTTAGCGTCAGGACAACTAGGGTTAGCGTCAGGACAACTAGGGTTAGCGTCAGGACAACTATGGTTAGCGTCAGGACAAGTAGGGTTAGCGTCAGGACAAGTAGGGTTAGCGTCAGGACAAGTAGGGTTAGCGTCAGGACAACTAGGGTTGGCGTCAGGACAACTAGGGTTGGCGTCAGGACAACTAGGGTTGGCGTCAGGACAACTAGGGTAGGCGTCAGGACAACTAGGGTTAGCGTCAGGACAACTACGGATAGCGTCAGGACAACTATGGTTAGCGTCAGGACAACTAGGGTTGGCGTCAGGACAACTAGGGTTAGCGTCAGGACAACTAGGGTTGGCGTCAGGACAACTAGGGTAGGCGTCAGAACAACTAGGGTTAGCGTCAGGACAACTAGGGTTAGCGTCAGGACAACTACGGTTAGCGTCAGGACAACTATGGTTAGCGTCAGGACAAGTAGGGTTAGCGTCAGGACAAGTAGGGTTAGCGTCAGGACAACTAGGGTTAGCGTCAGGACAACTAGGGTTAGTGTCAGGACTACTCGGGTTAGCGTCAGGACAACTCGAGTTAGCGTCAGGACAACTCGCGTTAGCGTCAGGACAACTCGGGTTAGCGTCAGGACAACTAGGGTTAGCGTCAGGACTACTCGAGTTAGCGTCAGGACAACTCGGGTTAGCGTCAGGACAACTCGGGTTAGCGTCAGGACAACTCGGGTTAGCGTCAGGTCAACTCGGGTTAGCGTCAGGACAACTAGGGTTAGCGTCAGGACAACTAGGGTTAGCGTCAGGACAACTAGGGTTAGCGTCAGGACAACTAGGGTTAGCGTCACAACAACTAGGGTTAGCGTCAGGACAACTAGGGTTAGCTTCAGGACAACTAGGGTTAGCTTCAGGACAACTAGGGTTACCGTCAGGACAACTAGGGTTAGCATCAGGACAACTAGGGTTAGCGTCAGGACAACTAGGGTTAGCGTCAGGACAACTAGAGTTAGCGTCAGGACAACTAGGGTTAGCGTCAGGACAACTAGGGTTAGCGTCAGGACAACTAGGGTTAGCGTCAGGACAACTAGGGTTAGCGTCACGACAACTAGGGTTAGCGTCAGGACAACTAGGGTTAGCGTCAGGACAACTAGGGTTAGCGTCAGGACAACTAGGGTTAGCGTCAGGACAACTAGGGTTAGCGTCACGACAACTAGGGTTAGCGTCAGGACAACTAGGGCTAGCGTCACGACAACTAGGGTTAGCGTCAGGACAACTAGGGTTAGCGTCAGTACAACTAGGGTTAGCGTCAGGACAAGTAGGGTTAGCGTCAGGACAAATAGGGTTAGCGTCAGGACAACTAGGGTTAGCATCAGGACAACTAGGGTTAGCGTCAGGACAAGTAGGGTTAGCGTCAGGACAACTAGGGTTAGCGTCAGGACAACTAGGGTTAGCTTCACAACAACTAGGGTTAGCGTCAGGACAACTAGGGTTAGCGTAAGGACAACTAGGGTTAGCGTCAGGACAACTAGGGTTAGCATCAGGACAACTAGGGTTAGCGTCAGGACAACTAGGGTTAGCGTCAGGACAACTAGAGTTAGCGTCAGGACAACTAGGGTTAGCGTCAGGACAACTAGGGTTATCGTCAAGACAACTAGGGTTAGCGTCAGGACAACTCGGGTTAGCGTCAGGACAACTAGGGTTAGCGTCAGGACTACTCGGGTTAGCGTCAGGACAACTCGGGTTAGCGTCAGGACAACTCGGGTTAGCGTCAGGACAACTCGGGTTAGCGTCAGGACAACTAGGGTTAGCGTCCGGACTACTCGGGTTAGCGTCAGGACAACTCGGGTTAGCGTCAGGACAACTCGGGTTAGCGTCAGGACAACTCGGGTTAGCGTCAGGACAACTCGGGTTAGCGTCAGGACAACTCGGGTTAGCGTCAGGACAACTAGGGTTAGCGTCAGGACAACTAGAGTTAGCGTCAGGACAACTAGGGTTAGCTTCAGGACAACTAGGGCTAGCGTCACGACAACTAGGGTTAGCGTCAGGACAACTAGGGTTAGCGTCAGGACAACTAGAGTTAGCGTCAGGACAACTAGGGTTAGCGTCAGGACAACTAGGGTTAGCGTCAGGACAACTCGGGTTAGCGTCACGACAACTAGGGTTAGCGTCAGGACTACTCGGGTTAGCGTCAGGACAACTCGGGTTAGCGTCAGGACAACTCGGGTTAGCATCAGGACAACTCGGGTTAGCGTCAGGACAACTAGGGTTAGCGTCAGGACTACTCGGGTTAGCGTCAGGACAACTCGGGTTAGCGTCAGGACAACTCGGGTTAGCGTCAGGTCAACTCGGGTTAGCGTCAGGACAACTAGGGTTAGCGTCAGGACAACTAGGGTTAGCGTCAGGACAACTAGGGTTAGCGTCAGGACAACTAGGGTTAGCGTCAGGACAACTAGGGTTAGCGTCAGGACAAGTAGGGTTAGCGTCAGGACAACTAGGGTTAGCGTCAGGACAAGTAGGGTTAGCGTCAGGACAAGTAGGGTTAGCGTCAGGACAAGTAGGGTTACCGTCAGGATAACTAGGGTTAGCGTCAGGACAACTAGGGTTAGCGTCAGGACAACTAGGGTTAGCGTCAGGACAACTAGGGATAGCGAAAGGACAACTAGGGTTAGCGTCAGGACAACTAGGGTTAGCGTCAGGACAACTAGGGTTAGCGTCACGACAACTAGGGTTAGCGTCAGGACAACTAGGGTTAGCGTCAGGACAACTAGGGTTATCGTCAGGACAACTAGGCTTAGCGTCAGGACAACTAGGCTTAGCGTCAGGACAACTAGGGTTAATGTCAGGACAACTAGGGTTAGCGTCAGAACAACTAGGGTTAGCGTCAGGACAACTAGGGTTATCGTCAGGACAACTCGGGTTAGCGTCAGGACAACTAGGGTTAGCGTCAGGACAACTCGGGTTAGCGTCAGGACAACTCGAGTTAGCGTCAGGACAACTCGGATTAGCGTCAGGACAACTAGGGTTAGCATCACGACAACTCGGGTTAGCGTCAGGACAACTCGGGTTAGCGTCAGGACAACTAGGGTTAGCGTCAGGACAACTAGGGTTAGCATCAGGACAACTCGGGTTAGCGTCAGGACAACTCGGGTTAACGTCAGGACAACTCAGGTTAGCGTCAGGACAACTAGGGTTAGCGTCAGGACAACTCGGGTTAGCGTCAGGACAAATCGGGTTAGCGTCAGGACAACTTGGGTTAGCGTCAGGACAACTAGGGTTAGCGTCAGGACAACTAGGGTTAGCATCAGGACAACTAGCGTTAGCGTCAGGACAACTAGGGTTAGCCTCAGGACAACTAGGGTTAGCGTCAGGACAACTAGGGTTAGCGTCAGGACAACTAGGGTTAGCGTCACGACAACTAGGGTTAGCGTCAGGACAACTAGGGTTAGCGTCAGGACAACTAGAGTTAGCGTCAGGACAACTAGGGTTAGCGTCAGGACAACTAGGGTTAGCGTCAGGACAACTAGGGTTATCGTCAGGACAACTAGGGTTAGCGTCAGGACAACTCGGGTTAGCATCAGGACAACTAGGGTTAGCGTCAGGACTACTCGGGTTAGCGTCAGGACAACTCGGGTTAGCGTCAGGACAACTCGGGTTAGCGTCAGGACAACTAGGGTTAGCGTCAGGACTACTCGGGTTAGCGTCAGGACAACTCGGGTTAGCGTCAGGACAACTAGGATTAGCATCAAGACAACTAGGGTTAGCGTCAGGACAACTAGGATTAGCATCAAGACAACTAGGGTTAGCGTCAGGACAACTAGGGTTAGCGTCAGGACAAGTAGGGTTAGCGTCAGGACAAGTAGGGTTAGCGTCAGGACAACTAGGTTTAGCGTCAGGACAACTAGGGTTAGCGTCACGACAAGTAGTGTTAGCGTCAGGACAACTAGGGTTAGCGTCAGGACAACTAGGGTTAGCGTCAGGACAACTAGGGTTAGCGTCAGGACAACTAGGGTTAGCGTCAGGACAAGTAGGGTTAGCGTCAGGACAACTAGGGTTAGCGTCAGGACAACTCGGGTTAGCGTCAGGACAACTAGGGTTAGCGTCAGGACAACTAGGGTTAGTGTCAGGACAACTCGGGTTAGCGTCAGGACAACTCGGGATAGCGTCAGGACAACTAGGGTTAGCGTCAGGACAACTAGGGTTAGCGTCAGGACAACTCGGGTTAGCGTCAGGACAACTAGGGTTAGCGTCAGGACAAGTAGGGTTAGCATCAGGACAACTAGGGTTAGCGTCAGGACAACTAGGGTTAGCGTCAGGACAACTAGGGTTAGCGTCAGGACAACTAGGGTTATCGTCAGGACAACTCGGGTTAGCGTCAGGACAACTAGGGTTAGCGTCAGGACAACTCGGGTTAGCGTCAGGACAACTCGGGTTAGCGTCAGGACAACTCGGGTCAGCGTCAGGACAACTAGGGTTAGCGTCACGACAACTCGGGTTAGCGTCAGGACAACTCGGGTTAGCGTCAGGACAACTAGGGTTAGCGTCAGGACAACTAGGGTTAGCGTCAGGACAACTCGGGTTAGCGTCAGGACAACTCGGGTTAACGTCAGGACAACTCGGGTTAGCGTCAGGACAACTAGGGTTAGCGTCAGGACAACTCGGGTTAGCGTCAGGACAAATCGGGTTAGCGTCAGGACAACTCGGGTTAGCGTCAGGACAACTAGGGTTAGCGTCAGGACTACTCGGGTTAGCGTCAGGACAACTAGGGTTAGCGTCAGGACAAGTAGGGTTAGCGTCAGGACAAGTAGGGTTAGCGTCAGGACAAGTAGGGTTAGCGTCAGGACAACTAGGGTTAGCGTCAGGACAACTAGGGTTAGCGTCAGGACAACTAGGGTTAGCGTCAGGACAACTAGGGTTATCGTCAGGACAACTCGGGTTAGCGTCAGGACAACTAGGGTTAGCGTCAGGACAACTCGGGTTAGCGTCAGGACAACTCGGGTTAGCGTCAGGACAACTCGGGTTAGCGTCAGGACAACTCGGGTTAGCGTCAGGACAACTCGGGTTAGCGTCAGGACAACTAGGGTTAGCGTCACGACAACTCGGGTTAGCGTCAGGACAACTCGGGTTAGCGTCAGGACAACTAGGGTTGGCGTCAGGACAACTAGGGTTAGCGTCAGGACAACTCGGGTTAGCGTCAGGACAACTCGGGTTAACGTCAGGACAACTCGGGTTAGCGTCAGGACAACTAGGGTTAGCGTCAGGACAACTCGGGTTATCGTCAGGACAAATCGGGTTAGCGTCAGGACAACTCGGGTTAGCGTCAGGACAACTAGGGTTAGCGTCAGGACTACTCGGGTAAGCGTCAGGACAACTAGGGTTAGCGTCAGGACAAGTAGGGTTAGCGTCAGGACAAGTAGGGTTAGCGTCAGGACAAGTGGGGTTAGCGTCAGGACAACTAGGGTTAGCGTCAGGACAACTAGGGTTAGCGTCAGGACAAGTAGGGTTAGCGTCAGGACAACTAGGGTTAGCATCACGACAACTAGGGTTAGCGTCAGGACAACTAGGGTTAGCGTCAGGACAACTAGCGTTAGCGTCAGGACAACTAGGGTTAGCGTCAGGACAACTAGGGTTAGCGTCAGGACAACTAGGGTTAGCGTCACGACAACTAGGGTTAGCGTCAGGACAACTAGGGTTAGCGTCAGGACAACTAGAGTTAGCGTCAGGACAACTAGGGTTAGCGTCAGGACAACTAGGGTTAGCGTCAGGACAACTAGGGTTATCGTCAGGACAACTAGGGTTAGCGTCAGGACAACTCGGGTTAGCATCAGGACAACTAGGGTTAGCGTCAGGACTACTCGGGTTAGCGTCAGGACAACTCGGGTTAGCGTCAGGACAACTCGGGTTAGCGTCAGGACAACTAGGGTTAGCGTCAGGACTACTCGGGTTAGCGTCAGGACAACTCGGGTTAGCGTCAGGACAACTAGGATTAGCATCAAGACAACTAGGGTTAGCGTCAGGACAACTAGGATTAGCATCAAGACAACTAGGGTTAGCGTCAGGACAACTAGGGTTAGCGTCAGGACAAGTAGGGTTAGCGTCAGGACAAGTAGGGTTAGCGTCAGGACAACTAGGTTTAGCGTCAGGACAACTAGGGTTAGCGTCACGACAAGTAGTGTTAGCGTCAGGACAACTAGGGTTAGCGTCAGGACAACTAGGGTTAGCGTCAGGACAACTAGGGTTAGCGTCAGGACAACTAGGGTTAGCGTCAGGACAAGTAGGGTTAGCGTCAGGACAACTAGGGTTAGCGTCAGGACAACTCGGGTTAGCGTCAGGACAACTAGGGTTAGCGTCAGGACAACTAGGGTTAGCGTCAGGACAACTCGGGTTAGCGTCAGGACAACTCGGGATAGCGTCAGGACAACTAGGGTTAGCGTCAGGACAACTAGGGTTAGCGTCAGGACAACTCGGGTTAGCGTCAGGACAACTAGGGTTAGCGTCAGGACAAGTAGGGTTAGCATCAGGACAACTAGGGTTAGCGTCAGGACAACTAGGGTTAGCGTCAGGACAACTAGGGTTAGCGTCAGGACAACTAGGGTTATCGTCAGGACAACTCGGGTTAGCGTCAGGACAACTAGGGTTAGCGTCAGGACAACTCGGGTTAGCGTCAGGACAACTCGGGTTAGCGTCAGGACAACTCGGGTCAGCGTCAGGACAACTAGGGTCAGCGTCACGACAACTCGGGTTAGCGTCAGGACAACTCGGGTTAGCGTCAGGACAACTCGGGTTAGCGTCAGGACAACTAGGGTTAGCGTCAGGACAACTCGGGTTAGCGTCAGGACAACTCGGGTTAACGTCAGGACAACTCGGGTTAGCGTCAGGACAACTAGGGTTAGCGTCAGGACAACTCGGGTTAGCGTCAGGACAAATCGGGTTAGCGTCAGGACAACTCGGGTTAGCGTCAGGACAACTAGGGTTAGCGTCAGGACTACTCGGGTTAGCGTCAGGACAACTAGGGTTAGCGTCAGGACAAGTAGGGTTAGCGTCAGGACAAGTAGGGTTAGCGTCAGGACAAGTAGGGTTAGCGTCAGGACAACTAGGGTTAGCGTCAGGACAACTAGGGTTAGCGTCAGGACAACTAGGGTTAGCGTCAGGACAACTAGGGTTAGCGTCAGGACAACTAGGGTTATCGTCAGGACAACTCGGGTTAGCGTCAGGACAACTAGGGTTAGCGTCAGGACAACTCGGGTTAGCGTCAGGACAACTCGGGTTAGCGTCAGGACAACTCGGTTTAGCGTCAGGACAACTCGGGTTAGCGTCAGGACAACTCGGGTTAGCGTCAGGACAACTAGGGTTAGCGTCACGACAACTCGGGTTAGCGTCAGGACAACTCGGGTTAGCGTCAGGACAACTAGGGTTGGCGTCAGGACAACTAGGGTTAGCGTCAGGACAACTCGGGTTAGCGTCAGGACAACTCGGGTTAACGTCAGGACAACTCGGGTTAGCGTCAGGACAACTAGGGTTAGCGTCAGGACAACTCGGGTTATCGTCAGGACAAATCGGGTTAGCGTCAGGACAACTCGGGTTAGCGTCAGGACAACTAGGGTTAGCGTCAGGACTACTCGGGTAAGCGTCAGGACAACTAGGGTTAGCGTCAGGACAAGTAGGGTTAGCGTCAGGACAAGTAGGGTTAGTGTCAGGACAAGTGGGGTTAGCGTCAGGACAACTAGGGTTAGCGTCAGGACAACTAGGGTTAGCGTCAGGACAAGTAGGGTTAGCGTCAGGACAACTAGGGTTAGCATCACGACAACTAGGGTTAGCGTCAGGACAACTAGGGTTAGCGTCAGGACAACTAGCGTTAGCGTCAGGACAACTAGGGTTAGCATCAGGACAACTAGGGTTAGCGTCAGGACAACTAGGGTTAGCGTCAGGACAACTAGGGTTAGCGTCACGACAACTAGGGTTAGCGTCAGGACAACTAGGGTTGGCGTCAGTACAACTAGAGTTAGCGTCAGGACAACTAGGGTTAGCGTCAGGACAACTAGGGTTAGCGTCAGGACAACTCGGGTTAGCGTCAGGACAACTAGGGTTAGCGTCAGGACTACTCGGGTTAGCGTCAGGACAACTCGGGTTAGCGTCAGGACAACTCGGGTTAGCGTCAGGACAACTTGGGTTAGCGTCAGGACAACTAGGGTTAGCGTCAGGACTACTCGGGTTAGCGTCAGGACAACTCGGGTTAGCCTCAGGACAACTAGGATTAGCATCATGACAACTAGGGTTAGCGTCAGGACAACTAGGATTAGCATCAAGACAACTAGGGTTAGCGTCAGGACAACTAGGGTTAGCGTCAGGACAAGTAGGGTTAGCGTCAGGACAAGTAGGGTTAGCGTCAGGACAACTAGGTTTAGCGTCAGGACAACTAGGGTTGGCATCAGGACAACTAGGGTTAGCGTCAAGACAAGTAGGGTTAGCGTCAGGACAACTAGGGTTAGCGTCAGGACAAGTAGGGTTAGCATCAGGACAACTAGGGTTAGCGTCAGGACAACTAGGGTTAGCGTCAGGACAAGTAGGGTTAGCGTCAGGACAAGTAGAGTTAGCGTCAGGACAAGTAGGATTAGCGTCAGGACAAGTAGGGTTAGCGTCAGGACAAGTAGGGTTAGCGTCAGGACAACTAGGGTTAGCGGCAGGACAACTAGGGTTAGCGTCAGGACAACTAGGGTTAGCGTCAGGACAACTAGGGTTGGCGTCAGGACAACTAGGGTTGGCATCAGGACAACTAGGGTTAGCGTCAGGACAACTAGGGTTGGCGTCAGGACAACTAGGGTTGGCGTCAGGACAACTAGGGTAGGCGTCAGAACAACTAGGGTTAGCGTCAGGACAACTAGGGTTAGCGTCAGGACAACTAGGGTTAGCGTCAGGACAACTATGGTTAGCGTCAGGACAAGTAGGGTTAGCGTCAGGACAAGTAGGGTTAGCGTAAGGACAAGTAGGGTTAGCGTCAGGACAACTAGGGTTGGCGTCAGGACAACTAGGGTTAGCGTCAGGACAACTAGGGTTAACGTCAGGACAACTAGGGTTAGAGTCAGGACAACTAGGGTTGGCATCAGGACAACTAGGGTTGGCGTCAGAACAACTAGGGTTAGCGTCAGGACAACTAGGGTTGGCGTCAGGACAACTAGGGTTGGCGTCAGGACAACTAGAGTAGGCATCAGAACAACTAGGGTTAGCGTCAGGACAACTAGGGTTAGCGTCAGGACAACTAGGGTTAGCGTCAGGACAACTAGGGTTAGCGTCAGGACAAGTAGGGTTAGCGTCAGGACAAGTAGGGTTAGCGTCAGGACAAGTAGGGTTAGCGTCAGGACAACTAGGTTTGGCGTCAGGACAACTAGGGTTAGCGTCAGGACAACTAGGGTTGGCGTCAGGACAACTAGGGTTGGCGTCAGGACAACTAGGGTAGGCGTCAGGAAAACTAGGGTTAGCGTCAGGACAACTATGGTTAGCGTCAGGACAACTAGGGTTTGCGTCAGGACAACTAGGGTTAGCGTCACGACAACTAGGGTTAGCGTCAGGACACCTAGGGTTAGCGTCACGACAACTAGGGTTAGCGTCAGGACAACTAGGGTTAGCGTCAGGACAACTAGGGTTAGCGTCAGGACAACTAGGGATAGCGAAAGGACAACTAGGGTTAGCGTCAGGACAACTAGGGTTAGCGTCAGGACAACTAGGGTTAGCGTCAGGACAACTAGGGTTAGCGTCACGACAACTAGGGTTAGCGTCAGGACAACTAGGCTTAGCGTCAGGACAACTAGGGTTAATGTCAGGACAACTAGGGTTAGCGTCAGAACAACTAGGGTTAGCGTCAGGACAACTAGGGTTATCGTCAGGACAACTCGGGTTAGCGTCAGGACAACTAGGGTTAGCGTCAGGACAACTCGGGTTAGCGTCAGGACAACTCGAGTTAGCGTCAGGACAACTCGGGTTAGCGTCAGGACAACTAGGATTAGCGTCACGACAACTCGGGTTAGCGTCAGGACAACTCGGGTTAGCGTCAGGACAACTAGGGTTAGCGTCAGGACAACTCGGGTTAGCATCAGGACAACTCGGGTTAGCGTCAGGACAACTCGGGTTAACGTCAGGACAACTCAGGTTAGCGTCAGGACAACTAGGGTTAGCGTCAGGACAACTCGGGTTAGCGTCAGGAAAAATCGGGTTAGCGTCAGGACAACTCGGGTTAGCGTCAGGACAACTAGGGTTAGCATCAGGACTACTCGGGTTAGCGTCAGGACAACTAGGGTTAGCGTCAGGACAAGTAGGGTTAGCGTCAGGACAAGTAGGGTTAGCGTCAGGACAAGTAGGGTTAGCGTCAGGACAAGTAGGGTTAGCGTCAGGACAACTAGGGTTAGCGTCAGGACAAGTAGGGTTAGCGTCAGGACAACTAGGGTTAGCGTCACGACAACTAGGGTTAGCGTCAGGACAACTAGGGTTAGCATCAGGACAACTAGCGTTAGCGTCAGGACAACTAGGGTTAGCCTCAGGACAACTAGGGTTAGCGTCAGGACAACTAGGGTTAGCGTCAGGACAACTAGGGTTAGCGTCACGACAACTAGTGTTAGCGTCAGGACAACTAGGGTTAGCGTCAGGACAACTAGAGTTAGCGTCAGGACAACTAGGGTTAGCGTCAGGACAACTAGGGTTAGCGTCAGGACAACTAGGGTTATCGTCAGGACAACTAGGGTTAGCGTCAGGACAACTCGGGTTAGCGTCAGGACAACTAGGGTTAGCGTCAGGACTACTCGGGTTAGCGTCAGGACAACTCGGGTTAGCGTCAGGACAACTCGGGTTAGCGTCAGGACAACTAGGGTTAGCGTCAGGACTACTCGGGTTAGCGTCAGGACAACTCGGGTTAGCGTCAGGACAACTAGGATTAGCATCAAGACAACTAGGGTTAGCGTCAGGACAACTAGGATTAGCATCAAGACAACTAGGGTTAGCGTCAGGACAACTAGGGTTAGCATCAGGACAAGTAGGGTTAGCGTCAGGACAAGTAGGGTTAGCGTCAGGACAACTAGGTTTAGCGTCAGGACAACTAGGGTTAGCGTCACGACAAGTAGGGTTAGCGTCAGGACAACTAGGGTTAGCGTCAGGACAACTAGGGTTAGCGTCAGGACAACTAGGGTTAGCGTCAGGACAACTAGGGTTAGCGTCAGGACAACTAGGGTTAGCGTCAGGACAACTAGGGTTAGCGTCAGGACAAGTAGGGTTAGCGTCAGGACAACTAGGGTTAGCGTCAGGACAACTCGGGTTAGCGTCAGGACAACTAGGGTTAGCATCAGGACAACTAGGGTTAGCGTCAGGACAACTCGGGTTAGCGTCAGGACAACTCGGGATAGCGTCAGGACAACTAGGGTTAGCGTCAGGACAACTAGGGTTAGCGTCAGGACAACTCGGGTTAGCGTCAGGACAACTAGGGTTAGCGTCAGGACAAGTAGGGTTAGCATCAGGACAACTAGGGTTAGCGTCAGGACAACTAGGGTTAGCGTCAGGACAACTAGGGTTAGCGTCAGGACAACTAGGGTTATCGTCAGGACAACTCGGGTTAGCGTCAGGACAACTAGGGTTAGCGTCAGGACAACTCGGGTTAGCGTCAGGACAACTCGGGTTAGCGTCAGGACAACTCGGGTCAGCGTCAGGACAACTAGGGTTAGCGTCACGACAACTCGGGTTAGCGTCAGGACAACTCGGGTTAGCGTCAGGACAACTAGGGTTAGCGTCAGGACAACTAGGGTTAGCGTCAGGACAACTCGGGTTAGCGTCAGGACAACTCGGGTTAACGTCAGGACAACTCGGGTTAGCATCAGGACAACTAGGGTTAGCGTCAGGACAACTCGGGTTAGCGTCAGGACAAATCGGGTTAGCGTCAGGACAACTCGGGTTAGCGTCAGGACAACTAGGGTTAGCGTCAGGACTACTCGGGTTAGCGTCAGGACAACTAGGGTTAGCGTCAGGACAAGTAGGGTTAGCGTCAGGACAAGTAGGGTTAGCGTCAGGACTACTCGGGTTAGCGTCAGGACAACTAGGGTTAGCGTCACGACAACTAGGGTTAGCGTCAGGACAACTAGGGTTAGCGTCAGGACAACTAGAGTTAGCGTCAGGACAACTAGGGTTAGCGTCAGGACAACTAGGGTTAGCGTCAGGACAACTAGGGTTATCGTCAGGACAACCAGGGTTAGCGTCAGGACAACTCGGGTTAGCGTCAGGACAACTAGGGTTAGCGTCAGGACAAGTAGGGTTAGCGTCAGGACAAGTAGGGTTAGCGTCAGGACTACTCGGGTTAGCGTCAGGACAACTAGGGTTAGCGTCACGACAACTAGGGTTAGCGTCAGGACAACTAGGGTTAGCGTCAGGACAACTAGGTTTAGCGTCAGGACAACTAGGGTTAGCGTCACGACAAGTAGTGTTAGCGTCAGGACAACTAGGGTTAGCGTCAGGACAACTAGGGTTAGCGTCAGGACAACTAGGGTTAGCGTCAGGACAACTAGGGTTAGCGTCAGGACAAGTAGGGTTAGCGTCAGGACAACTAGGGTTAGCGTCAGGACAACTCGGGTTAGCGTCAGGACAACTAGGGTTAGCGTCAGGACAACTAGGGTTAGCGTCAGGACAACTCGGGTTAGCGTCAGGACAACTCGGGATAGCGTCAGGACAACTAGGGTTAGCGTCAGGACAACTAGGGTTAGCGTCAGGACAACTAGGGTTAGCGTCAGGACAAGTAGGGTTAGCATCAGGACAACTAGGGTTAGCGTCAGGACAACTAGGGTTAGCGTCAGGACAACTAGGGTTAGCGTCAGGACAACTAGGGTTAGCGTCAGGACAACTAGGGTTATCGTCAGGACAACTCGGGTTAGCGTCAGGACAACTAGGGTTAGCGTCAGGACAACTAGGGTTAGCGTCAGGACAACTCGGGTTAGCGTCAGGACAACTCGGGTTAGCGTCAGGACAACTCGGGTCAGCGTCAGGACAACTAGGGTTAGCGTCACGACAACTCGGGTTAGCGTCAGGACAACTCGGGTTAGCGTCAGGACAACTAGGGTTAGCGTCAGGACAACTAGGGTTAGCGTCAGGACAACTCGGGTTAGCGTCAGGACAACTCGGGTTAACGTCAGGACAACTCGGGTTAGCGTCAGGACAACTAGGGTTAGCGTCAGCACAACTAGGGTTAGCGTCACGACAACTAGGGTTAGCGTCAGGACAACTAGGGTTGGCGTCAGTACAACTAGAGTTAGCGTCAGGACAACTAGGGTTAGCGTCAGGACAACTAGGGTTAGCGTCAGGACAACTCGGGTTAGCGTCAGGACAACTAGGGTTAGCGTCAGGACTACTCGGGTTAGCGTCAGGACAACTCGGGTTAGCGTCAGGACAACTCGGGTTAGCGTCAGGACAACTCGGGTTAGCGTCAGGACAACTAGGGTTAGCGTCAGGACTACTCGGGTTAGCGTCAGGACAACTCGGGTTAGCCTCAGGACAACTAGGATTAGCATCATGACAACTAGGGTTAGCGTCAGGACAACTAGGATTAGCATCAAGACAACTAGGGTTAGCGTCAGGACAACTAGGGTTAGCGTCAGGACAAGTAGGGTTAGCGTCAGGACAAGTAGGGTTAGCGTCAGGACAACTAGGTTTAGCGTCAGGACAACTAGGGTTGGCATCAGGACAACTAGGGTTAGCGTCAAGACAAGTAGGGTTAGCGTCAGGACAACTAGGGTTAGCGTCAGGACAAGTAGGGTTAGCATCAGGACAACTAGGGTTAGCGTCAGGACAACTAGGGTTAGCGTCAGGACAAGTAGGGTTAGCGTCAGGACAAGTAGAGTTAGCGTCAGGACAAGTAGGATTAGCGTCAGGACAACTAGGGTTAGCGTCAGGACAAGTAGGGTTAGCGTCAGGACAACTAGGGTTAGCGGCAGGACAACTAGGGTTAGCGTCAGGACAACTAGGGTTAGCGTAAGGACAACTAGGGTTAGCGTCAGGACAACTAGGGTTGGCGTCAGGACAACTAGGGTTGGCATCAGGACAACTAGGGTTAGCGTCAGGACAACTAGGGTTGGCGTCAGGACAACTAGGGTTGGCGTCAGGACAACTAGGGTAGGCGTCAGAACAACTAGGGTTAGCGTCAGGACAACTAGGGTTAGCGTCAGGACAACTAGGGTTAGCGTCAGGACAACTATGGTTAGCGTCAGGACAAGTAGGGTTAGCGTCAGGACAAGTAGGGTTAGCGTCAGGACAAGTAGGGTTAGCGTCAGGACAACTAGGGTTGGCGTCAGGACAACTAGGGTTAGCGTCAGGACAACTAGGGTTAGCGTCAGGACAACTAGGGTTAGAGTCAGGACAACTAGGGTTGGCATCAGGACAACTAGGGTTGGCGTCAGGACAACTAGGGTTAGCGTCAGGACAACTAGGGTTAGCGTCAGGACAACTAGGGTTAGCGTCAGGACAACTAGGGTTAGCGTCAGGACAACTAGGGTTAGCGTCAGGACAACTAGGGTTAGCGTCAGGACAAGTAGGGTTAGCGTCAGGACAAGTAGGGTTAGCGTCAGGACAAGTAGGGTTAGCGTCAGGACAACTAGGTTTGGGGTCAGGACAACTAGGGTTAGCGTCAGGACAACTAGGGTTGGCGTCAGGACAACTAGGGTTGGCGTCAGGACAACTAGGGTAGGCGTCAGGAAAACTAGGGTTAGCGTCAGGACAACTATGGTTAGCGTCAGGACAACTAGGGTTTGCGTCAGGACAACTAGGGTTAGCGTCACGACAACTAGGGTTAGCGTCAGGACACCTAGGGTTAGCGTCACGACAACTAGGGTTAGCGTCAGGACAACTAGGGTTAGCGTCAGGACAACTAGGGTTAGCGTCAGGACAACTAGGGATAGCGAAAGGACAACTAGGGTTAGCGTCAGGACAACTAGGGTTAGCGTCAGGACAACTAGGGTTAGCGTCACGACAACTAGGGTTAGCGTCAGGACAACTAGGCTTAGCGTCAGGACAACTA
Source organism: Phyllobates terribilis (assembly GCF_046119375.1). Lineage (NCBI taxonomy): Eukaryota > Metazoa > Chordata > Amphibia > Anura > Dendrobatidae > Phyllobates > Phyllobates terribilis. The sequence goes on along the minus strand of NW_027363156.1, from coordinate 52,893 downwards.
GGGTTAATGTCAGGACAACTAGGGTTAGCGTCAGAACAACTAGGGTTAGCGTCAGGACAACTAGGGTTATCGTCAGGACAACTCGGGTTAGCGTCAGGACAACTAGGGTTAGCGTCAGGACAACTCGGGTTAGCGTCAGGACAACTCGAGTTAGCGTCAGGACAACTCGGGTTAGCGTCAGGACAACTAGGATTAGCGTCACGACAACTCGGGTTAGCGTCAGGACAACTCGGGTTAGCGTCAGGACAACTAGGGTTAGCGTCAGGACAACTCGGGTTAGCATCAGGACAACTCGGGTTAGCGTCAGGACAACTCGGGTTAACGTCAGGACAACTCGGGTTAGCGTCAGGACAACTAGGGTTAGCGTCAGGACAACTCGGGTTAGCGTCAGGAAAAATCGGGTTAGCGTCAGGACAACTCGGGTTAGCGTCAGGACAACTAGGGTTAGCATCAGGACTACTCGGGTTAGCGTCAGGACAACTCGGGTTAGCGTCAGGACAACTCGAGTTAGTGTCAGGACAACTCGGGTTAGCGTCAGTACAACTCGGATTAGCGTCAGGACAAGTAGGGTTAGCGTCAGGACAAGTAGGGTTAGCGTCAGGACAACTAGGGTTAGCGTCAGGACAAGTAGGGTTAGCATCAGGACAACTAGGGTTAGCGTCAGGACAACTAGGGGTAGCGTCAGGACAACTAGGGTTAGCGTCAGGACAAGTAGGGTTAGCGTCAGGACAACTAGGGTTAGCGTCAGGACAAGTAGGGTTAGCGTCAGGACAACTAGGGTTAGCGTCAGGACAACTAGGGTTAGCGTCAGGACAACTAGGGTTAGCGTCAGGACAACTAGGGTTAGCGTCAGGACAAGTAGGGTTAGCGTCAGGACAACTAGTGTTAGCGTCAGGACAACTAGGGTTAGCGTCAGGACAAGTAGGGTTAGCGTCAGGACAACTAGGGTTAGCATCAGGACAACTAGGGTTAGCGTTAGGACAAGTAGGGTTAGCGTCAGGACAAGTAGGGTTAGCGTCAGGACAACTAGGGTTAGCGTCAGGACAAATAGGGTTAGCGTAAGGAAAAGTAGGGTTAGCGTCAGGACAACTAGGGTTAGCGTCAGGACAACTAGGGTTAGCATCAGGACAACTCGAGTTAGCGTCAGGACAACTCGGGTTAGCGTCAGGACAACTCGGGTTAGCGTCAGGACAAGTAGGGTTAGCGTCAGGACAAGTAGGGTTAGCGTCAGGACAACTAGAGTTAGCGTCAGGACAACTAGGGTTAGCGTCAGGACAAGTAGGGTTAGCGTCAGGACAACTAGGGTTAGCGTCAAGACAACTAGGTTTAGCGTCAGGACAACTAGGGTTAGCGTCAGGACAAGTAGGGTTAGCGTCAGGACAAGTAGGGTTAGCGTCACGACAACTAGGGTTAGCGTCAGGACAACTAGGGTTAGCGTCAGGACAACTAGGGTTAGCGTCAGGACAACTAGGGTTAGCGTCAGGACAAGTAGGGTTAGCGTCAGGACAAGTAGGGTTAGCGTCAGGACAAGTAGGGTTAGCGTCAGGACAACTAGGTTTGGCGTCAGGACAACTAGGGTTAGCGTCAGGACAACTAGGGTTGGCGTCAGGACAACTAGGGTTGGCGTCAGGACAACTAGGGTAGGCGTCAGGAAAACTAGGGTTAGCGTCAGGACAACTATGGTTAGCGTCAGGACAACTAGGGTTTGCGTCAGGACAACTAGGGTTAGCGTCACGACAACTAGGGTTAGCGTCAGGACACCTAGGGTTAGCGTCACGACAACTAGGGTTAGCGTCAGGACAACTAGGGTTAGCGTCAGGACAACTAGGGTTAGCGTCAGGACAACTAGGGATAGCGAAAGGACAACTAGGGTTAGCGTCAGGACAACTAGGGTTAGCGTCAGGACAACTAGGGTTAGCGTCACGACAACTAGGGTTAGCGTCAGGACAACTAGGCTTAGCGTCAGGACAACTAGGGTTAATGTCAGGACAACTAGGGTTAGCGTCAGAACAACTAGGGTTAGCGTCAGGACAACTAGGGTTATCGTCAGGACAACTCGGGTTAGCGTCAGGACAACTAGGGTTAGCGTCAGGACAACTCGGGTTAGCGTCAGGACAACTCGAGTTAGCGTCAGGACAACTCGGGTTAGCGTCAGGACAACTAGGATTAGCGTCACGACAACTCGGGTTAGCGTCAGGACAACTCGGGTTAGCGTCAGGACAACTAGGGTTAGCGTCAGGACAACTCGGGTTAGCATCAGGACAACTCGGGTTAGCGTCAGGACAACTCGGGTTAACGTCAGGACAACTCGGGTTAGCGTCAGGACAACTAGGGTTAGCGTCAGGACAACTCGGGTTAGCGTCAGGAAAAATCGGGTTAGCGTCAGGACAACTCGGTTTAGCGTCAGGACAACTAGGGTTAGCATCAGGACTACTCGGGTTAGCGTCAGGACAACTAGGGTTAGCGTCAGGACAAGTAGGGTTAGCGTCAGGACAAGTAGGGTTAGCGTCAGGACAAGTAGGGTTAGCGTCAGGACAAGTAGGGTTAGCGTCAGGACAACTAGGGTTAGCGTCAGGACAAGTAGGGTTAGCGTCAGGACAACTAGGGTTAGCGTCACGACAACTAGGGTTAGCATCAGGACAACTAGCGTTAGCGTCAGGACAACTAGGGTTAGCCTCAGGACAACTAGGGTTAGCGTCAGGACAACTAGGGTTAGCGTCAGGACAACTAGGGTTAGCGTCACGACAACTAGTGTTAGCGTCAGGACAACTAGGGTTAGCGTCAGGACAACTAGAGTTAGCGTCAGGACAACTAGGGTTAGCGTCAGGACAACTAGGGTTAGCGTCAGGACAACTAGGGTTATCGTCAGGACAACTAGGGTTAGCGTCAGGACAACTCGGGTTAGCGTCAGGACAACTAGGGTTAGCGTCAGGACTACTCGGGTTAGCGTCAGGACAACTCGGGTTAGCGTCAGGACAACTCGGGTTAGCGTCAGGACAACTAGGGTTAGCGTCAGGACTACTCGGGTTAGCGTCAGGACAACTCGGGTTAGCGTCAGGACAACTAGGATTAGCATCAAGACAACTAGGGTTAGCGTCAGGACAACTAGGATTAGCATCAAGACAACTAGGGTTAGCGTCAGGACAACTAGGGTTAGCGTCAGGACAAGTAGGGTTAGCGTCAGGACAAGTAGGGTTAGCGTCAGGACAACTAGGTTTAGCGTCAGGACAACTAGGGTTAGCGTCACGACAAGTAGTGTTAGCGTCAGGACAACTAGGGTTAGCGTCAGGACAACTAGGATTAGCATCAAGACAACTAGGGTTAGCGTCAGGACAACTAGGGTTAGCGTCAGGACAAGTAGGGTTAGCGTCAGGACAAGTAGGGTTAGCGTCAGGACAACTAGGTTTAGCGTCAGGACAACTAGGGTTAGCGTCACGACAAGTAGTGTTAGCGTCAGGACAACTAGGGTTAGCGTCAGGACAACTAGAGTTAGCGTCAGGACAACTCGGGTTAGCGTCAGGACAACCCGGGATAGCGTCAGGACAACTAGGGTTAGCGTCAGGACAACTAGGGTTAGCGTCAGGACAACTCGGGTTAGCGTCAGGACAACTAGGGTTAGCGTCAGGACAAGTAGGGTTAGCATCAGGACAACTAGGGTTAGCGTCAGGACAACTAGGGTTAGCGTCAGGACAACTAGGGTTAGCGTCAGGACAACTAGGGTTAGCGTCAGGACAACTCGGGTTAGCGTCAGGACAACTCGGGTTAGCGTCAGGACAACTAGGGTTAGCGTCAGGACAACTCGGGTTAGCGTCAGGAAAAATCGGGTTAGCGTCAGGACAACTCGGGTTAGCGTCAGGACAACTAGGGTTAGCATCAGGACTACTCGGGTTAGCGTCAGGACAACTAGGGTTAGCGTCAGGACAAGTAGGGTTAGCGTCAGGACAAGTAGGGTTAGCGTCAGGACAAGTAGGGTTAGCGTCAGGACAAGTAGGGTTAGCGTCAGGACAACTAGGGTTAGCGTCAGGACAAGTAGGGTTAGCGTCAGGACAACTAGGGTTAGCGTCACGACAACTAGGGTTAGCATCAGGACAACTAGCGTTAGCGTCAGGACAACTAGGGTTAGCCTCAGGACAACTAGGGTTAGCGTCAGGACAACTAGGGTTAGCGTCAGGACAACTAGGGTTAGCGTCACGACAACTAGTGTTAGCGTCAGGACAACTAGGGTTAGCGTCAGGACAACTAGAGTTAGCGTCAGGACAACTAGGGTTAGCGTCAGGACAACTAGGGTTAGCGTCAGGACAACTAGGGTTATCGTCAGGACAACTAGGGTTAGCGTCAGGACAACTCGGGTTAGCGTCAGGACAACTAGGGTTAGCGTCAGGACTACTCGGGTTAGCGTCAGGACAACTCGGGTTAGCGTCAGGACAACTCGGGTTAGCGTCAGGACAACTAGGGTTAGCGTCAGGACTACTCGGGTTAGCGTCAGGACAACTCGGGTTAGCGTCAGGACAACTAGGATTAGCATCAAGACAACTAGGGTTAGCGTCAGGACAACTAGGATTAGCATCAAGACAACTAGGGTTAGCGTCAGGACAACTAGGGTTAGCGTCAGGACAAGTAGGGTTAGCGTCAGGACAAGTAGGGTTAGCGTCAGGACAACTAGGTTTAGCGTCAGGACAACTAGGGTTAGCGTCACGACAAGTAGTGTTAGCGTCAGGACAACTAGGGTTAGCGTCAGGACAACTAGGATTAGCATCAAGACAACTAGGGTTAGCGTCAGGACAACTAGGGTTAGCGTCAGGACAAGTAGGGTTAGCGTCAGGACAAGTAGGGTTAGCGTCAGGACAACTAGGTTTAGCGTCAGGACAACTAGGGTTAGCGTCACGACAAGTAGTGTTAGCGTCAGGACAACTAGGGTTAGCGTCAGGACAACTAGAGTTAGCGTCAGGACAACTCGGGTTAGCGTCAGGACAACTCGGGATAGCGTCAGGACAACTAGGGTTAGCGTCAGGACAACTAGGGTTAGCGTCAGGACAACTCGGGTTAGCGTCAGGACAACTAGGGTTAGCGTCAGGACAAGTAGGGTTAGCATCAGGACAACTAGGGTTAGCGTCAGGACAACTAGGGTTAGCGTCAGGACAACTAGGGTTAGCGTCAGGACAACTAGGGTTAGCGTCAGGACAACTCGGGTTAGCGTCAGGACAACTCGGGTTAGCGTCAGGACAACTAGGGTTAGCGTCAGGACAACTCGGGTTAGCGTCAGGACAACTCGGGTTAGCGTCAGGACAACTCGGGTCAGCGTCAGGACAACTAGGGTTAGCGTCACGACAACTCGGGTTAGCGTCAGGACAACTCGGGTTAGCGTCAGGACAACTAGGGTTAGCGTCAGGACAACTAGGGTTAGCGTCAGGACAACTCGGGTTAGCGTCAGGACAACTCGGGTTAACGTCAGGACAACTCGGGTTAGCGTCAGGACAACTAGGGTTAGCGTCAGGACAACTCGGGTTAGCGTCAGGACAAATCGGGTTAGCGTCAGGACAACTCGGGTTAGCGTCAGGACAACTAGGGTTAGCGTCAGGACTACTCGGGTTAGCGTCAGGACAACTAGGGTTAGCGTCAGGACAAGTAGGGTTAGCGTCAGGACAAGTAGGGTTAGCGTCAGGACAAGTAGGGTTAGCGTCAGGACAAGTAGGGTTAGCGTCAGGACAACTAGGGTTAGCGTCAGGACAACTAGGGTTAGCGTCAGGACAACTAGGGTTAGCGTCAGGACAACTAGGGTTATCGTCAGGACAACTTGGGTTAGCGTCAGGACAACTAGGGTTAGCGTCAGGACAACTCGGGTTAGCGTCAGGACAACTCGGGTTAGCGTCAGGACAACTCGGGTTAGCGTCAGGACAACTCGGGTTAGCGTCAGGACAACTCGGGTTAGCGTCAGGACAACTAGGGTTAGCGTCACGACAACTCGGGTTAGCGTCAGGACAACTAGGGTTAGCGTCAGGACAACTAGGGTTAGCGTCAGGACAACTCGGGTTAGCGTCAGGACAACTCGGGTTAACGTCAGGACAACTAGGGTTAGCGTCAGGACAACTCGGGTTATCGTCAGGACAAATCGGGTTAGCGTCAGGACAACTCGGGTTAGCGTCAGGACAACTAGGGTTAGCGTCAGGACTACTCGGGTAAGCGTCAGGACAACTAGGGTTAGCGTCAGGACAAGTAGGGTTAGCGTCAGGACAAGTAGGGTTAGCGTCAGGACAAGTGGGGTTAGCGTCAGGACAACTAGGGTTAGCGTCAGGACAACTAGGGTTAGCGTCAGGACAAGTAGGGTTAGCGTCAGGACAACTAGGGTTAGCGTCACGACAACTAGGGTTAGCGTCAGGACAACTAGGGTTAGCGTCAGGACAACTAGCGTTAGCGTCAGGACAACTAGGGTTAGCGTCAGGACAACTAGGGTTAGCGTCAGGACAACTAGGGTTAGCGTCAGGACAACTAGGGTTAGCGTCACGACAACTAGGGTTAGCGTCAGGACAACTAGGGTTAGCGTCAGTACAACTAGAGTTAGCGTCAGGACAACTAGGGTTAGCGTCAGGACAACTAGGGTTAGCGTCAGGACAACTCGGGTTAGCGTCAGGACAACTAGGGTTAGCGTCAGGACTACTCGGGTTAGCGTCAGGACAACTCGGGTTAGCGTCAGGACAACTCGGGTTAGCGTCAGGACAACTTGGGTTAGCGTCAGGACAACTAGGGTTAGCGTCAGGACAACTAGGGTTAGCGTCAGGACAACTTGGGTTAGCGTCAGGACAACTAGGGTTAGCGTCAGGACAACTCGGGTTAGCGTCAGGACAACTCGGGTTAGCGTCAGGACAACTCGGGTTAGCGTCAGGACAACTCGGGTTAGCGTCAGGACAACTCGGGTTAGCGTCAGGACAACTAGGGTTAGCGTCACGACAACTCGGGTTAGCGTCAGGACAACTCGGGTTAGCGTCAGGACAACTAGGGTTAGCGTCAGGACAACTAGGGTTAGCGTCAGGACAACTCGGGTTAGCGTCAGGACAACTCGGGTTAACGTCAGGACAACTCGGGTTAGCGTCAGGACAACTAGGGTTAGCGTCAGGACAACTCGGGTTATCGTCAGGACAAATCGGGTTAGCGTCAGGACAACTCGGGTTAGCGTCAGGACAACTAGGGTTAGCGTCAGGACTACTCGGGTAAGCGTCAGGACAACTAGGGTTAGCGTCAGGACAAGTAGGGTTAGCGTCAGGACAAGTAGGGTTAGCGTCAGGACAAGTGGGGTTAGCGTCAGGACAACTAGGGTTAGCGTCAGGACAACTAGGGTTAGCGTCAGGACAAGTAGGGTTAGCGTCAGGACAACTAGGGTTAGCGTCACGACAACTAGGGTTAGCGTCAGGACAACTAGGGTTAGCGTCAGGACAACTAGGGTTAGCGTCAGGACAACTAGGGTTAGCGTCAGGACAACTAGGGTTAGCGTCAGGACAACTAGGGTTAGCGTCACGACAACTAGGGTTAGCGTCAGGACAACTAGGGTTAGCGTCAGTACAACTAGAGTTAGCATCAGGACAACTAGGGTTAGCGTCAGGACAACTAGGGTTAGCGTCAGGACAACTCGGGTTAGCGTCAGGACAACTAGGGTTAGCGTCAGGACTACTCGGGTTAGCGTCAGGACAACTCGGGTTAGCGTCAGGACAACTCGGGTTAGCGTCAGGACAACTTGGGTTAGCGTCAGGACAACTAGGGTTAGCGTCAGGACTACTCGGGTTAGCGTCAGGACAACTCGGGTTAGCCTCAGGACAACTAGGATTAGCATCATGACAACTAGGGTTAGCGTCAGGACAACTAGGATTAGCATCAAGACAACTAGGGTTAGCGTCAGGACAACTAGGGTTAGCGTCAGGACAAGTAGGGTTAGCGTCAGGACAAGTAGGGTTAGCGCCAGGACAACTAGGTTTAGCGTCAGGACAACTAGGGTTGGCATCAGGACAACTAGGGTTAGCGTCAAGACAAGTAGGGTTAGCGTCAGGACAACTAGGGTTAGCGTCAGGACAAGTAGGGTTAGCATCAGGACAACTAGGGTTAGCGTCAGGACAACTAGGGTTAGCGTCAGGACAAGTAGGGTTAGCGTCAGGACAAGTAGAGTTAGCGTCAGGACAAGTAGGATTAGCGTCAGGACAAGTAGGGTTAGCGTCAGGACAAGTAGGGTTAGCGTCAGGACAACTAGGGTTAGCGTCAGGACAACTAGGGTTAGCGTCAGGACAACTAGGGTTAGCGTTAGGACAACTAGGGTTGGCGTCAGGACAACTAGGGTTGGCATCAGGACAACTAGGGTTAGCGTCAGGACAACTAGGGTTGGCGTCAGGACAACTAGGGTTGGCGTCAGGACATCTAGGGTAGGCGTCAGAACAACTAGGGTTAGCGTCAGGACAACTAGGGTTAGCGTCAGGACAACTAGGGTTAGCGTCAGGACAACTATGGTTAGCGTCAGGACAAGTAGGGTTAGCGTCAGGACAAGTAGGGTTAGCGTCAGGACAAGTAGGGTTAGCGTCAGGACAACTAGGGTTGGCGTCAGGACAACTAGGGTTAGCGTCAGGACAACTAGGGTTAGCGTCAGGACAACTAGGGTTAGAGTCAGGACAACTAGGGTTGGCATCAGGACAACTAGGGTTGGCGTCAGGACAACTAGGGTTAGCGTCAGGACAACTAGGGTTGGCGTCAGGACAACTAGGGTTGGCGTCAGGACAACTAGGGTAGGCATCAGAACAACTAGGGTTAGCGTCAGGACAACTAGGGTTAGCGTCAGGACAACTAGGGTTAGCGTCAGGACAACTATGGTTAGCGTCAGGACAAGTAGGGTTAGCGTCAGGACAAGTAGGGTTAGCGTCAGGACAAGTAGGGTTAGCGTCAGGACAACTAGGTTTGGCGTCAGGACAACTAGGGTTAGCGTCAGGACAACTAGGGTTGGCGTCAGGACAACTAGGGTTGGCGTCAGGACAACTAGGGTAGGCGTCAGGAAAACTAGGGTTAGCGTCAGGACAACTATGGTTAGCGTCATTACAAGTAGGGTTAGCGTCAGGACAAGTAGGGTTAGCGTCAGGACAACTAGGGTTAGCGTCAGGACAACTAGGGTTAGCGTCAGGACAACTAGGGTTAGCGTCAGGACAACTATGGTTAGCGTCAGGACAAGTAGGGTTAGCGTCAGGACAAGTAGGGTTAGCGTCAGGACAAGTAGGGTTAGCGTCAGGACAACTAGGGTTGGCGTCAGGACAACTAGGGTTAGCGTCAGGACAACTAGGGTTAGCGTCAGGACAACTAGGGTTAGCGTCAGGACAACTAGGGTTAGAGTCAGGACAACTAGGGTTGGCGTCAGGACAACTAGGGTTGGCGTCAGGACAACTAGGGTTAGCGTCAGGACAACTAGGGTTGGCGTCAGGACAACTAGGGTTGGCGTCAGGACAACTAGGGTAGGCATCAGAACAACTAGGGTTAGCGTCAGGACAACTAGGGTTAGCGTCAGGACAACTGGGGTTAGCGTCAGGACAACTATGGTTAGCGTCAGGACAAGTAGGGTTAGCGTCAGGACAAGTAGGGTTAGCGTCAGGACAAGTAGGGTTAGCGTCAGGACAACTAGGGTTGGCGTCAGGACAACTAGGGTTGGCGTCAGGACAACTAGGGTCAGCGTCAGGACAACTAGGGTTAGCGTCAGGACAACTATGGTTAGCTTCAGGACAAGTAGGGTTAGCGTGAGGACAAGTAGGGTTAGCGTCAGGACAAGTAGGGTTAGCGTCAGGACAACTAGGGTTGGCGTCAGGACAACTAGGGTTAGCGTCAGGACAACTAGGGTTAGCGTCAGGACAACTAGGGTTAGAGTCAGGACAACTAGGGTTGGCATCAGGACAACTAGGGTTGGCGTCAGGACAACTAGGGTTAGCGTCAGGACAACTAGGGTTAGAGTCAGGACAACTAGGGTTGGCGTCAGGACAACTAGGGTTGGCGTCAGGACAACTAGGGTTAGCGTCAGGACAACTAGGGTTGGCGTCAGGACAACTAGGGTTGGCGTCAGGACAACTAGGGTAGGCATCAGAACAACTAGGGTTAGCGTCAGGACAACTAGGGTTAGCGTCAGGACAACTAGGGTTAGCGTCAGGACAACTATGGTTAGCGTCAGGACAAGTAGGGTTAGCGTCAGGACAAGTAGGGTTAGCGTCAGGACAAGTAGGGTTAGCGTCAGGACAACTAGGGTTGGCGTCAGGACAACTAGGGTTAGCGTCAGGACAACTAGGGTTGGCGTCAGGACAACTAGGGTTGGCGTCAGGACAACTAGGGTAGGCGTCAGGACAACTAGGGTTACCGTCAGGACAACTACGGTTAGCGTCAGGACAACTATGGTTAGCGTCAGGACAACTAGGGTTGGCGTCAGGACAACTAGGGTTAGCGTCAGGACAACTATGGTTAGCATCAGGACAAGTAGGGTTAGCGTCAGGACAACTAGGGTTGGCGTCAGGACAACTAGGGTTAGCGTCAGGACAACTAGGGTTGGCGTCAGGACAACTAGGGTAGGCGTCAGGACAACTAGGGTTAGCGTCAAGACAACTATGGTTAGCGTCATTACAAGTAGGGTTAGCGTCAGGACAAGTAGGGTTAGCGTCAGGACAAGTAGGGTTAGCGTCAGGACAACTAGGGTTAGCATCAGGACAACTAGGGTTAGCGTCAGGACAACTAGGGTTAGCGTCAGGACAAGTAGGGTTAGCGTCAGGACAAGTAGGGTTAGCGTCAGGACAAGTAGGGTTAGCGTCAGGACAACTAGGGTTGGCGTCAGGACAACTAGGGTCAGCGTCAGGACAACTAGGGTTAGCGTCAGGACAACTATGGTTAGCTTCAGGACAAGTAGGGTTAGCGTGAGGACAAGTAGGGTTAGCGTCAGGACAAGTAGGGTTAGCGTCAGGACAACTAGGGTTGGCGTCAGGACAACTAGGGTTAGCGTCAGGACAACTAGGGTTAGCGTCAGGACAACTAGGGTTAGAGTCAGGACAACTAGGGTTGGCATCAGGACAACTAGGGTTGGCGTCAGGACAACTAGGGTTAGCGTCAGGACAACTAGGGTTGGCGTCAGGACAACTAGGGTTGGCGTCAGGACAACTAGGGTAGGCATCAGAACAACTAGGGTTAGCGTCAGGACAACTAGGGTTAGAGTCAGGACAACTAGGGTTAGCGTCAGGACAACTATGGTTAGCGTCAGGACAAGTAGGGTTAGCGTCAGGACAAGTATGGTTAGCGTCAGGACAACTAGGGTTGGCATCAGGACAACTAGGGTTAGCGTCAGGACAACTAGGGTTGGCGTCAGGACAACTAGGGTTGGCGTCAGGACAACTAGGGTAGGCGTCAGGACAACTATGGTTAGCGTCAGGACAAGTAGGGTTAGCGTCAGGTCAAGTAGGGTTAGCGTCAGGACAAGTAGGGTTGGCGTCAGGACAACTAGGGTTGGCGTCAGGACAACTAGGGTTAGCGTCAGGGCAACTATGGTTAGCGTCAGGACAAGTAGGGTTAGCGTCAGGACAAGTAGGGTTAGCGTCAGGACAAGTAGGGTTAGCGTCAGGACAAGTAGGGTTAGCGTCAGGACAACTAGGGTTGGCGTCAGGACAACTAGGGTTAGCGTCAGGACAACTAGGGCTAGCGTCAGGACAACTAGGGCTAGCGTCAGGACAACTAGGGTTAGAGTCAGGACAACTAGGGTTGGCGTCAGGACAACTAGGGTTGGCGTCAGGACAACTAGGGTTAGCGTCAGGACAACTAGGGTTGGCGTCAAGACAACTAGGGTTGGCGTCAGGACAACTAGGGTTAGCGTCAGGACAACTATGGTTAGCATCAGGACAAGTAGGGTTAGCGTCAGGACAAGTAGGGTTAGCGTCAGGACAAGTAGGGTTAGCGTCAGGACAACTAGGGTTGGCGTCAGGACAACTAGGGTTAGCGTCAGGACAACTAGGGTTAGCGTCAGGACAACTAGGGTTGGCGTCAGGACAACTAGGGTTGGCGTCAGGACAACTAGGGTAGGCATCAGAACAACTAGGGTTAGCGTCAGGACAACTAGGGTTAGCGTCAGGACAACTAGGGTTAGCGTCAGGACAACTATGGTTAGCGTCAGGACAAGTAGGGTTAGCGTCAGGACAAGTAGGGTTTGCGTCAGGACAAATAGGGTTGGCGTCAGGACAACTAGGGTTAGCGTCAGGACAACTAGGGTTGGCGTCAGGAGAACTAGGGTAGGCGTCAGGACAACTAGGGTTTTCGTCAGGACAACTATGGTTAGCGACATTACAAGTAGGGTTAGCGTCAGGACAAGTAGGGTTAGCGTCAGGACAAGTAGGGTTAGCGTCAGGACAACTAGGTTTAGCGTCAGGACAACTAGGGTTAGCGTCAGGACAAGTAGGGTTAGCATCAGGACAAGTAGGGTTAGCGTCAGGACAACTAGGGTTAGCGTCAGGACAACTAGGGTTAGCGTCAGGACAAGTAGGGTTAGCATCAGGACAACTAGGGTTAGCGTCAGGACAACTAGGGTTAGCGTCAGGACAAGTAGGGTTAGCGTCAGGACAACTAGGGTTAGCGTCAGGACAACTAGGGTTAGTGTCAGGACAACTAGGGTTAGCGTCAGGACAACTAGGGTTAGCATCAGGACAAGTAGGGTTAACGTCAGGACAACTAGGGTTAGCGTCAGGACAACTAGGGTTAGCGTCAGGACAACTAGGGTTAGCGTCAGGACAAGTAGGGTTAGCGTCAGAACAACTAGGGTTAGCGTCAGGACAACTAGGGTTAGCGTCAAGACAACTAGGGTTAGCGTCAGGACAACTAGGGTTAGCGTCAGGACAACTAGTGTTAGCTTCAGGACAAGTAGGGTTAGCGTCAGGACAACTAGGGTTAGCGTCAGGACAACTAGGGTTAGCGTCAGGACATCTAGGTTTAGCGTCGGGACAACTAGGGTTAGCGTCGGGACAACTAGGGTTAGCGTCGGGACAACTAGGGTTAGCGTCCGGACAACTAGGGTTAGCGTCCGGACAACTAGGGTTAGCGTCAGGACAACTAGGGTTAGCGTCAGGACAACTAGGGTTAGCGTCACAACAACTAGGGTTAGCGTCAGGACAACTAGGGTTAGCGTCACGACAACTAGGGTTAGCGTCAGGACAACTAGGGTTAGCCTCACGACAACTAGGGTTAGTGTCACGACAACTATGGTTAGCGTCAGGACAACTAGGGTTAGCGTCAGGACAACTAGGGTTAGCGTCACGACAACTAGGGTTAGCATCAGGACAACTAGGGTTAGCGTCAGGACAACTAGGGTTAGCGTCAGGACAACTAGGGTTAGCGTCAGGACAAGTAGGGTTAGCGTCAGGACAACTAGGGTTAGCGTCAGGACAACTAGGGTTAGCGTCACGACAACTAGGGTTAGCGTCAGGACAACTAGGGTTAGCGTCAGGACAACTAGGGTTAGCGTCAGGACAAGTAGGGTTAGCGTCAAGACAACTAGGGTTAGCGTCAGGACAAGTAGGGTTAGCGTCAGGACAACTAGGGTTAGCGTCAGGACAAGTAGGGTTAGCGTCAGGACAACTAGGGTTAGCGTCAGGACAACTAGGGTTTGCGTCAGGACAACTAGGGTTAGCGTCAGGACACCTAGGGTTAGCGTCACGACAACTAGGGTTAGCGTCAGGACAACTAGGGTTAGCATCAGGACAACTAGGGTTAGCGTCACGACAACTAGGGTTAGCGTCAGGACAACTAGGGTTAGCGTCAGGACAACTAGGGTTAGCGTCAGGACAACTAGGGTTAGCGTCAGGACAACTAGGGATAGCGTCAGGACAACTAGGGTTAGCGTCAGGACAACTAGGGTTAGCGTCACGACAACTAGGGTTAGCGTCAGGACAACTAGGGTTAGCGTCAGGACAACTAGGGTTATCGTCAGGACAACTAGGGTTAGCGTCAGGACAACTAGGGTTAGCGTCAGGGCAACTAGGGTTAATGTCAGGACAACTAGGGTTAGCGTCAGGACAACTAGGGTTAGCGTCGGGACAACTAGGGTTAGCATCGGGACAACTAGGGTTAGCGTCAGGACAACTAGGGTTAGCGTCAGGACAACTAGGGTTAGCGTCAGGACAACTAAGGTTAGCGTCGGGACAACTAGGGTTAGCGTCAGGACAACTAGGGTTATCGTCAGGACAACTAGGGTTAGCGTCTGGACAACTAGGGTTAGCGTCAGGACAACTAGGGTTAGCGTCGGGACAACTAGGGTTAGAGTCGGGACAACTAGGGTTAGCGTCCGGACAACTAGGGTTAGCGTCAGGACAACTAGGGTTAGCGTCAGGACAACTAGGGTTAGCGTCAGGACAACTAGGGTTAGCGTCAGGACAACTAGGGTTAGCGTCACAACAACTAGGGTTAGCGTCAGGACAACTAGGGTTAGCGTCACGACAACTAGGGTTAGCGTCAGGACAACTAGGGTTAGCCTCACGACAACTAGGGTTAGTGTCACGACAACTAGGGTTAGCGTCAGGACAACTAGGGTTAGCGTCAGGACAACTAGGGTTAGCGTCAGGACAACTAGGGTTAGCGTCACGACAACTAGGGTTAGCGTCAGGACAACTAGGGTTAGCGTCAGGACAACTAGGGTTAGCGTCAGGACAAGTAGGGTTAGCGTCAGGACAACTAGGGTTAGCGTCAGGACAACTAGGGTTAGCGTCACGACAACTAGGGTTAGCGTCAGGACAACTAGGGTTAGCGTCAGGACAACTAGGGTTAGCGTCAGGACAAGTAGGGTTAGCGTCAGGACAACTAGGGTTAGCGTCAGGACAAGTAGGGTTAGCGTCAGGACAAGTAGGGTTAGCGTCAGGACAACTAGGGTTAGCATCAGGACAAGTAGGGTTAGCGTCAGGACAACTAGGGTTTGCGTCAGGACAACTAGGGTTAGCGTCGGGACAACTAGGGTTAGCATCGGGACAACTAGGGTTAGCGTCAGGACAACTAGGGTTAGCGTCAGGACAACTAGGGTTAGCTTCAGGACAACTAGGTTTAGCGTCGGGACAACTAGGGTTAGCGTCAGGACAACTAGGGTTAGCGTCAGGACAACTAGGGTTAGCGTCACGACAACTAGGGTTAGCGTCAGGACAACTAGGGTTAGCGTCAGGACAACTAGGGTTAGCGTCAGGACAACTAGGGTTATCGTCAGGACAACTAGGGTTAGCGTCAGGACAACTAGGGTTAGCGTCAGGACAACTAGGGTTAGCGTCAGGACAACTAGGGTTAGCGTCAGGACAACTAGGGTTAGCATCAGGACAACTAGGTTTAGCGTCAGGACAACTAGGGTTAGCGTCGGGACAACTAGGGTTAGCGTCGGGACAACTAGGGTTAGCGTCAGGACAACTAGGGTTAGCGTCAGGACAACTAGGGTTAGCGTCAGGACAACTAGGGTTAGCGTCAGGACAACTAGGGTTAGCGTCAGGACAACTAGGGTTAGCGTCACAACAACTAGGGTTAGCGTCAGGACAACTAGGGTTAGCGTCACGACAACTAGGGTTAGCGTCAGGACAACTAGGGTTAGCCTCACGACAACTAGGGTTAGCGTCACGACAACTAGGGTTAGCGTCAGGACAACTAGGGTTAGCGTCAGGACAACTAGGGTTAGCGTCACGACAACTAGGGTTAGCGTCACGACAACTAGGGTTAGCGTCAGGACAACTAGGGTTAGCGTCAGGACAACTAGGGTTAGCGTCAGGACAAGTAGGGTTAGCGTCAGGACAACTAGGGTTAGCGTCAGGACAACTAGGGTTAGCGTCAGGACAACTAGGGTTAGCGTCAGGACAACTAGGTTTAGCGTCACGACAACTAGGGTTAGCGTCAGGACAAGTAGGGTTAGCGTCAGGACAACAAAGGTTAGCGTCAGGACAAGTAGGGTTAGCGTCAGGACAACTAGGGTTAGCGTCAGGACAACTAGGGTTTGCGTCAGGACAACTAGGGTTAGCGTCACGACAACTAGGGTTAGCGTCAGGACACCTAGGGTTAGCGTCACGACAACTAGGGTTAGCGTCAGGACAACTAGGGTTAGCATCAGGACAACTAGGGTTAGCGTCACGACAACTAGGGTTAGCGTCAGGACAACTAGGGTTAGCCTCACGACAACTAGGGTTAGTGTCACGACAACTAGGGTTAGCGTCAAGACAACTAGGGTTAGCGTCAGGACAACTAGGGTTAGCGTCAGGACAACTAGTGTTAACTTCAGGACAAGTAGGGTTAGCGTCAGGACAACTAGGGTTAGCGTCAGGACAACTAGGGTTAGCGTCAGGACATCTAGGTTTAGCGTCAGGACAACTAGGGTTAGCGTCGGGACAACTAGGGTTAGCGTCGGGACAACTAGGGTTAGCGTCGGGACAACTAGGGTTAGCGTCCGGACAACTAGGGTTAGCGTCCGGACAACTAGGGTTAGCGTCAGGACAACTAGGGTTAGCGTCAGGACAACTAGGGTTAGCGTCACAACAACTAGGGTTAGCGTCAGGACAACTAGGGTTAGCGTCACGACAACTAGGGTTAGCGTCAGGACAACTAGGGTTAGCCTCACGACAACTAGGGTTAGTGTCACGACAACTAGGGTTAGCGTCAGGACAACTAGGGTTAGCGTCAGGACAACTAGGGTTAGCGTCACGACAACTAGGGTTAGCATCAGGACAACTAGGGTTAGCGTCAGGACAACTAGGGTTAGCGTCAGGACAACTAGGGTTAGCGTCAGGACAAGTAGGGTTAGCGTCAGGACAACTAGGGTTAGCGTCAGGACAACTAGGGTTAGCGTCACGACAACTAGGGTTAGCGTCAGGACAACTAGGGTTAGCGTCAGGACAACTAGGGTTAGCGTCAGGACAAGTAGGGTTAGCGTCAAGACAACTAGGGTTAGCGTCAGGACAAGTAGGGTTAGCGTCAGGACAACTAGGGTTAGCGTCAGGACAACTAGGGTTAGCGTCAGGACAACTAGTGTTAACTTCAGGACAAGTAGGGTTAGCGTCAGGACAACTAGGGTTAGCGTCAGGACAACTAGGGTTAGCGTCAGGACATCTAGGTTTAGCGTCAGGACAACTAGGGTTAGCGTCGGGACAACTAGGGTTAGCGTCGGGACAACTAGGGTTAGCGTCGGGACAACTAGGGTTAGCGTCCGGACAACTAGGGTTAGCGTCCGGACAACTAGGGTTAGCGTCAGGACAACTAGGGTTAGCGTCAGGACAACTAGGGTTAGCGTCACAACAACTAGGGTTAGCATCAGGACAACTAGGGTTAGCGTCACGACAACTAGGGTTAGCGTCAGGACAACTAGGGTTAGCCTCACGACAACTAGGGTTAGTGTCACGACAACTAGGGTTAGCGTCAGGACAACTAGGGTTAGCGTCAGGACAACTAGGGTTAGCGTCACGACAACTAGGGTTAGCATCAGGACAACTAGGGTTAGCGTCAGGACAACTAGGGTTAGCGTCAGGACAACTAGGGTTAGCGTCAGGACAAGTAGGGTTAGCGTCAGGACAACTAGGGTTAGCGTCAGGACAACTAGGGTTAGCGTCACGACAACTAGGGTTAGCGTCAGGACAACTAGGGTTAGCGTCAGGACAACTAGGGTTAGCGTCAGGACAAGTAGGGTTAGCGTCAAGACAACTAGGGTTAGCGTCAGGACAAGTAGGGTTAGCGTCAGGACAACTAGGGTTAGCGTCAGGACAAGTAGGGTTAGCGTCAGGACAACTAGGGTTAGCGTCAGGACAACTAGGGTTTGCGTCAGGACAACTAGGGTTAGCGTCAGGACACCTAGGGTTAGCGTCACGACAACTAGGGTTAGCGTCAGGACAACTAGGGTTAGCATCAGGACAACTAGGGTTAGCGTCACGACAACTAGGGTTAGCGTCAGGACAACTAGGGTTAGCGTCAGGACAACTAGGGTTAGCGTCAGGACAACTAGGGTTAGCGTCAGGACAACTAGGGATAGCGTCAGGACAACTAGGGTTAGCGTCAGGACAACTAGGGTTAGCGTCACGACAACTAGGGTTAGCGTCAGGACAACTAGGGTTAGCGTCAGGACAACTAGGGTTATCGTCAGGACAACTAGGGTTAGCGTCAGGACAACTAGGGTTAGCGTCAGGGCAACTAGGGTTAATGTCAGGACAACTAGGGTTAGCGTCAGGACAACTAGGGTTAGCGTCGGGACAACTAGGGTTAGCATCGGGACAACTAGGGTTAGCGTCAGGACAACTAGGGTTAGCGTCAGGACAACTAGGGTTAGCGTCAGGACAACTAGGGTTAGCGTCGGGACAACTAGGGTTAGCGTCAGGACAACTAGGGTTATCGTCAGGACAACTAGGGTTAGCGTCAGGACAACTAGGTTTAGCGTCAGGACAACTAGGGTTAATGTCAGGACAACTAGGGTTAGCGTCAGGACAACTAGGGTTAGCGTCAGGACAACTAGGGTTAGCGTCAGGACAACTAGGGTTAGCGTCAGGACAACTATGGTTAGCGTCAGGACAACTAGGGTTAGCATCAGGACAACTAGGTTTAGCGTCAGGACAACTAGGGTTAGCGTCGGGACAACTAGGGTTAGCGTCGGGACAACTAGGGTTAGAGTCGGGACAACTAGGGTTAGCGTCCGGACAACTAGGGTTAGCGTCAGGACAACTAGGGTTAGCGTCAGGACAACTAGGGTTAGCGTCAGGACAACTAGGGTTAGCGTCACAACAACTAGGGTTAGCGTCAGGACAACTAGGGTTAGCGTCACGACAACTAGGGTTAGCGTCAGGACAACTAGGGTTAGCCTCACGACAACTAGGGTTAGTGTCACGACAACTAGGGTTAGCGTCAGGACAACTAGGGTTAGCGTCAGGACAACTAGGGTTAGCGTCAGGACAACTAGGGTTAGCGTCAGGACAACTAGGGTTAGCGTCAGGACAACTAGGGTTAGCGTCAGGACAAGTAGGGTTAGCGTCAGGACAACTAGGGTTAGCGTCAGGACAACTAGGGTTAGCGTCACGACAACTAGGGTTAGCGTCAGGACAACTAGGGTTAGCGTCAGGACAACTAGGGTTAGCGTCAGGACAAGTAGGGTTAGCGTCAGGACAACTAGGGTTAGCGTCAGGACAAGTAGGGTTAGCGTCAGGACAAGTAGGGTTAGCGTCAGGACAACTAGGGTTAGCATCAGGACAAGTAGGGTTAGCGTCAGGACAACTAGGGTTTGCGTCAGGACAACTAGGGTTAGCGTCAGGACAACTAGGGTTTGCGTCAGGACAACTAGGGTTAGCGTCGGGACAACTAGGGTTAGCATCGGGACAACTAGGGTTAGCGTCAGGACAACTAGGGTTAGCGTCAGGACAACTAGGGTTAGCTTCAGGACAACTAGGGTTAGCGTCGGGACAACTAGGGTTAGCGTCAGGACAACTAGGGTTAGCGTCAGGACAACTAGGGTTAGCGTCACGACAACTAGGGTTAGCGTCAGGACAACTAGGGTTAGCGTCAGGACAACTAGGGTTAGCGTCAGGACAACTAGGGTTAGCTTCAGGACAACTAGGTTTAGCGTCAGGACAACTAGGGTTAGCGTCGGGACAACTAGGGTTAGCGTCGGGACAACTAGGGTTAGCGTCGGGACAACTAGGGTTAGCGTCAGGACAACTAGGGTTAGCGTCAGGACAACTAGGGTTAGCGTCAGGACAACTAGGGTTAGCGTCAGGACAACTAGGGTTAGCGTCAGGACAACTAGGGTTAGCGTCACAACAACTAGGGTTAGCGTCAGGACAACTAGGGTTAGCGTCACGACAACTAGGGTTAGCGTCAGGACAACTAGGGTTAGCCTCACGACAACTAGGGTTAGCGTCACGACAACTAGGGTTAGCGTCAGGACAACTAGGGTTAGCGTCAGGACAACTAGGGTTAGCGTCACGACAACTAGGGTTAGCGTCACGACAACTAGGGTTAGCGTCAGGACAACTAGGGTTAGCGTCAGGACAAGTAGGGTTAGCGTCAGGACAACTAGGGTTAGCGTCAGGACAACTAGGGTTAGCGTCAGGACAACTAGGTTTAGCGTCACGACAACTAGGGTTAGCGTCAGGACAAGTAGGGTTAGCGTCAGGACAACAAAGGTTAGCGTCAGGACAAGTAGGGTTAGCGTCAGGACAACTAGGGTTAGCGTCAGGACAACTAGGGTTTGCGTCAGGACAACTAGGGTTAGCGTCACGACAACTAGGGTTAGCGTCAGGACACCTAGGGTTAGCGTCACGACAACTAGGGTTAGCGTCAGGACAACTAGGGTTAGCATCAGGACAACTAGGGTTAGCGTTACGACAACTAGGGTTAGCGTCAGGACAACTAGGGTTAGCCTCACGACAACTAGGGTTAGTGTCACGACAACTAGGGTTAGCGTCAGGACAACTAGGGTTAGCGTCAGGACAACTAGGGTTAGCGTCAGGACAACTAGGGTTAGCGTCAGGACAACTAGGGTTAGCGTCACGACAACTAGGGTTAGCGTCAGGACAACTAGGGTTAGCGTCAGGACAACTAGGGTTAGCATCAGGACAAGTAGGGTTAGCGTCAGGACAAGTAGGGTTAGCGTCAGGACAACTAGGGTTAGCGTCACGACAACTAGGGTTAGCGTCAGGACAACTAGGGTTAGCGTCAGGACAACTAGGGTTAGCGTCAGGACAAGTAGGGTTAGCGTCAGGACAACTAGGGTTAGCGTCAGGACAAGTAGGGTTAGCGTCAGGACAAGTAGGGTTAGCGTCAGGACAACTAGGGTTAGCATCAGGACAAGTAGGGTTAGCGTCAGGACAACTAGGGTTTGCGTCAGGACAACTAGGGTTAGCGTCGGGACAACTAGGGTTAGCATCGGGACAACTAGGGTTATCGTCAGGACAACTAGGGTTAGCGTCAGGACAACTAGGGTTAGCTTCAGGACAACTAGGGTTAGCGTCGGGACAACTAGGGTTAGCGTCAGGACAACTAGGGTTAGCGTCAGGACAACTAGGGTTAGCGTCACGACAACTAGGGTTAGCGTCAGGACAACTAGGGTTAGCGTCAGGACAACTAGGGTTAGCGTCAGGACAACTAGGGTTACCGTCAGGACAACTAGGGTTAGCATCAGGACAACTAGGGTTAGCGTCAGGACAACTAGGGTTAGCGTCAGGACAACTAGGGTTAGCGTCAGGAAAACTAGGGTTAGCGTCAGGACAACTATGGTTAGCGTCAGGACAACTAGGGTTAGCATCAGGACAACTAGGTTTAGCGTCAGGACAACTAGGGTTAGCGTCGGGACAACTAGGGTTAGCGTCGGGACAACTAGGATTAGAGTCGGGACAACTAGGGTTAGCGACCGGACAACTAGGGTTAGCGTCAGGACAACTAGGGTTAGCGTCAGGACAACTAGGGTTAGCGTCAGGACAACTAGGGTTAGCGTCAGGACAACTAGGGTTAGCGTCACAACAACTAGGGTTAGCGTCAGGACAACTAGGGTTAGCGTCACGACAACTAGGGTTAGCGTCAGGACAACTAGGGTTAGCCTCACGACAACTAGGGTTAGCGTCGGGACAACTAGGGTTAGCGTCGGGACAACTAGGGTTAGCGTCGGGACAACTAGGGTTAGCGTCAGGACAACTAGGGTTAGCGTCAGGACAACTAGGGTTAGCGTCAGGACAACTAGGGTTAGCGTCAGGACAACTAGGGTTAGCGTCAGGACAACTAGGGTTAGCGTCACAACAACTAGGGTTAGCGTCAGGACAACTAGGGTTAGCGTCACGACAACTAGGGTTAGCGTCAGGACAACTAGGGTTAGCCTCACGACAACTAGGGTTAGCGTCACGACAACTAGGGTTAGCGTCAGGACAACTAGGGTTAGCGTCAGGACAACTAGGGTTAGCGTCACGACAACTAGGGTTAGCGTCACGACAACTAGGGTTAGCGTCAGGACAACTAGGGTTAGCGTCAGGACAAGTAGGGTTAGCGTCAGGACAACTAGGGTTAGCGTCAGGACAACTAGGGTTAGCGTCAGGACAACTAGGTTTAGCGTCACGACAACTAGGGTTAGCGTCAGGACAAGTAGGGTTAGCGTCAGGACAACAAAGGTTAGCGTCAGGACAAGTAGGGTTAGCGTCAGGACAACTAGGGTTAGCGTCAGGACAACTAGGGTTTGCGTCAGGACAACTAGGGTTAGCGTCACGACAACTAGGGTTAGCGTCAGGACACCTAGGGTTAGCGTCACGACAACTAGGGTTAGCGTCAGGACAACTAGGGTTAGCATCAGGACAACTAGGGTTAGCGTTACGACAACTAGGGTTAGCGTCAGGACAACTAGGGTTAGCCTCACGACAACTAGGGTTAGTGTCACGACAACTAGGGTTAGCGTCAGGACAACTAGGGTTAGCGTCAGGACAACTAGGGTTAGCGTCAGGACAACTAGGGTTAGCGTCACGACAACTAGGGTTAGCGTCAGGACAACTAGGGTTAGCGTCAGGACAACTAGGGTTAGCATCAGGACAAGTAGGGTTAGCGTCAGGACAAGTAGGGTTAGCGTCAGGACAACTAGGGTTAGCGTCACGACAACTAGGGTTAGCGTCAGGACAACTAGGGTTAGCGTCAGGACAACTAGGGTTAGCGTCAGGACAAGTAGGGTTAGCGTCAGGACAACTAGGGTTAGCGTCAGGACAAGTAGGGTTAGCGTCAGGACAAGTAGGGTTAGCGTCAGGACAACTAGGGTTAGCATCAGGACAAGTAGGGTTAGCGTCAGGACAACTAGGGTTTGCGTCAGGACAACTAGGGTTAGCGTCGGGACAACTAGGGTTAGCATCGGGACAACTAGGGTTATCGTCAGGACAACTAGGGTTAGCGTCAGGACAACTAGGGTTAGCTTCAGGACAACTAGGGTTAGCGTCGGGACAACTAGGGTTAGCGTCAGGACAACTAGGGTTAGCGTCAGGACAACTAGGGTTAGCGTCACGACAACTAGGGTTAGCGTCAGGACAACTAGGGTTAGCGTCAGGACAACTAGGGTTAGCGTCAGGACAACTAGGGTTACCGTCAGGACAACTAGGGTTAGCATCAGGACAACTAGGGTTAGCGTCAGGACAACTAGGGTTAGCGTCAGGACAACTAGGGTTAGCGTCAGGACAACTAGGGTTAGCGTCAGGACAACTATGGTTAGCGTCAGGACAACTAGGGTTAGCATCAGGACAACTAGGTTTAGCGTCAGGACAACTAGGGTTAGCGTCGGGACAACTAGGGTTAGCGTCGGGACAACTAGGATTAGAGTCGGGACAACTAGGGTTAGCGACCGGACAACTAGGGTTAGCGTCAGGACAACTAGGGTTAGCGTCAGGACAACTAGGGTTAGCGTCAGGACAACTAGGGTTAGCGTCAGGACAACTAGGGTTAGCGTCACAACAACTAGGGTTAGCGTCAGGACAACTAGGGTTAGCGTCACGACAACTAGGGTTAGCGTCAGGACAACTAGGGTTAGCCTCACGACAACTAGGGTTAGTGTCACGACAACTAGGGTTAGCGTCAGGACAACTAGGGTTAGCGTCAGGACAACTAGGGTTAGCGTCAGGACAACTAGGGTTAGCGTCACGACAACTAGGGTTAGCGTCAGGACAACTAGGGTTAGCGTCAGGACAACTAGGGTTAGCGTCAGGACAAGTAGGGTTAGCGTCAGGACAACTAGGGTTAGCGTCAGGACAACTAGGGTTAGCGTCACGACAACTAGGGTTAGCGTCAGGACAACTAGGGTTAGCGTCAGGACAACTAGGGTTAGCGTCAGGACAAGTAGGGTTAGCGTCAGGACAACTAGGGTTAGCGTCAGGACAAGTAGGGTTAGCGTCATTACAAGTAGGGTTAGCGTCAGGACAACTAGGGTTAGCATCAGGACAAGTAGGGTTAGCGTCAGGACAACTAGGGTTTGCGTCAGGACAACTAGGGTTAGCGTCGGGACAACTAGGGTTAGCATCGGGACAACTAGGGTTAGCGTCAGGACAACTAGGGTTAGCGTCAGGACAACTAGGGTTAGCTTCAGGACAACTAGGGTTAGCGTCGGGACAACTAGGGTTAGCGTCAGGACAACTAGGGTTAGCGTCAGGACAACTAGGGTTAGCGTCACGACAACTAGGGTTAGCGTCAGGACAACTAGGGTTAGCGTCAGGACAACTAGGGTTAGCGTCAGGACAACTAGGGTTAGCATCAGGACAACTAGGTTTAGCGTCAGGACAACTAGGGTTAGCGTCGGGACAACTAGGGTTAGCGTCGGGACAACTAGGGTTAGCGTCGGGACAACTAGGGTTAGCGTCAGGACAACTAGGGTTAGCGTCAGGACAACTAGGGTTAGCGTCAGGACAACTAGGGTTAGCGTCAGGACAACTAGGGTTAGCGTCAGGACAACTAGGGTTAGCGTCACAACAACTAGGGTTAGCGTCAGGACAACTAGGGTTAGCGTCACGACAACTAGGGTTAGCGTCAGGACAACTAGGGTTAGCCTCACGACAACTAGGGTTAGCGTCACGACAACTAGGGTTAGCGTCAGGACAACTAGGTTTAGCGTCAGGACAACTAGGGTTAGCGTCACGACAACTAGGGTTAGCGTCACGACAACTAGGGTTAGCGTCAGGACAACTAGGGTTAGCGTCAGGACAACTAGGGTTAGCGTCAGGACAAGTAGGGTTAGCGTCAGGACAACTAGGGTTAGCGTCAGGACAACTAGGGTTAGCGTCAGGACAACTAGGTTTAGCGTCACGACAACTAGGGTTAGCGTCAGGACAAGTAGGGTTAGCGTCAGGACAACAAAGGTTAGCGTCAGGACAAGTAGGGTTAGCGTCAGGACAACTAGGGTTAGCGTCAGGACAACTAGGGTTTGCGTCAGGACAACTAGGGTTAGCGTCACGACAACTAGGGTTAGCGTCAGGACACCTAGGGTTAGCGTCACGACAACTAGGGTTAGCGTCAGGACAACTAGGGTTAGCATCAGGACAACTAGGGTTAGCGTCACGACAACTAGGGTTAGCGTCAGGACAACTAGGGTTAGCCTCACGACAACTAGGGTTAGTGTCACGACAACTAGGGTTAGCGTCAGGACAACTAGGGTTAGCGTCAGGACAACTAGGGTTAGCGTCAGGACAACTAGGGTTAGCGTCACGACAACTAGGGTTAGCGTCAGGACAACTAGGGTTAGCGTCAGGACAACTAGGGTTAGCATCAGGACAAGTAGGGTTAGCGTCAGGACAAGTAGGGTTAGCGTCAGGACAACTAGGGTTAGCGTCACGACAACTAGGGTTAGCGTCAGGACAACTAGGGTTAGCGTCAGGACAACTAGGGTTAGCGTCAGGACAAGTAGGGTTAGCGTCAGGACAACTAGGGTTAGCGTCAGGACAAGTAGGGTTAGCGTCAGGACAACTAGGGTTAGCGTCAGGACAAGTAGGGTTAGCGTCAGGACAACTAGGGTTAGCATCAGGACAAGTAGGGTTAGCGTCAGGACAACTAGGGTTTGCGTCAGGACAACTAGGGTTAGCGTCGGGACAACTAGGGTTAGCATCGGGACAACTAGGGTTAGCGTCAGGACAACTAGGGTTAGCGTCAGGACAACTAGGGTTAGCGTCACGACAACTAGGGTTAGCGTCAGGACAACTAGGGTTAGCGTCAGGACAACTAGGGTTAGCGTCAGGACAACTAGGGTTAGCATCAGGACAACTAGGTTTAGCGTCAGGACAACTAGGGTTAGCGTCGGGACAACTAGGGTTAGCGTCGGGACAACTAGGGTTAGCGTCGGGACAACTAGGGTTAGCGTCAGGACAACTAGGGTTAGCGTCAGGACAACTAGGGTTAGCGTCAGGACAACTAGGGTTAGCGTCAGGACAACTAGGGTTAGCGTCAGGACAACTAGGGTTAGCGTCACAACAACTAGGGTTAGCGTCAGGACAACTAGGGTTAGCGTCACGACAACTAGGGTTAGCGTCAGGACAACTAGGGTTAGCCTCACGACAACTAGGGTTAGCGTCACGACAACTAGGGTTAGCGTCAGGACAACTAGGGTTAGCGTCAGGACAACTAGGGTTAGCGTCACGACAACTAGGGTTAGCGTCACGACAACTAGGGTTAGCGTCAGGACAACTAGGGTTAGCGTCAGGACAACTAGGGTTAGCGTCAGGACAAGTAGGGTTAGCGTCAGGACAACTAGGGTTAGCGTCAGGACAACTAGGGTTAGCGTCAGGACAACTAGGGTTAGCGTCAGGACAACTAGGTTTAGCGTCACGACAACTAGGGTTAGCGTCAGGACAAGTAGGGTTAGCGTCAGGACAACAAAGGTTAGCGTCAGGACAAGTAGGGTTAGCGTCAGGACAACTAGGGTTAGCGTCAGGACAACTAGGGTTTGCGTCAGGACAACTAGGGTTAGCGTCACGACAACTAGGGTTAGCGTCAGGACACCTAGGGTTAGCGTCACGACAACTAGGGTTAGCGTCAGGACAACTAGGGTTAGCATCAGGACAACTAGGGTTAGCGTCACGACAACTAGGGTTAGCGTCAGGACAACTAGGGTTAGCCTCACGACAACTAGGGTTAGTGTCACGACAACTAGGGTTAGCGTCAGGACAACTAGGGTTAGCGTCAGGACAACTAGGGTTAGCGTCAGGACAACTAGGGTTAGCGTCAGGACAACTAGGGTTAGCGTCACGACAACTAGGGTTAGCGTCAGGACAACTAGGGTTAGCGTCAGGACAACTAGGGTTAGCATCAGGACAAGTAGGGTTAGCGTCAGGACAAGTAGGGTTAGCGTCAGGACAACTAGGGTTAGCGTCACGACAACTAGGGTTAGCGTCAGGACAACTAGGGTTAGCGTCAGGACAACTAGGGTTAGCGTCAGGACAAGTAGGGTTAGCGTCAGGACAACTAGGGTTAGCGTCAGGACAAGTAGGGTTAGCGTCAGGACAAGTAGGGTTAGCGTCAGGACAACTAGGGTTAGCATCAGGACAAGTAGGGTTAGCGTCAGGACAACTAGGGTTTGCGTCAGGACAACTAGGGTTAGCGTCGGGACAACTAGGGTTAGCATCGGGACAACTAGGGTTAGCGTCAGGACAACTAGGGTTAGCGTCAGGACAACTAGGGTTAGCTTCAGGACAACTAGGGTTAGCGTCGGGACAACTAGGGTTAGCGTCAGGACAACTAGGGTTAGCGTCAGGACAACTAGGGTTAGCGTCACGACAACTAGGGTTAGCGTCAGGACAACTAGGGTTAGCGTCAGGACAACTAGGGTTAGCGTCAGGACAACTAGGGTTACCGTCAGGACAACTAGGGTTAGCGTCAGGACAACTAGGGTTAGCGTCAGGACAACTAGGGTTAGCGTCAGGACAACTAGGGTTAGCGTCAGGACAACTAGGGTTAGCGTCAGGACAACTAGGTTTAGCGTCAGGACAACTAGGGTTAGCGTCGGGACAACTAGGGTTAGCGTCGGGACAACTAGGGTTAGCGTCGGGACAACTAGGGTTAGCGTCAGGACAACTAGGGTTAGCGTCAGGACAACTAGGGTTAGCGTCAGGACAACTAGGGTTAGCGTCACAACAACTAGGGTTAGCGTCAGGACAACTAGGGTTAGCGTCACGACAACTAGGGTTAGCGTCAGGACAACTAGGGTTAGCCTCACGACAACTAGGGTTAGCGTCACGACAACTAGGGTTAGCGTCAGGACAACTAGGGTTAGCGTCAGGACAACTAGGGTTAGCGTCAGGACAACTAGGGTTAGCGTCACGACAACTAGGGTTAGCGTCAGGACAACTAGGGTTAGCGTCAGGACAACTAGGGTTAGCGTCAGGACAAGTAGGGTTAGCGTCAGGACAACTAGGGTTAGCGTCAGGACAACTAGGGTTAGCGTCAGGACAACTAGGTTTAGCGTCACGACAACTAGGGTTAGCGTCACGACAACTAGGGTTAGCGTCAGGACAAGTAGGGTTAGCGTCAGGACAAGTAGGGTTAGCATCAGGACAACTAGGGTTAGCGTCAGGACAAGTAGGGTTAGCGTCAGGACAACTAGGGTTAGCATCAGGACAACTAGGGTTAGCGTCAGGACAACTAGGGTTAGCGTCACGACAACTAGGGTTAGCGTCAGGACAACTAGGGTTAGCGTCACGACAACTAGGGTTAGCGTCAGGACGACTAGGGTTAGCGTCAGGACGACTAGGGTTAGCGTCACGACAACTAGGGTTAGCGTCACGACAACTAGGGTTAGCGTCACGACAGCTAGGGTTAGCGTCAGGACAACTAGGGTTAGCGTCAGGACAACTAGGGTTAGCGTCAGGACAACTAGGGTTAGCGTCACGACAACTAGGGTTAGCGTCAGGACAACTAGGGTTACCGTCAGGACAACTAGGGTTAGCATCAGGACAACTAGGGTTAGCGTCAGGACAACTAGGGTTAGCGTCAGGACAACTAGGGTTAGCGTCAGGACAACTAGGGTTAGCATCAGGACAACTAGGTTTAGCGTCAGGACAACTAGGGTTAGCGTCGGGACAACTAGGGTTAGCGTCGGGACAACTAGGGTTAGCGTCGGGACAACTAGGGTTAGCGTCAGGACAACTAGGGTTAGCGTCAGGACAACTAGGGTTAGCGTCAGGACAACTAGGGTTAGCGTCACAACAACTAGGGTTAGCGTCAGGACAACTAGGGTTAGCGTCACGACAACTAGGGTTAGCGTCAGGACAACTAGGGTTAGCCTCACGACAACTAGGGTTAGCGTCACGACAACTAGGGTTAGCGTCAGGACAACTAGGGTTAGCGTCAGGACAACTAGGGTTAGCGTCAGGTCAACTAGGGTTAGCGTCACGACAACTAGGGTTAGCGTCAGGACAACTAGGGTTAGCGTCAGGACAACTAGGGTTAGCGTCAGGACAAGTAGGGTTAGCGTCAGGACAACTAGGGTTAGCGTCAGGACAACTAGGGTTAGCGTCAGGACAACTAGGTTTAGCGTCACGACAACTAGGGTTAGCGTCACGACAACTAGGGTTAGCGTCAGGACAAGTAGGGTTAGCGTCAGGACAAGTAGGGTTAGCATCAGGACAACTAGGGTTAGCGTCAGGACAAGTAGGGTTAGCGTCAGGACAACTAGGGTTAGCATCAGGACAACTAGGGTTAGCGTCAGGACAACTAGGGTTAGCGTCACGACAACTAGGGTTAGCGTCAGGACAACTAGGGTTAGCGTCACGACAACTAGGGTTAGCGTCAGGACGACTAGGGTTAGCGTCAGGACGACTAGGGTTAGCGTCACGACAACTAGGGTTAGCGTCACGACAACTAGGGTTAGCGTCACGACAGCTAGGGTTAGCGTCAGGACAACTAGGGTTAGCGTCAGGACAACTAGGGTTAGCGTCAGGACAACTAGGGTTAGCGTCACGACAACTAGGGTTAGCGTCACGACAACTAGGGTTAGCTTCAGGACAACTAGGGTTAGCGTCAGGACAACTAGGGTTAGCGTCAGGACAACTAGGGTTAGCGTCAGGACAACTAGGTTTAGCGTCACGACAACTAGGGTTAGCGTCACGACAACTAGGGTTAGCGTCAGGACAAGTAGGGTTAGCGTCAGGACAAGTAGGGTTAGCATCAGGACAACTAGGGTTAGCGTCAGGACAAGTAGGGTTAGCGTCAGGACAACTAGGGTTAGCGTCAGGACAACTAGGGTTAGCGTCAGGACAACTAGGGTTAGCGTCACGACAACTAGGGTTAGCGTCAGGACAACTAGGGTTAGCGTCACGACAACTAGGGTTAGCGTCAGGACAACTAGGGTTAGCGTCAGGACGACTAGGGTTAGCGTCAGGACAACTAGGGTTAGCGTCACGACAACTAGGGTTAGCGTCACGACAACTAGGGTTAGCGTCAGGACAACTAGGGTTAGCGTCAGGACAACTAGGGTTAGCGTCAGGACAACTAGGGTTAGCGTCACGACAACTAGGGTTAGCGTCAGGACAACTAGGGTTAGCGTCAGGACAACTAGGGTTAGCGTCAGGACAACTAGGGTTAGCCTCACGACAACTAGGGTTAGTGTCACGACAACTAGGGTTAGCGTCAGGACAACTAGGGTTAGCGTCACGACAACTAGGGTTAGCATCAGGACAACTAGGGTTAGCGTCAGGACAACTAGGGTTAGCGTCAGGACAACTAGGGTTATCGTCAGGACAAGTAGGATTAGCGTCAGGACAACTAGGGTTAGCGTCAGGACAACTAGGGTTAGCGTCAGGACAACTAGGGTTAGCGTCACGACAACTAGGGTTAGCGTCACGACAACTAGGGTTAGCGTCAGGACAAGTAGGGTTAGCGTCAGGACAACTAGGGTTAGCGTCAGGACAAGTAGGGTTAGCGTCAGGACAACAAAGGTTAGCGTCAGGACAAGTAGGGTTAGCGTCAGGACAACTAGGGTTAGCGTCAGGACAACTAGGGTTTGCGTCAGGACAACTAGGGTTAGCGTCACGACAACTAGGGTTAGCGTCAGGACACCTAGGGTTAGCGTCACGACAACTAGGGTTAGCGTCAGGACAACTAGGGTTAGCATCAGGACAACTAGGGTTAGCGTCACGACAACTAGGGTTAGCGTCAGGACAACTAGGGTTAGCGTCAGGACAACTAGGGTTAGCGTCAGGACAACTAGGGTTAGCGTCAGGACAACTAGGGTTAGCGTCACAACAACTAGGGTTAGCGTCAGGACAACTAGGGTTAGCGTCACGACAACTAGGGTTAGCGTCAGGACAACTAGGGTTAGCCTCACGACAACTACGGTTAGCGTCACGACAACTAGGGTTAGCGTCAGGACAACTAGGGTTAGCGTCAGGACAACTAGGGTTAGCGTCAGGACAACTAGGGTTAGCGTCACGACAACTAGGGTTAGCGTCAGGACAACTAGGGTTAGCGTCAGGACAACTAGGGTTAGCGTCAGGACAAGTAGGGTTAGCGTCAGGACAACTAGGGTTAGCGTCAGGACAACTAGGGTTAGCGTCAGGACAACTAGGTTTAGCGTCACGACAACTAGGGTTAGCGTCACGACAACTAGGGTTAGCGTCAGGACAAGTAGGGTTAGCGTCAGGACAACTAGGGTTAGCATCAGGACAACTAGGGTTAGCGTCAGGACAACTAGGGTTAGCGTCACGACAACTAGGGTTAGCGTCAGGACAACTAGGGTTAGCGTCACGACAACTAGGGTTAGCGTCAGGACGACTAGGGTTAGCGTCAGGACGACTAGGGTTAGCGTCACGACAACTAGGGTTAGCGTCACGACAACTAGGGTTAGCGTCACGACAGCTAGGGTTAGCGTCAGGACAACTAGGGTTAGCGTCAGGACAACTAGGGTTAGCGTCAGGACAACTAGGGTTAGCGTCACGACAACTAGGGTTAGCGTCACGACAACTAGGGTTAGCGTCAGGACAACTAGGGTTAGCGTCAGGACAACTAGGGTTAGCGTCAGGACAACTAGGGTTAGCGTCAGGACAACTAGGTTTAGCGTCACGACAACTAGGGTTAGCGTCACGACAACTAGGGTTAGCGTCAGGACAAGTAGGGTTAGCGTCAGGACAAGTAGGGTTAGCATCAGGACAACTAGGGTTAGCGTCAGGACAAGTAGGGTTAGCGTCAGGACAACTAGGGTTAGCGTCAGGACGACTAGGGTTAGCGTCAGGACAACTAGGGTTAGCGTCACGACAACTAGGGTTAGCGTCACGACAACTAGGGTTAGCGTCAGGACAACTAGGGTTAGCGTCAGGACAACTAGGGTTAGCGTCAGGACAACTAGGGTTAGCGTCACGACAACTAGGGTTAGCGTCAGGACAACTAGGGTTAGCGTCAGGACAACTAGGGTTAGCGTCAGGACAAGTAGGGTTAGCGTCAGGACAACTAGGGTTAGCGTCAGGACGACTAGGGTTAGCGTCAGGACAACTAGGGTTAGCGTCACGACAACTAGGGTTAGCGTCACGACAACTAGGGTTAGCGTCAGGACAACTAGGGTTAGCGTCAGGACAACTAGGGTTAGCGTCAGGACAACTAGGGTTAGCGTCACGACAACTAGGGTTAGCGTCAGGACAACTAGGGTTAGCGTCAGGACAACTAGGGTTAGCCTCACGACAACTAGGGTTAGTGTCACGACAACTAGGGTTAGCGTCAGGACAACTAGGGTTAGCGTCACGACAACTAGGGTTAGCAACAGGACAACTAGGGTTAGCGTCAGGACAACTAGGGTTAGCGTCAGGACAACTAGGGTTATCGTCAGGACAAGTAGGATTAGCGTCAGGACAACTAGGGTTAGCGTCAGGACAACTAGAGTTAGCGTCAGGACAACTAGGGTTAGCGTCACGACAACTAGGGTTAGCGTCACGACAACTAGGGTTAGCGTCAGGACAAGTAGGGTTAGCGTCAGGACAACTAGGGTTAGCGTCAGGACAAGTAGGGTTAGCGTCAGGACAACAAAGGTTAGCGTCAGGACAAGTAGGGTTAGCGTCAGGACAACTAGGGTTAGCGTCAGGACAACTAGGGTTTGCGTCAGGACAACTAGGGTTAGCGTCACGACAACTAGGGTTAGCGTCAGGACACCTAGGGTTAGCGTCACGACAACTAGGGTTAGCGTCAGGACAACTAGGGTTAGCATCAGGACAACTAGGGTTAGCGTCACGACAACTAGGGTTAGCGTCAGGACAACTAGGGTTAGCGTCAGGACAACTAGGGTTAGCGTCAGGACAACTAGGGTTAGCGTCAGGACAACTAGGGATAGCGTCAGGACAACTAGGGTTAGCGTCAGGACAACTAGGGTTAGCGTCACGACAACTAGGGTTAGCGTCAGGACAACTAGGGTTAGCGTCAGGACAACTAGGGTTAGCGTCAGGACAACTAGGGTTAGCGTCAGGACAACTAGGGTTAGCGTCAGGACAACTAGGGTTAGCGTCAGGACAACTAGGGTTAGCGTCGGGACAACTAGGGTTAGCGTCGGGACAACTAGGGTTAGCGTCGGGACAACTAGGGTTAGCATCGGAACAACTAGGGTTAGCATCGGAACAACTAGGGTTAGCGTCAGGACAACTAGGGTTAGCGTCAGGACAACTAGGGTTAGCGTCAGGACAACTAGGGTTAGCGTCAGGACAACTAGGGTTATCGTCAGGACAACTAGGGTTAGCGTCAGGACAACTAGGGTTAGCGTCAGGACAACTAGGGTTAATGTCAGGACAACTAGGGTTAGCGTCAGGACAACTAGGGTTAGCGTCAGGACAACTAGGGTTAGCGTCGGGACAACTAGGGTTAGCGTCAGGACAACTAGGGTTAGCGTCAGGACAACTAGGGTTAGCGTCAGGACAACTAGGGTTAACGTCAGGACAACTAGGGTTAGCGTCAGGACAACTAGGGTTAGCGTCAGGACAACTAGGGTTAGCGTCAGGACAACTAGGGTTAGCGTCAGGACAACTAGGGTTAGCATCAGGACAACTAGGTTTAGCGTCAGGACAACTAGGGTTAGCGTCGGGACAACTAGGGTTAGCGTCGGGACAACTAGGGTTAGAGTCGGGACAACTAGGGTTAGCGTCCGGACAACTAGGGTTAGCGTCAGGACAACTAGGGTTAGCGTCAGGACAACTAGGGTTAGCGTCAGGACAACTAGGTTTAGCGTCACGACAACTAGGGTTAGCGTCAGGACAACTAGGGTTAGCGTCAGTACAAGTAGGGTTAGCGTCAGGACAAGTAGGGTTAGCATCAGGACAACTAGGGTTAGCGTCAGGACAAGTAGGGTTAGCGTCAGGACAACTAGCGTTAGCGTCAGGACAACTAGGGTTAGCGTCACGACAACTAGGGTTAGCGTCACGACAACTAGGGTTAGCGTCAGGACAACTAGGGTTAGCGTCACGACAACTAGGGTTAGCGTCAGGACAACTAGGGTTAGCGTCAGGACAACTAGGGTTAGCGTCAGGACAACTAGGGTTAGCGTCACGACAACTAGGGTTAGCATCAGGACAACTAGGGTTAGCGTCAGGACAACCAGGGTTAGCGTCAGGACAACTAGGGTTAGCGTCAGGACAACTAGGGTTAGCGTCACGACAACTAGGGTTAGCGTCAGGACAACTAGGGTTAGCGTCAGGACAACTAGGGTTAGCGTCAGGACAACTAGGGTTAGCCTCACGACAACTAGGGTTAGCGTCACGACAACTAGGGTTAGCGTCAGGACAACTAGGGTTAGCGTCACGACAACTAGGGTTAGCATCAGGACAACTAGGGTTAGCGTCAGGACAACTAGGGTTAGCGTCAGGACAACTAGGGTTAGCGTCAGGACAAGTAGGATTAGCGTCAGGACAACTAGGGTTAGCGTCAGGACAACTAGGGTTAGCGTCAGGACAACTAGGGTTAGCGTCACGACAACTAGGGTTAGCGTCAGGACAACTAGGGTTAGCGTCAGGACAAGTAGGGTTAGCGTCAGGACAACTAGGGTTAGCGTCAGGACAAGTAGGGTTAGCGTCAGGACAACAAAGGTTAGCGTCAGGACAAGTAGGGTTAGCGTCAGGACAACTAGGGTTAGCGTCAGGACAACTAGGGTTTGCGTCAGGACAACTAGGGTTAGCGTCACGACAACTAGGGTTAGCGTCAGGACACCTAGGGTTAGCGTCACGACAACTAGGGTTAGCGTCAGGACAACTAGGGTTAGCGTCAGGACAACTAGGGTTAGCGTCACGACAACTAGGGTTAGCGTCAGGACAACTAGGGTTACCGTCAGGACAACTAGGGTTAGCGTCAGGACAACTAGGGATAGCGTCAGGACAACTAGGGTTAGCGTCAGGACAACTAGGGTTAGCGTCACGACAACTAGGGTTAGCGTCAGGACAACTAGGGTTAGCGTCAGGACAACTAGGGTTAGCGTCACGACAACTAGGGTTAGCGTCAGGACAACTAGGGTTAGCCTCACGACAACTAGGGTTAGCGTCACGACAACTAGGGTTAGCGTCAGGACAACTAGGGTTAGCGTCAGGACAACTAGGGTTAGCGTCAGGACAACTAGGGTTAGCGTCACGACAACTAGGGTTAGCGTCAGGACAACTAGGGTTAGCGTCAGGACAACTAGGGTTAGCGTCAGGACAAGTAGGGTTAGCGTCAGGACAACTAGGGTTAGCGTCAGGACAACTAGGGTTAGCGTCAGGACAACTAGGTTTAGCGTCACGACAACTAGGGTTAGCGTCACGACAACTAGGGTTAGCGTCAGGACAAGTAGGGTTAGCGTCAGGACAAGTAGGGTTAGCATCAGGACAACTAGGGTTAGCGTCAGGACAAGTAGGGTTAGCGTCAGGACAACTAGGGTTAGCATCAGGACAACTAGGGTTAGCGTCAGGACAACTAGGGTTAGCGTCACGACAACTAGGGTTAGCGTCAGGACAACTAGGGTTAGCGTCACGACAACTAGGGTTAGCGTCAGGACGACTAGGGTTAGCGTCAGGACGACTAGGGTTAGCGTCACGACAACTAGGGTTAGCGTCACGACAACTAGGGTTAGCGTCACGACAGCTAGGGTTAGCGTCAGGACAACTAGGGTTAGCGTCAGGACAACTAGGGTTAGCGTCAGGACAACTAGGGTTAGCGTCACGACAACTAGGGTTAGCGTCAGGACAACTAGGGTTACCGTCAGGACAACTAGGGTTAGCATCAGGACAACTAGGGTTAGCGTCAGGACAACTAGGGTTAGCGTCAGGACAACTAGGGTTAGCGTCAGGACAACTAGGGTTAGCATCAGGACAACTAGGTTTAGCATCAGGACAACTAGGGTTAGCGTCGGGACAACTAGGGTTAGCGTCGGGACAACTAGGGTTAGCGTCGGGACAACTAGGGTTAGCGTCAGGACAACTAGGGTTAGCGTCAGGACAACTAGGGTTAGCGTCAGGACAACTAGGGTTAGCGTCACAACAACTAGGGTTAGCGTCAGGACAACTAGGGTTAGCGTCACGACAACTAGGGTTAGCGTCAGGACAACTAGGGTTAGCCTCACGACAACTAGGGTTAGCGTCACGACAACTAGGGTTAGCGTCAGGACAACTAGGGTTAGCGTCAGGACAACTAGGGTTAGCGTCAGGACAACTAGGGTTAGCGTCACGACAACTAGGGTTAGCGTCAGGACAACTAGGGTTAGCGTCAGGACAACTAGGGTTAGCGTCAGGACAAGTAGGGTTAGCGTCAGGACAACTAGGGTTAGCGTCAGGACAACTAGGGTTAGCGTCAGGACAACTAGGTTTAGCGTCACGACAACTAGGGTTAGCGTCACGACAACTAGGGTTAGCGTCAGGACAAGTAGGGTTAGCGTCAGGACAAGTAGGGTTAGCATCAGGACAACTAGGGTTAGCGTCAGGACAAGTAGGGTTAGCGTCAGGACAACTAGGGTTAGCATCAGGACAACTAGGGTTAGCGTCAGGACAACTAGGGTTAGCGTCACGACAACTAGGGTTAGCGTCAGGACAACTAGGGTTAGCGTCACGACAACTAGGGTTAGCGTCAGGACGACTAGGGTTAGCGTCAGGACGACTAGGGTTAGCGTCACGACAACTAGGGTTAGCGTCACGACAACTAGGGTTAGCGTCACGACAGCTAGGGTTAGCGTCAGGACAACTAGGGTTAGCGTCAGGACAACTAGGGTTAGCGTCAGGACAACTAGGGTTAGCGTCACGACAACTAGGGTTAGCGTCACGACAACTAGGGTTAGCGTCAGGACAACTAGGGTTAGCGTCAGGACAACTAGGGTTAGCGTCAGGACAACTAGGGTTAGCGTCAGGACAACTAGGTTTAGCGTCACGACAACTAGGGTTAGCGTCACGACAACTAGGGTTAGCGTCAGGAGAAGTAGGGTTAGCGTCAGGACAAGTAGGGTTAGCATCAGGACAACTAGGGTTAGCGTCAGGACAAGTAGGGTTAGCGTCAGGACAACTAGGGTTAGCGTCAGGACAACTAGGGTTAGCGTCAGGACAACTAGGGTTAGCGTCACGACAACTAGGGTTAGCGTCAGGACAACTAGGGTTAGCGTCACGACAACTAGGGTTAGCGTCAGGACAACTAGGGTTAGCGTCAGGACGACTAGGGTTAGCGTCAGGACAACTAGGGTTAGCGTCACGACAACTAGGGTTAGCGTCACGACAACTAGGGTTAGCGTCAGGACAACTAGGGTTAGCGTCAGGACAACTAGGGTTAGCGTCAGGACAACTAGGGTTAGCGTCACGACAAATAGGGTTAGCGTCAGGACAACTAGGGTTAGCGTCAGGACAACTAGGGTTAGCGTCAGGACAACTAGGGTTAGCCTCACGACAACTAGGGTTAGTGTCACGACAACTAGGGTTAGCGTCAGGACAACTAGGGTTAGCGTCACGACAACTAGGGTTAGCATCAGGACAACTAGGGTTAGCGTCAGGACAACTAGGGTTAGCGTCAGGACAACTAGGGTTATCGTCAGGACAAGTAGGATTAGCGTCAGGACAACTAGGGTTAGCGTCAGGACAACTAGGGTTAGCGTCAGGACAACTAGGGTTAGCGTCACGACAACTAGGGTTAGCGTCACGACAACTAGGGTTAGCGTCAGGACAAGTAGGGTTAGCGTCAGGACAACTAGGGTTAGCGTCAGGACAAGTAGGGTTAGCGTCAGGACATCAAAGGTTAGCGTCAGGACAAGTAGGGTTAGCGTCAGGACAACTAGGGTTAGCGTCAGGACAACTAGGGTTTGCGTCAGGACAACTAGGGTTAGCGTCACGACAACTAGGGTTAGCGTCAGGACACCTAGGGTTAGCGTCACGACAACTAGGGTTAGCGTCAGGACAACTAGGGTTAGCATCAGGACAACTAGGGTTAGCGTCACGACAACTAGGGTTAGCGTCAGGACAACTAGGGTTAGCGTCAGGACAACTAGGGTTAGCGTCAGGACAACTAGGGTTAGCGTCAGGACAACTAGGGATAGCGTCAGGACAACTAGGGTTAGCGTCAGGACAACTAGGGTTAGCGTCACGACAACTAGGGTTAGCGTCAGGACAACTAGGGTTAGCGTCAGGACAACTAGGGTTAGCGTCAGGACAACTAGGGTTAGCGTCAGGACAACTAGGGTTAGCGTCAGGACAACTAGGGTTAGCGTCAGGACAACTAGGGTTAGCGTCGGGACAACTAGGGTTAGCGTCGGGACAACTAGGGTTAGCATCGGAACAACTAGGGTTAGCATCGGAACAACTAGGGTTAGCGTCAGGACAACTAGGGTTAGCGTCAGGACAACTAGGGTTAGCGTCAGGACAACTAGGGTTAGCGTCAGGACAACTAGGGTTATCGTCAGGACAACTAGGGTTAGCGTCAGGACAACTAGGTTTAGCGTCAGGACAACTAGGGTTAATGTCAGGACAACTAGGGTTAGCGTCAGGACAACTAGGGTTAGCGTCAGGACAACTAGGGTTAGCGTCAGGACAACTAGGGTTAGCATCAGGACAACTAGGTTTAGCGTCAGGACAACTAGGGTTAGCGTCGGGACAACTAGGGTTAGCGTCGGGACAACTAGGGTTAGAGTCGGGACAACTAGGGTTAGCGTCCGGACAACTAGGGTTAGCGTCAGGACAACTAGGGTTAGCGTCAGGACAACTAGGGTTAGCGTCAGGACAACTAGGTTTAGCGTCACGACAACTAGGGTTAGCGTCAGGACAACTAGGGTTAGCGTCAGGACAAGTAGGGTTAGCGTCAGGACAAGTAGGGTTAGCATCAGGACAACTAGGGTTAGCGTCAGGACAAGTAGGGTTAGCGTCAGGACAACTAGGGTTAGCGTCAGGACAACTAGGGTTAGCGTCACGACAACTAGGGTTAGCGTCACGACAACTAGGGTTAGCGTCATTACAACTAGGGTTAGCGTCACGACAACTAGGGTTAGCGTCAGGACAACTAGGGTTAGCGTCAGGACAACTAGGGTTAGCGTCAGGACAACTAGGGTTAGCGTCACGACAACTAGGGTTAGCATCAGGACAACTAGGGTTAGCGTCAGGACAACTAGGGTTAGCGTCAGGACAACTAGGTTTAGCGTCACGACAACTAGGGTTAGCGTCAGGACAACTAGGGTTAGCGTCAGGACAAGTAGGGTTAGCGTCAGGACAAGTAGGGTTAGCATCAGGACAACTAGGGTTAGCGTCAGGACAAGTAGGGTTAGCGTCAGGACAACTAGGGTTAGCGTCAGGACAACTAGGGTTAGCGTCACGACAACTAGGGTTAGCGTCACGACAACTAGGGTTAGCGTCAGGACAACTAGGGTTAGCGTCACGACAACTAGGGTTAGCGTCAGGACAACTAGGGTTAGCGTCAGGACAACTAGGGTTAGCGTCAGGACAACTAGGGTTAGCGTCACGACAACTAGGGTTAGCATCAGGACAACTAGGGTTAGCGTCAGGACAACTAGGGTTAGCGTCAGGACAACTAGGGTTAGCGTCAGGACAACTAGGGTTAGCGTCACGACAACTAGGGTTAGCGTCAGGACAACTAGGGTTAGCGTCAGGACAACTAGGGTTAGCGTCAGGACAACTAGGGTTAGCCTCACGACAACTAGGGTTAGCGTCACGACAACTAGGGTTAGCGTCAGGACAACTAGGGTTAGCGTCACGACAACTAGGGTTAGCATCAGGAC
Organism: Phyllobates terribilis; assembly: GCF_046119375.1. Lineage (NCBI taxonomy): Eukaryota > Metazoa > Chordata > Amphibia > Anura > Dendrobatidae > Phyllobates > Phyllobates terribilis. The sequence goes on along the minus strand of NW_027363156.1, from coordinate 13,250 downwards.
AACTAGGGTTAGCGTCAGGACAACTAGAGTTAGCGTCAGGACAACTAGGGTTAGCGTCAGGACAAGTAGGATTAGCGTCAGGACAACTAGGGTTAGCGTCAGGACAACTAGGGTTAGCGTCAGGACAACTAGGGTTAGCGTCACGACAACTAGGGTTAGCGTCAGGACAACTAGGGTTAGCGTCAGGACAAGTAGGGTTAGCGTCAGGACAACTAGGGTTAGCGTCAGGACAAGTAGGGTTAGCGTCAGGACAACAAAGGTTAGCGTCAGGACAAGTAGGGTTAGCGTCAGGACAACTAGGGTTAGCGTCAGGACAACTAGGGTTTGCGTCAGGACAACTAGGGTTAGCGTCACGACAACTAGGGTTAGCGTCAGGACACCTAGGGTTAGCGTCACGACAACTAGGGTTAGCGTCAGGACAACTAGGGTTAGCGTCAGGACAACTAGGGTTAGCGTCACGACAACTAGGGTTAGCGTCAGGACAACTAGGGTTACCGTCAGGACAACTAGGGTTAGCGTCAGGACAACTAGGGATAGCGTCAGGACAACTAGGGTTAGCGTCAGGACAACTAGGGTTAGCGTCACGACAACTAGGGTTAGCGTCAGGACAACTAGGGTTAGCGTCAGGACAACTAGGGTTATCGTCAGGACAACTAGGGTTAGCGTCAGGACAACTAGGGTTAGCGTCGGGACAACTAGGGTTAGCGTCAGGACAACTAGGGTTATCGTCAGGACAACTAGGGTTAGCGTCAGGACAACTAGGGTTAGCGTCAGGACAACTAGGGTTAATGTCAGGACAACTAGGGTTAGCGTCAGGACAACTAGGGTTAGCGTCGGGACAACTGGGGTTAGCTTCGGGACAACTAGGGTTAGCGTCGGGACAACTAGGGTTAGCGTCAGGACAACTAGGGTTAGCGTCAGGACAACTAGGGTTAGCGTCGGGACAACTAGGGTTAGCGTCGGGACAACTAGGGTTAGCGTCAGGACAACTAGGGTTAGCGTCGGGACAACTAGGGTTAGCGTCGGGACAACTAGGGTTAGCGTCGGGACAACTAGGGTTAGCGTCAGGACAACTAGGGTTAACGTCAGGACAACTAGGGTTAGCGTCAGGACAACTAGGGTTAGCGTCAGGACAACTAGGGTTAGCGTCAGGACAACTAGGGTTAGCGTCAGGACAACTAGGGTTAGCGTCAGGACAACTAGGGTTAGCATCAGGACAACTAGGTTTAGCGTCAGGACAACTAGGGTTAGCGTCGGGACAACTAGGGTTAGCGTCGGGACAACTAGGGTTAGAGTCGGGACAACTAGGGTTAGCGTCCGGACAACTAGGGTTAGCGTCAGGACAACTAGGGTTAGCGTCAGGACAACTAGGGTTAGCGTCAGGACATCTAGGGTTAGCGTCACAACAACTAGGGTTAGCGTCAGGACAACTAGGGTTAGCGTCACGACAACTAGGGTTAGCGTCAGGACAACTAGGGTTAGCCTCACGACAACTAGGGTTAGTGTCACGACAACTAGGCTTAGCGTCAGGACAACTAGGGTTAGCGTCGGGACAACTAGGGTTAGCGTCAGGACAACAAAGGTTAGCGTCAGGACAAGTAGGGTTAGCGTCAGGACAACTAGGGTTAGCGTCAGGACAACTAGGGTTTGCGTCAGGACAACTAGGGTTAGCGTCAGGACAACTAGGGTTAGCGTCGGGACAACTAGGGTTAGCGTCAGGACAACTAGGGTTATCGTCAGGACAACTAGGGTTAGCGTCAGGACAACTAGGGTTAGCGTCAGGACAACTAGGGTTAACGTCAGGACAACTAGGGTTAGCGTCAGGACAACTAGGGTTAGCGTCGGGACAACTAGGGTTAGCATCGGGACAACTAGGGTTAGCGTCAGGACAACTAGGGTTAGCGTCAGGACAACTAGGGTTAGCGTCAGGACAACTAGGGTTAGCGTCGGGACAACTAGGGTTAGCATCAGGACAACTAGGGTTAGCGTCGGGACAACTAGGGTTAGCGTCGGGACAACTAGGGTTAGCGTCAGGACAACTAGGGTTAGCGTCAGGACAACTAGGGTTAGCGTCAGGACAACTAGAGTTAGCTTCAGGACAACTAGGGTTAGCGTCAGGACAACTAGGGTTAGCGTCAGGACAACTAGGGTTAATGTCAGGACAACTAGGGTTAGCGTCAGGACAACTAGGGTTAGCGTCAGGACAACTAGGGTTAGCGTCGGGACAACTAGGGTTAGCGTCGGGACAACTAGGGTTAGCGTCAGGACAACTAGGGTTAGCGTCAGGACAACTAGGGTTAGCGTCAGGACAACTAGGGTTAGCGTCGGGACAACTAGGGTTAGCGTCAGGACAACTAGGGTTAGCGTCAGGACAACAAAGGTTAGCGTCAGGACAAGTAGGGTTAGCGTCAGGACAACTAGGGTTAGCGTCAGGACAACTAGGGTTTGCGTCAGGACAACTAGGGTTAGCGTCAGGACAACTAGGGTTAGCGTCGGGACAACTAGGGTTAGCGTCAGGACAACTAGGGTTATCGTCAGGACAACTAGGGTTAGCGTCAGGACAACTAGGGTTAGCGTCAGGACAACTAGGGTTAACGTCAGGACAACTAGGGTTAGCGTCAGGACAACTAGGGTTAGCGTCGGGACAACTAGGGTTAGCATCGGGACAACTAGGGTTAGCGTCAGGACAACTAGGGTTAGCGTCAGGACAACTAGGGTTAGCGTCAGGACAACTAGGGTTAGCGTCGGGACAACTAGGGTTAGCATCAGGACAACTAGGGTTAGCGTCGGGACAACTAGGGTTAGCGTCGGGACAACTAGGGTTAGCGTCAGGACAACTAGGGTTAGCGTCAGGACAACTAGGGTTAGCGTCAGGACAACTAGAGTTAGCTTCAGGACAACTAGGGTTAGCGTCAGGACAACTAGGGTTAGCGTCAGGACAACTAGGGTTAATGTCAGGACAACTAGGGTTAGCGTCAGGACAACTAGGGTTAGCGTCAGGACAACTAGGGTTAGCGTCGGGACAACTAGGGTTAGCGTCGGGACAACTAGGGTTAGCGTCAGGACAACTAGGGTTAGCGTCAGGACAACTAGGGTTAGCGTCAGGACAACTAGGGTTAGCGTCGGGACAACTAGGGTTAGCGTCAGGACAACTAGGGTTAGCTTCAGGACAACTAGGGTTAGCGTCGGGACAACTAGGGTTAGCGTCAGGACAACTAGGGTTAGCGTCAGGACAACTAGGGTTAGCTTCAGGACAACTAGGGTTAGCGTCGGGACAACTAGGGTTAGCGTCAGGACAACTAGGGTTAGCGTCAGGACAACTAGGGTTAGCGTCAGGACAACTAGGGTTAGCTTCAGGATAACTAGGGTTAGGGTCGGGACAACTAGGGTTAGCGTCAGGACAACTAGGGTTAGCGTCACGACAACTAGGGTTAGCGTCACGACAACTAGGGTTAGCGTCAGGACAACTAGGGTTAGCGTCAGGACAACTAGGGTTAGCGTCAGGACAACTAGGGTTACCGTCAGGACAACTAGGGTTAGCATGAGGACAACTAGGGTTAGCGTCAGGACAACTAGGGTTAGCATCAGGACAACTTGGGTTGGCGTCAGGACAACTAGGGTAGGCGTCAGGACAACTAGGGTTAGCGTCAGGACAACTATGGTTAGCGTCATTACAAGTAGGGTTAGCGTCAGGACAAGTAGGGTTAGCGTCAGGACAAGTAGGGTTAGCGTCAGGACAACTAGGTTTAGCGTCAGGACAACTAGGGTTAGCGTCAGGACAAGTAGGGTTAGCGTCAGGACAAGTAGGGTTAGCGTCAGGACAACTAGGGTTAGCGTCAGGACAACTAGGGTTAGCGTCAGGACAAGTACGGTTAGCATCAGGACAACTAGGGTTAGCGTCAGGACAACTAGGGTTAGCGTCAGGACAAGTAGGGTTAGCGTCAGGACAACTAGGGTTAGCGTCAGGACAACTAGGGTTAGTGTCAGGACAACTAGGGTTAGCGTCAGGACAACTAGGGTTAGCATCAGGACAAGTAGGGTTAGCGTCAGGACAACTAGGGTTAGCGTCAGGACAACTAGGGTTAGCGTCAAGACAACTAGGGTTAGCGTCAGGACAACTAGGGTTAGCGTCAGGACAACTAGGGTTAGCTTCAGGACAAGTAGGGTTAGCGTCAGGACAACTAGGGTTAGCCTCACGACTACTAGGGTTAGCGTCACGACAACTAGGGTTAGCGTCAGGACAACTAGGGTTAGCGTCAGGACAACTAGGGTTAGCGTCACGACAACTAGAGTTAGCGTCAGGACAACTAGGGTTATCGTCAGGACAACTAGGGTTAGCGTCAGGACAACTAGGGTTAGCGTCAGGACAACTAGGGTTAATGTCAGGACAACTAGGGTTAGCGTCAAGACAACTAGGGTTAGCGTCAGGACAACTAGGGTTAGCGTCAGGACAACTAGGGTTAGCTTCAGGACAAGTAGGGTTAGCGTCAGGACAACTAGGGTTAGCGTCAGGACATCTAGGTTTAGCGTCAGGACAACTAGGGTTAGCGTCGGGACAACTAGGGTTAGCGTCGGGACAACTAGGGTTAGCGTCGGGACAACTAGGGTTAGCGTCCGGACAACTAGGGTTAGCGTCAGGACAACTAGGGTTAGCGTCAGGACAACTAGGGTTAGCGTCACGACAACTAGGGTTAGCGTCAGGACAACTAGGGTTAGCCTCACGACTACTAGGGTTAGTGTCACGACAACTAGGGTTAGCGTCAGGACAACTAGGGTTAGCGTCAGGACAACTAGGGTTAGCATCACGACAACTAGGGTTAGCGTCAGGACAACTAGGGTTATCGTCAGGACAACTAGGGTTAGCGTCAGGACAACTAGGGTTAGCGTCAGGACAACTAGGGTTAATGTCAGGACAACTAGGGTTAGCGTCAAGACAACTAGGGTTAGCGTCAGGACAACTAGGGTTAGCGTCAGGACAACTAGGGTTAGCTTCAGGACAAGTAGGGTTAGCGTCAGGACAACTAGGGTTAGCGTCAGGACATCTAGGTTTAGCGTCAGGACAACTAGGGTTAGCGTCGGGACAACTAGGGTTAGCGTCGGGACAACTAGGGTTAGCGTCGGGACAACTAGGGTTAGCGTCCGGACAACTAGGGTTAGCGTCAGGACAACTAGGGTTAGCGTCAGGACAACTAGGGTTAGCGTCAGGACAACTAGGGTTAGCGTCACAACAACTAGGGTTAGCGTCAGGACAACTAGGGTTAGCGTCACGACAACTAGGGTTAGCGTCAGGACAACTAGGGTTAGCCTCACGACTACTAGGGTTAGTGTCACGACAACTAGGGTTAGCGTCAGGACAACTAGGGTTAGCGTCAGGACAACTAGGGTTAGCGTCACGACAACTAGGGTTAGCGTCAGGACAACTAGGGTTATCGTCAGGACAACTAGGGTTAGCGTCAGGACAACTAGGGTTAGCGTCAGGACAACTAGGGTTAATGTCAGGACAACTAGGGTTAGCGTCAGGACAACTAGGGTTAGCGTCGGGACAACTGGGGTTAGCATCGGGACAACTAGGGTTAGCGTCAGGACAACTAGGGTTAGCGTCAGGACAACTAGGGTTAGCGTCAGGACAACTAGGGTTAGCGTCGGGACAACTAGGGTTAGCGTCAGGACAACTAGGGTTAGCGTCGGGACAACTAGGGTTAGCGTCAGGACAACTAGGGTTAGCGTCAGGACAACTAGGGTTAGCGTCAGGACAACTAGGGTTAACGTCAGGACAACTAGGGTTAGCGTCAGGACAACTAGGGTTAGCGTCAGGACAACTAGGGTTAGCGTCAGGACAACTAGGGTTAGCGTCAGGACAACTAGGGTTAGCGTCAGGACAACTAGGGTTAGCATCAGGACAACTAGGTTTAGCGTCAGGACAACTAGGGTTAGCGTCGGGACAACTAGGGTTAGCGTCGGGACAACTAGGGTTAGAGTCGGGACAACTAGGGTTAGCGTCAGGACAACTAGGGTTAGCGTCAGGACAACTAGGGTTAGCGTCAGGACAACTAGGGTTAGCGTCAGGACAACTAGGGTTAGCATCAGGACAACTAGGTTTAGCGTCAGGACAACTAGGGTTAGCGTCGGGACAACTAGGGTTAGCGTCGGGACAACTAGGGTTAGAGTCGGGACAACTAGGGTTAGCGTCCGGACAACTAGGGTTAGCGTCAGGACAACTAGGGTTAGCGTCAGGACAACTAGGGTTAGCGTCAGGACAACTAGGGTTAGCGTCACAACAACTAGGGTTAGCGTCACGACAACTAGGGTTAGCGTCACGACAACTAGGGTTAGCGTCAGGACAACTAGGGTTAGCCTCACGACAACTAGGGTTAGTGTCACGACAACTAGGCTTAGCGTCAGGACAACTAGGGTTAGCGTCACGACAACTAGGGTTAGCGTCAGGACAACTAGGGTTAGCGTCAGGACAACTAGGGTTAGCGTCAGGACAACTAGGGTTAGCGTCACGACAACTAGGGTTAGCGTCACGACAACTAGGGTTAGCGTCAGGACAACTAGGGTTAGCGTCAGGACAACTAGGGTTAGCGTCAGGACAACTAGGGTTAGCGTCAGGACAACTAGGGTTAGCGTCAGGACAACTAGGGTTAGCGTCACGACAACTAGGGTTAGCGTCAGGACAACTAGGGTTAGCCTCACGACTACTAGGGTTAGTGTCACGACAACTAGGGTTAGCGTCAGGACAACTAGGGTTAGCGTCAGGACAACTAGGGTTAGCGTCACGACAACTAGGGTTAGCATCAGGACAACTAGGGTTAGCGTCAGGACAACTAGGGTTAGCGTCAGGACAACTAGGGTTAGCGTCAGGACAAGTAGGGTTAGCGTCAGGACAACTAGGGTTAGCGTCAGGACAACTAGGGTTAGCGTCACGACAACTAGGGTTAGCGTCAGGACAGCTAGGGTTAGCGTCAGGACAACTAGGGTTAGCGTCAGGACAAGTAGGGTTAGCGTCAAGACAACTAGGGTTAGCGTCAGGACAAGTAGGGTTAGCGTCAGGACAACTAGGGTTAGCGTCAGGACAAGTAGGATTAGCGTCAGGACAACTAGAGTTAGCGTCAGGACAACTAGGGTTTGCGTCAGGACAACTAGGGTTAGCGTCAGGACACCTAGGGTTAGCGTCACGACAACTAGGGTTAGCGTCAGGTCAACTAGGGTTAGCGTCAGGACAACTAGGGTTAGCGTCACGACAACTAGGGTTAGCGTCACGACAACTAGGGTTAGCGTCAGGACAACTAGGGTTAGCGTCAGGACAACTAGGGTTAGCGTCAGGACAACTAGGGATAGCGTCAGGACAACTAGGGTTAGCGTCAGGACAACTAGGGTTAGCGTCAGGACAACTAGGGTTAGCGTCACGACAACTAGGGTTAGCGTCAGGACAACTAGGGTTAGCGTCAGGACAACTAGGGTTATCGTCAGGACAACTAGGGTTAGCGTCAGGACAACTAGGGTTAGCGTCAGGACAACTAGGGTTAATGTCAGGACAACTAGGGTTAGCGTCAGGACAACTAGGGTTAGCGTCGGGACAACTAGGGTTAGCGTCGGGACAACTAGGGTTAGCATCGGGACAACTAGGGTTAGCGTCAGGACAACTAGGGTTAGCGTCAGGACAACTAGGGTTAGCGTCAGGACAACTAGGGTTAGCGTCGGGACAACTAGGGTTAGCGTCAGGACAACTAGGGTTATCGTCAGGACAACTAGGGTTAGCGTCAGGACAACTAGGGTTATCGTCAGGACAACTAGGGTTAATGTCAGGACAACTAGGGTTAGCGTCAGGACAACTAGGGTTAGCGTCGGGTCAACTAGGGTTAGCATCGGGACAACTAGGGTTAGCGTCAGGACAACTAGGGTTAGCGTCAGGACAACTAGGGTTAGCGTCGGGACAACTAGGGTTAGCGTCGGGACAACTAGGGTTAGCGTCGGGACAACTAGGGTTAGCGTCAGGACAACTAGGGTTAGCGTCAGGACAACTAGGGTTAGCGTCAGGACAACTAGGGTTAGCGTCACGACAACTAGGGTTAGCGTCAGGACAACTAGGGTTAGCGTCACGACAACTAGGGTTAGCGTCAGGACAACTAGGGTTAGCGTCAGGACAACTAGGGTTAGCGTCAGGACAACTAGGGTTAGCGTCACGACAACTAGGGTTAGCGTCAGGACAACTAGGGTTAGCGTCAGGACAACTAGGGTTAGCGTCAGGACAACTAGGGTTAGCCTCACGACAACTAGGGTTAGCATCACGACAACTAGGGTTAGCGTCAGGACAACTAGGGTTAGCGTCACGACAACTAGGGTTAGCATCAGGACAACTAGGGTTAGCGTCAGGACAACTAGGGTTAGCGTCAGGACAACTAGGGTTAGCGTCAGGACAAGTAGGATTAGCGTCAGGACAACTAGGGTTAGCGTCAGGACAACTAGGGTTAGCGTCAGGACAACTAGGGTTAGCGTCACGACAACTAGGGTTAGCGTCAGGACAACTAGGGTTAGCGTCAGGACAAGTAGGGTTAGCGTCAGGACAACTAGGGTTAGCGTCAGGACAAGTAGGGTTAGCGTCAGGACAACAAAGGTTAGCGTCAGGACAAGTAGGGTAAGCGTCAGGACAAGTAGGGTTAGCGTCAGGACAACTAGGGTTAGCGTCAGGACAAGTAGGGTTAGCGTCAGGACAACAAAGGTTAGCGTCAGGACAACTAGGGTTAGCGTCAGGACAACTAGGGTTAGCGTCAGGACAACTAGGGTTAGCGTCAGGACAACTAGGGTTAGCGTCACGACAACTAGGGTTAGCGTCAGGACAACTAGGGTTAGCGTCAGGACAACTAGGGTTAGCGTCAGGACAACTAGGGTTAGCGTCACGACAACTAGGGTTAGCGTCAGGACAACTAGGGTTAGCGTCAGGACAACTAGGGTTAGCGTCAGGACAACTAGGGTTAGCCTCACGACAACTAGGGTTAGCGTCACGACAACTAGGGTTAGCGTCAGGACAACTAGGGTTAGCGTCACGACAACTAGGGTTAGCGTCAGGACAACTAGGGTTAGCGTCAGGACAACTAGGGTTAGCGTCAGGACAACTAGGGTTAGCGTCAGGACAAGTAGGATTAGCGTCAGGACAACTAGGGTTAGCGTCAGGACAACTAGGGTTAGCGTCAGGACAACTAGGGTTAGCGTCACGACAACTAGGGTTAGCGTCAGGACAACTAGTGTTAGCCTCACGACAACTAGGGTTAGCGTCACGACAACTAGGGTTAGCATCAGGACAACTAGGGTTAGCGTCAGGACAACTAGGGTTAGCGTCACGACAACTAGGGTTAGCGTCTGGACAACTAGGGTTAGCGTCAGGACAACTAGGGTTAGCGTCAGGACAAGTAGGGTTAGCGTCAGGACAACTAGGGTTAGCGTCAGGACAACTAGGGTTAGCGTCAGGACAACTAGGGTTAGCGTCAGGACAACTAGGTTTAGCGTCACGACAACTAGGGTTAGCGTCAGGACAACTAGGGTTAGCGTCAGGACAAGTAGGGTTAGCATCAGGACAAGTAGGGTTAGCATCAGGACAACTAGGGTTAGCGTCAGGACAAGTAGGGTTAGCGTCAGGACAACTAAGGTTAGCGTCAGGACAACTAGGGTTAGCGTCAGGACAACTAGGGTTAGCGTCACGACAACTAGGGTTAGCGTCAGGACAACTAGGGTTAGCGTCACGACAACTAGGGTTAGCGTCAGGACAACTAGGGTTAGCGTCAGGACAACTAGGGTTAGCGTCAGGACAACTAGGGTTAGCGTCAGGACAACTAGGGTTAGCGTCACGACAACTAGGGTTAGCGTCAGGACAATTAGGGTTAGCGTCAGGACAACTAGGGTTAGCGTCAGGACAACTAGGGTTAGCGTCACGACAACTAGGGTTAGCGTCAGGACAACTAGGGTTAGCGTCAGGACAACTAGGGTTAGCGTCAGGACAACTAGGGTTAGCCTCACGACAACTAGGGTTAGCATCACGACAACTAGGGTTAGCGTCAGGACAACTAGGGTTAGCGTCACGACAACTAGGGTTAGCATCAGGACAACTAGGGTTAGCGTCAGGACAACTAGGGTTAGCGTCAGGACAACTAGGGTTAGCGTCAGGACAAGTAGGATTAGCGTCAGGACAACTAGGGTTAGCGTCAGGACAACTAGGGTTAGCGTCAGGACAACTAGGGTTAGCGTCACGACAACTAGGGTTAGCGTCAGGACAACTAGGGTTAGCGTCAGGACAAGTAGGGTTAGCGTCAGGACAACTAGGGTTAGCGTCAGGACAAGTAGGGTTAGCGTCAGGACAACAAAGGTTAGCGTCAGGACAAGTAGGGTAAGCGTCAGGACAAGTAGGGTTAGCGTCAGGACAACTAGGGTTAGCGTCAGGACAAGTAGGGTTAGCGTCAGGACAACAAAGGTTAGCGTCAGGACAACTAGGGTTAGCGTCAGGACAACTAGGGTTAGCGTCAGGACAACTAGGGTTAGCGTCACGACAACTAGGGTTAGCGTCAGGACAACTAGGGTTAGCGTCAGGACAACTAGGGTTAGCGTCAGGACAACTAGGGTTAGCGTCACGACAACTAGGGTTAGCGTCAGGACAACTAGGGTTAGCGTCAGGACAACTAGGGTTAGCGTCAGGACAACTAGGGTTAGCCTCACGACAACTAGGGTTAGCGTCACGACAACTAGGGTTAGCGTCAGGACAACTAGGGTTAGCGTCACGACAACTAGGGTTAGCGTCAGGACAACTAGGGTTAGCGTCAGGACAACTAGGGTTAGCGTCAGGACAACTAGGGTTAGCGTCAGGACAAGTAGGATTAGCGTCAGGACAACTAGGGTTAGCGTCAGGACAACTAGGGTTAGCTTCAGGACAACTAGGGTTAGCGTCACGATAACTAGGGTTAGCGTCAGGACAACTAGGGTTAGCGTCAGGACAAGTAGGGTTAGCGTCAGGACAACTAGGGTTAGCGTCAGGACAAGTAGGGTTAGCATCAGGACAACAAAGGTTAGCGTCAGGACAAGTAGGGTAAGCGTCAGGACAACTAGGGTTAGCGTCACGACAACTAGGGTTAGCGTCAGGACAACTAGGGTTAGCATCAGGACAACTAGGGTTAGCGTCACGACAACTAGGGTTAGCGTCAGGACAACTAGGGTTAGCGTCAGGACAACTAGGGTTAGCGTCAGGACAACTAGGGTTAGCGTCAGGACAACTAGGGATAGCGTCAGGACAACTAGGGATAGCGTCAGGACAACTAGGGTTAGCGTCAGGACAACTAGGGATAGCGTCAGGACAACTAGGGTTAGCGTCAGGACAACTAGGGTTAGCTTCAGGACAACTAGGGTTAGCGTCGGGACAACTAGGGTTAGCGTCAGGACAACTAGGGTTAGCGTCAGGACAACTAGGGTTAGCGTCAGGACAACTAGGGTTAGCGTCAGGACAACTAGGGTTAGCGTCACGACAACTAGGGTTAGCGTCAGGACAACTAGGGTTAGCGTCAGGACAACTAGGGTTAGCGTCAGGACAAGTAGGGTTAGCGTCAGGACAACTAGGGTTAGCGTCATGACAAGTAGGGTTAGCGTCAGGACAAGTAGGGTTAGCTTCAGGACAACTAGGGTTAGCATCAGGACAAGTAGGGTTAGCATCAGGACAACTAGGGTTTGCGTCAGGACAACTAGGGTTAGCGTCGGGACAACTAGGGTTAGCATTGGGACAACTAGGGTTAGCGTCAGGACAACTAGGGTTAGCGTCAGGACAACTAGGGTTAGCTTCAGGACAACTAGGGTTAGCGTCGGGACAACTAGGGTTAGCGTCAGGACAACTAGGGTTAGCGTCAGGACAACTAGGGTTAGCGTCACGACAACTAGGGTTAGCGTCAGGACAACTAGAGTTAGCGTCAGGACAACTAGGGTTAGCGTCAGGACAACTAGGGTTACCGTCAGGACAACTAGGGTTAGCATCAGGACAACTAGGGTTAGCGTCAGGACAACTAGGGTTAGCGTCAGGACAACTAGGGTTAGCGTCAGGACAACTAGGGTTAGCATCAGGACAACTAGGTTTAGCGTCAGGACAACTAGGGTTAGCGTCGGGACAACTAGGGTTAGCGTCGGGACAACTAGGGTTAGCGTCGGGACAACTAGGGTTAGCGTCAGGACAACTAGGGTTAGCGTCAGGACAACTAGGGTTAGCGTCACAACAACTAGGGTTAGCGTCAGGACAACTAGGGTTAGCGTCACGACAACTAGGGTTAGCATCAGGACAACTAGGGTTAGCCTCACGACAACTAGGGTTAGCGTCACGACAACTAGGGTTAGCGTCAGGACAACTAGGGTTAGCGTCACCACAACTAGGGTTAGCGTCAGGACAACTAGGGTTAGCGTCAGGACAACTAGGGTTAGCGTCACGACAACTAGGGTTAGCGTCCGGACAACTAGGGTTAGCGTCAGGACAAGTAGGGTTAGCGTCAGGACAAGTAGGGTTAGCATCAGGACAACTAGGGTTAGCGTCAGGACAAGTAGGGTTAGCGTCAGGACAAGTAGGGTTAGCGTCAGGACAAGTAGGGTTAGCGTCAGGACAACTAGGGTTAGCGTCAGGACAACTAGGGTTAGCGTCAGGACAACTAGGGTTAGCGTCAGGACAACTAGGGTTAGCGTCAGGACAACTAGGGTTAGTGTCAGGACAACTAGGGTTAGCGTCAGGACAACTAGGGTTAGCGTCAGGACAACTAGGGTTAGCGTCACGACAACTAGGGTTAGCGTCAGGACAACTAGGGTTAGCGTCAGGACAACTAGGGTTAGCGTCAGGACAACTAGGGTTAGCGTCAGGACAACTAGGGTTAGCGTCACGACAACTAGGGTTAGCGTCAGGACAACTAGGGTTAGCGTCAGGACAACTAGGGTTAGCGTCAGGACAACTAGGGTTAGCCTCACGACAACTAGGGTTAGTGTCACGACAACTAGGGTTAGCGTCAGGACAACTAGGGTTAGCGTCACGACAACTAGGGTTAGCATCAGGACAACTAGGGTTAGGGTCAGGACAACTAGGGTTAGCGTCAGGACAACTAGGGTTAGCGTCAGGACAAGTAGGATTAGCGTCAGGACAACTAGGGTTAGCGTCAGGACAACTAGGGTTAGCGTCAGGACAAGTAGGGTTAGCGTCAGGACAACAAAGGTTAGCGTCAGGACAAGTAGGGTTAGCGTCAGGA